>NC_044556.1:125106807-126546807 GCF_007565055.1 Rhinopithecus roxellana
GCTGGGAAGTCCAAGATCAGGGTGCTGGCAGATTTGGTTCTTGTTGGTGGACCTTGCTGGCTTGTGGATGGTTGACTGTGGCTGTGCGTCCTCATATGGTGGACAGAAAGGAGCTCTGATCTCTGCTTCATATAGGGGCATGTGTACCATCATGGGGGCTCCACCTCATGGTCTCATGTAAACCTTATTACCTCCCAGAGGCCCCCTCTACATACCATCATGTTGGTAGGGGGTGGTTAGGGCTTTACTACATGAATTTTGAAGAGATGTAAACATTCAGTTTATAACAAACACTGCCTACTTTTTTCTAGTTTTTCTCCTAGTTGAACAAGAGCTATTTCTTTTGGCCGAGCACGGTGGTTCATGCCTGTAATCCCAGCACTCTGGGAGGCTAAGGTGGGCTGATTGCTTGAGCTCAGGAATTTGAGACCAGCCTGGGTATCATCGTGAAACCCCATCTCTACAAAAGGTATAGAAATTAGCTGGGCATCATGGTGTGCACTTGTAGTCCCAGCTTCTAGGGAGGCTGAGATGGGAAGATCACTTGAGCCTGGGAGGTTGAGACTGCAGTGAGACATGATGAAGCCACTGCACTCCAGCCCAGGTGGCAGAACAAGACCCTGTCTCAAAAAAAAAAAAAAAAAAAAAAAAAAAAAAAACTGTTTGTCTCAAGTCCTTTGATCACCACGAAAACAGTATTTTGTGCCTTAGGTCAGACCTACTCTTGGGTTCACTTCACCCAAAGCCTGCCCAGTCTCTCCACATTGGAAGTGTGTACCCAGGGCCCAGGGGTCCAGGAGGGGTCCTCTCCCCACATTGCTCTGAAACTGTCCCACCTGCTATTTCTCAAGCCTCCTCTGCTCCAGTGCATCATCCTGACTCTTTGACAGCTGCAGGGCACTTCCTGCCTGCTCCCTCACAGTTTCTTGAAAATTGCATCTTTGTCTCTGCTCATCATTAATCCTCTCCCCTCCACAAACCCTGAGTCCCCATCCTAGGTTTCTAATTTCCCATCCACAGCCCTGATCCTAAGCCTCCAGGAAGCCACCTCTTCAGAACTCACCTTGTACCAATATTACTGTAAATATTAGCACATCCAAAGTCCAGGTACATTTTGATTACTTTGGCTCTGACCAGGCTGCAGGGACTTCCAATCTTTATGTGATTTTTCAAAGGGAAGAAGAAATTTGCCCCCAGGGAAGCTGGGGAAGGTTGGCCCATGAATCATGGTGGCAGCGTGTGGGCTGACTCAGGGAAGCCTGGGATAGGAGATCAAATATTGGAAATGAGCAACCAGGATGCCCTGAACCATCCCATATTTGCTAATAAAAGACATTCATCTGGTTAATGCGCTTTTCACAGTCTGCAAGGCATTTAGCTTCTTGTTTATTATTTACCTCACAAATTAAAATACATAAAATTGGTCACTTGGGCTTTTTATTGGCCAGGTTGCAAGGTTATTAAGTGAATTAAATATTATTGCACTCACCAGTCAAAAGACATAAAATGAAATTTAGTGTTCAGCAGGCTATTTGTTACTCCAGAGCTAGTATCTAAACAGCCTAAATTGAAAATGATTTTACACAATTGGCCAATTAATATGTTTATTTTTGCCTTTAATTTTTTGGAAAGGAAAAGGGAGAAGCAAAGATAATTTGCCCGTTGCCGGCCCGGTTGACCCCTGTGTTGTCTTTGTGGCTGCTCTGGCCTCACCCACCTCCTGGGCTCACACCCCCTTGCTCCCACCGTAGAGACCGCCAGCTTCCAAATCGTCCAAGTCCTCAACCAGTCTAACCCCAGCTGCCCAGCAGAGGGCGCATGTGTTTGGCTCCTGCCCTCCCTTCCCTTATCATCCCTGTCTCTTTCCCCTGAGCAGAGAGGGAGTGGTTTCACTGGTAAATAATTAATTCCTTTGTACCATAACCCACCCTGCCCTCCTCCCAAGAGCCTCTTCTTGATGTGGCTTTATTTATTTATTTATTTATTTATTTATTTATTTATTTTATGTAGGGGGTGAACTGGGAACCTTGGAAAGGACATGAATTCTCCATTCCTTACGTGGAGTTGAAAATCCGCCCTCATGGCTACAGCAAGGAGCCTGTCCTGGGCAGAAAGAAGCGGACGCTGGGAGGAAGGCTGCGAACGTTCTGATGGCCCATGTGAGCAGTCCTCGCCGGAGACACCACCAGCTATGGGAGCTTGGGGCGGGGTGGGTAGTCGTGACTGGAGTCTGGGAGTGCTCAGAGCCTCTGGGTTCTGGAATCGCCTGATAACCCAGAGAACAAATCATGTCACCAAGCTTCAAGCCATGGAGGTTCCTTCCCTCTCACCTGCACTTTTGCCCGTCTTTATGAGGGTCTTGAAAATCAAAACAGTAGTTACACAGTATGCGTAGGAAAGACAGTACTGGAACGGCAAGGTTTCTCAGCTTATCTTCGGCAACAAATATACTGGATTAGGGCAAGAGAAGGAATCACCCAGCACTTCACCAATTGGAAATCTCTGGAAATTTACATTTATGTATTTAAAGCTCTGCTAATGCAAATCTTTTCCCTGGAAAGAAGCATAGAGGAGGGGTTCTCATGACCCAGGGGTTGGGGCTGAGGCAACCGGACGTTTGTCAACTCCTTTCCCACTGGGTTTTTAGGAAAACAGTGTGAACCTCCCCCTTTTAATTTCCGGTGTTATGAGGAAGAATAAAGGGAATAAAAGGGGCTAAGATGGGCTCACGTTTAGCTAAGTTCTGACTAGTATCCAGCATGCTGGAGACCAAAGCTGCCGCCTTACTGCTATTTTTAAACGCCCTCTTTTCAGTCATTTGCATAATTGCACCCATCGAACTGCATATGTTGTGAATAAATTCTCACTCATTTCAACTTTGAATAATTTGACTCTCTTGATAATTGATTCCTCCCAAAGACTCTTCTGCAACTCCCGTTCATGCCTACCAGGCTTCAGACTCTCTCTTTTCCCCGCCCCACACTATTGGAGCCCTGGGTTTTCTGGGAGTGCTCAGCACCGTGAGTCTTACTGTTTGATCAAGCAGTTGGCAAGATCAGATCCTTTTTGCTTATTTTCTATCATTTTGGAGGGTTTTCTGTAGCAAAGTAAGTGATCAATGAAGTAACTTAAATTCCTATTGAAGAAAAAAATAATAAACCCCTTGATTAAAAAAAAAAATTGCCTTGTGTTATTTCCCCCCACATAAGTGCCCTTGAATTCTAAATTGAACCTAAGTGCAAGTGAAGGTACAATTTGTGCATTGTAATGGAATTTGGTTGCCTGTGGACTCTGATTTGCATGATGGGAAATAATGGTATTTAGAATACAGAAGTGAGTGAATGGGAAGGAAGGCAATGCCCTGAAAGCTGCCATACCCCTCCAGGACAAGGGTGTAGTCTATTGCCTAGGTGTCTCCACGTTTTAACCTCTGGGTAACTGTCAAACCATACTCCTGAAACCGTGTCTGTCAACCTTTAAAGTCTTCAGCACCCACTCTGTTGCCTTCCTCCCCCAGACACACACATTGAGCAGTGCCATGGTGACTGCTTGCTCTGACAATGAGTGGTCTCAGTGAAATACAGTTTTAGTGTTGATGCTGACAATGAAAAAATGTACCTGCATGTTATTAATTGATTCAACAAGAGTTTATTAAGTGTTTGTCTGCTTTGTATCAGGCAGCGTGCCTGGGGAAACAGAGGTGAGCAAGATAGACACTATCCTTGTATTAATGGAGCTTGTGTGCTGTCATTCATTCATTTGTTTACATTCACTCATTCAACAAATAGAGATGAAGCCCTATTATGTGCCAAGTTCCATTCTAAGCATTGGTGTTAATCAAGGACATAACATCATAATCCCGTCCTTGTGCTAATATTCTCGTGGTGGAGGCTGACATTAAACAACAAATAAATGTGTCGTTACGGCTGGGCGTGGTGGCTCATGCCTGTAATCCCAGCACTTTGGGATGCCTCGGTGGGCGGATCACCTGAGGTTGGCAGTTTGAGACCAGCCTGACCAACATGGAGAAACCCCATCTCTACTAAAAATACAAAATTAGCCGGGCGTGGTGGCACATGCCTGTAATCCCAGCTACTAGGGAGGCTGAAGCAGGAGAATCACTTGAACTTGGGAGGCAGAGGTTGTGGTGAGCCGAGATCGCGCCATTGCACTCCAGCCTGGGCAACAAGAGTGAAACTCCATCCAAAAAGGAAAAAAAATGTGTAGTTACAAGGAGTAGGAAGTGTCATGAAAGAAAAAGTAGGATGAGAAGATGAGGGTGTTGCATGGTGTTGGACTATGAAGCCTCTCTGAGGAGGAGATGTTTACAGAGATTGACCAGATTTCTCCTAGTCTTGATCTAGCTTTGTCAGGGCCTAAGCCTGAGCTAATTTCCTTGTCTGTCTTTTTTTGTTTTTGAATAGGGTCTCCCTCTGTCATGCAGGCTGCTGTGTGTAGTCACATGACCAAGACTCACTGCAAGCTTTGAACTCCTGGGATCCAGCAATCCTTCCGCCTCAGCCTCCTGAGTAGCTGGGACTACAGGCACATGCTACTGTGCCCAGTTAATTTTTTAACTTTTTTGTAGAGATGGAGTCTTGC
The DNA here is from genome assembly GCF_007565055.1 of Rhinopithecus roxellana. Taxonomy (NCBI): domain Eukaryota; kingdom Metazoa; phylum Chordata; class Mammalia; order Primates; family Cercopithecidae; genus Rhinopithecus; species Rhinopithecus roxellana. The sequence continues at coordinate 125,111,410 of NC_044556.1, forward strand.
TATCTTACCCAGGCTGGTCTCCTCATCTGTCTTAAAGGTCTGTCTGCACAACTTGCCAGTTCCAAGTCTTCTCCTCAAATTCTCTTCTTTTAAAAACATTTTTTTAGTTTTTTATGGTTTTATTTAATAGAAATGGAGTCTCACTGTCACCCAGGCTGTGTGAGGAAAGCAGTGTAAATCTCTCCCTTTTAATTTCTGGTGTTGTAAGGAAGAATAAAGGGAATTTTTAAAAAGGCGAGTGGTCATAGCTCATTGTAACCTTGAATTCCTGGAATCAAGCAATCCTCCCACCTCAGCCTCCCAAGTAGCTGGGACTGCAGGTGAGTGCCACCATGCCCAACTATACGTCTATATCTATATCTATATCTATATCTATATCTATATCTATATCTATCTATATCTGTCTCTATAGATATATAGCAGCTCTCGCTATGTTGCCCAGGCTGGTCTTGAACTCCTGGCTTCAAATGATCCTCCAGCTTCGACTCGGGAAGTTGCTGGGACTTTAGGTGCTAGCCGCCGCACCTGGCTGGAATTCCCTTCTGCTGTTCCATGATCCTGTTTGCATGTAGGGTACTCAACTTCGTGATTCCGAAGCTTTGGGCTCATCACAGTGGTCCAGGCTTTTTAGAAAACTGCCTCCTTTGCAAAATGGATCAAATCCCAGAGATCAACTTTGCGCCAAGGATGGTGGTTGTTGGCAATCCTTCTCAACTTTGAACATGCTTGTTAACACAGGGATTATGGGGTCCCTTCCCCAGACATTCTAGTTAAGTGGGTCTGGGCTGAGGGCTGCTGCTGGAGTGGTGTCCACTCTGAGTAGCTCTGGCGTGAGGGAGCTGCTGGTGGTCTTTTTGCTTTGGAGGAGTCTGTGATGGTAGCAAATTACAAAATGCACACCCCTGTGTTCATTGACCCCAGGGTTTCTCCACCACTGGCCAAGAGGAGGACTTTTGGGAAACAGGAGCTATTTCTTACATTGTTTTGCCTGTAGGACCCATGGTGCACAAAGGAGCGGGTGACGAAAACCTCAGCTGACCTTTCAAAGGTTCTGCTGGGGACCAGGAAGGAAGTTGGGAGAAACTCATTTTCAAGGGGACTTTGTCTGACTGGGGAGAACATTCCAACTGGAAACTTCCATGCCTAACCTCATTTTGACGTGACCAGTGCTCACAACTTCCCATCTGGTAGCTGAATATGGGCCCGTGGAATGAGTTTCTGGATAGACCTGCTTTTTAGAGAGAGTCCATTTTCTTAGAACCAGGTGAAACCTTATGAGCCATCAAGGTTTTGAAGCTTAATAGGAACGATTTCTACCCTTTAGGACAAACTAAAGCAAACAAAAGCTCTCATAGAAGGGACAGGCTGCAAGCCAGGCACTAGGGTAGATGCAAAGACAGAAGTCTTGGTAAAGTTTCCAAAGTGTTGCCTTTTATGCAGGACACGAGCAAGACAGTGATGAACAGAACACGAATGCAGCCCTCCAGCAGCTCTTGGAGTGGTGGCAGAGGCAGCCGTGGAAACAAACTGGGGAGAGTGAATCCACAGGGAGGTGGACTGAACACTGTGGGCAGAGTCAGGGTGACTCATCGTGCCAGGGGTGCCAAGGGAGAGAGCTTCACGGGGATGTGATGTCGGCTTTAAGTCTGGAAGGATGAGTTCCGGGGGGTGGAAACCAGAGGCCCAAGGGGGTGGGGCCCATCGGGTACAGGAAACTTGGCAACAAGGAAGAGAAAGTGTGGAGTGTGGCGTGTCTGAGGGGGGCAAAGTGGTTTCTTACTGGGGTGAGGAGAGCTTGGTGGGGAGACAGGCTGGTGAGATGGGTGGGGATTCTTCCTTTGCCAGGCCAGTACTGTGGTTCTCAGTGCCCACTGCCTGTCAGTGGGGGGGCCTCCATGGGTACAGAAGCTCGCCTCCCCTCCGCAGGCTCTGCTCCAGTGGGTCTCAGGTGAGTTCTGTGCACCTGAGCTTCCTAAAGTGCCCCCAAGGATTCCAACATAGACCACGGTTGAGAGCCACTGCTCAGACGAAAGCATGTGGAGAGTGGGGAACACACAGGTTTTTAAACCTCAGAGTGACAAGGTCAGATGCATATTTTGGAGATATCAGTCTGGTGATAGGATAGAGAACAGGGCTGGGGGTGTTGAGGGAAGTTTTGGAGGAAGGATAAGGACGCACAGGCAAGTTGAGTGCTACTGTGATAGTTCAGGCAAGTGGTCATAACTTCCTTGGCCTGTGGCAGAAGTGGTGAGAAGGGGAGGAGGGCCTAGGTTGGTGAGATATCCAGGAAGAAGGAATGGGGGGCTTGGAGGAGGATGGGTGGTACAGACAAGAGATGGGTCTTTTCATGTCAGAGCTTAGAACTGGTTGTTCCTGACAGTGGCTTCCTCTGGGAATAGGGCCCCAGAGTTTAATGTTTGTCAAATGAGATCAAAAGCTCTGCGTTCAAAATTTGAATTCTCAGGGATTTCAAGATGATTAAAGCCAGGAAATGCTGAACGAGCTGAGGAGAAAGATAGAAAATGCCTCCAGAAATTGTGATCACGGAAGGAAAAAGGCCAGGTGTGGTGTGTGAAGAGATGTGGACAGGGAACATGCAGATGAAGGGATGGCGTGGCAGAAGGAAAAACAAGTATAACAGCGAGAAACTCTTGGTGAAATTTAGCCAGCTGATGGAAAAGGCCCTCCACTAATCCCAGCTACTGGGGAGGCTGATGCGGGAGAAGGCTTGAACCCAGGAGGCAGAGGTTGCAGTGAGCTGAGATTGAGCCATTGCACTCCAGTCTGGGCAACCAGAGCGAAACTCCGTCTCAAAAAAAAAATAAAAATTATAAGTCATTACCTCAAGCTCATCGCTAGGGTGGTGGAGGGGATCAGGAGAGAGTTCATGTCAATACGGAGCTGATCAATACCGTTGGGACGGTATTGTGCAGCTTAGCGCAAGAGGCTTGCTATATTCAGCATGGCCAGGAGATGGCAGTGTTGTGCTGTCGGGAGCCTCTCATTTCAGCGCCACTTCTCTCTTCTATAAAGAGGAGGTCTGGGGGCTAGGTCCCCACTTTTCTCTTTTCCTGGGTGATGCTATCTGGAGAGTCAATCGGTGAGGTACAGCTTAGCATTGGGCCTGCACTTGGTGGTTTCTAGGCAGGGTTCTTGCTGGACTAATGCGCAAAAAATAACTGCCAACAACCTTGAGGAGATTGCCTGGTGAGATTGGACTATCCCCAGACCCGGCGTAGTGGGCTACTGGGGAGGAAAGGCGGATGGAGGTTGTCGGCCTGATGAAAGGTGAAGGGGAGCACCCCTGGGAGGGATTTCAGGCAGCTCCTAATTTGCAAATGAATTCACTTCTCCAATTCCTTCTGTAAGTTGGCTGTTTCTGTGGGTGAAATGATTTGAGTTCCAATTCTAATACTATATAAAGAAGGTAGGTTCTCAGGTTAGCCCATAAAACTCTGTTTACTCTACAACATAGATGAGTTGCTGTGTATATATAATGAAAAATAGAAAAGAATAGTATTGTGGTACTGTAATTTAAATAAAAGAAAGAAACAAAATGGAATGGAAACAGTTCTTTATTTTGGTGAGTGAAGAAAGTTAGGTTTAATTAGAGAAGGAGAAAGAGGCAGATGAGGCTTGCTGTGTGACATATAAAGGAGACATTTGGGCACTTTCAAGGCTTATGGGCAGGCCCTTGATTGTGTTCTGTAAGTTTCCAACGCAAGGGAGATGCGTCTACAAGTTCAACAGTCTTTTAAGAGCCAGGATCAGATTGACCTGGATCTCGATGCCTGATATGCAGAAGGAACACTGGGGTAGGAGTCTGAAGGCGTGGGTTTCTATTCCAGTTTTGGGTAAACTGGCTTACCTTCTCTGAGCCTTGTTTTCTTCACTTATAAAGCGAGAATCAGGTGAAATAATTAAAGTGGTTTTTATGTATGAAGGCACTCTGGAATGGTAGAATAGTGGGCTCGGATTTTCAGTCTTCATATTTTCATTTAAATCTTTTTCTCTTTTTTCCTTTTGATGGAGATGTCTCTTTAGCAGCTCTAAAGCATATTTGCTATGAACAGTCACCAACAGGATTATTATGGGTTGCAAATGGAAGAAAGAGAAAGGGAAGAGTAAAAGAGAAAGGTTCATAAAGGTTAGTGAAAATCTGTGTACATTGCAGAAAGAGTTTCCTCTGGAGATGATATTAACTGAGGCTGTAGTGGAAGTCCGGAGCAGAGGATGCCGGAGGAGCACTAGCCCTCCAAGGAAGTCGAGAGCAGAGGACGCGTGGAGTGCGCACCAGCCCTCCGTGGTAGACAGGAGCAGAGAATGCATGGAGTGGGCACTAGCCCTCCATGGAAGACGGGAGCAGAGGACGCGTGGAGTGCGCACTAGCGCTCCATGGAAGTCTGGAGCAGAGAATTCCTGGAGTGTGCACTAGCGCTCCATGGAAGACGGGAGCAGAGGACGCCGGAGGTGCACTAGCCCTCCATGGAAGACGGGAGCAGAGGACGCGTGGAGTGCGCACCAGCCCTCCATGGTAGACAGGAGCAGAGGACGCGTGGAGTGCGCACCAGCCCTCCATGGTAGACAGGAGCAGAAAATGCCTGGAGTGGGCACTAGCCCTCCGTGGCACCATTTCCCAAATGGTGCCCCCTGGAACCTTTGTTCCTCCAGATGTGCTAAAAAAAAAAAAAAAAAAAGGCTTATGGTTAAATAAATTTGGGGAAATTTTAAGTGGAGTTAAACCAAATTATTATATCACCTGCTAGAAACTTTAATGTGATAAATGCATTGCAGATCCCAAGGGCGTGAAGTCGGAAAGTTATACTATGCAGTACTTGCAAACTTATTTGACCGTATACGTTTCTTTTGTTGTTTTGAATATCTAGATAGTATTTCTCAAGGTGTGGTTCAGGGACCACCTGCATTGACCTAGCGTTTATTAGAGCAGGTTGTCTAGCATCACCCTAGACTTAATAATCAGCCAGAAGGGCAGGAGAAACAGGGAGTTTGCATTTTTAAGAAACACCTCAGTGTTTATTTTCCCCCAATCAACACATTTATTTAGCATATAGTATGTACCAGGCTCCATGCGAGGTGTTGAAGATATAATAGTGAATAAGACAGTTATAATCTCATAAAGGCTATTTCTAATGGGGGTCAAAATAGGGGTGAGGTGCTGGGAATAGAAGAAACACACAATTATAATGTGGTCTGGTCTTACTGCAATGGGCAAGACGTGTGTGGTTAGGGAGCTTTACTGTAGTGAGGCTATATAGGGAACACTTCACCAAAATATGTTTGTAACGACAATTGAGACCTATGATTTTTGGAAATCCCCCATATGTCACATGAGCACGGCATTCCAGACCCTGACAGATTTGTGAATTTCACATAAAGCCCCGTGACTCTTTTGCACATTTAATTTGAGAACAAGTGAACTAGCTAGATGGATGTAGGAAACACTTCTAAGGTGAATAAGATGTTGACTCACGCTTTCTCCTGATCTGGCCACCAGATGGCACTGTCACGCTAGGGCGACTTGGTTGTGGGCAGAGGCGGGACAGATAATTAGGCAGCCTCGCCTGTCACTGCAAATCTGGAGACCTTAATCCATGCAGTATTGGTAATCCTGTAGATAGTGCAGTATGTGGTGAAATTAGGGAACACATCACAGCATGGGGAATAGAAAATGCAAATTATTTTCGATCCCTATCTCATTCGATTTACTGCGTCATTTGACTCGATGGACTGTTGCTTTCTTCTTGGAAATTTCTTTTCCTTTGACTCCTAGGACACAGCTGTCTCATGATTTTCCTTCAATCCTTAATAATAATAAGTAACATTTATTGGGCACTTAATATAAGCCAGGTCCTGTGCTAAATGCTTTATACACACGATCATGTAATGCTCTCTATGAGGTAGTTACTCTCATTAGCTTTATTTAGCAGGTAAGTCTTACAGAGAGATTAAGCCATGGGTCCCAATTACATAACTAGTGAGAATTGGAGTTAGCATCAGGGTTGGGACAACCCTAGTCCTGAGTCCTAGCCCACTGCACCTATGGCCTCCAGAGAGCCCCGATGGCTTCTGAAGGGTCCCCCTGTCTGCCTGCATCACTACTCCAGGGTGCACTTGCACTTTGTAGACTGTGCACCTGGGGCCCTCCTTTCTCAGTTTCTTCCTGTGCAAGTCTCTAGACACCTCCTTGGCGATCTCCCCTGGCCTGTCCTGAAGCCAGCCTGGGAGCTTCCCTCTAAGGAAGGAATGACCACAGTCTTGTAATGGTCTGTTTGCTTGTCTGTGCCCCCCTACCAGGTTCTGAGCCCCTCTAGGACAACTTAGTATCACTGGCACCTAGTGTGCTTGGCATATAGTAAACAGTCAGAAATGTTAATCGGATGAACAGCCTCATGGAGGTACACAGTCACAGCCATTCCTGAATAAATATAGTGTGGCATTGCACACACAGGTGTTTGAAAACACCCCTTTGAGTGTCTGTTTCTATGACAGACAGAAAGCAGGTTGAAGGGATTTTTTTTTCAGTCTTGTAAACCTGTGGCTTTGAATTAGGAAATACTACTAAGGTCAAAGGGCAAGGGGCCAGCGCAGAGTGCTGTGGAGTTGAGAATGCTAATGGCGTGATGGCATTGTCCAAATCCATATTATACCCCAAGGCCAGGATGGAGCCAGGGCGGGTGGGGCTGCGGGCATTGAGCACCAGCATCCCCTCAGGTGTGCAGCAGCTGCTCCCCTCTCAGATGGTTTCTGAGCATCAGTTCCTCCTCTGCACTGAAAAGTTTAGCAATGTTCTGGGTGGATGAACAGGGAGCTGAATGAGGAGTCTCTGTTCTCTGGTTGTCATGACTGTGTGGTGATGGGGAAGAGCCCAGCAATGAACTCATCTGGAACTACAGACATAATCTGCCTTGGGGGAGATAAGGCAAAGAGTCCACCTGTGCTCTAGGCCTTCCTTCCTAAGCCCTCCTTGAAATCCAGTCAGCATGGGTGTTTTACCCAGGTGTTTGACCCTGCCCCCAACAAGATCATAGACCTATGCTGTTCAGGATGGCAGCCGCTAGCCACGTGTGGCTACTGAGCACTTGAGTTGTAGCTGGCATGGCCAAGCGCAGTTGCCCATGCCTATAATCCCAGTACTTTGGGAGGCTGAGGCAGGTGGATCGCTTGAGGCCAGGAGTTCAAGACCAGCCTGGCCAGTATGGTGAAACCCCATCTCTACTAAAATAAAAAAAAAAATTAGCTAGACATGGTGTCACATGCCTGTCATCCCAGCTACTCAGGTAGCTGAGACATGAGTATTCCTTGAACTCAGGAGGTGGAAGTTGCAGTGAGCTGAGATCATACCACTGTATTCCAGCCTGGGTGACAGAGCAAGACTCCATCTCAGGAAAAAAAAAAATATGGCAGACGTAGCTGAGCTAGTGTACCTTTATTTCATTTCAATGAATTTAAATAGTCACATGTGGCTAGTGGTACCATATTGAACCATATTGGACAGTGTACACACACATACACACACATGTTTTGCCCTAGTGGCTACTATAGAGGTTTTTGATCCCTTCCTTCCCAACACTGGATTTAACTCAAAGATCCATTTTTCCTCAGGTTTCTGCTATTTCCCCCCCTTTTCCTTTAAGAAGCCATTGATGGACCTCATTGACGGAAAGTTCTCTAAGTGTTGCCAAGGAACATCAGTGTATTTTTCCTGTAGCTGGCACCTCTGAGGGAGTCTGGTCTCCAAGGCCATCTGTTTTGCAAGCAAGGGTGAGACAGCCACATTCCTGGTCCTCAGACCTATGACTCTACCATGGTGAAGGCAGTGACCAGGGAGGGCTGGGACATTTATGTCACAGAGAGTCCCTGCATCGATCATTTCTGAGTGATGTCTGAGTGGGGGTAATACCTAATGTTGAGAAAGTAACCATCTGACTCCATCAAGACTTTTCATTTTCAAAGTGTTTTATTTAAATAAATTTTTCTTTTGTGTGTGTTTGAATTTTACAGAAAAAAAATACTGACAAATACTATACAGCTTGGACCATTTATATTTTTCTTGGAAAGTTGACTGCCATTTTTCTACCTTTCTCCCTCCCTGCTCCCCCTGAGAAATAAAAACATGGAATCCATTGAGCAATGGGGAAAGGCCTCCTCTGGCCGCCGGCCGGAGAAGTCCAGGCCTAGGGGATCTCTCGAGCCTGTGCTGGTCTAGGAAGCCTCTTCTTTAGGAACCCTTTTTTTGTCCCCCGTGAACTTAACCTTCCCAGATGAGTCAAGCAGTCTCTGGTTCTGAGGTCCCGTGGGTTGCCAGTGGCAGTTCAGGGACAGAGGCTGGAAGGAGTGAAAATGGAGAGGAATAAAGGGCTGGGGCTGGCCTGGTGCAGGCAGAAGAGGGAATCAGAGAAGCATAAAAGATGGAGAAAACGATGAGAAGGAAGTGGAAAGAAGAGAGTGGACACCACAAATGGCCTTAGGCTCCTTTCATGCACCTGTTTATTTAACAAAACCTTTAAGGCCGATCCTGCGCTGGGACTCCTCTAGTCACACCACGAAATGTCGTCAGGGGAGGCTGTGGTGAGGAAAAGAGAGGCCCCATTCTGGGTTTGGCTCTTCTGAGTCACAGGCTGTGGAAGTGACTGAGAAGTGAGGTCCTGGGTGTTTCATGCCTGGGGTGACAGCAAGTCCATTGGATTAGAAGATAGCAGGGACACTGTGCCTGGAGATAGAGGCCTTGTCATGGCAATGACAACTGACTGCTGTCTTAATTCAAAGGAGCAAGCAGTTGCCATGGAAACCATGTTACTTGTATGGTCCCGGATCCCGGTGATCCGCCCTCCTAGATCATATCTGACACCATGTCTCAGCTGTCAGCCTCCACGTCTCCCCAGCCATCCATTTTAGGGGGACTGAGAGGTGGAGACAGGAAGGGCAGCTTGTCCTGGTGAGCAGTGGGAGATGTGGGGAGACATCTCCCACATCCCTGGGTTTGGTGCAGGCAGATGGCAAGTCATTCTGTTATGTGAAGGGCACAGCCAGAGGCTCCATGAAAACCTCTCTATATGACAAGGGGATAGAGAACCAGAGTGCTTCTCTCTGTGGTCAAAGGGGTTGATGAGTGGGAGGCCTGAGCGCTCAGGCAGTTTACAGCCATATATGGTGAGAGGGCAAATGCGACTGGCTGTAAAATATATGCAGGTTTGAATGATGATTCACAGGGTCATCTGTTAGAAAACCCTGGTGCAAGGGTCACCACTAAATGCCCACCCTCCACGGGCCTAAAGTACACCTGGAGTGCAGGTGAGTACCAGGCAGCCCAAGTGAGCAAATAGAATATATCTTTCCTTTAATGCAATCTTATAGAATTTAGTTTTTTGCTACTATAAATATCATAGTGTAGCTACATTATTAATTAGATAGCAATTTTGCCACTGTGTAGAATAGCTTCCTTGGGAAAATACTTCAAGAGAGCTTCCCAGCATATTTGCAAATAAACTTCTAGAGCACAACTTGCTCCCAAGGAGTGAATTGTCCATCTTTGCAATACAGTCACAATACAATCAAAATACCAACCAGTTCATCCTATAAGCGGATTAACTCTGCTTCCCAGCCTCTCTCTGGTGGGCAAAGCCCTCCTCAGCTCACTGTGGATCTAATTTACATGTCCTCACATACCTCAGGGCACACGTGTCACCTACATGTACCCTCCTGCAGCATTAAACACCCAATTTCATTCATTGCAGCAATTAGTGGGCTCACTTAGAAGAGAAGATCACTTGGGGAGAATTGGTGAGGTATTACAAGCTTACCCTTAACAACATCACATATCCAACAGTAACCACAGACAGTTATAAGTACCTACTGTGTGCAAGGCACTTGCCTGAGCTTCAAGATAAATATAAATAAACCTCTTTATAGCTTCATCCTACTTTCATTTAAACTCCATTACCTCTGCATCCCACCTGTGCCATACCATGCACGCATTACAACCTTATGACATCACTTCCAGTGTTGCCTTCTGTGAGACTGTCCTGATGATTGTCTAGTTCCTTCCCTGCTGGAAACTTTGGTTATATAGGAGATACCTAGCTCAGGTGTAGCATCTCCTTACCCTTTCCATCTGTAAAACATACATTGCACAGGTACACAATTGCAGTCCACTGACATAAATGAGTGGGCTTCCATAGCTTTCTAGTAGTCACTACCAAGAGCTGTTTGTTCTTGCTTGGAGAAAGGCACTTTGCTGAGTGGTTTCGGGGGGTCATGTTTCAAAGAGAGGTCTTGGACCACATTAAACACCTCTCAGTGACAATGAGGACGGACCTTGTCATGAGTTACAAGAAAAGAGCTTTCAATGAATTTTGAACCATCACACTTTAAACATCTTGGCACAAGTGAGGGGTCAGAGGCACATAAACTTGGTGTGTCTGTATCAAGACATACAGGGGTGGGGACTGTAGCAGGTTGCTGGAATGTCCAATTATGAGTACTTCTAGTAAAAGTTTATGTGTAGAGACAGAAATAGGAAAGCATGCATATCTAACCTGAGTGGTTTATGGAATAGATGGTGTATGGGGGCCTTGCTGGTTATGAATTTGTATACATGTGTCTGAATCTGGCAAGGCTTTCCCGTGAGACATTTTTGTGATTATAGATAATGTACTTCCCTGAACAAAGTACATAGCCAATGACCATTTGATGAGCAGAATATACTTGCCCATGTACCTGTTGCCTGAATTTGTGTGTGTGTGTTATGTGCATGTGCACACACTTGGAAACCATATCAAGATGTATGGATAAATGTTCTTTGTGCTTTTGCATATGGGGTATGCCAGAGACAGGTGGGAGGCATGCCTGGGTCTGCAGTAAGGAGCACTGCTATTGGACACATAGCTGCCAAGACAGTATCCAAGAATTGTCCATGTGGTCCCTGGGACTGCCCTCCACTGGGACACTTAGTCTGAGGTTTGTTCCTTGGTTGAGTAGTTACTCTGTGGACAAAGTGCATCATTTCAGGGGTTCCTGAAATGTCTGTGTGTGGTCAGAAGGAGGCTTAGCCCCAGAAAGGAAACACCTCTGCTTCCTGCCTAACTAAACAGGCAGTGATGGTCTCTTCTCCATCTGGAGAAGCTTGGGTTGAGCAGAGATCCAGAGGTCTTCTTCATTCTTCTTCTTCTTCTTCTTCTTTTTCTTCTTGTTCTTCTCTGGCTGCTGGCCCCTCTTGCCTGGTGGGCTCCAGCAGCAATGGCAACACATGAAGAGGAGTGTGATGATCACCAAGAGTGGCAGGCCCAGGAGGACTCCCAGGCAGATGGTGTTGTAGATGCCTTCTTGGTGTTTGGTCAAGATGGTGTCCCAGACAGAGCTGAAGAAGGCGCTGATTCTCTCCATGGTGCTTGGCTAGATTAGGGCCAGAGAACCCTCTCGGCTTACTAGCACGTCCTGGGCTCAAAAGGATGCAACCTTGACCACTTGTAATTTATTCCTCTTCCAGCTTTGGGTTTGGGCATGCCACTGACAGCACCTGAAGGATTAAAACAGACAACTGAAGAGAAATGCAGAGAGACTGGCCTACAATTTTAATAGTTTCATAGATTTTAGGCTTAGGAAAGGAGAAGGAATTGAAGATTTCCAGGGTTCAGTAAACTTGTACTGAGACTCAATAAACAAGATAAATGCATGCATGTAATCAATAAGCATCAACTAATTCTTGCTATGTACACACATTATATTGGGCTTAGGATATAAAAATGAATAGTATATCAGGTCTGGCACGTAGGAAGTTCTCAGCAGTTGTTGAATAAATGAATCAATGTGTGTGTTCAGTGTTCTGATGTGGGGTTGCTTCCCTGAACCCTTCTGCAACAGCAGTTCTCAATCTTTTTTCCACTGCAGCTCAACTGACAGATGTTGAACACACACTCCCCACGGGACAGATCTGTATGTAACCTGTTATTAACATCACTTGCCATTTTCAAAGCTTATTGAAGCTTAAGCACGAGGTGAGATGTCTATGTCTTGCTGTTTGTAGTAGCGGACTTGGGTCTCCTCTGGTCTAAGAGGTCATCACTCCTCATCCTGCCCCATGCCTGCTTTCTTTGCTGTCCCCTCATGATCTCTTCCCTGCTCCATGTCTCCTCCCCTCCTTACATCCCATTCCTGTGCCTGAAAAGTCCTCTCCTTCCAAGGCTGAGAGAACCAGAGGTGACCGTTTGCTGCCTTTCCACTTTCCACCTTCCTCTCCCTCATTACCCTTGTCTCTGTTTTCTATTCCTCGACCAAATACTCCAAAGTCTCCTGCTCTCTTTCTTCTCCATGGGAAAGGAGTCCTTGCAGGCTGCTTAGTGATGGTGCTTAGAAACCAGGGTGAGGTTCCTGGGTGCCTCCCTGCTCCTGTTCTGAACTCAGCATATAGCTGGGGCCATTCTCCTGGTTGCTTGTACAGAGCTACCCCTCTTCCCTGGTCACCCCTCCACATATATCTTAAAGCTCAGCTCTCAAGCATAAGGTCTTAGAGGCTGCCTTCAGTTCTGGAATTACAGGTTCTTATGTACAAATAAGACTTCAAGGATAGGCATGATTCAAGGAAATTTAAGAGGCCTGTTGGTGTAAGACATTCCCCAGGACCCAAATATTAAGGAGTGGTTGATTTTCAGGATGGACACTCTAGAAATCATCACAACCAACTCTTTCACTTAAGTATGAAGAATCTGAGGTCCAGAGCAGTGAGGTGACATGTCTGAGGCCACGGAGACCCACCCAGGCCAGACAGGCCCACCCAGACCCACCCAGACCTCGACAATGGGTTCAGCACTCTCCCCAGGCTGCCAGGCGAGCAGAGAAACTAAGGATGATAATGATGTCACTTTATACTTGCATTTCACTTGATACTTTTCTAATCATTTCCATTTGCATTTAATCTTCTGTGTGAGAAACAGGATGGTGCCGTGCCTAGGGATGGGAACACTGGGGACCTGGGCCTGGAATTCAAGATCAGCTCAGGCTTCGTTGCATACATGTGCAGCCCTCCTGGGTGATGTTTTCTACCTGATGCCCCAGCAATTGTCCTCAGAGTTCTAATTCCTTGGATAGCATGCTCTATCAATGTCTCATGATCCCAGTGCCCATGTGCCCATCTAAGCCCCAGCTGACCTCAGTCCTGGTCTGCTGGCATGTAATCCCACCCTCTCATGACATTATTTACATAGTTTTTACAAGTGTAGAAATTGGCACCTACTACTGAGCCATTTGGTCCATGGAGCCTGAAGAAATGCTATAGGATGACAATAATAACTTTAGCCAACTTTTAGTTAGCACTAATTATATACCAGGCACTGTTCTAGGCACTCTATTAACTCATTCATCTTCATGACACCCTTATGAAGTAGGTACTGTGATTCCCCCATCCTGCAGCTGAAGAGATGGAGGCTCAGGCCACATAGTGAGTGAGTGCCAGAGCCGGTCTCCCTCATTCTGGAGAGTTTGGCTCCAGATCCCCAAGGAGTGAGCTGTTCACAGGCGTTGCTCTGTGGCCTTCTATTCCTTTGTGTGGAATTAACCCATTTTTGGCAAGCAGCCCGGGATTTACAGAATCTTACAATATTTGGCTATTCCCCAGATTGACTTAAATGCTTATCCCAGTCTATTATAGGAAAGACTGCAAAAAGATTTATTTCTCATTGTTAAATATTTCCCAAATGCATGAAGATACATAAAATAAAAACCAAGTCCTGCCCAAGTGCAGGTTTATAGAAAGCATATGGCTGCCCGAACTTAAACTTAACATGCAACAAAGAAAAGTATCCTGAGGAGTCATGTCCTCTCATCCAAGGCTCTGCTCAAGCCCCTCTGAGGCCTGGGAACAGCCCATGCCATGGATCTGCCCACACACCATCCAGCTGCCAGGTTCTCTGTAGAGAAAAGCAGCCCTTAGCATGCTTCTAAGCCCTGGTGACACTGTATCTCAGGCCACTCATCTCTCTTCTGGATTTTCCTTCTCCCTTTGCCATGACCTTTGCTTTTACCTCAGTCTTGGGTGGGTTTTTGACCCTGTCTGTTGGGATCTTTCTGCTCTGTTGTGGAAAGGCTTTGGGTGCTTTTCTCTAATTTGATCCTACTCACAGCTTTCCTATTCATGTTAGATAACACCACCACCACAAATGTTCACCAACTGTTCTGTGCCAGGGGTCGTGCTGTTCCTGCAGGGAGCAGACAGGTATCGGGGCCCCTCTGCGTTCAGCCAGTGAGGAAGGAGGGCAAGCCCATGGAGAACATCAGGACAGTTTTCATGAAGGTGGAGCCACTTGGGGAAGACCTTGAAGATGCGTAGTATTTTGACAGAAAGATATAAGTGAAAAAGATGTTCAAACATTCCAGGCAGAGAAACTTCTAGAACATGAGCAGGAGAACAGGGTGTCTTCTGGTGAGCCTGGAGTTCAGAGTGGGGGGAGAGAGGATGAGAAGGGAGAAGAGAGGAGGTAGGCATGGCCAGGGTAGAGAGGCTGTCATAGCGTTTGCGCTTATTTGGGGGTTTTATAACAGGAGAATGTTGTGATCAGAGCTGCCTTTCAGGAAAAGATAACAAGATCTGAAGAACTCTGGAAAATGTGTTAAGAAGGTTCTTTAAAACTCCTTATCTGTTTATCAAACACTCACTGAGCACCTAATATGTTGCATGCACTGTTGGGTGTTAAGGATTCAATAGTGAATGACAAAGATATGGTTTCGGACATCGGGGAGCCTCGACCATTCCAGGGGAGTTATTACTATTGATAGATCAAGTCAGAAAAGCCAAGTATAATAAGAAAATTCCAAACTAGATTGCTTAGTTGGCTGAAGTAGAAGCATGTATTTGAATTATATGTTTATCTAAATGTCTCGGGCCCTCCCACCCCTCCCAACTTTTGCCTTAAACTCATCCATCCCTTGGCACCTAAAATGGCCTTTGAATAAATAGATTTCTTTTCAAGCTAAAGCTAAGTCAATAATTCACTTCTGGATTCCTAAGGGACTTATCTGAGGCTGCTCTCCATACAGCCAAAGAGTATTCATTAACATTTGGGAAGCCAGTCTGGGGAAAATTCGATTAAAAGGTATTCTTTATATTTTTTAATCTAAGAATTCTTTTCTAGGCACCCCCTAGGTTACTTGCTGAGCTCTGCTAATCTATAGCGTTTCATTAGTATTTATGAGTCTTGCATTATTAGCATTTCCAGAAAACAATCAAATATCTCCTCAGTGGCATGAATTAAAAGTGAGAACTTCCATGGAATGCAAAAGAAGACACACTTCGGCCCCTGGAAGTACACTCTAGCCTTTTGTTGGCTTTTGAATAGCACTGACACTGTTTGAAAAGTAATTCATCTGTTTTTGTAAGACCAACAATAGGTGCCAACCAACCTCATCTGTCTGATTGTGACTGTGGGGGTGGGTGAGAGGAGAGAGAAGAGGGGAAAAGTTACTTTAAATTTCTTTGAAACCAAATATTATTTACCTCTATATCCTCTGTCACAAGCTTCTATCCACCCACGTATGAGGTGTCAATGGGAAACAGTGATCCCAGAGCCAGAAAGTCTGGTTTTGTGCCTTGGGTCAACCTGCAAGACCTCGGCGAGTTACCAGACCTCAGCTACAAAATGAAGCTAATGAGCTTCCCTTGTAATGAGACATTGTGGGGATCAAAAGGGTTCAATATATTTAATGCATTCTGTAAACTGTAAAATATTTAAACAAATATAATCCATAAAAAGTGAGTTATCTTGAAATAATAATGGACTAATTCTAGCGCAGGGCTTTTCTTCCTCCTTCCTCACCTCCAAGTCAATCCCTATTGCCAAAGAATCATGGGCCCCCACATCACTGAAATGAAAAGGTCTTCACAAGTAATCTCCCTGATATGGCTGGTCTGTAGGTCTGCGGCTGTTGCTCTAGACTCTGGCATCCAGAAATAGGATGGAGAGCGGTCGCTTGGGGAACATTTGAAGGTGCCTGGAGGATTGCTGAGTTCATAGGTGAGGTGGAGGAGAACAGCTGGCCATCTACAGGCCCCAGCCTCCCTCCCAGGCTTTGGGACCCTTGGAAGTGTTACAGGGGTGGGTCATTCCACAGGGAGGTCTGCTTCAATCTCTGAGAGCCAAAAGCTACTGCAGGCTATGTTCAGGGCTGGCCCTGACACTACTGTTCTTTCCCATGCTCTCCAAGAAGGGAGCAGGACATTCTATTCTGCATCAGCCTCTCACTGTTCTTGTTTGTTAGATAAAATAATACATGTAAAGCTCTAGAACAGTGTCTGTGAGACAGTAAATACTTTCTGGAAAGGTTAATAATAAGGATCACATTGGCACCCAATTAGAATCCCTGAGACCAACTCCAGAGTGACCTCCAAATGGTACAAATTGTCACCCTTCTTGTAGGGGGAGGTGGGAGGTTCAGTTCTCTATGAGAACCTTAAGAGGCCTCTCTTCTGCGGCTGCTGACTCCTGGATTTGTGTGGGGGGCCATTTTATAACTGACAGTTGGGAGCAAAGACCTCCCCTTGGGCCTTTGCTCAAATGGCTCCATTGAGCTTTCTGCCTTGGGTTGCGCTGATCACTGTGCTTGCTTTAGCTCCTCTGCCCAGGATCCCAGGTGACAGCAGGATGGACTGTTGGCTACGAAGAGTCATTTAAGCAGTTAAAAATACAGATTCCTGCATCCTGCTCCTGGAGACCCTGATTCAGTCGGGTCTAGGATGGGCCCAGGAATTTATGTTTGTAGCAAGCAGCCCGAGTGTTTCTGGACAATTGGCAGGTTTGAGACCCATTGCATAAGCAAGTTGAGCAGCCGACCTTCATTTATGAGCACAGGAGCCATGTGCTAGATGAGGGAATGAATCATGGGTGAGGAGAGGGGGGAAGAAGTTTACCTCCACACACAGCAGCACAATGGCCAGCTTGGGGAGCCTCCTTCCACGTTACTTCTTCTTCTGTGTTGTCAGGGGATCTCAGCCAGAACTGCTTTTCTGGAGGTCACGTTCAACGTAGTAAACAATTGCTGAACACCAGCCCTGTGCATTCAGATCCTGATCACTGCCCAGTCTAGCAAGGGGGAGAAACAAAAACAGAAGTATAGTGTGATGAGTTCTGTGGTCAAGTTCTGTGTAGGGGGGACATGGGAGCAGCATGGCAGAAGCAGCCAGCAGTGCTGCCTGGAGAGGGTTGAGGGAAGGTGATGAAAAGAAATGACCATCAGGATGGGTGTCTGAGCAGGCATCATGCACTGTCTAATTACTGAGCACCTACTCCAGCTGGGAACTGTGTATCCAGAACAAGCAAACCAGATCCCTGTCCTTTCTGTGCTCCAAGTCTAGTGTGGGAACCAAACCAAACATTCATCAAAGAACCATACAGGCAGGTGTGAAAGTGTAATTATGGTGAGTGCCACGAACGAGACCCCATGATGCTACGAAAGGGGTAACAGGGATGTTAGGAAGGCTCTGATGAGGGATGACTGAGCTAAGATCTGAATGACAAAAACAGCAAACACACGGCTAGGGTGTCTGAAAAATCTTGAAACACAAAATAAACTTATTTTAAAGCATTTCCAAGTAATATGCTTGATAGGCTTTTCTTCAATCCTCCAGTACCTTTTCAGGTGAAGTTCTCTACATTTAAAGAAATGAGTTCAATTGTTAATACACCGTAAAGTGTCCCCCCAAAGTCTAGAAACATAGGCAAATAATATGTGTATTGTGCTTTTTATTAGATGAACAAATTAGACCCATTGCTGTCCCTGAAAAGGACCCAAAGGGACAGTGTAGCTGACAGCAGCAGTAGTGGGGTGAGCGTGGATGGCAGGGCCCATGAATGGCAGCCCCGCACCACAGGACCTTGTAAGCCACGTGGAGGGCTAGAGTTTGCTGTGAGAGCCACAGGGTTTAAAGCAAGGAGGGGACATAATTGATGTGTATTTAATAAAGAACACTCTCTCTGAGGTGTGAGAGGACAGATGGGAGAGGGTGTAGGGGGAGGAAATGATCACAGTTGTCCAGGGAAAGTGACCGCTGGGCCGAGGGTGATGGTGGCCGGAAAGGGTGGGATGATGGTGTAGCTCAGGTGTTTTCCAGCAGACGTGGGTGGGAGAACTCTCAGGCAGAGGGACACGAGAGGAGGTGTCCCTGGGTGGGCCCAACTTTCCTTCTTCTAACCCTAGTCTCCTATGAGGGCTCTGAGTCTGGACTGTATATGGATATTCTTTTTTTTTTCTTTCCAAAACAGGAAAACCATCAGTCTCTACCTGACTCCTCACCATCTTTCCTGGGAGTTTAAAACATCTTATTCAACCCCAGGCCTCTCCACCCTGCCTGTTCAAACCTTGCCCCAGCCCTTAAACCATACTGCCTTGCAAAATTCCTGTGGTTACGATAATATCACACACTTCAGAAACCAAGGATCTCTGGCAGCGAGGGCACAAAGTGGAACCTCAGTCAGTAGTTATTAACTCGGCTGTTCTGGATATATATTTGCTTGATGGTTCTCACCTTGCTAACCCGGCATGCTCAGGTGCCCTCTAATAGATGTAAGTACTGTTTTGTACAAAAATGGTCTGATCACGGTAAATGATCTGCTTGTAGAACATTACATTTACTACTTAGACCCAGCTCTAAGCATTTTGAAACAGGTATCTACATTTTCCCTAATTTAATGAATTGCTTCAAATAACTAGTCCTAATACAAAGTCGGAAGCTTTTTTTTCCCACCAGAGTATATATGATGCGTAACTAGATATTGAGTATTAAAGGAAAACAGATAGAATTTTCCCTCAGAATTGATGTTACAACTATGGTTGCAATTTTGAACAAAAGCACAAATAGAGCATCAATAGAAAAATGATTAAGGCACCATGGTTATTTAATAAAATGATGCTTTACTGTGTAAACATTCTGGATTAGAAGGCTCCTGAAATGGGCCATCTGGTTGATTACTTTACTTTACTGATGGGAAATCTGGGACCAAAGAGACTGCATCTTGCGGGAGATTACCCAGCTAGTGGCTGGTAGAGCCAGGGCCAGAACCAATGTCTTCTGAGGCCCAGGTTACCTTCCTGCCAGTTCTCTTCTACAAACATCCTTAAAAATAAGCGTTGACACAGTGCTTTGCAAGATGCCCACCATATTCTCTTTCTGAGCACAAGTGTGACCATACTTCTCAGCCCCTTACATCTCTGTGGGGCCATGTGACTGAGTTCCAGCCAAGGAAACATGGCTCCCGAAATCTTCTCGTGGGACCTCCCTGTTCTCTCTCTGCTTGCTCACTGGCTGGCCAGATGCAGAGCATCCAGGGGAGGACTCCAAGAGCCCCGGGGATGGCAGAGATGGGAGGTGTTCCTGAATGACTGCATGGAGCAGAGCACCCCTGCTGACCACAGTGAAAAATGAAATGGGTTAGAATAAACTTTTGTTGGGTGAAGCCACTGAGATTTGGGGATTTTCTGCTATAGCAGTTAGCCTATCCTGCCTAATACAAGTGACAAAAAAGCTAATGTTGGTAATGATTAATTACCATTGCATATATAATCCCTAGAATGATTTGCTTATAACAAATGTGCAATGTGTTCAACAATTCTTCTATAGGGCAGCTTTTGCCCAAGAGGGGTTTACCTTAGTGCTTTTGAGCAGTGGTTCGGGGACCAGATATCCTGGGTCCAAATTCTGGCTCTCCCACTCACTAGCTGTATCACATTGGGCAAGTTAACCTCTCTCTCTGGGGTTCTGTTTTCTCATTTGTAGAATGGCATTGACAATAATAGGATGTTGTGAGAATGAAACGAGTCAGTAGAAGTAGAGTGCCTCAGAGCCTTGCCTGGCAATAAAAGTTAGTCCTGATTGTTTGATCCCAAACAAATAGGCTGGCCAAAGTAAACATCCCTTGACTCCTTAGCTAATGATGGTTTTGTTTGTCTTTTTCAAATGTGAGATAGTTCTGGAGTCATGACTTTGATTATGTAGGTCTCCTTTATAAGATATTTTCTCTTTTCTCTAGTTTTCCTGCGGTAGACTAAATTAGTTCATTCGTCATTCTCTTTCAAGGCGACCATTTCAGAATGAAAATATGGATAAGCACCACTCAGGAGCTGAATTATAAGGGTTTAGATACAGTTCCTTCCCCTCTCGGCAGGGCTCTCCCAAGATTGTGTGGAGTAGGACACAGAAACCTCCTTCCTTACCCCCACACCAAACTGCCCTTTTGTCTTTTTCCTACTTTCCCTTCTTTCCTTCCCCCAATGTATTTAATGAGCTCCTAGGATGTGTCAGTTCTTGTCCTGGTACCGTGGGTATAGTCATGCATAAGACAGACATTTTGCTTGTGCACTTCTTATTATCTCTCTTCTCCAGGTAGAAAGTATACATGTTAGTGCAATAAAGGAAATAATTGGAGTGGCCTCTGCAGAGGTGACTCTGAACTGAGATCTCAGGGTGCCGAGGACCAAGTGTCCATAGCGCTAAGGGCAGGACCATGGGTAGCAGGAACATTAAGGGTGAGGGCTCTGAAGTGGGAAAGAGCATGGCACATCCGTGAGAGAGGGCAGCCAGTGCGGCGGAACCATGGTGAGCATCGTAAGTAAAGCAGGGCTTCAGTGAGGGGGACTTGGGCCCTGTGGGTATGGAAAGGCACAGAAAGGTGCCTTCCGCTTTATCCCCATTGTTACCTCATTTGTCCAGGCCTTCAAATGACCTCTAGTTTTTCCTTCTTTCAATTCGCCTTTCTAAAATCTGGATGTAATGTGCACTCCCTGCGCACCCCTCGCTTGGCTGCTCACGACTTGTATGATAATCACACCTCCTTAGCAAGGAAGACTCGCTGATGATCCGACTCTCCTATTACCCCAGCCTCGCCTTCCTCCACCACCCCCACCACCCTAGCTGTTTATCACATCATAGGTGCTAATCAACATGGGACAAATAAATGAATTCCTTCAACACTTGGACTAAGCTTCTCTCCTGGGCTTTACTTCCCCACCCCTATCTCATCAGCTGGTCCTACCTGCTCTCTCTCTGTGTCCTGACTCCATTCACTTCTCACCATTTCCATGGTGAGGCCATTGCTACCTCTCACCTGGATTACTGCAGCAGCTTCTAACCAATCTCTCTGGTTCTGCTCCTCCCTCCCTGTGGCCTGTTCTCCCCACTAGAGCCAGATCATATCACCCCCAGGCCCTGCTCACGCCTCATGGCTTCCTGTCACTAGAAGGATGACATCTAAACTCTTTCTCATATCCCCAGGCCCTGCCATCATCTGGCCCCTGCCCCCTCTGGACCTCATCTGGTATTCTCTTCTCTCCCATTCACTGTGGGCTAGACGCACCTACTCCTGGACTGTCAGCTCGCTCAGGACCCTATTTGTCCCTTTGCCTGGTATGGTTTACCTCAGATCTTGGTGTGATTGCTTCACAACAATTGTGTCAGCTCAAATACATTTTCATACAAATTTCCTCCCGCGTTACCTCATCAGGAGGCCTTTTCTAATGGAGTATGGTAATCTAATGTCGCCCAACCCCCAGCCAACCCCATCTCACCATCCTGCCCTACTGCCTTGGTGATAGTCCTCACTTTGAAATTTCTCTGTCACTTACAATGCTGCTGTCATGCTGGTTTCCACGTTTACTGCCTGTCTTCCTCCATTAGAATATTAGCTCCATGAGAGCAGGGCCCTGCCTGTCCTGTTGTGTTTGGATGCCCAGAGTCTGGCATGTAGCTGAATGAATGAATGAATGAATGAGTGAAGTGTATTCAAGGGTTCCAAAAAAATAAGATCTTGAATAATCATCTGTCAGGCAAACCAGGTCACTGGGGAGAAAGAGTAGAAGCACCAAAGGGCATAGAAAAGTGACCATCAGTCACACTGTGCCTGGACTCTGATGATAATTACCCACCCGCAGATTGTGCTGTCCAGCCAGATCTTCCAGCCACAAAAACTCACTGGAGGGAGAAATAATGATCAAGAAAATCTCCTATCACTGAGAGCAATAGAAAGTGGGGGCAGGGGTGAGTGTTTTATCAGCTCCTAAATAATCACCTACCTTCTTTTTGCTCAGTTACAAAGAGCCCATTGTAGCTGGGACTTTCTGATAACAAGGGATTCTTTCCTAATTACTATACGCTCTATTTCAGGTTCAGCAGAAAAGAAAATTAAAAAGCTCCATTTCACTTTGGGTTCAAATGAGTCAATCTTTCAGTCAATCAAGTATTAATTAAGACATGCTAGGAAATACGGGGGAGGTAAAAGACATCCTCTCTTGTCTCCAGGATGATACCAGGGAAATAATTAGAGAATGATTTAAGAACAATGAAAAGAATTTTAAAAAGGCTTCATGTGGACTTTCTTTGATTTTCTATTATGGAAGGTCTAGAATCTCCAGTTCCTTTATACTTCTTTACTCTTTTCCCTTTCCTCTTTCCTTCCTTTTCTCTCTTTTCATCCCTAATTATCTTTCTCCAAAGGGTCCAGAGTATATACTCTAAGAATAGTTAGTTCTCCTCATGTTACCCTTAGGATTAATCATGTGAAATTATGTCTGATTCCCTGAAAATTCCAGCTGTACTAAATGTGAGTAAATATAGTTTCTCCAGTCTGTTAGCAAGTCAACTTCCTCATATTTACCTCCTCAAGATCAAGGAAATTTCCTAAATTTTCTTCTCATATGCCAGATAACTTGTAGTCAAGAATTTTACCAGCCTGGGCAACATAGCAAGAACCTATCTCTACAAAAATTAAAATTAAAAAAATTAGCCAAGTGTGGTAGCACAAGCCTATAGTTCCAGTTACTCAGGAGGCTGAGGCAGGAGGATCACTTGAGCCCGGGAGTTTGAGGTTACAGTGATTGCACCACTGCACTCCAGCCCAGGTGACAGAGTGAGACTTTGTCTCTAAAATAAAAAACAAACCAAAAAAAAAAAACCTGTCTCCACCACTAACATGGTGTAGGGTCTGGGGAACATTCACTTAAGTGTTTTTTCCATTTATTCTTCTGTAAACAAAGATATTACCATCTTTCTCAGAGGGCTAGGTGTTTTATTCACTGTGTTACATCATTTTACTCTCAGTATCTGGCACAGGGCCTGGTAGAAAGTGGACTGGCAGTAAGTACTCGCTGAATGGATGACTGAATTAATGCATTGCTGGGCAGAGTAAATGAGATAATGTGTGTGAAGCATGTTGTGTAAGTATATTTCACACAGTGGGTGCCTTAAAATTGCCTTGACAACTGCAAAACACTATATTTATTATTATACTATTCACATTGTGTGAAAGGTGAAAACATCCATTTGTGAAAGAATTATTTTGCTCTAATTAGAGTTTGATCAGCTTTTCACTGAATTGGCGTAGAGAATGAGTTAATCAGCCCCTAGTCAATCAGGGCAGCCACCTTTGCCTCTCCCCTGCTTTCCTGCTAACTTTATTTCCATTCACTCCTAGTTGCTTCTCCCTCTCTCAGCCCTCCTGACCTCCAGGATCGCACTTCTCAGGCAGCCTTGTGTTGTCCATCACTATCAGTTTTCTCCTCTTCATTTCAGCTAGAATGCTCATTTGTTTTCTTTTGATAGTCCTCTTTTGACTTAAATACTTCAGGAGGCCAAAATCTCAAAACAGAGGGTTGACAAAAGTCTTATCACCTTTCACAGGAACGGAAAATGATCTGTTGAATCAAAACGCCACCATTTGCTGAGTTCTTACTAAGTGTGCAACTCTGTGTGTGGAATCAAGGGTTTACAGACATGTTCTCATTCAACAACTCAAGAGGTAGGCTTTTCCTATGCCCATTCTACAGATGAGGAAACTGAGGCTGAGAGAGATTAAGTGATTCGCCCAAAGACATGGAACTACTCAAGCACAGAAAGAGGTTTGACTCTAGTCCTCTCTGAGTCCAAAGATCCTGCTGTAACCACCATTCTCAGAATGCTGAGGACTTTAATTTCTGGATCTTCTAAGATGATGGGGTGTTCATCCAACTATTCATCCATCAACATGTAAAAGCCTGCCACGTGCGTCACACCCTGTGGGTGCACTCTTGATTACGATGCCTTCTGTGACCTCAAGGAGCTCATGTTTTAATAGGACCAAACATGTTGAATAGAAGTGCAATACAACATCCCACATAACATGTACCACCCCATATATGCTGGAGCCCCAAGGCATGAAACTCCACTAAATAGGCGTAGCACTCACTGGCAGTCTGGGAGCTATATCCAACCCACAGGCACTTTTACTTTGTATTATTTTTCTGCTTCCTTTGGTTTCATACCAAATTCTCAATCTTCAGCTTGTCCTAAGATTTGGCCACATTAACCTCCCACATGGCCACAATCTGCTGGAGCTTTAAAAGGGCCTGTGTTCTCTCCATTCCCCAACCCCACACCCCAGTCCCCATCCTGCCTGCTTCACCCAGTCCTGTTCACCCACCTGGTCCCTGGAAGCATTTTAAGCTCACCTCCCCTGGATTTAACTCACTCAGGAGTAGGGACTATGGTACATGTTCTCTGTGCTGTCATCTGTGTAGAGAAGAGCCATGCAGGGGGCTTAAAAAATATAAATGAGGACAAAAGGCAAGCCTCACATAGCAGATTTAACCTCTGGTTTGATAGACTGATCCTGATCTGTGGTTAATCAGACAAATGATAAGGATGAGGGATATGTGCAAGAGGAATTAATGCATATCAAAACGCCCCTGGGCACAATACAAACAGTTGGCCCAAGGGTGCAATTAAGCGAGGAGTCAGAGGACCCTCTCCTAGTCCCAGTTCAGTTGTCCTCCAGGCCTTTGACCTTGGGCAAAATCAGTTAAGCTTTCCGAGCCCTTTCCTCATCTGAGAAATGAGGTTATCACTCAACCTGGATATCTCTCAAGATTATTGTGAAGAACAGACAAGACATGTGGAAGAACACTGAGCAGGGAAAATTGCAACCTCAATGCAGGGTAGTGGTATTACAGGGGATTATATTAAAAGGCTGAATTAAAGTTCAAAGTAGAAAACTGAACTTCTCTTACTGATGCAGTCCTCCACCCTCCTATCCCCTCTCTTCCCCCCAGTCTGTAGTTATTAGAAGCTACATTTCCAATGTAGAATTCATAGGGGAACTCTAATACCACTCACACTTCTGTTCGTCATCTGTGTATATATATATATATACACACACACACACACACACACACACACATACAAACACACATGATCTGACCACATCCTGGTATTAGTGCTAATAAAACCTGTAGCCATGGTTACAGTGAACTATCTTGGCTATACAGTTCTCATTTTCATTTTTCAAAATAGTTTGGTAAAGGATTTTGGAGCCAATGTTTGTGGGTGTGGTAAAGTGTCTAGGTGAAGTTTTGTTTTTGGAGAGCCAGAAGCCGAGGCTCTGAGGTCATTTGTGAGTTAGAAGCGGTTTAGCTGGGCGTTGCCTTTTCTGTTCCACAAATAAAGGGAAACCTCTGCTTCTGGCCGACTCCAATAACTGATGCTTAAGTGTTCAAATGTCATATCCTCTTGGAAGGAAAAGGTGTTTTTTGAAAAAGCATGAGAACAACCAAACACTTGTGTCATTCAGGGTCTCCCACACAGGTGGTAATTAAAAGTTGCATAATTCTCTTTAATACTAGAGACGGGAACTTAAGAGTTCTGCAAACTTTGTGGCAATAACAGAATGACTGACATATTTCTTTTCGTTAGTGGTGGTGGGGGAGACATTTACAGGCTGGAATAGCTGAAAACTAATGGAGTGGCAAAAATATACAATTATGCAACTCAAAAGCGATACAGATATGGTTCTATTTTCCTTTCCATTTTGTCCCTTTGTTTAATGTTAACAAAATTTCTGGGCAATTAAAAGCCAAAAGCTACCTTACTGCAATATTAAGTCTTAAAATGCAAAGATCAAATCATAGAGGGAGTGAGCATAAATATTCTCATTACAAATAACTCACCTCTGTGGAATGTTCAGTGTGGTGGATTTCAGATTTGCCAGGCTTTGGGGTGCAGCTTCCGCCCCAGAGGGTGGGCTGTGCAGAGGAGTTCATGTGTCTGAGGAGAAATCTTTATTTCCTCTCTGCAAGGGCTTAAATCTGCATTCCTAACGTTGCAGGGAGTGTTCTTTTTTAATGGTTTTGATAAATAATGGTTGATGAATGCAGAGAATATATATAAGTGAGCTAAAATACTTGTTGAATACCCATCCAGTATCAGGTTAAGTAGCGTACTTTTTTTTTTTTTTTTTGCTTCAGCGCCTTCTTTCTTTGATACAGATGACATATGCTTAGTCTCATCACGTGCAGCTTTAGTTGCCTGAGTGCAGATATTTTTGTCCCTGAGAACAGCCGTCACCTCTTCCCTGATGCCCTCAGCATGCCCAAACGTTTTCCTCTCCATCCTTGAAATGCCCTTCCCAAAGGAGATGGCAGGTACTGCAAATTCTTGAATTGGGAGTATGTATGGAAGAAACTGCTTAAGCTGGGGATTGCAGGGGGGTGTCCCATATTCCCCACTCTCGACACAGGGTTCCCTCAGCTTCATCCCCTCATTCCTTCCCGTCCACCACCTCTGCTCCATCCATGCCTGGAGACCTCAAGGCTTTGTGGGAGAACCTCTGGAAAGCACTTAAGGCCACTGGAAGTTGGTGGGGATGGTCAGAGAGGCCAGGGAACTCAGCCCTTGTCTCTGAGCCCTCCATGGTGTGGCCTCAGGGCTGAGCTATCTGCAGGCTGCCCACCAGACTTTAGGCTTTATCTCCCCTTAGCAGCCCAGACATATGTTTTATCAGACCAACCCTCAAAGTATCAGGGTCTTGAATAAGTAACACGTTAGGTGGGAATGCTTTGATAGAGCAAGATATTCTGAATGTTAGACTCTACCCATGACAGTTAGAAGGCAGAAGATGCCCTAGGGATGGCAGTTGGCCTAGAGCAGCCAGAGAAGAAAGTGAATGTCCTTGTAGTGCCTCATAGGGGAAGGCAGTTATGCTTCTCAATGGAGAATCTGTGGGGCCTAGGCCCCCTGTTCTGGCTTTGACTTTTATCTGATTTTACTTATTCACATTCTCGTAACTTGCCCTAGGAGCCAAATTCTTGGCTCAAGGGTAGTTTGAGTGCACAGGAAGCTAATGGATTGAGGAATGAGAAGCAGTTATGACTCACTCAGTGTGTGTCCTTGGGAAGGTCACTCAGCTGCTTTGAGTCTCAGTTTCTTCACCTCCAAAATGGGGAAAAATCTAGACGAATACACAAGAAAATGATAGCATGTACTGCCCCTTTGGAGGGAAATTGGGGGCAGCCCTGGAAGGGAGACTGGCTTTTTCTCTCATTCCTTTGGTACCATTCCGAATGTCTGATCACATGCATACACTTTCTAAATTAAACCAACAACTGGAAGTGAGTACCTGCTCACAGGGTCCTTAGGTAAAAGCACATAGTGCATGTAATGCGTGTCTGGGCTGTTAGGAACTGTACAAATATTTAGAGTCATAATTGGTATTATTCCCAGCAGTTGCAGGGGTATGGCAAAAAAGAAAAAAAAAAAAAAAGTCACTCCTCAATTCCGCCAGGTAGTCAAAGTGGCCTGAAATTCTTGGGAAATTTGGTCCAATGTTGGGAGGTCTTCCTGCCTCCAACCCAGAATGGTTGGATGGAGACCACTCCTAAACCCCCTCCACAACCAGGCCAGCCCCTTCACCTACTTGTGTAGTGGAGCTGAGGCCGTTGCTGGGTAACTTGTATCCTCCATGTGTACAAATGACCCCAGATTTCCAAGGGCTAGTCAGCATGTCCACTCTGCCGAGCAAGTTCAGACAAGCACATTCCATCCACTGCCAGGAGGCAGGGGGCAGCACCTTCAGTGTGAGCAGAGGGAATGGTACCTACATTTGTGGCTGCCTTTTGCTTGGCCTCTGAGGCTGGGGAGAGCTTTGTATAAAATGTGTGTGAGTCTCCCTTAGGTTGTTTACTGAGTCCCTATAATAAAAATAATGCTGCAAGCATATTGTTCTTTATACATGAAGAGGCTAATAGCACTAATAACAACTGTTTGCATCAATAAAATATGCCATTTGAATGATGCTTCCTGTAGTTGCATGTGGATTTCATGGTCAAGAAGTATTAGTTAAGTATTTACTAGTTAACTGACATAGTGCTGGAGGGGGAAAAAGAACTGTACCAACTGGTTCTTATCCTAAAAGAGTTTCTTCATGAACCTTAGAGCACTGAAGTTCTGCTCTGCTTAGCCAAGTGCTAGGGCAAGTCACAGAGCTTCATGAGCCTCAGGCTCCTGGTCTCTAAGGCGGGAAGACAATGATGATAACATCAATTGCCCTCACTATTCAGTGTGGTTGTGAAAGTCAAATGATAACATATATGAGAGCTCTTTGTAAACTGAAAACGTCCTGCAAAGTTGAATTTTCAAAAATAATAGTAATTAAATACTAAACTAAATATCAGAAAGTGACAAAATGCAGATACCGTTAGAAAGGAGAGAGATCAATGCTGGCTTAGGTTTTATCAGAGCAGGGGACAGGGGGCAGGGGACATCATGGAGGAGAGGGAGGCTGTGCCAGCTCCTGGGCTGTGTGATTACATGGAGGGCTGGACATTCTGGTGGGGAAAAGGGTGAGTTGAGGTGAGCTACATAGGTTGGAAAAGCCAGAACAGAGGTACAGAGGCCAACAGGTACAGAGTTCGAGATGGGGATGGCAGCGAAGAAGCCTTCTAAGGAAGGGTGAGAACTGAGGCGGCACAGGCAAGCTTGGTGAGATCACAGGGGGCTTTGAAAGCCTAACATGGGGCTGGTGCAACAGCCTCAAGGAGGCCCTGAAAGTTGTGAGCAGAGGAGACTTAACAGCCTCACTGTTTCAGTGGCCACATTCTCTTACCTGATCTTGCTTGTGATGGAAAGTACACCCTACCAGAGCTCGGGATTATGCAGGATTAAGCTCCTAGTCATGGGCTCACTGGCAATCTGCCCTAACTAGTCAGGCAGGGTAATCACAGATACCACAATTAAAAAAAACTTTTATTAATAGCATCCGTTCTCCCTTAGACAAAAATCTAATTACAAACTGAAATGAAATATCACGAAACCAATCAGAAGGAAATGGCTATTTATCTCTTGATCCCTTGGGAATAGGGGGCGAGGGATTAAAAACAGGATGCAATCAGTTCTCCCTCCTTCAAACTGGCACCCAGATGGGCTTGGGTTTATTTATGATTGGTGAAAGTCCGATCAATATCCTACACTGATAACTTAGTTTAGTTTTTTGAAGGCTCCTGAAAACATTGCTTCCTTCAATCTACTGTAATTTGTAGAGGGGAGGGATCTCTTGCCCTATTTCACAGATGAATAGTCTTTTCACAGTAAAAGTTTGTTCCAAATTTGTTCAAAATTGTAAAGCTGGTTAGTAGCCAATGGCACACAGGGCTCTAGTTTTCCACTTCCCCAGTGAGATGCTTTCTGCACTAAAGTAACTCCTAAAATGCAACAACTAGGGCAGCAAGCAGTGGCAACCAATCCCCTTCACAGTTTACAAAGCCTCCCATTTCTCAAACTCTGTGAGATATGGGGTTCCCCTTTAGCTTTGGATCCTTATGCAACCGTAGCTGTCTCTCGCCCCACCCCCATCCACTGCCCCCTACCCCATCTCCTGGCCTCTATTCAACATTGTTTCCCTGGGGAAACCTTCCTTGACCTCATTACAGGTCAGAGCCCCTGCTCTGTGCCCTTCGCCATATCTATATTGTCGCTACCACCCATAATCTGTGGTAGGATAATTGTTTAATCATTGTTCTTCCTTTCTAGATGGAATCTATTCCCATCATGGCATCCTCTGCATCTGCGACATATTTTGCCCTTGGGAAATATGTGCTGCATTAACAAATGAACATGTTTATAGATGAAGAAGCTCTGAGGTTCACTGAAATTAAATGACTCGTCTAAGGTCTCATACCTAAGAAAAGATCATGTGCCAATTCCTCTACCTCTAAATAGCCAGTTTTCCTTCTGCTCTGCCACACTAGTTTCTAGGTTCACACAGATCATGCTGGTCAGTTAGAAGGAGATACCCAGGAAAATAAAGTCTGCCAGTTGAAATGTCAATATTTTGGGTTTGGAGAGCTCTTTCAGCCTGGGCAGTATGCTCAAATACCAGGTATTCTTGGGTGCTCCTGAGTCTCAGATCTCTTTCGGAGACTGGCTACTTTTTAATCTCCAGTGAGGCTGTCAGGACTAAGAAACAGATGAGAGCAGCTGAGGCTCGACTTCCAGAGAACATTGGTCTCAAATGGACATCAAGCTTTGTTTTCATGGGGTGCCATGTTGAATATCAAGATTACATCACTTGGAAGTGAGACTACCCCCATGTTGTTAGAAAGCCCTGACTGGCTGTGTTTCTGACTTCTTGGTGTTCTTAATTTTTTACTTTTTAAAAAGATACAGGGTCTCACTCTGTTACCCAGGCTAGTGTGCAGTGGCACGATCACTGTAACTTTGAATTCCTGGGCTCAGGCAATCCTCCTGCCTCAGCCTCCCAAGTAGCTGGGACTACAGGCATGCACCACCACACCTGGCTAATGTATTATTATTATTATTATTTTGGTAGAGACAGGGTCTTCCTATGTTGCCCAGGCTGGTCTTGAACTCCTGGCCTTAAGTTATCCTCCTGCTTCAGCCTCCCAAAGTGCTGGGAGTACCGGCGTGAGACACTGTGCTTGGCCTCTGTGTGTTCTTCAATTGATATGATTTCATTTGGTAATTTCTGGCTGCAAAGTCAACTGAGTAGAGTATGTGTATACGTAGGGGGGCTCACTACCTCCCTGTTATTACTGTAAAAAGACCTCCCTGCTTTTTCCTGGAGGGAGGAACTTCCTTTGCTGGCTTTTTCTTCCTTCACTGATTCTGGGTTATTGACACCATTGTGGCCGAGGAAGCCAAAAACTTCCATTTCCATTCTCTGCTGTACAGCAGCAAATTATTCAACTCAACTCACATTTGTTGAGTACCTACTATGTGCATTCCCAGATAATGCTGCCTAGTGAGAAGTAAAAAACTTGCCAGCTATCTGCGTAAGGAAATCAAAATTGAACTTTTCTTGTTTTGATAGAGACTTTAGGAATAAAGTCAAGGAATTTAGTTTTTTTGTTGGGGAACTGGGCAAGCACATGCAAAGTACCATAAGGCATGACTGGTTCAGTGTCCCAAGGGAAATTCAAACAAATGCTTATGGAAGCAGCAAGGAGGGAGCCGTTA
Organism: Rhinopithecus roxellana; assembly: GCF_007565055.1. Classification (NCBI taxonomy): domain Eukaryota; kingdom Metazoa; phylum Chordata; class Mammalia; order Primates; family Cercopithecidae; genus Rhinopithecus; species Rhinopithecus roxellana. Next base: position 125,142,683 of record NC_044556.1, read on the forward strand.
ATTCCAATGAGGAATCCAGGGCAGATTTCGATGAGAGTGTGATTTGAGTTGGCACCTGCAAGGTGCATAGATGGGAAAGAAAGGTGATTCCAGGCTGCTCAAGAAACTGAGCTGGCTCAGGGAAAGAATCCAGTCAAAGTGGCCCATGTTCCAACTCAGCTCTAGAGGCCTCCAACCTCCTGATGTTATGGCCGCAACACTAAAACAGCTCGCTCCACCTGACCCCCTCTACCAGGGTCTTCTCGCAGCCACTGCTTTAATTGCCATGGCATTCCAGGGACCAGCCCAGCACCTGAAGGGGATTCTTCAAGGTTCTGGCCCTACGAGGAGGCTGCTTCTGATGTTCTCTCCCTCCATACCTCATAACATGTTATGACTTGAGTGTCCGGGGATAGGGCCGTGGACAGGAGTGACTGATGACATACTGGGCTTAAGGACATTCAGGGCTACAATTTCAAATTGTTTTCACATTTGACTATGAAGGCAGATTACTGTGTTAAGGAAACTTGAGTGTATAGTGAGTTTTTTGCCTCCTCCCTGTCCCTCACCCTCACCCCAACCACATTTTATCTCTTCATACAGCATATCCTTACATTTGATGATAATTCTGACTTCAAATCGGGTGTCACAAGGCCCTGGGTAACCAAAGCCAGTTCCACTTGGCTCACATTCAAAGGGATCCCTCTTTCCCTGCCTCCTCCCCCACACTCAGCCTGCCAACATTTAGCACAAAGTTTGTGGAAACCAAATGACATTTTGCCCTAAGAGTCAAGCCTAGATCGGCCCATGGTCAGAGGTTGTACAATGGAAGCCCAGGAGGCAGCTCCCACCAGAGAGCGGATTGTGTTTGATCTGCAGCTCTCAGTCTATGCTCTCACCCAGCTTGTGTGACCCTCTCAGATGGACTAGCCTGGGTCAAAGCCTGGTCCTACCACACACTGGCTTCTGAACATGGAAAGCCCCTTTCCCTCTCTGTGCCTTAGTTTCCTCAACTATAAAAGGGGGATAAGAATAGACCCTCTCTCGTAGGATTGTTGTGGGAATCAGAGGAGTTAAATACTCTGTGTGACGTGGACGTGGTTGAAACAGTGCCTGGCACAGAGCACATCTTCAGTGCATGTTGGCTTTACCTGTCAGGCACCCTGTAGGCATCTGAGCTTGTGACCTCTGCTGGGACCCAAAGCTGAGGAGCTTGTGTATGCAAAAGGGATGACAGTGATGAATCCTGTGTGCATCATGGAAAGACACCACTGTTTCAATATTTCAGAGCGAGTGAGGAATGCTCAGGCCTATAAAACTGAGACAAAGCACCCTCTAAATAGGCGAGAAAAAGGAGGATTTGTTAGCCCCGGGGCCATTTGCTGGAATCATGTGTAGCGCAGAGATATCATAGTTGAAAATTTCTTTCCTTTTCTACCACCTCACCTCCCTGACAATGCTTGCTCACTGATAGTACAGAGGCTGCTCCTGTCTGCTTTCCCACTCGACATTAAGCTATTACAGAGCTTTCTCCTTTGGGTATCCCCAGGGTCTGGTTCAGTGTTGGCACATATTAGATGTACAATAAATGCTTTTTGATTAAGTAACTGACTGACTGGTTATGGTCTGGGGGGATGAGAAAGAACCAGAGTGAAGAGTATCTCTATGACGGCTATGCTATCTCCATGGGCCAGGAAGCCCACATTCACTTCTGGCACCCCAAGCTCTCATACCTATGCAAGCTTCTTGTAGGCCCCTGCAGAGTCAGGTGATGGGGTGGGATAGCAGGGTAGGCCTCCAGCAGGGTAAGGGGGCCAGGACTCGGGCCTGGGCAGAGCAGGAAGATCTTGCAATGGGCTGAACTTTCACAGTTGGGGTTGCAGCTCACAGCAGCAGCTTATGGCTCAGGTAAGTTGGTCGGACATCTGGGGAGCCAGCTGAACAAGGGTGAAGCAGGACTCAGGGATTCCAGAATGGCACAGCCACAGCCTGAGCAGTGGGTGAAGAGATGGCCGCACTAGCGAGCAGAGATCCCAGGATAGACTAATCCCAGGAACGGGCTTTTCTCACAGCTCTCCATGAGAGGGGCATGGCTTGCAGCAAGGTGCTTGCAGGCTCCTGGGTGGTAGGTGGCAGGTCCTTGAGGGTGGAATCTGTGCCTGCATTTTGTTTTGTTTTTTAAAAATTCTCCACAGCCTCTAGTATAGTGTCAGGTACACACAGAAGAGCTTGGGAACTGTGTATGGGAAAAAAATGGAAGCAGCCAGAGTCATGTCCGGGCAGCTTCTGCCATGTAAAGTAAAGCTACCAGGCCTCTTAGGAGTCCTTGAAATTCTCTTTATGCAAAGAGGAGTTGCAGATGACTGACCAAAAGTAAGTGATACACCCTGACAGTGCCTGGGAGAGAGGAGTGAGAATTACCAACTGGACAGAGTCTAGACCTTCCCATGAAGTTACTGCTTCTTGTACCTGCCAGCTGAGATGAATTGGCAAATATATGTATAGCCATACACTACGAATCTTTGAGGCAATAATAAACCTTGAATTGAAAAGGAGAAATTAGAGTTTAGGGAAGAGGTTTCCCAGTTCATTTCTTCTCTGGGACTTCATGTCACATTACAGGGTCTCCTCCCCTGGGCATGGGCCGACCTCACACAGTGCCACTGGAAGGCCTCCTGCCCCGCTCCCTACCCTTCTTCTCTCTCTTCCCTTGTCTTATTCTCATGCACACAGTGTCTGTTCAGAGATAAAGGACAGCCAAAGCCATTGGAGGCCTTTTCTCGTCTCCTTTCCCCATCCCAGGACACATCTGTTTTGAGAAAGCCTATGAGTTTTGAATTATAGGACCCAGGCATAGGAGTTCCATGACAGTGTGACAGGGCTGGGAGTTCCTTTTACAGAAGCACACATGTTTATGAACCTATGTTTAATAAGTGGCAACTGTGTACCAGACACTGTGCACTGGCAATGCAATGATGGAGTAATGAAGTCAAAGGGCGCCTGGGGAGGGTCAAACATTACCTAGGGTCCCACGGGGTTATCAAGAAAATAAGAGACTTAGATTTCATCTCCTTTGAAAATTCTACAGCTTAGGGCCAGCATAAGTGCTCTACCTCTGTGTCCCTGTCATGATGCCTATCATAGCTTTTGTAACACTGCGTTATAACTGCCTCTTGACCTATCTGTCTGCCAAAATGACTGCAATCCCCTGAGAAACAGAATGGCTTCTTATTCATCAGTGGTGGCAGCTGCAGAGTTCCCTTGTAGGAGCTGGGGAAGAGCACTTAGCTCTTGGTGGAGACCTCAATTTCTTCTTCTATAAAATAGGGACGTTATAGGTTGAACATCCCTAATCTGAAAATCCAAAACCCCAAATGCTCCAAAATCTAAAAGTTTTTGAGTGCTGATAGGACACTGAAATGCACATTGGACTTTGAATAGGGATGCTGAACTGGTAATTCCAGTAAAATAAAAATATTCTAAAATCTGAAATCCAAAACATGTATAGTCCCAAGCATTTTGGATAAGAAATACTCAACCTGTAGTAGTACCTATTTTGTTGAGTTGACGTGAGGGTTAAATAAGGGAAAATAGGTAAAGCACTTAATGTTATCCCCAGCACAGATAAAGTACCCCATAAATATTGCTGTTGCTAGCTGTTGCTTCCTACTCAGTTATACCAAGAAGGGGCTTTAGTTTACCCCCAAATATTTTCTGGGGCTTTAGTTTACCCCCAAATATTTTCTATCTTGAACATCCAAATACTCCCAAATCTCTAGGGCAATGAGAGGCAGTATTTAATATCTTTTATTAAAGCATAAGGTCAAATGCATCAAATAAGAGACCAGACAGGAAAAGATATGCCACTTAATATGTGTATTATCTTCAAGAAAGGAAAATGAATTTATAAGTATGTTGATAAAAATGTGGGGGAAAGGAAAGCAGTTTCGCAACTCTTCAAAAAAGGTAAAGGTAAGAATTACCATATGATCCACCAATTCCATTCCTAGGTTTATGCCCAAAAGAACTGAAAATAGGTATTCAAACAAATCCTTGTTCACAGCACACTATTCACAATAGCCACAAGGTGGAAACAACTCAGATGTTGGTCAACAAATAAATAGATAAACTATTATGGTATATGCACACAATGGAATATGATTCAGCCATAAAAAGGAATGAAGTACCAATACATGCTACAACATACATCAACCCTGAAAACATGTTAAGTGGAAAAGGCCAGTAGCAAAAGGTCACATATTGTATAATTCTATTAATATTAAATATCTAGAATAAGCAACTCCATAGAGGTAGGATGCAGACTGGTGGTTGCTTGGGGCTGGGAAAAGGGAGCAATAGGAAGAAATTGCTTAATGAGGATGGGGTTTTATTCTGGGGTGATGAAAATGTTTGGAAACTAGATGGAGGGGCGATTGCACAACATTCTGAATGTACTAAATGCCACTAAGCTATTCACTTTAAATTGGTTAATTTTATGTAACATAAATTTCACCTCAATTAAAAAAATGCAAGAGGAAATAACAAAATTTCTGGAAAACTAATAGATGTCACATGGGAAAGAATGGCAGAGTTTCACTTATTAATGGTTTGAGAAATATAAAATGTTGTCTGTGATCTCTTCAGTGTGTATTTATTCATCAATTCCAATGCCAAGTGTTGAATGACCACATGCCCAGTGGTTTAAGTACTTTTCCCCTTACCCTCAGGCCCTACCTTGAAGGAATAATATTTTATAAGCCACCAAAATCTTATTCCTGGAAAATGTCAGTCAGGAGCATCTGACCTTCTTCCCCTGTGACACATGCTTTGTGACTGTGTCTCCTCCCTTGTTCCAGACAGTGTGGAGGACTGCAGTGCTTCTGTCTGGAAATGAGGTGTTCTTTCCATGGCCAGCTTTGGGAAGTTGTGCTATCCACCCACTGAAAATAGTCAAAACCCAGCTCTTTCCTCAAAGGGGTCAATGATGTCCTTATGCAAAACCAAGAGAAGCACAGTCTTTGGAAATCAGCAAGGCACCCGGTAACGCATTGCTTTCTTCCTGTACTCGTGAAGGCTTTGGTCCAAGTATCTTGCAGGGCAAGATCTGAGTTTCTAATTTGGAAACTAGGAAAGCTCTGAGCAGGATGCACCTGGTGGGGTGGTATGCAAGTGTGTTCCCTTTTCCCAGTGGAGGTTTCATTATGGAACGGTGTGGGTCACCCATGTAATGAGCTGGGAGGCTTTTATCTAGGCCACTGTTGTGCTGTGCTGGCAACTGCTACTCAGCAGACTGTGCGCCTTGGGCAGGAGGGAAGTTTCAGGTCAGGAGTGGAAGGTGGGGAAAGAGAAGGGAGGGTGGAAGCCATCAGTCATTTACAAGAAAGGGGTTTCATAGATAAGCTAAGTCTGCAGGACTGGCCTTAAGAGTAACTTACTCTCTTTTGTTATTGACACATTTCCCTAACATAATGTTGAAAAAACTACATATGTTTCTGGTGGGGGTGGGCAGGAATGTATGCCTTACATTCTTAGCACCACCAGTTAACAAGTGGTTACTGAGAGCCTAGCATGCACACTGAAAATTTGTGGGAGCCAAGAAAGTTTGGATGGACATTTGTTTACTCTGGGTTCCAAATCACTGGGAAGGGCACTTTGACCCCAGCGTTAGTTCCTGGGTGGTTTCAGGCCAGTGTGCGTGAGTGGCTGACTGGAGCGTGAAGGCTACAGCAAGGGTTTTGGTACATGATGATCACATGCAGAGGGGCTTTTGAAAGCTGGCACTTTGGCCCATGGGGCTGCAGAGGAATCACAGGTTAGAAACCATGAACAGATGGATGCACACTCAGTATCTTACTTGGCTTGGGGAGGAACAAGAAGCTCTTGACTCAGAGTGCAGCGTTCTTTTCTCTTGTTTATGGTGGCCACTGTCACATGTCATTCAGGTTAATACACAGCATATCCACTGTACTATTCTGTTTCCATAATACTAAGCTCATGGGACTTCCCTGTTCCCACTGCCTCCTTCCCTGACCCTGCCCCTCTTTCCCTGCCCCTACACCACCTCTGAACCTGTGGCCCACAGCTCTTTTCCCTGTCAGGACAATTTGAAGACTAAACACACTATCACATGCAACTATCCTTATTGTTATATTTGTATATTATTTTCCTCTCTTCTGCCAATTTTCTTTTTATGACTTGCCTGGGAAACTAAAAAAAAATGCTGCAGGGCTTTTCTGAAGACGATCCAGCTTGAAATTAGGGTTGTATTTGAGGAAAGTAAAACGTAACTGAAAAACATCCCACTGGGAGGAAGCTATAGTCAAGAGCAAGGGCATGTCTGCAGTGGCTTCAAAATACGATCATCTCTTCAGTTTTGACGAAGAACTACAGCAATGGTTAGGTTTTGTTTTATTTCTTAGTGACAAACTCCATGGAGCAGCTTGCTCACAATCGTGGCAGAAAGTCTCTTCCCAGGGGTGGGGATTGGGTTTGGATGCCACCATGTCCCTTGGGAGTTGCCCCTGAGAAAGAAATCTTGTGTTTGTGTGAGGTTCATTTGGGAACTTAGTTGCCCTTTCCTGGTCTCCACTAAATGTCCACTCATGTCCCCAGATGATGCTCTGTTCAGATGGCTCGGACTGATGTGGGGGAAAAGCCAGAAACCTGGCCTGGGCTCTGGCCTTCGGGATTGTCTTTCAAAGAATTTGCACTCAATTTTCCTTTTGCTGTCCAGGGAGGGAAAAAGTCTATCATGCCACTGTCTTTAGCTCCCTTACTGTGCCTGTGACGAGTCTCCTGAATGCCTATTATTTACCTGGAACCCTTCTCACTGAATGGTAAATGACATATCAATATTGGATGTGTAATTCCGACTCATCCACTGGTCTCTAGCTCATTCTTATCTCTGAGGCAAACACTCTTCCTGACAAGTTTGAGGAAACGCTGAAAGGATTTTAGTTAATTAAGGCACCCGGTGTTGTTTATCTTCTTGAGGGGTCTTTGGGAACTCCTGAGAAAACTTTAAGGATTGAAACTGAGGAAACAGAAGAGACAAGGGTGGTTCAGAGGTTGCCTTAAAAGTGGAAAACTACCTGCATCCCTTGAGGGTCTGCTCCTAGTTCGCCCCGGAGGCCACTGGGGGAGGATTCGAACTTCAGGTACAATCCTTTCATTTTACCTTTCCGCAGGCATTTGAATGCCTAGCTGTGTCCTTGTGTGCGAGATACAAAAGGGAATAGAGACCCAGGATGGTATTGGGTATTCCTGGGCAGAGGCAGATAGAATTCTGGTCCCTCCATTAACCAGCTGTGTGACTGGGCTCACACTTCCCCTCCCTGAACTGTAGTTTGCACATCTGTGAAGTGAAGGGGTGGGGCTGGCTCCTCTCACACGTGTTTTTCCATTTGAAGTCTCTGAATCTGTGGTTACTTCCTTTTTTCATCAACAGTTTAGCCTCTATTAGAACTCTGTTTACTTGAAGGTTTTTGATGTTGGCATATCATTCCAACTTCACGGGGTTGGAATAAGTCAGGCTTCCCTGGTCGGGACAGGGAAAAATCACAAATATATCCAAACCATTAACTGATGCTCAGATTCAGGGCCATTGGATTAAATGGGCTAAACCAGCACCTTGGTGAGAATTAGAAAAAAGCATTCCCTCCATGTGGACTCAACTGCAAGTGGGGTGGGTCTAAGGTCTAGCAGGTGGAATACTGGTGCTTTCAGCTTCATAGACTCCCAGGAGTCCTTGTGCAGTACACAACCTGCATAAGCAATAGCAGAGCATTGACTTCTTTGGGCTCTGACCACTTTAGCTAAGGAGGACAAAAGAGGCCAGAGTAGATGCATGTCATTGATATGATGGAAGGAGACTTATAATTACTGCTTTAAAATATGTCATACAATAAGAAAACTGCAATTTTGAGATGAAGATGCTGCCCAGAGCCTATACCTACACAGTCTATCTAATTTTGGTAGTTTCAAGAGGCAAGATTAGAAATAATAATAAAACTCCTCACATTTTTATAGAGTCTTATAATTTATGCAGAACATTAAATGCACTTTCTTTTTCAATTTGATTCTGATTCTAACCATTGCCCTGGTGAGTAATAATTATCCTCATTTTAAATATAAGGGAAATGAAGTTGAGAGATTCAAGAACTTATTCAAGGTCAGCTAATAAGTGGTTAAGCCAGGACCTGAACCCATGAATGTCTAGCTCCAAGCTCAAGGTTTTTTCTTCCATGCAGGTCACACAAGATCGTGAGCTGAGCATTGGCAGCCAGACCTACTCTGTAACGGTCTGAAATTAGTCAAAGCAGGTCATCCTTCTTGTTTTTATGAAGTCAGGACTCTCCCACACAGGGGTAGGTAACTAAAGACTTGGAATGTGAGTTCTGGAAAGGTCTTCACAGATCTTACAACTGAACTAAGCATTAATTTTTCACATGGGGGAGTGATAATTAAATGCATCTTTACTGTCTATGTGCCATGAACCCAGAATTCTCTCCTTCATTTTAGGAATTATCCTCGAAGGTATCCTGAGAAAGCCTTGAGCATTTGGAGAAAGTAATTTGGAAGTCACCATATGATATGCAAATAATATCTATAGGCCACTACTGACAAATACAAGACTCTTCAGCACCAATGTGGTGCTACCACAGGCCTCTTTAACTGCCTTCCACCTCCACCTACGTTCCAGACCTGTATACCCAACTGCTTATCTCCATCTGGACATTTCCTGGGCATATTCAACTTTAATATGTCTAAATGTTCATCACTGCCTTCTCCACAATCTGCTTCCCAAGTCCACTCCTTCTCTACCTTACATGATTTTTATTAATGGCTCCACCAGGTACCTTCTCCTGCCTATCCCACTCAACACCTTATAATCACCCTCTGTTCAACTCATTCCTCCTTTACCACATTCACTTGGTCACCAGGTACTTTAGATTCTACTTCCTAAAATCCATTCCTTTTCCTCAGTTCCCACTGCTGTTGTCTTAGCTGAGATCTTAATTATCTCTGCTTCCCATCTCTCTAAGCCAGCCCCCACCTGGCCAATGATTCTTTCTCCAAACACAAATCTGACGGGATCCTTCCTCTGCTTAAAAACTAAAATTGCTTCCCATAGGAGGGAGTTCACCCTTCTCAGTCTAGCAGTGTAATTCCTATTACATGCTGTTCCTACCTGCCATTGACTTTGCATACCCTCTTTCCTTTGTTCAAAACACCTTTCCCTGGGAACTCCTAGTCATTTTCAGGACCTGCTCATCCATCACTTCTGTGGTGTGGACTTCACAGATAATTCTGGGGAAGAATCTCCTGTCCTCTCCCCTGGATTAGTCAGTGCCCTGTAGCTACTGCTATTATAATGTATATTATCCTGAACTGTAGTTTATTTCTGTATCTGTCTCACTTACCAGACCGAAGCTCCTCAAAAGCAGAAACCATCTCATTATCTTTGGACTCCAAGGACCTGGTATACTGGCCAGCACACAGTAGGTTTGGTAAATGTTGAATGAATGTATGGAATGGATGTACCTCCCTCTTTGGTGAAATCAATAACTTAGCTTGTTGAGTGTTTATTATTCTCTTGGGTTTAGTCTCAGGGAAGAGGATAGAAGTCATCCTCATTCCACAGGCTAAATATTGACAATGTATGGAGGCCAAAGAAACATTTGTTTTACAATACATCTCTTTCCTAAAATTGTATCTGGGGTGGGGACACAGAGGCAGAATTTCAGACAAAAGGAAAGACTTGGTCAGATTTTCCTGTACAGCTGCCTCTACAACCCAGCACTGGGTGAAGGGCAGGCACATCACACTAAGTGGTTGATGCAACTGATCCAGCTTAAAGGCTGGTAAGACCCTTGCAGAAGTCTTTAGGTAGAACTTGCAAACCATTTGCAAAAGGGTTAGGAACAGGTTACATCAATGCTATTTTTAAGTCCTGCTCTTTGTAACTCAAGGCTCTCCCATTATCTAACAGAACTTCAGAATGAGGGTACCTTAAAATTCGCTTCAGGTCCTTATGAGCTGTAGCTGAGCAAATGAAATGCAACTGCTTTAGAAGGGAGGTGCTTCCAAGATGCTCCAGTGGTCTTTTCCTTCCCTTCCTCGTACAACACAATCGGTGGCACAATCCCACTACCTAGCATGGCATGCTGGCTGCCAGTGTTCTCTGTTAAATTAGGATGAGTGCTTGTCTGTGCTTCAGTTTCCCTTTCGGTTAGACAGGACTGGTCTTCCCACTAGCTATCATCTGTAGTTTACTTAACTCTATTATATGAAGAATCCCCGTAAAGCTCTTCATAATGTTAGGGAAACAGGTCCTAATATGTCCCCCATTCTACTTTCATGGGTGGGATGGGGGGTCTGGGAGTGGGACCATTGAGAGTCAGAGAAGTTAGAAAGTAATCTGTGTCACAGCAAGCTCCCCGGAAACTCAGAATAGCAAACAGGTTTCCTCTCCGCCCCTGGCTCCAGGCCATATTTTCGTTTTGGCTAGTTCCTTAGCCCCAGAGAAAATCTGGCTTCACCTAGAATGGTTTAGAAACACCTAAGCCCGCGATGCTTTCCAGAGGGTCTCAGGCCTTGGCCTTTCTCGGTAAAAAACAGAATATCCATGTGTCCCCTTCAAAGCGCTCCTACCGGCAGCTGGAGTAAGGTAACTCCACCGCCGACCTCCGAGGAGCTCATGTGGGCTCAGCCCAGGCGCAGAGGGGAAGACTCCTGCGAGTCCTCAAGAAGGAGGGAAACACACCAGAACCAAAGTTGTGAAGGCGCAAGAGGCTACTTAGGAATAATTCCTTGTATCTCTGGGGCAGGTCTCATCCTTCTAAAGACAGCAGTTGAGTGGGCGTCCCCTTCCAAACAGAAGGAGCTTAAAAATGTATTTTTAAAAAACATAACAGAAAGTCCTGAAACTCACCTTTCGGTCCGCGGAGGGGCTTCCTGCAGGCGTGGTTGCCCAGGGAATCTCCTGGGTGCTGCCCCGTCTGACAGCGCCCCGGGCCCTGGAGCGAGGTGTGGGTTCCTTTTTGGTTGCCTCTGCACTCCCACTCCTAGCCAGGTCTGGCGTGTAGGGCCCCGGCGTCAGCCGAGGTCGTGGGAGCAGCCCGCCCCGCCCCGCCCCCGCGCGTACCTGCCGCTGCAGCCGAGGACAGCGCCCTCTGTGTTCCCTGCCCTCCTGCGGGCCGATGCCTGGCATAGTTGAGGTTTCGCTCCAACTCTGTCCTGCCCCTGATGTCACAGGCACAACTTCCTGAATCTGGTTCGCCGTTCCGCCGGCTCCAGGGGCTCGGCCCAGCTTTCCACCCCGGGCCAGCCCACCTCGGGTGCCTCTGGCCTTGGGCGCACACTCCCCAGACGCGCTGTCCCTCCCGTCTTCCCGCCAGTGGCTCCCCACTCCCCGCCCCCCGTCATTACGTGTCCTTGCCCCATCAGCCCCGGAACACGCCTCCTTCAGGGCACAGCCGCTGCGGAGCCAGCCCCAGTGTCTTTCACAGACGCACCAGTGTTCCAGGAACGGGACATGGAACTCAGGGCAAACCCGGCTTCAGGGAAAACAGCTTCCTAAATAGAGCGGCCTTCCTGGAAGGGGTGGGAGGCGTTGGAGAGGAATACCAAGCGGCAGGTTGGGTGAAGGCTCCGATGTCTTATCGGGACAAATGAGCATGACAGTCCCCTCTAACCAACACCGGTTGCTCCAGGGGGTGCAGATGACATCTCAGAAGAGTCTTTCTGAGTCATCTCAGAAGAGTCTCTGAAGAGTCTTAACGCCTGGAGGCGTTAAGGAAAACTGGGCTCCAGGAGCTGTCACAAGCAATGATGGAGGGGAAAGCTGACTTCAAAAAGTTCTCAGGGGTTCCTTCCTCTCATCCTCAGCTGCTCTCCATCTACTTTTTATTCAGATCTCTTGGCTCTAGTTCCTAGCACATGGGATGCTAGGAAATGAAAAGGCCTGCGCCCGGTTGAATAGGGGACTGCAGACACAAAGCTCTGATGATTCACGGCTTGTTCAGTGCCTCCAGGGATACTGTGGGTGGGAAAAGAGGGGGATGCCAGGACCTGGCTCTGGAGCATCTCAGGGGCCTCCTCAGTGTCATCCTGGGAGGTCCTCCCTGACAAGGGCCTGAGATGCTGTTCCCTCGACTGTATTTGTCGGGTACACAGGTACCAGGTGCCAGGTGCTGAGCCGGGACTTGCCCCTAATCCACTGCGCCTGAGTATGGGGGTCCTTTGGCTTCTGTAAGTGGGCATTAAAATGCCTACCGCAACCAGCTGTCACAACTGAGATTCAAGAGATTCCTTTCTGTTTATTCAGTAGAAACCACGTGGTTCTGAGTTGAAAGGCCAAAGAGAAAACCCACCATCCAGCCTGAAATGCCAAAAATGGTTAGAAAAAGAGGAAAATAAAAGTTTTTTTTCTTTCTTTTTTTTACTGAGGAAGACTAGATTTGCAAGCTGGGAGAAGATCAAATCTGTAATGACACTTTGATACACAGTGTATCATTCAACCTTTCACAACACATTTATGAGATGTAGTATTATCCTCATTGTATAGGTGAGGAAATTGTGGTTGAGAAGAAGCTAAGGAAGTTCCTCAAGGTCACATAGCTAATAAATGGTAGAGCCAGGCTTGAATCCAGGTGTTTCCAACCCCCCCCCCACCCCCCCGCCCCCAGTGCATCCTTTTACCACCATATCACCTAGTAGAGGAGGAACTTGCCTTCTGTGAAGGAATTCCACACTTGAGCAGGGAGAGTGTGCAGGTCTTGAATGATGCCTATTGCGGGGAGGCCATAGAAAATACTTTCCTGGAAGTCCGGAGCAACATTACAGATTGGTTTTGGCCAGGGTGATGGGTATGTAGGATTGCTTTTAAGAGAAAAGAGGAAGAAACTAAATGAGAAAAACAGGGGCAATCGAGTTGAGCTCAGGGCTTCATGGACATGGTTGTCTGATAGTAGAAAGGAAACCAGGGGCAATCCATAAGATGGTATCTCTAGCTATCTCAATTCGTAAGGAGAAAAGTCTAGTGCTGAAAACCAGCAACTTCTGTGGCAGAGAAATCAGGGACTTATAGGTGGGCTGGATGGTGGATTTACTCACACTAGACTGCCAAGGCTGCAAAGTCTGTTGCTGTATTGACACTACTAGAAGATGTAATTATGCAGAAGAAAAGAAGTGGGCATCTGGCCAGGATGTTTTCACCCTGGATGAATGATGCGTTCCTTATGAAAAAGCAGGTTGGAGCACCCACCTACTATTTTATTCTCTTGGCAGTAAAATCCCAACTCCTATGAACTCATGGACAGCCCCAGGCAGTAACAGGGCTATTACGTTTTGCTTAATCCTTATTATTTTTCTTGTTTTCAGTAAGGATATTTGAAGGTGGTCAAGAGCTTAGTGGGCACTAAATGGAGTGGAATAAAATATTAACTTTTTTTTTTTTTTTTAAAAAAAAAGAAGCCAAAATAAGCAGATCTGTGCACTGAGACTGGAAATTGGAAACCCCTTTTGACCACTGCTCACTAGCTTTAGCACCTTCTGATCTCTGGTTTCACATCAATATGTTGCAGAAAACAGGTGTTGCCTCCCTCTCAGATACTGTGAAAATCAGTGGAGTGCTAAGTATTGAACTTAGTCTGCTTTGAAGCTAAGACTGACTACACTTGGATTTCTTTCTTGGCAATCCCCTATTTCAGACAGGTTAACTTGCAGTATTGGCCAGTACTGATCCACCTGTGCTGCCTGGAGACAGTTACCTGTGAGTTAGCAAACTCAGAGTCTAGAAACTATGTCTTTTATAATGTGGTTGCACCCAGGACAGTGCTGCACAAAATTGGACACATTCTTCAGGCATGGGAAATTTTAAGTTGGGAACATTATTTTACTCTTACCAATAGCTGTGGTGTGTTCTTGCCTGCAACACTGTGAGAGGGTCTAGAAGGTTAAAACGGGGATAGGGAAAGTCCCCAGACAGCAACCTGGATGCTCTGAGGAACTGAGTAGAAGTCACAGGGCTGCTGACAAGGAGAAGCCTGTTAGGAGGAAATGATCAGACTATAAATGGTGTGGATACGATGAGCACAGACTTGTTCATCAGATCCTGAAATGTAGCAGTGCTTTGGAACCACAAGTGGGGCAAGTTCAGGACAAGTCAGCGGAAATACTACTTCATGTAGCAGGTAATAAATGTATGGAATGAATTATCTCTCAGAGGTGGTACAAACTGGCAACATAAATGGATTCCAGAAGGGTGAATGGCAGAGGCATAAAGAAAGCTGCAGGAAGCAGAGATATACTCCATGTGGTGGGGAGTTCAGGGTGACCCAATGGGGCCTTACACAGTGTGTACCTGGGGGTCTTTGTGGTCAAAAGAGTCCTGGCCTCCACAGGGCTTGGATTGGAGCTGATGGGCGGCACAAACACTACCTCCCTAATTCTTCAGCCTCTGTGGCTTTTGCCTTAAGGCAGGAAAGCCATGTTCTTTTTACCTGAGTCTTACAGCCCATTTAAAATGCTTTGCTTCTTTATTTTGACTTTCAACTTCTAAACAGATTTGAGTGTCTGCTTCCACTGGTTATCATATTTAGCTCTTACAATTAGATTTCTGTCCAGGTCTTCCTCCTAAATTATCTAATTCTGACATAAGTTACTCTAATTATGAAACCTTAAAAAAAAAAACAAAAAAAACCCGGAGTTAACAATATACTTTCCTTGGGAGCCTGTTTTTTTAATGCGGCATCCAAAATGTCTTCAATGCTACATCCAGGATGCCTGGCAAAGTGTTACTTTTCAGCTGTAGCTCCAAATCTTGGCACTGGAGGAATTTTAGGAAGCTCTTGAATGTCTCCTCTAATAATCTACCTGTCTTCCTCCACACACATGACCCACTGCTCCGTGCACTCTGTGCTTTCTTGAGCACTCCTATAAGTTCTAGAGATAGTGCACCATGCTCCACCTCTTCCAGTATGGGCGTCAGGGTGGGCTGGTGGCTTAGAAAGCCCTTTGTTTATACTTCTGGGGCACGAAAGGGCTCAGTTTCCATTTTCTGTTTCTGGCTCACAGCCACCCGCCCCAAGTTGTGTCTTTAAAGCTATTTTTATAGCACTATCACTGGCAGTCATAAACTGGCCAGGGCTACTCTTCAGGACCCTTTGTTGGGATTCAGCATCGGCTTTGTTCAGATGTAAACAACAGGCCTCTGGATTCCATTTTGTGGCTGGGGTCTCGGGCCAGGGGGAGAGCCTCACAGAGTTCTCATTTTGCCTCTCTTTGTGGTTTCCCTTGTCATCTGCCTTTCCCTTGGGGATGGGTTTACATATCAACTTGTTGAGCGAGCCCATCATGTGGGTTTCATGTAGTAGCATTTACATGGTCTGGGTAGAACACTTCTTGTCACTTTGTCAAACAGATTCCTGGGAAACCCCAGCTTGCCCTGCCCAGTGCATTCATTCTGGCAGAAGTTTCTGTGAAGGCTGAAATTGTTCATTCCTCTTGCCCTGAGGGCCCACAAAGTAATATGGCTTTGAAATTTACTTCCTTAACTAGTTCAGTGACTCAGAACATCAAAGTTGCCACAAACAAACTTCCTCTTCCAAGACTGGCTTGTTCATAACAGCTCAAAGGAAGGACTGACAAAAACATCACAGAACAATGGGATAGCCTTCATTTATCAAGTTGCAAAAGTACACTGACTCTCTGTGTTTTAATTACTATTGACTTTCTCTGTGCCAGGCACTGAGCTAAACTGCTTATACATATTGCCTTTAAATTTCTAACAACACTGTGAGGTACTGTTATAATACCAATCTAATAGGTGTGGAAACTGAGATTTGGAAAATTTAAAAATTTGTTAAAGATCAGTAAGTGGCAGACAGAGATTTCAATAAATAGTAGTGAGAAATACTTTTATTCAGCACAGATATGTTCCCAGTACTATGCAAAATATTAGATTTGCAAAAATGAATGGGACTCTGGTCTAGTGAAACTAAAGTTTCAACTCAGAATTTTCTGAATTCAGAGCCTGATTGCTACTCACCTTAATCAGCTGGACGGGTGTGGGATGTCCATGGGGCAGAATTAAATTACTGATTCTGGGATGATAATAATAATAATGACATTATGATGACAATCATAATACCTGGAGCTTTGTAAGTTTTCAGAGATGTTTCACGTAGATTATTTACTTTGATCCAACCTTTGTTAAGGGAGCAAGGTCAGTGAGGAGCTGGGGCCTGGAGAGGCTGCTGCCCATGGTAGTTGCATGACCGGACTAAAACCAGGGGGTCTGGTTTCTAATCCAAAAATCTCTACTTGCAGAATGCAGGAATGTATCTGGAGAGACACATTCCAGGAATATCTCTTGGTAGTATACTGAAATGGTCATCAGAAAGTAACTGGAATCAAAGCTCAGACTGTTGAACTCATGCAGAGTATGGACATTAGCCTTGGAGGGAATTCTTCCACTTGGGAAAGCTATAAAATGGCTATAAAAGTGCTTCAAATTCCACACTGAAGTATCCCTAAAAGATAGGAAATTGTTGCCTTAGGAAGACATTATTTGATATCTTGTGGCTTCACATACACTTGACACACATTTTCATACACCTCTGGGGATGTGTGCACCACAGTGTGAGAAGCATAGTATCAGATGACCTATGAAACTGCATTAGAACTGTGCCCTAACCAACTGAACTAATAAATACAGCCATAGAATTTCATCCATCCATCCATCCATCCATCCATCCATCCATCCATCCATCCACTGAAAAATATTTATGAAGAACCTGCCACAACCTCTGCACTGTGCTGGGTAGGCACTATGATACGATATGATAGGATATAGAAGCTCCTGAGGAATTTACAATCTAATGTGGAACTGACCATTGAAATGATTAGCAGTAGTAGAAACTGCTTATAATGAAGTGCTAAACTGTGTCATTTGGATTTGAGTGCAGTGAGGGCTGGAGCATTCATGGAAACCTTCCTGGTGGAGGTGAGTTGACCAGAATGTGGGAGGTGCGGAAGAATTTGAAGATAGGGAAAGATAGAATAGTTTCTAGTTGACCACAGCCTGAACAAAGGTGTGGAGAAGGAATAAACATGGTAGGACTCTTTTGGTAAGTAATGTTAATTATTTGATGATTCATTCTCTCTCTCTCTCCTCTTCTCTTCACCCACCTCTTTCTTGTCTATGCAGAAAACTAGGGAAAAACTCAAAACAATGGAGAAAAGCAAAACATCCATAATTCTGGTAACTAAAATGTAGCATTTTGGTATGGGCTATTTTTGTCTTTTAGAAATAGATCAGAATTTGTACGTAGGTAATTTTGACCACTGCAAAGTTTGAATAGTGGGCTGACCAGTCTCAAAGACAGTTCATCTGGTAGCCTTTTGCAGGATTTATTAGAGTAGGGAGCGACTGGGAGACTGAAGTCAGAAACTTCAACCTAGTAAAAGGCCACCATATACTCTAGCTCCTGCCTTTAAAACTAACTAGCTAACTCACTAGTTGCCTTGATCAATGATGAGTTCTCCATCACTGAAGCAATTCACACGGAGATTGGATGACCGCCTGGAGGGGTGCTGTGGAGGGGACTGCCGTACCTGGAGAGAGGATTCAGTAGTCCATATGACCTCTTTCAATCCCAAGATTCCAGGGCTTATATTGTTAGCTGTGGAAATTTCATATTCAAATAAATTATGAGTTCTCTCCTCTTTCTTATGATTTGACAGCAATTGCTTTGCTTACTACATATTATTGGGTAACATAGTAAATGTTGTTGGGCACTAGAAATCAACTAACTTTGAGGGGCTTGGGTTAAGCTCATATGGATTTTAGCACTGCTGTGTTATTATTTGGGAGCTGCCCTTACATGGGAAACATTTAAGGAGAAGCTCTCACCTCTATCCAGTCTCTACCTGCCTGAGTCCCAGCTCAGCCACCACCTCCTTGACTTCCCAAGACGGAGGTAGAAGCCTCTCCTTTGTATTCCCACAGGACTCTGTGCTGACCCAGCATGAAGCCTGCCCCACAGTAATGAAATTGCCTGTTTCTCTGTCTCCCACACTGCACTGTGAGCTCTTGTGAGCAGGGAGTGTCCGGCAGATGGTAAGCTGTTGGTCAACATTTGTTAGTGAATGAAGACTCTTGGCCACAAGGCCAGATCTGGGAGCTTTAGAAGCTTTCTCTGAGCAGGGATGAGCATGGTGCTCTTCTTTGTGCACTTACCTCCTTGTGAGGGGCCAAAGCATTGAGTTCTTTCCTTCCTCAGTATGGCTCTGGGGTCTGCAGTTCTGTGTCCTCATGAAAGACGGAAAGTATAATTGGAATTATGCATGAAAAAAAAATCATGAGAGGGAAAAGTACATAATTAAAGGTGACATGGGCTCAGAGTATGGCAAGGGCAAGGCTAAGAGGCACTTCTGAAACCAGATCAGGTGCACACTTTTCCTAAAGCCTCTGTGCCAATTCTAGGAAAGAACCTCTCTGCTGCTTCTTTGCCTTGGAACTCCCTTCTTGAAACATCCAATCCTGTTTCAGACAAACAGAAAGAAGACACTGCAGCTGCTATTATTCCCCACTTCCAGCATTGCAGTGTTCTGTCTTGGGCTCCTGATGTTGCCAGCTGTTGGCAAGGGCTGGGCAGGGAATAATTGCTGCAGGCTCATCAGGAATTCTGGACACAGAGTGTAAGTCTGAAAATGCTGGATCTGAGTTCCTGTGAGAATCACACAGGTTCCAACTAGAGCCTAAGTGAAGAGGGGAAAAAATCTACAAGCTTATCTTCCACCACTCCAACAGAGTCATTAGGCAACAGTTTTCAGTGGTGCTAAAAACCGTGCGGGCAAAATATTATTTATTTCTATATATGGCCAGAAAATAGCCCAGTCACAGGGGCTGGCTTCCTGGTTGACGCTCTCCAGTTTTTCCAGATCTGCAGACTCCAGAGACTTCCAGGCTGGACATTGGTTTCTGTGGCCTGCATGTAACTAGTTCGGCAACAGAAAATGTGGCTCCCAGCGTGACTGCCCCTACTTTTCCTCATCCCCCAACCCCTCAACCCTTGCCTCCCTTAGAATGCTGCAGCTAAAGAGCAAAGAATGAAGCTCTCCCAGCTGCGGCCCTGCTAAAAATAGAAAAGTTTATTTATTTTATGTTCATGAAGCCCTTTTCCTGCTGTTGCTGTTGTTATGAGTGTAATCCCAGGCAGGAAGGGGATTGACTGCACTGGTCACTGGCCAAGTGCATTCTATCTTATGTCGAGGGATCTAATTGAGTCATTAGGGGCCAGAGGATTTGGTGATCTGTTTTCTTTTTTGAGCCTCTCCTCTCCTAGCTGATACCTGCTGTCCAGAAAGCAGCGTGTGTGTTTCTTGGTTTTTAGAGGATCTGCTTGGATGTACTTCCCTTTCAGATGCGGCCTTCCGCTTACTTATGATGTATTCACAGGGGAGGCAAGGCCAGAGGAGAGGGCACTGAGCTAACAGGCAAGAAGCCTCAGTTTTTCTTCCAGTTTTGTTACCTGGCTTTGCGACCTTGAGCAAGTCACAACTTCTTTCAACCTCAGTTTCCTCGTCTATAAAATAGGGATAACAACATATGCCTAGAACGCAAGTGTGATAATGGATATGAAACAACTTTGAGAAGTTCAAGGTATAAGTGGATGGATTATTGTCTACTTTCGCTAAATCTGAGTTTCTCAAGTGTGTCCAAAAGATAGATACTTCCTTTGCCCCAGAGGGCTCTTTACTCCCTCTCTCCCAAAAGGAAGAGTAGAAGGGGGAGAAGAAAATAGTACCTGGGGAAGCATATTTTGATATTTCCATGAAATATGCTAGAAACAAACTCATGTTGAAACACCTGAGAATTGGCCGGGCGCAGTGGCTCACGCCTATAATCCCAGCACTTTGGGAGGCCAAGGCAGGTGGATCCTTTGAGGTCAGGAATTCGAGACCAGTCAGGCAACATGGCAAAACCCCATCTCTACTAAAAATACAAAAATTGGCTGGGTGTGGTGGTGCACACCTGTAATCCCAGCTACTTGAGAGGCTGAGGCAGGAGAATTGCTTAAACCTAGGAGGAGGAGGTTATAGTGAGCCGAGATCAGGCCACTGCACTCCAGCCTGGGGAACAGAGTGAGACTCTGTATCTAAAAAAAAACCCCGAAAACCAAAACCAACCAACCAACCAAACAAACAAACAAACAAAAAAAAACAAAAAAAGCAAGCCCCTTCCCCTCCCCCCCAAAATAAAAAGAAATACCTGAGAGGTGACTGAGGCCTTAATAAATGATCCTGGATTAGAGCAGGGGAAATATTCAACATTCTGTTAGCTTGCTGTGGGCTTTGGAGTAACAGTTATATTGCTATGTGTCTTATTTCCCATTTCATTGTGTACTGCCATTATTAATAGTTGATTGTCCCAGCTGGAAGGGACCTCCACTTGCTCAGCCTTCTAGATTACTCAGTTCATACCACACATGTTGTACCTATGACATGTTTTCCAGACATCGTCTTGGAGTCTGGAAACTTGGAGTCAGTGGAGTCACTGACACTTAATCTCCCCTCTAGGATCCTAACAGCTGAGGGCAGGGCTGTGTTGGCTATGTCTTTGAATCACCCGGAGCCCACTATCACTATTGTGTTTGCATGGAGAATCAGGCCATATCTAGGCTGGTCCTGGTGCCTGGTGCCCTGTATCTGACAGGGTTCTTGATTGTAAGCCAGAAAATAACAGCGTTGGATGATATAAATGGAAAAGAAATTCATTTGAATCCAGGCTCTTGCTTTTCTTGCTTAAAATGTAGGGTCTCTGTGACTTGGATGGATCCTTTTTTTTTGTCTCAATAGTCTTTCACTGTTTTTAACATTTCCTTAAGTTATGAAAGTATACAACAATTCAGGTACCTGTGACTTTGTCATCTTTGGACATCATAGATATTTTCAAGTCATATTTCACTTGTTGTAGACATTCCCAATATTGTTTATGCTCATTACTACTTTGTAGTAACAGAAGTTGTTGAATCTGCCATTAGATTTCTTTAAAGCATTAATACAAAAAGGCACACATGATGCTATATTTGTTTTTGTTAATTTTAAACTATATTTTAATATAACTGGTTTCCTATATATTTCATTTTGTGCATGTAAAAACATTCTTCCTAAGCTTTATAGGTTTCACCAGACTACCAAGGGCTCATGAGCATAAGAAGTTAAGAACTCCTTGACTTAAAGCATATTAGCTAGCTCATAGCAGGATTGGTTACACAATTTTCAAGATCCAAGCAAAATGGAAAGGTGAGGCTTCTTGTTAAAAGAACTGTAAGAATTGCAAGATGGCAACAGCAGAGCATTAAACCAAGCACAGGGCCCTGCTGAACCTGGGGCCCTGTGTGATGGCACAGGTTGCGTAGCTATGAAGCTGGCCCTGGCTCACAGAATTTCCAGAAAGGTCCAGGGGCCCGGCTCAGGGGCTATGAAGCCACGAACAATATGCAAATTGTCCTGGAGAACTGACCTGGTGAAAACCCAGTGCTGCTCCTGCTGGGTGCAGATACGGAAGCTTGTCCTCATGCCACACTGAGAGTAGATGCTGGAAACGAGCCTTGAATCTGCTGCCACTGATGCATCAGCAAGCTGGATGGAGTTGTTCCCATTGCCAGAGTGACTCCTGCTTTGATGTATCACTAGTTACCAATTTAAAGTCTTGGTTAGGTGCATTTGATTGGTGGTGCCTAGCTCATGGTCAGCCCTCCAGCTGCAAGGGAAAGTGGTGAAACAAGTATCTGTGATTGCTAGCCTCCATAGAGGGAGATCAGCTCTATCTAACAGGGAGAGGGACTCCCCAAACATAGGAAGGGGGTTCAGATGCCAAGTGGCCAAAAAGCATGACAAACATTCTTGACAGAACCCACGGACCCAATGGGTATCTTGACCATTTTAGAAAATGCCTGTGGGCTAGTATAGAATATGTGGCCACCATTAGGTAGATGAGACTGTCTGGGAGACCATACTTTACATGCTGAAATATTTTTAATTTTTGGGACATTTGGATTGTTTCTAGTAACAATAAGGCAGAATATTTGGAATAGAGATTATTCAAGAAAATTCACACTGCATGGAGGTAGGACAAAGAAACTTGGCACTTTCACTAAATATTCTCTATCCACAAGACCAGACAAAGCCAAGAAGAGCAGATGGGCTCTACACTGTCACAAAATGACAAGGCCTAATTAATTTAAGAGTTTCCTTGAAGCAAAGGACAGTGAGTCAATGTGGATGCACTTAACGTTTGTGCTGAGCCAAGGGGAGCAAGTGTTGTTCTGGAAATGAGCCGCTGTGTAGTACTGTAGAGAAAGTAACACTCAGTGAGCAGGGGCTGGGCCCTAGCCTCAGCTCATGGCTCATTGTTTTCCTTCTCACTTTCAACTAAAGTAAATGAGCAAGTATGTGGTAGGTTTTTCTGTCTCCCTATCTCAGCAGAGTGATGGGTGGGCTGTTCTTTAAAAAGTGGTGCAAGGACAGAGCTGCTGCCAGCAGGCTTGGCAGGAGCCAGCAGAGTGCAAGCTGGTCCCTAGAAGTGTTATTGAGAGGCCACTACTCACTGTCAAGAGGCTAAGCCATCCAGCAGTTCCCTAGGAGGTCAGGAACACAGGGGACCCTGCCTGATGAGACAGAGGAGCAGTTGCTGCGCCCAGAGGGCCCACCTATGAGCGCTGTCAATGAAGAGTCAAACTCTGTAAAACATTTGAAGAGATTTATCCCAAGCCAAATATGATTTACCAATGGCCTGTGACACAGCCCTCAGGAGATCCTGAGAGCATGCACCCAAGGTGGTCAGGCTACAACTTGGTTTTATACATTTTATGGAGACATAAGACATCCCTTGATATACATAAGATGTACATTTGATTTGATCTGGAAAGATGGGACAACTGGAAATGGGGGTGGGGAAAGTAAGCTTCCAGATCATAGGCAGATTCAGAGGTTTTCTGATTGTTAATTGGTTGAAACCGTTATTATCAGCCAAGTACGGTAGTTCATGCCTGTAATCCCAGCACTTTGGAAGGCTGAGGAGGGTGGATCATCTGAGGTCAGGAGTTCGAGACCAGCCTGACCAACATGGTGAAACCTCATCTCTACTAAATAAAAAACATTAGCTGGGCATGGTGGTATATGCCCAGCTACTCAGGAGGCTGAAGCAGAAGAATCGCTTGAACCTGGGTGGTGGAGGTTGCAGCAAGCTGAGATTGCGCCATTGCACTCCATCCTGGGCAACAAGAGCAAAACTCCGTCTCAAATAAAATAAAATAAAATAAAATAAAATAAAATAAAAAAAGTTGTTATCAATAGAAAGGAATATCTGGGTTATGATAAGGTGTTGTGGAGACCAAAGTTTTATCATGCAGATGAAGCCTCCAGGTAGCAGGCTTCGGAGAGAATAAATTATAAATGTTTCTTATCAGAATTAAAGAGTTTGCTCTATCAGTAATTCTAAAAGGGAGGAGGGTATAATGAGATATGTCTGGCTCCCCCTTCCCATTAAGGCCTGAACTAGTTTTTCAGATTAACTTTGGAATGCCCTTGGCTGAGGGGAGGGTCTGTTCAGATGACTAGGGGGTATAGAATTTAATTTTTGATTTATAAAACTCCCTTGAGAGGCTGGCAGGAGGGTCTGTGGGGTTGGCCTGAGAAGGAGCAAAGGGAAAGGCCCCTTACCTAGCTCCAGATGTGTGGAGTGCTCTATGTTCACTCTTTCTTTGATTCTCCACAGTAGCGCTGGTGAGAGGTATTACTATCCCCATTTTACAGACTGGGGAGCCCAATTCCCAATTCTCTTTACGTTCCCAACATAATATCTTGATGGGAAAAGAAGTTGGCCACCATCTTTTTTTTAACGTCTAGTAAAAAGCTGAAGCTAGTTGTCCTTTTAATATACTTTTTTCTAGAGAGAAATAATTATAATTCCCATCCCTCCCACTCACCAAATAAAAGTTCTTCAGCAAAGAAACCTTAACTTACTATTTTTTGTGTGATTTTAAAAATAAACAATCAATTAAACTTTGGAATACTTGTAGATTTATAGAAAAGTTGCAAAGATGGGTGCAGATCCTGTCTACCTTTCATTCAGCTTCCCCTAATATTACCATCCAATGTAACCAATGGTGCATTTGTCAAAACTGAGAAATTAGCATGACATAACACTGTTAACTAAACTATGATCTAAACTATGGTCGTTTTTTAGATTTAAACAATTTATCCATTTATATCCTTTTTTGATATTTTAGGACTCAATTTAGGATACCACATTGCTTTTGGGACACTTTGCATTTTAAGAGAACATTCAGATTGCCACTGGAGGGTTTGACTCAGGATGAAAAACAAGTTTTATTTATAATATTCTCTTGTCTTCTTTACCAAAGAGCTTTGAATATTAAGTGCTTTTTAAAGCTTTGTGACACCAATGGGCTCTTAGCTGTTTCATTGACATGTTAATGTTGAAGGTTGAAGGTTGAATTAATAATAAATAATTATAATAATCAATTAATAATATTAACAATAATTTATTGTTATTATTAATAAGGTTGAAATGATTTGAAGACTTTGGAATCAAGAAGCTGCAAAAGTGCAAAACATTGTGGTCTTTGGAAATTTGGTATATCCAGGTCTATTTCTTTTCCTCAAGTTCCAAGTCTTAAAACAACAGGATGCTTTTCACACAGACTTCCTCTTTACATCTTCCTGTGGAGTCATATAAGTTTGGACTTGGACCCTTGGTTTGTGCTGAGGCCAAAAGAGAATTAAAGCAGGTGAGGTGTGGTGTGATCTCATTTGTGCAATTGGTTTCTCTGAGTTACCCAATCCATTGTTCTTGGCCCTGACTTTGCACTGGCAATATTCCAAGTCATGAAACGTCTTATTATATTTGTCTGGGCTTCTGCTTATTAAGTGGGCATCCTTGCTAACATAGTTTATATTCTCTTGAGAGGCATTTAAAAATGAAATTATGGTTAAATATTCTTGAGTCTATGGCAGGTCCCTCTTTATACTCTACTGACCTGGACTCTTGGTGCTTTGGGAAATCTGAAAAATTTCAGGAGCTAGGTGGCTGGGAGTTCCTGGTTATAAGGCACCGAGATCCCACAGAATAACTCTAATAAGAGTTATTTATGAGACTTCAAGAAATAGATATAGCATAATTCGTAAGTGCTGGCTTGACTGATAATTTAACGCTCCACTCCCAACCATTATCAAAAGATGTGAGCGTATTATAGAACCATACATAGTAATAGCAAAATGTGGACGTATTATTGAATCATACATATAAATCTATCCATCTGCCTTGTAGTCCACCTAACTCTTAGGGCTTACTTTTAGAATAGTGATACTTGCTAATGTTTGTTGAGCTTTTACTATGTGTTAGGTAGTCTACTATATTATTTACATGTTTTTATTTTGTATAATTTTTCATAACTCTGTGTGGCAGGTACCGTTATTATGTTCATGATTTGGATGAGGAAAATTAAATTAAAAACTTAATTTCATCCAAGGTCACATAAATAGGAAATAGGGAAGCCAGGACTTGAACACAGAACCCTCTAACAACTCCAAACCCAGTGTTCTCTTCACCACCTTGTCACACAGAACCAGGATATTTGGATAGTTGGTAAATATACACACACTTTTCCAAGCAATGACTCCCTCTACCCCTTTTAAGCAAAGATTACTTAAGTTCCAAAATTCAATAATCTACATCATTTAAAAAAATTTTTTCTACATGCAGAACCCTCTGCTTGATAATCAAGGGCATAGAGAAATCAAAGAAAATTAACAAGATACTGGAAGAGAAATATCCTGGGAGATCTAATTGCTCACCCCAGCTCATTCACTGATTGGTTTGGCCATATGATGCAACCTCTTTGAGCATTAGATGATTTATCTGTAAAATGAGCAGGGGGGATTAGGTGAACAGAAAGGTCCCTGCCAGTTCTTTGATTCTGTGCCCCCAGCTTTGTGTCAGACATAGCCCAGGAAAAATGCCAGATGTCATTCCTGCCCTCAAGGATCGTAAACCAAAACCTTCAAACACATGAAGCAATTAGAGAACAGTAGAGTCATAAATTGTCTACCATGTGCTATAAGCAATCACTGGATAAGTACTCACTTGAGCCTCTTATGTACTCAGCAGTTTTAGGGATAAAAGACACGTGTCATAATTTCTGCCATTAATCAGTGTACAAATTAGTTGGGAAAACAAGACCTAAGAATTTGGAACAATAGCTAATACAAGACATTAGATAATTAAATGCTAAATTGTGTCATGTAGTTATTGTGTGGTGGTTGTAAAATGGTAACAACTGACATTTACTACCTTACTTGTTTAGCAAGTGTGCAAAATTTAAAGAGCATAAAAAACCGCCTCAGTAATCAAGATAAGTAATATTTTAATGCAATATTTTAAAAAAGAAAAATATTTTTTAAAAATGCAAAAATTTCATGCTGAACAAAATATCAAAATCTTAAAGAAAGATTGGATCATTATTATGGAACTTTCCTTTCGTCTCAGGGTCCAGTAAGGCTCAGCACGGCACTGTGTGCTGGAGACTATACCTTGCGGGTTTATGTTCATTGTCTTATTTAATCCTCACAATGATTCTTGTGTTTAGATTCTACTATTAGTGGATGAGGAAACTGAGGCTTGGAAAACTCAAATCTTAGAGGTTGTAAGTGGCAGGACCTGCATTCAGGTCTCTGGCTTTATAATTCATGCTTTTAAACATTGCTGTATATGTTCTTACAAATGTACAGAGTTCACTGCCCTGGAAGGCCATCCCCAGTGCTGCTGAGCTGGGGGAGGTCTCTGCCCAGGGCAACCCTGTGGTCTTCCTGGAGGGGCACTCAGTGCAGCTGTGCTCCTTGCACCTGTTGCCTGCTGGCTGGAACACTTAAAGAGCTCTTTTCCCCATTCGGAGCCTGAAACCACTGTTGGGGGATCCCCAGCCAACACCACAACACCAGGGTGCCCTTCACATTCCAGGGTGTGCTTCACACTCATTTCATTCATCCACAAGTAGGGAATCCAAGGTGAGGGTAACTGAAATTGTCCTTTCTGCCTGACCCCATGAAAAGAAGAGGCTCTGTGAACGTTTACCAATATCTCCAAGCAAAGGAAACCATGCTGAATGCAGAACCTAGCTTAGAAGTGTTTATCTTCTAAGGCCACATCTGCAACACTGAGCTCCATTTCCGGGCAGGAAATGAAACCACAGGGTACAAGTGAGGTCTTGATTTTCAAGTTACCACTTTGGGGCAGCAGTCAGTATTTTGGCAGCTGTACATCTAGCACACATTTGCCCAAGCTTGGGGGCAAAGGCACAGACCTTCTAGGCTCATGGAGCACTTCAGCTGAACTATACCATTTGGGCCAAAAATCCACTCATGTAGAGTTGGGTTTCTTTTGCCCAAGACAATTGATTCTTGATACAGACCAAGCCTTGAGATAACTAGATATAAAGGGAAAAAGGAAAGAATGGCAAACTGTCAAAAAGGGAGCTGACTTTCAAGGTTACCTGGTTCATTTCTTCCTTTTACAGAAGAGGAATGAGAAGCCCAGATAAATTATATGACCTTGAGAAAGGTCACATAGCCACTTTGTGGTAGATGTGGGACATAAAATTGAGTAGATGATATTTTGAAGTGGTAATTTAAACTCAACCACAGGGCCTAGGTTGACACCTAAAAAGCACTATTTTTAAGAGCACAATGAATAATTTCACTCTTTGCTTTGATCTCGAGTATCCCCTTCTCTCAGGTTCAGTGGGGAAACAACTGAGATCATCTAGTGATGTCTTCCACAGTGGAGGCCCATGCATAACACGCTGGCTATTCCTGCAGCATATGTCAGGTAATCTGTAGTAGCACAAAACCCTAGGGTGTTTTGGGTCTCCCCACAAATTGTCATATACTGTCTTTATTTTTAATCTTGGAGGAAATTTTTCTATTTCTGTTTTGTGGAATAAACAACCTATGTCTTAGGTTTCACTGTGTACATAGCTGACTTACATACTACTCGTAGCTCTATCATTTTATTAACAATTCCAAAATCTGTATTCCTTTAGGACATTGGGTTGCTTTTTTGGGCCATGGAGATGCACACTTTGGGAAGTTGTATCCCTTTATCTTTCAGCCCCCTTCCTTCCCATCCCTTCCCATGGTCATCATAATTATGGGTGGTCTGTCCCATAAGAATTTAAGAACCTGTGAAAAACAAGGTATTGATGACTGAGGGCCATTTAATGATCTATAACTGGTTACATTTCAGGTGTTAAAACTAACATGATAAGGTGAATCTGATGAGTGATTAGGTGAATCACAGAATAGGGAGGGAAAGGGTATGGTGCATGCATCAACAAAATGAGAATAATTATTTGCTGTTGAGTGCACAAGTATATTAAGATATGTTTATACTATACATGTTAGACAATATATACACATACATAATGTATGCTTTATAAATGTCCCAATTATTATGGCACTATCCACAGTTCCCCGATTTTACCCCATAATTTCAGCCTTTTCCAAGAGGTTCTCCCTGCATGGACTACCCTTTCCTTCTGTTGGCATGGCAAGTTTCTTATCTTTTAAGAAGGTCCAGCTCAATTGTTACTGTGTTTGCGAAATATTTCTTAATCCTTCAGGTAAAACAGACCACTCTTTTCTTTGTGCCACCATGTGTCGTCATACATGCCTTCGGAACAATTAATCACTCTCTGTTGTCAATTATTTATTTATTGGACTATCTCTCTAATTGAGAACAGGGATCATGACCTGTCCATCATGGTGTTCCAGAGCCTAGCATGGTACCTGGAATCTTAATAACTATTTGTTAGGTAAACCCTGTCTTCAGGGCAATGATGTTCTAGGAAATGTTCTAGCAGGCTCTTTAGTCATGGGTGCATAGGGTGGTGCTTTCAGTGTCACTTGGAAAGAGGTGGTCACATGTCGTGAATACACATGTCCCTCTGTATTTGGAACACTTTTGCTTCTAATGCAGCAGTTTTTTCCAATAAGGTGCCAGTATTTTCGGTACTGTGCCTATAGGTGTTTATATAAACTTGTGGCTATAAAAGAAAACTTGATTTTTAAAAAATGATTTTCCGTTTCCTTTACTTTGCTTCAAAAAAATCAAATACTTATTGAAGTATAATCATTATCCTGTGCAGATTCCAAATTACTTTTTATCTCTTTCTATCTATGTGATTTTATGCTCTGACTACACATTTGTCAGTCAACAAGTATTTACTGAGAGCCCTGTGGGGTATCTAACATAACATTTTTTAAGCATATCATACTTTTCTTAAGTATTTTCCTGGTGTTATAACTTTGGTTTCTCATATGGTTTAAATGAGAAAAATGTTTCATGTGAAGGTGTTTTGGAATTGATAACCCAGAGATTGGTGCCTTTGACAGGGAAAGGGACAGTTATAATTTATTGGCCTACTATGTGCCAGGCATTATGCTTCACAATTTACATACATTATCTTATTTAATTCTCACACCCATCCCACAGGTTGATGTTCTAATATTACATTTTACAGCTAAGAAAACAGATTCAGAGATGGCAGGTTCCTATAACTAGAAAGGACCACCCAGGGCTTGAATTCAGGCCCATCTGAAGCAAAGCTCACACTCTTTCCCACATATTATTTTCTTATTACATTGAACTAGCCAAATTTTATTAAAGGCAAATGTTTGAAATGATTACAGCTGAAAGTAGATTGTAAATTTGTCAAGGCTGGGACTGTGAATAAAACTAAAATGTGTCATTTGGTGATTTTAACATATGTTTGTGTCTCTTTTTCTCCCGGTATGTGAAAAATAGGACTCATACTGGGGTTTCTCTCTAAGCAGCATGATATGAAGATTTCACACCTCCCCCTCCTTCTATCAGTCCCAAAGAATAATCTGCAGGAACTAACCCCAAACTCAAAAGCTGTACAATGGTTCCAACCGTATATTCATTCTATTTTGTTTGTGCTTTTGCTTAAACAGGGCTCTTCCTTGTGGGTTATGTGGTTTCTATTTGTCTTACTGTCTCTTTCTTTGTATGTCTGTGTATATGTATAAAAGGCCCTGGAATAAAGCAAAAAAATTATCAATACTGTATAATATATAAGGCATTGCATGGTCATTCATTTGTTAATTCATTTGTCAATCAATTTTGTGCCCTTTGATGTGTCTAGAAAGTGCCTAAAAAATGCACACTACTCACCTGTGAGGAACTCTTAGGCAAGTATGCACAGAGCTGACTGCAAGATGATATATTAATTCCATATTAGTTATGTGAAAAAAGTCTAAGGGACTTCAGGAGAGTAAGAAATTAAATATATAGGAGGAAGGATGAGAAAAGGGGAGAGCAAGGAAATCAACAGACTGGAAGAATCATTTAAGCTGGATATTCAGCCATTCCACAAATATTTATTAACTACCTATTATGTGCCAGGCAGTGTTTAAAGTACTGGAAATGCAAAGATGTATAATACACAGATGTCTAATAACCCCCAAGTCATTTGCAGATTTGAAGAGGAAGAAAGACACAGAAGCAACTGCTAGGTACCAAGATCAATGTACAGGTTACGGGGCAGAGTTAACATTATATTTCAGGTACATTATTGAAAAGTTTTCTTCTAAAGAATTTACAATTCTATATTAAAGTTTAAAAATACATACAAATTATGTTGATGGTCATTTAGATTGCTTCTGAATCTTAGATATTCTGAACAATGCTACAACAAACACGAGTGGAGATATTTCTTCTATATACTGATTTCCTTTCTTTTGAGTGTATACCCAGTAATGAGATTGCTGGATCAAATGGTAGCTCAATTTTTAGTCTATTGAGGAACTTCCAAACCTTTCTCCATAGTGGTTGTACTAACTTAGATTCCCACCAACCGCATACAAGAGTTCTCTTTTCTCCACATCCTCACTGGCATTTGTTATTGCCTGTCTTTTGGGTATAAGCCATTTTAACGGGTGAGATGATATCTTATTGTAGTTTTAATTTCCAGTTCTCTGATGATCAATGATGTTGAGCACCTTTTTATATGCCTGTCTGCCATCTGTATGTCTTCTTTTTATATATGTGTGTTCAAATCTTTTGCCCATTTTTAAATCTAATTATTAGATTTTTTTTCCCCCTACAGGGTTGTTTGAGCTCCTTATGTATTCTGATTATTAGTCCCTTGTCAGATGGGTAGTTTGCAAATCTTTTCTCCAGTTCTGTGAGTTGTCTCTTTACTTTGTTGATTGTATCCTTTTCTGAGCAGAAGCTTTTTAACTTGGTGCAATCTCATTTGTTTATTTTTGCTTTAGTTGCCTGTGTTTATGGAGCATTGCTCAAGAGATTTTTGCCCAGATCAATATCCTGGAGATTTTCCCCAATATTTTGTAGTAGTTTCATAGTTTGAGGTCATCAACTTAAGTCTTTAATCCATTTTGACTTGATTTTTGTATATGGTGAGAGAGAGGGGTCTAGTTTCAACTTCTGCATATGGGTCATATGGATATCCAGTTTTCCCAGCACCATTTATTGAAAAGACTGCCTTTTCCCCAACATATATTCTTGGCTCCTTTGTTGAAAATAAGTTCACTGTAGGTGTGTGGATTTGTTTCTGGGTTCTGTATTCTGTTCCATTGGTCTATGTGTTGATTTTTATGCCAGCACCACACTGTTTTGGTTACTATAGCTCTGTACCATAATTTTAAGTCAGGTAATGTGATTTGCATTTTTTTTTTTTTCCTTGGCTTGGTATAAATTGGCTATTCTGGGTCTTTTCTGGTTCCATATACATTTTCAGATTGTTTTTCCTATTTCTTTGTAGAATGTCTTTGGTATTTTGATAGGGATTGCATTGAATCTGTAAATTGCTTTGGGTAGTATGAACATTTTAACAATATCGATTCTTCCAATCCATGAAGTGTCCTGTTCAATTTCTTTCATCAGTGTTTTATAGTTTTCATTATAGAGATCTTTCACTTGTTTGGTTAATTACTAGGTTTTTAATTTTATGTGTGGTTTTTGTAAATGGGATTACTTTTTAAATTTATGTTTCACATTGTTCACTGTTGGCATATAGAAATCCTACTGATTTTTATATGTTGAGTTTGTATCCTGGTTTTGCAAACTGAATTTATTTATCAGTTATAATAGTTTTTTTGTGGAGTCTAGGTTTTTCCAAATATAAGATCTTATTGTCTGCAAACAAGGATAATTTAACTTCTTACTTTTCAATTTGCTCCAAAATCTTTGTAGGACCATTCTAATATCTATTTCATCTCAGCATTGGCATTTATTGATGACTATCTTTCTTCAGTCAGTTTGAGATGTTCCTGGCTGTTGGTATGAGGAAAGATTTTCAATAGAAACCTGAACATTTTCATATCATGGTCTTAGACTCTATTTCATTTAAACTTTCTTGTTTTGTTGGCCTTTTTGGTACCACTGTACAGGGGACAGGGGTGAGGGTCACCACCTTATTATTGCAAAATGAAGGTAAAGACCATGTTCTTTACTTTGTTCTCTGTTGACAACTGACACCTGAGGGGGCTGCTTCTCATTACTGTGAGGTGAGGATTGGAGCTCTGGCTCCCCATGTCATCTCCATTGATTCTGCAGTAAAGGTGCTTTCTTTCACTGCTGGGTAGTCATGAAAGTTTGGACTCTTTATGTGGCCTCCACCAGCACCACCTCAGAGGAGAGGAAAAGAGCTTCTTGGTAACTTCTGGATGAGGGGGTAGAAGTTCAGGCTTCCAATGTTGTCTCCATGGACACCATGGTGAGAGGTGGATTGGGAAGCTTGTTACTGGCAAGTGGAGATGAAAGTCTCAGCTGCCTATGTGACCTTCTCTGACACCACTCCAGTAGATGTGTTAGACATCTCATTACAGTCTCTCAACAGTAGAGAAATGGCTCCTACTTGGACTTTGCTGTCACAGGTAGGAGTGGGCCACAGGCTTTTGTTTGTTTGTTTGTTTATTTTCTGTGGTGTTTGGTGAGAGAGGAGTGGTTATTATGTAAAATTTTCCTGTCATGCTACACTGCTCCTTTTGTGGGTTTTTTTTTTTTTTTTGGTCCATGCCTTTTGATGTTTCTGGGTTGTTGTTTTGTTTAGCTCCAAATCTGAGATACATGAGGCAAAAAGAAATCCAGAGAACTCACTGCTCTGTTATTCCTTGGGCTTTGGAGTCTTTAGCCAGTCTGCTTTCCTCACTGTACTTTTCAGTATCTTCTTACCTTCATTTTATATGTAATTTCCAAGGTTTTTGGTTGTATTTAATGGGAGATGTAGATATGTCTACGTATGTCTATTCCATCTTCCTGGAAGTAGAAGTATTGAATGCAAATACTTTAAATAAAAATTTTGTATGAAGCTGAATTTTAACTTAACTTTAAACAGTTTAATTATATATTTTAAGTGTTTTTATAGAAATAAAACAATTTATAGTTTTAGTATTCAAAATCTGTTTAGTTGACAATAAAAATATTGGTAGCATATAGATCACTCCTACATACAAATTTAAGGGCAATATGATTTGTTTAATATTGCAAAATACACCTCAGTTTCTACCTGCATCTGTTGCAAATACTGTGTTAATTTGTGAATATTTCTGGAACCTCAAATTAGAATATAAAGAGAAGGAAGAAAATAGACATCTGGCACTATTAGGAAACAATGATTTGCCATGCAAGAAGTATTGCATTTAAACTGAAAGGAAGAATTTGACAAGTTAATCTGTCTTTTACACCTAAGTGCTTCTGCTGCTCAAACTGTCCCTATGGTTCACCGCAGGACAAACCCTACAAACCTTCATGACATTCAGATGCAGTTGCCTTCTGTTTCAAGGATATGGGCAAGAGATGCGAAATGTTTCCCTGAGGCCCAAAGAGTCCTAGAAACAAGAGTGAATGTTTAGGGTTGTGGGTTGCTCTGCATCAGAGTCAAGCACCAGATCCCAAGTGACAGAGGTGTTCATATTATCTTCAATAAGTGTATGTGTGTATAATGTGAGAAATGGGAGACCCTCTAACACATAGGTCTGGGGCAGGGACTCTCTTGCCCAGAACATAAAGGTAGTGCTGTATCCCACTGGCAAGTTTGATTAAGACTTTTAAACTACTTACCATTTAAGGGCCTTCTTTCTCATCTATTTTCTTATAATCTGGTATAAGACTATCAACAGTATAAATGAGGCAAAACTAACCATTTCCACATTCAACTGAGAATTAATATTAGGTAAACACAGATCAGGAGATGGTGAGAGTTCTTTCTCTGTAGTTTATGATACAGTTTTAATGGCACTGCACCACTGTGTCTCTGTGTAAAGAAACCATGTGGACAGAAAGGAATATTTCTCCCCCAAATTCATTGGGAAAAGAGCTTAATATTTTTTAACAGTCAATTTTTTAAAGCTAGATTCAAACGCATGATATGATAATTAAAAGTACATCAAGTCACCCAGAATAGTAGCAGTTGTGTGTTTGGCTAGATGACAGGATAATTGCCAGCCCTTATCTCCAGTTTTCAGACTTAAATCTCCTTCTCATTTAGTTTTAATTGGCTCTAGGCTTCCATCTATCCTTACCTTTGTGTCGATTGTTTTATATGAGCTAAGCCCATCTCCAATGGATACAATAAATCTTTGTATCTGGTTCATCTTTGTTTTTATGGTTAATATTTTTAAGTTATAAAACCAGACTCTTCAGAGTGTGAAATACAGGAGTAAGTCTCTGCATTCCAGAATTACTCTGTCAATGTCTGAGAAAAGGCATTAGCTCTTGGGCATCAGCTTATTGAATTACATTTTTTAAAAGATCTGTCTTAACATTTTTGTAATATTTTTATTTTCCCTGCTTTTAACTCCTATTGATTTTCCACAACTTCCATAGCAGGCATTTTTGAAAATTTAGATCTTTTCATAATGATTTCTTCCTTTTCCCAGATTGCCAATTAAAGAGTGACCTGGTTTAAGGCTACATTACCACCTTAGGCTGTAATGTTCATGCAGAGCTCGACACAGTCCTGCTCACTGGCTATCAATAGTGGATAAAGCCTTTTAAGGGTGGAGAGGGGGTTGGAAATGCCTATGAATATCTTATTAGGTTGAAGATGCTTGTAAATATCTTATTAAAGTTACAAGCCCTGTCCTTAAAAAAATGCACTTAAATGCCTACAGTTTTAGGAGAGTCACAGACATCCTGAAGTTGTGCCTAGCTTCCTTAGGGTTTCCATGACCCCAGGTTAAGACCACTTGGTGGCAGAAACATTTGCAGCAGTTATAACATAGTAATAATGTCTTGGATTACTTACAAGATGCAGTGTGCTGATGCTGTTTGGGCAGGTAGATTGTGGTAGAAAGTTCACTTGATTAGCCTTGAATGTAATTAGAGGCTCAGTGCCTAAAGGATAGTAGGGCAGAGAATGCTACAAATCAGAGAGTGGGCTTATAAATGAAATGAAAGACTCTTTCTTTGCTTTCTAATGAATTAGAATTAAAGTCGTCATTATATTGGCAAAATGAAGAAAAAGGATCAACATTGAAAGCAGCTGTCTTTGAAAGCTGATGCTTCTAAAGGAGCCAAAGGATTTTGGTTCCATTGCACACCTAGATGCGCTTCAGATATGCAAGGCAGGGGAGAGAACTACCATGCTCTCAGCCAGAAGTAGGAAGAATTCTCAGGGGAGAGAAGGAGAGAGGAGCTGTGGTGTTGCACATTAAGGCATGGCCAGTGAGAAATCCCCGGAGAATGTTCAAGAAATGGGACATCTAGTATCAGATGTTAGGTTGTTTGCTGTGTGGTGAGAAAATGTAACCCATCCCTCATGACCTACAAACCATCAACAAAAATTCTGCTAACGTGCAATGCTTGTAAAAATGATTGCTTTTAGGTGAGAGGATAGGGTTGGATGAAGAAGGTGCAGAATTATGGAGAACAGAGAATAAGAATTCAGCAAGGGCAGGAAATTGGGGCCAGAGGTGAGAGGAGAATATAAGCTCCCTTTTAATTTGCAGAAATCTCAAGGGAGGCATTAGATTTTTTCCCTTGGACATAATATAGGGGTTTGAGCCAAACAGATGTATATTTTAAAGAGCATAGCGACTTGCACTGACCTCTGAGTAACATTTGTCTAAAGCTTTTACCTTTCTAGAGCACCTTTATACTCATTCCCATTGTTCTCCTTTGTCTGTGAGTCCTTGCGGGGCTGGCAGAGGCCTGCCTTCTTAGTCTTGTGAGGTGGCACCTGCCCCAGGAAGCAGTGACTGAGAGAGAATGCAAGAGCACTTTTAGAACGTGTGGGGAGAGACAAGATTAATGCCGCACTGAGAGTCAAATAAAAACGTTGGTGGGGCCTGAAAATTTGAAAAGCATTTCAAAGCTTTATTAGAAGGTGCCTAGTTTCATCATACCTAATTCCCAGGTGCAACAGCCCTGGCGCCCAAAGGTGATGCTTTAGTTTTTTTCTGGGAGGAAATGTCCTGTAAGGATATGCTGACCTAATCTGATCCCTGGTCTCTCCCAGAAATGTAGAGCCCTGACTTTTGAGGGGCAAGAAGCAAGGTCTTGTCAGGTCGTGAGGTAAAGTAGAAGGGGGGTGGATCGTGATATTTCCTTTCTTCTTTCAATTGTTGGCTGACAGGGCTGGGCCCCAAGATAAATTTGGTATGCTGACTTGCGCTGTCTCAAGTGAAAATAGACTAAGTACACCTCATCTCCCTTGCTTATTAGTGTGTCTTATACATGCTTTGACTCTGCACAGGAATTCCTTCCTGGGGAAATCTTTAGTGCTCTTTGAATGGTCTCTGGAAGAGGGAGGGAGGAAGGGGGACGCTGATGCAGAGCCATAAAAGGTGGAAGTACAGGGCCAGAAGATAAGTTAACTTATGACGATTAAGAATGCTGACCTGTTTCTTTGGTCTCACGACCTGCATTCTCAGCCCTTTTCTACAAGAATCTAATATAAAATGGTTTCTGGAGAACTGGGGTGTCCCCCTTCAGAGTGGGTGAAGACACAGGCTGTGACTACACTAAGTCTTATATTGCATCAGGGATGCTTGCAGGGTTGGAGGGGGACATGGAAGTGTTGGGGAGGGGAAATGGCATCCCCTGTTGGTTGGCAGTGATGACTCAGCACTGATGCATGCAGTAGGACATCATGAGTGTGTTGCACCTGCAATGATCCACTTGACAAGTATTTACTGGGGGCAGGTAATATGCCAGGGATTGGGGATACAGAAATGAAAGTGGAGCTTATGGCAATTGCTATTCCAGGTGGTGGATTACAAATTGGGAAAAAGGCTTACAAGACCCTATCTGACTTGGACCCTGTTACTTCTCCACTCCAACTCCCCTTATTTTATCCTGTGTTCCCTCTGACATCCCCAGACACACTGGCCTCTTTGCTGTTCTTATAACACCCAGGCACACTCCCACTTCAGGGTCTTTGCGTTGGCTGTTACTTCTGTCTGGGTCGTTCATCTCCCTCACTTCTTTCAGTGTTTACTCAACTGTCTGATCTCCCTATTAAAAGTGTGACTGGTTCTCTTGCCAATACTGCTGATCTCTCTTATTTTGTTCTACATTTTCTTTCTAAAGCATTTATCTCCTTCTACCATACCATCTAGTTGATTTATTATGCTTTATTATTTATTTTCTGTCATCACCTGCTAGAATACGAGCTTCATGAAAGCAGGTATTGCTGATGCATCCCCAGCACCTAGAAGAGCATCTGCTGAATGAATGGATAAGCAAAATCTATACCATATTTGGGAGACTAGAATTGGATCTCTAAATGAAAGACAAAATCCTTCTTTCAAAAACTTCCTTTGCTGAGTTATCACAAAACCATGATAATTAAGATCCTAAAAACATTTCCCAGAGTGACAGTGTGTCCCCTCTTCTACTTGGTTGCATTGCTTTTCCTGCAAGCTCCACAGGAAGGAAGTTTCTCATGCAGCCCAAGCTTGCTTAGAGAACCTGATGCCCAGGCCCTTTGCATAACCCTAGTGGGTAGGTGGGGGCTGCAGTAATGACCGGACTGGATTTCCCACCAGACTGGAGGGAATGGAACTCAGAGGCACATTAAAATGAAAGTAAATAAAGCTGTAGGACATTTCTATTTCTTGTACAACCAAGTTTGTGGACTAATATTCATTCATAGTGCTTGATATTTTGTTTCTGTCAAAGTGGGGAAGACAGCTGGGAAGGGAGAAAGTATAACATCAAACTGTGCCCTGACACAGGCTCCTAGTCCCAGGGTGCCTCCACCCAGAGTAAGGGCCTCACTTGCTCCAAAGCCCTGTTCCTTAGGAATTTGCAGTCACAGCATTTGCCACATATGTTCTGGCAGCAGGGGTGAGGTTGAGGCATCACAGGCCTCTTATGGTCCAGATGAGGGATGATCAGTGCCAAATGCATGGCATCCCTTGGTCGGCCGTGGCCTCAATCCTCCTAGCTTGTAAAGAGGAATTCTTAGGCTCTGCAGCACAGTCCTTTTGGGAAGAGAACAAAACCCTTCTTGACCCTTTTCTTGTTCTAAATACCCCTCTCCTCCTCGGTCCTCTTCCCTCACCCTTCTCTCTAGAGGTTGACCTAGAGAGAAGGAAACCAGCTGGCTCAGGGTGAGATTTTTGCTCAGATAGTTTTCCACCAAATGGGAGCTGGGAGCTAGAGGTGGGATTGCTGCTGCCATCTCGGAAGCAGAGTTGCTCTCTGGCAGAGAGCTTAAGCGGGCAGCAGCAAGGTGGACCGTCCCTTTCAGACTCACCAGTCTCCTGGCCCCACCTACAGGAATTCTGAGGGCTTGTGAGTTAAGGCTGCAGGACTTTCTGTGCAGGCAGGACTGCTCTGTGCTGCTAGAATGTTTTCCTTTTCCCCAAAGGAGGTGACAGCACCCAAGTATGGCATAAAACCAAAAAGCTCCCAACTTTCTCTGGGGACTGGCAGACTATAAAATACATTATCTGCTTGAGCAGTGGAGGAAAAATACCCTCAGGTTGGGTCATGCTTGTGCCTTTCTCCACATCTCGCCCCTCTAACCTCATCTCCTTGTCCTGGATAAGTAAAGGAGGGAAGGAAGGAGAGGGAGGGGATGGAGGAGAGGAGTAGGAAGGAGAGGGAGGGAAGCCTCAAAGTCAGGTTTGGAAGCGGTTTGGCCAGGAACCAAGTATAAGATTGGGAAAACTGTCTTTGTTGAGGGCATGAATGTAATGGCCTTAGGGGGACTTGGGTGGAGCTTGGTGGGGTGGGTATCTGGGATCCCACATCAACAGGATTATGTCAGCCACAATAGTAATTCCGCCTTGCATTTTATACCAGAATGGACTTTACAGTAATTTTTACATATATGTTCTTATTTGCTCCTCATGACCTTCCATGTGGTAGAAGCAAGTGTAATAATCCTCCTCAGTACCAAGCGGGGCTGGACTTGACACCTTTGAGACCACTTCAGCTCCATCACTCCAGCGTTCTTGGGCATTGTCCAAGGGCCCACCTTGGGCTATTCATTAGGTAGGCACACTTCAGAAGATGTGAAGTCAAGATACATGCATTGCCTGGGGGCCTCCACCCTGCCTGGGATTCTGAACAGGAGACACAACAGTAAAGAGGGAGACAAAAATATTATCTTTATTACTGCTAGAAGCTACATGGGAAGAAGCAACTTACAGTGAGAAACAAATGACCCTGCTATTTGAGCACAGGATTGGGCAGACCTGCCTACCCTGTCCCAGCAGGGGACATTTTTCCAGGTAAGACTTTGAGCATAAGAAGGCAGAAGGGAATAAGAAGAAACAGAGGAAGGGGCTGGATGACTCTGTCTGGTGCTTCCCTCCAACTCACCAACCAGGTGAAGGGTGGGAAGGGCCAGGAATGTCACATGAACGGACGTCCCTTCACGTGGGAGAAATGTCAGAGCCAGGGAAAACATGTTCCTATATGAAAAACTGTATCGTATTGACATGCAACTTCTCTTGGGACCAGGCTCTCTATGCTGGCAGGAGTGGCTTAATTTTCTGGCCCATTAAGAGTTCGTTGCCATATTAGGATTCTCCAGGGAAACAGAACCAATGGGATATATAGGAGATGTGTGTGAGCGTGAGTGTGTGTTTGTGTGTGTGTGTACAGAGAGAGAGGGAGTACTGGGGAGGGAAAGAGACACCAATGTAAGTAAATTCACTGAACAAAATTAATTTATGAAGATTGATATCCATCCTTGGATCAATTAGTACCTCTCAGTCACCTGGCATCTGTGGACCATGCCCTTAGTCATGGGGCTTCTTAAATATTTCTTGTATTGAAAATAAGATAAGAATGACTTGCTTCTTGATTCAAAGAGGAGGAGAAGTGTCTGCTGTGTGCAATGCCCTGTGTTGTTGAGGACACAAAGGGAAATGACATGTGGTATGTGGTATTTGTTTTCTGGGAGCTCAAGGTTAAGTTGATGATGGCAAAGCATAACACAATGAATGCGTTTAAGAAGACATAAGCCAAGTGTTGTGGTCTGAGGTGGGATTAATTCCCAGCTGGAGTCTGAAAAAGTCTCCATGGAAAAGAAAACATTTGAATTATACCCTGAAGAATGAACAGAATTTTGAAAAGCAGAATTTAGGTGGTTCAGCCTGTAATCCCAGCACTTTGGGAGGCTGAGGAGGGCAGATCACTTGAGGTCAGGAGTTCGAGACCAGCTTGTCAACATGGTGAAACCCCATCTCTACTAAATATTCAAAAATCAGCTGATTGTGGTGGCTTGTGCCTGTAATTCCAGCTACTCGTAAGGCTAAGGAAGAATTGCTTGAACCTGGGAGGCAGAGGTTATAGTGAGCTGAGATCGCACCACTGCACTCCAGCCTGGGCAGCAGAGTGAGACTCCATCTCAAAAAAGAAAAAAGAAAAAGAAAAAAGAAAAGCAGAAGTTAAAGAAAAGGATATTTCAGGCTGTGTCGAATTTGAGGAATGTTGATAAATCTGGTCTTGTTAGAGTATTTTTGTTGTTGTTGTTTGTTTTCGAGACAGTCTTGCGCTATCACCAAGGCTGGAGCGCAGTGGCGTGATTTCGGCTCACTGCAACCTCCGCCTCCTGGGTTCAAGCAATTCTCATGCCTCAGCCTCCTGAATAACTAGGATTACAGGAGCCCACCACCACGCCTGGCTAATTTTTGTATTTTAGTAG
Source organism: Rhinopithecus roxellana (assembly GCF_007565055.1). NCBI lineage: Eukaryota > Metazoa > Chordata > Mammalia > Primates > Cercopithecidae > Rhinopithecus > Rhinopithecus roxellana. Next base: position 125,183,905 of record NC_044556.1, read on the forward strand.
AGATGAGATTTCACCATGTTGGCCAGGCTGGTCTCAAACTCCTGACCTCAGGTGATCCACCCGACTTGGCTTCCCAAAGTGCTGTGTTTGTGGGGAGAGAAGTGGGGAGGGGGATGGCTATAGGGGCCTTCTTCTTGGGGCTGGAGCGTGAGAAGACAAAATTTAAAGACAGAGCTCAGATGGGAAAGATAGGTTACAGTTACATTGGGAAAGGCATCTAGATGGGACCTGGGGGACATAGAAGAAAGTGTTGTGCTAAGGAGTTAAAACTTCTTGTGAAGGTAATGGGGGGCTATTCAATGTTTTTAAGGACAGGACACACACACACACACACACACACACACACACACACACACACTCACACACACTCACCCTATATAGCCCATTGGTTCTATCTCCCTGAAGAATGCTGACTAACACAGCAATGAAGGATTGCCTTCTGGCAATGCAAATGCATGAAGGAAGAATGGTGGTCAGAGGCCAGTACAAGAGCCTTGGTAACAGCTGGATGAGGACTGAACCATTGCAGAGGCGGTGGGAATGGATACGAAGGGAATGGATACGAAGGCACTCATTGGAGAGGTTTGGAGGGCAGAACCTGATAACAGGAGTACTTTTGGTTGGCATGGGAGGAAGTCAATCAGGAGATTATCCCTATTTTAACCCTCAGCATGTTCTACTTTGTGTCAGCGACTCTTTCTTCTATGTCCCCCAGGTCCCACCTAGATTGAAGATGTGTTGAAGACAGTCGGAGCTTTCATCTTTGCGTGCCTCTCAGCCTTCAGCACAGAGCTCTGGCCAGGTGAGTGCCATATATAAATGTTAGTGACAATGAAGTGACCCCAGGAGGATAGGCCGGGTCATGCAAATCACATGAGAGAGGGTCTGTTTGTCTCTGTGTGGGTGTGCCACCTGGCACCTGAAGTGAAACTCTGCAAAGCCACATGTGGTACAAAGGAGCCTGTGTGGGAAACCCCTTCTTGACACCCATGAGTGGTCACCTCATTAGCGTCCCCAGAACGGTAGAGGGAAGGAGCCTGATCAGTAACAGGAGGCCAGGAAGGTCCTCCTATTTGTCCTATTCTGGGCTGGGGAAGACAGGCCGGCCAGGATTCCTGCTGAGGGGAGCACAGGTCCTGGCCACTCACTGGCCTAGGAATCACCACCTATGGCTATCACAGGAGCCACAAAAGGACGTGGAAGTTATCATTGGTGATAAGTTCCTGGGGTCACCCGCAGGGGCATTTGTCTGGCAGGATGAGGGCTAAACATTCCCTTCTTTTATATTTGATTTACTTTTTTTGGAAAAAGTAATGCATGTAGAAAATTTTTAGAGTATTTGAAAGTCCATACAATTAAAAAGATAAATAAAAACACCCATTGTCCTACCAGAAAAGACAGCTTGTGCCAAATTTTCATGATTGTAAGGCAGCATGTCTTATCCATACATATCAGGTATATATATTATTTATCATATATATGCTGTACCATATACCATACTGCATATGTGGCCACTACCAAGTAGATGGTGCTTTTCATTTCTTCAGTTAATCACCAGGGTGCACTTTTATCCTTATTTGTAGGAAATCCAAGATCTCATGAGATGCCCTTTTCTCTTCCGTTATTCTGAACACCAGGGAGTCACTCAGTCCAAAGGGAGCCAGACTTTTGGCTCAAACACAATAGGTGACAAAGCAGGGTCTGATCCAATGCAGCTTATTTTTCCTGTTGCCACATGGTATCCCTGTTGAAAACTATTTGCCAATCCCATGGCATCTTCAAAGTTCTAGGCTATTGTCAGTATGTTGAACCCACACTTAGGCTGCAAGGGTACAGCTCCCTAAGTTTCACACTCTCACTCTTAAACATTGCTCCCAAAGGAATACCCTGAATTCTGATTGCTTCACTGTGAGCCTCTTTCTGCCTCAGCCATACACTGTCCCAGAGCTGATTCAAACCCACAAGCCTCAGGCCCCAGTGATAAGCCTGAGTCCCCAGCATGGCATCCCTTCACCCCTCTTGTCTTTGGGGCCTTTAGGATCCTTCCTGCCAACAAAACATGATCAGGCCACTCCTGCTTCTGTAATTTTAAATGTTGGGTAGAAAGGAGTAGGAGTCTAGCTTACTTCCTTTCCAGAAGATTCCGAATGCCATATGCCAATTGATCCTTCTTTTCCCCAGAAATCAGCTCTGCATATTGAGGAATATTTGTTAGGCTACAAAAGGTTTAATTCCATTGTTCTCCAAGGAACGTGCCAAACAACTAAGATCTCCTCTAAGGTGTCAGAGAGGACAGCCACAATAGATAGTTGTATGACTGACTGAAAAGTTAGCTGATCTCTCACCTAGGAAGAGAAGCAGGGGCCACTTTGATGCATGCTTACATGGGGCTTTCCCTTTGGATCCAATAAAATCTCTGCTCTGCCCACCTGAGTGCTGTCTTGGTGATTTGGGCCTCTCTGCACTCAAAGGACAGGCTTGGAATGCCAAGCATTGCCTCCTAGGGCATTGATGAAGTACTCAGCTCAGCTCTTTCAATCATCAGTTTAAAAAAATGGAAATGCTTCCAAACCTCAGAGCTGAGGATTCACTCTGAATAATAATTTTATGTGAAATTGAGGTACTCTGTTCAGACTAAATCCCGTGTCTTATCACTTCTTACCACCCAGGTTCAGGCCACTATCATTGCTCATCTGGACAATTACAATAACCTCCCAATTTCTCTGCTTACACGCTTTCCCCTCTGTTGTCTGTGCTTCATGCAGCAGCCAGGATGGATGGCTCAAAGACCTCCAGTGCCTTCCGAGAGCACACTAGAATAAAATCCACACTCCCCACTGAGGCATGTGGACCCTCCAGTGTGTGACCCCTGTGAGTCTCTCCAATCTTACCCCTTTCTCTTGTCACTCCAGCCACACTGCCCTTCTTGCTCTTCCTTGAGTAACCAAGCTTGTTTCTTCCTCAGGGCTTTTATTTGTTTTTCCTTCTTCTTAGAATGTTCTTCCCTCATTCCTTCACATAGTTCACCCTCTCGATTCATTCAAAACTGCTCAAAAGTCACTTTTTCAGAGAGGACTTTAAAAATAGACACTGCTTCCTGACCAACATCCTTCCCTGCTCCCACCTGTATCCCTGGATCACACTATTTTTCTTCATAATTTTTACCATTACCCCCCACATTTTTTTTTTTTTTTTTGAGACAGAGTCTTGCTCAATTGCCCAGGCTGGAGTGTAGTGGCGCAATCTCGGCTCATTGCAAGCTCTGCCTACTGGGTTCACACCATTCTCCTGCCTCAGCCTCCCAAGTAGCTGGGACTACAGGCACCTGCTACCATGCCCGGCTAATTTTTTTTTTTTTTTTTTTTTTTTTTGTATTTTTAGTAGAGACGGGGTATCACCATGTTAGCCAGGATGGTCTCGATCTCCTGACCTTGTGATCCGCCCGCCTCGGCTTCCCAAAGTGCTGGGATTACAGGCATGAGCCACTGTGCCCGACCTACCCCCAACATTTTATACTTTATTGATTTGTTTCTTTATGTGTTGTCTGTCTTCCTAGCATTAGAATTGAAGTTCCTTGAGAAAAGGCCTTGTTTACCCCTTCCGTGGTGGAATCCACTGGTCCTAGAGCAGTGCCCGGCACATAGTAGATGCTTAATGAATGTGTTGTACATGAATAAATGAAGGAATGCAACTGTTTGTCAAATCAAATAGTCTTTAATCTATTGTTTCTTTAATCTTTTGGGTTTATAAACAGGAATAGTTAGCAATTTGGATATGGTTTGGCCAGATAGTTCTGTTTCATATGACACTGGCTGTTGTCACTCATTCATCTGCATTCAGCTGGTGCCTAACATGGGCTGGGAGATCCAAGAAGGCTTCATTCGTATGTCTGGTTCCTCAATGCTCTCTACAAGGCTTTTTTTTTTTTTTCTCCACATGGCTAACTGGGCTTCCTTACATCATGGTGGTCTCAAGGTGGTTGGACTTTTTACATGGCAACTGACTTCCAAGAGGGAGCAGAAGTCTACGCACTGAGTTCCAAAATATTACCTACTAGCTTTATGACACTGGGAAAATTATTTCAATTCTCTAGGCTTAAACTTACTCATAGGTTTAAAGTGATATCTGTATAAGAGGAGAATGGAATCCCAGAACTTCATGACCCCTATGCTAGGGACAGGGTGAGAATTACTTTTCTATTTACTTCCTTTCCACTTACAAGAACTATTGATAAGAAAGGGGTTTCTGATCAGAAGTGCAAGAAAAATTGCCATTTCAAAGCTTCATATCATTCAGCCTAGAAAACTCACATTAAAGGGCTGTTTGTGGTTATTGAAGGCAAAGCCCAGGAGCATGAAATAAGACTAAGGGGGTCTAAAAGTGCCCTGCATAACAAAGTAACAGAAAATTTCTGTTTTCTAGCCCTGTAGCTGAGAGAATGAGAGAAAGCTCACAGTGGGAGGTTGAGATCCCAGGTACATGGCAGCCTTAGGCCTAGGTTCTAGAAGCGGTAGCAGGGTTGGCAAGACTGTGATATTAAACTCCAGCCTGTTTCCTTTTCTGTAATTGCTTCCATATCACCAAACCATTGGGAAAAACTTTGTGTTGTATTATGTGGAGGCCTAAGGAGAAGGAGCCTTATTTAACCTTCAATGAAAAAGGAGAGGAGAGAGGACAACATCTCAGGAGGAAGAGGGAGAGAGAAGGTAAGAGGTGAACTGACAGCAGAAATTTGAAGAACGTTTGGGCCCATCTTAGAAATACTGGAGAAGAATGGGTGGAGCAAGATGGCCGAATAGGAACAGCTCCAGTCTCCAACTCCCAGCGCGAGCGACACAGAAGACCGGTGATTTCTGCATTTTCAACTGAGGTACTGGGGTCATCTCACTAGGGAGTGCCAGACAATCGGTGCTGGTCAGCTACTGCAGCCTGACCAGTGAGAGCTGAAGCAGGGCGAGGCATCGCCTCACCTGGAAAGTGCAAGGGGGAAGGGAATCCCTTTTCCTAGCCAGGGGAACTGAGACACACAACACCTGGAAAATCGGGTAACTACCACCCCAATACCGCGCTTTAAGCAAACGGGCACACCAGAAGAATATATCCCTCACCTGGCCGGGAGGGTCCCACGCCCACGGAGCCTCCCTCATTGTTAACCCAGCAGTCTGCTGCGATCTAACCGCGAGGCAGCAGAGAGGCTGGGGGAGGGGTGCCCGCCATTTGTTTACCAGTAGGTAAACAAAGCCGCTGGGAAGCTCGAAATGGGTGGAGCTCATAGCAGCTCAAGGAAACCTGCCTGTCTCTATAGACTCCACCTCTGGGGGCAGGGCTTAGCTAAAAAAACAACAGGGGAAGCAGGAGAGGCCTGAGCAGACGCAAACGACACTGTCTGACAGCTTTGAAGAGAGCAGTGGATCTCCCAACACGGAGGTTGAGATCTGAGAACAGACAGACTGCCTGCTCAAGTGGGTCACTGACCCCTGAGTAGCCTAACTGGGAGACATCCCCCACTAGGGGCAGTCTGACACCCCACACCTCACAGGGTGGAGTACACCCCTGAGAGGAAGCTTCCAAAGTAAGAATCAGACAGGTGCACTCGCTGTTCAGCAATATTCTATCTTCTGCAACCTCTGCTGCTGATACTCAGGCAAACAGGGTCTGGAGTGGACCTCAAGCAATCTCCAACAGACCTATAGCTGAGGGTCCTGACTGTCAGAAGGAAAACTATCAAACAGGAAGGACACCTATACCAAAACCCCATCAGTACGTCACCATCATCAAAGACCAGAGACAGATAAAACCACAAAGATGGGGAAAAAGCAGGGCAGAAAAGCTGGAAATTCAAAAAATAAGAGCGCATCTCCCCCTGCAAAGGAGCGCAGCCCATCGCCAGCAACGGATCGAAGCTGGTCAGAGAATGAGTTTGACGAGATGAGAGAAGAAGGCTTCAGTCCATCAAACTTCTCAGAGCTAAAGGAGGAATTACGTACCCAGCGCAAAGAAACTAAAAATCTTGAAAAAAGAGTGGAAGAATTGACAGCTAGACTAATTAATGCAGAGAAGGTCATAAACGAAATGACAGAGATGAAAACCATGACACGAGAAATACGTGACAAATGCACAAGCTTCAGTAACCGACTCAATCAACTGGAAGAAAGAGTATCAGCGATTGAGGATCAAATGAATGAAATGAAGCGAGAAGAGAAACCAAAAGAAAAAAGAAGAAAAAGAAATGAACAAAGCCTACAAGAAGTATGGGATTATGTAAAAAGACCAAATCTACGTCTGATTGGGGTGCCTGAAAGTGAGGGGGAAAATGGAACCAAGTTGGAAAACACTCTTCAGGATATCATCCAGGAGAACTTCCCCAACCTAGTAGGGCAGGCCAACATTCAAATTCAGGAAATACAGAGAACGCCACAAAGATACTCCTCCAGAAGAGCAACTCCAAGACACATAATTGCCAGATTCACCAAAGTTGAAATGAAGGAAAAAATCTTAAGGGCAGCCAGAGAGAAAGGTCAGGTTACCCACAAAGGGAAGCCCATCAGACTAACAGCAGATCTCTCGGCAGAAACTCTACAAGCCAGAAGAGAGTGGGGGCCAATATTCAACATTCTTAAAGAAAAGAATTTTCAACCCAGAATTTCATATCCAGCCAAACTAAGTTTCATCAGTGAAGGAGAAATAAAATCCTTTACAGATAAGCAAATGCTTAGAGATTTTGTCACCACCAGGCCTGCCTTACAAGAGACCCTGAAGGAAGCCCTAAACATGGAAAGGAACAACCGGTACCAGCCATTGCAAAAACATGCCAAAATGTAAAGACCATTGAGGCTAGGAAGAAACTGCATCAACTAACGAGCAAAATAACCAGTTAATATCATAATGACAGGATCAAGTTCACACATAACAATATTAACCTTAAATGTTAATGGACTAAATGCTCCAATGAAAAGACACATACTGGCAAACTGGATAAAGAGTCAAGACCCATCAGTCTGCTGTATTCAGGAGACCCATCTCACACGCAGAGAAATACATAGGCTCAAAATAAAGGGATGGAGGAAGATCTACCAAGCAAATGGAGAACAAAAAAAAAAAAAACAGGGGTTGCAATCCTAATCTCTGATAAAACAGACTTTAAACCATCAAAGATCAAAAGAGACAAAGAAGGCCATTACATAATGGTAAAGGGATCAATTCAACAGGAAGAGCTAACTATCCTAAATATATATGCACCCAATACAGGAGCACCCAGATTCATAAAGCAAGTCCTTAGAGACTTACAAAGAGACTTAGACTCCCATACAATAATAATGGGAGACTTCAACACTCCACTGTCAACATTAGACAGATCAACGAGACAGAAAGTTAACAAGGATATCCAGGAATTGAACTCATCTCTGCACCAAGTGGACCTAATAGACATCTATAGAACTCTCCACCCCAAATCAACAGAATATACCTTCTTCTCAGCACCACATCACACTTATTCCAAAATTGACCACATAATTGGAAGTAAAGCACTCCTCAGCAAATGTAAAAGAACAGAAATTATAACAAACTGTCTCTCACACCACAGTGCAATCAAACTAGAACTCAGGACTAAGAAACACAATCAAAACTGCTCAACTACATGGAAACTGAACAACCTGCTCCTGAATGACTACTGGGTACATACCGAAATGAAAGCAGAAATAAAGATGTTCTTTGAAACCAATGAGAACAAAGATACAACGTACCAGAATCTCTGGGACACATTTAAAGCAGTGTGTAGAGGGAAATTTATAGCACTAAATGCCCACAAGAGAAAGCAGGAAAGATCTAAAATTGACACTCTAACATCACAATTAAAAGAACTGGAGAAGCAAGAGCAAACACATTCAAAAGCTAGCAGAAGGCAAGAAATAACTAAGATCAGAGCAGAACTGAAGGAGACAGAGACACAAAAAACCCTCCAAAAAATCAATGAATCCAGGAGTTGGTTTTTTGAAAAGATCAACAAAATTGACAGACCGCTAGCAAGACTAATAAAGAAGAAAAGAGAGAGGAATCAAATAGATGCAATAAAAAATGATAAAGGGGATATCACCACCGACCCCACAGAAATACAAACTACCATCAGATAATACTATAAACACCTCTACGCAAATCAACTAGAAAATCTAGAAGAAATGGATAATTTCCTGGACACTTACACTCTCCCAAGACTAAACCAGGAAGAAGTTGAATCCCTGAATAGACCAATAGCAGGCTCTGAAATTGAGGCAACAATTAATAGCCTACCCACCAAAAAAAGTCCAGGACCAGATGGATTCACAGCTGAATTCTACCAGAGGTACAAGGAGGAGCTGGTACCATTCCTTCTGAAACTATTCCAATCAATAGAAAAAGAGGGAATCCTCCCTAACTCATTTTATGAGGCCAACATCATCCTGATACCAAAGCCTGGCAGAGACACAAGAAAAAAAGAGAATTTTAGACCAATATCCCTGATGAACATCGATGCAAAAATCCTCAATAAAATACTGGCAAACCGGATTCAGCAGCACATCAAAAAGCTTATCCACCATGATCAAGTGGGCTTCATCCCTGGGATGCAAGGCTGGTTCAACATTCGCAAATCAATAAACGTAATCCAGCATATAAACAGAACCAAAGTCAAGAACCACATGATTATCTCAATAGATGCAGAAAAGGCTTTTGACAAAATTCAACAGCCCTTCATGCTAAAAACGCTCAATAAATTCGGTATTGATGGAACGTACCTCAAAATAATAAGAGCTATTTATGATAAATCCACAGCTAATATCATACTGAATGGGCAAAAACTGGAAAAATTCCCTTTGAAAACTGGTACAAGACAGGGATGCCCTCTCTCACCACTCCTATTCAACATAGTGTTGGAAGTTCTGGCTAGGGCAATCAGGCAAGAGAAAGAAATCAAGGGTATTCAATTAGGAAAAGAAGAAGTCAAATTGTCCCTGTTTGCAGATGACATGATTGTATATTTAGAAAACCCCATTGTCTCAGCCCAAAATCTCCTTAAGCTGATAAGCAACTTCAGCAAAGTCTCAGGATACAAAATTAATGTGCAAAAATCACAAGCATTCTTATACAACAGTAACAGACAAGCAGAGAGCCAAATCAGGAATGAACTTCCATTTCCAATTGCTTCAAAGAGAATAAAATACCTAGGAATCCAACTTACAAAGGATGTAAAGGACCTCTTCAAGGAGAACTACAAACGACTGCTCAGTGAAATCAAAGAGGACACAAACAAATGGAAGAACATACCATGCTCATGGATAGGAAGAATCAATATTGTGAAAATGGCCATACTCCCCAAGGTTATTTATACATTCAATGCCATCCCCATCAAGCTACCAATGAGTTTCTTCACAGAATTGGAAAAAACTGCTTTAAAGTTCATATGGAACCAAAAAAGAGCCCGCATTGCCAAGACAATCCTAAGTCAAAAGGACAAAGCTGGAGGCATCACGCTACCTGACTTCAAACTATACTACAAGGCTACAGTAACCAAAACAGCAGGGTACTGGTACCAAAACAGAGATATAGACCAATGGAACAGAACAGAGTCCTCAGAGATAATACCACACATCTACAGCCATCTGATCTTTGACAAACCTGAGAGAAACAAGAAATGGGGAAAGGATTCCCTATTTAATAAATGGTGCTGGGAAAATTGGCTAGCCATAAGTAGAAAGCTGAAACTGGATCCTTTCCTTACTCCTTATATGAAGATTAATTCAAGATGGATTAGAGACTTAAATGTTAGACCTAATACCATAAAAACCCTAGAAGAAAATCTAGGTAGTACCATTCAGGACATAGGCATGGGCACGGACTTCATGTCTAAAACACCAAAAGCAACGGCAGCAAAAGCCAAAATTGACAAATGGGATCTCATTAAACTAAAGAGCTTCTGCACAGCAAAAGAAACTACCATCAGAGTGAACAGGCAACCTACAGAATGGGAGAAAATTTTTGCAATCTACTCATCTGACAAAGGGCTAATATCCAGAATCTACAAAGAACTCAAACAAATTTACAAGAAAAAAAACAAACAACCCCATCAAAAAGTGGGCAAAGGATATGAACAGACATTTCTCAAAAGAAGGCATTCATACAGCCAACAGACAGATGAATAAATGCTCATCATCACTCGCCATCAGAGAAATGCAAATCAAAACCACAATGAGATACCATTTCACACCAGTTAGAATGGCAATCATTAAAAAATCAGGAAACAACAGGTGTTGGAGAGGATGTGGAGAAATAGGAACACTTTTACACTGTTGGTGGGATTGTAAACTAGTTCAACCATTATGGAAAACAGTATGGCAATTCCTCAAGGATCTAGAACTAGATGTACCATATGACCCAGCCATCCCACTACTGGGTATATACCCAAAGGATTATAAATTATTCTACTACAAAGACACACGCACACGTATGTTTATTGCAGCACTATTCACAATAGCAAAGACTTGGAATCAACCCAAATGTCCATCTGTGACAGACTAGATTAAGAAAATGTGGCACATATACACCATGGAATACTATGCAGCCATAAAAAAGGATGAGTTTGCGTCCTTTGTAGGGACATGGATGCAGCTGGAAACCATCATTCTTAGCAAACTGTCACAAGAAGAGAAAACCAAACACCACATGTTCTCACTCATAGGTGGGAACTGAACAATGAGATCACTTGGACTCAGGAAGGGGAACATCACACACTGGGGCCTATCATGGGGAGGGGTAAGGGGGGAGGGATTGCATTGGGGAGTTATACATGATATAAATGATGAATTGATGGGTGCTGACGAGTTGATGGGTGCAGCACACCAACATGGCACAAATATACATATGTAACAAACCTGCACGTTATGCACATGTACCCTAGAACTTAAAGTATAAAAAAAAAAAAAAAAAAAGAAATACTGGAGAAAATATTAGACTTCTCTGATGTGTCATGTTGCCTAGGGGCTCAGGCTATTTTGTTAGGGGAGGCTGACCTCAGGATACTAGTAGAGTAGGGGATATTCTGATTTTGCACATAAAATACTTGGACCATTGCTGACTTATCTTACATGGTGACTTCTGCTATTATTATTCAGAGTTGAAGTAACTTGCCAAGGGAAGTAAAGTTGGGCATGGTAACTGACGTTCAGAACCAGGCTTATCTGAGTTTTAATATCTTCATTTTTTCCACTCTACCACATTTATTTCAAGGACTATGTACTTGTTACTAAGTCTTTATTTAGAGTATTAAAGCCAAATGAAAGATCTGGTAGCACCTTGCAGCCAAGTTATATGATGATGCACCCTAGATCACCCAAGGCAAGGCACAGGCATTTTTAGGGCTGGCTGGGGATCGCCCAAGCACAATCTCTCTTGATTATTTTGGGATCAAGTCTCCAGAGAGCATAAGGCTCTAAAGTCCATCTCTGTTCCAGCACTTTAAAAATCTTGTTTATATGCTAATTGTACTCCACCTTCAGCTGGGGTTCTATCATCTGTCAAGTAAATAGTTTCGATAATGAGAAAAGAAACCAGAAACGCAAATGAAAGACTATGAGTGAGCCAGAGCAAGTTTAGAGGAAACTTATGCATTCCTGCTGAGAGTCACATTGTCTCATATGTAAACTCATACCTTTATTTTTATTTATTCTGGCATAAAAAGCTTTCCTTGCATTAGTATTGATACTGTTAATGTTTTATAGGGTGTAGATGTCATGGTCACATTGAAATCCTCCTTCAGTAGATGGAGGATTCTTATATTTATTGAAACATAAACTGAGTTTGAGTCAGACTGTCATTTACCCCTACCAAGGACCTGAGAATTCTTCAGGGGTGTTGGTGACCTTTAGCCCTTCTTCCATTGTTAACATACACTCCTCTATGTCCCCGAAGAGTGAGACTCTTCAATCCGTTTTTCTTTTCTTTTTTTTTAAACTTTTGAGAGGGAGTTTCATCCTTATGCCCAGGCTGGAGTGAGGTGGCACAATCTTGGCTCACTGCAACCTCCATCCCCTGGGTTCAAGCGATTCTCCTGCCTCAGCCTCTGGAGTAGCTGGGATTACAGGTCTGCACCACCACGCCTGGCAAGTTTTTGTATTTTTAGTAGAGACGGGGTTTCGCAACTCCTTTTTCTTAACTGAGACCTAGATCTTCTTGAAGACCCAATTTCCTCTGCAGCCTCCTCTCTGCAAGCTGAGGAACAAGGTCCCACAATAGGCTGTCTGTAAGCTGAGGAGCAAGGAGAGCCAGTTTGAGTCCCAAAACTAAAGAACCTGGAGTCCAGTGTTCGAGGGAAGGAAGCATTCAGCATGGAGAAAGATGTAGGCTGGGAGGCTAGGCCTGTCTCTCCTTTTCATGTTTTTCTGCCTACTTTATATTCACTGGCAGCTGATTAGATTGTGCCCACCAGACTAAGGGTGGGTCTGCCTTCCCTGGCCCACTGACTCAAATGTTAATATCTTTTGGCAACACCCTCACAGACACAGCCTGGATCAATACTTTGTATCCTTCAATCCAATCAAGTTCACACTCTGTATTAACCATTACAGTTCCTTTCCTTCATAGATGATTTTGGAATGTCTGTCAGTCATTGTCCCCATTTATTTCAGACATAGTCCTAGGATATTTTAACATTTGTCAGACAATCCAACAACCCAGTCTCCAAACTGCCAGACATTGTTGACTCCAGTATATTTTATTTCTTTCCCCATCAACCAACCTCTACTTGGGCAGTACTCCAGGATCCTTCCCTCTGATCCCAGTGTCCGGTCCTTAAAATATTCTTTCATTACACTTTGACCTTATATGCACTTCCTGTCCCTTGATCACTCCATTTTCCTCACATTTTATTAACATCTTTCTGACTACTTTTTTTCTGTAAGCAGAGCCACCCTTAATCTGGTGGGCACAATCTAATCAGCTGCCAATGAATATAAAGCAGGCAGAAAAACGTGAAGAGGCGAGACTGGCCTAGCTTCACAGCCTACATCTTTCTTCCACGCTGGATGCTTCCTGCCCTCAAACATCTGATTCCATTTTCTTCAGTTTTGAGGCTCAGATTGGCTCTCCTTGTTCCTCAAGCTTGCAGACAGCCTATTGTGAGACCTTGTGATAGTGTAAGTTAATACTTAATAAACTACCCCTTATATGTATGTGTATATATATATCCTATTAGTTCTGTCCCTCCATGGAACCCTAATGTAATCTATATGTAATACAAAATCTATATGTAATATATATGTAAATCTATATGTAATATATATGTAATACAAAATCTATATGTAATACAAAATCCAATAGTAATATGATCTATTACTAATATAATCTATATGTAATACAAAATCAAATAGATTTTGGTAACAGGAGTGGTTCTAGAGGAAAAAAGTATTAAAGATGGATTCTTTCATTGATTTGGGGGTTTCTGGAGTTGAGTGCTTAATATGATTAGACCCCAAAATGCTAAGGATTCTACTTTTAATAGTGTGGAGAACATTGATAGTCCTTAGCATAAACTGTTGTGAGACATACGCAAAATAAATGCATTTGACACTCTTGATTCACTGCTCATGAGAGGCAAGGAGTTTAGTGATACTATACATAATACCTTCAACCATACGTGGAGAATCAAGGAACATAATGAAACTGGTTGGTTGCTCCTAAGTTCAGTGGGCAAAGTGATGAAAGAAGATGATGGACTCAGGGATTCTTTCTCCCAGGTTCAGGAGCAGATACTGAGCCTCAAATCTGCTAAGATTGCCCTGAGTAAGAATCTTATCTCCTGTAGAGAAAGAGCTGAAATTGTTGAAAAACAGACCCAAGCTCTTATCATGTGAGTGGCTGATCTATAATGAAAGGTGCATGGACAGCCTCTCCAGGTGTCTACTGTTAAAGTGAGTGCGTTGATTGGAAAAAAAATGGGACCCTGCAACTTAGAATGGAGATGTGTGGGAGGACCCTGATGAAGCAGGGGACACTGAGTTTTTAAACTCTGATGAACCTTTTTTGCCAGAAAGAACAGCTTCCCCATCCCCAGTAGTGGCAACACCCTCTCCCTGATCCATGCTGCCATCAGCCTTTCTACCTTTGTCTGAGGAGATAAACCCAAGTGCTGCCTGAGTCAACAGTGATAGCCTCACCTGAGGCAGTTGCCAGGCAAAATAATGTTGATTCTCCTCAGGAGCCACCCCCAAAACCCCTGTTTGCTTCTAGACTTAGAACTAGACTAAAGTCCTGGCGGGTCCCTAGAGGTGAGGTTTACAGTGTCACCCATGAGAAAGTGCACTACACTGGAAAAGAAGTGCTTGAGTTCTCTAATTTGCATAAACAGAAATCTGGAGAACATGCATTGGAATGGATATTAAGGGTATGGGATAATGGGGGAAAGAACATAGAGTTGGATCAGGGTGAATTTATTGATTTGGGTCCACTAAGTAGGGACTCTGTATTTAATGTTGCAGCTTGGGGAGTTAAAAAAGGTTCTAATAGTTTATTTGCTTGGTTAGCTGAAATAAGGATTAAAAGATGGCCCACTGTGAGTGAGCTGAAATACCTGATCTCCCTTAGTTTAACGTAGAGGAAGGGATCTGAAGGCTTAAGGAGATTGGGATGGTGGAGTAGATTAGTCACTTTAAAACTACTCATGCCAGCTGGGAGGGTCCAGAAGATATACCCTTGACCAATACCTTGTGAAGTGGATTTTTGAGGGCAGCACCTGCATCTTTGAAGAGCCCTGTAATTGCTCTTCTTTGTATGTCAGATCTAATGGTTGGAACGGCAGTCACTCAACTACAAAATTTAAGTACAATGGGAATAATTGGATCCTGTGGTGGCACGGGCCAAGTGGCAGCACTCAACTGTCAAAGGTAAGGTGGGCATAGCTATGTAATGGAGAACAGAGGCAAAGTGGAAATCAGAATAGTATGACTCATGTAGAGCTCTGACATTGGCTAATCACATCCTAGAAATGAAATTGATAGGAAGCCTACTGCATTCCTACTTAAATTATACAAACAAAAAACTTCTAGGTCAAATACACAAAAGACTAATTTGAATTATAAAAATAGAGAATCACAGCCCCTCAATCAATTTCCAGACTTGAGCCAGTTAACAGACCCAGAACTGCTTGAATGAAGGGGAGCCCAGGTCCCCTTGAGCAAGGACCCCACTACATTACTGACAATTTATGCAGTGAATCTTTCTCCCATCCTTCCCCAAGGAGACCTCCAGCCTTTTACCAGGGTAACTGCATTGGGGAATAGGAAATGACCAGACATTTCAGGAACTACTGGACACTGGCTCTCTGAGCTGACGTTGGTTCCAGGGGACCCAAAACGTCATTGTGGTCCTCCAGTTAAAGTAGGGGCTTATGGAGGTCAGGCAATTAGTGCAGTTTTAGCTCAGATCTGACTTATAGTGGGTCCCCAGACTCATCCTATGGTCATTTTCCCAGTGCCAGAATGCATAATTGGCATAGACATACTTAGCAGCTGGCAGAACCTCCACATTGGCTTCCTGACTGGTAGGGTGAGTGCTACTATGGTGGGAAAGACCAAATGGAAGCCATTAGAGCTGCCTGTACCTAGAAAAGCAGTAAATTAAAAAAAAAAAATCACATCCCTGGAGGGATTGTGGAGATTAGTGCCACCATCAAGGACAGGGTGGTGATTCCCACCACATCCCAGTTCAACTCTCCCATTTGGGCTGCGTAGAAGACAGATGGATCTTTGGGAATGACAGTGGATTATCATAAGCTTAACCAAGTGGTGACTCCTATTGCAGCTGCTGTACCAGAGTTGGTTTCATTGCTTGAGCAAACTAACACATCTCCTGGTACCTGGTATGCCACCATTGACTTGGCAAATGCCTTTTTCTCCATTTCTGTTCATAAGGTCTACCAGAAGCAATTTGCCTTCAGCTGGCAAGGCCAGCAATATACCTTTACTGGCCTACCTAAGGGATGTATCAACTCTCTGGCTTTGTGTTGTAATCTTATTCCAAGAGACCTTGATCACTTTTTGCTTCTGCAAAATATCACACTTGTCCATTACATTGATGACATTAAGCTGATTGGATCCAGTGAGCAAGAGGTAGCATACACACTGGACTTACTGGTGAGACATTTGTGTGCCAGAGGATGGGAAATAAATCTGACTGAAATTCAGGAATCTTCTACGTCAGTAAAATTTCTAGGAGTCCAGTGGTGTGGGGCCTGTCGAGATATTCTTTCTAAGGCGAAGGATAAGTTGTTGCATTTGGCCCCTCCTATAACCAAGAAAAAGGCACCCCATTTGGATTTTGAAGGCAACACATTCCTCATTTGGGTGCATTACTCTGATGCACTTATCAAGCAACCTGAAAGGCTGCCAGTTTAGAGTGCTGTCCAGAACAGGAGAAGGCTCTGCAACAGGCACAGGCTGCTGTGCAAGCTGCTCTGCCACTTGGGCCATATGACCCAGCAGATCCAATGGTGCTTGAGGTGTCAGTGGCAGATAGGGATGCTGTTTGAAGCCTTTGGTAGACTCCCATAGGTGAATAACAGTGGAGGCCTCTAGGATTTTGGAGCAAGGCCCTGTTATCTGTAGATAACTACTCTTCTTTTGAGAGACAGCTTTCGGCCTGTTACTGGGCTTTGGTGGAAATGGAACATTTGACTATGGATCATCAAGTCACCATGTAACCTGAATTGCCTATCATGAACTGGGTGCTTTCTGACCCATCTAGCCATAAAGTGGGTCAGGCACAGTAGCATTTCATCATCAAATGGGAGTAGTGTATATGTGATCGGGCTTAAGCAGCTCCTGAAGGCACAAGTCAGTTACATGAGGAAGTGGCTCAAATGCCCATCCATGGTCACCCCTGCCACCCTGCCTTCTCTTACCCAGCCTGCACTCATGGGGAGTTCCCTATGATCAGTTGATAGAGGAAGAGAAGACTAGGGCCTGATGCACAGATGGTTCAGCACGATATGCAGGCACCACCTGAAAGTGGACAACTGCAGCACTACAGCTCCTTTCTAGGACATTCCTGCAGGACAGCAGTGAAGGTCAATCTTCCCAGTGGGCAGAACTTCGAGCAGTGCACCTGGTTGTGCACTTTGCATGGAAGGAGAAATGGCCAGATGTGTGATTATATACTGAGTCATGGGCTGTAGCCAATGGTTTGGTTGGATGTTCAGGGACTTGGAAGAAGCATGATTGGAAAATTGGTGACAAAGAAATTTGGGGAAGAAGTATGTGGATGGACCTCTCCTAATGGTCAAAAACTGTGAAGATATTTTTGTCCCCTGTGAGTGCTCACCAATGGGTGACCTCAGCAGAGGAGGATTTTAATAATGAAGTGGACAGGGTGACCTGTTTTGTAGTCACCACTCAGTCTCTTTCCCCAGCCACCCCTGTCATTGCCCAATGGGCCCATGAACAAAGTGGCCATGGTGACAGGGATGGAGGTTACACATGGACTTAGCAACCTGGACTTCTACTCACCAAGGCTGACCTGGCTACGTCCACTGCTGAGTGCCCAATTTGCCAGCAGCAGAGACCAACACTGAGCCCTCCATATGGCACCATTCCTCGGGGTGATCAGCCAGCTACCTGGTGGCAAGTTGATTATATTGGATATCTTCCATCATGGAAAGGGCAGAGCTTTGTCCTCACTGCAATAGACACTTACTCCGGATATGGGTTTGCCTATCCTGCACACAATGCTTCTGCCAAGACTACCATCTGTGGACTCACAAAATGCCTCATCCACCGTCATGGTATTTCATACAGCATTGCGTCTGACTAAGGCACTCACTTTACAGCTAAGGCAGTGCAGCACTGGGCTCATGCTCGTGGAATTCACTGGTCTTACCATGTTCCCTGTCATCCTGAAGCAGCTGGATTGATAGAATGGTGGAATGGCTTTTTGAAGTCACAATTACAATGCCAACTAGGTGACAATACTTTGCCAGCCTGGGGCAAAGTTCTCCAGAAGGCCGTGCATGTTCTGAATCAGCATCCAATATATGGTACTCTTTCTCCCATAGCCAGGATTCATGGGTCCAGGAATCAAGGGGTCGAAGTGGAAGTGGCACCACTCACCATCACTTCCAGTGATCCACTAGCAAAATTTTTGCTTCCTGTTCCTGCTACATTACATTCTGCTGGCCTAGAGGTCTTAGTTCCAGAGGAATGAACACTGCCACCAGGAGACATGATGATGATTCCATTAAACTGGAAGTTAAGGTTGCCAACTGGACACTTTGAGCTCCTCCTACTTTTAAGTCAACAGGCTAAGAAGGGAGTTACAGTGTTGGCTGGGGTGATTGACCTGGTCTATCAAGATGAAATCAGTCTACTACTCCATAACGGAGGTAAGGAAGAGTATACATGGAATACAGGAGATCCGTCAGGACATCTCTTAGTATTACCATGCCCTGTGATTAAGGTCAGTGGGATACTACAACAGTCCAATCCAGGCAGGACTATAAATGGTCCAGCTCCCTCAAGAATGAAGGTTTGGATAACTCCACTAGGAAAAAAACCACGACCTGCTAAGGTGCTTGCTGAAGGCAAAGGGAATACAGAATGCGTAGTAGAAGAAGGTGGTCATCAATACCAGCTATGACCTCGCGAACAGCTGCAGACACAAGGACTATAACTGTCATGAGTATTTCCTCCTTTTTTAGTTAAAAACAAAAGTGCGTGTATACACTTGTACTAAGAAAATATCTTCATTCTATTTCCTCTTCCTTTATCATGTGACATAAGATTTATTGACTTAATATCAGCATTTAAATATTGTTAACTTTATGTAATAGTATTTGGGTTAGGGTTGGTGAGTTTCCGGTTGTATGAAGGATAGTTGTATTATGTTAGGCATAATTATGACCTTCTTATTGTCTTTATTTGAAGATTATGTATGATCTCAGGAGATGTGTATGGGTTCAAGTTAAAACGGGTGAACTTGTGATGGTTAATACAGAGTGTCAACTTGATTGGATTGAAAGATGCAAAGTATTGACCTTGGTTGTGTCTGTGAGGGCGTTGCCAAAGGAGATTAACATTTGAGTCAGTGGGTTGGGGAAGGCAGACCCACCCTTAATCTGGTGTGTGTGTGTATATACGTATACATATCTGATACATATGTCATATATATATGTCACATATATATATATATCCTATTAGTCCTGTCCTTCTAGGGAACCCTAATACACTATGCATAAAGTATTATGTCTCACAACATGAATACACACACACCACTTTGTCTATCTAATTCTCTAAGTTGGATGCCATTTTACAATTCTATCATAGGACTCTGTCATTTAAGAATAGTCTTATTACTATCTGGGTTACCAGTGATTAGCCCAGAGTAAGGATTCCATATTTGTTGAATGAATACATAGATGAATAAGTATATCCTCTAGGGAGTTCAGTTTCCTGGATTTGACTATAGATTGGGCTTCTCTGTTCCTTCAACTCAGAGCTTGTAGAGTGAACTAAGAACTGTGTCTACAGATACATCTGAGATTACCTTGTTA
Organism: Rhinopithecus roxellana; assembly: GCF_007565055.1. Lineage (NCBI taxonomy): Eukaryota > Metazoa > Chordata > Mammalia > Primates > Cercopithecidae > Rhinopithecus > Rhinopithecus roxellana. The sequence goes on from NC_044556.1 coordinate 125,203,469, forward strand.
TAGTTCCCATATATCCCATTCTATTGTAATTCTTAGATTGTTTTGTCATTGTTCTGGTGTTGGAATATAGAAAGATTTCTCCATGGGTCCACATTGCAAGAAATAGTAAAAACAACTTGTGATTCTGGGATTATTTGTATAACATGAACACATACATACATAAACTGTTTGGTTCATTTTCAAGCTAACATAGAGGACATTATTTTCTGATTTTCTTTATTTTCTTCCCCCCCTTATTCTCCCACTCTCGTTACCTCAGAACTGCTGAATGAAGAGATCCCCTGTCAAAAGAAGGAAATTCTTAGAGCTGGAGGAGACTGAGAAACAAAGCAGTGACTCCTGAGAACTTTGCTTCTTCCTGGATTTTATAGCCCATTGCATGAATGTCTTTTCCAGTTTAGAAACGCTCCTTTCTCCATGAATGCTACTTTCCCTCCACCATCCATTTGGGAAATGCTGTTTCCCAAATACCCACCTGGAAGCCTCTGTACTCAACTGGCCATATGTGAAAAATGTAGAAGAAAGCTAGCCCTGGGCACACTGTGGAATACACAGATTTAAATGCACTGTCCTTTGTTCCTTTTCTCCCTGCAACACAGAGAGAAAAGAAGGGACCATCATCAGTGAATCAGTGGCAGAACTTTAGGCCAGAGAGATGGAACTATATGGGGTAGGCAGGCCTTTTGTTGATTCATGTCTTCAGGCCACATTACAGAGGCAATTGCCTATTTGACCTGTTAATCAGAATAGGGTAACATTTATCTTTGACGAGTAAGTTTTAAGATTCTTCAGACTTCCTATAAATTCCTTAACTTCTTCCAATCACAAAGACTTCAAACTGAGGGGGTGGGGTGGTATTGATAAAATTATAGATTTCTTTTTTTTTTCATTACCCAGGAACTTACACACACAGGCTGTTCCTGAGGTTAAGAAAAAATTCTAAACTAGGAAAGACAGTTTGTGAGGACAAGAACAGCAAGGACACTTGCCAATAAGTGACAGATACTATTCTTCTTCTTGTCATTGGCTACAGAAACATGAGTCATGACCAAACCTTTCCAGATTAGGGAGGGCCTCAGAGTCACCCCAAAATGCTCCCAGATGTGCTCTGTCAGTTGTCCTGAGTGTGAGCTGTCTAAATGCTCTTTTCCTACTGTTAGAGCATTGAAATGGAAAATCCCAAGAATGTATTGCAGTGGGTTCTAGTGTTCCTAGGCCTCGTGTACTTAGCTGTTTGGTGTTAAATAAAAGGGATCAGAAGAATGCCAATGGAGGCATTGTGTATGTAAGCTGTGGTTAGAGGAACAGAGTTATAGATACATGGGGCTGTGTTCTTCAGGACTGGGGCAGTGAAGGAGAGGTAGAGTTGGAGGTTTGAGGGACATATTTCCCCTTCTGCACCCTTTCTTGCCCCAGTCTTCTTAAGAGGTACCAGAAATCTCAATGGTGCAAACATGGCAGCGTATTTTGTCTAAGAAAATATTCTGCTTTGATTTTCAGAAGTTGTGATTCTGTAACTATGATAATCTTGTAAAAGTGTTAACAATATAGATAAGTCATGGATTATGACCCACACAATTAATCCCTCACTGAGAAGGTCTGTAGGTTTTTAAAGCAATGATCAAACTCTCTTATCCATTTTGTGAAGCAACCATAATTTTAACCTCAGGTTTTAACCAAGAACTAAAATAAAAAGAAAGCTTTAGACTATTTCCATTTATAGATAGAAGTATAGGGATTGTAAATAAAATATTAGCAGATGGAGGGTCACTTTGTAATCTGCTAAGGAAATCCAAAAAGGCGTGGGAATAAAGAGGTGAGTACAAAGACATTAAAGACAAGCTCTACTCACTTCATTGTTTGGACTAGAGCATGCCCTGGTGAGATAATTAAATCAAGAAATGAAAGAGAAGGTTGCAGACAACTATGAAGCTATGTTATTAGAATAATAGGCAGCAGTGGGTCAGATAAGTGAATTTGAATGCCAAATACTGGCATACCTTATGTCAGTGCTCAACACGTTATTTGGAAATAAAGTTGGATAAACCAGCTAAGTATAAAAATCAATCAATGGTATTTCAGAGGTAGTGAATGCAGTTTTAATAATCAGGAGACTTGGGGACAGCCTATTTGCTTAGGGACCATAGAAAAGTCACTTAGCTTCTCTGTGAAATGGGGTGGCTGTTCTAGTTCAGCACTTCTCAAACTTTAATATGCATATGAGTCACCTGAAGATTTTTGTTAAAATGTGGATTTTGATTCAGTAGAGTCTGGGACTGGTCTGAGATTCTAATGAGGTGAGGCCAGTGCTACTGTTCTGTGGACCACACTCTGAATAGTGAGGATCTAGATGATCTCCATGTCTCTTCCAGTTGAATTAAACCTGGTTTTATAATATACTCTTTCACAAGCAATCAGCTAAAAACTTTGTATTATAAGAGCGAAGGAAAAACAATGACAAGAACTACTGTACTAAATAAGAAAAAAATCAAGAAATGTGGGCTCTCAATAGGATGGATCTAGCAGTTAAGTTTGACTCAGTGACTCAGTGAGTAAGAGAAGCAGAGCCAAGGTAAAATCAGGGAATGAATCTCAGTCCAAAGAATGTGACCAGAGAGAGGGAAGATCAATGGAATACTTAGGAATCCTGTGCGACTGAAAGCCCTTAATGAAGCATCCCTTATACTGCAAAGGAGCAGAAGGAGTCAGAGCCCTGTCAGGCCTCTATCAGTTCCCTCTCAGTCTCCTAGCTTTTTTTGAAGAACATATTGTCACTGTGATCCTTGACATTCCCCTTAAATCACTTAGTTTCTCTAAAATGCAAAGACAGAAAAGGAGTTCATTTGTAAACCCATTATAGAGCATTCTGAAGAGCCATTCAGATGTTGACTGACAGTCTTTGGTTTAAGGCCAGAAAACCAGGAGTAGAGGATCCACAACACAGGTCTCAGTGTTGTCTGAGAACTTGGGAGGGGAAGAAAAAGCTGAGGAGGACACTGTTGCGGGGAATCAGGGACCCTGAATGGAGGGACCAGCTGAAGCCACGGCAGAAGAACATAAATTGTGAAGATTTCATGGATATTTATTAGTTCCCCAAATTAATACTTTTATAATTTCTTACATCTGTCTTTACTGCAGTCTCTGAAAATAAATTGTGAAGATTTCATGGACACTTATCACTTCCCCAATCAATACCCTTGTGATTTCCTATGCCTGTCTTTACTTGGTAGTCTCTTAATCCTGTCATCTTCGTAAGCTGAGGAGGATGTATGTCGCCTCAGGACCCCGTGATGATTGCGTTAACTGCACAAATTGTTTGTAGAGCATGTGTGCTTGAACAATATGAAATCTGGGCACCTTGAAAAAAGAACAGGATAACAGCAATGTTCAGGGAACAATGGAGATAAGATTTTAAGACTTTAAACTCTAACTGCTGGTGAGCTGGATGGAACAGAGCCATATTTCTCTTCTTTCAAAAACAAATAGGAGAAATATCACTGAATTCTTTTTCTTAGCAAGGAACATCCCTGAGAAAGAGAATGCACCCTGAGGGTAGGTCTATAAGCGGCCCCCTTGGAGGCAGCCATCTTTTATGGTCGAAGCCTAAAGGATGAAATAAGCCCTGGTCTCCTGTAGCACTCCCAGGCTTATTAGGGTGAGGAAATTCCTGCCTAATAAATCTTGATCAGACAGGTTGTCTGCTCTCAAACCCTGTCTCCTGATAAGATGTTATCAATGACAATGTGTGCCCAAAACTTCATTAACAATTTTAATTTTGCCCCATCCTGTGGTCCTGTGATCTCGCCCTGCCTCCACTTGCTTTGTGATATTCTATTACCTTGTGAAGCACATGATCTCTGTGACCCACACCCTATTCGTGCACTCCCTCCCCTTTTGAAAATTGCTAATAAAAACTTGCTGGTATTATGGCTCAGGGAGCATCACAGAACCTGCCGACATGTGATGTCTCCCCCGGACACCCAGCTTTAAAATTTCTCTCTCTTGTACTCTTTCCCTTTATTTCTAAAACCAGCCGAGATGCTTAGGGATATAGAAAAGAACCCACATTAACTACTGGGGGCAGGTTCCCCTGATAGGACACAGCAAGATAAACACTCAAAATGCCTTCAAAATCAGAAATCTTCCCTATTGCATCTATTCATTGAAACATTAACTTCAGGTTCATGTCAATAATGTTTAGTAATCATTGGATATTAAGTAAAAATTTTATGGAGTTTATAAAGGCAGCATTGTGATTCAATGTAAAAAAGGAAGAAATCAATATTAGGCAGGTTGAGACCATCCAGCTAGTTAGTGTTGGAGGTAGAACTCAGTCAGTTAGTGTTGGAAGAGATCTCAGGTCTCTTCATCCCCAGTCAGTGGGGCTCCCTCTACAGTGTTATGTACCTAGCACCACATGTATTTAAGTATATTGAACTTTGACTTTTCTGAAATACTCCACTAACCTTTTGTATTCATTATGATTATATATTTACAAGATGCTTTGTTTCATTATTTGATAGCAAAATGTTGTAGAAAGTAAATGGTCTCCCATATTGGTGGGAGTGACTCATTGTTGGTTGCCAGTCCTAGAACATTTACTCTTTCTTCTTTGCCTACACATTTTGTCTTCCTCTGAGAATCTGCTTCCTTCAGCAGAGGCTGAGATCTTCTTAGCCTTAGGGCACTGAATCTTAGTTGATCTAAGCTAGTTAATATAGTCACTTGCCAAATGACTGTTGAACTGAGAGCATATGGTGAAATTGTGGCCAATGAGACATGAAAGGATGTTGCTTATGCTTTCAAAATGGCACACATTACAGAGATATTCCCTTCTCTTTCTCTGGACTTTGCCTACTACAGGTGATGCCTGGAACTTGGAACCATGAGAATATATTTAATACAATGTGAGTAGTAGAGAAGAAAAAGGGAAAAGACCTGGGTTCTTGATGTCACTGAGGCACCAAATCAACCAAATGCAGGACTGCTCTTCCCTCAGATTTTATCTGGGGTTTCTTTTATTAGCAGCCAAAAGCATCCCAACAAATATAGAGTGACTGAGATTCACTCTGCCATAAATGGCATCAAACAACCAGGGTTGAAATCTCAACTGTATCACCAACTAGCTTTGCAACCTTGAATAAGTTATTTTCTTTCCAAGAGCCTAACTCCTTATAAAAATACTTTATAAGGTAGAATTTCTAACATAAAATATAAAAACACCTGAAAATTATTATTATTACTATTCTATTTATTACTATTACATGTTATATAAGAATAACAGCACCATAATCAGACTTCATCATAAGCAATCTGCAGTGAGACTGCTTTCAAGTCTTTCTCTGTTTCCAGGAAAGTTACTGCATCCTGAGACATTTGTACCTCCCCTTTCTCCTAAGGGCACGACAAAAAGTCAGGCTGGCTATAGTTTGGAATGAAGGGAGTTCAATGGAATATGAAAGCAACATCTCCTGACAAGCGAAAGGGGGCTCATCAGATTGCTTTTGGGGCTAATGTTCCATGAGAGTATTTCCAGCATTTCACACACATATGTAGGGTTGCAACACAAACCAGGTAACTTTTCCCTCCATTTTCCTTTGCTTTGAGAAGTGGAGAGCTCACAAATTTCAGGTGAATGGTCATGTCTTTGATGCATGGAAAAGAAATATATCTAGGAGCCCAACTGCACTGTATTGCTGAAAGCAGCAGTTCCCTAAGTAGAGATTTTTAAAGGGCTTTCTTCCATTTCATTGTTTCTGTCCTCCGTGCTCGCCTGGACAAGACCACTGTAAGTCTTTTCAAGCTGCTATAACAAAGTAGCTCTGTCCTCCCTGCTCCCCTGGACAAGACCACTGTCAGTCTTTTTAGGCTGCTATAACAAAGTAGCACAGACTGCGTGGCATATACACAACAGAAATTTATTTTTCACAGTTTTGGAAGCTGGGAAGCTCAAGACCTGAGTGTTTGCATGATTGGGTTCTGGTGAGGGCCCTTTTCTAGGTTGTAGACTGCCTTCTTCTTGTTGTATCCTCATAGGATGGGAAGAGAGTGAGAGAGCTCTTTGTGGTTCAGGGTCCTTTTTATAAGGACACTAATCCCATTTGTGAAAGTTTTAACTATTTCCCTTTCAAAGGCTCCATTTCTCAATACCATAACATTGGGAGTTAGGATTTCAACATATGAATTTTGGGAAGACATGAGCCTTCAGTCCACTGCAACCTCTTCTTAAGCAGCCCCTAAACACTGCAGGACTTGCTTTGTTTACAGCTATAGCCATTTTATTACTCTTTTCATGACAATAGTAAGGGCCAGAGGAGCTCTACATTTGGTATGTTGTTTGTATTAGAAATAGCCTCTTGTTTTGGGCTGAAAATAAGAATGTTGGATGTGTATGACACCTGTGAGGACACTCTCACAGCTGTTTGTTGTGAAAGCTCTGGAGAGGATTGGCACTGGGTTTGGACTGCATAATGAGGAAGAGGGTCCCATGGGATCATTTCTTGACCCAGCTTCATCCCAGAGCTCACTGTTTTTTTTAAGTGGAAGGTCAAGAAATAAGGAGCTGGGCCTATGGACATCTGCCTGGAGTGAGTTCCAAGTTGGCATTTCTCCTCTGGAGGTTTAGTTTCAAATTTAATTAGCTAATTAATGATGGTAATTTACCATCATTAATTAATACCATCATAAATTACCATCATTAATTAATTAATGCTAAAGTGTCTGACTAAACAAAGCACTAAGCATAATTTTAAGGCAGTTAATATCTGGTCTAACTATGAGGACCAATTTGGGAAAGAGATTTTTACAGTAATAATATAAATAATAATAATGGTTATTTCATGATTTGGACTGGAGCCTTCTCTTGGTCTGGAACATTGCCTTAGAGGAGCATCTTATACAGTCTCTAGTTTCCTTAGTGAAAAGATTTACTGAAAAGACTTCTTTTCCAGAAGCATCCCTGGAGGAGGAAGACTTCGTGAGAGAGCAGTAAGTGTGCCTTTATAGTCCGGTGGGTAAGATTAAAAAAGTAAACAAGCAGTTATTATCTAGGAAGACATATGCTGTGATAGGGAGTTATCCAAGGAGCTGTGGGATCACAGGAGGGGGTCTTGGAAGTGTCCAAATGGAGGTGAGAGCTCCTGGTAAGAGATGAGTAGGAGTTCCTCAGGCATAGATGGGAATGGGGGAGAGGTTCAGAAGGGCAAGTGTGTGTGTGTGTGTGTGTGTGTGTGTGTGTGTGTGTGAGAGAGAGAGAGAGAGAGAGAGATAGACAGAGAGAGAGAGGGAGGGAGAGTGCAAGTGCAAAGGAGAATCTAACACATTTTGAAAACTGCAAGTTGAGTGTGTTCGGAAGGGCATCAAGAGATTGAATAAAATTTGAACACATGCATTATCTTTCATCCCTGACAAAACTCTATTAAAGTGATGATTATAGGATTTTTTTTTTTTCTCGAGATGGAGTCTTGCTCTATCACTCAGGGTGGAGTGCAGTGGCATGATCTCTGCTCACTGCAACCTCCGCCTCCCGGGTTCATGCAATTCTCCTGCCACAGCCTCCCGAGTAGCTGGGATTACAGGTGTGTGCCACCATGCCTGGCTAATTTTTGTATTTTTAGTAGAGACGGGGTTTCACCATGTTGGCCAGGCTGGTCTCAAACTCCTGACCTTGTGAATTGCCTGCCTCGGCCTCCCAAAGTGCTGGGAATACAGGCATGAGTCATCCCACCAGGCCAATAGTGTGATTTTTTAGAAAATATATAAATATAGGAACAAACAGGAAAAAGACAATAGTAACCAAATTTTTAGAAGCTAAGCCATAAATGGAAGACTGTCAACTGATTTGGCATACTGTAGAAAGTGGAATTTGAACCTTAAGTAAGCAGTGGACAAACTAAGTGGGAAGCTGATTTGAACCAGGGATTGCCCTGCAAAAATCTCAAGAAACAGAGATAATGGACACTGTGGAACTAGATCTAAAGGAAGATGTAAAACCAGGAAGATTATTTCAAATTCCTTCTTTTGTTTGTTTGTTTTTGAGAGACTGAGTCTCACTCTGTCACTCTGTTGCACAAACTGGAGTACAGTGGCACAGTCATGGCTCACTGCAGTCTTGACCTTTTCAGCTCAAGTGATCCTCCCATCTAGCCTCCCAAGTAGCTGGGGCCTCAGGCACATGACACCACAGTCTGCTAATCTTTAATTTTTTTTATTATTATACTTTAAGTTCTAGGGTACATGTGCACAACGTACAGGTTTGTTACATAGGTATACATGTGCCATGTTGGTTTGGTGCACCCATCACCTCGTCATTTACATTTGATATTTCTCCTAATGCTATTCCTCCCCCAACCCTCCACCCTGCAACAGGTCCTGGTGCGTGATGTTCCCCTCCCAGTATCCACTTGGTCTCATTGTTCAGCTCCCACTTATGAGTGAGAACATGTGGTGTTTGGTTTTCTGTCCTTGTGATATTTTGCTGAGAATGATGGTTTTCAGCTTCATCCATGTCCCTGCAAAGGACATGAACTCATCCTTTTTTATGGCTGCATAGTATTTTGTGGTGTATATATGCCACATTTTCTTTATCCGGTCTGTTATTGATGGACATTTGGGTTGGTTCCAAGTCTTTGCTATTGTGAATAGTGCTGCAATAAACATACGGGTGCATGTGTTTTTATAGTAGCATGATTTATAATCCATTGGCTATATACCCAGTAATGGGATTGCTGGGTCAAATGGCATTTCTAATTCTAGATCTTTGAGGAATCACCACACTGTCTTCCACAATGGTTGAACTAATTTACACTCTCACCAACAGCGTAAAAGTTTTCCTATTTCTTCACATCCTCTCCAGCATCTGTTGTTTCCTGACTTTTTAATGATTGCCATTTTAACTGGCATGAGATGGTATCTCATTCTGGTTTTGATTTGCATTTATCTGATGACCAGTGATGATGAGCACTTTTTCATATGTCTGTTGGCTGCATAAATGTCTTCTTTTGAGAAGTGTCTGTTCATATCCTTTGCCCACTTTTTGATGGTTTTTTTTTTTTTTCTTGTAAATTTGTTTGAGTTCTTTGTAGATTCTGGATATTAGCACTTTGTCAGATGGATAGGTTGCAAAAATTTTCTCCCATCCTGTAGGTTGCCTGTTCACTCTGATGCTAGTTTCTTTTGCTTTGCAGAAGGCCTTTAGTTTAATTAGATCCCATTTGTCAATTTTGGCTTTTGTTGCCATTGTTTTTGGTGTTTTAGTCATGAAGTCTTTGCCCATGCCTATGTCCTGATTGGTATTGTCTAGATTTTCTTCTAGGGTTTTTATGGTTTTAGATCTTACATTTAAGTCTTTCATCCATCTGAGTTAATTTTTGTGTAAGGTATAAGGAAGGGATCCAGTTTCAGCTTTCTACATATATCTAGCCAGTTTTCCCAACGCCATTTATTAAATAGGGAATCCTTTCCCCATTGCTTGCTTTTGTCAGGTTTGTTAAAGATCAGATGGTTGTAGATGTGTGGTCTTATTTCTGAGGTCTCTGTTCTGTTCCAATGGTCTATATGTCAGTTTTGGTACCAGTACCATGCTGTTTTGGTTACTGTAGCCTTGTAGTATAGTTTGAAGTCAGGTAGCGTGATGCCTCCAGCTTTGTTCTTTTTGCTTAGGATTGTCTTGGCTATACGGGCTCTCTTTTTGGTTCTGTATGAAATTTAAAGTAGATTTTTCCAGTTCTGTGAAGAAAGTCAATGGTAGCTTAATGAAGATAGCATTGAATCTATAAATTACCTTGGGCAGTATGGCCATTTTCACAATATTGATTCTTCCTATCCATGTGCATGGAACGTTTTTCCATTTGTTTGCATTCTCTCTTATTTCCTTGAGCAGTGGTTTGTAGTTCTCCTTGAAGAGGCCCTTCACATCCCTTGTAAGTTGGATTCCTAGCTATTTTATTCTCTTTGAAGCAATTGTGAATGGGAGTTCACTCATGCTTTGGCTCTTTGTTTGTCTTTTCTTGGTGTATAGGAATGCTTGTGAGTTTTGCACATTGATTTTGCATTCTGAGACTTTGCTGAAGGTGCTTATCAGCTTAAGGAGATTTTGGGCTGAGACGATGGGGTTTTCTAAATATACAATCATGTCATCTGCAAACAGAGACAATTCGACTTTCTTTTTTCCTAACTGAATACCCTTTATTTCTTTCTCTTGCCTGATTGCCCTGGCCAGAACTTCCAATATTATATTTAATAGGAGTGATGAGAGGCGGCATCCTTGTCTGGTACCAGTTTTCAAAGGGAATGCTTCCAATTTTTGCCCATTCAGTATGATATTGGCTGTGGGTTTGTCATAAATAGCTCTTATTATTTTGAGATATGTTCCATCAATACCGAATTTATTGAGTGTTTTTAGCATGAAAAGCTGTTGAATTTTGTCGAAGGCCCTTTCTGCATCTATTGAGATAATCATGTGGTTTTTGTCGTTGGTTCTGTTTATGTGATGGATTACATTTATTGATTTGCATATGCTGAACCAGGCTTACATCCCAGGGATGAAACCCACTTGATTTTGGTGGATAAGCTTTTTGATGCGCTGCTGGATTCTGTTTGCCAGTATTTTATTGAGGATTTTCACATCGATGTTCATCAGGGATATTGGCCTAAAATTCTTTTTTGTTGTGTCTCTGCCGGGTTTTGGTATCAGGGTGATTTTGGACTCAAAAAATGAGTTAGGGAAGATTCTCTCTTTTTCTGTTGATTGGAATAGTTTCAGAAGGAATGGTACCAGTTCCTCTTTCTACCTCTGATAGAATTTGGCTGTGAATCTCTCTGGTCCTGGACATTTTTGGTTGGTAGGCTATTAATTATTGCCTCAATTTCAGAACCTGTTATTGGTCTATTCAGAGATTCAAATTCTTTGTGGTTTAGTCTTGGGAAGGGGTATGTGTCCAGGAATTTATCCATTTCTTCTACATTTTCTAGTTTATTTGTGTAGAGGTGTTTATAATATTCTCTGATGGTAGTTCATATTTCTGTGGGATCGGTGGTGATATCCCCTTTATCATTTTTTATTGTGTCTATTTGATTCTTCTCTCTTTTCTTCTTTGTTAGTCTGGCTAGCAGTCTATCTATTTTGTTGATCTTTTAAAAAACCAACTCCTGGATTCATTGACTTTTTGAAGGGTTTTTTGTATCTCTATCTCCTTCAGTTCTGCTCTGATCTTAGTTATTTCTTGTCTTCTGCTAGCTTTTGAATTTATTTGCTCTTGCTTCTCTAGTTCTTTTAATTACGATGGTAGGGTGTCAATTTTAGATCTTTTCCACTTTCTCTTGTGGGCATTCAGTGCTACAAATTTCCCTCCACACACTACTTTAAGTGTGTCCCAGAGGTTCTAGTATGTTGTGTCTTTGTTCTCATTGATTTCAAAGAACACCTTTATTTCTGCCTTCATTTTGTTATTTACCCAGGAGTCATTCAGGAACAGGTTATTCAGTTTCCATGTAGTTGCACAGTTTTGAGTGAGTTTCTTAAACTTGAGTTCTAATTTGATTGCACTGTGGTCTGAGAGACAGTTTGTTATAATTTCTGTTCTTTTACATTTGCTGAGGAGTGTTTTACTTCCAATTATGTGGCCAATTTTAGAATAAATGTGATGTGGTTCTGAGAAGAATGTATATTCTGTTGATTTGGGGTGGATAGTTCTGTAGATGTCTATTAGGTCTGCTTGGTTCAGAGCTGAGTTGAAGTCCTGGATAGCCTTGTTAATTTTCTGTTTCACTAATCTGTCTAATATTGACAGTGGGGTGTTAAAGTCTCCCATTATTATTGTGTGGGAGTCTAAGTCTCTTTGTAGGTCTCTAAGAACTTTCATTATGAATCTAGGTGCTGTTGTATTCGGTGCATATATATTTAGGGCAGTTAGCTCTTCTTGTTGAATTAATCCCTTTACCATTATGTAATGGCCTTCTTCGTCTCTTTTGATCTTTGTTGGTTTAAAGTCTGTTTTATCAGAGACCAGGATTACAACCCCTGCTTTTTTTTTTTTTTTTTCTTTCCATTTGTTTGGGAGATCTTCCCCCATACCTTTATTTTGAGCCTATGTGTGTCTTTGCATGTGAGATGGGACTCCTGAATACAGCACACATACCTGACAAAAACAAGTAATGGGGGAAAGGATTCCCTATTTAATAAATGGTATTTGGAAAACTGGCTAGCCGTATGTAGAAAGCTGAAGCTGGATCTCTTCCTTACACCTTACACAAAAATTATCTCAAGATGGATGAAGGGTCTTGACTCTTTATCCAATTTGCAAGTCTGTATCTTTTAATTGGGAATTTAGTCCATTTACATTTAAGGTTATTATTGTCATGTGTGAATTTGGTCCTGTCATTATGATGTTAGCTGATTGTTTCACCCATTAATTGATGCAGTTTCTTCATAGCATCAGTGGTCTTTACAATTTGGCATGTTGTTACAGTGGCTGGTACTGGTTGTTCCATGTTTAGTGCTTCCTTCAGGAGCTCTTGTAAGGCAGGCCTGGTGGTCACAAAATCTCTCAGCATTTGCTTGTCTGTAAAGGATTTTATTTCTCCCTCACTTATGAAGCTTAGTTTAGCTGGATATAAAATTCTGGGTTGAAAATTCTTTTCTTTAAGAATGTTGAATATTGGTCCCCACTCTCTTCTGGCTTGTAGGGTTTCTGCAGAGAGATCCTGCGGATTTCAGTTCAGTAGGGGAGACCCTAACCCAGTGGTGCTAGAGGAATTAAAGACACACACATGGAAATATAGAGGTGTGAAGTGGGAAATCAGGGGTCTCACAGCCCTCAGAGCTGAGAGCCCTGTACAGAGATTTACCCACATATTTATTGACATCAAACCCGTCATTAGCATTGTTTCTATAGATATTAAATTAACTAAAAGTATCCCTTATGGGAAATGAAGGAATAGGCTGAATTAAAGGAATAGATTGGGCTAGTTAACTGGAGCAAGAACACACCCTTAAGGCACAGATCGCTCATGCTATTGTTTGTGACTTAAGAATGCCTTTAAGCAGTTTTCCACCCTAGGCAGGCCAGGTGTTCCTTGCCCTCATTCCCGTAAACCCACAACCTTCCAGCATGGGCGTTAAGGCCATTATGAACATGTCACAGTGCTGCAGAGATTTTTTTTTATGGTCAGTGTTGGGGCCAGTTTATGGCCAGATTTTTGGGGTCTTGCTCCCAACATGTCCCCCTTCTCTGATTAGCAAAGAGATAAAAGGGCAGTTTTGTCACGGTTAGCTACTTCTCACAGGAGTTGGGATCTGCATCTGCAGACTATACAAAGACAAACAATATAGATTAAAAGCACAGTCATCTTTGAAATCACAGAGCTTCCAAGTGTTTTTATCCATTTTAATGGGTTACTAGCTGCTAATTTGTCTGCAGCTCCTTTAAGCACTCCAGTTCCTGGCATTAATGTCAGGTGTGCCTGGGATGCTTTAAATATTTGTTCTTTAACTTTGCTATGTCCAAAACCAAGTTTGTAGTGTGTCCTTCTAAATGCTTTTTTATTCTTTCCCAAATTTTGATCTTATTGAGAACATTTAATAGTTTCCACAAATCCTTATGTTAAGCTCCTAGAGTGGGCCATATCATCTGAGGTTGAGGTGCCACTATACAGCCATGGTTCCAGATAATAGGAACTTTTGCCATACTTCTTATTATATCTACCTTCTGACCATTTTGTTCAGATCAGCTGAACATAGTGTGACCATGGCAGGCAGACTGAGAGGTTCAATTCAAACTCAACATCCCCTTAGGGGACCAATTATTAATGATTCCATAGGATCATTGTGCAGCACCTCTGCCTGTTCTACAAAGCATTTTTCCTAAACAAGTATGTTTATTTTTTCTAACTGGGTCCAATCCTGTTTATAAATAGGTTTTTGATAGTGGTATGCCTCAATTATAGGAGCAGATTTATTATAGTAAATACTGAGATCAGAAAGCATGTGTAACTGTGTCATAGAGTGATTGCATCTGGCATTATTACCAGCCCTTATTGAAGGAATACTCACGGCAGTGGTGATAACCATTATCATAGCTACCATTAAATTATTCATTGTGACTGGTTATCCTGCTCCCCTCAAGTTTTGTTCCACCATCTGTGACAGCTTCTTGATCTGTCCCCAGGTGGGTGGCTATGTTCAACGGGTGTTGTTTGTGACAGTTGGGGTCCTCCTCAGTGCCAGTCTTGACATAGCTGCAACTGGGGGGTCCTCAGGATCCTCCCAGAGTCTCTTCCTCAGCATCTGGCTCATGATAAGGTTTCAGGTGTCTTGATGTATCCAAATCGGCTGTTGATTTTGGCCTGGAGAAATACAACCTCTACCCCAAGTTATTATTTTACCTATTTCCCAACTTTTTGTTATTGGATCTCTTCACCAAATCAGGTGTTCTGTTTCTGTCTTTGCAGCTGGTTTCTGTAGATGCTATTCAGGTGCTGATAGCATCTGGCCTTTGGGCAGGCTAAAAAAATTTAAAGTTAATCATGCTAGGTTCAGTTGCATCTGTGGGGTTCCATATTCTCTCTCTTCCTTCTGCTTTTGCAACTGTTGTTTTAGGGAGAACTTCATTCTTTCCACTATGTCTTGTCCTTGAGAATTGTATGGGATTCGAGTAATGTGTTTAATATTCCACATAGAGAAAAATGTAGCTATAGCTTGGCTAGTATAGCCTGGGGTATTATCTGTTTTAATAAAAGCTGGAATGCCCATCACCACAAAACACTGCAAAAGATTATCTTTAACACAGACAGAAGACTTTCCTGTTTGGCGTGTAGCCCAGACAAAGTGAGAAAAGGTGTCCACACATACACGTACATAAGCTAGTCTCCCAAACGAGGGAACATGTGTAACATCCGTTTGCCAAATAGAGTTAGGTTCCAATCCTCGAGGACTAACTCCTCCTATAAAAGATGAGGAAGGTACCATTTGGCAAGTTAGGCATCACTGGATAATAGCTTTAACTTCTTTCCAGGTAATGCTGTATCTGCGTTTGAGACCAGAGGCATTAACATAGGTTAAATTGTGAAAGTGTCTGGCATTAGATATTGCGTGAGCAACTAGATGATCAGCCATTTGATCCCCTTCAGTCAAAGGTCCTGGAAGAGGTTTATGAGCTCTAATGTGAGTGATGTAAAAAGGGTGCATTCTACTCTTAACTTCTCTTTGCAATTGGGTAAATAAAGTCATCAGTTGTTCATCTGTATGAAATCATAACTGAGAATTTTCAATTAGCTGTGTGGAGTGAACCATGTATGAAGAATCAGAAATCACATTAATAGACATATCAAAAGCAGTCAATACCTCAATTACAGCTACAAGCTCCACTTTTTGAGCTAAAGTATAAGGTGTCTGGAAAACTTTACTTTTTGATCCAGAATAAGAAGCTTTACCATTACTAGACCCATCTGTAAAACAATGAAAATGCTTAGCAGGCTGCAGGTTGTTTACTGCAGGAATTGTAAATACAAACCATTTGCAGTCTTGCTCAGCTAAAGGGATAGTAAAGAAACAGTCTTAAATCTATGACTATTAAAGGCTATTTTTTTTTTTGAAATTATAGCAGGAGAAGGCAATCCTGGCTGTAATGCTCCCATAGGTTGTATAACTGAATTGATGGCTCTTAAGTCAGTTAACTTTCTCCATTTTCCTGATTTTTTCTTAATTACAAAAACTGGAGAATTCCAAGGAGAAAATGTTGGAACTATGTGTCCATTTTCTAATTGTTCAGTAACTAATTTCTCTAAAGCCTCCAGTTTCTCTTTACTTACTGGCCATTGTTCTATGTAAATTGGCTTATGTGTTAACCATTTTAAAGGTATAGGTTCTGGAGGCTTAACAATGGCCGCCATCAAAAATTATTTCCTACTCTTTGGCGGGAGCTTTCTTTTTCTGCTTGAAGTGGTTCTTTCAAACCTTGCAAATTTTTTTTTCTAGTCCCATACCAGGGACATACCCCATTTCATACATTGTATTTTGCCTTTGAGGGCTAGATAATTGTTCTGGAATTAGAACTTGTGCTCCCTATTGTTGTATTAAATCTCTTCCCCATAAATTTATAGGTACAGAAGTTATAATTGGTTGAATAGTGCCAGGTTGCCCATCCTGCCCTTCACAATGCAAAATATAACTATTTTGATATACTTCAGGGGCTTTACCAACTCCAAGTATGTTAAACGGAGCAGATTGAATTGGCCACGTGGATGGCCAGTGCTGTAGAGAAATGATTGAAATATCCACTCCTGTATCTACCAAACCTTTAAATTTCTTTCCTTGAATAGTTATTTCATAGGTAGGATATTTTTCAGTAATTTGATTTACCCAATAAGCTGCTTTGCCTTGTTTATTTGCGCTTCCAAATCCTTCTGTTCATTTAATTTCACTTTTTCCCATTCCCACGTACAGCACAGTCAGGAGCTGTACTATGCGTTCTCCTGGCTCTGCTTGCTGGGGAACAGAAGTAGATACAACAATTTGAATTTCCCCATTGTAATCTGAATCAATGACTCCTGCATGTATTTGTACCCCTTTTAAACTCAAACTAGACCTTCCTAAAAGTAATCCTATTGTTCCTGCTGGCAAGGGTCCACAGACTCTGTTGGGACCTTTTGCAGGGGTTCCCCAGACAGAAGGCTCACAGCTTTTGTGCAGCATAAATCTACTGTGGCATTACTGACTGTGGCAGGGGACAGATATTGTACAGGGGTGAGGGAATGGCCTGAGCTGGAAATGCTGCAGTTTAGAATGGAGCCTGGGATGAGCTCCTCATGGCGTTTCCCAAAATCAGGTTCTCATCTTTATCAAACTTAGAGTGACACTGACTAGCCCAACGTTTTCCTTTTTTACATTTTGGACATATTTCAGGATGATCAGTTTTCTTTTTTCCCCAATCTGGCGACCTCACTTGCTGATTTTTTTCTACATTCTTTTTTAGTATGACCATGCTTCCCACAGTTAAAACAAGCTCCAGGAAATGGGGTATTTCCTTTATCCACTCTCAGTCCTGCCATTGCCTGTGCCAACAAAGTGGCTTTATGCAGACTACCTCCGATACCATCACAGGCCTTGATATAATCAAGTAAATGTGCTTTCCCTCTGATAGGTTGCAGAGCAGCCTGGCAATTGGGATTAGCATTGTCGAAAGCTAATAACTGCAACACTATATCCTGAGCAGCCGAATCTGCAATCATCTTTTTAAGAGACTCCTGTAACTGAGCTGTAAAATCAATGTATGGTTCTCTGGATCCCTGTTTTATAGCACTAAAGGAAGGGTATTGTTCTCCACCTGAAGTTGTACATCTAAACCAGCCCAGTCACCAACCCCCAAAAGTTGGTCTGCAGTTACATTAATTTGAGGCTGGGCCTGGGCATTGCGAGCAGCCTGAATGGAAGTTTCATCTGCCCACCAAGTTTTAAATGGTAAGAACTGAGCAGGAGTTAGACAAGCTCGAGTAAGAGCATCCCAGTCAGTAGGAATCATCTGACTGGAAACAGTAAGATTCTTTAACAGTCCCATTACAAAAGGAGAACCTGGTCCATACTCACTTATAGCTTGTTTTAATTCTTTGAGTAATTTAAAAGGAAAAGTCTCAAATGTAGCTGAAATATTTCCCTGTTGATCTGGGGGGTGTATTCTAACAGGGAACTGCCAAGCCTCTAAATAACCCTCTTGTCTAGCTTGCTGAATTCCTGCCTGAATAAAACTAAGAGCGGTCGCTCGAGGTGCTGCTCGAACAGTCACTGGGGCAACTACTTTTCACCCAGTGTCCTCCAGAAAAGAAAGATCTGGGGGGTTATTTTCTTCAAAATAATAATGAGGTGGTGCAGAAGGGTAGGGGTGAACCTCTCCTTCCTTTGCCACTTTAGCTTTAGCTGGTAAATAAACATACTCTGTAACCTCTTCTGTTACTTTGCTATGCTCTTGTTCCTCCTCATTATCAGTGTGAAAAAGTTGCAAGGTGAAATGAACCAGTCCCCATACCTGTCCCACTGCTACCCTGATGTTTCCAAGCTCCCCTTCTTACTCACCATGGGGATTGCTTTAAGAGTACTGGGTATCCTCCAGCTAGTTTTCCATTCCAACCATCGCTCCGGCGACCCTTCAACCTGGATTTGAGCCCCCACGAATGGACGCCACTTGCCGAGACCAGCTTGGTTGGGGAGACCCTAACCCAGTGGCGCTAGGGGCAATAAAGACACACACATGGAAATATAGAGGTGTGAAGTGGGAAACCAGAGGTCTCACAGCCTTCAGAGCTGAGAGCCCTGAACAGAGATTTACCCACATATTTATTAACAGCAAACCAGTCATTAGCATTGTTTCTATAGATATTAAATTAACTAAAAGTATCCCTTATGGGAAATGAAGGGATGGGCCGATATAAGAAATAGGTTGGGCTAGTTAACTGGAGCAGGAACACGTCCTTAAGGCACAGATCGCTTATGCTATTGTTTGTGGCTTAAGAATGCCTTTAAGTGGTCTTCCCCACTGGGCGGGCCAGGTATTCCTTGCCCTGATTTCCATAAACCCACAACCTTCCAGCACAGGTGTTAGGGCCATTATGAACATGTTACAGTGCTGCAGAGATTTTGTTTATGGCCAGTGTTGGGGCCAGTTTATGGCCAGATTTTGGGTGGCTTGCTTCCAACAAGATTCGCTGTTAGTGTGATGGGCTTCCCTTTGTGGTTAACCCGACCTTGCTCTCTGGCTTTCCTTAACATTTATTCCTTATTTCAACCTTGGTGAATCTGATAATTATGTATCTTGGGGTTGCTCTTCTCAAGGAGTATCTTTGTGGTGTTCTCTGTATTTCCTGAACTTGAATAATGGCCTGCCTTGCTAGTTTGGGGAAGTTCTCCTGGATAATATCCTGAAGAGTGTTTTCTAATTTGGTTCCATTCTCTCCATCACTTTCAGGTACACCAATCAAATGTAGATTTGGTCTTTTCACATAGTCGCATATTTCTTGGAGGTTTTGTTCATTTATTTTCACTCTTTTTTCTCTAATCTTGTCTTCTTGCTTTATTTCATTTAATTTGATCTTCAGTCACTGATATCCTTTCTTCTGCTTGATCGAATCAGCTATTGAAGCTCGTGTTTGCTTCAAGAAATTTCTTGTACTGTGGTTTTCAGCCCCATCATGTCATTTAAGCTCTTCTTTACACTGGTTATTCTAGTTAGCCATTTGTCTAACCTTTTTACAAGGTTTTTAGCTTCCTTATGGTGCATTAGAACATGCTCCTTTAGCTTGGAGAAGTTCGTTATTACTGACCTTCTGAAGCCTATTTCTGTCAGCTCATCAAACTCATTCTCCATCCAGTTTTGTTCCCTTGCTGGAGAGGAGTTGTGTTTCTTTGGAGCAGAGGAGGTGTTCTGGTTTTTGGAATTTTCAGCCTTTCTTCTCTGGTTTCTCCCCATCTTTGTGGTTTTATCTAGCTTTGGTCTCTGATGTTGGTGATGTATGGTTGGGGTTTTGGTGGGGATGTCCTTGTTGTTGATGATGCTATTCCTTTCTGTTTGCTAGTTTTCCTTCTAACAGACAGGCCCCACAGCTGCAGGTCTGTTGGAGTTTGCTAGAGGTCCACTCCAGACCCTATTTGCCTGGGTATCACCAGTGGAGGCTGCAGAATAGCAAATATTGTTGCCTGATCCTTCCTCTGGAAGCTTCGTCCCAGAGGGGTACCTGCCTGTATGAGGTGTCTGTTGGCTCCTACTGGGAGGTGCCTCCCAGTCAGGCTACATGAGGGTCAGGGACCCACTTCAGGAGGCAGTCTGTCTGTTATCGGAGTTCGAACAGCATGCATACTGGGAGAACCACTGCTCTCTTCAGAGCTGTCAGGCAGGGAAGTTTAATTCTGCAGAAATTGTCTGCTGCCTTTTGCTCAGATACACCCTTCCCTCAGAGGTGGAATCTAGAAAGGCAACAGACCTTGCTGAGCTGCAGTAGGCTCCGCCCAGTTTGAGCTTCCCTGCCGCTTTGTTTACACTGTGAGCATAGAACCACCTACTCAAGCCTGAGCAATGGTGGATGCCCCTCCCACTGCCAAGCTCCAGTATCCCAGGTCGATCTCAGACTGCTGCATTGGCAGTGAGCAAGGCTCTGTGGGCATGGGACCCACCAAGCCAGGCACTGAAGCAAATCTCTTGTTCTACCAGTTGTGATGACCATGAGAAAAATGCAGTATTTGGGTAGAAGTGTACTGTTCCTCCAGGTACAGTCACTCATGGCTTCCCTTGGCTAGGAAAGGGAAATCCCCCAACCCCTTGTGCTTCTCAGGTGAGGCGATGCCCCACCCTGCTTCAGCTCACCCTGTGTGGGCTGCACCCACTGTCCAACCAGTCCCAGTGAGATGAACCAGGTACCTTAGTTGGAAATGCAGAAATCACCCATCTTCTCTGTTGATCTTGCTGGGAGCTGTAGACTGGAGCTGTTCCTATATGGCCATCTTGAAAATGACCCTGTAATTTTTAATTTTTTTTTTACAGATGGGGTTTCACTGTTTCCAAGGCTGGTCTTGCACTACTGGGCTCAAGGGATTCTCTTGCCTCATCCTATCAAAGGGAGGGAATAGAGGCATGAACCACCACACCTGGCCTCAAATTCTTATAAAGAAAGATTTGGACTCCCAAATCATTTCTCCTTTGTATAATAAGATGACTTCTCACTTCCACTTGGACAGAAGACTGGAGGATTATTTTCTCAAGGGAATAAATTAGATGCCATGCAGAGTTGGGTATGGGAATATCATATGGAAAATGTGGTGAGTTAGCAAAAGTTTACATATTGAAATTGAGACACCCTAAGTCTTCATCTCCTAACAGGCTCTTAGAATTTTAATAGTGATATCTTTATACTTGAGAAGGAGATTAAAATAGCCTTCTCTGGAAATATGACTAACCCAAGAAAAATGATCTAAAGTTACTAACATCAGGGCTTCCCCAGGGATCCCAGTGAGATACCAAAAATGAAGATTATAAGTTCATCCATAGACTGAGAGCTCCCAATCAACTTCTTCGAACACCAAGGATTGGCTGAGAAAAGTTACAAATATAAAAGATAGAGATAAAAACAAACAGAAATAAGCAGCTTAGACAAGGTAGAGAACAAAGGAAGAAAAACTTAAATAATATACTATTATTAATATCCATGGAGAGGCAAAAGAGGGTACTGCTTCAAAGAAACAGGAATATGATGCTATAAAAATAACACCCAGAGAACAAAAAGAGAGCTCTTGGAAATTAAAGATGCAAAAGTAGAAATAAAAATTTCAATAGAAGCTTTGGAACATAAGGTTAATGAACTCTCCCAGAAAGAAGAACATAAAAGCAAAAGGAAATAGGAGAGAAAAGATTTTAAAAACTATCCATCATCCGAATAAAAATTTCCAGACAGAGAGAAAAGATAAACTGAAGAGAAGGAAAGTATCAATAATTAAATCAGAAAATTTCTTAGAACCAAAAGACATGAGTACCAGAGTTCTGTGCAATGAATGAAAATAAAACTACACAGAAAGTCATCACTGTGCAATTTCAGAATAACACAAATAGAAAATGAAAATCTACAATTTTTGAGATGGGGAAAAGATGTCATACAACAGATCAAGATTTGGAATTACATCAGACTTCTCCTTATCAACACTGAAAATTGGAAGGCAATGGAATGATGCCTCCAAAATACAGAGGGACAGCAGTACAACTTAAAACTCTATACCAGCCAAATTCCTACTTAGGGTAAAATAAAGACATTTTGAGACATGAAACATTTAAAAAACCTGCTAAAAAGGATCCAGCAACAAAGAGAGATGAGTGGCATCCCCATGATGATAGTGAGCAGAGTTAACAGGATGAACAGTCTTGTAATATAGTTGGAGAGCTGGAAGCTCAGGATGGAGCTGGTTCGAAGGCTTCAGGATGGTTTCTTCAAGAAAGAGAAATTGATAGAAAATTGATAGGACACCTAATATACCAAGAGGGTTTATACAATTGGTGGAAATATGAATGAAGACCATGAGTCTACTCCTAGACATAGAGATTCCAATCAGCTGAATTACTGGTAAGTATACAGAAAAAACTAAAGATGTGCTCATAAAAATCTAAGCAAATAAACAAAAGACAACTAACTCCAAAGAAACCAGAAAGTTGTGCAAGAAAGGAGAAGTCATTATAGTACATTACATGGCTCAGTTACAAAACACGTTTACATAGTCATCGTGATATAAGCAAGTAATATTTATGCTACCAAAATTCTAAATTACAAGTAGGATGGAGGCATGGAAAGTATATGCTAGGAACAGGGATATATGTGAAAGAGAACATCCTATCCTCATCTCCTACAGTAGAAAATCAATAGGTTACATCTAATAATGGAAAAATCAGGAAGTAGTAATATAGTGATGGTCTTTATCAAGATAGGAAACACAGGGGAGAGGAATTATGAGGGCTGTAATAAGATGTATTGTTGAATTGTGGGTTTTGAGATATCTGTGAAACAACCAAGTGGAGATGTCTACTAGGCAGTTTGCTTTATGGGTCCAGTGCCAACCAGCCTGAAGAAGAGTTCTTAGAAAGAATTAAGTCCTACATAAAATTATTTGCATGACGATTTTTCTCAATTATTTCCCAGAATGATTGATAACTACTCACATTCTAGATACATAGGAGAGAAGTCCGTTAATGATATACAAGTCATACCTAAGGGCACTGGAGCTTAATGTCCTTGCAGAAGCAACTGAGAAGGGCTGATCAATACAGTGGGAAATAGAGTTTGAAGTCATTGTCTGTATTGTCTGGGGAGTAGATGAAACTGGAAGAGGGCCAAGGATAACTGCTAGGGGACACTAATAGTTTAGAGATGGGCAGGGCAAGAGGAAACTACAAAGGGATGAAGGAGTAATAAGAAATACAAGTGAACATGGCAACTAGAAGATACAGAAGGGATTTTGAAAGAGAAGGTACCTGGGAGGTGCCAACAGCTGCAGAGAAATTACATGAAGTAAGGACTATAAGGGGGCCATTGATTTTTACCTGTAAGGAAGTTGTGAGTGACCTTAGTTGAAGCAGTTTGTTGGAGTAGCTGGTATTCGGAAGCCAGATTTCAGTGTACTTGGAACCCAGCAATTAGTCAGCTGAAACTAGCTGTTTCTTAATGCCCATCTCTGAACTGAAGCTAACACTTCATTCATGCTCTAAGTCACACATAGGAGAGAACTGCGTTTTCACCCAGGAGACCACTTACACACAAAATATTGGGTTTCCACAACAAATTCATGAGAGCATTTCTAGGGATTCATGAACCCTGGCCAATCTTATTCTTGCATTCTTTAGATTGGTTATTTTCATGTTTTTGTTTTTGTTTTTCTTTTTATTTTTTTAACGTGAAAGCTGACATGGGATGAGTCCTAAACTGACCAGGGGAAGAATGTGTTGCATTACCTTGTCATTTAAATAATCTCTCAGCATGGGTAAAGAACTTCAGCTAGAAAAGTAAGAGCTTCCCTGTAATAGACTAGGTGCTATTCATCTGTCACTGAAACTTTGGGTGGTATGACCTTACTGCTCCAAATATCTGTCATTATTTATTGCTCATTCATTTATTCAAATACAGTAGTCTCCCCTTTGTTCACCAGGGATAGTCCCAAAGCTCCCAATGGATGCCTAAAACTGTGGATAGAAGGGACTTTCATATATACAATGTTTATTTTACTGTACATGTATGCCTATTATAAAGTTAAATTTATAAATTAGTCACAGTAAGAGATTAACAACAACAATAATAAAATAGGACAATTATAACAGTATGACAGCATCACTACTCTTGCACTTTGGGGCCATTATAAGTAAAATAAGAATGACCTAAACCCAAGCACTGTGATACTGAGACAGTTAATCTTATCACTGAGACAGCTACTAAGTGGACTAATGGTCAGGTAGTATGCACAGTGTAGATACACTGGACAAAGGGAGGACTCATGTCCTGAGTGGGATGGAGGGAGACAAGGCTAGATTCCATCCCTCTACTCAGAATGGCATGTGATTTAAAACTTATGAATTATCTATTTTTGGGATTTTCCATTTAATATTTTCAGATCATGGGTAATACTGAAGCCATGGAGAGCAAAACTGCAGAGAAGGAAAAACTATATCCTAGGAGTTACAGAGATAAAACATGGAGCAAATATGTATCATGCTCTCAAGAAGTTTATAGCAAAGGGATGGTTCATGAGCCCAAGTAGCACTGGTACAAGATAAAAAGGGCTAGAGAACGTTCTTCTTCTGGAGGGTCTTCTATCCAAATCAGCCATACATGGGAGGACTAAAGTGGGGTGGGGTCTCCTAGGAAGTGTATTGTTTTGCCTTGACATTGTCCCTCATTTAACCTAAGTGTTACCTCAGTTTTTCCAAAGTGGTATGGGTTGTGAACTCTCAACCTACAGGATTGCTTTCAAATAGTGTAGCTGTGCCTCATATGCAAAGAGAGGGTGAATTGGAGGCTCCATCTGAAGCTTGTTTTTGGAGTTTGTTATAACGCTCCCTGCCCAAAGGATAGTAAACAAACAAACAAACAAACAAACAAACAAACAAACAAACAGTTTTTCCTACTCTCCACTTTCACATTCAATACAACACAGCACCTCTGTTTATCAAAATGTGTGGGGATTTCTCTTCACATACAACCAAGCAATTCTGTAGTAGATTCTCCAGTAGACACCAGATGGGTGCCCTACAGTTTAACTAAATTCTGATTATCTACCTGGAGATAGCGCCAGATCTCACAGGTTGAGGGCTCAGTCCCACAAGACTGCCTCCACCCTTGAGATACTAGCACGGCCTCTTGCTTCTAATCACCTGGCTTTCAATAGGGATTCCCATAATCCCCTCTTTGAGTGCTAGAGTGGCTCACAGAACTCAGGGAAACACTTTACTCATGTTACCCGTTTATTATAAAGAGTATTACAAGGGATACAGATAAACAGCTAGTAGAGAGATGCACAGGCAAAGTTTAGAAGAAGGGGCACTGACCATTGCTCCCAGGCCCTCTCTGGATGTGCCACCCTCCAAGAAGCTTCATGTGTTCAGCTATCCTGAAGATCTCTGAAACCAGTCCTTTTGGGTTTTTAATGTAGGCTTCATTAAGTAGGCATGATTGATTAGATCATTGGCCACTGGTCACCAATTCAACCTTCAGTGCTCCCTCCTCTTCCCAGAGATTAAGGGGACTGACTTTCTAATTATGCCATGGTCTTTCAGGTGACCAGCCCCCATCCTGAAGCTCTCTAGGTGCCCCCAGCTACCAGGCATCTCAGCATACAAAAGACACTCACCACACCAGAGATTTCCAAGGGTTTTAGGAGATGAATGTCAGGAAATAGGATGAAGACCAAATATGTATTTCACAATAGCATACTTCCTACAAAGGAATTATACACTGGGGTGCATGAGTTAGGTGATACTCCTGATCTGCTGGGTGCTCAAAGAGTGTATCAAAATTTAAACAAGGAACCTCAACACTTGTAACTGAAAGACCCAGATCTTACTCATCTTTGGCTATGAAGTCAAATCAGATTTACGGTAATACCCCAAATATCAATGCTCAGAGCCCAGCTATCCTTGACAGGCAGAGATCCCTTAGTTTCCAGGAGTTTCTCTTCCTAAATATTTCTGGGGCCGCTCTCACAGATGTTTGTGCGTCTCAAATGTTCCCTTGGTTTCCTGGGGTTATGCTAGTTGGAATTTGTGGGGGGCTAGCAGTTTCTCACAGTTGTCAGCAGAGCCTCTGCCAGCAGTTCTGACTTCCACAGCCACTGGTCAGCCAGGGAAGCTGTGTATTCTTCCAGCTGGGTTGATGAATTCAGGATGCTTCTCCTTCTGGGTCCATGGGGAATGTGTTTCTCTTCTAATAAGCTTTTTCTGGAGTGTTTTGCAGAGCACAGCTGTTGAACTTCAGTAACAGAGTCTCTCCTTTGCCTTACAGCCCATGCCTTCCCAGAGTGGACAGCTCAGCTAAGAGGAGTTTGGTTGGGTGATGTCAGACTCCACATCACACTCCCGTGGAACCTTTGCTCCTCCAAATCCCAGGCCTGTTCTACCACTAACCTCACTTATATGTTTGTTTTGTTCTTGGCCATTAGGCATAGCAGGGCTGTTATTGGGCAGCTACTTTAGAGTCCTTTAGTATTTCTGGGCAGTTAAGAAGCTCCCTAAACGTGCTCAAGGAATTCCAAGAATTTCTTGAAGAAAGTGTTGCCTCATTTCACAACACTGACCTAGCCAGCTGTGTGTGGGGGTTCGTGGGAGGTTAGGATAGGAGGCACATTTTTTATTTAAGTGTGAGAAAACTAATAAAATTATCTTTAAAAATGTAAACATGGATATTAATGCGTAGAATGGCTACTTGGGGTGGGGGTGGTGAAGTGGGCATTCAAAACCCAAAAAAAAAAAAAAAAAAAAACAAAAAACACACATGAAGTTTTGATTGTAACTTTCAAACCTGAGCCATTGCCAGCAGTGGTAGCTCCACAGGTTTGAGTGAGTTTAGCTCATTAAATAACATGCTATTATAATGTTTGCTGGAGAGTCTCAGCTATTTGTAGATTAGTTTCTGAAACTTTTCATTTTGCCTTAACATTTGTACTAGACAGAGGAGGTGGAATGTATGTGTTGTAGGAGGATGAGAGAGCAAAGTCTAACTGAATATGAAGTAAGGAAGTTGGAGAGGATAAAAAATGTTTTGGAAAAGTGGACACTTGTCATTATTTTTGGCTGACTACTCAACTCTTCACCTTTTGTCTTTGAGACATTCTCCTTTTTGGCAGAGAGCAGAATCCTTTTCACTCAGTAGAAGTCACATGCCATTCTAACCTTCCTTAGAGCTAGATTATAGGCATATGACTCAAGATACATGATGATCCATCAGTTCCATCCAAGGTAGATTGTAACTTAGAAGGTAGGAGTCCAAAGAGCCAGGGCCACCAGAAAGCTATCATGATGAGGTTAATGGTGTCTGTGGTGGCTAGATCCAGTTTCCAGGGTTCATGGTAATGGTTCCAGCAGCTAGCAGGGTCCAGTGTCCAGCATCAGTGTTGTCAGTGGGACAAGCAGTTGAGTCTGTGCCTGGTAAAATCAACAGCTGTGCCTTCACAGAATCAGTTATATGAGGGAATTTTGATAATTTTGAATGTTTTCCTTGGATGGGAGGCATTTAAGTTGATTCTGACACTCGTGGAACTTCCATGAGTAACACAATATCTTTCAATAATTCCCTTTTTGCCTTAATCACTCAGCTTGTCAGAGGTATTTGAACCAGAGCAACTCCATCTCGAATGGGAGTGGGAAAAACGAGTTTGAGACTCGCTGGGCCACATTCCCAGGAGGCTAAGTATCTTAGTCACAAGGTATTCACAGCTAAGGGAACAGAAACAGACTCAGACAATATGCTGATGTCCTGCTATCTTGAGAACAAAAGCATTCGTAGTTTAAAAACAAGTTTTGCTTTAAAGATAATAATATAGACTCTTGTGAAAGATAGTAGTTACACAAAGATTAGCAATCCTTTATTCCAAATCCTTGTGGTAGAGCCCATCTCTCCCATGATTTTTGTTATATACAAACAAGCATTGTACCTAAGGTGGGTGCATTCCTGTGCTTACTTTCAGGAACACCCTGCTCTGTCTATGGAGTATCTATTCTTACATTCTTTTACTTTTCAAATAAACTTGTATTCACTTTCCTCTGTGGACTTGGTCTGAATTCTTTCCTGCACGAGATCCAAGAACCCTCTCTTGGGGTCTCAATGGGACCACTTTCTGGTAACATCCTGCTGGTGAACCACAAAGGGACTACTGAAGAGACCCCTGACCCAAAGGAAATAAACTGCAGCACCAATTGGCCAATTCTGGGTAAGTGGTGGGGGTATATTCTATCCCAGGTGAGGAATGAAATTGGGTTAGAGACCCAACCTGGAAGGGCTGGAGCTCCTCCTAAAACATAGGGGCTTAAAGACTCCTCTTGGTAAAGAGCAATGATGGTTGTCCAAAATTGGGTTAAAGGCCCAACTTAGGGGGGTTAGAGTCCCTCCTAAGACATAGGGCATTAGAGATCCCCCTTGGTAAGCCACCTCTTGGTTAAAAATAGATCTGACTCTACAGGATGTTTATCACTATTAACTTTGGATTAATTCACCTTGTCCTCTTTGCTTCCTGAATCAATTTCCTGGTTACTGTCTTTGTTTCACTGTCACTTTCAGGAGACCTCATGTAACTGGTCTTGGGATTTTAAGTACCAGGATGGAAATCAGGGAATTTTCCTTGCTGTTTTGTTTCATTTGTACACTAACAAAACTTCTTTTCTTTCTTGAATTCAGGCAAATCGGCTTTGTCCAATCCATGCTGCCACTATTGCCTGGAACCTGCTCTCTCTGGTCATCTCCACCTAAATCCTTCTCATTTCCTTTGCCTTATTTGATATTTCTTTTGTCAGCTTCCATGTCATGGTTTATCTAGGGCCCGTGGCTCAGCCTGTTTAAATTATCTGGCCAATATAAATAAAGGATATATAAAATATAAAAAAAAATTTCAGCAGATTTTCCATCATAATGCAGCGTGCCTTAAAAACTCTCTTGTCCTTTTTAATGGAACTTGGCCAATGGCAATACAGTCTTGCAGGTTTGGAACTTTTCTTTCAATGTCATCTGCCTCCTTTATGGGGAATACAGCATCGATCCCAGAGGACTCACCACTAGGATGTATTCTTGAACATTGGGACAAGTTTAAACCAAATGGGCTTAAGAAAAGAAAATTGGTAGTTTCATATAATACTGTCTAGCCTCAAATTACTGTACTTGGAAAAATAAGAAAAATCATCACCTACCAGAAATATGGCCTTTAATACTATACTTCAACTTGATTTGTTTTGTAAGTGTGAGGGAAAATGGGATGAAACCAATATGTTCAAGCATTTTTATTGCCCAGTCAGAATAAAACTCTGCAATAGGTATGTGCATGTTTAATGAAAGGAAAGGAAGAAAAATAATTAGACATATTAGATGATCACTTGATGCAAGACCCCTCCCTGCCAACCAGTTCGACAGGTACTTTTGAGTGAAACATGTCAGGTCTGATGCTTCAGGTCTATTGGCCTCTTCTAGCCTATCTGGAAGTCCTATTGAGATTCCTTTGTCCCCTCCTCCCTACCTGTCTAATCCCACTCTATACCTGCCACTCCCTAAGAAACCTAGTCCTGCTAGTACTACTTGTAGTGGAGCCTCTTATCAACTCCCAAAGGGAAATTTTTGTCTGCTTAGAGCAGTGGCAAATGGTGAAGAAGACACTGTAAGGGTACATGTCCCCTTTTCTATGTCTGATTTGGCTTTGTGTAGAGAAAGTTGGTCATTTCTCTGAAGATCCAGGGAAATTCATAGATGAGTTTGAGAAATTAACTCTGACCTATAACTTGACCTGGCAGGATCTGTATGTTTTGTTGTCTGTTTGGTGTACAGTGGAAGGGAAGCAATGCATTCTGGGAATGGCTCAGACCTATGAAAATGAGATATTGGCCCATAACCCTAATCATAATATCTACCAGGCAGTAGGTACAGCAGTCCCTGATCAAGATCCAGGATGGAACAATCAAAGGGGCAGTGAGGACTTGAGGAAGAGAGATCACATGGTAATTTGTTTGTTGGAAGGACTGAAGTATATGAAAAAGCCTGTTAATTATGAAAAGGTTAAGAAAAATATTCAGGGTGAAGATGAGAATCCAGTGTTGTGTCAAGTTAAGACAATCAGGAAATATGTAACACTGATCTTGCCTCAAATAAATAACAGACTTTATTGGGAGTGTATTTTATAACCCTATCTGCCCCTGATATTAATAGGAAATTACAAAAAGCAGCCTTGGGTCCCTGGACTCCTATGAATCAGCATTTGGATATGGCATTGATAATTTTTAATAACAAGGACAAAACAAAGGAAGCAGAAAGAGCTAAAAGAAACTTCCACAAAGTGCAGCTTTTGGTTGCACCTCCTGCATGGGTTGCCCTTATGGCTATTGGCCTGGACAAGGGAAGCTAGAAGGTGAAAAGCCCTGAGTTGGGCTTCCAAGTCACTGTGCCTTGGGCACAAATCAGTGTGCACACTGTCAGAAAACTGGTCATTGGAAGAGGGAATTCCCAGTGTTCTGAAGGGAGCCATTGGCACCTGAAGAAATGATGGCCAAAATAGCCAAGCAAGTCCATGAGTGATGGGGCCTCAGACCTTCAGCCACCAGTCCCATTGGACAACTAACCATTCTTTTGGAGGAGCCTCAGGTAACCCTTGAAGTGGCAGATAAGACTATTAACTTTCTTCTGGATACAGGGGCTACTTACTCTGTTTTGAACCATTATAATGGGCCACTGTCACCTTAAAACTGTGTGGTCATGGGGATAGATGGACAAACTCACAGATACCATTTTACCTATCTGTTAAGCTGCTCTTTAGGGGCTTCAGCTTTCTCATATGCCTTTTCTTATCATGCCTGAATGTCCCACTGCTTTGTTAGGAAGGAATTTGTTGACTCAGCTGCAAACAGTGGCATCTTTTGGAGATAACAAGGCAGATAAGGGATTGCTTCTTCTCCTTTTCCGTGATAGGAGAGGAAAGTCAATAGGGACTTATCTAGCTTGCCTATTGAAGTAACCTCTCAAATAAATCCTAAAGCATTTGACATTGAGGTTCCAGGCAAAGCATTAAATGTTCCTCTGGTTTGCATTTAGCTTAAGCCTGATGCCCTGTACTCCTGAAAGAGATAAGATCCCCTAAAGCCAGAGGCATAAAGAGGGATCCATCCATTAAGAACTAAGTTTCTGCAATTTGGTTTGTTAAAACCCTTTGAGTTTTCTTGCAATACTCTAATATTGCCAATTAAAAAGCCAAATGGAGACTATAGATTTGTTCAAGATCTTCAAGCTGTCAACAATGCTGTCATTCCCAAACATCCTGTAGCACCCAATCCCTACATGCTGTTAGCCCAGGTCCTTGGAGATACCAGTTGGTTTACAGTCTTAGATCTCAGGGATTTATTTTTTTCTGCATTTGAGTATACCCTGATTCAAAATTTATCTTTGCTTTTGGAGGGACTGACCCTTGATAGTTATTTGGTTTCTCAATTAACTTGGACAGTTTTTCCCCAGGAGTTTAGGGACAGCCCACATTTATTTGGATATGCATTGGCTAGAGAATTAAAGACGTTAAAATTGAAGAGGGCCACAATTATTCGGTATGTGAATGATTTGTTGGTAACTAGCCCAACCAAAAGAGGCTCAAATAAAAATGCCATTAAGTTGCTAAATTTTCTGGGCACTAATAGGTATAGGGTGTCACTGCATAAGGCCCATGTTTAAGCTCAAGAAGTTAAATATTTAAGATATGTCTTAACCCCTGGCACCTGGGCAATAGCCCCCAGAAAAAAAGGAAGTGATCTTGGGAATCCTGGAACCCCAGGAAAGCAGTTGTGGGCTTTCCTAAGGATGCAAAGATTCTGCTCTTAATGAGTGCCTGGATTTTGGCATATGGCCAAGTCTTTATGTAAGTCTCTAAAAGGAGCACACTTAGATCCTTTTGAATGCAGTAGCAATTGTAAAACATGCTTTTAATACCCTCAAGGAGAAATTGGGAATAGCTCCAGCCCTAGGGATCCCCAATCTTGATAAGTCATTTTCCTTTATGTGGCTGAAAAACAAGGAACACTCTGGAAGTACTTGTCCAGAAACTGGGAGGCATCCCTGACCAGTACCACATTTTTCTAAGTAATTAGACCATGTAGCTTTGGGATGTCCCAGATGTCTCAAGGCAGTTGCAGCAATGGCTCTTTTGGTAAATGAAGCCAATAAACTGGCTTTGGGATAACATCTGGAGGTTTTCACTCCACACCAAGTACAAGGAGTACTAGAAGCTAAAGAACACCAGACGATGACTGGAGAACATGTATTAAAGTATCAGGTTTTGTTGCTAGACACTCCTGATGTAACTCTTAAAGTTTGCCAGACTTTAAACCCCACTACTTATCTGCCTGAATTCATAGGCACCCTAGATCATTCTTGCATACAAGTTATGGAGCAAGTTTATTCCAACTGGTTGTACTTAAAGGATGAGCCTATAGATAATCCTGAGGTAGAGTGGTTTACACGTGGAAGTAGCTTTGTGCACCAGGGAAACAGAAAAGATGGGTATGCTATCATCAGTCAACATGAGATAATTGAATCTCAGCTCTTACTGGCTTCTACCTCAGCTCAAGAGGCTGAATTAGTGGCTCTTATTAGAGCCCTACAGTTGGGAAGAGTTAGCATTTCCACTGATTCTAAGTATGCCTTTCTGGTGCTTCATGCTTATGCTGCTATCTGGAAGGAATGAGAACTCCTAACTGCTAAGGTTTCCATTATAAAACATCACTTGGAAATTCCGAATCTATTAGATGCCATTTTGCGGTCCAAGGGAGTAGTTGTAATCCATTGCAGAGGGCATCTGAAAGGGAACTCCAGTGTGACAAAGGGAAACTCCTTTGCGGATGCTGTAGCTAAAGTCACTGCATTAAAGGAGCCAGTTAAACTTGTAGGTATGTTAGTGTCCACTTCCCCAGTAGTAACAGAACTGAGATATGCTAAAGAGGAACAAGAATAGGCTGACTGTCATGGCTTAATTCAAGATCCTTCTGGCTGGCTGATTAGTGATAGAAGACTACTGATACCAAATGCTAATTAAAGGAAAATAAACATTTGCATGACTCTACTCACTTGGGAAGAGATTCCTTGTTTCAATAAATGTCTCATCTTTTTATAGTAAAAGGCTTATGTAAAACTGTAAAGCAGGTAACTTGAGCCTGTGAACTTGGTGCCTGAAATAATCCAAATAACCCAGCTTTACCTTCTCCTTCAATAAGTCCTGTTCAGCATAGGGAAACATTTCCCAGTGAAGACTGGCAAATAGATTATACTCAGATGCCCCCATGAAATGGGTTTAAATATCTATTAATATTTGTTGATACCTTTTCTAGTTGGATTGAGACTTTTCCTACCTGGTCTGAAAAGGCAATCAAGATTTCTAAACTCTTATTAAATGTAATAATTCCTAGGTTTGGGCTGCCTTAAAGCTTGCAGAGTGATAATGGCCCACATTTAACTGCAACAATAACCCAAAACATATCTTTAGCCCTAGGAATTCAGTACTGCTTTCATTCAGCATGGAGGCCATGTCTTCAGAGAAAGTAGAAAGAGCCAATCGAACTCTGAAAAGGATGGTTGCTTAACTCTGCCAGGAAACATCAGAAGCCTGGCTGACTCTATTGCCTATGGCCTTGTTGCGGGTTTGAGCTGCCCTTAAAGGAAACCTACACTTCAGCCCTTTTAAAATAATGTTTGGAAGCCTTTTCTTAACTACAGATTTCCTAATGGACATAGATACTTTCAAGCTCCAAAATTATATAATAAACTTAGGACAAATGCAAAAAGCACTCCTTAAATATGGAAATCAAAGACTTCTTTTCCCTGCTTAGGAAGAGAATCTTATTATAACCTAGTGGGGAGATTGGGTCCTATTAAAAACTTGGAAAAAAGTATTCACAGCAGATCAACTTTCCCTAAAATGGAAGGGATCCTATGAAGTCCTCCTTAGTACCCCAATTGCAGTTAAACTTCTAGAAATAAATAGCTGGGTCCAGTTATCTTGAACTAAACCTGTCCCTTATGAAGCCCCACAGGCCACTGGAGACTGAGACTGATCCTACTTATTCCTGTGAGCCAACCAGTGACGTCTGGCTCCTATTCAGAAGAAATGAAAGGGATGGATAACATAAAAATATGGATTGGCATTCTACTTTTGGGTATAAGTTAGAATCACACAGAGAATAACTTATTTGCTGAGTGGGCACAGACCTTAGCCTCCCTGCATAATCAGACCAAATGTTGGGTATGTGGAAAATTACCACTTTCCTCCACTTCCAGATTGCCCTGGCATATTCAACCAGCCAACCTAAGTTTATGGGGACTGTATTACGATTGGGAAACTGAAAATAATAAACATACACCCTCTTTCCCTATACAGTATAGCCACACAGGCCTAAGCCCCTTTCCTCTCATACAGAGAGACAAAAAGGTATTTTTTTTTTTTTTAGTCTAACTAGGAAACAGCTAAATTCCATCCCAACTTAGGTTATACTGTACAGGATGGACTTGGGTGGATGACAGGTATCAAGCAAAGTGTCTCTATGTCTTGAAAGGTGCAATAACAGTCACCACCAGACAGGGACCCATGACATGGGATGGTTGCCACCTCAACAATGTAATCAGACCCTTCTTTAACAGACCAAATGTGGATGGGATGGCAACATAATTCACCAAAAATAGGTGTCTACCCTTATCCTTGGGGATGGTTATGGGCTTGTGGAACTCATGGCTAGCCATACTTACCTTAAAATTGGATTGGAAGGTGTACATGGGGTTGTCCTTATCTCCCAGGACATATGCTCACTAAATTGGACTCTCTGCCATCTAACTGGGAAATTGGAAAGGCTCACCATAGATGACAAAAGAAAGCATCTTTGTGGTTTTACCTGATGGCTATAGTTTCCCCACAGGCAGCCACGATTGATATTGAACTCACCAAACTCACACTTGCAGCTTTCAATAATACACATCATGCCTTTACCCTCCTAACTGAGGAAACTTCTCAAATTAGCCTTACAAAACTGCATGGGTTTGGACATTTTAATAGCAGCTCAAGGGAGAACTTGTGCTTTGATCAAAACTGAATGTTCTGTATATGTTACAAACTACTCACATACTATCAGCCAAGCTATAAAGGCTTTAGACATTCACATGTCTGCCACTGATGTGCCGCTGGTTGACCCCATATTGGCTTGATTCCAGCAATTGTCCAGTTCTTGGAAAGCCTTCTTGCTTAGTTTACTTGGAATACTTTTACTTATATTGCCTTGCTGTTGTGGAATATCGTGCAGTGGTACTCTTTGTGTAGAAATTCAAGATAAGCTTACTCAATGCTTTCATAAATTGGATACTTATTAATCTTCCAGATTTCACCTGTTATCAGGACTCAGAGTTGTGAAAGACCCTCACCATACCAACGCTTTCTGACTGAGCTCCTCCACACCCTGAAGACAAGAGACCCTAATGATTAGATGGGAACATCACTGCCTCTGTTCAGCACGAATAAGCTACAGAAGATGGATATTCATCTCTCTGCCACTTTTAGGATTAAGGTTTTCCTTGTAAAAGGAAGGGGGGAAATGTCAAAGGCATTCGAACTAGAGCAACTCCATCTTGAATAGGGACTGAGTAAAATGAGGCCAAGGCCTGCTGGGCAGCACTTCTGAAAGGTTAGGCATTCTTAGCCACAAGATATTTTTGCATAAGGAAACAGAAACATACCCAAGACCTAACAGACCCAGGAAATGTCCTGATGTCCCGATACGTTGAGAACTAACCATTCCTAGTTTAAGAATAAGTTTTGCTTTAAAGATAATAATATAGACTCTTGCGAATGGTGGTAGTTACACAAAGATCAGCAATCCTTTATCCCAAATCCTTGTAATAGAGTACATCTCCCTCATGATTTTGGTTATCTGATAAATAAACAAGTATTGTACCTAAGGTGGGTGCATTCCTCCTTTTATTTTTGGGAACACCCTGCTCTGTCTATTCTTGTATTCATTTACTTTCTTAATAAACTTGCTTTCACTGTAATCTGTGGACTCAAGTTCTTTCTTGCACAAGATCCAAGAACTCTCTCTTGGGGTCTGGATTGGAACCCTTTTCCAGTAACAAGTTTGCAACTAAGAACCCTGACACCAAAATAAATAAACCAACAAAATCATCAAAACAATTTGGATTACAACATGCTTGGAAAGGAAGAAAAAGGCCCCATAACCTTATCGCTTGAACACAAAAGTACTGACCATTATGTTTCCCTCAGGGCACCCTCCCAAAAGGATTTCATAAAACACTGGATGTCATGTGGACAAAAAAAGGCTCCATCATAAAATGATTTCAGAAATTTGAGAAATGTTCTGATAATATTACACAGCTTTCTTTACTTTGTTGCATAACTTCTCAAAATCTTTAGTATGGTAATGCACTTTAAGAAGATTCAAGAAAAGGATAAACGACTACATTTTTCCCCCTGGGAACATTTCAAGGGATATTGAGGAACACATGCTGCAAAATGCTGCCTTCTGCTCTATTTGCACATCCAAGTGATTTACATCATGATAAGTACAAGGCATGTGCAATTTTCTTCCCTGCTTTCTTCTATGCTATCCTGGGACTTTGAAGACAAGGCTTTGTGTAGAAGCACATTCTCTCCGTTAGTCTCTGGGGTCTGTAAGTGTGAACCTGAGATGATCCAGCAGCAAGCGAGAAGGTAGGAATCCCTGCCCTGAGCTAGCAGATGGCGTCTTGGTACATAGTCTCTGCTCTTGTGTACTCTTGTAGAAGCAGATTGTCAGGCCTTGAAATTAAGGCCAAGACCTCCTAATCCTGAAATAAATTTAATTTACTTGGGTATTTCCCAAGTAATGCTTTGAGATATACTTTTCCACTAAAAAGCATATCCAACATCCCATTCACTTCCCAAGCTTAAGAGTGAGACCTCTACAGTGATTTTACACGGACTATAAAGGAGGAAAAGAAACCTGATTTTCCAGACCTAAGCACAACTGACTACAGCAGGGTTTGCCATGTAAATGGACAAAGAATATCCTCCTTGCTCTCAATTATGCCCAGGGTGGAAGGGCAGAGATTTAAGAAGACTTAACTCAGAGGAATGAAAAATAATGGATCATTTATTGAGCACGGGCTGTTAAAGGAAAAAAAAAAAACTCCTTTTCACTGTAGTGTTTCTTTTTTTCACCTGCTAAGTTGGCCTCAGGAAACATGACACTGATAGTTCTATCCCAACTGTGCTGCATAACTCTGCTGTTTAGAACATAGTACTGAAAAAGTCACAGACATGAATCTCCATATGAATTTATATTCAATGAGGATGGGGACTTGGTTTTCTTTCACTGCTATATCCCCAGTATGTGGAATAGTTGCACTATAAATATTTGTTGAATTAATGAAATCTGTCTTTTTAAAGAAGAACTAGTTTGGCTGGGCCTCACAGACAGAGGTTGAACCTAGAATCCCCACCAGCCTGAAACTTCTAGTTTAGTATATATATGTGTGTGTGTAAAAGTAATACTATCATATTTCTCTAAGTTTCCTTTGAAAAACTGTCAAGTCACAGATCTCTGTTTTGTCCTGTTTAGTTGGAATTCACAGTGAATACTCTTGCTGTAAACATGCTTGTTCAGAAATGCATTGCTTTGTTTCTGGTAATATAATGGCTAGGTACCTGCAACAATCTTCTTGCTAGTATTAAAAAAGTGAGTTAATGCATATATTAAAAACTTCCTAAAGACATCCAAGAACTAGTAAAACATAGCAGCAAGGATTTATCAGTCCAACATCTAAGGCAAGGCAGGAACGAAGAGAAGTAAGCAAAACTCTGAAACAGGTTTTACCCTGAGGGCTGTTGCTGAATATGATGAACCCGAGCTTCAATTTTCACATTGTTTTAGGACAAGTGCCTCTGTGTGTATGGTGTGTGTGTGTGCATGTGTGTATGTGTAAAAGAGAGAAAGAGACGGAGACAGAAAACAAAGTTCAGAGTCGATTCCCAAATTCTATAAACCCAATGTGTCACAAGCTAAGCGTAAATGTGAGTGAGATCTAAACCCAACTTCAACCTTTCCACACACAGGAAATTTCAAGGCAAGTAGCTGAAACACCACACAAAACAGGGGGGGAAAACCCCCAAAACTCTCCCTGATAGTTAAAATCTTAAGCTGATCTTCATCTGAACATGTTAATAAAATTCATGTGACCTGGGTAGTCCAAAAATCTTCAAGTCAAATTTTAAAGTATTCCCAGAATGGCAATGCCCAAGCATCTGGTAAAAGTAAGCACAAATCCTCTCTGAAGAAATTCACTTTCATCCAAGGCCTCAAAGAATTCTCATAAGGAAAAGGAAAAACTGAAGCTAACAAGGAAAATTTACTAAGTATATACATAGAAGAAACAGATCTTCATAAACTTTAGATATTAGTTTATTCGTTATAGATATACTCTAGATATTAGATATTTAGACTTTAGATTTAGACTTTATTTATTTATTTATTTGAGAAAGAGTCTTGCTCTGTCACCCAGGCTGGAGTGCAGTGGCACGATCTCGGCTCCCTGCAACCTCCACCTCCCAGGTTCAAGCGATTCCTGTGCATCAGCCTCCCGAGTAACTGGGACTACAGGCTTGTGCCACCACATCTGACTAATTTTTGTACTTTTTGGTAGAGACAGAGTTTTGCCACATTGGCCAGGCTAGTCTCAAACTAGATTTGTGCTTTAGAAGTAGACATTGTAATAATCAGGTTCATCATCCAAAATGAACATGATTACTATGTTTAAAGAAACAAAAGACAACCTTAAAATATCTGTAGGAAACACAAAATTATAATGAAGGCCTAGGCAGATCTGAAGAATCAAATATAATTTCTAGGAATAAAAATTATAATAATAAAATTTAAAAACCTAATGGATGGATTTAACATCAGATTAAATTATGCAGAATATAGCACAGAAACACAAAATATTAAAAATAAGAAAGAGATATCCAGAGACAAGGAGAACAGATTGTGAAGATCTAACAAGCATCTCATTGGAATTCAGAAGGAATGATGAGAATAAGATGTGAAAAATATTTCAAGAGATAATAGACGATAATTTTTGATAACTGCTAGAGTAAAAACTATAGATTCAAAACTCCACAAATTCCAAGAAAAAAATTAAAATGAATGTACATCTAAGCATTTTAAACATTTAGCAAAGTGAAAGTAGAAAAGAATTATTTAATTTAATAGAAGGTATCTATAAAAATAAAAGGGGAGAGAAGAAGAGAAAACATCATTTATAATGATACAATTTTGAAAACTTTCTCTTTGAGATTAAAAGAAAATGAGATGAGAGTGCTACCTCTCACCACTTACATTGCTGTGGAGATTTTAACCAATGAAATAAAGCAGGAAAAAAGAATAAAAGATGCAATGTTTAGGACCAAAGAAAAAACACTTGATTATTTAAAATATGATTTACATACTATTTTCACTGACGCAATTTACTTTTTTTTTTTTTTTAAAGAAAACATACAAGATATTATTTTCTAGAATGGAAGGATAGGCCAGGCACAGTGGCTCGCACCTGTAATCCCAGCACTTTAGGAGGCCGAGGCAGGCGGATCACTTGAGGTCAGGAGTTTGAGACCACCTGGCCAACATGGTAAAACCTCGTCTTTACTAAAAATACAAAAATTAGCTGGGTGTGATCGCACATGGTTGTAATCCCAGCTACTCAAAAGGCTAAGACAGGAGAATTGCTTGAACCCAGGATATGAACGTTGCAATGAGCCAAGATGGCACTACTGCACTCTAGCTTGGGCGATAGAATGAGTGAGACTCTCTCTCTAGAAAAAAAAAAAAAAAAAAGAATGGAAGAATAAATGATTAGAATTAATGAGTTTGGTATGTATATTAAAAGATTAGTATACAAAATTAAATTATATTTCTATCAGCAACAGAGAGTTAGAAAATGAAATTTTTACAAAGGTAATCATTTATAAGATTATTCGACTGTGAAATTTGGGGATACTTTCCCATGAGTCTTTTATACTCTTACATTTCTTGCTGTGTATGCCAAGAATGCAAGGTCCCAACAATTCTTCATACAGGCCATAAGGGGTTGCTTTTGCAGTGAAAAATCTTGCAGGACAAGATAATGTCTTCCTCTGGAGAAGAGAGCAAGCCTGCTTCTTGCTTGCAATGGAATAATGGCTTTCCCAAGCTCAGTGTTCCTCAGCTGTCAGGCAAACCCCCTCTGTGCATAGCATCCACCTGTGCTCCTTCACGGGACTCGGGCTGAGGAAAACCAATGCACATGCTGCTTGTTATGCCGTAAGTAATAGAGTTTTCATCTCTTCAGGAGGCTTGTGTCTTCTGCCAGCATTCGTGAAACAATAATAGGTCAACTTATTAGCTTGTAAGTAGTATAAAATTAAATCTCAGACCCAAAATAGTACCTGGCAGGGAATCTAATAAGAGACATGTAAAACCTCTTAGATGAAAATTATAACTTTTTATTGAAAGATATTAAATAAGACATAAATTGAGAGGTATTCAGTGTTCATTGACTGGAGGACCCAACATTGTGAAGAGGCCTGTTCTTCCAAGTTGATGTATAGAGTTAGTGCAATTCCAATTAAAATTCTCACTGTTTGTTTGTTTGTTGTTGTTGTTGAAAACTTACAAGCTGATTAAAGAACTTATTTGGAAAGGCAGAGTCAAGAATAGCCAAATTCACTGACAAGAAAGAACAAGGTGGGAGGTCTTGCCCTAAAGATATTAATAATTATTTTAAAACCATAATAATTGAGATGGTGTAGTATTGGAACAGAGATCAACAAAAAGAACTACATTAGAACGATGGCACTATGGATCAGTGGGCAAGACAGACCTGTAAATAAATAGTAATGGGGAAATTTGCTACTCATATGGGAAGAAAGAAAAATATATTCCAGCCTCACATCATATATTGTGTTGAATGATATAGAATTGCAATTTTGTAGGTCAAAAGCTGTCAAGTATAGGCAATTTTATTCAACCTAATGAAACCTAATAATAATCTAATTCAACCTAACAAAAAATTCTGGGTAGATTAAAAACCTAAATGTGAAAGGTAAAACTATAACGTTTCTGAAGATAAAATGGGAGAATATATTCGTGTCTCAGGATCAGAAAACAAGGCCAACAAACACTAACCATTAAGGAAAAGATTGATAAATTTGACTACATAAAAACCAAAAAAATCTCTTTATTGAAGACATCATAAAGAGGGTGGAAAGACAAGCAAATAGTACAAGATAAGATCTAAATGCACATGACTGAAAAATGCTTCCTATCTAGAATATATTAAAAAACTCCTAAAACCAATAAGAAAATGACAAACAGCCTAACAGAAAAATGGTTCAATGAGTTATGCAGATCTTTCAAATCTGACATATCTTATTATACAATATCAAAAAATTACATTTTTAACATCACTACTGATCTCATCAGAAAAGATCTTAAATGCTGGGAAGCTGTCAAGCTTACTGTGGTAGATACAAGTTTTTCAAAATTATAATTTTCTCTTGAGAGCTCAAATTTTATCAAGATTGTTTTCCTTGAAGTGACAGGTTCACTTGCTCATTTTCGAGGAAATGTCTGCCAGACATCCAAGTCTGAGAAAACTATAGTTTGTCAGTTGTTCTTTCAAGTAAAAATGGCATTTCATGAAAAAAGCAACTAGTTCAGCTGGTGATTCGAACAATCACACAAGGTCTTTTCCTCAAGACGATCATTGTACTTGCATATGCCGCAGAAGTGCTTTAAGCATTCTTTCCATTTAGTCACACAGAATTAAAAAGACATGCAA
Source organism: Rhinopithecus roxellana (assembly GCF_007565055.1). Taxonomy (NCBI): domain Eukaryota; kingdom Metazoa; phylum Chordata; class Mammalia; order Primates; family Cercopithecidae; genus Rhinopithecus; species Rhinopithecus roxellana. The sequence continues at coordinate 125,245,052 of NC_044556.1, forward strand.
GCACGATCAAGATGTACTAAAGTTAATAATTTCTACTCTTTTGTCAAGGACATTCTTAAGTGATTTTTTTTTGTTTGTTTGTTTTACTGGGAGTAAAAAATATAATTACTGTGAGTACAGTTTGCTGCCACTGCCTTGATTTGTGCAAAGACCCCTGCAGTTTTGCTAACCATTGGTGCAACTGTCAATGTGTGATGAAATTTTTCCCTAATATTATTATAAAAATAATGTAGATTTTGTGGGTCCCCTGAAAAGGCCTCATGGACTCCTAAGGATCCATGGACTACAGTTTGACAAATGTTGACCCAGAGGGGTGATTTTGCTGATGTCAACAAGGCAATAATAGAAACACCTAAAATCCATGTGGTCCTCATCTTTCTTTTCTGCCATAAGGTCTCTTGGGACCGTTCTGCCTGAAATGGTAATCAGGGCATTTTAATGGGCTCTATATGGTGGAGTTCTTTTGACATAACTCATTTGACTGCACAACTGACATGACTGGAATGGATGCAGTGAGTTCAAAGACAGACAGAAATTACGTTCAACTCTCCTTAACTTTTTTTTCAGAACTAGAAGTTAATAATAGAGTTTTTCTTTTTAGAACGGGTCAAAATTTTCCTGATGTCTAAGTGTCATAAATACACTTACCATATTTTACAAGGTAAGATGCCTTTAATAGTGTTCAATTAAACTAAATTTGGCCTGAGGATGCCTCCATACTTTGAATCCTTACATAATGAACTGCAACCTAACTTAGTACATAAACTAACTCAAAGCCTAATTTCTGTCACAAATGGCTGAGGCTCAGCCTATCACAACAGTGGAGCTTCTGTCAATTGCAGGCAGCCCACGGATCAGGTGATGTTAGAAAAAGGTAAACGCAGAGCTGTAACCAATAAGGCTGTTTCTGTACCTCACTTCTGTTTTCTGTCCATAAATGCTTCCTGCCCACGTTGTGGAGCAGAGCTCTCTGAACCTCTGCTGCTTCTGAGGGATTCACGAATTTTTTTTTTGCTCAATTAAACTTCTAAATCTAATTTGTCTAAAGCTTTCCTTTTAACAGTACCAAATAACAGAAAACCCAACTGAAACTGTCTTAAACAAACAAACAAAAAAAGGAGATACATTTATGATTCCGGGTCAGAACTGACTTAGCAATTTGAAAATGTAATCAGAACTCAGTTTCTTTCAGTGTTTCTGTTTAGCTTCATGTGGTGTCAGCTTCATTCTAAGCCTGGCTTTTTTCATTCTAAGCCTGGCTTCTTTCCCTAGTGCAGGGCAAATGAAAGCACTGGTTCTTAGAGTTTCGTTCATACACTACAAAATTTAGAGAGAGTGAGAATTTCATTTCGTGAAGCTAACAAAGAAACATTTGCTGTAATACTCTTGAACTGAATTGGGATGTGTGTTTTCCCTTGAAAAGATAACTGTGGGCCAGAATGGGATTGTAATAATTGACTTAGGCCTGAACAACTGTGTTCTATCCCTGCAGCAGTGGTTTTCAAGGGGAAATATTTTGCCTCCGTGGAACAACTGAAGGAAGGGAGGTGTGCTACTGGTATCTAGTGGGTAGAGGCCAGGGAAGATGCTAAACATCTAGCAATGCTATGGTGCACAGGACGGTCCATCCCTCCACCCGTAAACAAAGAATTAACTGGCTCAGAATGTCAGTAGTGCCAAGATTGAGAAACTGCCCTAGGGGAAGGTGTGTATATCTGAATGAATTTGGGGGAATTTAGCAAGAATAAAGGGAATAGATGTTGGAGAGGCAGGCAAGTATTAAGTCTATTACATATACTTTTCCCCATTTCTGGTCTATCGGAAGACCTTCCCTGTGGAAAACTGTCTTCTATTTGGCCTCAATTCCCACTCAGGAAATTGGGAAGACAGTTTTCATTAGGAACAGAAAAGGATTCAAATGTTGCTGATTGCCTCTGAATATTTTAAGGATTGAATAAGTATGATAGTATCCGAAGTGAAAGGAAAAGAAAATTCTCTCTTAGGTGGACAGTGAAAGTTGTCAGAATCAAAATAGAGTCACTTGTGTTAAAAAAAACATCTTGACAAATAAATCCAGGGAAGGCCATGAAGAGAAAGTTCTCGTGCATAAATGACTGATAACAAGAATATCACAAAAGACTGAAAAAAAAAAAAAAACTTTGCACAAAGGCCATTATAATCTTATGAAAAAAACACTCCTATGAGGACAGCTGCCCCGCAACTGCCTGTCCAATCTTGAGCTAGTGCTTTGCTTGTTCTTGATCCTTGTAGTCAAGGGTAATTTACTACAGTGTGTGTGTTCCCATTGCAATGCTGTATCCCCAAATAAACATCATTTCTTCTGTACAGACTCTCTGATAGAAATGGTGTCCAGCAGTGGTATCTGACATAAGATCACTTTTGGAAGGAATTGGTGATTCCTGGAACTGATATGCAGTACTCACCTGAGCCCTGTGGGCTCTCTCCTTCATGGCTCACCTTTTCTGCATTAGGAGTCTTCTCTCAAGTCAAACCCCCTTCTTTTTGGCACAGGCTTTTTGAATTTATTTGGGATTTGGTTTTGTTATAAGGCTGTCTTAAATAAAAAACCTTGCCTCTATCTCTCTTGGGACCATGAAAGTTTTTCTTTTTTGGTTTTTGTTTTGTTCTTTGAAAGTGCTTTCTTGTATAAAGACAAGTGTCCTGGTCTGAGTAGCTTGGTTTCTACAGGATTTACATTCTCTATGAGGCATATCTTTTCTGGTGAATTCATCTTGGTTCTGTGTGCCTAATTTAATATTGTGTGTGGTCTGTACTGTATGCCTGATTTAAAATATTTGTGAACACACTGATTTCGGTTTCATTTTGGCTTGGTTAGGTGTGTCTACAAATGATTTGACTCTTCCCTTGCTTATCTCTGAAAATTTTCTGAGAGCAAAAAAGAACATTCTAAATGGTGGATGCAAGATGGCCAGTTAAAAGCCACTAAGACAGTCACCACCATATAAACACCAGTCCAAACTCCTGGTATTCCTCTATCAAAGTTATAGGATTTTCTTTACTCTGGAAAAACTGATAAGAAAGAGAAGAATTCTCAAAATTCCTTGAGTTTTTCTGTGCCAGTTTTTCTGTGGCCCCAACAGACTACATGGCTTTTCTCATACACATTTCTAAATTCATGGCCATCGTGGAGATCATTTGAACTCGTCAAGTCTGTTTTTCTTGGAGCTGAATTAAAAACTGCAACTACAAAGTTAATATATACAGCCTTCTAAGTTCTTGCGTTATTTATTTATTTTTTCCAGCCTACTTCTAACTTTTCTGCTGATGTTGAGATGAACACCAAATATTCACGGCCTATAAAAATGATTAACAGGGAAATAAATTGAAATGATGACTTGCTTTGTTCAATATCTCAGTTTTCATAAGTGGTCTAAGTAAATTTTTAAAAAATAAATAATTTAGGTAAAAAAATGAGTAAATAACAAAATTAAGGCAGAAATAAATAAGTTATTTGAAACCAATGAGAACAAAGACACACATACCAGAATCTCTGGGACATAGGTAGAGCAGTGTTTAGAGGGAAATTTATAGCATTAAATGCCTACAGGAGAAAGTGGGAAAGATCTGAAATCGACAACCTAACATCAGAATTAAAAGAACTAGAGAAGCAAGAGCAACAAATTTGAAAGCTAGCAGAAGACAATAAATAACTAAGATCAGAGCAGAACTGAAGGAGATAGAGACACAAAAAACCTTCAAAAAATCAATGAATCAATGAATCCAGGAGCTGGTTTTTTGAAAAGATTAACAAAATAGATAGGCCACTAGCCAGACTAACAAAGAAGAAAACAGAGAAGAATCAAGTAGACATAATAAAAAGTGGTGTTCAATAAAGGGGATATCACCACTGATCCCACAGAAATACAAACTAGCATCAGAGAATATACTATAAACACCTCTATGCAAATAAACTAGAAAATCTAGAAGAAATGGATAAATTTCTGGACTCATATGCCCTCCCAAGACCAAATCAAGAAGTCAAATCCCTGAACAGGCAAATAACAAGTTCTGAAATTGAGGCAGTAATTAATAGTCTATCAAAAAACCCCAGGACCAGACAGATTCGAAGCTGAATTCTACCAGAAGTACAAAGAGGAGCTGGTACCATTCCTTCTAAAACTATTCCAAACAATAGAAAAAGACGGAATGCTTCCTAACTCCTTTTATGAGTCCAGCATCACCCTGATACCAAAACCTGGCAGAGACACAACAACAACAAAAAATTTCAGGCCAATATCCCTGATGAACACCGAAGTGAAAATCCTCATTAAATACTGGCAAACTGAATCCGGCAGCACATCAAAAAGCTTATCTACCATGATCACGTCGGCTTCATTCCTGGGATGCAAGGCTAGTTCAACATATGCAAATCAATAAATGTAATCCATCACGTAAATAGAACCAATGGTAAAAACCGCATGATTATCTCAATAGATGCAGAAAGGGCCTTTGATAAAATTCAACACCCCTTCATGCTAAAAACTCTCAATAAACTAGTTATTGATGGAAAGTATCTCAAAATAATAAGAGCTATTTATGACAAACCCACAGCCAATACCGTACTGAATAGGCAAAAGCTGGAAGCATTCTCTTTGAAAACTGGCACCAGACAAGGATGCCCTCTCTCACTACTCGTATTCAACATAGTATTGGAAGTTCTGGCCAGAGCAGTCAGGCAAGAGAAAGAAATAAAGGTATTCAGATAGAAAGAGAGGAAGTCAAATTGTCTCTGTTTGCAGATGACAAGATTGTACATTTAGAAAACCCTGTCATCTCAGCCCAAAATCTCCTTAAGCTGATAAGCACCTTCAGCAAAGCCTCAGGATACAAAAACAATGTGCAAAAATCACAAGCATTCCTATACACCAATAATAGACAAACAGAGAGCCAAATCATGAGTGAAATCCCATTCACAATTGGTACAAAGAGAATAAAATACCTAGGAAACCAATTTACAAGGGATGTGGTAGACCTCTTCAAGGAGAACTACAAACCACTGCTCAAGGAAAAGAGAGGACACAAACAAATGGGAAAACATTCTATGGTCATGGATAGGAAGAATCAATATTGTGAACATGGCCATATTGCCAAAAGTAATTTATGTATTCAATGCTATCACTATCAAGCTACCATTGACTTTCTTCACAGAATTAGAAAAAAACTACTTTAAATTTCATACAGAACCAAAAAAGAGTCTGTATAGCCAAGACAATCCTAAGCAAAATGAACAAAGCTGGAGGTATCATGCTACCTGACTTCAAACTATACTGTAAGGCTACAGCAACCAAAACAGCATGGTACTGGTACCAAAACAGATATATAGACCAATGGAACAGAACAGAGACCTCAGAAATAATGCTACACATCTACAACCATCTGATCTTTGACAAACCTGACAAAAGCAAGCAATGGGGAAAGGATTCCCTATTAAATATATGGTGTTGGGAAAACTGGCTAGCCATATTCAGAAAACCGAAACTGGACTTCTTCCTTACAAAATTTGACTCAAGATGGATTAAAGAGTTAAACATAAGACCTAAAGCCATAAAAACCCTAGAGGAAAACCTAGACAATACCATGCAAGACACAGGCATGAGCAAAGACTTCATGACTAAAACACCAAAAGCAATGACAACAAAGGCCAAAATTGACAAATGGGATCTAATTAAACTAAAGAACTTCTGCATAGCAAAAGAAAGGATCATCAGAGTGAACAGGCAACTTACAGAATGATTTTTGCAATCTATCCATCTGACAAAGGGTTATTATCCTGAATCTACAAAGAACTGAGACAAATTTACAAGAAAAAAATAACCCCATCAAAAAGTGGGTGAAGGATATGAACAGACACTTCTCAAAAGAAGACATTTATGCGGCCAATAAACATATGAAAAAAAGCTATCATCACTGGTCATTAGAGAAATACAAATCAAGTCCACAGTGAGATACCATCTCATGCCAGTTAGAATGGCAATCATTAAAAAGTCAGGAAACAACAGATGCTGGAGAGGATGTGGAGAAATAGGAATGCTTTTACACTGTTGGTGGGAAGGTAAATTAGTTCAACCATTGTGGAAGACTGTGGCAATTCCTCAAGGATCTAGAACCAGAAATACCATTTGGCCCAGCAATCCCATCACTAGGTATATACCCAAAGGATTATCAATCATTCTACTATAAAGACACATGCACACGTATGTTTATTGCCACACTATTCACAATAGCAAAGACTTGGAGGCAACCCACACATACACACCCTGGAATACTATGTAGCCATATAAAAGAATGAGTTCATGTCCTTTGCAGGGACATGGATGAAGCTGGAAACCATCATTCTCAGCAAACTAACACAGAACTGAAAACCAAGCACTGCAAGTTCTCACTCATAAGTGGGAGTTGAACAATGAGAACACATGGATACAGGGAGGGGAACATCACAGACCAGGACCTGTTGGGGGGTGTGGGGCTACGGGACAGATAGCATTAGGAGAAATTCCTAATGTAGATGACGGGTTGATTGGTACAGCAAACCACCATGGCACGTGTATACCTATGTAACAAACCTGCACATTCTGCACATGTATCCCAGAACTTAAAGTATAATTTAAATAATGCAATAATGAAAAGAAAAAATAAAAAAAATAGAAAATAAGTCAAATACATGTTTATAAATGAACTTTTCATGTAATTTAAAGTCTTAAAATTATGTTAAATTAAGTGATAGGTATTAACATCTAGGTCATTTACAAGTAAGATAAAATACCAAGATGTAGCAGACAGTTCAAAATTTCTTGTTTCCTAGGTTTTCACTAGAAATTGAGGTTACTAAGAGTCAAAAATTCTAAGTAATATATAATTCTGTTCAGAAAGTGTACAAAATAAGATGTGTTTTTAATGAGAAAAATTATAAGAGCCATAAAAATGTATTCCTCATTGAGAAAAAAATAATTTTGTCTCAATCTAGAGGCTTGTTTCCAGAAGTAAATTTAGAGAAGACATAGAACAAGATAGAAAGGAACCAGTAAGTAGGAGAGTGAGAGATGTGAAGAAAAGTATAGGTATGAAGATGTATTTTTGGTAAGGAAGATTTTAAAAAAGAACAAAAGAAAATTTTGCATGGGAAAGACTTTTGTGTAGTGAATTTTTTCCTAAAGTAAAATGACTAGTTATTTAAGAAAGAGGAAACACAGGACAAAGCAAAAGGCTGAAGCATGCCATTGACAGTCTGAGTAAGTTGTGGTAAGTTTTGTGAAGGATGAATTTAGGAAAGAAATTTTGTCTGTGATCAAGTTGGCTATAATTAGAAGGAAATTATGTCTTTCTAAAGATTGAACTTTGATATAAAAATTAAGCTTTTGATATGAAAAATTAAAAAGATTGAACTTTGATATATAACTAAAAATTTTTGGTTCCCTGTGTTAGCACAACCAAGTTTCTTTCGAAGTATTGATCTTCTCTTAGTAGAAGTTGCAAGATGTTTTGATTTTTGATTCTGAAATCTGTTTTTTAAGTTTTCAATTATCTTCTGAACTGCAGTTTCTTCCTGTTGTACAGTTTATGTTTCTGCCACATTTCTTCCTGAGATTCATTTAGTTTTTCCTAGTTTCTGGTTAGAAATGCTATTTTCCTCATTTAGAATGGTAATTTCACTTATCAAGGTAAAGTTTTCCTCTTGAAGATTCTCAGATTCGTGTATCCGAAGTTCAGCTTTTGCTGTATCTCTTTGCATGGGATTTGTAGGTCACATATCATTGCCTTCTGATCTCCTCCTTTCTCTCCTTGAGAAGGTCTAGAATGAGAACTCTCTCCTTAAACATTTTGGCCGGCTCCTATAACGTTTTCTCTATTTCTGTCCCTACTGTTAGGGTCTGGCACTGAAATGTTTCCCTTGAAGGCCTAGCAAAGCAATGTTTTCCTCCAGTATAACTTGACTTTCTATTCTTGGCTTTTCTTGATGTGTCTTAATTTTTTCATGTAGCCAGAAAACTTTCCATGCTATTACTAAAAGCCATGGATTACCTTGCTCAAGGTGTTGGTTTTCCTGTTTATGTTCCTCTGTAATGCGGTGTACACTCATAGCTTTGACCACGTTCTTCCTGTGTCTGATTAAATTCAAGTGCCTTTTCATCAGGTTTGACTACAGGATATCTAAATGGGTTTCCCATAAAAAGAAGCAATCATACTGCCAGAAGATTTTAATAAAAACAAAATCCTTTTGTTAACTGGCCTGAGAAACAAAGATTGTGTATTTTATTAAGATAATTTCATGTTGTATTTATTAGGTTTTTGATTACTTAGGGAAACTGGGTTTTGATGAGGTTAAGGGTTTTGCATCCATGTAACTTTCTGTATTGCTTTTGAAGTCTTTTGATTATCACCCTAGTGATTATCACAATGACCTGTGATCCTGTTTTGATCAAGTATTTTAAACCTTTGGGTATCTTTGACAGACTTCCCCATATCAAAATTCTAAATTAAGTAATTTTGACCTAAAATTAACTTTTAGATTTTTCAGTTGTATCCCTGGAGAGCTTCAAAGGATGTATTCCTCATCTTGTAGAGATATTAAATGATTAGGCTTATTTGGTAAATTATATGGGAAACATTGTCAAATGAGAAGTGATACTAGATCTTTTTCCAGTTACATTTATGGGTATGTCACTAATAAAAATGTTTCAAAACTGTATATGAAATTCTTTTTTTTTTTTTTGAGACGAAATCTCGTTTTTGTCCCCCAGGCTGGAGTGCAATGGTGTGATCTCGGCTCATTGTAAACTCTGCCTCCCAGGTTCAAGAGATTCTCCTGCCTCAGCCTCCCAAGTAGCTGGGATTACAGATGCCTGTCACTATGCCAGGCTAATTTTTGTATTTTTAGTAAAGACGGGATTTCACCATGTTGGCCAAGCTGGTTTCAAACTCCTGACCTCAGGTGATCCGCCTGCCTTGGCCTCCCAAAGCGCTGAGATTACAGGCATAAGCCACCGCGCCCTTCCCTATAAAATTCTTAAAAGTGTAATATGTCATCTGTAATAGTTCTGGTTATTATATTGCATGCCACGAAAAAAAAAACAAAAACAAAAACAAATTCCCTTGTCAATTGCTGATTGTAATGAACTTTCATCAGATTTTTAACATGGCTATTTTAAGTCTGTCATCCACAGTTGTTGTCTTGATTTTTCTCTAAAAGCATTTGTAATCAGATTCATGGAAAAGATACTAACAAGTATTCTTAAATACAGGTTTCCAATAGCTTTAAAGTCAATGGACTAAATAAAAATTTCCTAGAATTATAATAAAAATACTGATGGATTCATGAAGATCCTAATCAAGACAAAGCTGAACAAAATCAATGATATTGGAAAACTGTTGGAAAAAACGTTTGTTTTGTTTTCTTTTTCCTTGAGATGGAGTCTCACTCTGTGCCCAGGCTGAAGTGCAGTGGCTTGGTCTCAGCTCACTGCAATCTCTGCCTGCAAGGTTCAAGCTATTCTCATGTCTCAGCCTCCCGAGTAGCTGGGACTACAGGCACACATCATTAAGCCTGGCTACTTTTTGTATTTTTAGTAGAGATGGGGTTTTGCCATGTTGGCCAGGCTGGTCTATAACTTCTGTCTTCAAGTGATCCACACTCCTCAGCCTCCCAAAGTGCTCGGATTACAGATGTGAACCACTGCACCAGGCCAAAAATAATGTTTTTATGACTTTTATTTGAAACATCATTGGTTCTTTACTTGAATGCTTTATTTTTCAGATTTAAGGAAATTTTATCTCTTAAGCTATCTATAGTTTACAGCTATTTGGTATTCTGTGAACAAAGGTGAAAACATTTGCTTTTCTTCTTATTTGATCCCTCCAAAATTTGAAAACTATTTGTGAGTATTCTTCTTCTTCTTGTTATTTTTTGCAATATGGTTACTTGCAGAAATTCAGTAAGAATCTACTCTCTTTATGCAGGATATGCCTTTGCCTCATTATACTCCTGAAAGCAAGATGGGTCACCAGCAGCTCTTCTGGAGAAAATTCAGCCAGGGTTTGCACTCTTGCTGCATCTGCTCAAATTGGCATAGTCTGATCCAGAAATGTGGCCTCAAATAGGTGCCACTGGTGTTTCCATCAGTAGGTAAAGGATATAGGTTTCATTAAATTGGACTAAGTGATCTTCTTTAAATGGATTATCCAAGGCATCCATGCAATGAAAGAAACCAAGTTACCTATTTTTACATCAAATAAAAATTTTATAAAACCAGCAAAAAATATAACCAGATACAATAGAAATCATTGGTTATATTACCAAGGCTTTGACTGAAATGTCGTATTTGAGAATGTGCATAGAATGCCTGACTTCAAAGAGTCTCACACTTACAGTGAGTGAATAAGAACTGTCACTTCCTGGCAGGCCCAAGAACCTTCAGACTCCAAGTGAAATCTAAAGTCTTCCTTGATGTGGCTTTCTAGCCTGAAGAAGTTTTGAGGCTTTTATTTCTTTTTATCACTTTTTATCTATATGTTGATTACATAGGAAATTCAGATTTGAGTTCCTATGTACTTTCTATGTTTTAAAAACACTAGAATACTCTTGGTATTAAACTGTAGCTGTATGCATTGTTTCCAAATTCTTGTTATCTATCTATAGACTGGACTAAATCCCAAACTCTTCTAGTTTCCTCTAGTTGAATTTTCTTCCACAGAATTACCAAAAATAAGAAATGCTCTGTTCTGGAAGTCCTATACACTGAAGTTATTAATAGATACATTTTAAGGAACAAGTCTCAGGGTTGATGTACAAGTCATACAAAGTTCATCAAACTGTCTGATGCCATAAACAAAGATATTCGAACTGCAAACCAGTAAAAGAAGTTGATGTTTTTATGCTGTGACAGCTTTTCCCAAGATACTAGAACAAGATTCCCTATCATAATGAGACTCTTACCCCTCTTAATTTCTACCTTTTTCATTTGGCAGGATAATGGTTATATGATTTATTTAATTGGTTGCCTTTTTAAGCCTAGGTTCATGGCTCAAAACTGTTATGCAAACTGGGATTGGCATATTACAATTAATTTTACTTTGTATTTTTATTTTTAAAACTTTGTATCTGTTGCTTGTTAAAATTTTCAGACATATAACTCCTGAGAAAATAATGCAGGCCCAGCATTTTGAGATGTTGGCAAAAGACTATGGAACAGACAAAATTGAACTTAATAATGAACTTGGGGTAGATGTAGCCTGAGAGCTACTCCCTTCAAATCTCCCTTGTTGCTCAAATGTGGTCAAAAGGATTTTGACACAGCTCCTAGGTGCCATTCACTCCTTCCCATGAGGGACCAGGCCAACAATCTGGGATAGGTCCATCCCAGCATCCAGGGACAATGAAAACCTAACTACAGGATGATTGATCACTGGTGCTTTTGGAGAAAGATCTTGGTCAAAAAGGGGAAATGTGAAAGCTTTCAGAATCAAAATAAAGTCCCTTGTGTTAAACAAACAAACAAATAAACAAAATACTGACAAAGCCAAGGAAGGCCATGATGGGTAGGTTCTCATGCATAAAAGGCTGAAACAAAAACTTTCACAAAAGACTGCAAAAATCACAACATGGCACAAAGGCCATTGTAATCTTAAACGCACACACAGAAAAATACTTCTGTAGGAACACTGCCCAGCAACTACCTGTTTAACCTTGAATTGTCACCACCCTTGTTGCTGATCCTTGTAGTCAAGGATAATAATCTCAAAAACAATTATGTAATCCTCCTCACTTTTCCTTTAAAGATCTTTGTCTTCCTTTACCTTCCCAACTATGCACATAGTTTACTATGGCATGTGTATTCCAATTGTAAAGTGGTATCCTCCCCAAAATACTGTTTTTCTTTTAAGAGAGTCTCTGTTTGTTATGTAGGTGGACAACATCAAAGTATTATAGTGTCCCTGAATTATTAGGTAGTCAGTGATTTTCTGGCTTCCAGTTCTGTAGCTGAATATTGTGACCAAGCCAACTGTATACTTATAAGGCCTTCCAAATAGTTTCCGCAAACTATTATACATCCTGAAATAAAATGCCCAAATATTTGCAGAGGTCCGTATGACTGCTTCTCAGACAAAGAAGAGAGAACTCAGACTATTGAGAATATCCTCAGAATCCATTTCCTCCTTTATACACACACATTTTTTTCCACTTTGATTTGATTTGTTAGAGAAAGAAGAGGCAGAGAATCTGAAATGCCTTTCCTTTTTCAATCTGACTTCTTTTTGGTTTCTCTTGAACATAGACCCCCATCCTGCTGCTCCCCATATTTCTCTAGGGGTTTCACTCGCTCTAGTCAGGTTTTCACACCACTACTATCAGTCCTCTGTCAAGGTCACGAATAAACTTCTTACCTTACGTCTTCTCTCAGCAGTATTCAACACAATTGATCACTCCCTCTTCTTTGAATGTTTTCTTTACTTGGGTTTTAGGATAGCACACCGTCCCAAGTTTTCCTCTTCTCCCAGTACCTTCTCATTTTAGGCTCCTTTCCCCAGGGAAACTATAAAGAAAATAGCTTAAAAAATGTAGTAAAAGAAATAAGTGGCAGGTTGCGGTGGCTCCTGCCTATAATCCTAGCACTTTGGGAGGCCTAGGCAGGTGGATCACCTGAGGTCAGGAGTTCAAGATTAGCCTGACCAACATGGAGAAACCTCATCTCTACTAAAAATATGAAATTATCCCGGCGTGGTGGTGGGTTCCTGTAATCCCAGCTACTCAGGAGGCTGAGTAGCTATAATCCCAGGTACTCAGGAGGCTGAGCTTGAACCTGGGAGGTGGAGGTTGTGGTGAGCCGAGATCAGCCTGGGCAACAAGATTGAAACTCCATCTACAAAAACAAACAAACAAACAAACAAACAAAAACAAACAAAAACAAAAACAGAAAGAAAAAAAGAAAGAAATAGAAGAACAAAAAGATATAAGACATGAAGACATGTAGAAAAGAATAAAATGGGATAGGCAAGTCCTACCTTATCTGTAGTTTTATAAATATAAAAGATTAAACACCCTAATTCAAAGGAAAAAATTGGTGGGATAGCTTTTTAAAAATGATGTAACAAGCTGTCTGTAAGAGACATGTTTTTGATTCACAGACAAAAATAGGCTAAAAGTAAAAGAATGAGAAAAGCTGTACCATGCAAACTAATCTCTCAAAAGAAAGCTGAAGAGTCTACATTAATATCAGACAAAATAGACTTTATGGCAAAAATTGCTACTGGTGACAAAGATATTTTATAATGACAAAAGGGTTAATCCATGAAGAAAATAGAACAATTATAAATATATGTGCACCTAACAACAGAGCCCAGAATCACAAAATAATATAATTGAAAGGAGAAAGAGACAATTTAACAATAATTGTAGAATTCCATACCCCATTTTCAATAATGCATAGAACAACCAGTAAGAAGATCAAGAAAGAAACAGAAGACTTGAAAACATTGTGAAACAACTAGGTCTAACAGATGCCTATAGAGCATTCCATCCAAAATCAGCAGAAAAGTCAGTATCTCAAGGGTACATGGAATATTCTCCAGGCCACAGAACAAGTCTTAATAGATTTAAAAGGTTTTAAATCTTATAAAATGTATTCCCTGTCTACAGCTGAAATCAATAAACAGAAAGAAATTTGGGAAACTCACAAATTCATGAGAATTAAACAACATATTCTTAAATAGTCGATAGTTTATTTATTTATTTATTTATTTATTTATTATTATACTTTAAGTTCTAGGGTGCATGTGCATAACGTGCAGGTTTGTTACATATGTATACTTGTGCCATGTTGGTGTGCTGCACCCATCAACTCGTCAGCACCCATCAATTCGTCATTTATATCAGGTATAACTCCCAATGCAATCCCTCCCCCGTCCCCCCTCCCCATGATAGGCCCTGGTGTGTGATGTTCCCCTTCCCGAGTCCAGGTGATCTCATTGTTCAGTTCCCACCTATGAGTGAGAACATGCGGTGTTTGGTTTTCTATTCTTGTGATAGTTTGCTAAGAATGATGGTTTCCAGCTGCATCCATGTCCCTACAAAGGACACAAACTCATCCTTTTTTATGGCTGCATAGTACTCCATGGTGTGTATGTGCCACATTTTCTTAATCCAGTCTGTCACAGATGGACATTTGGGTTGATTCCAAGTCTTTGCTATTGTGAATAGTGCTGCAATAAACATACGTGTGCATGTGTCTTTATAGCAGCATGATTTATAATCCTTTGGGTATATACCCAGTAGTGGGATGGCTGGGTCATATGGTACATCTAGTTCTAGATCCTTGAGGAATTGCCATACTGTTTTCCATAATGGTTGAACTAGTTTACAATCCCAGCAACAGTGTAAAAGTGTTCCTATTTCTCCACATCCTCTCCAACACCTGTTGTTTCCTGATTTTTTAATGATTGCCATTCTAACTGGTGTGAGATGGTATCTCATTGTGGTTTTGATTTGCATTTCTCTGATGGCGAGTGATGATGAGCATTTTTTCATGTGTCTGTTGGCTGTATGAATGTCTTCTTTTGAGAAATGTCTGTTCATATCCTTTGCCTACTTTTTGACGGGGTTGTTTGTTTTTTTCTTGTAAATTTGTTTGAGTTCTTTGTAGATTCTGGATATTAGCCCTTTGTCAGATGAGTAGATTGCAAAAATTTTCTCCCATTCTGTAGGTTGCCTGTTCACTCTGATGGTAGTTTCTTTTGCTGTGCAGAAGCTCTTTAGTTTAATGAGATCCCATTTGTCAATTTTGGTTTTGCTGCCGTTGCTTTTGGTGTTTTAGACATGAAGTCCTTGCCCATGCCTATGTCCTGAATGGTATTACCTAGGTTTTCTTCTAGGGTTTTTATGGTATTAGGTCTAACATTTAAGTCTCTAATCCATCTTGAATTAATTTTCGTATAAGGAGTAAGGAAAGGATCCAGTTTCAGCTTTCTACTTATGGCTAGCCAATTTTCCCAGCACCATTTATTAAATAGGGAATCCTTTCCCCATTTCTTGTTTCTCTCAGGTTTGTCAAAGATCAGATGGCTGTAGATGTGTGGTATTATTTCTGAGGACTCTGTTCTGTTCCATTGGTCTATATATCTGTTTTGGTACCAGTACCATGCTGTTTTGGTTACTGTAGCCTTGTAGTATAGTTTGAAGTCAGGTAGTGTGATGCCTCCAGCTTTGTTCTTTTGACTTAGGATTGTCTTGGCAATGTGGGCTCTTTTTTGGTTCCATATGAACTTTAAAGCAGTTTTTTCCAATTCTGTGAAGAAACTCATTGGTAGCTTGATGGGGATGGCATCGAATCTATAAATAACCTTGGGCAGTATGGCCATTTTCACGATATTGATTCTTCCTATCCATGAGCATGGTATGTTCTTCCATTTGTTTGTGTCTTCTTTTATCTCACTGAGCAGTGGTTTGTAGTTCTCCTTGAAGAGGTCCTTTACATCCCTTGTAAGTTTAAAGACCTAATCACAAAGGGAATTAGAAAATACTTTGAATTGGATGGAAATGAAAACACAACATACCAGAACTTGAAAGATGCAGCTAATACAGTGTTTAGAGGGAATTTTCAGTGGTGAATGCCTATACTAAATAATAATAAGATCTAAAATCAACAACTTAAACTTCACCTGGAGAATCAAGAAAAGGAAAGCAAATAAAACCCCAGACCAGGAATAGGAAGAAAATAATAAAGGGTAGAGCAGAAATAAATGAAATATGGAATAAAAAAATTTAGAAAATCAATGAGACTAAAAGTTTCTTCTTTGAAAATATCAACAATATTGACAAACTTTAAGCCAGACTGAGAAAAAATAGAGAAGACTCAAATTACTGAAATGTGGAATTAAAGAGAAAGCATTGCTACTGGTCTTACAAGAGTAAAAAAGATTCTAGGACAATATTGTGAAAAATGTATGCCAACAAATTCAATAGCCTAGATGAAATGGAAAAGTTCCTGGAAACACACAAACTACTGAAACTGGCTAAAGAAGAAATAAAACATCTCAATAGATATATAACAAGTCAAGAGATCGAATTAGTAATAAAAACCTTCCTACAAAGAAAATGCCAGGCCCATATAAGTTACTCATGAATTCTACCAAATGTTTAAAGAATAATTAATATCAGTTCTTCACAAACTGTTCCAAAATAAAAATATGAGAAAATGCTTTCCAGTTTTTTCTGTGACACTGGTATCACTCTAATACCAAAACATAACAAAGACATCACAGACACACACAAAAAATCCACAGGCCAATGTCCCTTATGAATAGATAATAGATATAAAAATTCTCAAGAAAATACTAGCAAAGTGAATCTAGCAACATATACAGAGGGGTTATACACTATGATCAACTGGGATTTATCCCATGAAGGCAGACTTGTTTCAACACATGAAAATTCATCAAGGTAATAAAGGACAAAATCACATGATCATCTCAATAGTTGCAGAAAAGTCCCATGATTATCTCAATAGTTGCAGAAAAAGCATTTGACAAAATCTATACCAAAAGTACAAGCAACTAACATAAAGTAAATTGAACTTCATCAAAATTAAAAACTTTTGTGCTTCAAACCTAACTATCAAGAAAGCAAAAAAGCAACCCACAGAATGAAAGAAAATGTTTGCAAATAGTGTATTTGATAAAGGTATGAATGAGAATATGGAGAGAATATAAAGAACTTACAGTGCAGCAACAAAAAACCAAATAACCCAATTAATAATGGGCAAATAATTTAATATGTCTTTCTCCAAAGAAGATATACAAGTGCTCAGTAAACACATGAAAAGACACTCGACATCATTGGTCATTAGGAAAATGTAAATTTCTACAATGAGATGCCACTTTGCACCCACTACTATGGCAATTATAAAAAACGCAGGGCAATAAGGAAAGTTGCTGAGTATGTATAGAAATTGAAACCTTCGTTCATTGCTGGTGGTGTAAAATAGTGCAAGTACTTTGGAAACATTGTTAGCTGCTATATAACCCACCAGTTCCACTCCTCGGTATGTTTCCAAGAGAAAGAAAAACTTATCTCTACATAAAAACCTTATACATAAATGTTCATGGGAGCATTATTCATAATAGCCAAAAAGTGGAAACAACTCATATGACCATCAATTGTTGAGTGACTAGAGAAAATGTGGAATATCTGTGTAATGGAATACTAACCAGCCGTAAAAAGGAATCAAGTACATGCTGCAATATGGGTGAACATTGGAAACACTACGGGAAGTGAAAAGCACCAGACACAACTAACCGCATAATGTATGATTCCACTTATATGAAATGTCCAGAATGGGAAAATCCATAGAGCTATAAAGTAGATTTGTGATTTTCAGGAGCTGGAGGAGGGAATACTGGGAATGACTGCTAATGGGTAAGAGGTTTATTTTTGGAGTGGTAAAATGTTTTGGAATTAGGTCTTAGTGATTGTTGTACAACCTCATGAGTATACTAAAACCACTAAATTGTATAGCTTTAAAAGATCTGTTTTATGGTATATAAATTATACTTCAATTTTAAAAGATTCTTATTTCAAAAGTCAGGGCTTGGGAGAAATTGTAGTCATTCTTAACTTTTACCATTCCACATCCAATCCATCAGGAATTCCTGCCAGCTATACTTAGAAATATATCCAGAAACACATCACTTTCACCAACTCCATTGCTGCATCCCCTGGTTTAAACAACCATAATTTCTTCCTCAATTATTGTACTAGCCTCCTCACTGGACACTCTGCTTCCATACTTGCCTCCTACTCTATTCTTAACACAGCAGCTACGGTGATGATGTAATTCTTCTATGCAAAAATCTCTAATATCATTCCACTTCACTGACAGTAAAAACCAAAGTTGCTATTATGGTCCATAGGCTCTAGAGCTATACAGTCCAACATAGTAACCATTAGTCACATGTGGTTATTGAGCCCTTGAAATGGAACCTCAGCAAATAAGGAATTTTGAAGGTGTATTTGGAAGAATTCATGTGTGTGTGAATCTACTTTTCCAAGTGTGAATTTTACGTAGTTTTAGATTTAGAAAGCTAAATACAGGTTGCAATTGTTTACTAGGGCTGCCATACAAAGTACCACAGACTAGCCAGCTTAAACAGAAATCCATTTTCTCATGATTCTAGAGGGTGAAAATCTGAGATGAAAGTGTCACTGGGTTGATTTCTTCTGAGGTCTCTTTCTTTGGCTTGCAGATGGCTATCTTCTGCTGCCTCACACTGTCTTCCTTCTGTGTGTATCTGTGCCCTGATCTCTCTTCTTATAAGGACACCAGTCATTTGGATTCTTCTTATAAGGACACCAGTCATTTGGATTAGGGCTAACCTATATGGCCTCATTTTACCATATTCACCTCTTTAAGGGCCTTCTCTCCAAATATAATCACATTCTGAGGTCCTTGGAGTTAGAATTTCAACATATAAATTTTGAGGAAATGCAATTTAGCCTGTAATATGGGTTGAAAATGTAGCATCCAAATTGACATGGACTGCAATAATAAATTATACACCAGAATTTGAAGATATAGTAATGAAAAAAAGAATCTAAAATACCCCCCGCACCCTGCCCACTTTTTGAGATGAGTAGAGATCTTGTCATGTTGCCCAGGCTGGCCTCAAAATCCCAGGCTCAAGTGATCCTCCTTCCTTAGCCTCCCAGGTAGCTGGGACTACAGGTGCATGTAAAAAATCTTTTTGATGATTTTATATGTAATTTTATTTTTACATGTAATCCATATATAAATCTTTTATATGGATTACATGTTGAAAAAATAGTGTTTTGGATATATTGACAAAGTATATTATTAAATCTACTTTACCTGTTTCTTTTTTAAGTGTGGCTACTAGAAAGTTTAGAATTCTATCTGTGGCTCACATTCTATTTCTATTGGCCAGCACTACTCTGCAATGTAGCCTCACATTTTACCCAGCTAATCCCATTTCCTGCTGCTCTATTCCAGTCTCTGTGCCAGCTTCATTGGTACGCCTAGAACTCTGAGGTTTTTGCACTTGCTGTTCTTTCTGTCTGGAACACTTGAGCTCCAGATGTCCCCATGACTTGCTCCCTGCCTTCTTGGGACATTATTCAAATATCACCTCATTGAAATCTTCTCCAGTGGTATGTATGTGTGTGTGTGTGTGTATGTGTATATATATATACACACATATATATACATACACACACACACATATATAAATAAATACTGAAGCATAGTGAGGTCATAGGGAAGTGGAAAAGGGAAGAGGTGAAAGTCAATCAGTGGTGTCACAACTGTGGGAGACCCTCTGAGAAACTAGGTAGAGCACATCTCAGAACTGTCCTGCTCAGGAGCAAGGAGGCTAGGGTATATCCATCACCTGATTTCTTGAATTATTTGAGAATCACTCCTGGGGACAGTCATTCATAACATTTCCATAGAAAAACATTGAAGCTTGAGGTGAAATGCCATTGGCATGAATGAGAACTACCCACAAAAGCTACAGGTGACCTGGGGGAGAGCTAACAGTCCCTGCTATACTCCTTTGCCCCCAACACACCCCACCCTCTGAAACCAACTGAACTGTGTCCTCCAAAATTCACACGTTGAAATCCTTACTCCCAGTGTGACTGTACTTGGAGAGAAGATCTTTAAGGAGCTCCTTAAGGTTAAATGAAGTCCTAAGGTTGGAGCCCTGATCCAGTAGGATTCATGTCCTTGTAAGAAAAGACACCGGAGTACTTGCTCTGTCCACCTGCACACAGAAAGGCCATGTGAGCACACAGCAAGAAGGCAGTTGTCTGCAAGCCAGGAAGAGAGCACTCACCAGAAACAGAATTTGCTGGTACCTTGATCTTGGGCTTCCAGCCTCCGGAACAGTGAGAGAATACATTTCCTTGTTTAAGCCACTGTTGTTTACCATATTTTTTATGGCACCTGTAGCAGACTAATCCGCTCTCTGTGTTTATTTATTTACCTTCTGAGGTTTATCACCATCTCACATCGTATGTGCTATACTAATTTATTTCATTTGTTTGTTTTCTTCATCCACTATTGTATAGAGTCTGTGAGGACAGATATTTTTGTCTCTTTTGTCCTCTGCTATTTCACCAGTGCATACAAGAATGCCTGGAGTGTATTTGCTGAATGAACAAATGAATTCTTGTCTGTAGCTTCAATTGTGGTCAGTATTTTATTGATATCATGAAATATTAAGGACCACCTACATAATTTGTGGGGACCCAGTGCAAAATAAAAATGTGGGAGTTTCTTGTTCAAAAACTTCAAGTGGTGACAACAAAGTGTTAAATCACATATGGGACCTTTCTAGCATAAGGCCGTCTGTGACTGTGCAGGTCACGAGCCCATGAAGCTAGCCATGTAGGTGATCCTCAGATATCTCTAGCTTGGGCCACTCCTTTGATTTTTAGTCCTACACATGCAGCTGCCAGTCTCTTTTGCTTGGATATCTGAAGGCATCTGTAGCTGATGCTCCAAATGGAGTTCTTGTTTTTGGCTCTCACCCAGTGTTTCTTCCTTAGTTGGGCGGCCACCACCCACCCAGTCAGGCTGTCCAGAGTTCTATACGCCATCATTGTAACTTCCTCATCCGCATGTTTGGTTCTGTCCATTTAATTCCTAAATATCCCTTAAGGATATATATTTTCCCAGCTCTACTGAAACCACCTGAGTCCAACTTACCCTAATTTCTCATCTGAACTATTCCTGTTTCCCCCCCAAATCTTGTGCACCCCTTCACCATTTACACAATAGCCACAGCCAACTCTTTTAAATGCAGACATGATCATCTCACTCTCCTGCCTGGGCACTTCTCATGGCTTCCCACCATTCTTTTTTGTTTGTTTGTTGGTTTGAGACGGAGTCTCGCTCTGTCATCAGGCTGGAATGCAGTGGCGCAATCTCAGCTCACTGTAACCTTCTCCTCCTGGGTTCAAGTGATTCCCCTGCCTCAGCCTCCTGAGTAGCTGGGATTACAAGTGTGTGCCACAATGGCTGGCTAATTTTTTGTATTTTAGTAGAGACAGGGTTTTACCATGTTGGCCAGGATGGTCTCCATCTCCTGACCTCGTGATCCGCAGCCTCGGCCTCCCAAAGTGCTTAGATTATAGGCGTGAGCCATCGTGCCCAGCCCTACCACCCTTATAATCGATGAAGATTCGTGCATGGCCCTGTCTGATGAGGTCCTGCTCTCCTTCCCAGCTGCACCTGTGTTAACCATCCCCACCCATCTGTGCTCCAGTCACTCTGGTTTTTCATCATGGCCTGCTCCCCACCTTCACTTGGAAAGGCAGTTATTCTTTATGCCATTTTACAGATAAGGACACTGAGCTTCAAAATGACAAAAGGACTTACCCTAGGGCATGCTACCTGTAAGAAGCAGAGTGTCTTCTGGAATCTTTATTGAATGAATGAATGCATGCATGCATGCATGAACAAGTGAATGATACAGTAAACAAAGGCCCTAAGTCAGGAGTACTTAGGTGGCTCAGTGGAGATGCATTGAAGGACCTGGTCACCTGTTAGACCCTGCCAGGGCTCTCTTTGGCAGTATGTGCCTCACTATGTGTGAGGAGGTGCTGTCTTGCTTTCAGTGTGTAAATATCATGCCTTGATGGAGAAACTGCAGCAGAGAGGCCTTGGTGCCCCAGCACATCTGTCACAGCCCACACAACACCACCAGAGTGAAAGCAACAAACTCAACGAACTGCAAACTTGTCTGTACCACCTGGGTGCAAGCAGGAATGGGTGTGAATGTGATAGTTTCTGTTCCTTTTCTTTTTATAGGTCGGGAGCTGGAGAGGTGAATGATTCTCAAGGTGGCTGTGAGCCTTATACTCTTTTATATTGCCAGGCAGAATCAGCGCTGGGATGCGACAAGCTGTTTCCCCATTCCCAGGTCACTGGGGTGAGGCTGTGGCCAGAGAGTGCCCAGTTCCTAGCTCACAGTCAGTGGGGGTGGAGTGGGGGACCTTCTCTGATAGCCCACACTTCTGTCAGTGGGAAGATTTGGATTTGTTCTGAGGGGCAGAAGCAGACATTCCTTCCTATGTGGGGCTATTGTGCAAAGTTTGGGGGCAAAGCTGGGTGGAGAAATGTGGGTATTTAGAATAATGTCTGCCTTTTCACATGAAAACTCTTTAAACATTTGTTTCATACCTATGTAGAACTGGGGCTAAGACTGTAGTTACAAGGGGGATATGAGGAAGGTGCTGATGGCAGTGCTCTGCCTCTCTGTCCCTTGGGTCCCAGGCAGCCCACTCAACACAACAGAAATCCACAATCCTTAGGAGTCACTCAAAAGCCCCCTCCTAGAAGTTATCATCTATACTATTAAAGCATGCCCTTTGAGGGCTACCTCGAGAACCCAGCAAGCCTCTCAACCAGCGGCGTGGTCTCCTGGGAAGAGTTTTGAAAAATACAAGGGCTCTTAGTCAGGTGCCCTCAACCCACCAATATCTGAAGGATTGCCACTGACTACCTCTCTGTGATGGCTGCTGAGGGCCTGGGCAGCACAGATGGTGGAGGAATGGACTGGAACCCGACTCTCCTTAGAGAGCCTGTGGCTCAGAAACATACTGGGTTGGCTTTGCACACAGCCTAGTCTTCTTCACCATTCTTCCCCTGCAGAGTGGTCATGGGGCTGGCATCAGATGTGCAGGTTTTGTCCCACTCCTGCGTCCTCTGTTCCCTTCGGCTCCAACCCCACCCTTGTCCCCTTTCTGCTGTCAGGTGTCTATCAGCTGACCTTTGATAGCAGGTTGATGATCTTATTTTGCCCAGAGCGTTTCTTTGAGGCAATAAGTTGTTTTGGAGAATCAGGTGAGTGAAATTTCAGGCCATAACACTGTTGTGAAGATATTTGAGATTTAAGGCTGGTTTTCAACACCATTTAACTTCTACCAAGTTAACACATTCTCAGTTGTAAGAACATCTGCCGTAAAGCCTTTTTCTGCCCATTTTATAGTTTGCCCTTCGCAATGGTCTGCGAAGTAGGAAGGACATTATTCTTAATCCCATTTTACAGAGAAGGGCACTAAGCTTCTGAGTGACAAAAGGACTTATCCTAGGGCAAACTACCAGTAACTGGCAGAAAGAGGTTGATTACTGATATGGTTTGACTCTGTGTCCCCACACAGATCTTACCTTGAATTGTAATCCTCATCATCCCCATGTGTCAATGGCAGAACCAGGTGGAGGTAATTGGATCATGGGGGCAGTTTCCCTCATGCTGTTTTTGCGATAGTGAGTGAGTTCTCACAAGATCGGATGGTTTAGCATTTCCTCTGCTTGCACTCACTCTGTCCTGCCGCCCTGTGAAGAAGGTGCCTGCTTCTCCTTTGCCTTCCATCATGATTGTAAGTTTCCTGAGGCCTCCCTAGTAATGTGGAACTAAGTCAATTAAACCTCTTTCCTTTATAAATTACCCAGTCTCTGGTATTTCCTCATAGCAGTGTGAGAACAAACTTATACAACTATGTAGTTCTTTTGATGTCGGATGCAATGTTCTTTCCTCTGCTCCTCAGATAGTCTTAACATTTGCTCTTCTTGAATATGTTATGGATCTGTCCTAAATTTTACAGTACTAAAAGCTGTTGAGTTTCTTTCATAGACAGAAGATAGGGTTGATTCAATTCAGTTTATATCAATTCTATATTGAGTCCAAACAGAGTTCTGGGCTAAATACTGGAAATAGAAATGGAAAGCCCAGGCTCTTCCCTTAAAGAGGTCACAGATGAGGGGAATTCTCTTCTCACCGGTGCCTTCCCAATTGCTTCTCAATCCTCTCCAGCCCTTTGCGAAGAAAATAAACCCTTTACTCTGCCAAGCTGGAGGTCTTTCCTCCTCAGCGTGTTTTTGTCTTGGAAGAGAAATAAATGCTTCTGCAAATCAGCTAGTGGGTTGCAGCCAGGCTCTAACAGGAGAGACCTGTTTGGGGATGCTTCACTGGCTCTCCTTCTGGAAGAAGACCCTGTGATAAACAAGATCATGATGGAGAGCAGCATACCGCCTTTCGCACCAAGACGAGAACCTCAAATTGTCCTTCTTTGCTGTGAGCTCTGTGCAAGGTCCACCCTTGCAGGAAGGGACCGTATCAGAGTTTCTTGAGAGACTGAACTGATCTGTCTGTCTGGCCAAGAGAAGTAGAGGTGAGGACCATTGACGTCAGTCACATTCACATGCTGACCCAATCCCAGGTGACCTTCACAACTGACATACCATTACAAAGGTCTACTGTGGTGACTACATTTGTTTAAAACAAAACTGGACCAAGTAGCCCAGCAGGCATGGCCAGGACAATTGGAAAGAAAAATCAGCATTGAAACATCTCTGAAAAAGCT
Organism: Rhinopithecus roxellana; assembly: GCF_007565055.1. Taxonomy (NCBI): domain Eukaryota; kingdom Metazoa; phylum Chordata; class Mammalia; order Primates; family Cercopithecidae; genus Rhinopithecus; species Rhinopithecus roxellana. The sequence continues at coordinate 125,269,467 of NC_044556.1, forward strand.
AGAAGTGAACATCTGCCCCCACCCTCCCCTGCCCCTGGTCTCTTCCTTTCTGTGTACTGGATTTCTTATTTGGGAGGATGAATTTGGTAAAGGGGTTTAGCTGAGGGTGTTTTCCTCTGTCACAAGCTGAGACTACAGCTGGTTAGCCCTTTGCTTTCTCTAACATCATGGAACGCTCCCTTAGGCATGCGACTTAGATATTCACTTTCTCCTGGGGAGCTTGGGTGGTGATACTGGCCTTCCTTGCTTTGTTGACTGCAATCCTGGACCTGAATATCATTCTTAGGTAGAATCTTGGCACAAAATCTTCTCTTCCTTCTATCTTTAGTGCCTAATTACCCTGTATTTCTTCTTAAGAAACCTTTAGGACATATGAGATTGTGAGGTATTTGGGGATCTTAAACAATCAATACCATTTATTATTGTCCATCAGGTGAAGCAACAGAGCCAAAGGTCTAATTTACAAGTGACTCATGGTTTGAAATCTAATTGATTCCTGGGGAGCCATGACAAATCGAACCATTGTAAGACAAACTCTCATTTTCTGTAAGTGTCATTTTATCAATTCCACTTTCTACCTTGGAATCTAATGTCATACCACAAAAATACCCAGAGTAATCCCAACAAAATGAAACTAAAATAAAACACAGATATAAACTTTTCAAACATTTATAAACTATATAAAGACAAATTCAGTAGAAAAGCTATAACAATGTTCCATTTGGGTGATCCTTTTGTCTTTTTGGCTGAAATGAACCAGCCTGAAGCTTTTTGAAATGTTGCTTCCACGAAGCCTGGATTGAAGTTCTCTCTTCTTTCTGCGATAAATCTCCCTGTAACAGTGGCTCTCAACTGAGGATGATTTTCTCCCCCCAGAGAACATTTGGCAATGTCGGGAGACATTTTTGGTTGTCACAACATGGTGGGAGGCAGGGGTCCTACTGGAATTTAGTGGGTAACAGCACAGGGCAGGTCCCTACAACAAAGAATTATCTGACCAAAATGTTAATAGTACTGCTGTATTGAAACACTGCTTTGTAGCGTGGACATTTCAAACTGAGTTAACATTCAGGTCATTTCGTTGAAAGAAAAAACCAGATTTATGTGAATATGTCTCAAATTCTTTAAATGATACTGGATGGGGGTTGGGGGAGGATAGGAGGGCAGGCCATTCCACATTGACTTCTTTAATCATCTCTTGCTTTTCCAAGTCAATAAGTCAACTGAGTTACCTTTAATTGCAACCCAGGTTGTTATTGTTGCCAATTGTTTCGGTGTAGCTTTGGTTGTAAATACAAACTTTGGTTATTACTTTGTGGTTTTTATTTAGCGGGGACGGGATGGGGGGGGGGATGTCATAAACAGCGAGTGGGCTCACAAATCAAGACAGGTATTACCTGCATGCAGGCATAATATATGCATTCCTCATAGTTTTCATTGTTTATCTTAGATCTTTAAATTTCCTGTGCAACTAGCATACTGAATTTTCATAATTGCTACTGCATTTCTTACAATGTACACATATTTGCCAGAAACCTCTGAAGAGCTTATTGTTTGTCATGAAGAGCACAGCTGTGAATGAATGCCTAGCAGTGATCTCTGATGATAACAATTTTTATTTAAAGCATTAGAGGGTATTAGCATCTAAAAGTTGATCCATACCTTCCACTGGCCCCTGGCCCCTGCTCCCAGGGAAGATTCTACAGTAATCAGTTTTTTTTTAGAAGGTTCTGTCAACTTTTTGGATTCAAGAGGCTCCTTAATTGCCACTTTTTTTTAAGTGTTAGAAGTGTTTGAAATGTGTCTGAGTTTTAAAAAAATATTGTCAATGTTGAAATGACAACGCTCATCCTAATTAACTGAGTTTTTTCACTGTATATCTCTTTCCATTTTCTCATGAACACATAAACATAAGTTTGGAAAGTTTACTTTAATCTATTTTAAAAACTTTGAAGCAAGGAGCCTTACATATGTGTGAAATATCTGAATTAGAGAGTAGGGAGTTTGGTAAAAACTGGTGGAAAAGGAAAGAGTCAAAAAGAGAATAAATGTCTGGCCCACGGACCATGGATTGCTGAATCTCTTTCTAGAGATTGACTTCCCCACCAGCAGGAACGTCCCTGGGAAAGGAACCATATTTGGTTTGTTTACTGCCTTGCAACTGTGTGATGGTTTGTTTTATGTGTCAACTTGACTGCACCACAGGGTGCCCCGATTAAGCATTATTTCTGGGTGTGTCTGCAAAGGTGTTTTTGGATGAGGCTGGCATTTGAATTGGGGTACTGAGTAAAGTAGATTGCTCTCCCTAATGTGAATGGGCATCGTCCAATCCGTTGAGGACCTGAATAGAACAAAAAGGCTGAGGATGGAGGAATTTGCCTTTTGTTTTCTTTCTGCCCACCTATTAAGCTGAAACATTGTTCTTCTTTAATGATTTGAGTGGGATTTACAACAGTGGCTTTTCTAATTCTCAGGCCTTTGGAATTGAACTGAATTACACGACCAGGTTTCTTGAGTCTGTGGCTTGCAGACTCAGACTGTGGGACTTCTTGGTGTCCATAATCACATAAGCCATTTCCTCAAAATAAGTCTCTCTCTCTCACTCCTCTCTCTCTCTCTGTCTCTCTCCCTCTCTCTAACACACACACACAGACACATACACACACACAGACACACACACACATTCTGTAAATCTCCTGTTGGTTCTGTTTCTCTGGAGAACCCTTACTAATATAAACTGGTATTAAAGTCTCAATAAAAGAATTTTTTTAACTGGGAAAAAAGAAAGAGAGAGAGACAGAGGGAGACCAAATCTCTTCCGGGAGGAGCAGGGGGTGTGCAGGCCTTTCATCTTTTTGTATATCCAGAATCAGTATCGGATCTGGTATACAGTAGGTACTTTTTGAATGTAGGTGATGAGATGAGTGAAGAGGAACAAGAGACCCATTTATGTGTAGCTTTACAAGTCCAACGCATACCCTTTTTATAATTCTTTGAAAGCCCGGGCAGTGGGAATATTGTACATGTCACATTAGTGGAAAGATACAGGCCCAAAGGGCCCTAATTTGTGCTGATGTCTTATTGCTGACTGGCAAAGGGGCCACTGCTAAAGCACACGTCCCCAGGGACACTGGGGGTATTACAGGCAAGAAGCTGCTACTGGGTAATTGCACTGATTACTAATGTTGCCAACATTTCTCTTGCTTAATAATCCACTTTTAATATTACCCCCTGGCAGTTCTTCGTTCCCATAACACAACAATAATTAAATCTGTGTTCAGATGGTTGTAAATGTACCCAGAGGTCTTAAGCAATGGGTGAATTATACTCATTTACGTTAGAACATAATTCAGCAACCTCAGGAATAAATACTAATTACTAAAGTTCCTTTAAGTTTCACTGTATTGCATTAGTTTCCATTTTCATTTTCCAGACAACAGAGTACAGGACAAGATTCAAGTGACAGGTTTTTATCTCAATATTATAGCAGTCACTCCTCTAGTCCCCTAATCCTGAGCTATAGGTTTCCGGAGTGGCTTATTTAAAACAGGACCAGGAAATATGACTGTTTTTAAAGGGCCACCATGGTCTGACATTCCAGAAATTGTGTTTTTGTTTGTTTGTTTGTTTGTTTGTTTTTTATTTAGGAAATGAGGATTAAAAGAGGAAAAGTGGCATAGGGCAAGGGCTAAGAAAGGTGCCTTCCCTGCTCTGTTTGTGAGGGCGCCTTCTATGATAGATGGCCATGTGGCTGGAGTTTTGCACCTGTTTTACACATGGCCCCAGGGGTATGAAGAAGCCTGCTGGTATCTAAAAAAGACTAGGAAGAACGAGTCCAGGGTGGGGATTCTGTTCCTTCTTTAAAGCACTCATGATTTCTCCCTTTTAACATGCAAGGTGGAGAAAGGTCTCTCCTTTGTGGTCTGGGGTCTTCACAATGCCCAGTCTGTTCCTGGCTCTGTTATTGAACTCCAAGCAAACATGAGTACTAAACCACTCCTGGCCACGTTCCAGCAGGCTATGCTGTTACATGCCTCCGACCCTGGTTCATGTGGCTGCCATCTCTTTTTTTTCTCCCTTGGATAATTTCTGTTGTCATACGACCGCCCCTAGACAGGCTCCTAAAATCCCCCTGCCCACTCCAGCATGGGAGAGCAAGTCTAGGTTTGTGGTGCTTACCCTACGCCGTTACTCAGTTATCTCTGCACTTCCTGACTGCCTGTGCTCCTGGAACTGACTGGAAGAAGTTCCCCTCACGACTCTCTTTTTAGGGCTGTTCCCTGACTGGGGTCTTACTTAATGTAACCCAGAGGTGAGAGTTGATCTTACATTATGCACTGGGTCCATTTTTAAGGGACAGAAAGGGAAAAGGTTTTTCCAAGTGACCAAGGCTGAGAGGCAGTGGCTAATGGTGCATTAGCTGGAGCTGCTCCCAGGCAGAGCAACAGGACCTGGCAGTGGAGGAGCTGACTGAGTGGAGGGCAGGCTGGTTCAGCATGCCAGACCTGTCAAATGTTCTCCGGCAGTACCCATAGATGGCACTAGAGCCTTGGGGATCAGACCACCCCTGGGCACTTCAGGGTTGAGGGAGCCAGGAGAGGAGGCTGGAAGGAGGTGGGCAGTGAGTCACCGTCTCTGTGTCTGATCAAGGACTCAAAACTGTACAAAAGGCCCATCTGGTAATGCTAGGGCAGCAGACACCACCATCCATTGGTGACCTTTTCTGATGGTAAAAGCAAAGGGTGAGATGAAATTGGTATTTTTTACCTGAAAAGGCTGTTAAAGGTTAAAATGACAAACTAACATTCAGAGGGTTTAGAGGATTTGGTGTTTATGATTTCCCAAAGTGTGTGGAAGGTAGGGAAGAAAGAGAAAGGAAGAGAGAGAGAAAGACACAAAGAGAGAGAGAAAGATGCAAAGAGAGGAGAGAAGCAGGAGCGTAGAAGAGAGGAGAGAAGAAGGAGGGAAGAATGAGGAGGGGGGTCGAGACATTCAGGATATAATGAGAGAACAGAAACAGGGTGGACAAGGGGTGTAGATGGGGGAGCAGGGCCATGGGGGAACACAGTCCACCCAAAGGGTGATGTGGAGAAGACGTGTTGGCAGAAGCGGGCCAGAAACATTAAGGAAAGGAAGCCCAGAGAAAAGAAGGCAGGCCCATCCTTAAGACAGGCATGCCCCCCAATGCTCCTAGGACTCAGAAGACACGCATCATTCTTTCAGGATCTTTTATTAACGTATAGAAAATGTGTTTAAAAAAGGAACTATACAGAGGCTAAAAGCAACCAGGACTAAAAATACTAGTTAACAATGGTTAACAAGCAGAGATTCCAGTCTTTGAGCTACAGTGCCATGAAAGGATCAGGGAAGCTGGTTTTCTCCTCTCCCTTCCTCTGTATGTTTTTATTTTTATTTTAGCTCATTAAAGTGTGCATTGTCTGAGGAGTATGTACTCCATTTTCTTCTTTTTTTTCTTCCTTCCAGTCTTTCTTTTAAGTAAGCACTTTTTCAAGCTCATTGTAGCTACAAAGTCAGTAAATTGGTCTTTGTTATTTTTACCTGAAAAGGCTGTTAAAGGTTAAAATGACAAACTCAAATTCAGAGGGATTGGAGGATTTGGTGTTTATGATTTCTCAGAACAACAGTCTAGAGACCACCAGCGTGGGTTTCAGCTGCTCGGAGCCCCAGGTAATGACCCCCTCAGTGTCACAGTGACTTGCTTAGGGTACCTGGGCATCCCCATGGGCCTGGGGAGTATTCGAGGTTGGAATAATTAGATGTGTGTGTTTGTGCATGTGCACCTGTGTATGTATGCATGCATGTGTGTGTGTGTGTGTGTGAATGATTGGAAGGAGGAGCCTGTGTGTTAACCAGAATAGATTCACATAGATTCTAAACCTTGAACCTGTGGGACCATGGTGTTAGTCTGGGCCTCCGCAGCTGGTAAAGGAGCACTTAGTTGGCTGACATTTTTGCAGGAATCATAGTGTCCATTGCATCTAATGCACTGTTGTCACTGCTGCCCAAGCAGCTCCCACACTGGAAGGGAACCAGTGTTCTGGGGTTCTTTCTTGGGGAGATCTATTCCTTTATATATAAACATCATTCAATTAAAGGGAAGGGGTTTATGTCTGGAGTTTTGGCCTGGCAGCTAAAAATACCAGGTTGCCAAGTACTGATTTCCTTCTAAATTCCCCAAAGTAGCAAAGAAAGCTGAGATTGTAGCCAACTGTCCTCTGATGCCTTCCCACCCACTGGGGATGTGGGGCAGGTAAGGAGTGGGGAAAAGAAACCAGGGGGATAAGTAAAATGAATGTATCTCCTGCCTTCTAGCTTCCTTCCCCAAATATTTCCACTGTCGTACTCCTGCAGGGGACAGTGAAGGTGTTTGTATCCCTGGAAGTCTGGAAGGAGGTGGCCTAAATCAGTCTTCAACCTGCTGGTTTTAACCTACAAATTTATAGGATACCTGCATTTGTACTATCCATATTGGTTTGAATACACTAATAATATAACCCTTTCTTCCCAAATTCTGGAGTGAAATTGACGCTCTGGGAACATGTACCATATTTATTCTGTGGCTTCTCCTTCCTCAATCCTGGCTACACTGCCTGCTCCAGCCTGAAAAAAAAAATGACTTTGGAATATCCACTCTTCTAATATTGGGATGTTCCAAAAAGAGTGGGGTGGGGGTATTGGGTTTATGTTCTGGTTCTTATCTTCCCTCTCTCATTCCGTTGGGGACCCTCTCCCTCACCTATCAAATTTAAAAAGAAAGAAAAGGAAAGAGATGTCGGGATGTTTCTTATTCCCCATGATGATGAGACTAAGGGTACCCTGGAGTATATGGCAAAAATAATGCAAGGATTTCCTTTTCTTAAAAGTCAGAGGAAATGGCATCAAAGACCCTTTGTAAGAATATTAGTAAAATCCAAGATGGTGGTCACTTGGCTAAATAAATATAAGGGGAGAAGCCTCACGAAGTGGAAAAATCAAGGGCTTCAAAATTAGACAAAGGTTCAGATTATGGCTCTATTTAGTAGCTGTGTGACTTTGAGCATGTTACTTAACTTTCCTGGCCCTCCATTCCCTCTTCTATAAAATGGTTAAAACTGACTTAAAGTTTATGGTGAGGATTTAGTGAAGTAATATATGTAAAGCCCTTTGCACAGTATCTGGTAAATAGTAGGTATGCAATAAATGCTATTTATCTTAGTCTTCATTTGGGGAGAATCAAATTAAAAAGCCTATACTAGACCTGAACTCAGCTCTGTTACTAATTGCCTGTGTGAATGTGAGCAAATTGCCTAAACTTTCTTGCCCTTGGTTTCCTTGAGAGGAAATAAAATGAGAGGATCAGATGAGATGATCTTGAGTCCTATCCAGCTCTGAAAGTGTATTTCCAACATTTGCCTGTTGGAGGCAGTGTTGAGCATGTTAGTGCTCAATGTCAGGATATTAAAGAGCAACACAGGGACGGACTCCCTGGGGGCTGCTAAACCAGTGATGGGAAGAAAATAATAGTCCATGCATTCTTGTCCATGCGTTCACTTACTGACAATGCATCTGGACTGAAACCCTTTCTTGTGACCTAGATGTTCTAGACCTCTTGGGTGTATGGCTTGCTTCTCAGGGAAGACGTTTGCACCACCTGACCTGAATCCATCGTGCCAATGAGTGAGTGCCAGTACCCAGGAGAGCTGGCCTCATGAGAATAATAGAGTAAAATGTTTCTGAACTGGAACGTTAGCATTAGCCCGGCTTCATGGCCCAGACAATAAGGAACTGTTTTATGAAGTTATCAGAGGAGGCTGAGTGGGTCTGAGGAACAAGAGCTGTGTTATTTGGATGCACTGCAAGATCCTTATTAAGCTTGAGGAAGGAGGGAGGATTTCCCGTTTGGAGAAAATGCAACACTGTCCAAAGACTGTGAGGTTTGCCAAGGACGTTTGGACAATGAAGTGCTGCAGGTGCAATGAAGTCATGTTTCAGGCAAAGGTTGACCTTAAAAAATTAAACAGAATGCTGGAGATGACAAATCAGGCTTGTGACTACTGGTGATGCAAAAGTGAGATCCAGGCAGAACTGGTTGAGCCAGCAAAAAAAGCCCTTCTGCTTCTGGTTTTCTGTGCAGTGACAGGCCTTGGTGCCTTAGTTTCTCCTCAAGTTAAGTGGGTGAGTGGCAGAAGCTCTGGTGGGAGGTTGGAAACCAGAACGTGAGAAGTCAATGCTGCTTCCTCTCCCAGGCTGCGCCTGCCTGGTCTCTGCATTTTAGTGTGGTGCCATCTGTAGAAGGCTTGTTTTGAATCTCCAGTGATCCATCAGCTTCTTCTTAATTTTATATATTTCTTCTTCCCACCTGTTTCTCAAAGCTTGACGAATGTAGAACTGGCATAAACAAATCCAGAGTGGATACAATTAGAAAGAACCAGAGACATTTTTTTCAAACTGGACCTGAGTCTACACCAATACATCATCTTAAAGCATATAGGAGTTACTTTCCCTGCTTGTTTTTGAAAGTTTTCATTTGATCTGATGAGTTCTCATCTGGACTGCTAGTGTCCAAATGCTCCAGTATTGTTGAAGAAAGCTTTATCACATATGTGTAGGATTGGGTTGTGGAAGAAGCAAAGGTTTGAGGAGGCATTCAGCTAAACATCTTCAGGACTGTGATCAAAGGACTCTGTGATACAACCAGAGAGAGGCTACAGGCACAACCCCAGAGGCCAGCCTGTAACTCAGCTTTCTTTAGAGGGTAGACCCTCTCTGTCATGGTAACCTGGGTGAAAGCAGACCATCGGCGAAGTGAGGCAGAGCTGAGTATGCAGCTCCTGGCATCTGGGTGGGAGGCAGACTCCCAGACTTCATACATCTGCCCCACTCCTCTGAGGTCCTGAGACTCCTCCTGCAGCCATGGCAAGTTTGAAGCAAGTGAAAACAAATTATCCCAACTTCTTTGGGATTATTGAAACTGAACTGAATTTTGAATCTTTCAGAGGTTTCTTAATAAAAATTTAAGAGTGGACAGTGAGATGCAAGTAAGGTGGAAAGTGTCCCCCAACCCCACGCCCTACATCCTTGGAAGAAAAGACATAGAACTAAGAAATTAGATTAAACAGCATTCTGGTGATAGAAAGCAAGCAGTAGAAAACTGTCTATCCTGGGTATGCAGCCCCGCCTTTCCTGAAATTCTGGGTGGAGGTTACGAAAAAGAAAAAGAAAAAATGTTTTCATGTCACAAGAGTATTTGCAAATCCAGGTCACCAGCTCGTCTATTTCAACACCCATAGCTTGGTATATCCAGTGTTCTTGCACATTCCATCTTTTCTCCAGAGGAAAGGACAAAGAGGAACTCACAAACTCTTTCCCAACTGATGCTTTTACAAGAGCTCTTTGAAAAGATTCCACAATGACCTTTTGTCCCTTAATCTACAGCTTTGCTCTGGGACTGGATTTGAAAAGTAAAAATGTGATTAGGATTGTTTGGTTTGGCACCGAGCTCATTGGCAACCATGGTTCTTTAGGTCTGGCTTTGAAATATCAGGGTGCTGGTTGGTTCTTAGGTGGAAAGAAGTGGGGCGTTAGGAGTCTTACCACTTTATGAGTAGTAGAGGGGTAGGTCGGTAGGGGAGGGACAGGTGGATTCAGACATTTGTAGATGTTTCCTTGGCATTTCCTTGCTGCCATATGCTGTTGTTGTTGTTTTACAAATCAATCTCCCATACAAATCAGCTGGCCACTGGTTCCGCTGGGTCCTGGTCCGCTTTCCTGGAAACTGCTGACATTTCACACAGGGTTTCAGGAGGTGACTGCCACCTTGTGGCCACACTTAGCAAGTCCCCGTCCACCAGTTCACTGGTCTCAAGGTCAGCAGTTTTCCATAGACTTGTTCTTGCCACCTCTTATACACCTGACCCCTTCACCTTCCAGAAATAACCGTGGTGAATGTGTGTTTGATATGTTGGAAACTATCTTTATATGATGGAGAGATGCATAAAAGGGAAACTACCTGGACCTTGGGTCTAGACAGTGAACCTGTTGCAGTCATTGGTGGTGGTTTTGGCTTTGGGTTTAAGCACGTATTCTGATGTGTCTGCAGTCAAACAGCCTCTGAGAAGGGTCTACCTCGATTCCTTCTGAGTCCCTTGAGGGAAACTGGTGTGCATAGGGTGGGTGCTTTGTGAGTATTGCTTACTGGATTTACCTTTGGGAAAAGCAGTTGTGCTTGGAGGAGCAGGATAAGCAGGAATCAGTAGGGAAAGTTAAGAACGTTGAGTCAAGTTGACCATAGACCTTGGGAAGAGAGTGGGGCACAGTGTCTTTTAAACACAGTGAAAACTCATGAGAAAATCACTCTACTTAATAAAAGGAATCTATAAATCCTTTTACAGAGGGTTGAATAAGCTGATCTTTGAAGTCTCTTTCTTGCTTCAAAATAAAGCGATGCAATGCCGCTGGTACTATTTGTAAAAATGTTCCATAATGTAGAATGGTTTCAATAAAAGGAAGATTTTGGTTTCCACTGATGTTTCTTGACTTTCACCTGAATTGACAACACATAATCTTTTTCCATTTCAACTTCCTTGATGAAGTGGGCTGTGCTGGCACCACCCAGGTACCTGGGTTCTGTTTTTATGGACAAAAAGAGTTCAGCCTCTTACTCAGCATGATCTTTTCTGCAATATTTGTGTGTGTGTGTGTGTGTGTGTGTGTGTGTGTGTGTGTGTGTTTGGTGTTTTACTTATGACTCTTGAATCAATCTCTCTCTTTTCTTTCTCTCCCTTCCTTTTCTTTCCCTTCCTGCCTTCCTGCCTTCCTGCCTTCCTTCCTTCCTTCCTTCCTTTCTTCCTTCCTCGTGAAACAGGGATTCTAGTGAATTTTCATTACCTAATTGTACTCTCTCACCATGCCAATTTCTACTCAGGTTTTCAGATCACAGATTAGCATCGTTGGCTGTCAAAGCTGAAAGGAAATTAGAATTCATTCTAGTCTAATCTCTCATCTGAAAGATGAAGAAGCTGCAGCCCAGAGAGGTGAAACAACCCAGCCAATGTCATGTAGCTAAGATGACAGCTGTTGGCCTGTACCTCGGCCCTCAAGTTTCCCATTCAATGTGCTTCCTACTATTCATTGTTGCCCCGTCTCTAGGTAAGTCTTATGTAATTTACATGCTTGTTGAAAGGATCTGTTTTTGTTTTTTCCTCCTCCCAGTTTGTTGAAGCCCATGGTGAACTGAGAAATGGAAGTGGCACCTAGGGTTTTCAGGGTATGCCTGTCACATCCACATCACAGCAGTGGACAAAGCCTAGGAGCCTGCGGCAAGGAAAGTGCCTCCAGTCAACGGCGGCTGACTGCATCCCCATGAGGTCCGAGGCATGATGGTCAGCCCAAGGGACTGTTCATCCTGGTTCTCAAAACTTGGTAAGAGTGAGAATGTTTCCATTAGAAAATTGCCAATACTCAGGCTCATCCAGTAACTGGTTGACAAAGGTACACACTGCCCTGGTCAGACAAACATAGGCACTACAGAAAACGGTACTGGGCCTTGAGGAATGGGAGAGGAAAGGGAGAAGACAGCTCAGAAAACTGGGATGGATTTGAGCAGATGTTGCGGGGATGGTTGCTGATATTTGATTTGGAGGAGAAATTGAAAGGTCATGGCTTCTAGAGCCTCTAGCTCTCTTGGGCTTAAGAATCAAATCGTGCTGGTGAAGACAGCGCATCTCATAAAATGGGAAGTAGGCCCACAGTTATCACCTATTCACCTTTGGATTTCTGGATGTAATTTCCTTTGGCTATTGTCATTTTTCCTTTCCAAGGCAGAATAATAAAAGAAGATGGAAAGGCTTCTCATGATCTCACCTCATTCCTGTTGTGAGGAACAGGAATCATTCCTGTTTCCTACAGGACCAAAAAAGAAAAAACATTCAACCTCTTTCCAGGATTATCAGTCGGGGATAGCTCTCTGGGCATATACCTTCTTCTTCTGATTCTTATTAAGCTACCTACACTAAGGAGGGCTTGGGTGAAGACAGATATGAGGCCTTCGGTTTGCAATTCATAAAAAAGAATCTGTGACAAATAGGACCAGAAATGGAGAAAACAGGGCTAGGGAAGATCTGTGTTTCCCATGGAAACTATAATCTCTATGGCAGTGCCCTGATTTTGACTTCTTCAGTCCTTTCCTCAATGCCTAACCCAAAAGTGCTAAAAACTACAACCATCTCCCCCTCCTACCTTTGCAGAAAGTAACTGTCTGTCTGACCTGAGGGTGGGGGCAGTGGCTGATGACTCACAGGTACATTGCCACTGTGCTAGCCAGGGCCAGGAGCAGGCAATGCCTTGGGAACCAGATTCCAAAATTCTGGTTGGGTTTGTGAGGCTCTGGGGTCTAAGACAGGATGGAATTAGGCAAAAGGCTCCATCAGGGCCAGAAAAGAGCCACTGTTCTTGAAAGGTAACAGGACATGTGGCTGGTATAGTAGAATGTCAGAAGATGAGAATCTTTGGCCCATTATAAAGGACTTGGGGCCGGGTCCAGTGGCTGTAACTTGTAATCCCAGCATTTTGGGAGGCTGAGGTGGGAGGACTGTTTGAGGCCAGGAGTTTGTGACAAGCCCGGGCAACATAGTGAGACCCCCATCTCTACAAAAAATAAAAGAAAAATCAGCCAGGTATGGTGGCTCATGCCTGTAGTCCCAGCTACTCAAGAGGCTGAGGCGAGAGGATCACTTAAGCTCAGGAAATCGAGACTGTAGTGAGCTGAGATTGCACCACTGCACTCCAGCCTGAGCAAGAGTGAGATACTGTTAAGAGAGAAAGAAAGAATGGAGGGAGGGAGGGAAGGAAGGGAGGGAGGGAGGGAGGGAGGGAGGGAGGAAGGAAGGAAGGAAGGAAGGAAGGAAGGAAGGAAGGAAGGAAGGAAGGAAGGAAGGAAGGAAAAGAACCTGGGTTGCTGGGATGGGGTACAGTTGATCTGTTTCCTCTTAAGGGGAATTGTTGGCAAACCTCTCTTGCTGAGGCTCTTTCTTCCGGGCCAATGTGAGAACGTGGCCATGTCAGGCTGTGACAAAATCACAAATACCTGGAAGGTGGAGGACATCTCGGAAGAAGGGTAGAAAAACGTATGTGCCTGTCACCATAACAATCTGCACCCCATGACTTGCCTTTGAATTGGCCCTTTAAGAAAACTTCCTACATCTCCTCCTTGGTGGGAAAGGAGGTGAAGGTTGAGGAGGACTGGGTAGGAGGGAGAATGGAGACTGAGGGTCAGGCTCCAGGGCAGCAGAAACCAAGAGCAGATGGTAACCAACGGATTCCTGCTACATCCCTGCTTCCTTCACATACTCTTAATATGTTGCAAAACACATTGCTATTACCCTCCCCCCTTGTTTCATGTTATAAAATACAAACAAATGACAGGGAAGATTGGTTGGCTCGCAGCCACCCACTGCTCAGAACTGTAAGGACTGCCGTTTTCTCCCTGCCATGAGACGGTGACTGTAGGGGCGCATCTTCATTTCCACAAAGGGGATAGAGAACTCGTGGCCTTTCCAATGGTACCAGTTGATGCCCTGGGTGTGAGAAAGATAAGCGTGTTAGGTCATCTCCCACCATGGAACACCCCACTTCATAAAAAGGATAATTATGGAAACAGGGAATCCACAATGTGGGGTTAGCTATTTTCAGCTAACTTCGAGGCCAAGTTCCCAATAAAGTGAAAGGGGCAGAGTCTCTTTCCAGCTTTCTCCTTAAATGTGCTGCTGGCGTGGGTCTTTCCAGGGAGCATGTTGCAGGTCATTCCTTATTGCCAGCTTTGTTTTTGGCTTCCAGCAGTGGCATGCACCAGTAGATGGTTGTGAAATCCCAACAGGGTGGAAGCATTTGGAAGAGAATAACTGTGTTTGACTGCTCACTCCTAATGGGAGACTTAGGCAGTTTCTACCTAGGATGACAAACCCTTTTGGTTTGCCCAGAACTGAGGGGTTTCCCTGATGTGGGCTGTTTCAGTGTTAACACTTAGAAAGTCTAGTTGGTCCTGCTGGTCTCCCTGTCACCCAGCCCAGTCTATAAATTTGTGGTCTCTGATAGGGAAAGATTGTCCAGTTCAGACTGGTATTTTCAATCTCTATCTTCCTGGGACCGTTTTTAGGGTCAAGTTGAGCCTGTGAAGCTGTCCTCATAACTGATAAGCTTTCTTCATGGGATCTTCTGGATAAGGGATTGAAATGGAACTTGACTGGTTATCAAGGGCTTCTCTGGGTGAGTTCCGGCTCCTGGGTCCTTTCCTTTCCTTCCTCTGGCTTCTACTCTGTCCTGATCTTATCTCATTGTCTGTATTATTTTTCTCAAGACTCCAAATATTTCTTTTTAAAGGGAAATGAAGGACTCGCATGTGCCTTTAAAACATAAAGCTAAAGGAGCACGGGTTCTACAGCTCGGGCTTATTCACAGCAGAGGTGGAGCATCACTTACCTGACTGTGCCTGGACTCCCCGTACTTCCCATTGAGGTTGGTCCGGTGGCAGTTCTTATACCACCATGCTCCCTTGTATGACATGGCACAGTTGGTCACTGCAACATCATTGTCTCTATCCTCTGTGGAGAAAGGGCGTCCTTGATGATAGCTGAGGGAGTCCCCTGCAAAAAAGATACATTCATGAGACTCTCCCATTTATTACTGCTTTATCAGGATTTTCTGGACATTTGACCCACTTCCAGCAAACCTGGCTTCCACTTATGGAGCCTTCCACTTACCTTTTCATTTTCACCCAGTTTTTCAGCATGGCTCTACTGAACTCTTAATTCACCTTACCCCCAGGGCCAACCACTTTCATGCTACAATCTCCAACCAACTTCCTAATCCCTTTGACCACTTTTGCTGAGAACTTTCTCCACTTAGCCCCATCTCATTGCCCACCCCGCCCCCAACCCTCAGCTGTTTCCTCCAGGCCTGCACTGGGACACGGGCCACTCATGGTTCCTCCTGTCTTCAGAGGAGATGGCAATGAGCCAGGCAGACTTGGGCCATTCTGGGTCACCACCATGCAGCTTCAGCCTGGCTTCTCCCTGCCTCACCAGGCCTGCTCAGATGACACCCAAGAACCCACATTCTGAACTTGAGGCCACATGGGAAGAGGGACATCAGCAAATTAGAGTTCCCAATCATAAGAAATAGGATGATGAAAAAACCATAACCATGTCAAAGGAGAAGTGCTTGGGACATCTGGGCTGTATCTTGGGGAAGAGCGGACTTCAAGAGGGACACATGGCCTATGATCACTGTCACCAAATATTTGATGGGCTATTGAGAAAAAAAATTAAATAAATTCTGTGGGGAAGTACGAGGATTAGTAGGTGAAGATGACATTTTTGCAGCCAACAGACACATGAAAAAATGCTCTTCATCACTGGGCATCAGAGAAATGCAAATCAAAACCACAATGAGATACCATCTCACACCAGTTAGAATGGCGATCATTAAAAAGTCAGGAAACAACAGGTGCTGGAGAGGATGTGGAGAAATAGGAATACTTTTACACTGTTGGTGGAACTGTAAACTAGTGCAACCATTGTGGAAGACAGTATGGTGATTCCTCAAGGATCTAGAAATAGAAATACCATTTGACCCAGACATCTCATTACTGGGTATATACCACAGGACTGTAAATCATGATGCTATAAAGACACATGGACACGTGTGTTTACTGCGGCACTATTCACAATAGCAAAAACTTGGAACCAACCCAAATGTCCAGCAGTGATAGACTGAATTAAGAAAATGTGGCACATATACAACATGGAATATTATGCAGCCATAAAAAAGGATGAGTTCATGTCCTTTGTAGGGACACAGATGAAGCTGGAAACCATCATTCTGAGCAAACTATTGCAAGGAGAGAAAACCAAACATCACATGTTCTCACTCATAGGTGGGGAATGAGCAATGAGAACACTTGGACACAGGGTGGGGAACATCACACAATGGGGCCTGTCATGGGGTGGTGGGAGCGGGGAGGGATAGCATTAGGAGATATAACTAATGTAAATGACGAGCTAATGGGGACAGCACACCAACATGGCACATGTATACATATGTAACAAACCTGCACGTTGTGCACATGTACCCTAGAACTTAAAGTATAATAATAAAAAAAGAGGTATATTTAGGCTAAATATACAAGGAGAAATTCCCTAAATATTAGAGGTGTTCACAAGTGGAATAGACTGCTTAAAGAGGTGGTGAGATTTCTATTCTGAGGGGCAAACAGAGGCTGCGTATTCTCTTTTGGGGATATTGTGCAGGGGGCTCAGGTAAATTGTGTATTTAAGGTGAGGGATCAGAGTGTAATTAAATTATAATAATTGATAAGACTTTTAGCAGGGTCAGGATTTGTGGCTAGGGATGTTGTGGAGGGGCCCATGCTATTTATTGAATGAAAGAGTCTTGGGTGCTTTTGAGCTTGCTTTAAGCGAGGAGAGACCTATTCTGATTCTGTGGCTTCTGAGTCTAGGCTCACAGTGGCCACTCAATGCCTCCAATGCTTCCCACCACAACTTAACTCTCAAGAGGTTGATCTTTATTTTGTAGGGAAGGCTGACGCCCTCACTGGGGAGGCCCTAACTCAACATGTCATGATCTTTATCCCATCTTCTTTGTCTTCCCCTTCCAGTCTCCAGGGACTCAGATTTTATGCCCATCTAGAGTTAACCCCACCATCTACAACTCCCTCTTTCCCATCTCTTCCAGATCCTGGAAAAGTTAAAACATATTGCTTACTTTTTCCTTTTTCTTTTATTTATTTTTATTTTTAATTTATTTTTTGTGTGTGAGATAGAGTCTCGTTCTGTCACCCAGGTTGGAGTGCAGTGGCACAATCTTGGCTCACTGCAATCTCTGCCTCCCAGGTTCAAGCAATTCTCTTGCCTCAGCCTCCTGAGTAGCTGTGATTACAGGTGTACGGCACTACACCTAGCTAATTTTTGTATTTTTAGTAGAGACGGGGTTTCACCATGTTGGCCAGGATGGTCTCGATCTCTTGACCTCATGATCTGCCCACTTCGGTCTCCCAAAGTGCTAGGATTACAGGCGTGACCCCGGCCCTTTTTCTTCTATCTTTTTTTTTTTTTAAATTTTCACCTCCTCTCACCCTAAGTCACATTCATATCTTTTGTCTTAAAAATTATTAGATTAATCTTACTCCTTAATGATTATTTCTTTTACCATCAGTTCCTTGATTATGCGGTCTCCACCCACATCCTATCTTCTCACTCCCTGCCCCTCCCTCTGTCATCTAGAATTTGTCCTCATTATTCCCCTGGAGCAGTTCTCTCCAGCTTCCACTCTGAGGTTGCCTTCCACTGTGGCAGACATGCTCCCAATGTTGGTCTTTACATCCTCCCAAAGCCTGGCTCCCCTTCCCATTTCTGCCTCATATAGCCACCTCATATGTTTAACACTGTTCAGATTTATAATATCTTTTTCTTAATTCGCAACGTTAGTCAAGACTCCTACTGTCTCCCATTAGGACCAATGCAGCAGCCGCCAGCCGCTTTATGTTCTTCGCTTGGACTTACTTTATCCTGTTCATAGCTGTCACAGGGATCTTCCTAAACCCCACTTCTATTTTTCTTCTTGGGACCTACAATGGCCCTCCATTGCTACCATGTGAAGACTGAATTCTTCTGCCCCTTGATTTTCCAGCTTCTGTATCTGGCTCTACCTGCCTCACCAATCTTCTCTATTCCTCCTGAATTTACACTTTGCCCTGCTCTGCCAGTCCCTTCACAGCCTCCCCTCCTCCACAGCATCTGCACCTTCTGTAACTTCCAGGGTTTGTTTTCCTTACTATGGGAATCCCAGTTGAATGTAGCTGCCTTTATGATGCCACCCTCCACCACCCAGACTCCCCTTCCACGAACACCCCTTAAACTAGAAATGAGAGGCCAGGCACGGTGGCTCATGCCTATAATCCCAGCACTTTGGGAGGCCGAGGTGGGTGGATCACCTCAGGACAGGAGTTCGAGACCAGCCTGGCCAGCATGGCAAAACCCCATCTCTACTAAAAACACAAAAATTAGCTGGGCGTGGTGGTGTGTGCCTGTAATCCCAGCTACTTGGGAGGCTGAAGCAGAATTGCTTGAACCTGGGAGGCAGAGGTTGCAGTGAGCCAAGATCAAGCCACTGCACACCAGCCTGGGTGAAAGAGTGAGACTGTCTCAAAAACACAAAAACAAAAACAAAAAAACTAGAACTGAGTACCACTGATTGCGTGATGAGTTACTTCCTATTTCTTTTTAAAACTAGACATTTAGTTTTTGTAAAGGCCATGTTTTATGCTTCTATTGAGTCCCCACAACTTGCACAATAAACTTTTAGGAGCTGCTCAGCAACCTCTGATTGATAACTTAGTTTGGAATTTTCAGTTCTGATCCAAGCAGCATCCTAGAAACTTGAATGTTTGCAGCCTTGGGAAATGAGGAACAGGAGAAAAGGCTGAACTTGGATCGGAGGCCCTGGAGACGGGTTGATTCAGAAGGCCAGCAAAAATGAGAAACTACTAAAGATAAGGTACAGGAGAATTGGGCGATATTAAATGCCAGAAGAGAGGGGATGGGCTCTTCCTCCCCAGAAACCTTCTGATCTAGAAAGAACAACCATTGTGTGATGTTGCCTAGGGATGATGGCAGCCTAACGAAGCCCAACTTTTCAACTTTTGAAGAAGATGAACTGAATATTTGAGGTGAGAGATGAGACCCTAATTAGCTGATGATGAACAGCCAAACTGTTGGCAGGATCTCCCCCTGAGACATGACAGTAGCATGCAGTCCACCTGTTCTGGCCTCCATAGGCCCCAAAGCAAGACAGAGCTGGAACAGAGGGAGCAAGGGCCAGGCCCAAGAAAGGCAAATGAAAGCACAGGGGGATGAAGAGGAGGGAGGGAGGGGGTGCTGTAGGGAAGTTGGAAGGCTGGCTTCTTTTCCTATAGGGGAAATCAGAATGGCTTTTCTATAGGCACAATTGTAATCTTAGAAGTGAATAACATCAGGTGATTTTTTAAATGATTTAGTCTGGCATCTTGTTTAATATGCTCCATTTCAATGGCTGTTTTATGCCCAAAGTGTGTCAAATTGGGCCTTTTGTTGGGGGCACTTCAGGCTGATGTCATTGCTGTTGGAAATGATCTCAGACGTGAGCATAAGAAAGGAAAGCATGTCTTCTCTTTGGAGTATCTGGCTAAAAAGAGAAATAATTGAACAGATGCAGTAACTAGAAGGACAACACCCTAATTCTCTTCTTAATTTCAAGAGTCATAAAAATGTTGCTAAAATTACACACCAGCATTTAACCCTAAAATTGGTGTTAATGAAAGGGCCAATAATTCCAAGTATCAAACATTAGAATATTTAGAAAATCACGTTTTATGAAATGTGTTATGATAGAACACAGGAAACAGATTGGCAAAGCCCAAGAAGCAGACTGGATGTTATGTTCTGAAAAAACTACTAATGCAACCAAGCTTGATGAGATGGTTGTTCTGCTTGGTAGAAATAATGTAAAAATCTACACAGAAAACCTGACCATCTATGTGGTTCTTGCGGAGGAATGAAAAGGGACATGGCCAATGAGGAACAGGTAAGTGACATCATTTGCTCCTTGACCAGGTGTTAGCATGACCGCTGATGGCCAGGGCAGAGTGTTGGGGGCATCTCAGAGAGGGGCGACTTCTGTACGATTTGCACTAATTCAAAGATAGTTTTCCTGGATGTCATTGCATGGGAGATTTCTACCCAGACAGTGGATGATTCTGCTCTCACTGCATAAGAGCCCATAGTGACTAATCTAAACAAGCAAAACAATCCTTCTTCGTCTTCACACTGCATCTTTTTTAAACTTTAAAAGCACATTCACTCTACTGGTCTCATTTTTTTTTTGACTACTCAGTGAAGTAGGGCAGGCATCCTTATTACAATTTTCCAGATGGTGAAACTGAAGTCCTGCAAAGTTGCTTTTAGGTGAGTGGCCAGGGAGAGCTGGGACCACTGCCAGTGGTTCTGAGTGGCATGGCCCTTCTCCCTGGCCAGCAGTGAATGCAGGAACTCTGTGGGTGCTGCTGCTTCCTGAGGCAGCTTAGGCCTAGAATCTGGGGGCTCTTGTCCCATGCCCACTGCCCGTGGGGTCTGCTCAGGAGCCATAGGTACCCGCAGTGCCGTTGTAGCTTCCTATGCGGAGTTTGTACAGGTTTCTGTTGTCCTCGACAGAGAACCTGTCGTAGGAGGCGAAGGCGGCCTCCTGGCCATCCCGCATATCCACGCGCAGCTCATAGCGGCCCTGGGATGTAATCCTGTGTATGTTGTCCAGCCCTGTGGAGAAGAGCAGAAAATACACTGAGACTAGCCCCCAGCAGCTTTGGAAAATGGGAGGGAAATGCGTCTGTGGCCTCAAAACATGTTACAGGGAAGAGGAGGGGACTCCAGATTGCTTTTGCTCTTGGCGCTTCACAGGTTGCTATCAAATGGACCCTGCCAGTCTCTGAATTTCTTCCTGCAAAGAGGACAGTCCAGGTCTGCCGATGGGTTTCCAAAACAGGAAACTCAAGGGTTCTAATACCTCCTCTTGACCCAGTAACTGACAAGCCCTGAGCCTCAGGATTCCTGGCCCCAACCCCTCTCACCTCTTCTGCCAAACCATGGTACTAGAAGAAAATTACAAGAGGTATTACATGGATGTGAGTCCTTGGGCATGAGTGATCAAAAACATGAGGTGAAAACATTGATTAGAGGAGTTCAGAGCATCTAGAACATCTTAACATCTCCTAGTAGCATGCACGAAGGGCTCTGTCGACCTTTCCTTACACTGCCTCTCCTGCCCCCAGCCTAGGCTTCCTGGGGCTCCATAGCCAGGTCACAGAATATTATTCTCTGCCTCCTGACTCCAGTCCCTTTCTCTCTAATCTGCCCGCTACATTTGCACTGCTACCTTTCCACTGGCCTTTTCAGCCAGTTACCCTCATTCATCTGCTTCCTCCTTTGCCTCTAAGCTTCCCAGGCCTTGGTCTAATAGATTCCTGTAAGGTGCAAACCTTTGTAAGTCCCTGAGTTAGGCAGAGTCCAGACCCCCCTTGGTGATATGGTGATATATATTTTCTTTCTTTCTTTTCTTTCCTTTTTTTTTTTTTTTTTTTTTTTTTTTTTTTGAGACAGAATCTCACTCTGTCACCAGGCTGGAGTGCAGTGACACAATCTTGGCTCACTGCAAGCTCCATCTCCCAGGTTCACACCATTCTCCTGCCTCAACCTCCCAAGTAGCTGGGACTACAGGTGCCCACCACCACGCTCGGCTCATTTTTTATATTTTTAGTAAAGATGAGGTTTCACTGTGTTAGCCAGGATGGTCTTGATCTCCTGACCTCGTGATCCGCCCACCTCGGCCTCTCAAAGTGCTGGGATTACAGGCGTGAGCCACCGCGCCTGGCCGATATTTTCTTATTTACATTTTCTTGCCTGCTTGTCATGATCAGCCATGCCCTGGGACTCTCCAATTTTGATCTACCTGCCCAAACTTTGAACCATTCATCTTATGTTGCTGGTAATTTCTCTGAGTCCTAAGTTTTATCTGCTTACTGAACTAGAGTCCCCTTGCTTTGCTGTGATATCTGATATCTATTTGAGTATGCCATGATTTAGAATCAAACAATTGCAGAGACTGAAGGGAATTTAGTGGTTACTCAGGCCAGTCTCTTTGTTTTGCAGAAGAAGAAGCTGAAATCCAAGAGAGGTGAGATGATTGGCTGAAGGCCATACAGGTCTTTTGGCTTTCCTGTCCCATTTGAGACTTAGAGTTTTATCTTGATTACAAGTCAAGGGCTATTTGACTGCTGTTTGCTGTTGGCTGAGTTGCTAACCCACAACTCACCGTAGACTTGTGCTTGTGCAGATGTAGTAGATGCTGATGGTGCCTTGCTGTGATGCCTTTAATTGGCAGATAGATCCATCCCCCAAGCTGCTACAAGTGTTGGCTGTTAGCAACTTGCAGCTGCCTTCTTCTTGGAAAATTGCCCTTGACCAAATGGGAGTCACTTCATCCTGGAAGCTAAGCTCTTTCCCCCATGTCATGGAGCAGACCTCCATCAATGACTGATGTGGAGGGGTACAAAAGCTTGGCCTCCTTGCCTAAGTGGTGACCAGCTCTGAGGAGCAATTCATGCTCCCAAGTTTCCCTAGGGATCACACTGAAGGGAGTCTCCAGCCAAAACCACATTTTTGTAGTTTTCTCTGCCCTGTTTTGGTTCCCCCATTCCCTTCTCCCTGGTGAACTCCCCCAGTAAGTCACTTGAACAAGAATTCCTGTTTCGATCTCTGTTTCTAGAAAACCCCGTATAGGACATAAACTATGGGTCATAGTGTTATCCCCAACCTGAGTATTGCTCCCAAACTACACTGCACCAGGCCTAGCCTCTTCAAGAGCCCTCCCTGTCTCCCTCTTACCTACATCATCAAGTGAAGACTTCTGTTTCCGATTTTTAAGTTCCCTACTTGCCTCTATTCAACCCACTCACCTCATTGTTTTCTTTCCCTCACTTGCACCTTTCCTCTCAGTGAATGGGTTTCCTCCCTGGCCTCGGTTTGCAGTTGTCAGAAGAATTCCTGCCTTCCCTCCTTTTCATCATTTTCCTCCCTTCATTCCTCTGACTGATTTATCCCTCAGTGCCTTCTCTAGGAAGCTGGTCTCTTCCGTCTTTGAATATCTGTGGCCTTCTTTTCAGTGGTTCATAGGTTAGGACAGTGTTTCCCAGTGTGGATGGCATCTCTGATGACATGAGATATATAAGGCACTAAATAGCCTTCAATAATCAGAAGAAAGGTATTTCCAGATTTAATCTGAGTCTTTTGTAATAGATCAAGGAAATACCTTAACCCTGATCCTAACCTTCACTCACAATCTCAGTTTGGTTCTAGTATTTTAGTGGTTTGTTTAGCATGAAAAGCATGAAACACTTCCTAATCTCCATTTTTAACACCATCACCACTGCCAGCAACAACAGGCTTGGAGTCCCTGTATTTAACTGTCACTTAATACTATTAATATAGTTTTCTCTTAATTGCATTTATTTTTGAGGCTTTTTTATTTATGACACATGATAACTAGCTTTCTATTTTTGGCAATGCTATAACATTTCTTTTAAAAATATATTTAATTAAAGAGTAATCTATAGAAATTTTAAGTGCATGATAGTTTATGTATTTCAGAAAATATGACACAAATTGTGAAAGTGGTATACAGCTGCTCAGCTTTGGGAAATGTGAGTCCTGTCCTGTCTGCTTATGGATGTATTGATTCATGGGTATTACACTTGTCTCCTAAGTTGCTTGCTGATGCTTTGAAGGTAAGAATATTTTTCAATTTGTTTGACTTTTATGTCAATGTTTTTGTGTGGCATTTACCTTATATTTTTATTGTCTGTATCAGCAAACACAAATCTGTGGATTTAAAATGCATTCAATTAATTCTGATCATTGATTGATTTATTGATTATCTACATTTTAGGTACCTACTATCTCCCAGGCACTGTCATAGGTATATAGGTAATGGGGTTAGAAGATAAATAAGAGGTGGTCCCAGCCCTCAATAAAGCGCACATAGCAGAGACAGATGGGAAGTAAAATGGACACTATGATCTGTGCCAGACAAGAAGGAGTGGCCACTTCTCCCACAGGCAATGGGGGAGAAAACTGGTGAGGACCGGCTCTGTGGAGGAGAAGGTGCTTAGCTGTGTCTCTGAATATACACAGATGGCACTCATCACACAAGGCATGTGGGGAAAGGAGGACGGTTGGCTTGGAGTGCTCCCGGCAGAGGAAGCATCGGTAGTTGTGCATATGTGGAGTTTGGTGTTGGAGAGGAGTGAGGGGAAGAGCAGGTGAGGTACTTAGGGTGTAGAGGAGGCTTCAGAGGCAGGTGAGAGAGGGCCTGTACTTTGGCTAAGGCATTGGGCCTTCTCCTGGTGGTAATGTGGAGTCACTGAAAAGTTTTACAAAGGGGATTAGCTGTCACTCATATTTGGGGTGTGAGGAAGACCATTCTAGTGGTCAAGAACCCACCTTTGCAAAGATCATGACAGTGAGAGAAGTCTAGCATGGCTGACTCCTTCTTGGTTCTGGCCTCACTGGCTGGCTGCCCTCCTCACTCATTTCTGGGCATAGGCCAAGCTAACCATGGGAGGAATTCAGTTTATAGTTTAATTTTAAAGCAAGGATGATAATAGTCCCTCCCTAAAACTGCTCCCCTCCTTTTTCAGGGACTGAAACTACCTTTGTAAGACTAATGAAAGGCCAAGAGATTAGGATTACGGGAGGGACCTGAGTTCTGCTAAACTGTAGGCATAGTTTCTATAATCCCTTACTGCTCAGGGTCATATGGCCAGAGATTTGTGACTTTTCCAGTTGCTCCTATAGATAACAGCACTATTGCAGACTGGTCTTTTGAGATGTTTTTCAGACTTTTGCATTCAGGCAACCAAGTGACCCCACCTGGACCAGTGACACATGACTCAACTGGGCCTGCCTCCCCCAACTAAATGCAGACTCAGTGCATGAGGAACATTTTCCACAATCCTATGATTTCATTCCCAACCAGTTGGCAGTACCCATTCCCTAGCCCCCTGCCCACCAAATTATCCATAAAAACCCTAGCTTCTGAGTTTTTGGAGAGATTGATTTGTGTAATAACTCCAGTCCTTCCACTTGGTGGCCTTGTGTTAATTAAACTCTTTCTTTACTGCAATAATGCTGTCTCAGAGAATTGGGTTTATCTGTGCAAAAGGCAAGAAGAACCTGTTGGGTGATTATAGCCATGTGGGCAATGGGGTAGTCCTAGAAGCAGAGAGGCCGTTAAGAAGCTTGTTATCTAGGCATCCAGGAGAAGATGGTGAGAGGAGATAGTGGCAGGGAAGACAGAGAGGAGACCACAAATATGGAACTTGATAATTAATCTTTTCCTCTACCTCCCTTTTTCCATCATTATGAAAATCTAACTAAGAGGGGGACACAGGTCATAATAAATGGGTCACCTTCCAGAACTTGGCACCACCACCATCTGCCTGGCTTGGATGTGTGTTTACCATCTCACGCCAGTTTGGTTCTTGATCTATATTTCCTGCCAGTGTCAGACCTCTAGGAAATTGTCAGTCACCTCTAATGCCACTTTCATTTTTTTCCCTTTTCCTTCCCAGGTCAGGTAATAACATTCCCCAAGGAACTAAGTGGAGTGGCTGGCCTCATTTCTCCCCTGACCTGTAGGCTGGCTGGCTGGTTGCCTTGCTTCTGGGAAATGGCCAGGCAGTCTGTTGCTCCCTGTGCCCCTCCCCCACCAGGCAGCTCATTCCCTTTGTAGTAGCCTCATGTCAAAACCCATCAGAACAAGAGACTATTAATGAGGATGGGAAGAGACAGAGAAAAGAGGAAAACACCACAGTAAGATAAAAACAGATCAATAGTGAAGCTAAACAGAGCAAGAGGTTCTGAAAGCAATTCAGGAGCTGTCAGTTTCTCAACAAACACAGGGTTTCTGATAATCTCAGATGGACACAAAAAGGAGAGAGATGGACAAAAAGCCAGAGAAGCACGTCAAGGGAAAGCAATAAGGAGGCTTTACCTAGCCAGAACTCATCCTCCAGGTTCCCGAAGCCAACACGGTAATCAGCCCATTTCCGGAAAAAATCAGTTTGGCCATTCTGCCGCCTCTGAAATACCTATGAAGGAAAGAAAGAAAAAAAAAAAAACCCAAGGAGATGCTAGGGAAAATAAACTGTGATAAGTAAAATTGATATAACTGGGTTTTATATCTGCAATGACAAAGATGTCCAAAGAAGGAACATTTCAGAGCAGAGCTCAGTATTTACACAGCAATTTTTGTAGGAGATGCTCAGAACACTTCTCTTGAAGTGTAGAGGCCCCTGATGAATAGGCTCCAGTGCGATGTTGACACTAATTTGCACCCCTGCAATGTAGAAAGGACTCAGGATACATATCAAGCCCTAAATATCAGGGGAAATAGGCTTGGCTCTCAAATGAATCTTTTGCACTACAGAGTGCAGTAGAAAGCATTTCTCACCAAAAGAATAGGACCTACTTCAAATCAGCTAGTAACTGTCATCGGCCTATTGCAGGCAAAGCAATATTGCATATCATTCACTTTCTGAGCTGTTTAAGTGCTTATTTTATTTAACCTCCAATATATCAACCTTGGCTTCAATTTCCAATTATGCTTTAAGAAGGAGGCACAAATACGTCAGAAACATAAAAGAAAATGTCTCCCAAGAGTAGCTGTTATGAGCACATCACCATTCGAAACCTACCCGTTTTGTACCAGGAAACATCCAGCACTGTTAGCAGAGTGAGAGAGGGAATCCAAAGAAGGGTGGAGGGGCTGGTTTTCCATCCTAAAGCGATTTGGCTAATATTGGGCTGCTTTAGGGCCAGGCGGTGGGAACTCCCGGCTGCCCCGACAGGCTTACATTAAGGAGGCTGCCCTTATTTTCCCTCACTCTGTATTGCCCTATCAGGCATCGGAGGAGGGTGGTGACAGGAAACAGTGTCTCTCTTTTCCTGACCACTGGTGCTCCCTGACGGTTGTGACGGCTCTGGGGAAGAACCAAGGAGACCCCGGGAAGAATGGGGAAGGGGAGTCAGCTATCCATGTTTGGGCCCTCATCTGCTTTCCCATACGCAATCCTCAATTGGAGGCTTCTGATCATCTCTCTGTGGCAGTAATCACCTCTTCATACAGAAATACTTTTCTTCCACTGCCTTTTTGTTTGTTTTTGTTTTGCTTTTTGAGTCTTACTCACTCTGTCACCCAGGCTACAATACAGTGGCATGGTCTTGTCTCATTACAACCTCCACCTCCCGGGTTCACGTGATTCCCCTGTCTCAGCCTCCCGAGTAGCTGGGACTACAGGCATGCGCCACTATGCCCAGCTAATTTTTGTATTTTTAGTAGAGATACAGGGTTTTGCCATGTTGGCCAGGCTGGTCTCGAACTCCTGGCCTCAAGTCATCCACCCTCCTCGGCTTCCCAAAGTGCTGGGATTACAGGAATGAGCCACTCTGCCCAGTACCTCCACTACTTTATTATAGATGCATTTCTCAGCAGGCAAGATCCTTGGGCCCAACAGAGCTGCTACTGCCTTTCCCCAGCACCCTCCTGCTTAACTGTCCTTTCTTCCTCCTCCTTCTGTAAGGACAGGTATAGTTATTCCTTTCCCTGCCTGGCCAGACAGATGATTGAACTGCTGAACGAGGGCCCTGAGGGCAATGAGGAGCCCCAAGGTGGACATATGGGGCATGATAACAGGATGGCCAGAAGGATGGTGAAGTTGGCTTGGCAGGTGCTGAGCTAGGTAGACTAGAACACCGAGGATGCTTCCGTGCAAGGAGAGCAGCCGCCTGTACTTACAATCCAGCCGCCCCCGTCGGTGGTCATATCACAGTACACTTGTAACTTCTGGCTCAGCTCCCCATTGAGGAAGATGGGGTAAACCCCACTCAAAGTGTCTCCATTCATCAAATGCTGGGCACAGTCTTGAGGATGAGGGAACACCCGGCCCCCTGCAAGGAAAATAGACAATGTCCAGAAAGGATTCTTTCTCTCACTTTGCATAAGAGCTCCTTGGATCATAGAAGGTCTTAGCAGGCCTCCTGGTACATCATCAACAGCTGCAAGAAATCCTCAGTGGAGCTCAAGGTGTGAATGTGGGGACTTGGCATCCTCTTGGATTTCCCTTCCTCAACTGTTGTTAGACTTATCAGACAACATACAGTTTCATGGGATCTGAGGACTAAAGGGCTGAGTTTATGGTCTAGCTCCACCAGTTACCTATTTATTGGACTTTAAGTAAACCAATTGGGCATCAGTTTTCCTATCAGTAAAATGAGGATAATAAAAATCTCCCCCTTGAAGGGCAAAGATGTGTTAATGCAGCTAGTGATTGGTTACTCAGGCAATGATTACAGATGCATGGGCCAAAATAAATCACTGCAGTCTCCACCTTTCAAAAGGATGAGAGGCATCTGAGCAAAGCTTTCTATCATCTTTACAGTAGCCATTAAGGAATGCCCAAACAAGCTCGGCATTAGCAAGAAGATGAATTATCTATTCCTTGTACAAAATAATCTCCTGACTGGACTAAACAATCAAGTGGCCATGCTTTACAGTTCAGTTTAAGTTTAAGGAGGGGGCAGGGGAAGTAAATTGCAGCTCATCTTTCAGAGAGAACAGCCCAATTTGTAGAACAATATCTAATTAGCTGAAAGAGGAGTTTAAATCCTGTGTCTTGAAGAGCTTAGCTTCAGGGCAAATTTTAATGCTGACCAGGAAAGCGAACCAGCAGAAAGCCCGCGGGAGGAGCTTTTCTGGACTGCAGGAGCTGCTAGAGCAAGCTAAAGGCAGAGCTTGTTGTGTGGGAAAGGGTGGTTTGGGTGCTCTGTAAATAGAATGATCTTCTGGGTTAACGAAGGGCATGCTGCGATTGATCTAGTTCTGCATCCTTGAACTGTTGCAGTCAAGAAGAGAGGCGGTGGAGGGACAGCACGTGTCAGTCACTGCAGTGTCCCCTAGTGGCAGAACCGGTGCACTACAGGTGAGACATAGGGCCCGCTGATGAGTCAGAGTAAGTGACAGCCCAACGCCACCCACGGATGGCAACATAGCAAACTCACTGAAAGCCCTGATCATCTCAGACCCCATTATAGATCACCAGTGAAGCCTCCTATGTCTGGAAGAGGTGGTTGGAGTCGGTTTATGGAAGGCCCCCCGGAGATGTGTTAACTGGTCCCCACCCCCCCACACCAGGACTGCCCTTCAACTTGCTGCCACTGCCCTCCCCACCCTGCCCCTGTGGAGGGCGCACCCACCTACCATAGTTTAGAACAAAGGCATTGCCTACTGCAGGCATGGTTATACCAGGGAATGACAATATATTTCTATAAAACCTGTCCTTTACCAAGTGTTTTTATTTCCATTTAATTCTTGCAAGAAACTTGAGAGGAACGCAGATTGGTATAGATATACTTATTTTACAGAGAAGGAAACTGCACTTAGAAAGATTACATGACTCAGATTGCTGGAACTCACATTTTCAGATGGGTTAAGTGCTCTTTGCACCCTACTAAAGCAGGAAATATAGTGTATGATAGAATTTACTGAAGATAGAAATCTATGCATACAGCAAAGTATTAATTAATACCTGCATTTATCATACAAGCAAAAAGACCCCAAAGATTAAAGATCTCAAAAATTTCTATGTTCAGATCAAATATCCATACCCTCTCAAACTGATTTCTTTAATAGCTGCAGAAAAGCTAACTGTCATCTGCAGCATGTCCTAGAACTCTTCACAGTTCCCGATGCCACCTACCCCTAGAGGCTACAGTTACATTTCAGGAGACAGGTGTGAGCTGTCTCTGTCCCCTCTCCCTGCTGCTTTGGGAGCACTGCTATTATCTCCTGGCTTCCTGGTCATTCTTGACCTGGACTCTGGAACATCCAGCCTGTCTGCCTTTCTTTCTCCTCTTTCCTCTCACTGATTTTCTCATTTTAGAAGATCAGCAATTAATGCCCTTGGTCTTTAGCTTATTCCTAAGGTATGCACTAATAGTCCTTTTTCCTGAAGAAAGGTTCTTCATTCAATAAACTCAGCTTCCTGAAGGAGCCAGAACCCCAAATTTCTTTCCAATATCAATGTCTCCCCAACAAAACATCTCCCCACAAATCTCAAAATGACAGTCTCATACAAATACACATATAAATCCAAACATCAGAATGGGGAAAGAAATGATCTCACGCAGCCTTCTTCATATTGATGATGTAGGTTGATTTAATATTTATATTAGAGATACTTTGTAAAGGCTCAAACATATTAGTTGCTTTAAAGCGAGACTTACAAATACAGTAAACTGAGATGACTTGGAGAAGGGGAGTTTTGAATACCTGAATGGCTATCATAAAAGAGTGATTCATTTTTTAAAGTTAGAAAATAAGAATAAAATTATCTGAAGAAAAAAGTGTTTTCTAAGGGGCGCCAAAACACTGGATGGGATAAAATCCCAGATTATACCCTGGGAGAGGAAGGACCATGCTTTCTTCCTTCCAGCCCGGCAGTGATCTTGTTGGTTGGGAGGGAGGCTCCCCAGATGTGCATGAGGCAATGATGCATGGTTGCTGGGTGTGCTTGCCTTCCCTTTGACAAATTGCAAGGCCATTTGGTTGTTTATAGATTCCATTTGCTGTGATTTAGTCTGTGGCATTAATGTAAAGACAAGAAGCATTTTGCTCACACAGACTATCAGGAGCAGCAACCTGGGATTTTCGCATCTTCGGAACTTGGAGAAGACACCACATTTACAGCAAAACCATTCCTTTTCAACCCGCTCCAGCCTGCAACTCTAATCCTTGTCCAAAATATTATTCCTTTTTTGCAGACAAGAGAAGGCAGAGGTTCACTAATAGTTCTCAGACTGGGACCTTATTAAAATTCAGATTCCTGGTTTCCATAGCAGATTCACTGAATCAGAATATCAGGGGGTGGTGCAGGGAATCAGTGTTTTACTGAAGCTTCTCAGACAAGTCTGAAGACCAGCTGGATTTGAACCCACTCTTTGTCTGGCACATTTTCCTCTTCTCTAGAGGCCAAGAGGTGGAACTGGCAAACTGAGCAGTGCTTCAGAGGAGCCCTGTGGTCTGTGTTCTCTGCCCAGATCCCTGTGGCTGGGTGGATACATACTATAGATTGTATCTCTGTCTCTCTCTCCCCCACTCGCCCCCTTTCCTCCTCTTTCCCTTTCCCAGTAGGTATGTCTTGAGTGGGCTGGTTCCAAGAATTAGATTGAGTGTGATAGGAAGGAGAGGGGATAAGAGATTGTATTTAGCCTTGAGTCTAAGCTTTGTGTTCTAGCTTTTATTGTTTTGTTCTGCTTTGGGGGTCATTGGACTTTGGCTTAACTAATAATAAAGAGCACACTGGTTCCTGCTCTGCTGTATTCAGTGTGAATGTACTGGGGCTTCATACATTTTAGGAGACTGTCAGGGCAAATTTCAGGCATTCCTAGCTCTCTGGACATCACACCGTTTAATATTATCAGAAACTTGCCTCTAACCCCAACATACATCAGCTCAGTAATTTTTCCCAAAGCAAAAATCTTAAGACCAAGAGCAAAACTGGAAGGTTTTTCTTCCTTGTGGTGCAATAATTGGAGCCTAGACTGATGAAGAAACTTTTAATTTTTATTTTTTTTTAGCACAGGCTGCGGTGATTACTAAGTTAAGAGAAAAGCCACAAGAAGTGCTTGGTACACTGAAACGTCTCATGGTTAAGTGTTTCTAGATGTAATTGTGAGATCAACAGGACCATGGTGTTCACCAGAAGAACTGCTCAGAAATTGGTTTGTTCTGGGCAGTGGAGGCTGAATGCTGAGTGGAGTTGAGCAAGCTACATGACACGCAGTGCAGTTGGGGGACCACCGCTGCTGGGACAGACTTCCTCTGTCCTGGCCCTGCCCCTTACTTGTTTTGGATTCTTGGGTGTTCCTTTAAAATGATCAGCTTTAATGGCCCTGGCAAGTGTCTGTCCACTTTTCTGACCTCAGCATCAGGTCTGAAGCCACAATGTCAGCATTTGTCTCTGAAAATAGCCTCAGGAGGTTTCTCTGTAAGCACAGAACACAGTGTTGCTCCATAGAAGTGCAGGCAGCCACCTCTGGCTATAAGCACTTAGATTTGTTTTTCCCAGAAGCTTGTTTGTGGGTGACTCTCCCTTGTTAGAATCAATGGCCCACATCTGCAGAGTAGCTGACTAGACTGTCGGGGCAGCCTGAGTCTGCTGACAGGGCAAGGTTACCTGCTCAGCCCACATGGGGTGAGCCACTTGGCCTCCTCACAGCGTCTCCCAGTGTATTTACCTGTTTACACTCTTACCAATTCAACAAATATATAACAGAGTGTCTGTTGGGGTTCTAAATACTGGGCTAAAAGATGGGAATATAAAGAAGGAAAAGACACAGTCACAACCTTTCAGGCTGCTCATGCTGTGGTGGGAGAAACAAATATAACCTTGAGCTCTAAATGCTCTGGGAAAGAGATAAACATTGCGGGCTGCCAAAACTTGGATGTGGGTGTGCAATGATGCCTGGCTGGCAAGGACGGGGTGAGCAGTGGGGGCCTGGGATAGGACAGGGGGTGATAACTGCTAATCAGAAAGTGACCTTAGGAACTGACCTAGATGCTGGCCACAAATTGGTGGAGAAAGGTGTTCCAGGCCTGTGCAAAAGTATGGCCCCTTTGGGAAGTTGAAGGTTTAGCAGGAGACAGAGCAAGAATCGGGTAGGATGGAAGAGAGAGAGCCCTGGGGAGGTAAGCAGGGATTGGATCATGTCATTTATGGAGGCAATTGGAGGAAGAGTCTTTTGGTGGACTTTAAGCTCAACTTGTTAGAAAGAACGTTCTCACTGCAGTGTGGAGAATGAATTAGATGGGGGTGAGCCTGGAGGCAGGACCCCATTCAGGATATAGTAGTGGGAACCCAGGAGGAGAGTGACAATAACTTTTAAGGAAGTAATAGAGTAAGTGGATAATTAACTGAACAAGGCAGCTTTGATGTGTTCACACTAAACAGAGCTCTGGAAGAAGGTCCTCAGGTTCTGCAGACCACCTGCCTTCTGCCCAAGGGCAAGTGCAACAGACATCCAAATCTTCCCTTCACAAGTCAGCTAAAAGCATCCTAGTACTAGAGGAATGTTCTGACATCATTTGTCTTATTATTCTGTGGATCCACTTATATCAGAAGATCCAATTTCATGGCAGATTAGGTTGGTCACAGACTGGCAGTTGCCAGCCCGGCCCCTCTCTGTGGCTCTTGCTTCAACATGGCAAGGGAGGGCTGGGTCCTGATGACACTTCCTACTGATTTCCCTGATGCCATTCTGGTCACACCTGCATTCATTCTCCACACTTTAGCCAGAGTGACCTTTTTATAATGTGAATGTGATCTGATTTCATCTTATGTCTTACTTGCCAAAAACCCTTCTTTATTGCAATTAGAATAAAATCCATAATCCCTACCATGGCCTACAAAGCTCTGTACACTCCATCTTTGTCCTGCACTCCTTCCCACTTTCACTCTTCTTCAGCCTCATTGGCTTTCTTTTTTTTTTTTTTTTTTTGAAGTCCTTGTCCTTTATTGGGCAAGGGGTGAGAGAAGTGGACAGACCGGTTGGACATAGTAGATGGGTGTGTGAGGACAAAATGCTACCAGAAAGCCAGCCAATCCACACTCCCCTGAAATGGATGCTAATGCCCTTCAAACCCTGGGCATTGGTTTCATACACAGCCTCTTCCAGAGATAAAAGAAGGGGTTCTTGTACAGCTTCTTGTTACCCCCAACCATGGAGGCAAGTTCTGAGTTCCGGTTTTACTAGGACACTAACTCTAGTCATAAAGATCTCTGGAGTGATCACACATGGTAGAGTGGCAGGGTGAATATTTCAAAAGGATGAGTAGAACAGGAGTCTTGCCCAAGCCCTGTTATGTCAGTGTCTGTGTGTGGCCTCCCAGCCTAACCAGAAATTGACAGAGAGGCACGTATATGTTGAAAAGAGAGATATATATATATATATTTAGAATTAGGCAGCTGGACTCAGTTTAGATGATCCCAATTTTGTTGGCAACATCCAAAGCGTCGTAATCAGGAGCTAGTCGAACATATGCCTTTTTCTCTCCATCAGGCCGAATCAGGGTGTTGACCTTGGCCACATCAATGTCATAGAGCTTCTTCACAGCCTGTTTAATCTGGTGCTTGTTGGCTTTAACATCCACAATGAACACAAGTGTGTTGTTGTCTTCTATCTTCTTCATGGCAGACTCAGTGGTCAGCGGAAACTTGATGATAGCATAGTGGTCAAGCTTGTTTCTCCTGGGGACCCTCTTCCGAGGATATTTGGGCTGCCTCCGGAGTCGCAGTGTCTTGAGCCGCCGGAAGGTGGGTGACGTGCGGATCTTCTTTTTTTTGTGGCTGTGGACACCTTTCAACACTGCTTTCTTGGCCTTTAAAGCCTTTGCTTTGGCTTCGGCTTTAGGAGGGGCAGGAGCTTCCTTCTTCGCTTTCGGCGCCATCTTGTGAAAAAAACGGCTTTCTTTTAACAGATGGAAAAGACCAAACGTACTCCTCCCTCAGGCTGTAGTAATTACTCCTCCCTAGGCCTGGAATGCTCTTCTTTGTGGATTCACTCTCATTATTCAAGTCTTGCCTCACATGTCTCAGTTAAAGAGACGCCTGTCCTGACCACCGTAGTTGAGACCAGGGTCTGGGATCGGTGGAGGAAGTGGCAAGTGATAATCAGGAAAGACTTCCTACTATAGGTGCTGTCCTAGAAGTCAGTTCTTTACACTGTCCCTATTCCATTACTCTGTTTATTTATTTACTCAGTTTTTGGTCAATTCCCATTGCCTCATCCCCTTGAATGTAAGTTCCATGAGAGTCTAATCATCTGGCTCTTACCTTATTCATCACTGAGCACTTAGAACAGTGTCTAACCTAAAGTAGGTGCTCAATCAGTGTTCGTTAAATGTATGATGCCATGTGAGCACTATATCCTATTCCTCCCCTATGGTTACGAAAAGGAAAATTAAAATTAGATTTTCTGAAAACATTTGGGACAACACAATTTAAAATAGGCCAGAGCAGCTTCTGTATATAATAATATGTAAGGTCCTGCTGTAACATTCACGATGTCACCTTCGACCTGTGGTGTTACTGGAAGGCAGGCCTCGAGTGCCAGATGTCCAGGTTTTTGGCGTTTTTGAACAAAGAATTGGGCAAGACACACAAACAAAGTAACACAGGAATGAAACACAGGAATGAAGCAGAGAAGGCAGGGATTTATTAAAGCAAGAAAGCACTCCACAAGGTGAGAGTGCACCTGGGCAAGCAGCTCAAGGGCTTGGTTACAAAATTTCCTGGG
Organism: Rhinopithecus roxellana; assembly: GCF_007565055.1. Lineage (NCBI taxonomy): Eukaryota > Metazoa > Chordata > Mammalia > Primates > Cercopithecidae > Rhinopithecus > Rhinopithecus roxellana. The sequence goes on from NC_044556.1 coordinate 125,304,479, forward strand.
TGTTAAGTACTCCTTTTGAGATCTCTATCAGCTACCCCTTATCTGAATGAAGGTTTTGGTCTGTGGCTAAAGGCTGGGGTGAATTGAATGCAGATGAAGGGATGACTGGTGCTTAGGGTGGCCAATCTAGGACACTTTCCCTTTCCATCTGAGATGTGGTGGATGGGGGAGGGTTGTAGGGTGAGCAGGCTTTGAACCTTTGTTACTAGGCATGGGGAGATGGGTTTTTTTATTTTGGTTTAATTTTAGGAAGTTGATGTTAATTGACCTTAGGGTACCTGCCTTCATACTCAGGTGTTTTCCTTTTGATCCAGCTTTGAGAAATCAGCATGAATTGGTCTTACACTCCCTGCCTCTAGACCCTATTCTCCTGCCTCAATAGTAGGTTGTATTATTGCTTGGCAAGCTTCACTGCCTCCCTGTAGGGGACCACATGTCCCTGTCCTATTGAATAGTACAAACAATTCTATGGAAATCAATTCAGTAACTTAGATGACGTGGACTAATTTCTTGAAAATCACCACATCCCCAAAGTTGTGGAAGATAAAATGAAAAGATAACCTGAATAGTATGAAACTATTTTTAAAAATAGAATTTGTGCGTAAAATCTCTAGAAAAAGAATTTCCAGGCCTAGGTAGCTTCACTCTGAATTCTACCAAGAATTTAAAGAATAAATATCATCAATTTTATACACTCTTTTCCAGGAAACAGAACAAGAGGGAACATTGCACAACTCATTCATCGCAGCAGCATTAGTTTGATAAAAACAAACAAACAAAAGAAACAAAACAAACAAACAAACAAACCAACAAGACCAGCCTGGCCAACATGGTGAAACACTGTCTCTACTAAAAATACAAAAAATTAGCTGGGCATAGTGACAGGTGCCTGTGATCCCAGCTATTCGGGAGGCTGAGGCAGGAGAATCTCTTGAACCCTGGAGACAGAGGTTGCAGTGAGCCAAGATCGTGCCACTGCACTCCAGCCCCAGTGACAGAGTGAGACTGTCAAAAAACAAAAAACAAACAAAAAACCACAAAAAACAAAGAAACCAAACCAAACCAAAACAAAACCCCACAAAACCAAACAACACCAAATAAAGGGAGAGGAAGGCTTGGAAGAAAGTTTTGAAAAAGTCTGTTTTGTTTGTCTTTCATATTGCCATGGAGTAATCACTGTCTACCCTTCACATGTCTGTGGCCTTTTTCTAATACCTGCACTACCAGGCGGAGGAGCTGATAACCCCAAAGGAACATGAGCTCACAGAATATCCATTCACTGAAGAATAAGACTACTGTGAAAGAAAGACCACAACCATTATGAGATTGATCATCTGGTATAGAATTATTAGAACAGAATTTAAATTAAGCACAATAACTTTATTTAAGGAGGTAAGTAAATTGACAATATGAAACAGGATTTTTTAAAAATCGAATAAATAAAAATTAATATATTAACAGTTTAAAGTAAGAATACAGCAGATAGGGTGAATAAGGGATTTGAATAAACTAAAAAGTAAGCAAGTGAATTGGAAGTTCTGGTTAAGGAACTCTTTGAGAACATAAAAAGTAAGAATAAAGAGAAAGAAAACGTTAAAAAAGCTAAGGCAGGGCGGAGCAAGATGGCCAAATAGGAACAGCTCCAGTCTCCAACTCCCAGCACGAGCGACACAGAAGACCGGTGATTTCTGCATTTTCAACTGAGGTACTGGGGTCATCTCACTAGGGAGTGCCGGACAATCGGTGCTGGTCAGCTGCTGCAGCCCGACCAGTGAGAGCTGAAGCAGGGCGAGGCATCGCCTCACCTGGGAAGCGCAAGGGGGAAGGGAATCCCTTTTCCTAGCCAGGGGAACTGAGACACACAACACCTGGAAAATCGGGTAATTCCCACCCCAATACTACGCTTTAAGCAAACGGGCACACCAGGAGATTATACCCACACCTGGCCGGGAGGGTCCAACGGCCATGGAGCCTCCCTCATTGCTAGCACAGCAGTCTGTGATCTAAATGAAATGGCAGCAGCGAGGCTGGGGGAGGGGTGCCCGCCATTGCTGAGGCTTAAGTAGGTAAACAAAGCCGCTGGGAAGCTCGAACTGGGTGGAGCTCACAGCAGCTCAAGGAAACCTGCCTGTTTCTGTAGACTCTACGTCTGGGGACAGGGCACAGCTAAACAACAAAAGGGGAAGCAGCAGAGGCCTGTGCAGACGCGAACGACTCTGTCTGACAGCTTTGAAGAGAGCAGTGGATCTCCCAACATGGAGGTTGAGATCTGAGAACGGACAGACTGCCTGCTCAAGTGGGTCCCTGACCCCTGAGTAGCCTAACTGGGAGACATCCCCCACTAGGGGCAGTCTGACACCCCACACCTCACAGGGTGGAGTACACCCCTGAGAGGAAGCTTCCAAAGTAAGAATCAGACAGGTACACTCACTGTTCAGCAATATTCTATCTTCTGCAACCTCTGCTGCTGATACCCAGGCAAACAGGGTCTGGAGTGGACCTCAAGCAATCTCCAACAGACCTACAGCTGAGGGTCCTGACTATTAGAAGGAAAACTATCAAACAGGAAGAACACCTATACCAAAACCCCATCAGTACATCACCATCATCAAAGACCAGAGGCAGATAAAACCACGAAGATGGGGAAGAAGCAGGGCAGAAAAGCTGGAAATTCAAGAAATAAGAGCGCCTCTCCCCCTGCAAAGGAGCGCAGCTCATCGCCAGCAACGGATCAAAGCTGGTCAGAGAATGACTTTGACAAAATGAGAGAAGAAGGCTTCAGTCCATCAAACTTCTCAGAGCTAAAGGAGGAATTACGTACCCAGCGCAAAGAAACTAAAAATCTTGAAAAAAGAGTGGAAGAATTGATAGCTAGACTAATTAATGCAGAGAAGGTCATAAATGAAATGACAGAGATGAAAACCATGACACGAGAAATACGTGACAAATGCACAAGCTTCAGTAACCGACTCGATCAACTGGAAGAAAGAGTATCAGCAATTGAGGATCAAATGAATGAAATGAAGCGAGAAGAGAAACCAAAAGAAAAAAGAAGAAAAAGAAATGAACAAAGCCTGCAAGAAGTATGGGATTATGTAAAAAGACCAAATCTACGTCTGATTGGGGTGCCTGAAAGTGAGGGGGAAAATGGAACCAAGTTGGAAAACACTCTTCAGGATATCATCCAGGAGAACTTCCCCAACCTAGTAGGGCAGGCCAACATTCAAATTCAGGAAATACAGAGAACACCACAAAGATACTCCTCGAGAAGAGCAGCTCCAAGACACATAATTGCCAGATTCACCAAAGTTGAAATGAAGGAAAAAATCTTAAGGGCAGCCAGAGAGAAAGGTCGGGTTACCCACAAAGGGAAGCCCATCAGACTAACAGCAGACCTCTCGGCAGAAACTCTACAAGCCAGAAGAGAGTGGGGGCCAATATTCAACATTCTTAAAGAAAAGAATTTTCAACCCAGAATTTCATATCCAGCCAAACTAAGTTTCATAAGTGAAGGAGAAATAAAATCCTTTACAGATAAGCAAATGCTTAGAGATTTTGTCACCACCAGGCCTGCCTTACAAGAGACCCTGAAGGAAGCCCTAAACATGGAAAGGAACAACCGGTACCAGCCATTGCAAAAACATGCCAAAATGTAAAGACCATCGAGGCTAGGAAGAAACTGCATCAACTAATGAGCAAAACCAGTTAATATCATAATGGCAGGATCAAGTTCACACATAACAATATTAACCTTAAATGTTGATGGACTAAATGCTCCAATTAAAAGACACAGACTGGCAAACTGGATAAAGAGTCAAGACCCATCAGTCTGCTGTATTCAGGAGACCCATCTCACATGCAGAGAAATACATAGGCTCAAAATAAAGGGATGGAGGAAGATCTACCAAGCAAATGGAGAACAAAAAAAAAAAAAAAAAACAGGGGTTGCAATCCTAATCTCTGATAAAACAGACTTTAAACCATCAAAGATCAAAAGAGACAAAGAAGGCCATTACATAATGGTAAAGGGATCAATTCAACAGGAAGAGCTAACTATCCTAAATATATATGCACCCAATACAGGAGCACCCAGATTCATAAAGCAAGTCCTTAGAGACTTACAAAGAGACTTAGACTCCCATACAATAATAATGGGAGACTTCAACACTCCACTGTCAACATTAGACAGATCAACGAGACAGAAAGTTAACAAGGATATCCAGGAATTGAACTCATCTCTGCACCAAGCGGACCTAATAGACATCTATAGAACTCTCCACCCCAAATCAACAGAATATACATTCTTCTCAGCACCACATCGCACTTATTCCAAAATTGACCACATAATTGGAAGTAAAGCACTCCTTAGCAAATGTAAAAGAACAGAAATTATAACAAACTGTCTCTCAGACCACAGTGCAATCAAACTAGAACTCAGGACTAAGAAACTCAATCAAAACCGCTCAACTACATGGAAACTGAACAACCTGCTCCTGAATGACTACTGGGTACATAACGAAATGAAGGCAGAAATAAAGATGTTCTTTGAAACCAATGAGAACAAAGATACAACGTACCAGAATCTCTGGGACACATTTAAAGCAGTGTGTAGAGGGAAATGTATAGCACTAAATGCCCACAAGAGAAAGCTGGAAAGATCTAAAATTGACACTCTAACATCACAATTAAAAGAACTGGAGAAGCAAGAGCAAACACATTCAAAAGCTAGCAGAAGGCAAGAAATAACTAAGATCAGAGCAGAACTGAAGGAGATAGAGACAGGAGATAGAGACACAAAAAACCCTCCAAAAAATCAATGAATCCAGGAGTTGGTTTTTTGAAAAGATCAACAAAATTGACAGACCACTAGCAAGACTAATAAAGAAGAAAAGAGAGAAGAATCAAATAGACACAATAAAAAATGATAAAGGGGATATCACCATGGACCCCACAGAAATACAAACTACCATCAGAGAATACTATAAATACCTCTACGCAAATCAACTAGAAAATCTAGAAGAAATGGATAATTTCCTGGACACTTACACTCTTCCAAGACTAAACCAGGAAGAAGTTGAATCCCTGAATAGACCAATAGCAGGCTCTGAAATTGAGGCAATAATGAATAGCCTACCAACCAAAAAAAGTCCAGGACCTGATGGATTCACAGCTGAATTCTACCAGAGGTACAAGGAGGAGCTGGTACCATTCCTTCTGAAACTATTCCAATCAATAGAAAAAGAGGGAATCCTCCCTAACTCATTTTATGAGGCCAACATCATCCTGATACCAAAGCCTGGCAGAGACACAACAAAAAAAGAAAATTTTAGACCAATATCCCTGATGAACATCGATGCAAAAATCCTCAATAAAATACTGGCAAACCGGATTCAGCAGCACATCAAAAAGCTTATCCACCATGATCAAGTGGGCTTCATCCCTGGGATGCAAGGCTGGTTCAACATTTGCAAATCAATAAACGTAATCCAGCATATAAACAGAACCAAAGACAAGAACCACATGATTATCTCAATAGATGCAGAAAAGGCTTTTGACAAAATTCAACAGCCCTTCATGCTAAAAACGCTCAATAAATTTGGTATTGATGGAACGTACCTCAAAATAATAAGAGCTATTTATGACAAACCCACAGCCAATATCATACTGAATGGGCAAAAACTGGAAAAATTCCCTTTGAAAACTGGCACAAGACAGGGATGCCCTCTCTCACCACTCCTATTCAACATAGTGTTGGAAGTTCTGGCTAGGGCAATCAGGCAAGAGAAAGAAATCAAGGGTATCCAGTTAGGAAAAGAAGAAGTCAAATTGTCCCTGTTTGCAGATGACATGATTGTATATTTAGAAAACCCCATTGTCTCAGCCCAAAATCTCCTTAAGCTGATAAGCAACTTCAGCAAAGTCTTAGGATACAAAATTAATGTGCAAAAATCACAAGCATTCTTATACACCAGTAACAGACAAACAGAGAGCCAAATCATGAATGAACTTCCATTCACAATTGCTTCAAAGAGAATAAAATACCTAGGAATCCAGCTTACAAGGGATGTAAAGGACCTCTTCAAGGAGAACTACAAACGACTGCTCAGTGAAATCAAAGAGGACACTAACAAATGGAAGAACATACCATACTCATGGATAGGAAGAATCAATATCGTGAAAATGGCCATACTGCCCAAGGTTATTTATAGATTCAATGCCATGTCCATCAAGCTACCAATGAGTTTCTTCACAGAATTGGAAAAAACTGCTTTAAAGTTCATATGGAATCAAAAAAGAGCCTGTATTGCCAAGACAATCCTAAGTCATAAGAACAAAGCTGGAGGCATCATGCTACCTGACTTCAAACTATACTACAAGGCCACAGTAACCAAAACAGCATGGTACTGGTACCAAAACAGAGATATAGACCAATGGAACAGATCAGAGTCCTCAGAAATAATACCACACATCTACAGCCATCTGATCTTTGACAAACCTGAGAGAAACAAGAAATGGGGAAAGGACTCCCTATTTAATAAATGGTGCTGGGAAAATTGGCTAGCCATAAGTAGAAAGCTGAAACTGGATGCTTTCTTTACTCCTTATATGAAAATTAATTCAAGATGGATTAGAGACTTAAATGTTAGACCTACTACCATAAAAACCCTAGAAGAAAACCTAGGTAGTACCATTCAGAACATAGGCATGGGCAAGGACTTCATGTCTAAAACACCAAAAGCAACGGCAGCAAAAGCAAAAATTGACAAATGGGATCTAATTAAACTAAAGAGCTTCTGCACAGCAAAAGAAACTACCATCAGAGTGAACAGGCAACCTACAGAATGGGAGAAAATTTTTGCAATCTACTCATCTGACAAAGGGCTAATATCCAGAATCTACAAAGAACTCAAACAAATTTACAAGAAAAAAAGAAACAACCCCGTCAAAAAGTGGGCAAAGGATATGAACAGACATTTCTCAAAAGAAGACATTCATACAGCCAACAGACACATGAAAAAATGCTCATCATCACTGGCCATCAGAGAGATGCAAATCAAAACCACAATGAGATACCATCTCACACCAGTTAGAATGGCAATCATTAAAAAGTCAGGAAACAACAGGTGCTGGAGAGGATGTGGAGAAATAGGAACACTTTTACACTGTTGGTGGGATTGTAAACTAGTTCAACCATTATGGAAAACAGTATGGCGATTCCTCAAGGATCTAGAACTAGATGTACCATATGACCCAGCCATCCCACTACTGGGTATATACCCAAAGGATTATAAATCATGCTGCTATAAAGACACATGCACACACATGTTTATTGCGGCACTATTCACAATAGCAAAGACTTGGAATCAACCCAAATGTCCATCTATGACAGACTGGATTAAGAAAATGTGGCACATATACACCATGGAATATTATGCAGCCATAAAAAAGGATGAGTTTGCATCCTTTGTAGGGACATGGATGCAGCTGGAAACCATCATTCTTAGCAAACTATCACAAGAACAGAAAACCAAAGACCGCATGTTCTCACTCATAGGTGGGAACTGAACAATGACATCACTTGGACTCAGGAAGGGGAACATCACACATCGGGGCCTATCATGGGGAGGGGGGAGGGGGAGGGGGAGGGATTGCATTGGGAGTTATACCTGATATAAATGACGAATTGATGGGTGCTGACGAGTTGATGGGTGCAGCACACCAACATGGCACAAGTATACATATGTAACAAACCTGCACGTTATGCACATATACCCTAGAACTTAAAGTATAATTAAAAAAAAAAAAAAAAAAGCTAAGGCATTTGGAGGATAGACTATGTATTTCAACATCTAGCTAATAGAACTCCTAAAAAGAAAAGTAAAAAAGGAGAAAGTGCTTAAATAAATAATGAAGATAAATGTCTTAGAATTAAAGATGAAATAGATCAGATTTAAAGAGTGTATAGACTGTGAAACTGGAGATAAAAAGATAAATGAACTTCAAGACATATAATGAAGTGTAAGAGTTGCAAAAAGAAAGAAACACTGTTTTTAAAGCTTCTACAAAGAAAAAGTAGACCACCTACAGAAGAACAAGAAGCGGTTAACATTCGACTTCTCAATGGCAACACTGCATTTGAGAAAACAATGGAAAAAATTTTTAAATATGATGGGAGCAAATATTTTTAGGTAGTATTTTATATCTGATCAAATTACAATTTAAATGTATGAAAAAAATACAAAAGTTCCTCGGGCATATGAAATTGGAGAAGGTTTGCCTTACAAAATCCATTATTGAAAATTTAGAGAACAGAAATAAGAGTGATAAGTTCTAGAGATGTGAAAAGTAAGAATGATTAACTACTTGGAAAAACTTTATTTATATTGTCTTAAATAAAAGGCTATAATTAACAGAAAGAAAAGAGAAAGCCTATCCATTAGAATCCAGAGCCAAAACCTAGACAGGGCTTGTTTGTGGGGAGGTGAAGCAGGTAGGGAGGAAAGAGTCCAGAGGGATTTGAGAGGGTGCTCAAGTACTTGGATTGTTACATGAAGATACCATATTGACACATTTAAGAAAGGAGGAGGGATAAACAAACATAACTATGCATCTGAAATCTAAAGTCTTGTTCTTTGAAAACATTAATAAAAGAAATATATCACTGGGAAGACTGATTGAGAAGACAGAATATGAAAAAAATGAAAAAGGAAAAATAGCTACAGATGCGGTAGAGATAAAAAAAAAAAACAATGAAAAGTCTTATGAAGAATTTTATGCTACTAAATTCTGGAACTCAGATGAAATGAATACATTTCCAAAAATTTATAAAGGGTCAAAACTGGTAAAAGAAGAAAGAAAGAGCATGGATGGATAATTAATTTTAAAAACTTAGACGTGGTAGTCAAATGTTTCCCATTCCAAAAACAAAGAAACAGAAAGACACAAAGAAAACAACAACAACGTGCCCAGGTGGTTTTAGTGATGAGTTCTGTCCTGAACAAGTTATTCCACAAAAGAAAAAAAAAAAAAAAAAGAAAAAAGAAAAAAGAGTGAAAGATGAAGCTGTCTAACTTTTGTTTTGTTTCTTTTTAAAGTGAGATTAGTGAACATGGATTTCAAAACCCAATAAAGAGGTATACACAAGAAAAAAAATATATAGGCCAGTTTCATTTATGACTGTAGATGTGAAAAGTCTAAACGGATAGTAGCTAACCATATATAACCGTGCATTAACAAATCATATTCAGGTGAGATTTCTCTAAGGATTGTAATTAATTTATCAAGAAAGAATCTATTAATATAACTCACTTCATTAGTATACTAACTGATAAAAGTCATATAACAAATTAAACAGGTATTATAAAAACCATTTGATAAAGTTTAACAACAAAGCTTATTACAAAAACTCTTAACTTAGAAGAAAATTCTATACCTTGATAAATGTTTTAAAACTCAAATCTAAACAAACACTATTTGTGTTTACTTAAGGTTAACCAGTTATATATTTTCTTTATTTTAGAAAAAATTAAATAGGTTTTTTGTTTGTTTGTTTTATTTTTTGTTGTTGTTTTATTTTATTTTATTTTATTTTGTTTTATTTGAGACAGGGTCTTGCTCTGTTGCTCAGGCTGGAGTGCAGTGATGCCATCTTGGCTCACAGCAGCCTCCACCTCCCAGGGTCAAGCGATTCTCTTGTCTCAGCCTCCTGAGTAGCTGGAATTACAGGTGTGCACCACCATGCCCAGCTAACTTATGTATCTTTAGTAGAGACAGGCTTCGTTATGTTGCCCAGGCTATTCTCGACCACCTGACCTCAAGTGATCTGTCTGCTTCCAAAGTGCTGGGATTATAGGTGTGAGTCACTACGCCTGGCCTAAATAGGCTTTTTATTTTTAATTTAATTTTAATTTTTATCAAAAGGAAGTTTAAAAAGGAAGATTTAGCAAAGATTATGCAATATGATAATGCTTTAGTTACATTCCTTTTGAGAATGCAACTAAAGTCAAAGTACCTAATATTGCTGTCACTATTTAATGTAGTTCAGGAGGTCCTAGGTAATGTGATAAGAAAAGAAAAATAAGAGGTATAAGAATTAGAAGTACAGAAATAAAATTGCCATTATTTGTAGATGACATAAAACATTTACCTAAAAATATTAACAGAAACAATAGACTCTTAGAATCAATAAGAGAGTTCAGCAGGATTGCTAGATACTGGATTGCTAGATACTGGATTGATATAAAAAAGTAATGGTATTTTTCTACATTGGTAATAACCAATTAGAAAATATATATTTTTAAATTAGACAAAAATTATCAGCAATAAAAAATAAAACATTCAGAAATTAACCAAGAACATATAGAATGTTTGTTATGAATATAAAGGAAAAACTTACAACTCTATTAAAAATAAGGATGATTTGAACAAATGAAAATGCATTATAGGCCTTGAGAAGGGATGACTGTAATATTACAAAGATATCAGTTCTCCCCAAATTAATTTATAAATTCATTGTAATTTCAATCTAAATTCAAGTTAAAAATTTTGAGGGGGAGACTTGATAAACTTGATAAACTAAACTTGTTAAACTATGATGCCTTTGGAAAAATAAAGGTCACCAATTAGGTGAGTCAACCTCGAAAAAGAAAACTAAGGAAACTTGTTTTACCATATATTAATATATTAAGCTATAGTTATAAAAACACAATGTGGTATTTGCAAAAGAATGGAAAAATAGACCTGAGAGTAGAATAGGGAGTTCAGATGTCAAAGAGAGATCCATGTACATATGGGAACTTAATATACAGTGAAGCACCGCAAACCAATACAGAACAGATGGATTATTCAATAAATGATGTTAGGAGAACTGGTTCACTATAGAAAGAAAAAGGAAACTGTATCCTCAACTAATACCAGTATAAAATAGACTAAATATAAAGAAATAAATCTAGAAAGTTAATAGCAGAACATATTGAAGAAAACCTTTTGGCTGACATGCAGAGAAAGACTTCTTAAGAAAGGTTTCAAAAGCTCAAATAATAATAGCTAATATTTAGTACAGGAACCTGAAAGAAAATTGACAAACTATATGAGCAGGCAATTTAGAGGAAAATAACACTCAAAAGACTAATAAACATATGAAGAGATGTTTAAACTCAAACTAATTATTAAAGACATTCAACTAAAAAATGAGATATCAATTATCTCTATGAGATTATCAAAAATGACAAAGCTGGGCCATGTCAAGGCATTTGGAATGATACATGTCATTAGGAAATAGGAGCTTTTGTGCACTGTTGGAGGGGGTGTAGACTAGTACAGCCATGTGGGAGAGCAGTACGTATTTAAACTATGTAAACATCCCCTATGACCCAGCAATTCCTCTTCTGGGCATATATTCCAGAAGGCATTGCCTTAGTGATTCATAAGTGGACATGTACAAAGTATTTACTGCAGCACCATTTGTGGTGGTGGAAGGTTGGAGACAATCTGATGTCCATTTTCAGGAGAATGGAGAGATAAAATAAGATGGGTGCCCACCATGCAGTTATTTTGCAACAGTTGGAAGCAAAAGACTATCTAGATGTATGACAACACGCATGGGTCTGAAAAACAGTGCTGAGCAAAAACTATGAGAATAGGGAATGAATTATGTAACCCAATGCCGTTTACACATATTTAAAATATTTATACTCAAAGTAATTTTACAATAACACATTTTTCAAAAATACTTACAACAAAAGGATACAAACTTAATGTATCAGAATGCTTGCCTATGGAAGGTGGAAGAAGAGAAGAGGGTAAAAGGAAATAAATGAGTAATTACAAACTGGGACCTTGTTGGAGATTGACATGGGTGCTATGTGATAAACTGTGCAGTGTGATTAATTGAAACCTCTGATCTGACACCTATCCTTCTATTAATTTTGGACATGCATGGCAATGGTTTGTTCAAATGGGATAATTAGTGCCCTACTTCCTTCTCCACAGCCGGGTCCCAAAGAAAGAAGGTAGACTTCTCCTTTTAGGGGTTTGTTTGTCTTAATAAAGCAAGAACTCAAGCTGTTTCTAAACAGTGGAGCAGAGAGAAGCCCCATCACCTCTTCACTTTGGTGAAAAGGATTTGTGGCATATCTGAGGATAGACAGCTGTGGATAGTGATCATGAGGCTTTCCTTTCTAACTAGAATGTCTATCTGATAAGTATGTGAGTTTCCATGATCTGCCATCTATTGTTCCAGAGCGTGTGTTTGCCAATCTTCATTAATTTTCACAACCTCAAAAGCTGAATCTTGTGTTAGACTCCAAAGTTTTCTTAAAAAGCCCCCAGAACAGCTCAGCCTGGATGTGGGAGGACAAGAATTGGAGCAAAGGTAATAGAAGAAAACTTCTTATTACCCATCTCTGGGTACCTCTTCACTTAACCTCAAGGTCAAGACAACCTATTTTATAGTGCTCACTGTCTCTTAGGGCAAGCTTTAACGAGAACTTTGTTTGCTTTTTATAGTATTAAAAGAGACAACGAAACTGCCTCTCAGACAATCATTTCACCAAGTCCTGGCTGCTCTGTGGGGAATATTTGTTTCCTCATTTATATTCATATCTCTAAAAGACAAGTAGACCTTGGATGAAATTTCAGGCGACAGTAAATTATAAATAATGTATCCATGTTTTCTTCTCTTCCATACTACTTGTATTTAATTCCTTCCAGAGTCTTGTGCAAACACCAGAGACAAGAGGACGGGAAGCTGTTAACATGATGGAAAGAATGAAATGGACTTACGTTATGTGGCAGAAACACAACAAGGGAAGACATCTTGATCAAAGGAGGTTTTTGAGGGTTTGTGAGTGCCAGTTCTTCTCTTTTCTTCTCTTTTTTGGTTTTATTATTATTTTTTTACATCTTAACTCTTTTCCAGGCCATCAGGTAGGCATCTTGCTTACAATGAACCTCTTACGGTCCACTCAGGACAAGATGAAGGTTTATCAGTGGATAGAGGCAACTTTGGGGCCAAACTTTAAGCTCTGTTGTTTCATCAGAGAAGGCATAGATAACACTCAGAATGATGAGCTGATATCAACCCATCCTAAGAGTAGGATACTGCTAAGTGGCAAACTCAGGTACTGTCAATGAAGTTGAAAAGGATGCTAATTGATAAAAAGAAATTAGCCTCTAAATCCATTAGTCCTGGCTTGCGATCACCTGGGAGGCTTCTAGTGTTTCTCAGACTTCTTGCTCAGCAATAGTTCATGCCTGTGGGGTCCTAACTGGCAGCACTCCAGTCCTGCATGTAAGTGAAGATACACTGCTCTTCAATTTTGCTTTTCCTTATTGGCAATGTCCCCATTCCCACCCCACCAAGTTTGGAAGCTGATACCCTTGTATTCTCTTCCTCCTTAATAAAATTTGCCCTTGGGCAGAAGTAGAAAACTTTGGGATAGAGAGGTGGCACAGGCAATGAGAGCTTATTAATATTAACATGCAAATGACTATGTAGCCTACTGGAATTTATTTAGGGAAATTTGCATTGAGGTGGCTGGCAGAGCCTGAAGTTAGAGGGAATTTGGGCATCGTACTCTTGAAGGCTATACCTCTTTGCCTGCGCTATCCCTACAAGGGGTATTACAAATCGACTTAGGCTTTGTTTTATCAGAGACCCCTCTTCTCTGCTCTGCAGCTGAGATTTGACTATTCAATTTAACCACCATCTATTATGTCTGGAATGTGCCAGGCTTTGTGCAAGGTACTTTCACATGCATTATTTCTGCCCAAGAATCTTTCATTCTGAAACCAGTCATTTCAGTGGGTTCCGATAAATCTCCAAGACAAAGCCAGCAGAGTTTGGTATGCATCAGCGACTTACATTTAAATTTGAGCTTTCCAGTAAAACTGCAAAAGCTTCCAAACACAGACGTATCTTTGCCATGTAACACAGAAGTAATAATATAAACTACATGGAGCTGCTCAGTCAGTAGCTACACTCACTGCATAGGAAATTGGGCTTTTTTGTTTTCCCCTTTCTGAGTTGGTATTGGTCATGCCCCAAGAGCCTGGTGTCAACTGGAGTCTTGTAAAAACAAATAAAGAACCTAAATACATCCTGCTGGTCCCCTGAACTGTCCACCAGACGAAGTCATTATTCTGCCTCCTCTCCCGATTTCCATGTGTGTTGTTAATCTTCTGCTTATTTGATCCTACTGAGGCCCCAGCTGGATTTGGGAACCCAGATCCAAAAAATTGCACATCCCTTGGTGCAGCTGCATCTAAGAGAGGGCAGTGAGGGGCACAGAAGCTGCTTTACTTTTACAGCCCAGGTGGGTCTGGAGCGAGGCACAGTTGTAAAATGCCACAGAGACTTCAGGCACATTGTCATACTGCTCACAACTGCTAGCTGTGGCATCACCAGGGTGGGAATTAAAAGCCCATACTACACTGAGCAAACATTGAAACCCATGCATTTTGGGGATAAAATGATTAATTTAGACCTAATAAATATGCAAATTGGGAGCTCGGTTTAAGTGTCTGTCATCTGTGTCCTTTTTATAGAAAAGAAATTCTTAATTCAATGGAAAGCTCCAACCCGTGGGTCTTTAAGTGGTAGCGTGGAAAAGAGGACCATGGAGGCCTCTTTAATTAACCTGAGAATGTGCAGGGAAGGGCTTAACAAGAAGAGGGTAACACCTTAGTTCTGAGATCAGACATCTTTGAAAGAGCATGGAGGGGGAGCATAATTGACTCCAGCTCCATAAAAGAGATCAAGTGTCTTCTAAATTCCACTTGGTAAAGATACATCTTCAATTCATGTCTTGTTTGTGTGCCCAAGGTTTATTATTATTTTTAATTAAAACATTTGTTTTTCTGATTAATATGCTCATTGAAGATACTTTGTGATATATTGAAAGGTGTAAAAAAAAGAAGGAAGTAAAGGACTTGTTCACAATCTCAGCACTCTATAGAACTACTGAGGACATTTTGTTATGTCTGATCAGTGTCTTGCTTTGTCATTTAGAACAAGTGCAGTGGGGGAGACACCTGGTGGAGCTGGGGGACTTTCACCTTTCTGGGGATGGAGGAAGAGGCTCTGGGGCATGGACAGGAATCCAGTCATTCTGGTGCTCTGACATGGCAGGCAGAATGTGGCTGAGTATATGGGACATGCTCAGGTTTGCCTCACATGTATGCACAGCCATAACCCCATAATGTGGGGTAGGAAGAGAATTCAAAGTCAGGGCTTGGCAGCCTCACATTATGGACTGTAGAGAGGCACAGTGGGAGGTGGTAGAGAGAAACATTAATAGCATAGACCCCAGAACTGAAACATCTGGGGTCAAATTCCAGCTCCCCTACTTAAGAGCTATGGGATCTTGGGTGAGTTACTTCACCTCTCTGGGGCCCAATTTCTTCATTTGTAAAAAATAGAGATGGTAATACACACCACGTAGGCTGTTGTGAGGATTACATTAGATAATACATGTAATGCAGTTAAACAGTACTTGGCAAGTAACTCTCAAAAGTCAGGTATTAGGTTATTTCCTGTTATAGATATTAGGACTTTTTTTTTAATCCTTTAGCGGCGTTTTTCAAGTATCTTCTGCTGACTTAAGGAGGGAATGCAGCCGGAACAGCTGCATTTAGAAGTAGAAGACCTGGGTTCAAGTTCTGACTCAGCTACTTATTAGCCATGTAAGTCTTTGGCTTCCATGAACCTTGGTTTCATCATCTGTAGAATGGGGATCATAGGCCTTCCTGACCACTTGTTATACAAGAACTGAGTGAGACCATAGGAATGTAAAAGTGCTTTGTGTATGGAGAAGAGCTGCAGGTTTAATGTTGAGGGTTTACTACTGCTGCTTTTACTAAGTGAGTCTCTGATTACAGGTAGCAGAGGAAGGAGGAAGAGAAAGATAAACTTTGCTGGAAAAACACTTGCAGAAAACCTGAACTAGGAGGAACCTGATGTTTTTTATTTTTATTTATTTATTTATTTTTGAGATGGAGTCTCACTTTTTCACCCAGGCTGGAGTACAGTGGCATGATCGTGGCTCACTGCAACCTCTGCCTCCTGGGTTCAAGTGATTCTCTTGCCTCAGCCTCCAAAATAGCTGGGATTACAGGCGCACACCACCATGCCCAACTAATTTTTGTATTTTCAGTAGAGACGGGGTTTTATCATGTTGGCCAGGCTGGTCTCAAACTCCTGACCTCAGGTAATTCGGCTGCCTAGGCTCGAAGTGCTGGGATTACAGGTGTGAGTCACCGCGTCCAGCCAGAACCTGATGTCTTTACTTGGTGCATTTAATTGGTCTGGGTGGACCAGGGTGTTGTGCTGCTGCTTCCTGTGGTTACTTTGTTAGTGAGAGGTTTACTGGTAGGGTAGGGGATTGGAAAGGGGGAAAGAAGGAAGAGGTAATTGAGCTTTTTTGATAAACTGCTCCCAGGGCAAGTCTCAGCAGAGACTGCTGAGGAGCCAAACATCAGGAAGTGGAGAAGAAGGCATCAAAGTGGCCATGCTCCCTCACCTGTGGTGAAGGCGGTGGAGGTGATGCTGCTCCACGCAGTATCCTGTGCTGCCTGCAGGAGCACCGTGTAGTCTGTGTTCTCTAACAGGCCCTCCAGTCGAATCCACGTGTCTTCTGCATCCACAATCAGCTCCTGTATGATGAGCCAAAGGAAGGGTGGTGGAAGGGAGCAACTGGCTTGCAATTGGGGAAAGTAGGGAAGGGAAGTTCAAATCCTATGGGCAGTTAGGTTAGTACTCCAAAGGCCATTATCATCCTCTCCATCCCACAATAAGGATTACTGCACCAATAAGCAGAGAGGAGAGCTCCCATATGAGATTTAGGCCAGCTCCTATCTCAGGAATGCATACTGGGATAAATTTAGATACCTGCATTATTGAATCTAGAAGTTTTCAGATTGCACTGGACTTGCTTGAGAGCAGAGAAAGAGCTGAGGAAGCGGGATCCAAGTCCTCCTTATTTCTTTTTTTTTTTTTTTGAGACGGAGTCTTGCTCTGTCTCCCAGGCTGGAGTGCAGTGGCTGGATCTCAGCTCACTGCAAGCTCCGCCTCCCGGGTTTACGCCATTCTCCTGCCTCAGCCTCCCGAGTAGCTGGGACTACAGGCACCCGCCACCTCGCCCGGCTAGTTTTTTGTATTTTTTTAGTAGAGACGGGGTTTCACCGTGTTAGCCAGGATGGTCTCGATCTCCTGACCTCGTGATCCACCCGTCTCGGCCTCCCAAAGTGCTGGGATTACAGGCTTGAGCCACCGCGCCCGGTTAAGTCCTCCTTACTTCTATCAAGGAGACTAACTCTGTCAAAATGTATTCTGTGTTTTTGGTTTCTGCATATGATTTCCCTTTAAAAAGAGGTTGCTTCACTAACAAAAACTTGAAAATCAGTGTTCTGGATGAACTGTTTCAACTGATGAAATAAAACAAAAATTTGTTTTGTCTTTACTGTAGGCTACACAGATACCACTTTTCTAATGTTTATCAAGAGGCATAAAAGCCATTGAATTTGGTATCCAGCTCATGTTTGCTCCATCCTGTTGTTGAAAAATTATTCCAATATCGTGTACTTGGGAGTTTCCAATGTGCTTTGTGTCATTGTATTGGAAGCACCAGCACAACCCAGTGAAGTTGCAGGGGTAGAGACCCTCATTAGCTAGAGAAGAAAGCAAGCCTTGAAGAGGTTTAGTCCTTTGCCTCAACTTACGGAGAGAGTAATAGTAGAGCTAAGACTATCATCCAAATCTTCTGGCTTGCAGACTAGGGCTGTCTCATCAACAGCAGGCTGGGTATCCTTGATGGGAAGCTGATGAGTTCCCTGTGGGTTCCTTCCTTCCCCCTCCCTCCAACGTCCCATGGTCACTCCACTAGTCAGTTTCCACATGACCTCACTTGGGAGAAATGGTCTTTTCCCTTTCCAGCAAAATCTCACCTTGCGGCTTCCATCGGTGGATTTGTAGGTCAAGACATAATTTTCAATCTCTGCCCTGGGAGGCTGCCAGGAGATCAGGGCACTTTGTCTGGTGACTTCACTGGCTGTCAGGTTTGCTGGAGGGTCTAGGACTACAAAGAGGAGAAAGTGCCAGGGCATGCCTGCCTCTCCAGCTCCTCCCCCTGCTTGATTTCAGGCATGGGTATCTGTTTGCCCACCTCTTTGGTCTTGGGATTGCTCAGATGCTAACCCCCGCTCTGGCTTGGACAGGAGCATAAAGGGTGCTCCTGGGTCAGATGATAATCATTCAGTGCCACGATCATTCTTGCAGCTACTTCCCCTTCCCTCACAGGGCCTCTAGGCTTGGGTGTGACATCTTCCACACTGACCCTCTATGCCTGAGATCCTGACCCTGATACATTCTCACGTCTGCTGGTTCACTCGTGAACTTGTGTTTCCACATGTTACCTTGTCTACTTTCTCCTATTCATCACTCTACTCAGCAGCTCTTTCCTAGATATCTAGTCTTTTAATATCCATCAGACTTTTCTGGGGCAGATGCATTCCAAGTACAGACCTCTCTTGACCTGGTTCTTCTGCTGTCACCCAGGGCGAGAGCAGAAAAAGACATGTGTCTGCTGGCCAAAAATTGCAGCTCAGTTTCACTGAATTTGGGCTGTAGTCAGCCCAAATAAGAACAGCTCATAGCTGCCCTGTCCAAAGCCTACAGGTGATAATCTAGTCCACCACAAGAAAACTGGTCATTTCCACAAAAGTCCCCAGGGATTCGGGTATGTAGATGAACATGTACTCACGAGTAGAGAAGTTGGTGCTGATGGTGCCACTGGTGAGAGGCCCATTGGTGGCATACATGGTGGCAGTATAGTGGGTGCTAGGAAGCAGGTCAACAAGCCGAAATTCCTCACTGACTCCGTCAACCAGGATGGTCTCTCCAGCAACTGAACTCAGATGAATATGAATAAGGGTTGAATAAGGCTACTCAGTTTAGGAAAGACCTACCAAATCCAAAGGCATTTCACATGGATTTACTACTAGAGAATTTTGGAAAAAAATCTTTCATAGGTTATCTAGCTTAGTATCTTACTCCATGCAAGGATTCCCCTCTCATCTCTTATATTGTAATTGAAAAAAAGTGTTCTTTATGTGCAGGTCAAATTGTCTTCTCTATAACTTCTATTCGGGTCTCTGGAGTTATAAAGGATAAATCTAGTCTTTTGTCTAATGACCCCTTCCTCTCCACCATCCTTCCTAATCAAGTTTTCTCTCCACTGGACAGAAAATTCAGCCCCCACTTCCCATAACATTTATGTGACAATTTAAAAATCTTCACAGTTCTGTCTACTTTTCTCTGAACAAGTAACAGTTTATCAGTGTTCCTGCTAAAGTCCAAAACTCAGAGAACTGAGAACAATAATTGAGAGGTACTGACGAGTGAAATAAACAGGATCAGTCTGCACTTGTGCCACTTAAATTATTAGTTAGGTTTTGGGAATGCCTTGTGATATTGTTGTCACATGCCAAGATTATTGCTAATAAAAGACTTTCTTTGTAACCACTCCCCCTACTTCCCAATCCAATTTTGTTAGTTGATTTTTTATACCCATGGGCAGAGCTTTGCATTTATTTCTATTGCATTTTGCCTTGTTGATTGAGTTTTGGGCCACTGTTTCAGTTTATTAAAATATTTTTGAACTTGGATTCTATTGATCACAATTTTGTTTTATACACAAATTTGGTAAGCATGTCTTCTCTGAATTCATTCAAGCTGTTGATAAAACTGTTCATTAGTTCAGGGCCAACTCCTCTGTTGCGCAATTAGAATACTTGGAAATTATTTAGTGTTTAACAGTTTGCTAGGCACATTTTCAGACTAGGTAGGGCTTTGAGATTTCAAGTTTCTTGTGATCTAAAGGCATACAAACAAGTTAAAATTCAAACTAATGCTTAAGCTTTGGAAGAGCATATATAAGGATATCATCTTTTTAATGTCCCCCTTTGCACATCATGCCATTGATCAATGCTCCAGCCATACCAAATTATGGCAGTTCTTCAGACTTCTCACACTCTCACATCTCTGCAAATGCCCACAGTCTGCTCTTATTTCTTGAAATTCCCTTTCTTCACCTTTTCTTCTTTCACTTTATCTGAGACTTTTCTTCTTCCTTTCCCTCCACAGCTTGACACCAATCATAGTAGCCCATTGGACATGGCCCATGGTGTTCTGTGCATGTCTATAGCATACACTGCTCACATCAAGTTGTAACTATTTACTTCTCTGCAACATCATTAGAAGTGAGTTCCACAAAGATGAGAACTCAATTTTTGTTTCTGAATCCTTATAGCCTTGTAGAGTGTATGGCGCATGGGAGGGCATCAAGAGTATTTGTGGAATGAATGGAAGTTCATTGCTATGTTGGAGTTGTGTGTTTTGTGTCTGTGAGCAGATATGTCTGACTGCCTTCAGGGAAACTCTGACAGAAGAGATAGGGTTGAAACCAAGACTTGAGGGATGGGTTTTCTAGGCGGACAAGTGGGGGAGTTTCCTGGTGAAAGAAATAGCATGTGCAAATGCATGGAGGCTTGAGAAAGCATGGTGATCATTTGAAAATGCGGGATCATGTTATGCAAGGAGGGGTGACAGGAATTGACATGGATTGTGCATGCTCACAGAGGGGTTAGGACATATCCATAGTAATGATATCCCTTCTTCATGGAGGGTCATTCATTCAACGACAGTCCCAGCTAACTCCAAATATGACCTTTCATGTATTTTTCCATGTTAACTAAGGAGTGAGTGATAAGTGGGGTTTTCTAATGCCTTGATGAAATACAAATGTACTACCAGATTTGTCAATGAAAACAAAGACATAAAGTAGTTTTGATAAAACTTATTCTCAGTGAACCTGTGCTGATATATGGTAATCACTAATTCCTTTTCCAAGTTGTTTAATTGTCTGTTTTAGTTTTTACCTTCCTAAGATTTGACAATAAGTTTACTTCTTTGCAGCTTACAGAATTGGCTTTCTCTGCCGTTTTTGAAAACCAAGACATCTGCCTGCCTTCTGTCTTCTGGTGTCTTTGTTCTCTGGATTCCTGAATATAACCCCAAACAATTCCATGATCACATGTTTGATGTAGGCAGGGAAAGAACTTCCCTAAGCCTAGAGACTTGAAGGACTCAGTACTATTTTGCTTTGGGCTTCTCCATTCTGTTCAGCTTCAATTGGTGTAAGGTGAACAAGCATGATGCAGAAGACAGTGAAATTCAAGATTTTGTGTTAGTTAAACCTGTTGGGCTGGATGTGAATAGAGAAGATAAAAACAACAGAAGAGTTTAGCTGTCCTGAATCTTTTGTCACCTGTTATCCTGTACTATCTGTTCCAAACTTGGTCCTGTATCTTCAGGGTTTTTCTTGCTCTGCAAATATTTAGAAAAGCCTGCTTTCTTGTTTGTAGCATTTTGGGGCCAAGTCTTAGCTCTGTTCTGAGTTTTGTCCTCCTAGAGTTATTGCTCTGATTTTGTACTTGCCCTTGGTTACATGCCTTTCTTGTACCTTTCAGATTCAGCTTTCTCAGTTCCTAGATTTGATACAGTTTGCAGAGTTTGGGAATATCTTTTTTTTTTTTTTTTTTTGAGATGGAGTCTCGCTATGACTCCAGGCTGGAGTGCAATAGCACGATCTTGGCTCACTGTAACCTCCACTTCCTGGCTTCAAGTGATTCTCTTGCCTCAGCCTCCCAAGTAGCTGGGACTACAGGTGTGCGCCACCACTCCCAGCTAATTTTCATATTTTCAGAAGAGATGGGGTTTCACCATGTTGGCCAGGCCGGTCTTGAACTCCTTACCTCAAGTGATCCGTCTGCCTTGGCCTCCCAAAGTGTTGGGATTACAAGTATGAGCCACAACGCCCAGCCTAGAGTTTGGGCATATCTTGAGGGCTTCATTGTATACCTGAAGTAGGAACATTTCTAATGTGTCCTTCGGATTGAAAAAATGTTTTGTTTATTCACATCATACTGGTCTGTAGCTCCAATTCCCACCATTCCCACCTGCCTGATCTGCAGGCCTGCAGACACCCACCTGCAAAGTGTGTAAGAACAATGACGTAGTTCTCCACCTCACCCACTGGCGCCTTCCACTGCAGCAGGGCTTCTGTTGGAGTGATGTTGGTAGCAATCAGATCCACAGGGTTGTCCATGGCTGAAACAGAATAGATTATCAGTTATAAGTAAGAGGAGCTGCAGGATAGAAATGCAGGGAATGATCTCAGAAGTTCCACTCATGGTACACGACTGCTGCTGCACTCTACAAAACAAAGAAGTGAGCAGAAACTTCTTCCCTTTCTCCTCTTCTGGTTCCATCAGCCTCTTCCTTTTCTCCCTGCCCCCGTTCTCTCAAGTAACCAGTTCTCCCCTAATTGCCCCCAGCTCTTCCTTTTAATTAATTCATTAAGTTCTTATGTGCAGAATACTGTGCCAGGTACTACAGAGGATTTCAAGGTATGGCTGGAATGAATTTTCAACATTTAAATGTAGATGGAGCAACTAAGAACCCACAGAAATTGTTACAATTTTTTAGTTAACGAGATAATCATACTTCCCAGGCTATTTGCACTTTTATAAATGTAAAGGTGTGCCTCGTGGAAAGATCTCTGTTGATGAGCTTCAGGAAGTGTGGTGGCAACTCCATAGGGGCAGGAGTATCCCCAGGACAGAGAACACAGAAGATCCATCCATGGAATGACTGCATGAGCTCAGTCAGGTTGCCTCAAAAGTCATATCTGATTATTGGATGATTGCTTCACTGCTCACAGGTCTCACTCAGGACTGAGTCCTGGATATTCTTTCTGTTGCATTAAGAGTCAAAAGGATTCTTCCAGGCTTAGTAAGGAGGTCAAAAGGGCCTGTTAGAGGAACAGAGTGTGCTTGTCATAAGATCATCTTCCTAGTCTAATGTGCCCATGCTCTAAGCCTTTGCTTTATTACTGTGCTTCTCTTCCATCAGGTTAGAATTTATCACAAGTGGATGTTATTACAATAGTTTAGGCATCAGCTCAACCTAAGCGTCATACAATTCACTTCTGAGAACCAAGATCTGCTGTGGATCTTACCCTATTCTCTAATTGAAAGTATTTTTTCACTTGCCTATGTCCTTTATCACAAAGAAACAACCTGGAAATATTTTCATAATGTTAAAATTTGAATTGTATCCCTAATCTGCATGTTCAAAGAGTTCTTCAAATGCAGCCCTTAGACTACACTTGGCTTGATCTATCTGAGACATGCATGATACCATGAGACAAACATGACACCCTGAAGGAGTACTCACTTCCAAAAGTTGTAAGATCGTAGACCTCAACGTAAAACCACAACAAACAAACAACAGCAAAGTAAGACATTCTGGGGAAATCTAGTTATTGGAAGTTGCCAAAATAGCTCTGCCTAGACTGGAAGGAGGGCAGTTTGGATGGGCACACCATTGGGGTTGGTGTACCAAATATACCAAATATCTGCTTTAGAGATACAGGTTGCTCATAACCCAAGGAATTTTTTTTTTCTTTTGAGAAACAAGATCTTGCTCTGTCACTAAGGCTGGTGTGCAGTGGCATGATCATGGCTCACTGTAGCCTTGGACTCCTGGATTCAAGCGATCCTCCTGCCTCAGCCTCCCTGGTAGCTGAGACTACAGGTTCATGCATCCATGCCCTGCTAAAGAAATGAGTTTTTGACTGAAGTTGCTGCTCTCTTTTATCTTGGGGATAGGAGAAATTCCAAAGTATATTTCCCTCATTTGGGAAATACCATTCTCCAGGGAAATTAAGCAACCGTAGAAAATCCAGGTGTTCTCCTAATGAGGCAAGCTTGATATTTTCCCATGTGCTGTGGGAATGATGGCTTAACTAGGAGGTTTGGTCTAGGGTTTGGGAATAGAAAACTTTGGCTGTGCCTGCTAGTGAGTTCTGCAGCAGATCTTTGCACATTCTGCATGGTGTACTTGCTGAGGGACCAGAGACGGAGGAGCAGTGGTGCTACCAAGAGTCCTCCTCAGACCCGTTGTATGGGCTTGTTTTCAAGAGGGAGGCCACGGGATTTGGACTACCCTTCCCCACTTTCCCATATTGCAAGCCAGTCTCTCCCTTGCACCTCCCTTCCTCTGGTCATTATGCAGGAGCTGATGGAGGATGCAGAGGACATCTGGATATGACTAGGGGGCCTGTCAGAGACATGAGCTACATGGTACCCCTGCAGGAAGCCCAGGATGCCCATGGAGCCACATCACCTCCACTGCTTTGGTCCTGGTTGAGGGAGTTATGGCCACTTTGGTGCCTTCTTTCTTCCTGGAGCACAAAGCAAGAGCAAAGGCAGCTTCTTGGTGGTTTCTGGCTATATCTGATGATGAATTTCATGACCCCAATTCCATTACTGGAATAACAACCCTTTTCTTCTCTGAGGTGAAATTTTCTTATCTGAGTCTTTTACAAAATCAGATGAATGATTCAGATATCTGTTCTAGAATTCACTTCCATCACATGTGTGAAAGGGCACTGTTTATGTTGGAAGTTCCATGAAAATTCCTAACCTAAACCAGCAAGACTTATAGAGAGTGACTCCCTAAACTTTTAGTATTAGAGAGGAATATTAGGGGAAGAGAAATTGCAAACTGCCCTGCAAGACACAGTGAGTTAGAGGAGCACCCCGAAATGGAGCCTCAGCCTCCAGAACCTTTGTATGAGCCCAGATCCTCAGCCAGGGTCCTGACTCGACACAGCAGGGAGACATGCCTACCTGTGTGCACGAGAGTACAGATGCGCTCGCTTTCCTCCCTGCCCCGCACACTGTTGAGGCTGATTTCGTATTCGGTAGCTGGGTACAGTCTGGTGATGGTGAATTCTGTCACAGTGTTGGGCACCACTGAGCTGTCTAATCGTCCCACTGGAGAAGAGAAGAATCTACAGTTAAAATTCAGCAGCCCTCTCATCCAAGCAACCCATGGTACAGTCTATGTCAATAAAGCAGATGGGTGTGAGACTCAGTACTCAGTGGGGAAGGATGCTACATGGTTCATGGACTGGGAATGTTGGAGTGTGAACAGGCTTTGCACACTGGTCTCATTCCTTCATTTTATGGACTCCTTGGAGCAAAGTAAAATTAGCTACCTATTAAGTGGTTTTCTAACAAGCTGGTCTTCTCTAAGACAATGACATTAAGGCAGTATGGAGGGCACCGATGCAAGGAGCAGTCTCTGCAGTCCAGAGACAGTTTAGTCTAGAAAGCTGTCCTGTGTCCTCACTGGAAGTGAGTGTGCCCTCCACTTCCTTAACAATGCCACATGTACCAGCAAGAACTGGCAGGGTGCAGGTGAGGTCTGGGCCAATTTCCTCTGACTTGTAACTTGGCTGGAGCGGCTAAAATGGGACCACATCACTGAGGCTCCATCTGGCTTTGTTGGATCTTTAGCCATCCCTCTGGATCCTAGTCTTGAACTTCATTCTTGTAGGAAAGTTCATGTGACCCTAGTTCTTGGCAGATTCTTTTGGGCCTCTTTGTTTCTCATGACACTGCCTAGATAATGGTGACCAGTTACCTCTGCTAGGGAAGGGCCTGCTTTCTGGGTGAATGTAATCAAGCCTTTCTCAAGAGGCATTGGTGAGTGCAGGGTTTCTTGGCTGCTCACCAGCCCACTCTCATTCTGATGGAGCGCGCCACAGAGAAGAGGAAAAACTCAGGCAGGAGTGGATGTTCTGCGGGATATGCTAATTCTCCCATATTCTTCATCCAAATCCTAGCATCTTTGAGAAGTCAAATCACTTTGTTACCTTGGGTGGGTCGATATGATACTCGGTAGTAATCAAAAGATGCAACAGGAGGGCTCCAGGAGACCATCACTGAGTCCTTGGTCACATTGCTAATTGTGATGTCCTTTGGGGGATCAATTCCTACAAGGACCCAGTGGTTGAGGGAAAAAGACAGAAAGCACAGTGTGAAAAAGAAATTCTCATCCCTGGTTTTATATTGACCAAAAGCCAGTGTTGTCCCAAAGGCAGACAGGATCTTTCTGCGTAATAGGGTATCCTTAAAACCATGGTCAGGCTGGTGTTTCAATTGAAACCTTGTAGGTATGACTAAAGCTATGTCCATGGAGAATATTTTAACAACATGAAGCCAAGCTGGCAAGCTCTGTACCTGTTACCTATCTGCAGGCCAACTAGGAACTTTTTAAAATTCATATGTTTTGTTTTGAATTGGGAGAAACATAGGCATTTTCTCTGGGGTAATTGTTTTTTTTAAAGCTAAACCAAATTTTGCCTGTATCTTTTATTCTTTAGCAGTTACCTTTGGTTTCAGTTTTGAAAAACTGCCTATTGACTGTACAGGGATTTCAGAGCACAAGTCCAGAACAAATCCATTTTCCTAAATTGTATTTCATTTATGCTATGGCCTTTTTTTTTTTTTTTTTATCTTTTTTGTGAGAGGGAGTCTTGCTCTGTCGCCCAGGCTGGAGTGCAGTGGCCGGATCTCAGCTCACTGCAAGCTCCGCCTCCTGGGTTTACGCCATTCTCCTGCCTCAGCCTCCCGAGTAGCTGGGACTACAGGCGCCCGCCACCTCGCCCGGCTAGGGTTTTTTTTGTATTTTTTTTTAGTAGAGATGGGGTTTCACCATGTTAGCCAGGATGGTCTCGATCTCCTGACCTCGTGATCCGCCCGTCTCGGCCTCCCAAAGTGCTAGGATTACAGGCTTGAGCCACCGCGCCCGCCCCCCCCCCCTCCTTTTTTTTTTCTGCTAGGGGATCACAGAGTTGATCAGCTGAGTGTTTAATCCACTTGTCCAGTTTGTGAGTTCTTGTTAGTAAGTAGGAAACGACCCAAACATACATGTCTTCACCCACATGCACCTCATATTTGAAACTGTATTTGGGAATAATGAGCTGGGATTGATCTAATTCATCTCAGAGTGCCTGTGTTTTCTAAGCAACATCCAAATCAACCCCATTCTCTGAGTGCCAGGTCACTACCTGATTGCATGCTAGTCCCATGCGAGACTAAGGAAGCATCATTTGTACCAGTGACCTTTCCGGGCAGTTAAGAGGTGGCTCTCCAGAATAGAAACAGGTGTCTCTTCACTGTAGAGGGATTCCTGTTGCAGACTAGCTATCTCCAGTGCTTTTTTTTCTAAGCTGGTAGTGGGAGGTGTTTTGGACAAATGCATTCAAACTTTGACCTCCTCAAGACATTGACTTTGTCCCACCTTCCAAATGGGGGTTTCTCATCTAACGCATCTTCTTCAGCACTGGAGGAAGTAGCTGTTTCAGAACAGCTCATAGACTTTCTCTAGGCAGTCCCCTACTCCTTGGGTCTTTCTCTTTTAAAATTTCATTGATTTGTCAAAGGTTACTGTGAGAACCCCTTTCATCACCTGCTGCCAAGTCCTCCAGCCTTACCTGTGGTGATGGAGCCCACAATGGGCTCAGAGGTCACTGTGCCATGGACAGCCACAAGGTTCACAATATACTCTGTGGCTGGTTGCAGGCCCATCAGGACAGCATGCCTCTTGGTGGCATCCAGGGAGACCTCTGTCATCTCTTCTTCCTCATCCCTGGGGCTGTAGTTCAGAATAAGTCTGTCTGCTGGGGGAGATGGGTCACTCCAAGTGATGTTCACACTGGAGGAGGTCACATGAGAAAAGTGCAGATGAGAGATGGGACGGAAGCCTGCAAAGCAAAGGAGATGGATGGTCCTGAAACATGTGAGAAGATGGGCCGTTGGGCCAGAAGAACTTCCTGGCTAAAGTGATCTGCTGTCCTTGTTAACAAGGGCTACACCTTCACCCACTAACCCAGAGATTCCACCTCTTCACTCTCCAGTCCTGTTCACTCCACTTTTTCCAATCCAAATATGGGAAGATGGATTCTGTTAAAATGAGAAATACTTCTGTGAGTTAATCATAATACTGACCCAGGATTGAAAGCCTGTATCCTGGAAGGAATTTTACACAATCCCGTGGATTCTCTGTATTCCCACTGGTTTACTGCAGTAGGGAAAGATGGGCAGAATTAACTACTATGTCAAGGCCATAGAAAAACCAGACACAAGTTTTCAGGCAAGTAACACTGTTGCTCACCTCTCCCCTTTACTTCCAACCCTTCCCTCTTGATGCATTTATTAGTTTTGCGTCTATCCTTTTCTACCCACCTCTCTTTTCTCCAAAGGAAATGGAACATTGGAAGGGTGAGTTGCCTGGATGAATTTCTCATACTAAGATCCACCGATCCCTGAACCTGGCTGGGATTTCTGCTGCTCTGGTACCTGTGAAAGCATCCACAGTGGACTCCAAGCTCTGCTGCCGACCCCTCTCAGCAGTGATGGAAATGATGTACTCTGCCCCAGGCTCTAGATCTGTCAATGTGTACGAGGTCCTGTCCTTGGGTACAGTGACTTCTGAGGCAATCCCAGACGATGGGGTAAAGGTAATTCGGTAGTGATCAATGGGTCCACTGGCCTTAGTCCAGATGAGGGAGATGGAGGTCTCCGAGGAGGCTGTCACCATGAGGTCTCGGGGACTGTCAAGTTCTGTGGATTGACATAAATGGCCTATTTTACACATGTTCCCCAGGAGGGCAGTATATTATTGGCCTGCTTTGTGTGTTTGCAAGCTATCAGCAGGCCTGCGGACTATAAGCACTAGCTTGTCATTGCTGACACTTATCTCATATTTTGCTAAGCACCTTCCCTCTGAATGATGGCCAGGGGCTTGGCAAACAGATGAACAATCTGCAGAAAGGCATGATGAGCTCTGATACCACTGGATTGCATCCACCTCTGGGACAAAGCTGGCTGCTGATTTTCAAGCTCCTCATATTCATTTTCTCCCATCCTTTCTCAATAAGCCATAAGGACAAAAATCGTAGCTACCACCAAGTAAGGATATGCCATCCTGGTAACAGAAGGGCACCACCCTCCAACCCTGAGGCTATTTTGACTTGTTCTAACCACGGCCAGGCAGGCAGCTAGATTTGAGGAACTGGAGACCTTTGTCCATGTGGTTCTCTAGAGAGGTTGAACCTTGGGACAAGGACCGGTCTAAAATCCCTAGCCCAGCCCAGGCTGCTAGTACCATAGCTGCTGAAATGACTTTGAATTTTACCCAGGATTTGGAAGCAAAACTGCTGAATCCAGAGCAGCAAGGGCCTCAACTGGACTTTTCTTCTGCCCTCAGATTTAATGGGTTGTTGCAAGTCTAGACTTTCATCCAAGTGACCTTTGTGAGGGCATCTGTGGTGCATGCAGGGTGAAGATGCCCCATTCTGCCTGCTGTCGGGGTGGTCTAGATAAAAATATGGCCTGCAATGGCATCAACCTATTTAGGATTTTCCACCTCTGCTCTTCAGAGGTGGAAGTACACAGGGTACAGCCCTGAGCAGCTCTTCAGACCATGGGGGACCGAGCATAGGTCTGTGCGGAAGAGGGTGACTCCATCCTGCATGTCAGAGGTTAGGGAATAGGCATAGGGTAGATGTTGTTTCTAGGCTGACAGTTGTCACCAAAGCCCTGTTCACTGGAAGACATTGCTTTCTGACTAATTTTTGCTGGGACGAGCCTCCATGACTCCTTAGGCTTGTAGGCTAACCTGGTCTTCCTCAGCAGTCCTCCTACTCACCAGTCCTGGCATTCATGGTGGCTGGTACGCTTTGTTGTGAGTTCATGACGGCAGATATTCCAACTCCATACTCAGTGCCAGGTACCAGATCTATCAGTGGATGGAGAAACAAACATTATTCTGTGTATCAGGCAGGGCTAGGAAGGCTGAAAGCAGGGAAGAAAACGATCTTAGACTCTTATTCATACCTTGTGTTTAGTCCTCCTTGAATCCTCTCCTAATTTCAACTATTAGGAAATCCCAATTTCACTATTTAGGAATCCAAGTCAATAGGATGAACCAGCCCATGCGGAGCTTCCTTCTTGCAGCCAGGCTCTCTGGGAAGGCAGTGAGGCTGCCTTGTCAGTGACCTTCAGAGGTGTGCTCACCTAAGTATACAAGGACTCCTTGTATGCTTAGCGTCTCAGGTTGGCTTGAACCAGTGAGGGGATTTCTTGCTTAAATTGTGAATTTCAGGAGTATGTAATCAAGAGAGACAGTGTGGACATAAGCCTGTAAAGCATTTCTTGAATGTTATATACAAGGACCAAGTTATACCTTTTATAGGAGTTGAGGCCATATGGGGACTCCTGGGTCCATTCTAGGGAGCAACAGTGGATGGATTTTTTTTTCTAAGCACAGGGCTGTCAAGTAGGGGTATGCAGAAGTCCTGTTGCTGTGGGCTTCCCACCAAGTTCAGTAATTCAGGCCTCAGGGTATCTAAGGTTGTGGATCTAATTTTAGAATAACTTCCAGGGGAGTCCAGGAAGACAGAGGAAATGCAAAAACTGTCTCACTAAAGGGTGTAAGCTTCTCTGAGGAAATTCTTTGGGAGGTTTACCACAAAGGATCCCTGAGAGGCTCCTAGAAGATCTGGAATTCTGTGGGTTCTCTCCTTGCCCTCTTTCACATTTATTTTCAGACTAACCAGTTTGACTGGTGTACTAGTTTCCTATTGCTGCTGTAACACATCACCACAATTTAGTGACTTACAACAACAAAAGTAGATTCTTTTACAGTTAGTTCAGGAGGTCTGCAGTCTAAAGTAGTTCAGCAGGGCTGCATTCCTTCTGGAGGCTCTAGGAGAAAATCCATTTCCCTGCCTTTTCTAGCTTCTAGAGGCTGCCTGCATTCTTTGGTTCATGGTCTCTTAATCTATCTTCAAAGCCAGCAGCTTGAAACGATCAAATCTGTTTTCTCTCTCTGACCTCTGCTCCTATCATTGCATCTACTCTGACTCTGACCTCCCTAAATCCATCTTATGAAAATCCTTGTGATCATGTTGGACCCACCTGCATAGGACAGGCTAGTCTCTCCTTCTCAAGATCTTTAATTTAATCATAACTGCAAAGTCCTTTTTGCCCTGTAAGGTGGTTATATTCACAGATGCTGGGGATTGTTTGAGGGCTATTTCATCTATTACAACTGGCATCAAACTCATCTTTATCTGTTAGGACTGGGATTGTAGAAAAACCCAACAAAGGCGGGGCACGGTGGCTCACACCTATAATCCCAATACTTTGGGAGACCGAAGCGGGTGGATTACCTGAGGTCAGGAGTTTGAGACCAGCCTGACCAATATGCTGAAACCTGTCTCTACTAAAATTACAAAAATTAGCTGGGTGT
The DNA here is from genome assembly GCF_007565055.1 of Rhinopithecus roxellana. Lineage (NCBI taxonomy): Eukaryota > Metazoa > Chordata > Mammalia > Primates > Cercopithecidae > Rhinopithecus > Rhinopithecus roxellana. Next base: position 125,335,704 of record NC_044556.1, read on the forward strand.
GGTGGCGTGCATCTGTAGTCCCAGCTACTTGGGAGGCTGAGGCAGGAGAATCACTTGAACCCAGGAGGCGGAGGTTGCAGTGAGCCAAGATCACACCACTGCACTCCAGCCTGGGTGACAGAGTGAGATTCTGTATCAAAAAAACAAAAACAAACAAACAAACAAAAACAAAACAAAACAATAAAACCCAACAAAATCAAGTGATCACCCTGCCGACCTCTAATGATCAGTCTGAGTCCTTCCAGTAGGCTCTTTGTGGGACTTTGTGTGGGCTCATGGCTGATTGCAATGGTATTCTGTGTTTATATAACATCTGTGTTTTTCAGAATGGATTGTGTTTTAGAGTCTCATCACAACCTTGGGAGGAAGGTGGGATAAGCAGTCTTTTCTCCATCTGCATTAGCTTCCTATGACTACTGTTATAAATTACCACACACAGTGTGGCTTAAAACAGACATGTGTCCTCCCACAGTTCTGAAGTCTAGAAGTCTGAAATAAAAGTGTCCCCAGGACCATGTTTCCTCTGAAGGCTCAAGGAGACTTCGGTTCTGGTGGTTGCCAGCACTCCCTGGCATTCCTTGGCTTGTAGTTGCGTCACCCCAGTCTCTGCCTCTGTAGACACATGGCCTTCTCCCTGTGTGTCTATGTCTTCCCCTCTTCTGATAACCACACCAGTCACATTGAATTTAGGGGCCACCCTAATCCAGTATGACCTCATCTTAACTCTACTGCATCTGTAAAGACCTTATTTCCAAATAAGGTCACACTCATGGGTTTGGGGTGGACATGCATTTTGAGGGGACTGTTATTCAGCAGAGTACATCATCTTTTTATAAAAAGAAACTGTGGCACGGAGTAAGTCTGTGACCAGCTAGAGATGCCCGCTGGCTTCTAGTCTCAGAGTTCAGGGCTTTTAGGAGGAATGGGATGTCCTATTACTTCTTCCATCACACTGGCTTCTCAGGGCAGCTGTGATTTCTCTGGAATCCCTGATTTTGATTGGAAATACTTTGAGCAACATTTCTTTAACAAATGGCTTGGCTTGGCCAAGAGGAATGCTGCCTGGCAGCCAGGGGGTTCTTCATCCCCTTCCTCAGTAGGCTTTTGTGCAGTCCATGCAATAAATGTTGCTTAAGCATGGCAGAGCTTACCAGGCCAGTTTCCCTCCCAGGAATGTAGTCCCGAAGCCGTCTGGGTAGGCATTCGAATCAGCCCTCTTTCTTTTCTTGAACCAGCTCACTTTCTTTCCTAACCCTTGATTCTTTCTTTCTCTAAAGTGGCAACACCAGTGGAGGTAAACTTTGAAGTTTGACAGCCTTTGACATCTGACATATCTATGTTTATATTCAGTCTCTTCCACCTTTTACCTGTGTAATTTTGATTACTTAACATCTTTGAGCCTCAATTTCTGAAGAATGAGAATAATAACAGCATCTATATCAGAGGGTCATCATGAGGATTATATGAGTCCAAGTGTTTAAAGTCCAGTGCCTGGATCTTACTGGTAATAGCTAATATTTTATTACTTTGCACAGAGAACTATTGCTGGATTTTGAGTACTTTTTTTTTTTTTTTTTTTTTGTGAGTAGTCTCATCAACTACAAAAAGTAACCCAGGCAAGTACAGGCTGTTCCTGGGTACACCTGTTGTTATTGGTTTGCTGGGGCTTAGCCTGTTGGCTCTGTTGGAAACCAGTGATTCAGGGAGTCCAGGTAGCTGTGAGGACCTTGCCCCTGGCTGGGCCAAGTACCTATCTCTATATTGAGTGGGTGATTGCAGTACCTCCAGATCCATTTGAAGCACAGATTTATCTCTATCAATATGTTCAGTGAGTCCCAGGTACATCCTTGGTTGCAGAAATGAGATTACCTTTGGGACATAAACTATTTTTATCAGGCAACTGATTGAGACCTTCAATTGCCTATAATGAAGTAGAAATTCTCCAACATAGATGAAGGGTGACAGATCGAGGGAATAAGACAGAAATTATACGCTGCCAAACAGATCTAACATGTAACATTTTCATCCCAGTTTCTTATTTATGAAGCTTAAATGAAATGTTCAATAATTTACAATGGAATCATCTTCTCCCAGAAAACTGCAGAGCAGAATTTAAAGCATTCTCTTCCCAGGTTTTCTGTCTAGAGGATGGAAAAGTGGGACTCGCTTATAGGTTTGTGTCTGCTGCTTTCCTTTGATTTTCAGCAGCTTTCTTCTATGCTACAAGTGAATTGTTGCTCTTTGCCAGCAGGTAAAATATAGTTCTGCTGAAAAAAAAAAGCCACAAGTATCCAAGGCATAGCCAGTGCACCTATGTATCAGCACTCTGAGTACTCCTAGGGATTTCTCACTTTTTAAAGACCCCATTGCTTTTTATCAATGCCCCCTTTATCTCTCCATCCAACTCCTGCAAGTGGTAACATATAAATGGCCCTGTTCCCTTTCTTAACAATAGCACCGAAAATTCATCCCATAGGAAATCACTACTCTCCATTCCTTACAGAACTTTCTTTGTTCAGGTTGGAGGTTGATGCTTTTCTCAACTCTTTTACCTCACACCCATTCTTCTTGGAACCTCTAAAGCACAGTCATCCACTCAGCAAATATTATTAAGGGCCTCCTTTGTGTCAGGCACAAGGTGGTGTGAGCTAAACAAGACATTAGCCTTGCCCTTTTGGGGATGAAAAGGAATCTGTGCTAAAAAAGTAAATTAATTATTTAGTGAGCACCCATAATATGCCAAGCATTAAGCTACATGGAAAAGAATAATGACAAAGGGGAGGGAAGAAAAAGAGAAGTAAAAAAGTTTTGAGTGTCTGATGGTAAAGAGTTATGCAATTATAACTGAGCTTCTTAAATATTCACATGTTATTTAATTTCCCTGCAGTGCTACTGATAGGGTATTTTAGATAAGCAAACAGGAGCCCCAAGAAATCTATTCCTTGGCCAAGGTCACACAACTATTACATGGTAAAACTAGGTTTGGGAGACTGAGATGGGCGGATCATGAGGTCAGGAGATCAAGACCATCCTGGATAACACGGTGAAAACCCATCTCTACTAAAAATAGAAAAAAATTAGCTGGGCATGGTGGCGGGCACCTATAGTCCCAGCTACTGGGGAGGCTGAGGCAGGAGAATGGCGTGAAACTGGGAGGCGAAGCTGGCAGTGAGCCAAGATCATGCCACTGTACTCCAGCCTGGTCAACAGAGCGAGACTCCATCTCAAAAACAAAACAAAACAAAAAAGCAAAACAAAACAAAACAAAACTAGGTTTGGAACCCAAGTCCCTTGTTTTTTCTGACACATCATAGCATGGTTCCCATCCCTGAGTCTTACAGGACAGGAGGAGGGAGCAGATTAAGCAAATTGGAAATCGAGAGTGATGTGGTACCTGTTATAGTTTGGATGCTTGTCCCTTCCAAATCTCATGTTGAATTGGCATCCCCAATGTTGGCTGTGGGGCCCAGTGGGAGGTGCTTGGGTCATGGGGGTAGAACCGTCATGAATGGCTTGGAGCTGTGCTCGAGATAGTGAGTGAGTTCTCATGAGATCTGGTTGTTTAAAAGTGTGTGGCACCTCCCCCGAGCCCTTGCTGCCTCTCTCATTGTGTGATGCGGGGGCTCGCCCTCTGGCTTTCCCCATGATTGTAAGCTTTCTGAGGCCCTCACCAGAAGCAGATGCTGGCGTCATGTTTCCTGTACACCCTGCAGAACTGTAAGCCAGTCAAACTTCCTTTCTTTATAAATTACCCACCCTCAGGTATTCCTTTATAGTGATGCAAATAGACTAATGCAGGACCAAAGCAGGGGCTGCCAACTAAGAGGAAAAGATCAGCAAGGGACTAAGAGGACACAATCAGTAGGGAGAAGATCAGCATGGGCCGTAATAGGCAGATAAGTCTTTCCAGAGAAGGTATTTGAGTCAGAACTTAAAGCTGGCTAAGATAAGGAAAGATAGAGGGAAGGAAATATGGAATTCTCTAGTGGTCAGAATGGGGACATAATGAGCATTCATAGATTAATGAGGGCTGGAGAGGAACAGGAGCTAGCACACTCTCACCTGCAGTGCAAGGACTGTGGTAATAAAGGCAGAATGACTTATTTAGCCCTGTTTTGGAAACCTATTCTTCATACCTGCTGTTGCTAGCAGGGAAAATGGTAGGGAGAAGGAGGCCCAAGGAACTAAGATTGCTGTCTCTTGCTAGCGAAAACATGAATAAGATACTTGGGGTCTGCGGGCTTGGTTGGGCTCAAGTGGACATGAGGAAATATGGACTCTTTCCATCTTTAAATCCCTAGGATCATCTACCAAGTGTCTGTGAAGCTCAAGACTATGAAACCGAGGTTAGGGGTGTGATTGGCCCTGGTGCACTGGGTGCCTACCTTCGTGGAGAGGGACAAACTGAGGACCCTGTCCCCAAGGAACTTGCAGTCAATCTGCAGTTTTTATAGTGATTATGTTATTATTGTTAATTTTCATATTGGTTTCCTCACTAGACTCTTAGGTCTTTGGGTCAAAGATTTTATTTTTTTCAGTATGTAGTATAGTGAGAAAACATGCATAGAAGCAGCATGGTGGTGGTGGCAGTAGCGGTGGTGGTGGGGAGCGTTGGGGAGACTCTGAAGAGAGGATATCTGGACTGGGTTTTGAAGGACCCATGGACATCTGGTGGCAGGGAGGGCATCCCAGACAAAGGAAACAGGGCATGCAAAGGCAGCTCTGGCAAAATAATTCATGAAAACCCAGGGACTAATATAAGGTCCCTTACAGAGAAATTTCCCATCAGTGGAATTTGGAGACCAGAGGTTTCATAAGGGAGATATGCAGAGAGGATCTTTGGAGAGCCCCTGAAATCACACCAGATAAGCACCAATCTACTTTTTAGTTAAATGGAGATCTGAGCTCCCAGCCTCCCCACACTTATCTCTTTGGATAATGACAGGTGCATCTTCAGGGTTCCTGGAATGAGTCAGGCTTTCAAGGCCATTTCCCTGCTTTTTTCATGTGCATGATGTTCAAGTCTCAAGAGAAGCAGCCAATTCCATCCTGATTTAAAGGAAGGGACTAGCCTAACAAGCCCATTTTTGATAGGAAAAATAATACTTCTAAGGACTGTTCTCAGATGGAGCTTTCTTATTGCTGGTGGAATTAATGAGAAACAAAGCTCATCAGCCTTGTCCTACAGGAGCATCCCTATTCTGGGTTGTTGCTGTGAACAAGTACTCCCTGCTGAGGAAGCGGAAGCTGAAGCTGAAATAGTCCCATCTGGCTTTTCCCCTGGGCCCCTTATCCCCAGCCTTTAAGACAAATAAGGAATAGGCCCTGTATGTCCCAGCTCCGTGAGGAAGAGGTACGTGGAAGCCTTTGTCCTTTCTTTCCTCCACTTCTACTTGGGTCTCTGCAGCCCACTCCCCAACTTCCTGCCCCTGGAAGGTGACACCATGTTTGGAGGGTGCCTTACCAAAGTGACCACTTGGGGTCACTGTGACTTCGCCCAAAGGAGGCTGAGCACTGTCTGGCCCAGGCCCCCAGGCCCTGTGCCTGGTCCTTTCCTCCTCAGAAGAGCTGCAGGACGTTGAAGGTCTGGTGCTGGGTTTGGTGTTTGTGCACTGGCCCATCAGGGAGTGCAGACAGGGTGAGGTGGACATCGAGTGTCGTGGTCAGTGCTGACTCGCCAGCTGGACTCCCTCTGGAGTCTCAGATTTCTTCTCCTGCAGACAAGCACATGGCCTGCCAGTGTACCCTGAGGAGCCCACCTTCTCACCACTAGACCCCCATTTAGGCCAGAAACCTTGAAGGCAGCAGCTCCCAAAGCATGATCAGGATGTGCTTACAGGTGTCAGCCTAGTGTGTGTGAGTGTGTGTAAGTGTGAAGGTATATGAACTTATAGTGTATATGTATGAGTACATGAGCATGTGTGGTGTATATTACTGTCAGTGTGTGCATGTGTGTATGTGCGTGTGTGTATGTGCTTAAGTGTAAGTGCAAGAGTGTGTAGGTGTGTTTGTGTGTACATGTGTGCATGTGGTGCATGTGAGTGCATCATGTGTGACTGGCTGTAAGTCTCTGTTTTCTTGCAGTCCTATGTTGTATCACATCTGTAGAAACTGTCAAGCTTCTGGATTTTCTAGGCCCTGTTGGCAATTTTTCAGCTTGTCAACTGGAGATCGAGATAGTCCTGGTCCAGAGAGAGGCAGCAGGTTGGCAAGTGCCACCATGAGGCCCACAGGCAGGTGCCCTGTGGAGTGGGTGAGGGGTGCAATGAACAGGCTTTGGGTGGTTGTGAGAGCATGATGATCCTGTGACCGCATGGGCCTGGCTCGTTTTGCCTTATTTCCTAGTCATGAGAATCCTCAAGGATCCTAGGCTTCTGTTCATGAGGGAAGACCAGGTGAGAGAGTGTGGATGGCTGAGGGCAAGTCCCCTCCCCTACTGCAAAAACACAACCACATGCCTTTTTGATGACAGATTAGAGCAGTCACCTAGTATACAAAGGCCAGAGTAGTGTTTATAATTTGCATTAGTCCCAGGCAGGGAAGTTGATGTTTTTGGCTAAATTGCAATCAGCAACTAAAAATCTTCTCCCTCCCCTCTCTCTCTCTCTCTTTCCCTCCCTCTCTCTACTTGGAATTTTCTAAATTATTTCTTTTTGTTGTTGTTGTTGCTGCCCAGAAAGCAGAGTGGTATTGTACCCTGTTACATGGTGCCAGGTTCTAATCTGACTGGTAAGGTGTGTAACACTCAAGGACCTCTTTGGGGCTATAGGTATGGTGCACAGGCCAAACAGACACCATACAGGCTAAGTGACTGAGCCTGGGACAGACTTATTGAGGACACAGAAGCCACCAGAGCAGAGAGCAAAAGTCATTGCAGACATTGAGTCTATTGTTCAGAAGCAAATTCATATCCCAGAAGGAATTCTCTGGACATTGCCTGCAGAGAATAATGGGGGGCAGGGGAATGTTTTGAATTTTGGGCCCCAGCCTGGACTCTGTGTGGCAAAGGGCAACATTTGTAAAGAGGGAGGTCGAGAGGGGGTACTTGCTGCCAGCCAGCCCTGGGAATGTCTCAGAGACCAGGAGAGTCAGGAATGTGGATTCCACAGCAAAGAGGAAAATTGTGGACTTAGAGACAAGGGCTCCTGCAGGGAATGGCAAACACAGGTGCCACAGAGCTTTAAGGGTTGAGAGTCAATAGCGAGAGTAAAGGGGGCCTGACGTTGTGCCTGGAAAAGGCCAAGCAGCCATGGCTTCAGGTCTGAGCTTTGTGGGGTTCAATACCAATAAAAAATCAAATGGGTATTGAGTGCTTGCTGTGTGCCAGGCTCCATCTTAAGTGCTTGAATAGGGTTATATGTATGATTTCATTTAATCCTCACAACAACCCAATGAGGTAGATAGGATGTCTTTCAGGTGAGAAAACTGAAGTGCAGGAAATTTAAGAAACTTGTTCAAGGATGCACACTTCATGAAGCTGGTCTCACCCCTGAGTGGGGTGACTTCCAAAGCTGTGCCCTAAGTGAGTTTCATGGATTTCCTTGAAGCAGGGGTCCTAAAATGCAGGCTTTGAGTTGGTAGTTCTCGGGAGAAGAGGCCTCCAACATCTCTGGGGGTGATGCCTGGGCTGCTGGTGGCTGCACCATGCTGTGGGAGGCAAAGTTCTAAACCACTAGGCCACCTGGACTAAAGGAGGACATCCTAAACCATCCAGTAGCTCACAGACCTCCTCATCTCTTTCTTCTTCACCACTGCCATCCACTTACTGAGTAGTTTGTTGTCAGAAGCACTACCTTAAGCTCGTTAAATGTATTGTCTCATGAACGCCTCATGATGGCACTGTGGGGTCGGTGGTATCAGTCCCCTTTAACAGATGAAGAAACAGAGGTTTAGAAAGATTCAATCAACTGTCCCAAATCACACAGTAAGTGGCAAGCCTGGGTACAGAGTCGAAAGTCTAGGCTCTTAGCATATTGCACAGAGCACAGCAATCAAATCAAACTGAGTCTGAACACAGGTGTTGGAGGCTGAAAAACTTAACTTTTTAGGCTCCAAGTTGGAGAGTGAGGGAGAAAGCACAATGTTTTAGAGCCAAAGTCAAACTTCTCCCTTTTGTTCCTTTCTCTTTTTCATGGCTCTCCCTTCTCTTCCCACAGATGCCTCAGCAGGAGAACCAACAATCCTTGCAACTAGCATCTCAGCGAGTACAGATACACTTGATTTCCTTATGTGCCAATAATCCCTTCTTAAATTATGTTAAGCTATTTGCCTTTATAAATCTCCCCAGCAGTGAGCTCCCTGAGATAATTATGTGTAATATATAAATGTAATGTAATATATATATTTGAAATGTTTTAAGTCTGACTGTTACAAAAAATCAACCTATTTAAGCCCCATACTCAATAATAATTTTCCCATCCCTTCTAGGTCTGTGGCATTTAAATTTGGACTGTCCCTTACATTTTACTTATTCAGTGGAAGCAGCCATGGAAGGGTAACCTTCTGACTGGTACTCAGAAGGAGTGGGTTTGAATGACAGCTGTGCCCCTTGCTAGCTTTGTGAACTTGGACAAGTTTTCCAACTCCATGAGCCTCAGTTTCCTCATCCGTAAAATGGGAATGCTAACCATACCCACCTCATGAGGTGGTTGTGAAGATTAAAGAAGTTATAACTGTATGAGGGTGCCTGGAATAAGACAGATGATCTGTGAGTGTCGAATGTTCTTTTTTCCCAGTAGAGGGAAATAAGAACTAGGACGTGTCTGGGTTTTCTGTCTCTCTCATGATTTCATGGCGCATCCTCCATCTGAACAGTTAGCCATTGATTTTATATAACTGCTAATTACCAAATTAGCCTGCGGCTCTAGGCAGGGATGAGCTACACTTAGAATCAGTTCCCTTCTGTATCATTTCAGTTTTTGTGTTTTTTTGGGGGGATTTAGCTTAATTTTTGTGACTGTTTCAAGCTCTCTGCGAGGCCCTATGCCAGCTGGTCTATCCTTTCTCTGCCTAATTCACCCCTGTTAATCCGCTTGGTCAGCATATCTTCCAATCTCCTTGCTGTGACTTTAGGAGTGCGTCTGTCTGGAAAAGGCATTTATTATATTTACTTTAACTGGCTGTATTTGGCAAGGCGGTCTGGGATTTCAACTTGGGAGGAAAACTGCTTTGATTATACTGCCCTTGTTTACTGTAAGTGCTCTTTGCTGTGTATCCCTTGTCTACCAAGACAGCAAATACTTTTGTAGGAATCCAAGACACAAACTAAACAGAATCTCTGTCTGTGAGCACACTGGCAGCTCCTGGTCCACAACTGTTTTGCACAGCATCTCCTTCATCTGAAAACCGCGCCCCCATTTCCAGTCTTCTACCCTTTGGTGAGTTTGGGAAGGGAGGTTTTCTTGGATGGTTGAGCCAGAGGCCCCAGGAGTGGTGTTGACTGGGTCTCACACTCCCAGGGGACAGGGAACGCTTCCCAGCCAGGTATCATTGTGACCAAGGACACTGCCTTAGTCCATGCCATCATCATTTCCCTTTGACTCCAGCAACAGCCTCCTAACCAGTCTTCCTGCCTCTGACCTTGCCCTTCTCTGTACAATCCAGCCATTACATCACCTTTCTTAAAATCCCTCAATGACTCTCCATTGCCCTTAAGAATAAACCCAAACTTTTCACAGGGTGCATATGGCATGACTCGGCTCTCATTTTATCAGTGAACTCTTGCAATCCATGCCCAAGTGGTAGTGAACTTTTGCAGTTTCATTCATTCATTCGGGAAATGCTGAACTCTGAGATTCAGTGATGAGCAAAACCAAATATGGTGCAATGTTCGTAGAGATTTAGGTTTAGGGTGGAGACTGATAGTCAAATAATCATGCCACACATGTAAAATGATAACCTGAGGAGTGCTAGGAGGTGAGTGGAAACTGGCAAGATGAGGCTGCTGGACAGAATGAACTGACCTCTTCCAGGAACCAAACAGGCTCCCCGAAGTGGGAAGTAACCTGGGAGTGGAAAGGAAAGTCTGCATCGGCTAGATGAAGAGGTTCCTATCAGACAGAGGGAACAGCATTTGCCAGCCCTGTAGCAGAAGGGAAAACGTATTTGAGAAATGGAAAGAAGCAGACTTATGGGCCTGGAGCCCAGAAAACACCAGCATATGTGGGTGGGACGTGAGTCTGGAGAGGGCAGGGGAAAACCAGGCAGGGCCTGGTGTCCATACTAAGGGTCTGGGCTTATCCTAAGAGCAGTGGGAGGTCCCTGGAATATCTGCATAGTGCAATGGCATAATCAAAAATGTACTTTGAAAAAGTTACTGGAAGGCCAGGTGCGGTAGCTCACACCTGTAATCCCAGCACTTTGGGAAGCCGAGGTGGGTGGATCACCTGAGGTCGGGAGTTTGTGACCAGCTTGACCAACATGGAGAAACCCCATCTCTATTAAAAATACAAAATTAGCCAGCCATGGTGGCAGATGCCTGTAATCCCAGGTACTTGGGAGGCTGAGGCAGGAGAATTGCTTGAACTCAAGAGGCAGAGGTTGCAGTGAGCTGAGATCGTGCCATTGCACTCCAGCCTGGGTGACAGAGAGACTCTGTCTAAAAAAAAAAAAAAAAGGAGATGTTAGTAGCTTAGAACAGGTGATGGCAGTACAATGGACAGTACTAGACATATGTGCTAGGCACTTAGGAGATGAGATCAATAGGAATTGGCCATGGGTTTGTAAGGTGTGTGGGTTGGGGAGAGAACTGTGAGGGTGTAGACTCAGCAACCAGCATAACCCTAAGAGATAGGTCTTACTCACCTGTCAGGGTGGTCCTGGTGGTTGGACCAATGCCCTTGGGGACCAGTATCTCGTGATATTGCTCACCCGCCAGGGTGCTGTACACAACCTTGTACTCCTGAACTTCGGCCTCACTGTTATCCCACTCGAGGTCAAGGCTGGTTGCTGTGCGAGAACCAACTCGCAAGTTCTTGGGGGCATCAATCTCTACAAATAGACAGACGTCACCAACATCACACATGATAATGTAATGTACATTTGTGGTGTATCTTGAACTCTGAAAAGATTGGCGGTGACAGCCCACACCCCCTGACCCTCTGGCTCACATTTGAGTGAACACTGTGACTACCCTTAGCTTTTTGGTCTGCCATGACAAATTCCTTGGGCAGGTTAGAGTGATACTTGGGAGCTGGAGATCAATACGCTTTATGCTTCCCCCATTTCCATTCAAGAGTTCCAGTGGCGTTCTATAAACCAGCCAACATCATAAGCTTAAAAACAAAACAAGGGAAACCCCAGTAGGAGAAAATCAGAGCCAGCTCCCGAGTGATGGAGATGGAATAGAACAATATCAAATTTGACTGCTAAACAAAAAGACTGTTGATTTCAAGATTTTGAAGTGTAAGGTGCCTTCCTCTGTGTTTACCTGAATAAACACAGCTATAAAGGTAAGACATATATGGACGATGTGATGTAGCAGAAATAATATAGGCTTTGGAGTCAGACTTCAGTTTGATCCCCAGCTCTGACATCTTTGGTAATGGAACCATGAGCAAGTCTTTTAACCCTGCTTGGCCTTGATGGCCACCTCTGTAAAAGGGACAAATAATACCAACATTTCAGGTTGTTGCATGGATTAGGCAATCCATGGACAGTACACAGCATGATGCCCTGTACAAAAATAGGTGCCCAAGGCCTGGGCTGGCTTCCTGTTGCCGCAGAAGCTTTTCCTGAGTTCCATCAACCCCAATGCTTGTTCTCTGGGGTTGCCACAAAAAGACCACGGGGATACTGCTTTTTTTCTCCCAGGGCTGGCTATCTCTTCAAGCTTCTTTGGGCAGAAACAGCATAAATAACTTACAGTGCAATAACGTGCTGCCCAGAACAACTGTCACTTAAAACATTTAAAATAGTTCTTGCCTTTGACACTTGAATTTAACTTTGGAGTGAACTAGCCATTCGTTCTGTGAAAACCTCGAGTGGAATGTTTTAATTTGCAAATGCAAGGCAAGTTTCCACCAATTGTTCTTGTGGAAGACTGAAATGCTGTGAATCAATCTGAGTGCAGAGGCTTCGGAGTGAGAAGTGTTCTGTTTAGCGATGTAAATTGGGTGAATCTTTTAGCAGATTTATGTCTCTGCAGCTTGTTTTCCCAAGAAATGTTTCCTCACTCACTGTACTTTAGCTTGCCAGATACTATGTATTCTTGATGTGTTATGTGTGCTATTTCTCTAGCAGTTGGATGGAGAGAGGTGCTTGGATAGATGGGCATGTGGAGGAACACCTGCCCCTGCATTGTATGCCCCTAAATTTCATGCAGGAGGAGAGGCTGGGCAAAGGGACTGGACTGGGCTTGAGGTGTGCAGCTCAAACTGAACTGGAGCAAAATTAATTTAGGTTTAGGGTTAAGGTTGAGACTTCTACCTAGTGCTCTTCACAACTAAAAACCCAAGCCTTGGAAATGTTAGACTATGCTTTGGGGTTTTCTTTTCTTTTCTTTTCTTTTCTTTTCTTTTCTTTTCTTTTCTTTTCTTTTCTTTTCTTTTCTTTTCTTTTCTTTTCTTTTCTTTTCTTTTCTTTTCTTTTCTTTTCTTTTCTTTTCTTTCTTTCTTTCTTTCTTTCTTTCTTTCTTTCTTTCTTTCTTTCTTTCTTTCTTTCTTTCTTTCTTTCCTTCTTTCTTTTTTTTTTTTTTATTTTTTATTTTTGATCACAGTGGTTGTGGCCTGTGGATGAAGGGGCAGTGTTGTCTCTGAAGGGACCAGACACCTCCAATGTCAATGATCCTGAGAGAAGTCAATCCTGAGAATGAGGTCTGGAAAGACGGTTATTGGAGCTAGGATGAAGTGAAATTGTTTGCTCCCTCTGGCCTTGAAGTCTGACCTCTAGGAGAGAGGGGCCACTGAGGGCACCCCTGTAGGTGGGAGCTGAGCTGTTCTCTGCAACGTCAGTCAGTCAAGAGCAAGGCAAAGCCAGATGTCTAGTGGAGGTCGTGTGGAGAGACTTGAGACTATGGAATAGACATGTCTAGTCTCTAAAACATAAATTAGATTAAGTAATTCCCTTGCTTAAAACTTTTCTGTTGCTTCCTGTTACAAAATCCTAATTGTGGCCGGCAGGGCTCTGTGTGATCCAGCCCTGCCTGCTTCTCAGATATCACCATGTACGACTTCTATGCTTATTTGTTGTGCTCCAGCAATATATTGCTTTTTTTCTACTCTTGAAACTCATCAAGCTTATTCCTACCTCAGGACCTTTGCACTGGCTTCTGCCTTTGCCTGGAATGTTCTCCAGATCCTCACATGGCTTAGGTCATCTAGGTCTTAGTTAAAACGTCACCTTCTCAGAGAAGCCTTTTCAAACTACTCGATTCAACATGGTCATGCCTCTGTATCATTCATTTCACTTTTCATCATAGTACTCATAATCAAAATAATTTTGGGTGTTTATTTTCTTCTGCCTTGTCCAATTTCTCCACTGGAATGTAATTCATGTGAACCAGGATCTTGTCTATCTGTTTATTCTGTAGCCTCAGTGCCTAGAATAGTTCTTGGCACCTGGTAAGTGTTCGATAAACATACATCAAGTTTTAGAAAAGTCCTGTTAAGTATTTCAGCTGTGGAGCATTGAGATGCTTGGGGTGAGAAGGTGCAGAAAAAAGGATAGCTTTGAGTGAGGGTGCTGGCCTTGTATGAGCAGGAAGCCCTACTCTGCTCTTTGCAGCCAGATTCTTGGCTGAGGTGCAAGTGCCATCCAGCTTGAAACTGTGAAAGAACTTCCTGAAGAGTCCTAGAGTGGCATCACTTCCAAGCAGGTAGGGGCTTGAACTGTTGGGACTTGGATGTTCCTATTAGTTTCCCTGGACTGCCATAACAAGGCACCACCAACTGGGTATCTTAAATAATAGATATTATTGTCTCTCCAGGCATGGTGGCTCACACCTATAATCCTAGCACGTTGGGAGGCCGAGGCGGGCAGATCATGAGGTCAGGAGATCGAGATAATCCTGGCTAACATGGTGAAACACCTTCTCTACTAAACATCCAAAAAATTAGCTGGGCGTGGTGGCGGGTGCCTGTAGTCCTAGCTACTTGGGAGGCTGAGGCAGGAGAATCGCTTGAACCTGGGAGGCGGAGGTTGCACTGAGCTGAGATCATGCCACTGCACTCCAGACTGGGCGACACAGTGAGACTCCATCTCAAAACAACAACAACAACAAAAAATTATTGTCTCACAGACAATAGGTCAAGGTGTCAGTAGGGCTGCTTCCTTCTGAGGGCTGTGAGTGAGAATCTGTTGCATGCCTCTCCTAGCTACTAGTGATTTGCTGGTGATCTTTGGCGTTTCTTGGCTTGTGGAAGAATCAAGAATCATTCCGATCTCAGCCTTCATCTTCACCATGGTATTCTTTTTGTGGGCATGTCTGTCTCTGGGCCCAAATTTCCCCTTTCTATAAGGACATAGTCATATTGGATTAGGGCCCACTCTAATGACCTCATTTTAACTTGATTATCTGCAAAAACCCAATATACAAATAAGGTCACATTCACAGGTATGGGGATCAAGACTTCAATGTCTTTTTATGGAACACAATTCAACCTATAATAGCAATAAAGAGAAATCTGGGGTATTCAGGTCAAAACAGCAGCCTCTGGTTGACCAGATGCTCTGGTGCCTGTGCTTGGAACCTTGAGGGATCTGCTTAAAGAGGCCTCCAGAGGAGAGAAATGGTGCCAGGAGTTCCCTCCTGAGGGCAACTGAAACCAGAGCTGCTGAGGGCAGGGAGGGGTTTTGGAGATTGGCCTCTGGGTTTTCTGGGCTGGCTTCTCTCCAGTCACAGGCTGTAGTGTGCTTTGTTCAGGGTTCTTTCCTCTTTCAGAACAGCTCTAAGACCCAAGCAAATATCCTACTCACCATGCAGGAAGCAAATCTCTGCTTTAATTGCCTGTGCACTGCTAGTGTTGGAGCCATCACCTGGAAAAGCACTTTGGTTAATTTGAATTTAAGCGGAGCTCTGAAATGACTGAGGGCCTCATCGCGAGGGTCTGGGTACCCTCTCATCATTTAACTGGCACCTGCCAAACCAGGCCTGGAGAATCTGTCTGCAATGCTGTTTGCATCTCCTCATCCCTTCTTTCCCCTCACCCTCCTCCAGCAGAGGGGAGCATATTTGAGGTGTAGGCTGAGGCTGTATTGAGAAGTCAGCCGCCTGACAGCTGCCAATCCACCAGGCAACCGGAAACAGAAAACCATGTAGCAATGAACTGAAACTCAGAGGGAGCTCCTAGGAGGCAGAATGTAATTGTCTTGATCGGAATTTTCCTGGGCCACCAGCCAATCCTGCTTCCATCTTGTCAACCTGAACATCAAGAATTTGTTTTTCATCACGCTTCTTAGGAGCCCTCCTCTCCTTTTTTGCCGCTTCAAACTCCTTATCAGAGTAGAGCACAAAGAAACCACTTTTCAAACAAAACTATCCTGAAATTAAGAAAAGGATGCAGGACTCGTTGTCCACAGACAATACCACCCCCTGAGCAAGTGGTATTGTGGAGGTGGGAAATGAGAAGCTGACCTAGAATTAACCAAGAAGGGACATTAACGTCTTTGGTTAAGTGAGGAAACAGAAGGGAAAAGAAATGGGCAGAATTTAGTTCATTGTTTCAAGGTGCACATTTGGTCATTCGGGATCCCAAGATATGTTCAGTAAAAATCCCACTGGGGCCAGGCGCGGTGGCTCAAGCCTGTAATCCCAGCACTTTGGGAGGCCGAGACGGGCGGATCACGAGGTCAGGAGATCGAGACCATCCTGGCTAACACGGTGAAACCCCGTCTCTACTAAAAAAAACACACAAAAAAACTAGCCGGGCGAGGTGGCGGGCGCCTGTAGTCCCAGCTACTCGGGAGGCTGAGGCAGGAGAATAGCATAAACCCAGGAGACGGAGCTTGCAGTGAGCTGAGATCTGGTCACTGCACTCCAGCCCGGGCGACAGAGTGAGACTCCATCTCAAAAAAAAAAAAAAAAAAAAAAAATCCCACTGGGCACCCCCTGGGTGAGAGGGTGGCATCTAGCCCAGGAGCTGGAGAGAAAACCTAAAAGAGTATTTTTCAGAATCAAACCTTGCCTTCTCCATTTTGTCAGTGTCTGCATTTGCTCCTTTTTAACGGGAAAGCTCTTCCCTGCCCTTGATGTTTCCTAGGCTCCTGTCTCTCTTTTGCTGGAGAAAATGAGCTTACCTAAATGGTGAGTTTTGCAGCAGGACCTGGGTATTGTCCTTCTGTTCCCCTCTCTTGTGGGACAGGCTGTTCCAAGTGTTCAGGCCTCTACTTGTTCCTCCATGCTGTAAGTCCTAACCTGGGTAGTCTCCCAACTTCTGCCATATGGAGAGACTTGCCCAGGTCCACAGTGGCCATCCAGTTTGCAAACCCATCTGGCCATGATGCTAAGTTACATGCGGCAATCTAGGGGACATTTTGGTGTCCGTATGTTTCACTTTTTGCCAATTTATCAATTGATTTTAAACCCAGTGGAGCACAAGGGTGTTATTTATTTATTGAATCTTCTTGAAAACCCTGGACTCATTCCATTCTGTGGCAGGCTCTTATGCCACAATCTAAGGTAGAATTCTTGAATTAGTGATTCTTCAACTTTACCCCACCCGAAGATGCTGGTCTTAGATCTTACAGATGTTATCAGTTTTCTTTGATCCCTGGGTCAACTTGGAGTTGGCAGAGATATTATTTGACATGTGACCACCCCAAGGCAAAGAGGATGAGACTGAGAATCCAGATGAGAGACACAATCACTAATCTGATCACAGGCCCTTATTTACCTAATCAGGGTGCCAGGAAGCCCATCCTTTGGATGGTGTCTGTCCTACTAGCCCACTAGCTGGCCAGACTGATGGGCACTGAGAAAGTCAGGGAGCAAGTCACCTTGAGGTCTGGCCTTTCCCAACTGTTGGCAAAGCTCTAAGAGTCCCAGTGGCCTTGAGAATGTGGGGGTGGGTGGTCACCATAGCAAGGCAGGTTTTACATGGGCTTTATTAACTTCCTATCTGTGGGAATCAGCCTCATATGAGCCTTACTGCCATTACTTACAGGGTGAATCACAGAATTGGTCAGAAGGTCTGCTTAGAGTTGTACAGGTTGGGCTTGGCATAATGCCAATGCACACCATCATGGTGGTGTAGTCATTGTAGGTTTACAGAATTTTTATGATAATTTTCAGCAAATGGTAAGAATGTGTCTTGAAAAAGAGACACCTTTCCTGAATTCTCACAAAATTGCCATTTGAACTAGCAATACGGATGCTTGCACGTGTTCAAGACAAACTTGTCATTTTACAAACGGGAAACCTGAGGCCCATGGTGGGAAAGGATTTATATCAAGCACAGATCTAGCTGCCAGTAGAGGTAGGATGAGAAGCTAGTTTTCCTCTCCTAGTGAGGGCGTGCTGCTTTTTCTCTATGCTGGACATCTCTCACTTCCTTCTCGCAGTGTCTGTGACAAGGCTGATGCTCTGACACACCTCGCCTCATTCCTAATACCCCTCTTGCTGTGATGATACCACCGGCTGGCTCCACCCCTCTTTCCCTCCTTGTGCCTCTCTCCCCCACCACAGCCTTACCTGTTGTGAACTGAGTGGTGGCAGAATCACTCTCGTTGGTCCCTCGGACAGCACTGACTGACACCTCGTAGCGGGAGCCGGGCCGCAGGGCCTGCACTGAGTATTGGCTCAGGGGAGGCTGCAGCCGGAAGGTGGTCCTCCCGCCTTCCCCGCCCACCAGGCCATATTTCAAGAGAATGAAATCGACTTTGGCTCGAGGGGGGATCCACTCCACAAAAGCCACGGTGTCAGAGACATCTCGAACCAGGATCTGCGTGGGGCCATCAATGACTGAATGAGAAGGATCAAATAGAACAAAAAGTTTGAGTGAGAAATAAACCTTTGGCGTCAGCTCTCTCTTTTCCTCCTTATGGAAGTCTGGTCAGTCAGAGAGAGGATGGGTATTATTATTGCATTTTACAGATGAGGAAAATGAGACACAGTAAGATGAAGTATCTTTCCTGAGGACATGCAGTTTGCCTTGGTTCCCCTGAATTTTGGTCTAATTGTTCTTTTACCAGGCTGTAGTTTTCAGGTGATGGCACTTCCCAGTCTGAGCAGGGGAAGGGCACTTGCTGGCTTGAAAGAGTCGGCCCTGTTTCTTTCTGGAGGTCGTGGGACAGAGAATTGAGAACTGGGTTTCTGGCACATTTCTGCCACTCAGCTCTCACCTTCTTTGAGCCCTGAGGAAAGACCTAGGAAATGACCAGACTGCCTAAACATCCAAGACTTCCAGCTTGGTTGCCAAAGAGGTCATAATGAGTATTCAAAAGATGTCCCTGTTCAGCTACTCTAACAGCCCAGTCAACACAGTTACTAAGACCATTTAAAAACCAACAGACACTTGCATTTGAGGACATGAAACATGCCTTCTGGGTAAACTTGCTCCTCTGGATAAAAGGATAAAAAGGACCCCAGCTTTGGAATAGCCTCTTATGGGTCATTTTTCTCCATTTGTTCTGGCATATTTCTACACCAGAAGGGCATTACAGTCACCTCTTCCAGGTTCTCCAGTGTATGTCCCTCATAAGCCCTAGCCTCTGGCACTGTGCAGGTCAGGGCAACACCTGGAAAGCTGGTGGATTTCCTGCAGGGCCCACCACCTGTGACTCCAGCACCCACTTGAGGTTCTGTTCATACTGAATTAGATAATGGGGAGGTGAGGGAATGTAGAAGGAGAAAGAAAAAGAAACAGCCAAGTGAGGAGAATAGGAAACGGTCTTCTCAACTTCTCATGGGATGTCTGCATGGCCAACATGCTCTTGCCTCCGTGTTTTCATTTATTATTGGGGCTAGAGCCAATTATTAACCCTTCTGGCTGGAGCCGATTATTAACGTTAATATTCTTTAAGGATTTGGAACTAAAACCAGAACTCTGGTTCTCTAATTAGCCTGTGTTGGACCATGCAGAGCCAGAGCCGGTGTGGCCATTTTCTACTATTCTGATACTGGTATAGAAACCATTTGATCTGGAGAAAAGGGGAAAGAGGGAGAAAAGGAGAGAGGGAGAGGGAAACCAGTGGCCATGCAGAGTTTCTAGAAAGATATATGGAATAATTTGATTCTTGTTGTTCCACTTTCTGGTGCAAGTCTTTTGTGAGGCCCAGATGCATTTCTGGCCCTGGGATTCCCATGAGACACTCTGTGTCCTTCCAGTAAATTTTCTATTCTGCTTCAGCTGGTTTAAGTAAGTCTCTCTTCCTTGTTACTGGAGAGCCTTGACTTAGACTTGTTTCTATCCAGTCCACTCTGGCCCACCTCCTACTCTGTCTCCAAAATGAAGTTTCTCCCTCAGGACTGTCTTAGACTGACCTTGAGCCTCTCAGTTTTTCAAGGTTGAGCCTTTCCCTTGGGTACTCCTCCCTCTTTCCGGGTCTTAGCCTAGTCCTGTTCTCTCTTAAGCTGCTTAGGACTCTTGGTCCAGCACCAGCTAAAATGAAAATCACCAGACCACTTGGGTGCCACATGGTTTGGAGTTAAAATGAACTCCTGGTTTTCATATTTGAGGTAGTAATGTGATTTAACAGAATATATCCAGCTTCTTTTCAGCATGTTGCACTTGGTGGTTTTAGATAACTTAGGCCTTTTACATTTAATTTAACTTAATTATGAAATGGGGGAAGTGGCCTCCTAGGTGCTGTGTAAGCTTGATATCTGAAGCATAGTAGATACTCAATAAATGTGTGTTGAGTAAATGAAATAAATGGAAAATCTTCTTTATCCATGAGAAAGAAGGGGAAGCATTTCAATAAACTGTAGCTTTTTGGGGAAAAAAAAAAAAGGTGTCAGGGAAATGCAACTGACCACAAAAGGCTTTTGTCCTTCAACTCTTTAAATCCAGAAAACCCTAATCATAATGGATTGAACATATTAAAATGTGATTATGTAGCACAAAGGGCTTTAGCTGTGGGAGGTCTTGTAATTTGCATTCACAAAATGGCCTGCCTAGAAGAAGGCAGCCTGAGTGCCCGATGAGGACACAGAGCTTCACAGTAGGGGGTTGGTGTAGGTCAGCCCTTAGCAGAAGGAAATAATTAAACAATCGTTTCCTAAAAACAGCACACAGGACTGGGAGCCAACCGTCTTTTTCATAGCCACTCTTGGATTCTGCCCTTTCGTTGGCCACTTGGTAGCAATGTTCCATTCCAATCAAGGAGGTATCAACTTGCTTTCAGCTTTGGTCCTAATGTCTAAATAAACACAACCCCTGCTCAAAAAGTAAACTAGAATAAATGTTTTTCCATTTCTTCATGATTCTGTAGATGATGTCAAAATATTAAGGACATTTTTTCTTAAATGAAAATAATTCTGCCTAGCTTTACCACAAATTTCTAGATCTGGAATTTTAATTTTAATCTTAAGGAACTGCCAAACCCAAAAATACTGCAAATGTTATAAGAATGTGATTTGACTATAAGACTAAGGCAAGGCTGGATTACCTTCTCTATGATCTCTCAATATTCTAGGAGAAAAACATTCCTTAACTGCAACATTTTCTATCCTCTTATGAACCATCTTCTCCTTTTAGCCTTTTGTCTTTTACTAATACTTTCTTAATATCAAATCACAGGAATAATTTGGACACCTTGAAACATTTCATATCAGAAGAGGAGAAGCTGCACCTGCTATTGTTGGGCTCATCCCAGGACACCCCAAAGTTTGGCACCTTGGTGTGCTGAGTGCTTTGAATTAAAGAGGAATGAAAGAGCTTCAGAAACAGCCCCAGAAGTGAGCAAGGTTTTTCTGACCATCTGCAGTCCTCCCGTCTCCTGACCCTTCTTCTCCCCTTGAAGTGATTAACAGAAATCAGAATTCCTCTTCCTCAAGGCAGGTCATAGAAACTAGAACTCCTCTTCCCCAAAGCAAGCCATAAAACCTAGAAAGGTCACTTTTTCCCTCCTCCCTTCTCCTTTGAGGACCCTCATTCCAGTGGGGTCCTGCCCCATCGAGGAGGTGGAGAAGAAATGCTTCACAGAGAGGCCAAGAAGAATCTGAGCAGACAGGCCTTGCTAGGTCTCCCCTTTAGACTATTACCATTAGATCATAGCCATTTGTCCATTTACATTTCTACATGGCTGTCCATTCTTCCTCAAACCTAAGCATAAAAACAGATAATATCCCCCACGTCTTTGGGTCCTCATTTCTGAAGGCTCCTGTGTCACGTGAAACTTTGATTAAATAAATTTGTTATGCTTTCTCTTGTTAACCTGTCTTTTGTGATAGCAGTGTTGTCGTGACTTTTATATGGTGAGTGAGCAAGGGCATCACACCTTTCTGCCCCCAAGTTATGAAATGTCAACTCTTCAGTTTACAGCATAACCTTGGGGAACAGAGCTGTGGAAAACCTCAGCTACCAGCCTTCTGGAGGGATTCCTACAGAGCACTTTAGGTTTTATGGTTAAAAAACATACTCTGGATCAGAGTTTCTTCTAAAACATACTTTTTGGATTAGACAATGGTTTGAAAGCTTTTTGGGTGGTAAACTTTTTTTTTAAAGGACAAAAATCTTAATTGGATGTACAAAATATAAAACAGATCAAAGTGGAGCTGTCCTGGTTGGAGGCATGGAAGAAAGAGTAATTAGAGGTCTGGCTCTCCACTGGATTCTAGCCTTGAGGCACTGCCATAGAACCTTGGTGCATTAATGGAACACAAGCTACTACCACAATAGTTCTGAACCAATGTTTTCTAAGCTGAGCTTAAGCCTCGGCACCTGATGCTGTTTGGTTTGTATTCAATAGCGGAGCATGAATCACTAATCTGTAAACGTAGTCTCATTACATTGTGTTGTGGGTCTCATTTCTGGTCAACTCAGCCTTTTGTCCTGAACTTAAAACTGGCTTTCTGGTGCATCAATTTCTGTTTATGAAAAACACATAAAGCTGTACCAATAGTCACCTATCTCAATTTCTGTTACTGTCAGGGAAAGTTGCTTAGCCTCTGAGTTTCAGCTCCATCAACAATAAAACAAGAACCAAAACTTATGCCAGATGCTATGTATAACTTTCAAGACATTCTTGGTGAGGACACACATTGATATATCACAATAACTAATTTACAGCATTGAAGTTGAACATTCTTTGTTAGCTAAGGAAACAATAAGGCAAAATATGACAATTAATGAATCAATCCTGGAAATATAATATAATCTTGAATGAGGTGAACTGTGGGATGAAATAATAATAGACTTAAGCCATCACCTTGAACAGTGACCCAACCCATACCTCCTCACTTTTGAATGACTTGTTTCCACCACTTTCACTTCTGAGTATGTTCTGAGTATATGTGTGTATACCAAGTATTGAGCACTCACTCTCATCAGCACAGAGCTGATTGCTTTGTGTGCTTTATCTAATTCCATCCTCATATTAACTTAATGAAGGAGGTACTCTTGTTTATCATAAATTATTCTTGCTTATCTTGTAAAATAAATTGAGGTTTGGGAAGGTTCAGATGACTTTCTCCAAATATCATCACAGGTAAGAGTGAGTCAGCTCTTGCTGCTTCCAAAGCTCATTGACACCAGGGGCTGACAAATGAGGCTTCTTCATGAGTAAGATCAGAATAAATATAATGGAAATATTAAAAAAGAATTGTCTCCATGAAACACTCTCCCAGATGTCAGTGCTTGTAAGGATGAGTAATAAGGAAGATGATGAGCTAAGCATCTGGTAGAGTAGCTCCATCGCCAGGTACCAGAATTGTCCCAGCTCTGGGAGAAATTCTAGCACCTCTTTTGTCTCTGCACTCCTTGGGGAATTATGTGGTTCTTTTCCGAGTGACCTAGTAGGCAGCTCTAGGGAGAAGGGTTGGAGGCACTCACCTGTGGAGACGCTGGCCGAGGTAGGGGGGCTCCGGGCCTGTTCTTTCAGAGCCACCACATTGACAATGTATTCCTCCCCAGGCTTTAGTCCCGTCTGGTTAAAGGACGTAACATCACTGGGGACCTGAGCAATCACTCCCCCTTCATTGTTCTGGACAGTGGGGAGAAGCAGAGAAAGCAAAAGAGAAAAGTCACTGGGAGAGAAATCTGATGAGAAAAAGATAAAGGTGTGGAATACTAATTGTGGGCTGTGAATTTAAAATAGGGCGAAGTCTCTTGCCTCCTTGCTGACAGCTGAGTATCTGGGGCCAGAAATAACTCCCCATGGACTCCACAAGAAAGAAACCACCCTATGAGGATTTGGCAAACGGAAGGTCAATTTTTAGGGACATTTCTTTCAGCTCTCCTGAGTTTGCTGAGTTTGCCAATAAAAATTAGTCATGAGGTGGTGCAGATTGGCTTTTGCCAATGATCAAATGTTTGATGGTTACGGTTAACATTCATCAGAGCTTTTTGGCATTTATCGTAATGAACATGCCTCTGGCTATTTAGAAGAGGATAGTCATGTGTGTTTGTGTGTAAACATCTTTATATACACACACAACACATGTCAAACTAAGACATTGCCATGAGATAATTGTTTATGAGCCAGAGCTAATATTTTGCTGTATCTGGAGTTTCTCATGGTGTTACATTCAGTGTGAATCTGTCAATGTCTCGTTTCCCCTCCACCTAGATGAATTAGGACTCAGTGAGACAACCAAACATGAAGTACAAAGAAAGGAAAAAGGAAGCTTGGAAAAAGAGAATAACAAGAAGCGAAGAAGGAGACAAGAGGGAAGAGACAATGAGAAAGAGTAACTTCACAAGATTGAATCTAGAATTTATTATTTATTATCTATCTTTCTATCTTATCTTTCCCTCTCTCTTTCTCTCCATATACTTTCTATGAGTGTCCTTAGAAGTGGAGGAGACAAGAGGGCCTTTTTTGGAGGGCACTGCCATGCTCCCCTATTCTTTGGTCTCTATTTATGGTACCCAGGGTGCCTTATATGTAATTTATAGCTGTACTCTTATAAATCAGTGTCATGAATGCCCCCCAGTGGCCTCAACGTACAGATCACAGCAGTTATTAAACCACGTGGCCATGCATTTGGCCTTGGCATTCCCTGGTCAGCTTCTCTTTTAATTAGAGTTTTACATATTGGATACATGTAACAGTAGAACCTGGCATAACTTTTTCTTCCTGAGCAACAAGGTGACTTGATTGTTCCAATTGTTATACAACTCAATTGCCTGCCATATTTTATTTATCATTTTAACTTAAATAAGACATATTTGTACAGATGTCTGTTTAGATATATTTACCTTGCTGTGAATGTGACTATGATATGACTGTATCCACATAAGAGAATGGGGCATACAGGTTTAGTGAATAGAGCCCTGGGATAGGAGGTGGAGGCCCAGGTACTCATTTTAAGCCTGTCACCAACTAGTTGTATGATGTCCTTCAAGTTTTCTGAATCACAGTCTCTATAAATTAAACTAAACTAGATGTAAAATGAGGGGTCCTTCAAGTTTTCTGAATCATAGTCTCTATATATTAAACTAAACTAGATATAAAATGAGGGGTTGTACCCTGTGAACTTGAAGGTCTTTTGTAATTCTAACAGTTCATGGCTCCAAGAATTTTGGAGTAAAAGAATGGTGAAATCATAGTCTTGTTAGCCAAAAATGTATCATTTGTCATTAAGTCTGATGAATGGCTAAAAAACGTTCTTTGATGTTGAAGAATAAAGACAGAGGGAAGGAGTCTGATTGAACTTTATATCCTCATGTGTGGTACAGTTAGGGAGGACACTGGTAGGGTCAACAAATTCTGGAAATCTGGAGCCAGGCATGCACCTCTGGCAATTCGGAAAAGTTAGTTTTAGAATTAAGAAAATAAAGAAATACTGCCTTAAAGAGTAGAAAGGAATCTTAGGATACTTTAAAAGTCATAGACTGATAAAATAAGTTGCTAAATTAATAGGTTACAAATTTATTATGAGTAATCCAGGAGAGCCAAGGTGTCTTTGTGTTATGTCTATAACCTTTAGAGATTGATGCCACGCAAGCTGACTTTTCTCTGGTGCATCTGTCTGCACAGAATGAAGCTTTTGACTGATTATGTAACTGATTCAGTCTGGCTTTTCTTATGTTCTAAAGAGAAGCCTCGATTTTTTGAGGGTCTGGCTTTCACGCTCACCAAAACCATGGTTCATCAGGCCCTAGAGTTATCTCAGCAGAGAGCTGGAGCTGGTGGCTGCTTCCTGCATCCTCTGTTCTGCAAGGTCAGGGTGCCATGATTGGAGTTACTCTTGTCAGTGGGTCATTACCACATATTTGTCACAGAAATGTTCTACATCCCAGACACCCACAACATGCCATTTTGTGTCTTTAATGGCATGGAGAGAGATATTGGGTAGCGCCTTCCTTGCTGCCCCTGATTCCAAGCTAAAGGTACAAATACTCCAAATAAGTCTGTCTGACAGTTTAACAGGTGAGTGTTACCTTTGGAATGAAGCTGATTTCCCACCCATCAAAGGAAAATGAGAAGGGCTCCCACTGCACCTCCACGGTGGTCTCTGTGATCGTCTTAAATTGTAGCCCTTGAGGAGTGGAGAGATCTGGAAAACAGCAATGTAGGTGACAATGTCATGGCTAACCCTTGGGACAGAGAGCATTGCCTGATGCTTTGTCTTGGTGAACTCCCTCCACGCCATGGGCATGGTGGTGTCTGGTGGACAATCCCAATCTTACTCCAGACACAGTGAGTCCCAGGTGCAGGAACTACCCATCCCACTGTGGCCCTACTGCTGGATGTTGATGGAATACATGAGTTAACTTAAACACAATATATAGAAATAATTTTAATGCTTTTTATTACATTAATAGGTTACTATTAAGATGCAGACATCCTTTTCCCTTTCTTACTAATGTAGTAGATCTTGGCATTTCATATATAATATAGTGCCTTTTCCAGAGGACTTGAGCAGTATCTTTAGAAGCTTTACAGCACTCTCGGGAGGCACTATGATGGCTTCTATCAGTGTTGTCATTTTGCATACAGGAAAAGAGAGGCACAGAGAAAGCTAACTAAAGGTGTGGAGCAAACCAATTTCAGAATTAATACTAGAGTGATTTCCTTGATCATTGATGCACATTGAGAGTATTTTGTTTAGCTCAAATCAGTAAGTCTAGGATGGTCTGAATTTTTCGTGTATCTCCCTCTTTTCCTCCCACCGCCCCTTCTTCCCCAACCACACAGACACATACACATGCACAGGTTTTGTGAGATGGAAGTGTGCTTGTCCTAATGGAGTTCCAATTATCAGCCCTGAAATATGACAGCATGACTTTTCTCAGTTCTCCAGGAAGCCTGCTCCCATTTTAGCTTTGCCTCTCATGGGCTATTCCCATTGGAAAAAGGACAGATTTTCTCATCCTTCCTGTTTGGAAGCGTTTTCATGCTTCTTGGTTGGAAGGCAGGGCTGACTGTGAACCCACTTGAAGGTGTGTCAGGTGGTTTACATGATCTTGTCCTTGTCACCTGGGAGCTTGCCTGAGGGAATGCCCTGAATTGGCATAATAAATGCCACAGGAGATGGAAACCTCATCACTGCGCATGCATGTGGATCAGAGAGTAGACGCTTGGGAGTTAGGCCAGGCACTTAGGATGGTGACTCATCCCGGAGCAAGGTGGGAAAAGCGGCAGATGGTGACCTGCCTCTCTGCACAATCATTGCAGATATTTAAAACCAGTTCTCAGGCACCAGAAATTTTTTTTTTTTTAAAAAGGTCAAATATAAACAGAGATAATTATAGGCATATTAACAGAGTCAGCACTCATCTCATAGCAGAGTCCAAAATTGTAACAGAATTTCTGTCACCTGAAAAGCAAGGGGACAAGATGACTTCTTAATTCTTTCCCCTCTGCCTGTCTCTATCCTTGCATCCTTCAAAGCTCAATTCAGTCCTGGAGCTTCCATGAAGATTTCAAGGCTCTTTCTACCTTGGCCTTTTCCTTTTCTGAACTTTCGTGGTATTTGCTACCCAAATACCATCTTATCTACACAAAATGGGCTCAAATCTCTTACCCCTTATCTGGTGGTAAGTCCTATTTACTGGCCCAAGAGCTGTCTGAATTCTAGAGGGCTTATGTTTTCATGGTCACTTCTTGTTCCAGTTTCTTGTTACTGCTAAAAATCTCTGTATCACTCATACCTCATCTCCTGTGAATGTTCTCTTCTCTCTTCCTGGATTTTAATCAGATACAGCCCCTTTCTCATGATCTCTCTGAAGAGTTTCCACATAAGGCACACAGGCACTTGTGTGCATGCAGGTTTTGCAGTAGACTTGGGGTGATGAGAACTTCTCTTGTCTAAATTCTTCTGCCTGGCTTTTGAAATTATGAACTAAAACAGGCTTATTGTATCAATTTAAGAATTCAGAGGGGTATATAGAAAAATATAATAATAATTTCCTATCTCCTTCTTATTCTACTCTTTGATGTAGTCAGTGTTAATAATTGGTATGCAATCTTTTATATTTTTCTATGCTTGAACATACACAAAATACAGATACACACCCACAAAAGTTTCCCATTATGTGTAAAAAAACTGTTCATTTCTTATGGAGAGCAGTTTAGATTGTTTTCTGTCTCCATCTCTCTCTCTTCTCTGTGAATCCTTCTAAACTATGCTCTAGGGCTTCAACATTTATAACTAAAATGAACTATTAAGATATTTTGCTAAACAAAAGACCAGGAGGAAATTATGCCACCTCTCTATCAGGAGAAGGGGATGTTGTCAGTTGTGGTTTTAAATACGATTTTTTTCTCACTTTGCTATACACTTACGGTCGAGAACATACCATTTAGCACTTACTTCTTAGAGGTACTAGTTCATATCTCCTTGTTTTGTATCTCTAACTGATTCAAAGTCTGTAGATGTCTCATACTTTCCTTGACTTCTAATCAGAGTCTAGTTTATAACAAGTCAGTACTCTATAATTAAAGTACTTTTTGTCCTTTTGGTTCTATAATTTATGAAAGCTGCCTGAATTTGGAAACTCTTTTTAATCGAAAGTGCTTTTTAATGATGTATCCTTTCTAAATGGACCACATCTGTAGCCCTTCCCCTCAAAGGCAATGACTATTCCAGGCATCCCTGAAGAATTAAGAAAAGACACTACTATCATGAATGTCCATGATCTCATGTAGGAGAAAAGGAAAATGAAGCAGGACGGGGAAATGGTACGTACGGGTGGCCACCTTGGCAGTGATGGGAAGGCTGAGGATGTTGCTAATGACAGCGTAGACGCTGATGTTGTAGGTGAGACCTGGCTCCAGCTCCGTGATGGTGACACCACTCCAATCTCCAGGCACCCGCTGCTGGAGCTGGAGGCCCCCCAGGGCCGTCGGCTGGTAAGAGATCACATATTCCGTCACTGCCATCGGCCCGTCCCATTCCAGCTCAATGGACCTGTCGCTGATACCAGCCACTCGCAAGTCCTCTGGAGGGGCAACTACCAGGAGGCAATACATAGATAGCATGAGCTCAGAGGATTGCCTTCCCCATCCTGGACTCAACTTTCTTCCTCACTTCTCACCCCCTATGCCATGTCTATATGTTCTGCTGGGCTCAATGGCTCTAAGTGATTTGTAACTTCCTTTATGAGCAGGCTCTTGTCTTTTTGGTGCTTAGTACCACAATGTCTATAAGGTCATGAACATGCACTGGAGCCAGCTCCTACTGGCTTGTAAAGGCTGATTGTCAAATTTTCAGGACCGTTTCAAGACTGTCGTTGAATAGAGCCATTACTAAAGATTCAATTTTATAACCTAATACTTAAGTAAATTATATTAAAAACAAAGGTAATAGATACTCAAAATTTATCACTTTCAAATTATTTGACTACATTTTACTATTATCTATACCTTTCAGATAATTTATGTGTGCTCTATCTGTCTGGTGAAAATATTCTGTGAATGTACCCTACTACACATCTGTTTCCAGCTCCATGTTTAGTGACGTCACGTTGGTAATTGAAATTGGCCATGGAGAGAGTATTTACATCATGGAAACTGGCAAACGCTACACAACAGGGCTTTTAAATTTTTTTCCTTCAGAGAGCCAGGTTGTTAGATATTTAACAGCACACCACTGGCCAAAATTTTTGGTGGTTTAATAAGTTATTGTCATCAGATTGCTCTGGGAGCCAATATCTGATTTGGCAAGTGGAAATAAAGACTCATTCCTGATTATCTTGCAAATTATGAGAAGCCAAAACAGTAAGTCCTGGATACCATGGCCTGATGAAGACACTCAACAGCCCATTATTGTAGAATTTTCCCTTTTAAAGACCACTTATGTTCTGAAAGAAACCTAGCTTGTGTTAAACTAATTTTTGTTAGCCTCAATCTTGGAGATGATGATGATAAAAAAAACATTCTTGAGGACTTTGCTTTACTTTCTTCTGATTTCTCAAATACTGCTTGGAGTCACCAAAGGTTAAAACACATAGAAATAGCCTTTTGTGTATCGTCTTGGAAAATGAAGATTCACCAGTGTTGTGGCCATTAAATAATTAAGACTTTAAGACTAACTAGGAGGCTAACTCCAGTGTGTCTGTAATTAGACCTGCCCATAGATTAAATCAAAGATCAAGCCAATATTTATTTAAATGATCATTATTAACTTATAAATTTATATGTAGTGGAGGCTTCCATGAGTTTAAGCATTGTCATAGGTTTTGAATTTCTCCCCTGGGTAATCTCACCCTTCCCCTTTACAACCAGGTAGGCTGAAGCCAGCTGTGTTTTGCAGGACCATGTGAGTGGAGAGTGCTGTCTCATTGTATTCACACAGGCACCCTCAAATCCTCAGCAAAGGCAGAGATACAAGGAGACCTTTAACAGATCCCAGACTCACAGGATAGAATCAGCAGCATATATATGCACTGCTGGACATTTGCTTCAATTACTTTTACCTAAAACCATTCATTGAATAAAACAGTCTAGAAAGCAGAGCTACTTGAGGATGACAAATGTTGACTGAAACAAAAATTTTAAAAATTTTTGTTTAAAATTTATAAAACTAAAGAAGTGTAAATGAAATTTAAATAAACTTTCAAATGATGTTTTATAAACTGTATCACCTATATTTCTGACCTTTTTAAAGCTTTGAATTTCACTAAAATCTTTGGGACAGCCTGTATAACACGTACAGAATGACTCCTAGGCCATGAGAAGAAGAGTTGATATTTAGAACCTGTCAGGATTTTGCATGATTATACCGAGCACTACTGAGCACTTCTTATGCACCAGGTACAATGCTAACCACTTTTATGTAGATTATTTCATTTCATCCTCTTGCCAACACTGTGGAATTAAGGTATCATTATTACTACTATTTTATAGGTGACAAAACTGGACCACACAGTCAGCAAACATAGAAGCTAGGATTAGAATGCAGGTAGAATGACTGTAAAACTTCTTAGCCAATATACAACACCACTTTACGTTTGTGTAGCATTTCACAGTCTATAAACTATTTTCAGATATACCATCTAACTAGAATTTAAAAAAATATTTAATAGCAGCCCTATGAGGTAGTTCATGTAGATATAATTATCCCAGCTTTACCAATGAGGAAGCTGAATCCCAGGTTAAGGATGTGCCAGAAGTCAGAGTGGTGTCATAGCAGAACTGACTGTCAAACCCTGATCTTCCACAGTCTTTATTCTTTCCCCTACAATTTAGGCAGCATGTTACAGATGGCACAAGATGCCTCCTTTCATTTATACATGGCCTCCCAAAGTCAACTATATTAGGAATAATTCAAATGATCTTAGTAGATGTGACCTCTAGACTGGTGCTCATCCTAGAGGTGAGAAAATTCTTTTTAAACAGGTTCTCTAGTGCCTGTCTCCTGTGATTCAACACATTAACTCCAGGTTTCCTATGCAGGACTTCTGTCAGAGTGGCAGAAATGACCACTTCAAATTTCAAGTCACCAGCAATTCTTCAGGCATTTGGAACAAATCAGTGTATTCCTTTTTGCTTCCTTCTTCAAAGCTAATATTGACAATAGAGGGTGATCTAAGAAGAGCACTTTGGGATTTTAAAGCAAAAAAAGAGGTGCAGAAGGATTTAAAAAAAAATCTTGGCAACTTAGCTTAAGGCCTGAGCCTGGTGGTAAACATTGCCGACACTTCTGACCGAGAAAGCAGTAACTGGTGTCATTCCTCGTGGAAGTGGTCTTGACAATGGTGGCTCAATGGAGGAGACCACCACTACTTGCACTCTAACTTAGCAGCAGCTATGTACACAGCTATGTACACTAGGCATCAGTAATCCTTATAAAACAAAATTATATTGAACTGTACCACAAACAATCAAAGAGCCTCCTGCCTTAATTCAATGAATTCATGGTGAGTGCAAAGTATTCTTAGTCTTACTTTCTTTGGGGTGTCAACTTTGAAACTTGAGGAAGAGCAGGCTGTTAAAGAGGAATAAACTGTGGCTTGAGGAATCAGGGTTGCTTATCTGCAAAGATGCCATGCTGTTTCCTTTTTAGATCTTGCATAAATGTTGCACTTATGTGGTGAGAGCAGTTGGAATTAGTTCCGTGATGTGTCTTACTCCAAAGAGCAAGTGGTTTCGGGTGCCAAAGGTTGGGCTGGCTGCAGTCCTGACAGAGCAGAGGCTGACACTGATGAATCTCCGTGGGTCTGACTGAAGTCCAGGGAACAGCTTTCTGGATTGTCTCAAGACCCTGCTCTGATGGTTCTTTTATCCTGCTGGCTCCAGGGGAGTTTTGGCCAGCTCCCTGGGCAGCCCCCGCACTAACCACCATCACTGGGGAGAGATGTGGACAAATGGTTGAATGTGCTTTTCCACCCTACCTCTGACACCTCCCTTTTTTTTTTTTATCATGTGATGGAGCTCAGCTTTCATACCAAAAGGCTACTTCTTTGTCTATGTGGCTTTAAAATTTTTATTTTTCAATTCTATTCTACTTTGCATTCCAGAGAAGATAAAAGAGTGCTAGAAGCTGGTAGGAGACCAGGATTCTTTTTCTTACTCTGCCATTAATTAGCTGTCTGGCTCTGGGAAAATCTGTCTCACTGACTGCTGCTTTTTAAATCTGTAAAATGAGAAGCTTCTTTCTAAGGCCTGTTTTAAGTTCTCATATTCATGAATGTTTTGTTCTGTTATCTGTACATGGGCAGAAAATGGAGGGGGAAGTCTTGAGATTTTGTCCCTTGGCACACTATGAGGATAGATCAAGGCTAGGAGTCAAATGTAGTGACCTTGGCAACATTGTTCAATTGTGCTCAAGTGCTGCAGACCTGGGGGGCCTCAGAATGAAATCCACACAACGGGCAGCTATTTTCTACGCCCTTTCCAAAGAGAAAAGAATGCCCTATAAGGAAGTATATTTTGAGACTTTCAGTGTTTTCACCTTCCTAACCCTTCTCTCTCCTCTCCTCAGTCCTATGGGCAATGGGAACATAGTGCTGTGGTGTGTGCACCCAGCCAGGAACGTCAAACAGTGGATAAATAGCCCCTTCTCCTACAGCCTTTTCACAAAGAGCAAGCAAAGTAGCACTTTAGATAATGACCTAGATACTTCTCTGGAAGAGACCTGTAGCACTTGGTTTAAAAAGCAGGCCTTAAGAGTAGACCTCCTGCAAATGAGTGGTGGCTCTAGGGTTGCTATAGAAACAGATGGAGATTATGCAACTGTCCTTCTTCACATGCTTTGGGAACCTGTAAAGTAATTTATCTGGGCCTATTGAAGTGTTCCTCAAGCAGCACAGAGGTACCATGTCGGAGGTAACGTGCTCATAGTTTGGACTCAACCCAGTTGTAGCTATGCGAGCAGCTGCTGCGTCTTCCCTGGGGTAGCCAGGAGGGTTCAGTGTGAGTCCTGGATTAGATCAAGATTTTGTTTGCAAATGAACCTATCCCTGTAGAAAGGCAGGGTCAAGAATGTGACAGGTATATCCAGACCACCAAAGATTGAGTCTACTAAGAAGCATGTGCGCTACAGAATAGCATCAACACAGCGATGGCCCACACTGACCCTGGCTGTCCTCCAGATGGGGCCTCATGGAGCCTGATCCCCTGGATGGGAACTGGGGCCATGCATCAGCCTGGCTTCCCAGAAGGTGCCTAGTGACTTTGGATTCAGAAACAATAAGGCTTAATTTCTGCTTGAAATTCACTTTGGGATAATTGGTGTGGTGACTATATTTTTAGAAAGATATTTCAATTCAGTAAACAAAATTGGGAGGCTAAATGAAATAATTGGATATGGAAAAAAGTAGGGAACATTAAATCTTTTTTCCCTAAGCACAGTGCATTATTGTTGTTTTTCTTTTCATTATTACCATTGATTTTTGAAAATAATTTAAGTTGAAGTTAAATGTGCAGGAACGTTGCCTGCCATGTAGGAGTAACTCTGGCTTACAGAAAGCTGGTGAACCTGGCTTACCAGGCTTTCCCCCTTCAACTGATGTCACATGACTTATCAGAGAATTCCTAAAATTGCTCCATTAGAAGGTTTAAAATGTTTGTTTGTTTGTTGTTATTTTTTATTTTAAATAATCCCAGTGGGCTCTCTGAGCCCTAAATGGAAAGGACCAACCACTTAATCTGTACTGTTTAGAATGTAAACAAATGTATGCGCAATAGTCACTGATTTAGTCAGAAGAGGATGAGCTATAGTGAAATAATAAACATAATCTGATTTGTATCCAAAAGAGAATCAGTCCCAATGAGACACAGTTTTTTTTTTTTTCCTCTCTGTTGGGTTTAGATCCCCATTGTAGGACATCATCTTTCTATCAGCTTTGACATTGTAGACTATACATAGGGTTGGTTCTAATTTGCTAGATAGTCATCTGGAACAGAGTCATACTCTTTTAATATTCTGTACTAATTGTTAGAATGTTAGCTGTTACCCAAAGTCCTTAGTACTTTATTTCTATTTAGATTTAAATCCTCGTCTAAAAACACTCTGCTCCACTAGAACCATTTCATAAATTAATAACATCTTGCAATCTGTAAGCTCCAGGATAATCAGAGAGCCTCACAGACCAACCACCATCTCTTGCAGTAGCATTGCGTAAGGCGTTCCTGGAATATGGCAACTGATGAGGGAGATATTTTGAGCAGATGGAACGCTTGGGATACCTCAGAGTTAGAGAATGGCCTTACCTAAGATGGTCCCATGACCTCACTGTCTACCCTCCTCCACCTCAAGGACAATGAGGTGTTGTCATCATTGCTACCATTGCCTTTTCCCAGTCTCAGGGGTAACAATCCAGCTTTCAGCCTGAACTTGACCTTTTCCTATTTCCACTCTTTATCCTCTTTAATCTGCCTCATCAATTGTTATTGACTCAAGAAATCAGCTCTCTTGGAAAGCAAATGAGTACAACTCAATCGAGAATTATTTTGCCTAAACTTCACTTTCTCACTCATCTTTCTTCCCAAGTTAACTGGAGGCATCCAGCTAGTTTGCTGGACCACCCTTGCCAAACACCCCAGAGAGTTCCCCTGCCTACCTGCTGAGCAGTCAGGGCCCTGGTAGCCCTCTTCACAGATGCAGAGCCCCTCCTCACATTGTCCTCGCCCACTGCAGTCATTCAGACACTGCCGCTGGCCGCAGTCCTCACCAACGTAGCCCTCCTCGCATAAACAGGTACCGTTGGCACATCTCCCCTTCCCCGAACAGTCCCCGGGGCACCTCAGTTCCCTGCAGTCCTCGCCAGTGTAGGGCTCTTCACAGACACACTGCCCGTCCACGCAGAGCCCCCGGGAGCTGCAGTCTGTTGGGCACCGGAGTTCGGAACAGTCATCCCCGCTGTACTCGCTGTCACAGATGCACTGGCCATCCACACACACCCCCCGGCTGGAGCAACCCAGCGGGCAGTAGGGCTCCGAGCAGTTCTTGCCAAACCAGCCTTCGTTGCAGATGCAGCCACAGGACTCAAAGCTAAAGTTGCCGTGGCCACTGCAGTGAGGGATATAGTCCAGTTGTCCTGGAATGGTCAAGGAGAAGGTCAAAGAGCAGCAGTGGCCTCTCCTGTCAATGGTGCTGGGGAAGGATGGGCAAAGGTCTCTCTACTCATTCTCTGACCAGATTTCTGTTGCTGAGAGTGAAGCTCAACATAGTTTGATACACATCCAATTTAATAAATATTTTCACCTTCTCTACTAAAAAATACAAAAAACTAGCCGGGTGAGGTGGTGGGCGCCTGTAGTCCCAGCTACTCCGGAGGCTGAGGCAGGAGAATGGCGTAAACCCGGGAGGCGGAGCTTGCAGTGAGCTGAGATCCGGCCACTGTACTCCAGCCTGGGCGACACAGCGAGACTCCGTCTCAAAAAAATAAATAAATAAATAAAAAATAAAAATAAATATTTTCCGGGCGGATCACGAGGTCAGGAGATCGAGACCATCCTGGCTAACACGGTGAAACCCCATCTCTACTAAAAATACAAAAAACTAGCCGGGCGAGGTGGCGGGCGCCTGTAGTCCCTGCTACTCCGGAGGCTGAGGCAGGAGAATGGCCTAAACCCGGGAGGCGGAGCTTGCAGTGAGCTGAGATCCGGCCACTGCACTCCAGCCCTGGGGACAGAGCAAGACTCCGTCTCAAAATAAATAAATAAATAAATAAATAAATAAATAAATATTTTCACCTAACATGGGCTGTCTATGCCTAGCACAGGGCTAGGGGCAAAGATGAATGAGATCTGATCCCTTGTCCTCCAGAAGCTCACCTTTAAGGTGTCTTAGGGTGGATTCCTTAGAAGTAGGTCTTTGATAAAGATCCATGTAAAAGTGATTTATTGGAAGGTGTTCCCAGAAAAAACTGGTAGGGAAGAATGGACAATCAGGAAGGGAACGTGCTCAAGCCCAGGTGCGTTATCAAGCCAAGTCCCAGGAGAGTCACTTGGGTTCAGTTCTGCAGGGCGCTCTGGGCAGTGAAGGTCACATTTCACTGTGGGTTAAGGTCTGTCCCTGAGGGCATGTGAATCCCTCAGCCCCTCATTCGCTCTTTGGGCAGCCCAAGAAGTTTCCAACAAACTGAGGACAGCCCTCTGACCAGGATGCCCAGGTGCTGGCTATGGGATTGTGAGGGACCTAAGGGGGTGTAGGCTGAGCACTGAGTCCACTGTGCAGAGAAAGGTCTTACAT
The DNA here is from genome assembly GCF_007565055.1 of Rhinopithecus roxellana. Taxonomy (NCBI): domain Eukaryota; kingdom Metazoa; phylum Chordata; class Mammalia; order Primates; family Cercopithecidae; genus Rhinopithecus; species Rhinopithecus roxellana. Next base: position 125,371,885 of record NC_044556.1, read on the forward strand.
GTTACAAACCCGTCAGGCTCCCTCCCTGCCTGCCATCTGACTCACTCTGTTCATTCATCAAAACCCAGTGCCAGGGTTACTTCAAAGACTCCCCAGGACCTCACTCTCATTTAGTTACTGTTTGCTGTGACCCCTTTGGGATTCTATGCATGTCTCTGTCCTAGCCCTTACTATGGGATAACGACAGTGGCTAATTTATCTGCCTAGCATGATTCAAGTAAACATACTAAAGAAATACAAATGGAGTACCTGCTGGCATCCTTCTTTGCACTTGGCCCTGAGGATATGAAGTCAGTAAGTTACATCCTTGCTTAATTCTGCCACTTCATGCCGCTCCCATGAAAATATACTTTACTGACATTATTTAACTTAGCTCTTCCTTGCAGATGTTTCCCACATTTGCCAGGGATCCTGGTGGAAGGCTGGCAAAAAGTTCACTTATAGAAGTCCCAAGTTCCTGAGCTGCAGAGTCCATGCTCATGGAAACCTAGGACTTTCCCCTATTCAGCTTCGTTGAAAAGATGAGCTGACCTGACCATTGTCATTGAAGCACAGTAGAACTGGACTTGCTCTTCTGTTCTTCAGATTGTTTAATTTATAGTGTTGGTTATGGGGAGGAGAAGGATGTGAGAGGAACCCATGAAATATTTTAGTCCTCAGTGACTGCCTCTAGACTTGCTGTGTCTCAGAGTGAATGTGTCTGATACCCCTCTGTAGCTGCAGGCCATCTAGACTCTGTTAAAATTTCACTCTGCCACCTCCAGCCTTCATCCCTTGAAAGCCTTGAGATCATGGACCCTATAGAGGTGAGTGCTTGAACTCAAGACAAATGTCTCTTGTCATCAAAGAACTGAATTGCATGGGGTCTAAGGTACCTTTTGGGAGAGAAAAGCTGTGCCCAAAGGGGTACACATACAATTCCCACTCACTGGCATCAGCTGATAACAGCTGATGCTTATACAGTACTTATAGAAGCCAGGCTGACATCTGAATAGGTGCTTTCATTGTTAATAACTTCTTGTTGCTCTAGTCTAGCACCATTTGTAGATGAGGAAAGGAAGGCACAGATATGTAACTGCTTAGATCATCAGCTAGGAAGCAGCAGATTCAGGATCTGAACTTGGGAATTCTGACTCTGAAGACTTAATTATGTCTTGCAGAGAGGTAAAGATAATAACTCATAAGGGTTAGTAATTAGGGGTGGGCAATGTTAGAAGTAAATCCCCTGAGATTTCAGCCTTTTGGAGGGTGCACTAAGCTGTGTGAGTGTGTTGTGTGTGAGAGCATGCATACGTGCATGCGTGTGTGTGTGTGAGAGAGAGAGTGTGTGTGTGTGCATACGCTTCTGAGTGCTTGTTGAGGGGGCAGGGACTAAAACTTCCATCTCACTGGAGAAGATGGGGATAGGTCCTCCGAGACTTTAATGACTGTCATCTACTCAGATGGGAGAAAGGCTGTGATTGAGTGAACAGAGCGTCTGCATTCTCTAGTCCCTCAGGTTAACATGGATAGATATTAATTCAACAGCTTGTGAAAACCAAAGATGAATGAAGACAGACATCAAATTCCCTGCTCGCCATCGAAGTTGCTGTGCTGAACCGATGAACCATTACCTGACTCATCCCCCCAAAATCAGGTTAATGTATTTCAAACTGGCTACGCAGTGTAGAAAATCCCTGGACTGAATCCCTCAGGGACGAAGTGCATTTAGATCTTAGAGACATATTAACCGGCAGCTACAGACTAAGGCACTTTTTTCCTTTGACCGTGTGAAGAGATGCCAGGGTTTTGCTGGGAGTGTGTCTTTGCTGGAAATGCATTGGTCCTTCTTGTTCACTCTCCATCTCTGCTCAGCCCTCTCCTTCCCCTCCTGAGACCACGCTGCAAGCTCCCAAACTCTACCTGTGGCAGCACTTTCTTGGCAGCAGTTGGCGTTGCACTGGTCTCGCAGCACTGACACCTCTCTCTCCAGCATCTCGATCCGGCTCAGCAGCTCCTGCAGCATCTGGGCCGAACTGGCACATGGGCAGGCCTTTTTGGGGAGGTTGATCCTGTGTGTAAAGGTGACCTGGCTCTCGTGGTCTGAAGTCTGGCCTGTGTACTCTGCCACAGTCTCGTCTTCTGCGCTCACCTCCTGCTCAGCAGAGGCCTCTAGCCCCGAGGAGCAGAGGCTGTCCAGGGGCACGTTAATATTGTACACGTGGTTGAAGACCACAGGCTGTTCTTTGCTAGATGTGTTGTAGTTGGCAATGCCTCCTTCCTCCTCCACTGACTGTCTCTGGACCCTTTCTGTGGTGACCTCCAGCTGACACTCCGAAGGCTTGAGCATGGAGCCCAGAAGGATCAGGTTGACGCCAATGAGCATGTTCTTCAGAACCACTGTTTCCCCATCTGCCCCCATCCTCTCAGCCAGAGATCTGGGTTCAGGACCAGCCTGCAGCACACAGCATGGAGTTGTGGGAATCTGCAAGGGAAACCAAGGAAAGAGACATCCTCTGAGACCTATGCCTTGGCACCATGGCTCTGCACAAGCCTACAAAGCTCAGGAATAGGCAGCCAGAGATTTTCAAGGGGGACATCAGGAAGGGACAGTGGCTGCCCAATGTCATAAAGGCCCAGGACTTTGTTCCCTAGAGGACTGGACCCCTGAAAATGGACACTGCTTCTGCATACTATTTTGTTTTCTCAAAAGGCTTATCTGGAACACACGGGTCTGGTCCCATGGTGGGCAAGTGGTTCTTGGAGGAAACATGAGGACTGGGGGCTGGGGCCCTGTGGATGGGCTGTTCCTCTGAGGAGTACTCAGAGTTTCTTTTCACTTCCAGGTGAGAAATTGGACCAGGGAGCCTTGGGTGTCCTCTCCTATTTCCCCAGATATTTATTGCAAAAGGACTCTGCCAGCCACTTCAAAACAACTTCATGAGCTCCTCTCAGCTCATCTATTCATACAAGTTGTCTTCAGAATAACCAGCCAGGTAAATAATATAGCTCCAGGTAATTGTGATTGTTAATAATCCTTGGGTACATTTGTGATTATCTATGGCTGTGTGAGCTGAACTTTCTTTAAATCTTCATGTTAGTATAGTCCTTGTGCTCTGTGACCTCCAGATGCTTTTCTTCCAAGTTCCTGTTTAAATTGGTAAAATAATGAATTAGCTCCTCTGCTGGTTACCTAGTCACCAAGAACCATAGAGTACAATAAACTCACTGAGATGCAAATCAGGTTTACAGAAATTTTATTCCTTTTGTATTCTCTATGCAAAACAGAAAAGAGATTTACAAACCTTAGTTCTAAGAGTTACTAAGAAGATTAAGGACTAAGGGACCAAGTGAGTGTGACTATGCGTCTGAGAAGAAGGTCACAACTAGGATTTACTGCATTTGTACTCAGTACAGACTGTGCTGAGCCCCTCACACATGAGCTTACATGACCCTCCGGACAACCTTGTGATGGGACACTATGATTAGCTCCATCTTCTAATGGAGGAAGTTCTTCCAAGAGAGGTTAAGATTTGAATGCAGGTCTGACTCCAAAACCTGTATTATTAATTACTATGTCCCAGGGCCTTTCTTGAAAAGAATATTCCATTTTCTCTTGCTTTTGATGGAAATTGTGTAATTTCTAAGATCTTCCCAGGAATATTGCGATTAGAAAATTTTGCTAGGGTCAGATTCAATGTTCTTTTCTCCATGAGCATTTGTCTCTCATCTTTTCCCTCCTGCCTCCTCAGCTATTCTCTCAAATGCAGGCTGAATTCATATCCCTCTCTTCCAGGCCCCGCTTCTGACAGCACTTGCCATGCTAGACCATGGGCTTCCTTTGCCTGCTTCTCCTCACCTGGACTGCTAAGTCCTTGTCGGTCAGACCGTGTCTTATCTGCAGTGTGTGACCGTCGCTCCAGGACGGTGAGAGTGCTCAGTGCATAGTTGTTGAATAAGTGGATAAGTGGATCCCTGGAAGGATGGAAAGATGAATTCATGAGAAAATGCTCAGTGAGCAAAAGGTTAAATCATTCTCCAACTAATTTAATCCCTCTCCATTATCCTCAAGTTAGATACTAGTCTGTTCAATTTCAGTTCTGAACAATGCCTGAGGGTTGATTTTATTAGGAATAACCTGTATTAGTACCTAGTATAAAATCATGCCTTATTATTCAGCCCTTACTATATACTGACTATTATCTGTCCCTTCTTGCAATATGGACAGGAGCAGACCAGAGCAGAGCTGTTGAGACTGCAGACTCTGGAGCCTATGGAGTCTCTGTCTAGGTTCAAGCCTCAGCTCTTTCATTTTCTAGCTGCGGGAAGATCACTTAAGCTCTTTGTGCCTCAGTTTCTCTTACCTGCTCTGTGCTTCAGTTTCCCTATCTGTAAAGTGGAAATAATAATGGTACTTATCTTACAAGGTTGTAGGGTTAATAGAATTATTATCTGTATAATATTTACCCAGTACCCAGCATTAATTGACATAAATAAATATTGTTTGCAGACAAGTGGAATAATTGTTCCGATTCTTCCCCTAGTCAAGACCTTCCCTGAAATCACTGGAACACATGAAATGTCTTATTCATTAGTGGACAACAGAAAAGCCCAATCCTTAACATAGCCTTGTCCAAAGATGGGTGAGATCCTTGGAGCAATGTGGGAGATGATGCTGTGTTGGCCACTTCCAGACAAGGTAAATAAATCTTGGGGATAGGTAGAGTGACATGTTGGGATCAAATTACCCTCCTACCTGTAAGCTCCTAAAGCCCCCTCTCATCCAAGTCTCTACTTGCCTCCTCACTTTTAGGTTCTCTAGGCATGGCTTTCTTGAGCATCACTTTCTTGAGCCCTCCTATCATTGAAAGGCTCTGCTATCAGTCATTTACAGACAGACGGGGTCTTAGCTATCTTTCTAACTAAAGCAAAGTTTATCTGATGCATGTGGATATTGCTGAATAATTTTTTCTTCTGGGAATTGGAAAATGATCACATAGCACCCCATAGCACTTAACAGCTTTTTTGCACATAGTTGACATTCAAAATAAGTGAATGAATAAATGACATTATCAATGGAAAGGAAGACAAGTGACAGGGAAATTAAGAGAGAAAAATGTTAGGTCCTACACTTTTAGGTCCAAAGTGACAGCTACAAAATTACATGGAGGGGGAAAGGTACAGTTTTATGTGTAAAAAACACTAAATATCTTAGTCAATAACTAAACTTGCTATGAGTCAGTCAACACTGTGATTTTTGTAACCCCTGAACTCTTATTCAAACATAGGCTATATTAATTAAAATATAAGACAAAAGATAGACAAGGGGCTATGTTGTTCTACTCTTTACTGCACTGATCATTGGCCACTTCTAGGTGCCTGGGTTGTTAGAGGGACTCAAAATCCTATAATATGAGACGGATAAGTTTAGGATTTTGGTCCAAAGATGTGAAGACTTAGGGGGTACATTTATTCATTTATCATTCACTCATTTGAAAGATATTTATTGAGTATCTACTATATGCTGGTCTTTTTCTTTTAGAAGTTGCATTCAAGTATATGTGGGTGGGGGGGTTGGGGCATATAAATAAATACCACAAACAATTATATATGTCATATATATAATATATTATATAATACAAATTATGTGATATTTAGCATGAGATAATGCAACACACATGAGTTTGTGCTTGTGTCAAGAAGTGGTAACTGCTATGGAGGGAGCCGGGCAGGTCGACATTGTGTGGGGCATGATCAGGACGGGCTTCTCTGAGAAGCTGACAGCTGAGAGGACACCCAACAGAAGTGGGGTGGTGAGCTGAATAGATAGTGAGGGAATAGTTCGAGTCTCCGAGGCAGGGGCCGGTCTGGTGAGTTTGAGGCATAGTGTGGCTGGGGCCAAATGAACAAGGGAGCCCTGTGGGGAGATAAGGTCAGAGAAGTAGTGGGGACCAGGCCATGCCCAGTCTTGTAAACCCCTGTAAGTCATTTGGCTTTTACACTGGATAGATGGTCACTGTTCTCAAATGCATCCACATATCAAACACTTATTATGCCCTAACCTGTCCTTGAGAAACTCTCATTTTCATGGAGGAGATGAAAACACAAGTAAATATAACGACAATGCAATGTGATAATTACCATGGCTAACAAATACATCACCTTCTCTGAGAAGGCTGGAGGAGATGCTAACAACTCTGCCGGGGGCTGCAGGGAGTGGCACGCAGAGTGGGTGGGGTGGCCGTCAGTGCTGTTTGCCAAATATTTCTGGCCTGGCTTTCCAGGAGGACTGCATCTTCCAGCCCTGTCTTGGTTAGGCGAGGCTATGGCGCTAGTTCTGGCCGATGAATTGTGAGAGGAAGTGGTGGGTGTCTTTTCTGGGCTGGTACATTAACATTGCTGATAGGAGACACCCTAGAGCTTTCTCTCTCTGGAGGTGACTGGCAGAGTTCAGGATGATGGCTGCTCTGCTCTGCCAGCCTGGGTCCCCCGGTGACTACAGAGTTTCCTGCTGACTCACAGTGGACATGTCATGTGAGAACATGTCATATGAGAAATAATCTTTTGATGTTTGAAGCCCAGATTTGGGGATTGCTTTTTCCCATCATGTAACCTACTCTATCAGGGGATAGTACCAAACTTGACTTTAATGGATTATTCTTTAGGTGGAGGAGGCCAAAGTTCATTTCACACAGAAGAACTTACATTTGCTAAAACTATGATATGTACAAGAGCATGGCTTGTTCAATGAATGCAAGTATTTGAAGGGTTGTAAAATGCTAAGTATATGGCAAAAGGTCCTAGGGAAGTGGTTTCCACCAAATGGGAGAATCTACAAGGAAACAGATATTAGGTCAATATACAGACTAGCATTGCTAATAATGAAAGTTACCTGGGTGTCATGGTAAGTAGTGACTTCCTGGTCACTGGAAGTGTTCAGGTACAAGTGGAAACACTACTTAATGAGAGTGCCGAAGAAAGGATGTTAAGCATCAGATGAGCGATTGGGCCAGAATGAACATTGAGGTCTTCTCTTTCCTGATGCTTTATAAATTCTTGGTCTTAGTGGGCTTTGAGGAGCCAACCCACTATAATATGGCATTAGTTCCCTAGGGCTGCCGTAACAAATAATCACAAACTGAGTGGCTTAAAACAACAGAACTTTATTCTCTCATAGTTCTGGTGGCAGAAGTCCAAGTCAGGCATCAGCAGGGTTGATTCTTCCCTAGGTCTCTGAGAGGGAATCTGCCCCATGCTGCTCTCCCAGCTGCTGGTGACTGCTAGCATCCCTCACCATTCCTCTGCTTGTAGATGCATCACTCCAGTCTGCCTCTGTCTGTGCCCTGTGTTCTCCTTGTTTCTTCATATGGTTGTCTTCTTAAAAGTATAGTAGTCACACTGGATTAGAGGAACCACTCCACTCCAGTGTGATCTCATCTTAATTTAGTTACTTTTATCTGCAATGACCCTATTTCCAAATAAGTTTACATTCTGAGGTTCTGGGGGTTAGGATTTCAACACGCCTTCTTAGGAAAGCAGGGACACAATTCAGCCCATAACAAATACTAGTAATAATTGGGCCAAGTTAAGCATTTTCCTTGTATTATTTTATTTATTTCTCACAGCAACCTATAAGCTAGGGAACAGTGATATTTAAGAGTCAAGATATTTAGCGACTGGTGTGGTTTGGGCGGGAACCAATCAGAATGGGGCATCAGTCAATCAGACTTGCTGCAGACAACCAGCAGGGCCCTGTGGTGATTTTCCTGTGATGATAGGTCCTCTTTCTGTCTCCATTATTTAAGATGAAGAAAATCAATCTCAGGAAAGGTCAAAGGATTTGACCAAGATTGCACAGTTATTGTGCAGAGGAGCCAAGACTGAACCCAGATTTTGCAGACCATGGTCTGTGCTCTCAGTGTCTGTTTTCCAGCCAGCTTTAATTAGGGTTTACATACCATTCTCATGAAAAGACTTAGAGCTCTTACAAGTCAACACTCTTCTCCCCCGGGTTCAGATTTAGGACTTTCTGACAGGGATGACTTTGAGATTAATGTTTTCTCCACCAATTCAAGCTATCTCCTCAGAAATTGCTTTAGTCTCTCCTCGAGAGGCTTATTTGATGGCTCTTTATTTAAAAGTCTCCAGCCTCTATAGTGTCCCTGAAATCAGGAGCAATTGTAACCCAGTAAACTTTGATCCTAGAGGAGCTGGGGGACATTTTCTAAACTTGTCATTTTCCAGAACAATTCTCCACTGAGCCAGCAGTTATAGAAACCCATGGCCTTTCATGGGCTCCCTCTGGCTTCATTCACTTCTCTGAGATCTCCCAATATGTCCTGCACTCCAGTTCTACCCAAGGGATGGATGACAATCCATCCCTTGTCACACCACTGTCAACCTGTCTGCTTATCTCCTGTGCTGCTTTTCTAGGGGAAGGCAGAGAAAGAAGATAGAATGAATGGTGTGAGGTGCTCCATTTTTCTCACTTTCTCGGAGGACTGCTGAAGGGGGAAGTGAAACTAATGTTTATTAAATGCCTACTTAATCAATGCGCCCGTAGTGTTGCTAAGCTCATGTCACTAATTATTTCAAAGTGGCTTTCTTTCTTGTGTCCCTGAAAACTTCATTTCTGCCTTCATTCTCTGTGGCCACCTTTTATTCTTCTGTACTGCCAAGAATGCTGACTGTTCCACAGGTGGCCTCTTTCTTTGGCACTTTTTTTTTTGTTTTGAGACAGAGTCTTGCTCTGTTGGCCAGGCTGGAGTACAGTGGCATGATCTCTGCTCACTGCAACACCCATCTCCCAGGCTCAAGCAATTCTCCTGCCTCAGCCTCCCAAGGAGCTGGGATTACAGGTGTGTGCCACCACGCCCAGCTAATTTTTGTATTTGTAGAAGAGACGGGATTTCACCATGTTGGCCAGGCTGGTCTCAAACTCTGGATCTCAGGTAATCCACCTGCCTTGGCCTCCCATAGTGTTGGGATTACAGGCATGAGCCACCACGCTCGGCCTCTTTAGCACTTTTTAGTGATGCTGTTGGACAGAATTTGCAGCTTGCCATGAGAAAGGCCTGGCTTAATGCTGTGGCATGTCTGGAAGTGCTGCATTGGATATGTTCATCTCTTTTAAAGAGGTCTTACTTGTTCTGGGACCCATTCTGTGTCTTTGGTATGAGACAGTGGGTAATATTTAAATGAGATGCAAAACCTGTCTGCAAAGGCAACAACTTAGAAGGCTCGAGGGGACTAGCAGAGCCTCCTCTCTGCCCTTCACTCTCTTCCTGTATCTCAGATGAGTCAAAGAGACTAGAATAAGTAAGAGTCAAGGACTCGAACCAAAATGGGCCAGTTAAAGAAATAAACTGGTTGTAGGAGAAGCAGGATGCCATGGTCTGAATGTTTGCGTCCCCCCAAAATTCATATGCTGAAATTCCCAAGAGGATGGCATTAAGAGGTAGGGACTTTGGAAGGTGATTAAGTCATGGTGGCAAAATTCCCATGAATGGGATTAGTGCCCTTATAAAAGACGTAGAGAGAGTTGGGCACAGTGGCTCATGCCTGTCATCTCAGCACTTTGTGAGGCCAAGGCAGGTGTATTTCTCGAGCCCAGGAGTTTGAGACCAGCCTGGGCAACATGGCGAAACCATGTCTCTACAAAAATTACAAAAATTAGCCATGCGTGGTGGTGTGTGTCTGTAGCCCCAGCTACCCGGGAGGCTGAGGTGGAAGGGTTGCTTGAGGCTGCAGTGAGCTGAGATTGTGCCACTGCACTCCAGTCTGAGTGACAGAGTAAGATCGTGTCTCAAAATAAAAGGGAGATAAGGATACTCCTTGCCTCTTCTACATGTGAGGACACAGCTAGAAGGTGCCACCTAAGAACTAAAGAGTGAGCCCTCCCCGAACTCTGAAGCTGCCAGCACCTTGACCTGGGACTTCCCAGCTTCTGGAATGGTGAGAAATAAATTTCTTTTGTTCATAAACCACCCAGTCTACAGTATTTTCTTTTAGCAGCCCAAGTGGACTAAGATGGGAAAAATAGGGAAAAACAGAGAAGGAAGGAAAAAAAAGAGAAGGTGGAGGAGAAAAAAAATGGAAGAGTGCTAGCCTGGTGGAGAAACATAAGAGTTTCGCAGGTAGAGTGAGAAAATATAAACCTGAGGGATAGATAATACACCCAGGGCTCAACGATACACTAATAGTTGTGAGGAAGACAGATGGTTAATGACCCTACAAATGGGAGTGCAAGAGAGTTGCAGTAATTCGATAGATTGATACTCAAGAGATCTGTGCACTTCCATTGATTCATTTCCTCCAGCTTCCTTATCAATATAATTATCACGGCCAGCACCAGAGATTTCTCTGAGTAATCTGTAAGAGGTGGATAACAGGATCGTCCTCAAGGCTGATTTAGTGCCTAGTTAATAAGGTGCTCACTCCCCTCTAGGGAGGCCTGTGGGGAGAGACTTGGGTCACTGAGGTTGGCTGAAGCTTGTGTCCTACCTAAAGTTGTTTTTCTTTTCCTCTTCCTCCTCCACATGACCTCCTCTGACTTTTGAGAGACTGGGAGGAAGGTCTGGGAAGGTGAGGAGGAAAAGAAGTAGCCAGAAGGTACCCATATGCCTTTGAGCTTTTTTCTTTTCTTTTTGTTTTTTTTCAGAGTCAAAATGGGGTGGAGAAGACCAACATGGGCCAGAGGGGCCTCAGGAAAAGAAAAAAGAAAAGGTGCAGGAGGGAAAATGAAATGAGTGTGAAGGTTGTTGGGCAGGGAAGGAGAAATGACCTCCCGGGGTTGGGTGGTCGGTGCTTGATTTGGATTTTCCAGCTTCTGCCATTCGTGGTCCCCACTCTGTTCTTAGGGGTGATTTATAAACCAGAATTATGTCTGTGGAAAATGACACTCTTTTTTTTTTTTTTGGTAGAATTCGTTTAAAAATAGCTTCCTCCCTGCCACTGGGATGCTCTGTCACTTGGAGAAAGAGGGTAATTATGAAAGATGAGGGTGTCATGTGATTATAGCCGGCCCCATTGTGTCACTGGAGGCAGCATGGGGTTGCTGGGAGAACTCGGAGCCAGCTTCTCTCCATCAGCGCTGGGCCTTTATTGGGCCTGTCAGTTTTCTGTAAAGAACCCGAGGGCAGAAAACTCCCAGCAGACAGGACTCCATGGCTGGCCCAGAGCTGTCAACAAGGACATGGAATGGTGTGGGAGGATGTGCTGGGCCAACCCGGGTGCTGCCTCCCACCAGGTGCAGCTGCCCAATGCCCCTGACCATGTGCTCTTTGATGTATCCCCATGTGGGAATCTGCAGGAAGGGTCTATGGTTCGGAACCTAATGGATCCACACTCATTTTTCAGCACATGCGGTCAGCCCAGTTTGTTCATGGCTTCGTGTCAGTGTGGATTAGGAGAAACCTCAGTGGCTGGTATATGGCACCCAGCTTCTGGTCTTGTCCTCGGGTTCTGCCTTGTACTATCTGGGAGAACTCTAATTGGCATTACCTTTCACAGAGACTCCTTCTTCAACTGGAAAATGGGACCTTGAGTATTAATCAAGGGAATGATACCAAGGGAGTAATGAGAATATCATGACTGGAAGTGAAGATTGGAAGTGAAGGTGAGGTCAGCTAGGTTGGAATTCCCACTTTACAATACAACTGGCAAGGCTGGGCAAATCTACTGCTGGGGGTGGGAGGCGTCTATTTTTTTTTAGGCAGATGTTGATAGAAAGTCTGTCTTGTAACTTTAGATCTAAAATTTTATGATGCATGAACTAGATTTCCCTATGATAAATAGAAGCCTAATTTGAGTGAGAATTTATTTGATTTTTATAGGCTACAGAGAATTCTTAACATCTGTAAAGCATCTGACAATTATATATATATAATTGTATATATATACATAGATAGTATATATATACACTATATATTGTATATATTGTGTGTATACATACAATTATATATAATTATGTATGTATATCTGTATTTGTATATGTTACATATGTGTGTATATATGTGTGTCTATATACACAATTATATATATAATTGTGTATATATACACATATATAACATATACAAATACACATATACACACATATATAACATATACAAATACACAGACATACATACATAAACATATTGTATATGATCCCATTTAATCCTCACAAGAATTGATGAGATTATTTCCATTTTATAGATGAGGGTATGGGAATGATTTGTCCAAGATGCACAGTAAGTTAGAGCCAAACTAAGTCCTGAATCATATTTCCAGGCTCTCAGTTCAGTAGTAGACACCATACCTCCCTTCAGCAGCTGCCTCTATCCTTGGGAAGTAGGTAGGATATAAATAATGAATTCCTAATTAATCTACATCATTTTGGTCAGAAATTCTTCTAAGCACCTGACCTTTTGCTATCATTAATGTCTATTTTTCATCTGTGTTTCTTGAGCTTGGAGAACAGCGTGTCACCGTTCGCTGTTCAATTATTCTTCTTGAAGAGTCATATTACCTTTCATCTTTTTCTTTTCTACATTTAATACAACTGCAAAGAAAGTTTCTTTGCAAGAAAGATTGCCAGCCAGACTGTAGCCCGTTGATGGTTTCTGTTTCCTGCCCACATCCCTTAGAACAGATTGAGAAATTGGTTTGAAATATAAGAAGTGGCCTCTTCCCTCATGGAGCTTATAATCTAGTTGAGAAGACTAGGCTAATATACACGAAACTGAAGAACAAGGCAAGCCAGTCCATTTTTATGTATTGAATTAACATTACTCATTTAAAATTAGTGTTTTAAAGGTGAGCAGAGATGAGTGTGGGAGACGTGACTGGAGAAGATTTTGTGAAGAGACGGTATCCAAGTCCAGATGGAGGGGGATGGTGGAGGGTAGAGAGGAGTTGTGGGTGGGAGAGGGGTTGGCAAAGGTTATAAAATCAGCAGAATTAACTGGAGTCCCAAGGCCAAATGCAAGGAAGTATGGCTGCTGAAGGGACCATCTTCAGTCTTCATGAAGGCTTAAAGTCGATCAACACTGAAAATAATACATACATACTTCTTGTGTGCCTGTTAGATAAGGGACTGGTCACATATTAACATATTAGCAGATGGACCACTGGATATCAAGCTCGGGAAACACTACTAATATGTGCTAGACATGGGCTCAGAACTTGTAAGTAATTATAACTGTAAATATAGGAACTGATTGCTTGGTTTTTTTTTCTTAGAACATTGAAACCCTTTAGAAACAAACAAATCTTAGGAATAGTCACCTTTGAAAATTATACTCATCCACATCCAGAATGCAAGATAAATTTATCTGCCCTAAAAATGTCAAATGACAGATTCAAATATCAAATTCATGCTGCTTCCAATTATATAGCATAACTATATTGGAGTTGATCCTTCCAGCAGTAAGCAAATAATTGCTTTCATATATTGGATAGCCATCCATTTCTTCAGATTACTTGTGTGCTAGAAGTGGCAACATATTAAAAAGTTCAGCTCTAGTGGTCTAAAGGAGTTATTTACTTCATCGTGTACATCATGTCTTTTAGAGCATTAAATAGCACCACCCTGACCCAAAGACTACAAGCAGGTGAATTATACCGTCTAGTGCATGAAATAACATAACTGTTTTCTACCTGAAGTTTGAGGAAGCTCTAAAAGTACTGGTATACGGAGCAAAACCTGCTTAATTAAATTCAGTTACACACTGATTGCATGCCAGGAACGGGAGTAGGTTCCATTCCAGATGATGAGGTCAGGATAGAGAAGTCTCAGGTAACTCCCTGTGTGACTAGGAGAAAGATATTCATATAACAAGAATAAATAGCAGGCCATGAGGAGTACCATATCAGAGATATGGGAACTTTTTCTGGGAGTCCAGCAGAAGGAGGCATTTCAGATGCAAGATTTCTCTAGAGAAAGACTGATGGAAAAGGTGACTTTTGAGCTGGGTCTTGAAGAATGAGAAAGATTTTGAAAGGAGGAGGCAATGGAAAACGTAGTTGAGGCCAGGCAGGGTAGCTCACACCTATAATCCCAACATTTTGGGAGGCCGAGGCAGGTGGATCATGAGGTCAGGAGATTGACATCATCCTGGCCAACATGGTGAAACCCCGTCTCTACTAAAAATACAAAAATTAGTTGGGTGCACACCTGTAGTCCCAGCTACTTGGAAGGCTGAGGCAGGAGAGAATCGCTTGAACCTGGGAGGCAGAGGTTGCAGTGAGCTGAGATTGCACCACTGCACTCCAGCCTGGTGACAGAGCAAGACTCCGTCTCAAAAAAAAAAAAAAAAAAAAAAAAGGCAGTTGAAGCAGAGTAGAGACATGTTTGTAGAAGGGCTTGGTTCCTGGGATAGTACAATGTAGGGGTGATTGTGTTCAGGGATGAAGCGTACTAAGAAGATGTCAGAGAGCCTTGATTGGCATTTTTAGAAATTTGCTTTGTATCTGTATGCTTGTAGAGCCAAGCCAGCAATGTTTTCAGAGAAGGGCATAACATGATTAAGAGGCCCTTTGACATCTGCAGTTGCAATTGGCCCCAAAGATGAATTTCAACCTGAAAAACATAAAAGATTTTCTCTTATCGCTTATCTTATTTTGCAGTTATTTAGTCAGTAAGGCTCAGATTAGCCTTCCTCATTACTTTAGAGAATGGTTCTTCAGGATACATAATTTCTTAAATTCCCTTTCTCCGACTTTCTTGACAAAATGCATTTTGCTCTCCATTAAGTTATACTGCATCATCTTTGTTCATTATTGTTAAAAGGGGTGCCAATGGAATTCAAATGTTCTTTTATTAACTGCTAAATTTAGGATATGTATTGTAAAATATTGGACTTTTAAATGTGTTCAATCTGAATAAAGACAAGAGTTGACCATTTAGCTACATACAGCTGCCTTTCTGACAACGTAAGAATACAGATGGCACTGAGTGGGCTCCGAGGGACGTTGATAAGCAGCACGTTTTGAGAGTTCCCAAAGTTCATGTGGGATCCACATAGGTTATAAAAAAGCCCACTAAGGGGATGCAGAACATTTCAGGGGGTTTGGGGTTTATATCTGAAAAAACTTGGGCATGGTGTCCAATTCCTCTGTGGCACGATCTCGGCTCACTGCAACCTCTGCCTCCCAGGTTCAAGCGATTCTCTTCTGCCTCAGCCTTCCGAGTAGCTGGGACTACAGGCATGTGCCATCACGCCCAGCTAATTTATATATTTTTAGTAGAGAAGGGGTTTCACCATGTTGGCCAGGCTGGTCTCAAACTCCTGACCTCAGGTGATCCACCTGCCTCATCCTCCCAAAGTGCTGGAATTACAGGTGTGAGCCACCACACCTGACCCCAATTCCCTTTTACTGGAGTTCTTATTCCTTCAGTACAACTTCCCTTTCTCCCCCAGCCTTTGTGGTGCACTGCTGTGCAAGACTCATTCTTTTGGCACACACACGTCTTGGAACTCTTCATTTGCCCCTCCAGAGCTTCTTTCTTTCCCAGGAAGTTACCATGCCCTGGAGCTTCCCATTCTGCCGAAGGGGACCTCCACCCAGAGAGCTGAGGTGTGGAGGAGAGTCAGGCCCTCGCTGCCTCCCTGGGAGGCTGCCTGGGGCTGGCTGTGCCCCTCGGCTAAAGGGCACTGCTTTTCTAAAGGTGACCTTCTCTACGCCACTGAGCAGGCTCTATTTGCAGGTTTCGGTAGCCTCTCACCCACACCTCTCACCTCTTTGGGGGCTGAAGGATGGTAACAGGTCACATTCAAAGAGACCTGACCACCTGGACACAGTTCTCTCACTGACCAACCTGTGGCTGTCCAGTGCCTGTCACTGCAGGTACTAACAGGAACCGGACTTCCTGGAGGGGCTGTTTAATCCAGATGTTTCTTCCTGTCCCCAAGTCTGTTTAGAACTTACCTTCCTCTGTGACTCATTCCCTCCGTAGTCAAATGCCAAAGTGATAGGAGATACAGCATTGGCAATAAATTAATGCCTTCTGAAAACCTATTTGGAAACAGGTAAGCCTTATACCATAAATAACAGTGACATCTTCATTTTAACAACAGCCTTCAACTAACCTAACAGTGGACATGGTTCAGTGTGGCTTCATGCTGTAGCAGAGAAGAAGATTTATCGCCTGTAAAAGGTTTCAACATTTTTTTCCACATTGATCTTCCTACCTTTCCCCTTTTGAAAAGCACTAAAATGAGTCAGAATAACAGAACACCTGGTATTTGTAGAGCTCATCTGAGTTTTCAAGGTGCTTTCATAAACATAATCTCGATTGATTCCTCTACCAATTCTGTAAAGCATGTAAGGTGGGCCTATTGCTCCACTTTACAGATGAGTAAACTAAGGCTCAATCCTATGGCTAACAAGCCATGAAGTTGGTAGTAAAGAAGTGTTCTGAGGGTAATGTACGCTATCTCTGAGAAATTCACAACGTAAAAAGGAATCCAGCTCACATCTTCTTTAGTTTGTTTTTCTCATAGGGAGGTTGGAAAAATACAGTGACATTAAAAAAATAATAAAGGTGCAGGTTTATTTAATTATTTATCTTTATTTTTCAGGAAGAATATGTTCTCTGAATTTTTTTTTTAAAGTTTCAGCCTTCTACTTTGTCTGCTCTCTGGACACTTATAGTTGCTTTAGCGAGCAGCTGGCTGAGGTGGGGATGTGGGAGCTCGCCAACATGGACTCCAAGCAGCAGAGCTGGACATGGGTTGAGTCTGTAGCTGAGGGTGAGATGAGAGTAAGTGAAGCCAAAGCCAGTCATTGCAGAGGGAAACCTTGCTGTTTCTCTCTGTGGATTTACTCAACAATTGTCCTTCTCCAGGAGTGGATCACCAGTCCCCATGAGGCTCTCAGATTTCCCTAGCAACAACTCAAAACTTGATTCTTTCCTTGGAGTTCTTAATAGGAAATTCTATTTCTTTGATCCTACTTTGCGTTATCAAACAGGATTGCTGCAGGGAAATAATTATAAAAGCGTTCCCCCCTGCTGAGCAAGACACTAGCTCTATTCACTAAATAGAAAGCCCAAAGCAGGTGAGCTATTTCCCAAAAGAATGATTTTGATTATTTTCCATGTTATATTCATCAGGGGCTGTTAGAAGATAATTATGAGATAGTCAGTGACGTGTCTTTCTACCATTCCAGAATATTATACCTTCATTAGTCCAGACCTACAAATGTGTCTAGAATGATCCAAACTTTTTATCTGTAAGATAATTCTACGGTATTAAGTCAACAAGGAATATTTATTGCCTTTCTCCAAAATAACAAGATCTCTGGGTTCTTCCTAGATGACCAACAACGTGGGACTGGTGGCTAGGTTTGCCCAAACCAGCTGCATTTGATTAGGAAGGGAACATACCCACCACCTTCAGGCTAAACTGATCAGATATGATTATATGCCCCAGAGTTTGCGCATTCTGCCCTGTCCCAATATGCATGCGTGGTTGCACTGTGAAGGAAAGGAAAGGAAAGGAAGGGCTTTCTTAGACTGACATGTACATAGTCTAGGCACATGCTAACCAGTCTTCTAAGGGCTTTAAATATTACCTCATTTCATTCTCACAGCAGTCATACAGACTGCCATTACTATCCCATTTTACAGATGCAGAAATTGAAGAAATTGAGGTACAGAGTGGTTAAGTGACTTGTCTAAAAGTCACAAAGCCTTTAGGTGAGGGCACCAAGATTCAAAGTTAAGCAGCCTGACTCCATAGACTTTGAATGTCAAGAGCTATATGCAGATGACTGGGAAACCTTCTTATGAGAAAGAATTTGTGACATTCATCTCCCTCTCTGAGCTCCAGCGGAACTTGTTTTTACACTTATCACAATAGTTATCTGCAGAGCTGTTTGTTTCCCCCCGGAGGGTCCCTAGAGGGCAGAGTCTATAATCTAGTTATCTTTTATCGCAGCATTCAGCATAGAGCCTGAAGTCTAATAGGT
The DNA here is from genome assembly GCF_007565055.1 of Rhinopithecus roxellana. Lineage (NCBI taxonomy): Eukaryota > Metazoa > Chordata > Mammalia > Primates > Cercopithecidae > Rhinopithecus > Rhinopithecus roxellana. Next base: position 125,389,816 of record NC_044556.1, read on the forward strand.
CCTCTCTCTCTCTTTCAATACATATACACACACATGTGATGTGGTTCTAGCCATCCTTACCTACCCAAGTGTCCTGCATATTTCCACAAATTAGTCTTTCCTGCTTCCCAAGTTCCTGGAATTTTTCTCTCTGCAGTGCTATCTGGGAGAACTGCTGCTGGGAGTGTGTGGTGTGGCCCCGTGAGGGCTGGGACCCACTGTCATGCTAGCCATTGGCACAGTTTATTGTTCGGGTAACAAATGTCCTGCCTACCCACTTTGCAGCCTGTCTCACTGATAGCTCCAAGATTACAGGTCTCCCCCTCAACCCCAGTTTCTCTTGATTACAGCTGCCTGTCACATTGTTTCTTATTATTGACCTTAGTAACTGTCAGACAATCCACACCCCCTAATTGTCTTTCCCTGCTACATGTCCTTCACTGAGAAACTGGTTTCCTGGATTACACAGGCCCTATTGGTCTCTCATAGATGCACCTGCTTCTCAGAAATGGAGTAATCTTTGGCCTTCTTTGCCCTTGGACTTGATGAAGTGGTTGACTGTGAGCTAGGTCATAGGTGCTCCCCTCCAGGGGTCTCTGTTAGGGAGATTCTAGACAGGGGTCATTGCCTGGTGAACAGGTCACCTGCTTTGGAGACACAATGCCTATCTGTCTCTCATGCCACTTCCATTCTCGGGCTTTATGAGCTTGAGCAAGTCATGTGACTGCTCAAAGTCTCAATTTTCAGATCTGTGAAGTGAGGAATATTTATAGTGAGAATGAAGCATATGTAAAAGCATTTCATAAGCTACAAAGTGGCACATAATTGATGGGAATGTATCAGCATTGTTAAAACATCAAATATAAAGAAGCACATGGTGTTCATTTCCTTGTGGGCCACAGGTTCATTATGGGCCATCCAACCGTGAGGTCATCTTTCCTCTTCCATCTTCCTCAGCCTCAGCCTTAGAGGGGTGCGAGTGGTAGGGTGGGTCATCACTGGATGCTAAATTGATTGCTGAATTGAGCAGAATTGAGGATGCTTGGATGACTCTGAGTGGCAAATCCCATGGTGGCATTTGTGGTGCAACTTCCCGACCCAGGGTATAGATGAGTACCATTGCTTCCTGCAGATGATCTGTGACTCCCAGGGAATGGTCAACCCTGCTTTCCAGAGTGGGGCTGACTAGGATATGAATCAAGATCTCAATCCCTTAGGAACCATGAGGATTCCTAAAATATTCCTTGGTTTTTCTTGTGCTGTGTTGTCCGTGAAACTGGATCCTAAGAAACCAGAGGGGATCCAGGGGTTGGAACAATCCACCTGGATACAGCAGCTGGACCTGAGGCTTCAGAGGCAAGCATCACAGTCCAAGGTCAAGGCAGGCTGGCCTGAGCAAGGCTGGAGCATGGGGCTGCGGGACTGGGTGGATAAAGCAACATAAGAGTGTGCAGCCAGGGTCAACTGAAACTCACAGAGCTAGATTAGCACCACTAGTGTCAGAGCCAGAAGGAGAGGAGGCACTCAACAGAACCAGGTGTGAATCTCATAAGTTCCAGCCGGCCAAAAGCTATGGGCCTTGTGGGTTAGAATGCCTGCACCAATGCCCTAAAGATAAATCAGTAAGTCTATATTGAAAAAAATTTCTTTTTTTCTGATTAGAAAATCTATACATATTTATTGTAGAATAACTAGAACAAGCAGAAAGACTGTATTTTTAATTACTGATTTTGGTGGGGTTTTTTCCACTTTTTAATCTGTGTTAATTTCCATAATTGAGATTGCACCCTATTTCTAATGAATACTTCAAACCAACAAGTCCTCGGTCTTGCTGTCTCTGGGAAGCACTGCCCAGTGACTCTGCCCAGACTTGAGCAGGCCTGGAAGGCAGGTCTAAGGTTGACTTGGGTCTGCATTGGAAGCCAGGTTGCACTGTCAAGCAGGTCTGATATGCCGGGCCTGGACAGGCAGTGGTGGGAGCTGGGCAGTTCCCAACAAGGGAACAGCTTCTGTACTTTCCCCTCTGCCCTGGCGCCAAGCACACATCTCTGTCAGTGCAGGAACTTTGGTAAGTGTTGACGAGGAGACCAGCTTCCTCTACATTAGCAGATGTGCAGAATTGTGTCTAAACCCCAGAGCTGTTATAAGGGGCATTTTGTTTGATCCTGATCAGAATAATGAACTGGGCTGATTAGAGAAAGTCCTATGGGAGGGAAAGGTCTGCTCTACCTGACCCTGGGGTTTCTGACTAATCTGAACAGCAGGGGCCTTGGGCCAGTGGACCTGAAGCTCGGGGGAAAATAAATGTCAGCAAGGATGGGAGTGACTGGACTGGAGGCCCAGCAGACAGGCTACATCGGGATGCAAACCCCCTGATTCCCATTCTCCACCCAGCAGCAGCTAGTTGCCGCCAGAGTATCAGAAGCTTCAAAGGGGGTTAGAAGGGACAGTGGCCAAGTGTGAGTGGAGCACAGTAACCACTGGCTTCTGTCTGGAGCACGTGCTCAGAAAGAGCTTCAGATACTTGGAAACTAAGCAAAAAATATCAAGCCGAAGACCCTGGAGGGTGACTCAAGCCAGAGGGCTCTAGTAGTGTTGCCTCTGTCACCAGACCTGGGGGCCCAGGGGAGGATGGGTTCTTGCCCTCTAGAGAGATTCTGGGAGTCCCCAAGCACTATAAGCAGACCTCAGGACTCAGATTTGTGGATGTTATTTTGGGTTTATGAAACCACTGTCGAAGACCTTATGTTAAGAATACTTGAAGTAGAAGACAAGACAGTGCCATAGGTGTGGAGCTTGGGAATCATATAGCTCTGGAATCTAGTCTGAGTGTACTAGCTGTGGCACTGTGTGCAAGCAATGTATTTTCTCTGAGCCTCCGTTTTCTCATCTGTAACATGGAAATACTTAATAATGGCATTGATCTCACAGGGTGGTTTTAAGCGCTTAATGTATAATAGATATTAAGTATTTAACATAGGGCCTAGCACAAAATAAGTGCCCTAAAAAAAAGTACTAGCCTGACCGATAGTGTTTTCTGAGGTGACATGGGGAACTGAAGCTGAATGAGCTCTTACCATCAGGAGTGTATGATATGACTCTCCTGGGTAATTCATGGCATGGAATGGAATTGGTTTTTATAAAAATCTATGACATCAGTTCCTGGAACAGTGTCCTCCAAAGCTGAGAAAACGGCCTTAATTGACCACTACTGAGCAAGGTAAAATGGCAGCTGGGAGCAATGGGATCTGTTTGCACCCTTTCTCCCCACACATTGTCCCCCATCACTGCACTTGAATTTGCAAAGAGTAGCATTTTTTTTTTTTTTTTTTTTAACATTTCCATAGGCTGGGTCTGGGAACCTAGGGTCCATCAGGCCCTTCTTCTCTAAGCAGTGAGTAAGGTGAAAAACAATGCTGAGAGTTTCAGGGCATTATTGGGGTTAAACAGCTGTCACAATGCAGGAAGTCATAGCTTCCACGGTGCCTATGGCCTTGCATCATTGGGATAAGGCCAGGATTACAGCCCCCTCGCATCACTGGGATAAGGCCAGGATTATAGCCCTGGGTGGGCCTCAGTCTCTGCCACTTGTAAGGTCAGGGTTCTTTAAACCATGACTTGCCTCCATGCTGTTGTTGGGTCCTAAATCAACCTGGAGCTGGGCTTTTGGCTACTAGAGGAAGCTGTAACAGGAGCCCGCTGAGGTCAGGGAGACTCAGCCTCCAAGATAGTGCAGCATTTATATTCTCCTAATTTAGTTACCTCAAAGGATGAAGTGTTTGAAGTGGTAGATTCCCTGAGTAGTCTGGAAAAGACACTTTTCTGGCCACACAAAGATGTGCTGAAGGAAGAAGCATATCTCTATGGATAATAGTAGCAACATAAGGTGAAGTCTAATTTGCCTTCGAGGGGTGTTGCTTCTTGCTCCTGGGATACTGGAGTGCTGTGTTTCCTCTGCTGCCTGAATCTACCAGGGCCGCAGTAGCCACTGGGGTCCACTGTTGGTGCTGTCTCTGCTTCCCATGCCAGCCTCTGCACCCTATGACTCACAAGGATGGATGAGGAGGTGGTGGGGCAGCTGCCCTTCTCTCCTCCTTTAGTGCAACCTCAGGAGAGCTTGCAGTTTCCACGGGCAGAACTTGAAAGTGACAGGACTGACCTGATGCATCTCTGAATCTCCCTAGTCAGATACAAATCATAGCCTTTGGTGTTTATGCCAGGACACTCTGGCTCAAGGAAGTCCTGTTGCATCATGGCCAATTTAGAAAAGGAACGTTCAAGCACATTTACTCTATCGACCTTAAAAACGCATTTTACTTTGTAACCTAATACCTAATACATCTTTAATTATTGTCTAGTGTGTGTGTATATATATACACGTGTGTGTGTGTGTGTGTGTGTGTGTGTGTGTGTGTGTGTGTATGGAACCAAAGACTCACAGAAGAGTATTTACCTTTACTAAATGCCATGGATTCTAGAATCTTCTGATCCCTAGTCAGACATGTTCTCCATTGCACCACTGACCTGCACAATGTCACGCATTCTAATCTAATTTATTTGTTCTATTCTCCTCAAAAAAACACAGGTTGTCACCCACTAAACAGGTTTCATGATCCACCAAGACATCACAACCCACAGTTCAACAATCATTGCTCCAGAGCAGCACTGTCCAATGACTATATGATGCAAGCCACTGAGTGTGAGCCATGTATGTAATTTTAAATTCTCTAGTAGCCACACTAAAGGGGTAAAAATAAGCAGGTAAAATGAATTTTGATAATATATTTTGTGTAGCAAAACAATTTTATACAGCTAAAATATTATTATTTTGACATGGAATCCATATAAAAAGTATGAGTGATATATGTTGCTTTTTTTATACTAAGTCTTTGAAATCTGGTGTGTATTTTTACACTCAAAGCACAGGATTAGGCACATTTTAGTGCTCAGTGGTCCCATGTGGCTGGTGGCTACAGTGTTGGGCAGGGTAGCTTTAGAGGCTAGTTCATGAAGAAGAACCAGGAATTTATCATGGTTTTATTTTTTAATTTTTTTTTGTTTTTTAATCATGGTCTTTACAGGTATATGCGGTACTGGCATCATGTTTTGTTTCCTTCCTTCTTTCCTTCCTTCCTTCCTCCCTTCCCTTTTTCTTTTCCTTCCTTCCTTCCTTCCTCCCTTCCTTCCCTCTTTCTTTTCCTTCCTTCCTTCCCTCTTTTCCTTCCTTCCTTCCTCCCTCCCCCTTTCTTTCCCTCCCTCCCCTCTTTCTGTCCCTCCCTCCCTCCCTCCCTCCCTCCCTCCCTCCCTCCCTCCCTCCCTTCCTTCCTTCCTTCCTTCCTTCCTTCCTTCCTTCCTTCCTTCCTTCCTTCCTTCCCTCCTTCCTTCCTTCCTGTCTCCATTTCCCAGACACTTCCTTCCCAGCACCAAAAAATGCATTACAGCAGAATGGATTTGGGATTGGTGTCTAGATTTTTAGATAAAAATCCTATCGTTTTTGTAGCTTTGGGGAACAGTTGAGGGGAAAGTTAAGAAGATAGACATTGTACTTCTTTAACCTCAAGATGTGTAAGTTGGTGAATTCAGCAAACAATTATTGAGTAGCTATTGTGTATCAACAGTAAATCAATGCCTTGGCATCTAAGGGATTTTTGAGGGAAGCTTTTCATCAGATCTAGAAGCTAATTTGGTTAGGGCTTGTCCCTCTTTGTCCTTAATGGTCTTCCTTTTTAATTCTTGCTGTACTAGGGGCTGTATATCCCTGTATGGCTACTGCTGCCCAGCATCTCCTACTCACCGCGTAAGTCTGGTAATATGTGGTGGAAGAAACTGATACAAGCTGCTATGGCTGGGTGTCAAATCCTGCTACGCTTATTATTGTTAATGATGACAGGACTTGCAGCTGACATTTACATAAGGCTTTAAAATTAAAACTTGCTTAAAAATACATCATCTAATTTAATTTTCCAAGGAACCCTAGAAGTCGAAGTTATTATTGTCATCTTCATATTATATATAAGGAAATTAAAGCTTATGGAGGTTAAGTAAATTGTTCAAGATTGCACATTTGTTCAAATCAACATATGTTTTTTGAGCACCTACCAGGCATAATTTTATATGTTGGCCATATAACATAAAATAAAGTGTCTGCTATTGGCTGAATTCTGACTCAAATGCAAATCTCTTTATTTTGAATTTCAAGCTTTTTTCCCCCATGCTGCACGATTCTCATTTTATGTAAGCGGAAATGCTCACCAACTACTCTTAGTTTATTCTTGGTTTGACTTGACTCATCTGTCTGTCATCTACCATCACTTACTTAAACAATTAACTGGATATCCAGGGATAGAATCTGTTCTGTTTTCTCCATTTAGGGACTCCCTTTAAACTCATTTGGGACCTGAAAAATTAGGCACCCCTCCCTTGGGTTTTGAGTCTTCTAGTTTTACATTTGGTCCAAATAAAGCAGAAATCTGAGCCAAGGATTTAAGAGTTTCATCCTTCCATTTTATAGCTCAGTCCTCAGAGGGATATTTTCATGGTGCTCTAGAACATTCTATGATATGGGTTGTGATCAGAAGCAAAGCAAAGGGAGAAAAAAGTATTTGTAAGGGGTTCTTTGTGTCAAATAAATTATAGAATCATAGAATTAAATAGCATTAGATTTCTTTGCGGAAGAAATTTTCAGAGTCTTTAACATGCAAATCTGATTTGTGAATCATTGAGATAGATACAGATTTATATGTATATATAGATTTAGAATTGATATATAGATAAAGATACAGATTATAAATATAGATAAATATAGAAACGGGAGGTGGCATCAAGTGATAGTTAAAAGAACAGATTCTAAATCTGGACTGCCAGAGTGAATCCTGACTCCACTGGTTGCTCTCTTGTTTCAGTGTCCTCATCTGTGAAATGGGCAAAATAGAGTTATGAGGATTAATTTAACTAATACCTACAAAGCACTTATAACAGAACCTGTGACATGATCAGTGCTCAGTAACTACTAGATGAAAATACTAGTATCTAGCTGAATTTGGCATGCAGAGAATCCTGAATGTAAGACCAAAGGGCCTTCTTTTAAATAGCATCTTATGAGATTAATACTACATGAAACACTCTTTGTAAAGTGCTTTCCAAGGATGTAGAGCACAGGTTGGAATAGGTGGAGAAACTGGGTAGGGTCTAGAATATGGAAGAAGAGTTGTTTGTATAATGTCACTGATGGAGGAAAGATGTTTTCTCTAGAAGAATTTGATCCTTGCCATTGTAGTCTCATCGCCAAGAAGGCACAGGTTGGTAGCCCAAGAGCCTAGGAGCCCGGGGATAGCAAATAAGTGATATGTGTGTTTTTACTTCTGATTTTTCCCTCATGACAGAGATCGCTAATTGATCACAGCACACTTTCCTGCCAACCTTCTCACAGTACTTTGTGCAACTCTACAAAAATGATGGAATATGTATGTGAGACACAGCCTACTTTATATCCCTGGGTCTATTATCATTTGGTGGTGAAAAAAGTGGCAGTACTTCACCACAACTGTTGCTGAAACCCCAATATATTGCTTCGACAGCAAGTTCTATTGCACCAACAAATTCTCAGCCAGCTTTGTTTAGAATTGGCTCTGCTTAGAGCCTGAGGAAGTTAAATAATGGCCAAAGTAATGGTGGCCATAGTAATAGTAAAAGTGAGAAAGAAATTGCTGAATGGTAACCTGGATGACTCTTAAGAATAAACTCCCTCAGAAAGAATTAAGTCAGGGGTCCTGAAATCAGAATTAGACGACAGTCTAAATGAGAACATTTGTTTTCTCATATTGCAGACTAGGAAGATCATTCTAGTAGTTTAAATCATGTTATGTCCTGGAATATTTCCCACCACTCCCACTCTCAACTCTATGTACTTTCAATGAGTACAGACTCCAAGACATGGAATCAGAGAGCAGAATTTAGAGATCACCTTACACCTTTTTTATTTGACAGGTGAGGAAAACCAATTCTTAGTGGTAGAGCTGAGATTGGAATGCAGGTCTCCTGAATCCTGGTTCCATGCTCCTTACACTGTAGAATCTTCCTCCTTAAATGCTGGCTGATACTTCTCCTTTACATCCAAAGATAACCATGTTTTTCATTGAAATCTTTCAAGTTTCTTCTCTGCTTTCCTCTCGCTGTCTTTAGATAACACTTGTTTGGATCTACCATACAGAGAAGAGGGCTCAGGGAAACATCATTACTTAAAGGAAAATTCTTACTGCAATAATGAGTTATTTTATATTTTGTAGTAAAAAATATAATTTTCTATGGGAAGGAAAATTTTGTTTTAACTATTTAAAGTATTTTGGAGCCTCTCTGGGGTCCAATTTGGGCATCCTTATGTTGCATGTCTGTACATGGACTGGGGGAGATATGTGACCTCATCATCTGCTTTTTCTCATAAGAGTACCTATTCCAGGAATGGAATCTTTCACAACTCCCCAAAGGGCCCGGGGAGCAGCCTGCATTTTGCATAATCATCTGCATGACATTCAGCAATGGACATTCTCGAAACTGCCTTTTCATTTGTGGACTGTACCAAATGGACCTTTAGGGAGGAATAAATCAATTGGGAGAAAAATCTGAACCTGAATCCTTTCCTTAGAAGTTTTAAAATATAAATTTATTATTAAAAATATTTCAGTTTTCATCTCAACTATGTGGTGCTGAGAAACAATAGACATGTTCTCATGTATTTATCTAACAAGCATTATCAAGTGCCTACCATGTGTAGACAGCACTGTCCTTGGTGTTGATGATAATATAAAACAGATTTAAGAACACAATCTGTTCTACACCAATTTAGCTTAAATTCTCACTAAGGTGATACCATAGGTGAGATTCCCACCTTTTTCCTCTTCTCTCCCTTCCATGGGGGGTTGAACTAGCATCCACTCAGTCCTTTAGATCCTAGGAAGCTCCAGAGTAAAACTAGCTTACTTGGAGAGGGCACTATTTCTCCTAGGTGGCCAGGAAAGTTTCCACTGACAATAACATTTTTTGTTTTTTTTTTGTAATGGGGTCAGGCTTCAGGCAGAGGAGGAAGAACCCATGCTTTCCAGCACAATCACAGAGAAAAAGTAGTGGTCAAGGTGGTAGTCTTTTGGTCCCTCAAGGGCAGAGCCAGAAAGCTGATGAAAACAGATGCTTGTGAATAGTGATTACTTCTAGGCAACCTAGTAAAAGGATCAGCCAGTCTTCAACTCTCACAGGGGTGGAGGCAGGAAGCAGGGGCTGTCCACATCCATTTCTCTTGTGTATGGACCATAATATCTCTCTCTCTCTGTCTCTCCCTCTCTCTCTGCAGGCTACTGATGGAGGTAAGAACACCAATGTACCTTCTTCCAAGGCTTGAGATCTTGTTTCCCTAACTGGCAAGATATAAGAAGGCATCATGCGTGAACCTCTGCCTGTGGGAAGGGGGCCAGGGATATGGGGTTGCTGACTGGGAGTGTTGAAGCAGGGCCTGCACATGACAGGTGAAGGAGGCATCCACAGAGGACAATCTGTCCCAGAGACAGGTCTGCAAGGGGTCATCTAAGTGAATGGCAATATTTACCCTTGAGATGCTGACCCTATAGTAAAGAACTCCGAGGACTGTCTGGTGAAAGCTGATGGCCAAAGGTGGCCAAAGTTAGCCAAAGGATAGGGGAACTGACTGGTCCCATTTTCTAGGCACAGCAGGAGAAAACACTGGAACAACTGTGGCAGGAAGTAATAGCAGGGAGCCCTGCACCAAGGAAGACACAGAAGAAAACCCTCAGCTCCAGAAACAGGAATCCAAAACTTGCCCAGGCAGAAAAGCCACCCCTGAGGACAGAAAACAGGCACCCTGAAACACCTCCATTACATTTTCCTTTCCCTTCTTTCTATAGCCTTTTAAAAAATTTCTCCCTTGTTCTTATTCCCCATTATCTTTCCTACTCTCCTTTCTTTCTTAATTTCCTCCTTTCATTCTCTGTTCTTTCTCTGTTCCATTTTTCCTTTCTTCTTTCAGTTTTCCCATTATTTCAAAGCCTGTTCCTCTTGCTGAGTATTTTTTTTTATTGCTTTAGTTTCCATGGTATTGTATTAGGAACCTAGGGGCCTCTGCTCTGCTCCTCATATGCTTATAACCTAAATGGAGCCGAGACTGCTGGACTTCACCCAGTATTCACTTTCCTCTTCTCTTTTGGTGGCAAACACATAATGTTATTTGGGGCCATATTGCATCCACCTCAAAGACTGCATAACAGAGTCTTTCTTGTTAGGAAGTAGCCAGGTAATCAAGGGAGGGCCAATGAGATGTAAGTTGATTATAATGTGGGACTCTGAGAAAGTTGACCAACTGTGAAATGTAGGAGCTGACCAGCTGATAATTGCACCCTTTTTGCCCTTTCATCTTCCTACTTCCTGTTGACTGGAACATGGGCATGATGGCTGGAGCTCCAGAAGCCACCTTGGACCATGCAGTGAATGTGAGGATGAAAGCTACACAATCAGAGGAGTAGAGAGAAGACAGAAGGAGCCTGGGTCATGCTGACACTATGTGTCCACAATACTAGTGCTGAACTGGATGTCTCTGGACTTCCTGTACATAAGAGAGAAATAAATTTCTATATTGTTAAGCCATTGATACCTCCAGTCTCTGTGATTATAGCTGAACCCAGCCCTAGATGATTCACTAACCTCATCAAAAAATATTTCACATGCTCCACTATCCCCTCCTAGATCATTTCCTCTTCTGTCTTCACTATCAAGTTGGACTCGATGCTTTGAGAACAGCCTGGGCACCATCATGTTAGATGGCTCATCTTAAGCAATGTAGCATCTCTCACTCTGTTCTCCATCCAACAAACCCTTCACAGAAACAACATGGGACTTTGGGGAGTTAGGGGATGTCACAGTTGAAGGCCTACGTCCTTTGTATTTGCAGTAGAGCCTCCTACAGAAATGTCACATGGAGAAGCGAAGGCAATATGTCTGAGGCTGTCAGCTACTGTCCAGGACCTTGGGCAAGGCAATGATTTATGAGATGCCTTTGACTCTGAGTGTATGAGAGGGCTTCATCAAGCAGACTTTGCTGGCTGTGTTGTATGTACATTCACGAAGTAATTTACAGTTCCCTTGGAAACATGAAAAAGTTTGGGTCTAAATTTAGAGTGTTCACTCTGAGCTGATGTAATAAGCTCAAAGAATATTCAGAATGAAAAAACATGGGACAATTCACTCGTCAATCTATAAACATCAAGCCCATCCATTGCATCACAGAGACCACAGTTACTTCTTCAGGAGGTTAGTACCCTGCCTGCTTCTCACAGTCAAGGGACAGAGGGGAAGTGACTACTTTTCTGCCTGCTCTAGGAACTCTGGTCCTCAATACATTATTTTTTGGTTTACTCCTTTGCCTTCTCAGTTGTTTGAGGCCCCATGACATTTGCCATCTGTCTTCTGTTAAATTTTCTTGCAAAGTGTCTCAGTGTGTGGTCCCAAGGAACCAGCATGCAAAGCTCTGGATGCGGCCAGATTGCATTTTCAAGATTCGTCCACATGCTGGTTTCCTAGGAAGGTTCTGACAGCTTGTGAGGTAATGCACATCCATTTCCAGAGAGCAGGCGTGAGGCAGAGCACTGGCAGGAATGAAAGCTCCAGAGAAGCTCCACCTTTTATGTTAACATATGGGGTGTTGACTGTCCCTGGGAACACAATTCCTTCCCTGGGCCTGAATTGGAGTTGAGTCCTCCAACTGATCTTGCTCTGCTTCCTGTGTGTCGCCCTCCCAGCCATTCTCCAGATGGCTGGAGAGAGGATCTGGCCAGCACCGCGGCTGCTCGCTGGCACCCCCTACTGGCCTGTAACACTGTGACCTTCCCGTCGTTTGCCCTGCAGTTGGTACCTTGTCCATACTAATTCAAAAAAGGTTTATCAAGTTACTGAATAAAACCATCTTGAAACCTTGAAATGTCTCCCCAACATCTATATTCCAAACTCATTAACTCGACAATAAAGGTGCTCTATGGTATGACTCTGTTTAGGCCCCCAACCTTACCTCTTACCGTTCCTGGCCCCTTGATTTATGTCCAGGAATATGGTATGTGTGTTCCTCCCTATTTCAGTTCCTACCATGTTTTGGTACACAACATGAAGTCTCTGAATTCTCTGAATTTACTCCTGTTGCTTCTCTGCTAAAACACCCTTGACAATTCTCAGTTCCTTATTTTCACCCCACCACATGCATCTTACCTCACTAACTCCTTAAGTTTGAGACTCTGATATCACCTCTTCCAGGTAGCTTTCCATGATCTTCACCAGGCTGGGGTAATTGTTTCACTTTTTCACTCCCACAGCCAGCACTCTGTCATTGCACTTTTACATTGCCTTGGTAATATATTTTCATATTTCTGTCTTCTCTGTTAGACATTGAGCTCCTTAAGGACAAGGACTGAATTGAGTTGGGAAACTGTTGGAAGGTTATGAGCAGAGGAGTGACATGATCTGACTTACGTTTTGAAAGATCACTTGGCTGCTTATGCAGGATGGTCTCATGGGTTGGGGAGGGTGCAAGTTGGAAGTAGAAAGACCAGTTAGGAGGCAGGTGAGACATGATGGTGGCTTGGACCAGGGTGGTAGTGGAAGAACAAGTATGTCTTGGTCAGATTCTAGATACATTTTGAAGGAAGAATTAATGGGATTCCAGCCTGATGGATTGAGAAAAAGAAGGAAGTAAAAGATGGTGCCAGATATTTTGGTCTGTGGAAATAGAAGATTGACATTGCATTAACTATGATGGGAAAGACCACGGAGGATCAGGTTTAGAACAGGGAGTAATTAAAGGCTCAACTGGGGACATAAGAAATTTGAGATAGTGATAAGAACTCCAGGAAGTCATACTGAAGGGAAAGTTGAATATATGAATCTGGAATTCAAGGGAGAAGTTGGGCTGGAGATGTAAATTTGGTGAATATTCATGGAAATGGGTGGCATGAGTGTAGGAGGAGAAACGAAGGATTCCAAGGACTGATCCCTGTGGCACACCAGCATTTAGAGATTTCACTGCTGACGAGAGCCCAGCAAAGGAGAATGAGAAGGAGGGACTATTGAGGTGAGAGGGGAACCAAAAGAGTAGATTCACTGATACCAAGCGAATACCATGTTTCAGGGTTGGGGGAGGATTCAATTCTGTTAAGAGTTGAGAATAGATGCAGTAAGATCTATTAGTCCTATTAGATCCTCAGTCTGAGGACTGAGAGCTGACCATTAGATTTGAAAATGTGGAAGTCATAAATTATTTTAGAACAGAGAAAAATAGATGCTACAGAATAGAGAGGATATTTGCAGGACTGATGTCCTTAAGTAGGAGAGAGAGGATAAGATCCAATATGCAAACGAAGGGGACTGGTTTTAGATAAAAGCCTAACCACTAGAGGCAAGGTAGAGTATATGGCCATAAAAGCAAGCTGGTTGGTAGATGAAAAGGTGGGGGTGATAGAATTTCTCTTTTGATTGCTTCCTTTTCTCAAAGGAATAGGAAGCCAGGTCATCAGCTGAGTGTGAAGGTGAGAGCATATGTCTTATTCAACTCTGTGTCATCTTCTTGTCCCCAGCAATTAACATGATGCCTGGCACGTGGTTGGCATTAACACACATTGGTAAATAAGTGAACTGGAGGTCTGCCAAATGACTTGACATTAGAGTTTTTGTTTTCTTTTCTGTCTGTCTTGGAGGTGTAATTTCACTCTAGTTTTGATGTGTTTTATGTGTTCAGAACATTTGTTGGAATTGTGCAAAAAGAGAAGAGGGGATATCATGATAGAAAACAACATGTTTTGACTAAAAATATAATAGATATAATAGATGAGTGCTTTCATGGTGTATGCATATAGTGTATTTATATGTATATGTATGTATGTTATAAATATGCTTACTTTTATACCAACTTAAATATTTGTTAATAATACCAGGTACTACATATATATTAAATGAGAAGCAAATCCATCTTAGATTATTGTTCTTCCCTATTATAGACATGGACTACATTCTGCCAGCTATAAAAATACAGATACTTTCAAAAGATTGTGGGAATTCAGGTCCGTGGATGACCAGCACAGCTGTGAGTGTGTGTTGTTGGGGGGCTCTAGGTAGCCCCTTGAGCTACATTGTAGAAATCACTACACTTCATCTACCTAGTCCTGAAACTGGTCTGAGAAGGACCATGTCCTGTTTTACCTTCCCAGCTGATGATTTCTGACCAGTTATTTCTCAGCGACTTAGCCCAAAAAGCTCCTAATACTATATCATATTGCCAAAAGAAGAACATGAGGAAAGGCTTCTTTAAAAAATCTAAAAACCAAGGTGGTGGGGGTTAGATAAGCAAGGAAGAGGAGTGTGAATTACTAAAAAACAGAACTGAAAAGTTATGTAGAAGCGTGACATATTTTGCATTTGGAAGTCTTCCCAACCCGAAGCTAGCTGCAGTGGTAACAGAGGGGGAAAAGCTGGCATCTGTTGGATGACGGTGGAGTCTGGGACTGCCGTGGTTTCAATCTGCAGAGGGGCTCCCTGTTTATCTTCTCCCTAGCGGGGGCTCTTGAGGAATACAGCTGGTAGGCAGTGCAGTCAATTTTAGTTTGCCTCATTGACCTCCTTTTTTCACATCTTATTTTCCTCTTGGCTTTTTGCACCCTCTCTTCTCCCTTCTCTTTCAACCAATTCATAGAATTCGCTGTGAAAAGCAGGCAGCAGGGAATGTAAACTAGTCTCATAAATTAGGACAAGACGACCCCCCATCAGTTTGGCTCTGAATCACAAAAGTGGTAGGGGGCTTAAGTAGGAACAAGATGAAAGCAAGTGGAAGTGAAGTAGCCCCAGGGTCATGCCTGAGGAGAGGGTGGAAGACCAGGAGAGAGATAACTTAAAGCATTTATGTTGAATCCTAGAGCTCTGAAATTATATTGATTGGATTATTGGAACATTGAGAGTGAGAAAGTGGTCTCAAGGCCAACTCAGACACAGAGATTGTATTTGGAAGCCCCGAACCATGATTAGAAGTATTGTCTGTTGAGATAGATGCATACAGAGCAACCAGGGGGAAGAGCAGAATGCTTCCACCTGCATCTGCCCTGGCACGCTTCAGCCATTGGCTCTTCTCTTTCCAAGCATTAAAGTAGAATAGATAGGAAAAGTCTTGTCAACTGCCCTAGACCATATTTATTCAAATCAGCCAGAATGGGTTTCTCAAAGCAAATGTCAACCTACAGAAAGGTGCAAGTGATCTAGGAGAATGTAGTCTTGAGAGCTCCAAAACAGGTTATCATACTCAAAGACAGTTGATATATTTCCAGGCTCCACAAATTCACCTATATTGTATACCTTGTTGTAAAATACCCATACTTTTCCAGGTGTTCAGTGCTATTTTGGTTTTAGAAGGCTGTAATAAGTGTAAAATGGGTTGTAAAGATAGTAACATATTCACCCTTGTATATTTACAGCATATTCCTGCAGGCAACTTGTAGCTCAATGGAACATTTACCCTGTAGTATAATTTTTCAATAATATTATATACATTAATAAAGGTAATTTAGAAAAAGCCCCATAAAGCCATTTGACTTTTTTTTGCCAATTGCCAGAGTAATAAAAATGTCTTTACGTTATGCTGTAATAGAAAAGCTGTGCCCTTTTGCTTGATTAAGTCCCTTCAGCGTTTACAACTAGATATTTGTGTCTCACTTTATTACCATCTTATTTTAATTTGAACTATGGATTTCCTCCTCTGAATGGTACTACCCTTATAGTTTTGGAGAAGGGCACTCTTATCTTGCACAGCAGGAAGATCAGAGGTGTGAATCTTGGCCTAGGATGCCCTATCTCTACTAACTGCTCATGATACTTAGGTTATACCCCAGGCTCCCAGGCCAATCAGGTCTTCGAGTCAATGCTTAGCAAGCATTTACCCATCATATTCTATGTGCTAAACTCTGTGGTCAGAACTGTGGCGGATACTGAAGCAAGGTTGTAGTTTGGGGTAAGAAGCTTTTAAATAGCTTTGCTAAGGGTCTGGGGTAGAAGGTGAGACAGCCTCAGTACATGTTTCAGCTTCTATAGGTGATTACTACATTTCTCTGCCAGAACCAAAGAGAATTGTTTTGGCCTTCAGAAAGAGGGAGAATAGAGAGATGGGAAGAAAGAGGAGGGAGGGTCAATGAGAAAAGAAGATGAGTTAGTAAGGAAGGAAGAAGAAAGAAAAGGCAATGCAAAAAGATGGATTCTGAGATTGATTGCTTCTTAGTTTGAGAAGTGATTTCCTTCTTTGTAACTTCTAAAACCTTCAGAAAATTTTACTGTCCCTACAAATGCTCTGGTTAGGGGTTGATTTTTTGGGGTAGGGGATCTGCAGAGGAATCTAATAGAGGACTGGATTTCTAATTGATGTGCACTTAAGGCACAGGGGCTCATTAAACTGTTTATGGGAGAGCTTTAGGCTTCATCTGGCCATGGACTTGGGGAGTGGTCTGTGCCCATTAAATTTAGCCCTCTTGGGACAGAGACACCCCAGCCAACTTCTGAGTTATGCCATAATCAGAGACTCCAGTCAAAATACTTATAACCAGATAGGAAAATTAAAACCAACATTCAAAGCCAAGGCATCTGATAGAGACAATATAACAAAGTGGTACATTGTGAGTTATGGCTGTGCTGGTCAGGAGAGGAGGGACCCCTGAAAGATGAGGACAGGTTTTGAATAGCCTCTTGATTTCCTGACCAAGCAATCTAAGGCCCCTTTAAAGGAATATATGATGGCCGGGGGCGGTGGCTCAAGCCTGTAATCCCAGCACTTTGGGAGGCCGAGACGGGCGGATCACGAGGTCAGGAGATCGAGACCATCCGGGCTAACCCAGTGAAACCCCGTCTCTACTAAAAAGTACAAAAAAACTAGCCGGGCAAGGTGGCGGGCGCCTGTAGTCCCAGCTACTCGGGAGGCTGAGGCAGGAGAATGGCGTAAGCCCGGAAGGCAGAGCTTGCAGTGAGCTGAGATCCGGCCACTGCACTCCAGCCTGGGTGACAGAGCGAGACTCCGTCTCAAAAAAAAAAAAAAAAAAAAAAAAAAAAAAAAAAGGAATATACGAGACTCAATGGAGGCCTTAAGTGGTCTAAGGATTTGGATCAGCTAAACAGAATCTGGGGACATGCCAAGAAAGAGGTGCACATGAACAGGTGCATGACAGGTAGAGGAAGTGTGGCTCGCCCACCACTGGGTTCCTTACGCCTTGGACTGTGATCAGAGCTTCCTGGGCCCTGATTCCTACAAATATGTTAGGTCCTCACTCAAACCTGTCCTTCACACACCACATCCCAGAATTAACAAATACCATGGGTCATTCACTCATTCAAGAAGGCAAGTAGCATTCTTATGACTAGAATTACAATGTCAATAATACAGGCACAGTTTCTGCTGTGCTGTCCCATGGGAAAGACAGAGGCCTAGTATGTAAAGTCACACAATCAGACAACTCTAAATTGTAATTGATGACTTGGAGAAAACCAACAGGATGCTGCAGAGCCTCATTGGGGAGGTGATGTTTCATCTGGGACCTGAAGAAATGATAAAGCAAAAGTCATGCAGAGAGTATGGGGACAGAGGAAGGAATGACTCAGGGAGAGGGGAAAGCGTGTGCAAAGGCCCTGAATGGGGAGCGAATTTGGCGCTTCAGAAGATTTTTGAAGATCAGCATGGCAGAGTTAGTAAGGCAGTAAGAAGCCTGAGACAATCAGGCGTGGTGGCTCACACCTGTAATCCCAGTACTTTGGGAGGCTGAGGTGGGCAGATCACGACGTCAGGAGATCGAGACCATCCTGGCTAATATGGTGAAACTCCATCTCTACTAAAAATACACAAAATTAGCCAGGTGTGGTGGCGGGCGCCTGTAATCCCAGCTACTCAGGAGGCTGAGGTGGGAGAATGGCCTGAACCCAGGAGGCAGAGGTTGCAGTGAGCCGAGATCGCGCCACTGCTTTCCAGCCTGGGCAAAAGTGGGAGACTCCATCTCAAAAAAAAAAAAAAGAAGAA
The DNA here is from genome assembly GCF_007565055.1 of Rhinopithecus roxellana. Classification (NCBI taxonomy): domain Eukaryota; kingdom Metazoa; phylum Chordata; class Mammalia; order Primates; family Cercopithecidae; genus Rhinopithecus; species Rhinopithecus roxellana. The sequence continues at coordinate 125,407,874 of NC_044556.1, forward strand.
GAAGAAGAAGAAGCCTGAGACAGAACTGGGGAGAGAGATAGACCAGATAATTTAAAGCCTTGTAAGCCAAACAACGGAATTTAGATTCTATGCTGACTGCAATGAAAATTCATCAAAAGAGTTTGAGCAGAAGTTTTAAACCCGTTCAAGGATTTTTTTTTTTTTTCATTTCTTGGTCTCTCTGTGAAAATTTTCAACAGTAAATTCAACACAAAAAGCATTGACTTTACAGGCATGTACAAGCCACAGTCATCTATGCTACAGAAAATGGCATAACCTGCTAAGGTTTACTCATTACAGGTCCCAGAGCAGCCAACAGATGGATAATAACATTTAGTCACTGCCGACTGGTAATTACAGTATATATTTAAAGAAGAAATAAGTACATTTCCTGCTTCAAGTTCTCTCTTATGAAATGGAGAACCAATATTTCCCAAATTGTATACCACTGACGCAATCCATAGTCCCAGAACTGATAGAAAACTCCCCGTGGTTAATAATTCATGCATGACCTATGATTGCAGTTGTACGTTATATCTGTTTTCATTAGATGTTCCCCTTCATTGAGTTTTCACAGTGCACATCAGTAGCCTCTATGTGCCCGTGCTCAAAATAAGCTGCTTGCTTTTAAAATGTTCTGGACTATATAATTTCATTCGAGCCATTATGGGAAACACACGGTTCCTGTGTGTCTGACTTTTTAAATCTTTTCGCACTCTTGTCTAAGACTGTGGTTTGGTTATTGATCCCAAACTATCTAGGTCTAAAGAATTGTGGCTCTTGTTTTCTTACGGATGGATTTGCCCCTCCTGCTCCTCAATGCAGGATTTTCTGATCCTGAGAGGAGGGTTTCTAATTCAGGGCATTTTACAAGAAGGCGTTGCACGTACGTTGACACAAATGAAGCTCTTGGTTTGCGTGCAGCAAGAGAATGACAGCCCAGCCACTCAGAGCCTGATGCTTGTACTCAGGGAACTGCGGCATCAGAACCAGAGTTTGGGCTCTGACCTGGCTCTGTACCAAATCCTTGGGTCAGAAGCTGGGCTCTGTCACATCTTCCTTTGAGGGATTCATTGTTCCATCCACAAAATGGTTATTATTTTTTCTTTATTTTAATTTCCTGGGACCAGATAGAAATTTCTGAAATAAGGGTTGTCTTGTAGTTATGGGTGACATAGTCTAATGTGTGGCTCTCATTTTTTCTATCTGATCTAAAAACCAAATGGAAGCTATATTGCTACGAAGATACAACTCATAGGTATAGATCCATAGATAGATATGTTCAAAGACATAAATTATTAATAGTAGTCATTTCTGGATGGTGAAATTTTAATTGTTCGCTTTGTTATCAATATTTTCTAACTTTTTGCAACGAACACAAATTATTTGTATAATTTTTAAAAAAGCAAAAAAAAAAAAATCTCATTCTTGGTGCTCAGAGCAAGGGAGCTGTAAGTCATGGTCAGCTGGGAAAAGGAGAGAAATGATGATTCTAAGATAGCCTGCAGGACCAGCCGCCCCGTGAGGTACTCAGGGTGTGGCTGCCTTGGACTTTTGTTGTGTGTATGCGTGTTCATGTGTCTGTGCAGGTGTGTGCATATGCATATTCATATGTATGGGCATGTGTGTATGTGTGTTGTATGCATGTGCATGTGTGTGTCATATGTACGTGCAAATATGTATGTGTGTATGTGTATTCATGTGTATGGGCATATGTGTTATGTTTACCTATATGTGTGGTGTGTTATATGCATGTGCATGTGTGTTTGTGTGTATGTGCATGTGTGTACACATATTCGTGTGTGTGTTCCAGACACTCAAAACCATCCCCATGCAGCCCCCTGGGACAAAAGCCCAGCACTCCTTATCTGGGATCTCTCACTGTTCACTTGGGTTTCTATCTTCTGAAAGTAGTGGTGGTATGGAGTCGGGGAGGAGTGGGTGCGGAAGGGTTGGGGAGGGGAGAGGCCTGGTCCCTTCCTAGTCCCCCACACCAGCAGTGAATTTGTTCTTCTTCTTTCTTGACCTTTCTCCTGCTTCTCTGAAGGTTTTTACTTCCCCTTCTCTCCACTCCTCCTTCTCTGATTTTATTCCTGCTCTTTTTTAGAGGGTAGGCAGCGGGAAGGAGGGGAAGGCATGGTTCTTACATCACTCATTGTTTTGCCTTCTTCCCAGCCCTTATTTATGGCTGGCACTTTTAGCATTCAGTTCCTTCTGCTTTTGACTCTTGATAAAATCAAACTTTTGGAACTTAGAAAACATTTTCCCTATATACCAGCAAATTGAAAAGTCCTGGTCCTTTTATGAATCAGAAGCAGGGGGACCTCAAGACTGTTGCCTCTGCTATGCCTTTTACAATGACTATTTGGAAACATGATTTCTGTGTTGTCTCTTTTTTGTTGTTGTTGTTGTTGTTAGTTGCTTTCTATTCTTGATTTTGTATCCTTTCTAGGCAAAGAGCGGCTCCTGAGGCAATGAAGACCTTGGCTCCGTGTGGTCAGGGGGATGTGTGGAGCTCAACAAGGGAAAATTCTTCAGTTAATATCACCAAATTTCATTCCAACACATGTAATGTGGGACCAATTATGTACCTACGCCTTCAGGTTGTTATGAGGATTTAATGAGATAATCCTTGAGAAACCTTTAACACACTGCCTGGCATGTAGAAAGGGCTCAGTAAATGTTGTCTGTTATTTTTATTACTATCAGTGTCACGCTGCTCATTGGTTTCCACTGGGAAAAGAAAATAGACTCCTGGATTCACTGTCCCCAGCCCATGAACAGAGGTGGTTTGGAAGCCATGGCAACACCCAGTGACCTCCGCCTGTGCTCTTCTCCTCCAACTCAGCTTCTCTGATTAGGTGAGCCCCTGAGCCCTGGTAGCTAGCCTTATCTTACCTCCCACATCCTGCTCTAAGTAGCCTTCAGGGATTTTGTTTTTATTTTAAATTTTTTGAGATGGAGTCTCACTCTGTCACCCAGACTGGAGTGCAGTGGCACAATCTTGGCTCACTGCAACCTCCACCTCCCAGGTTCAAGTGATTCTCCTGCCTCAGCCTCCTGAGTAGCTGGGACTACAGACGTGTGCCACCACGCCTGGCTACTTTTTTGTATTTTTAGTAGAGACGAGGTTTCACCATGTTAGCCAGGATGGTTTCAATCTCCTGACGTTGTGATCCACCCACCTTGGCTTCCCAAAGTGCTGGGATTACAGGCGAGAGCCACCACGCCCAGTGCCTTTGGGGATTTTATAACTTCCCAGTTTGGTGGTCAGCAGCTCACTGTGCTCCTCTATCCACCTCAGACCAGGCCAAGGTTAATGTTCACATGTAACACGTAGAGACTTAGGCATGCTGGTTCAGCTTTGGAGCAGTGGAGGCAACCAGAAACCACTAGAGGAAGCCAAACAACCACACACCCTCCCAGGTGGGTAGCAGTGTTTCCAGGTTCAAGCGCTTCTGCTATTCACTTTCGTGACCCTTGGAAGTCCACCAGCAGACCTGTGATATAGGATTTAGCCTGGGGCTGTTTCTATTCCAAAGGCAGGCAGGGGAGCACAGAGATGGAGTGGATATGGTTCTCAGTTGTCCTGCTTCCCTCCATGCCAATAAAGAGGCCTGGTCTGATCCTGCACCAACACAGAAGAGTGGTCTAGTCAATGTTGCACACTTTGGACCTTCCTTGAGTCAGGGAAGACCTGGCTCCAATCTAAGAGGATTATTTTTCTGTAGGTACTGGCATCTGACCCAAGTATCCGCCTACAGGCATTGCCACCTGCTGACACATTTACATGGTAATAGATGATGGAAGGTTCTGCAAAGACCCTGAACTGTCTTATCCACAATAGCAGAGACCACTTGGAGTTGTAGGAAGTACTATGTGGAAATTGCCATCTGCCCAAGCAGCTTGATTAGATGACATCTGCAGACCTCCATAGAAGCAGCTGGTAAAAAACATTTTTCCCAGGGCACTCTGCTCGTCCTTCGGTCTCACACACACAAACACATATGCATGCATGTGCACACACAGATGCGTGTGCATGCACCTACACACAAACACACACATGCCCACAGAAATTCCCAGGGTACCACAAGCCCTGAGTATCACAAGGGTGGGCTAGTCCCACAGGATGTCTTAAGGGCCATCATTCCTCTCCCTTTCCTTCCTCTTTTTCTTTTTCCTCTGCACATGCTAGATTCTTGAATATATTCAATGGTTCTGCAGACCTGTTAGGAGTCATTTTGTACTGGTACTGGATCAGTTGCTAAATGAATAGCCCTGAAGACTAGATACTCATTGCTGCCGCCTGTCCCTGGAAAGGCGTTAGTAAAGATTAAGGTGAAGGGAGAAACAAAAAAGATGAAGCTACAGGGAAATGCTGAGACTTTGCCAACAGGTCAGAAGAAGCATGGGGATCCCATGGGATGGTTAGTATGTTGGGCCCCAACTGAATTGGGCTGAAGTTTTGAAGAGATTTTCTTTCACCTGCTCACACAGGAGAGAGGACAGCCTCTGAGTTAAGATGGCCAGGAAAATCCTGCCACTTTTCATTTGAGATTTGAGCCTCCCTCTCCAAGGCTTCCTTCTTTGTAACCCAGAAGTCTCAGTTTTTCTGCCCGATCACAGATGGACTCCACCTGCAGCCTCTCAGCTACCTTCAGCACAATCATGCTTTGCTTTTGCGACACCTGCTCATCCTGCAGTGTGGCCTCACTGTCCCACAATGCTTATTTTCTCCCTTAGTCCACCCCTGCCTGGCTTCCCTTCCTTCTACCATCTGGCTTTAGATCCTGGGCCTGCCACTCAAACTACTCTCCTGGGGGAGGGTCAGCTCCCTCACTGTATTATGCATTTACTGCATCTTCTGGAAAAGTTCCAACACTCCATCGATAGACCCTCTTCCTTACCTGGTACTATGGGGAGAAAACTATTTCCAGTCTTGTCATTTGGTGCCATGAAAGATTCACGGCCTCTGGATTCAGCAGGGCCCGAGTGGAGCTTCACAGTCACTCTCTGTGTTCCTCTCCCATCAGACCCTCAGCCCTCTCCTCAAGCCCTAGTCCCTTGCAACTGTGAGCTGATCTTAACCTTTAGCAATGACAAAAATGGAGATATTTAGGTAGAATCCTCTAAGACCCAGCTCAGGGACCACCTCCTCCAGGCAGACCTCCCTGATAGCCAAGAACCTCTCCCTGTGCTGGGTTAAGTTCTCTGCTCTAGGCTCCCAAAGTGGTTTCTGAGACAGCTCATAGCTCATAACATGTATCACACCAGAGAGGCCTTTCATCCTGTTTACTTGTCTTCTGCACAGTGAGCTCAGAGAGAACAAAGACCGTATCTTCTATCTCTATAGCTAGAGTGCCTGGCACAATTTTGTTTGATGAATGAATGAATGAAGTCTTCCTTCATAGAAACATGGACCTTGACCAGGTGGGTTGGGTGGGACACAGCAGTTAGGGGTAGTGGCTCTTCCTAAAAGGGCCCATAAAAATCTAGGTGGTCCTGGGAAACAATCTGCAGCATTGGGGTCTGAAAGCACAGTTAAGTTGCATCCATCTCTCTGTGACATCCCACAGATTGTTAACTACTCATTTTGGGGGAAGGGGAGTAATTTCCTCCACCATTCTTTTTTTCGCACACAGATAAATTCACCCTTAGCTTGAAGTCTGGATTATGCAACCCCACTACAAGCTGGTGCAACGCAGATTGTGAAGGGGATGAAGGCAGTTTGTGATTCTCCTCTCCTCTCATTGCAACCTTTTGTTTCATCCGACCAAAGAACTAAAACACTTAGACTTTCCAAGCTAAAAAGGCCTTACAGATTATCTGACCCAATTGCCTGCCTTTGCACTTGAGGACACTGAGGTCCAAAGAGATTTAAAGCCTGCTGAAGGCACCTAGTTAGTATGAGGAGTGATCTAGAAGCCAGGCCTCCAGGCCTTCAGTCTGGTGTTCTGCCATGCCATGTGGCTTCTCGCAGGGGAAGCTTCAGTTATGTCTCTCCAATAGGGGATTTTGTCACTGTGGAACTAGAATTGGGGAGACACTTTTGGATACACTGTCCCAGAGAAGCAGACATGTGGAACCTGCTGAAAGTAGTGCGGCGGCTGGCATTCCCTCAGCCCTTTGTGGAGCTGGCCTATCTCAGCAGCAGGTAGAGCTATCTGCTCCCAGCTTGGCAGGATTGTAGCTCTTACTGATGAAAGAGAAATCAAGCCAAGCCTGAAAAATGACTTAGCATTTTGAGTGTCGGAGAGACACAGACTAATGGGTTCTTTCCTTATATGTTATATGGTTCAGTGACTTGACTGTACTTCTATAACGAATTGCTCTGGTTGTCCCCAGCCAGGTCTCACCTGTTATCTCTGAGCTCTCTGGGAACACAAAGCCTGACGTGGCTGAGAGTGGACATGTGCTTTGAGTATTACGTCAAGTGTGCTGTGCCATGCCACATGTTTCTCTGTCCCAGGCTCCCACTCAGGGGCAGCCAACGCAGCAGCCAAAAGAGAGGAAGCAGAAGTTAGCAGCTGAGGTGAGAATGTAACAGGGACCCGCATCATGCACCGGTGCCTCCCTTCTGCCAGCTCCCTTTGAGGTCCCGGGACTCCTCTATTCTGCTACACTTTCACTCTGGATGGTCAAATCAGATATTCAGACTTAATGCATCCCACAAGCATTGGGAATGCCTCCTGTGTGCAGGCAGTGTTCTGGGCTCTGAGGCGCAGCAGTGAACAAAGCGCCCTGCTAGAAAGTCTAGCGGGTGAAATGACAATACACAACAGTGATGTGATAGGATATCAGGGCTGTAACCTTTACAAAGAAAATAAACCCTGGGAACAGGGCCTGGGGACAGGGGGCTGCTGCAGCACAGGTGGATGGGGAAGGCTGTCGGAGGAGGAGGTATTTCAGCAGAGACCTGGATGGAGAGAAGGAGCTGGTCATGCTCAGGCCTAGGGAAGAGTTGGTACAAAGGCCCTCCCAGGCCGTGCTTTGGGTGTGTAAGGGCTGGGCAGAGGCTCACATGGCTGTAGCCTGGGAAGCTGGGGGGACAAAGGTGAGGGAAGCTGGGACCTATGGGGCCTAGTGGATGAGGGAAAAGAGTTGAGATTGTGAAGTTTGGGAGAGGTGTAAGGGAGTAAAGAGTGATAGGAACTGATTTGTATTTGTAAAGGATGACCCTGAACACTACTGTTTGTAGCAGCATTATTCACAATAGCCAAAAGGTGGGAAAAGCTCAAACGTCCATTGAGGGATAAATGGATAAAAAAAAATGTGGCATATATATACTGTAGCATACTATTCAGTCTTAACAAGGAAGGAGATTCTGACACAAGCTACAACATAAATGAACTGTGAAGTCATTATGTGGAGTGAGAGAAGCCCGTCAGACAGGGGGCAGAGGGAGTTACTGTGTAATGGATGCAAAGATGCAGCCAGCATGATGGAAAAGTTCTGGAGACAGATGGTGGTCATGATGGTACAACAATGTGAATATACTTAATGCCAGGGAATTATACACTTAATTATTAAAATGGTATATATTTTTATGTATCTCTTACCAAAACAAAAGACAAGCAAGAACCAAAGACAACCCTGCCTTCTGTGTGGAGAATCTAGAGAGACAAAGGAAAGGATGAAAATGACACTTACAGAAAAGTTGCAAGAATAGGGCAGAAACTCCCACTAATGACTCATCCGGATGATTGGTGATGTATTTTGGAAATAATGTTGAGCCAGACTCCGTGTCGAGCCAGGTGTGAGGGCTGAGGGAAAGAGACGTTTATGGTCTGTCCCCTGGAGCCATAGAAAGTTAGATGTGGAAGAGAAGCAACTGAGTCACAGACTGCCAGGTACCAGATCACAAAGATGAGAGGGGAGGGGACCTCTCTGGGGACACACAGGTTTCTGCAAAGGGCCACAATGTGAGCTTAGGTTTCTAACTTGCAGTTTTTTTGTTTTTTAAACATTATTTATTTATTTATTATTGTATTATTATTATTTTTCAGAGACAAAGTCTCTCTCTGTCATCCAGGCTGGAGTGCTGTGGCATGATTATAGCTCACCACAGCCTTGAGCTCCTGTGCTCCTGGGCTCCAGTGGTCCTCCTACCTCGGCCTCCCAAGTAGCTGGGACTACAGGCGGGCACCACCACACCTGACTAATTAAAAAAAAATTTTTTTAGAGACTGTGTCTCGCTTTGTTGCCCAGGCTGGTCTCAAATTCCTGGCTTCAAGTGAGCCTCCTGACTTGGCCTCTCAAAGTGCTGGGGTTACAGGCATGAGCCACTGTGCCCGGCTGTTTTTGTTTTTTTAAATCAAGGGTGAAACATTTTCATTTTAGCCATATTTCACCTTTATAAAAAGGTCAGCCAGGTGGTGAGAAAGGGGTGGACAGGGTGAGTTTTTTCCAGAGATGGGGCCCTGCTATCCTCACAGGGAAAGGAAGATGTGCTTAGGCCTAGTGCTGTTGCAGCCACTCAGCAGTTGCTCAGTTTCTCCATCTTCTAAATGGGTCTAGTTGTCTGTCTGTTGGGGCTGGTCTAGTTGTCTGTCTCTTGGGGTTGTTAAAAGGGTTTTAGTAGACAGAGCTCTATCCAAAACATCTCCCGTGCTCCTAGATGTCTTCCATGCTTCTTGCCACAGTGTGTGAAATGCCCATTGTTAGAATCATTCATTGAGATTACAGGCAGAGGCCAGAGAACCTTCTGGAGCTGCTGGCCATACTGCATTCATTCATCCCTTTATTCACAGTGTGCCAAACTCTACGCTAAACATAGGGTGGTAGAACTAAGTCTCTTCCCCACAACAGCTATTCAGATAAGGTAAAAAGAGCAGGTACTCTGTAGTCCAGCACAGTTCTTTGAGTATTGGTTCCATTGTATTTTATTCATTCATTCATTTATTTTTTGAGACAGAATCTCGCTCTGTTGCCCAGGCTGGAGTGCAATGACACAGTCTCGGCTCACTGCAACCTCCCGTCTCCTTGGTTCAAGCGATTCTCCTGCCTCAGCCTCCCAAGTAGCTAGGATTATAGGCATGTGCCACAACACCTAGCTAACTTTTTGTATTTTTAGTAGAGACAAGGTTTCGTCATGTTGACCAGCCTGGTCTCGAACTCCTGACCTCAGGTGATCCACCCGTCTTGGCCTCCCAAAGTGCTGGGATTACAGGTGTGAGCCACTGCGTCGGCCTGGTTCCACTGTATTTTAGCTGCATGATTTTAAACAAGTATCCTACACTCTCTGAGCTTTGGTTTCTTCATCTGCATGGTGGGAACACAGGCAACTTTAAAGTATGGCCACACGTTCTTTTCCGCTCCTCCCATTGATAGGTGGGATCTATTTCCCCTCCTCTTGAATTTGAGCAGCTTGTGATTGCTTCAACCAACAGAAGATGGAGGAAGTGATGTTCTGTGTCTTCTGAGGCTACATTATAAAGGCAATGAAGCTTCTTCCTTGTTCTCAGGAATGCTGAGACACCACATAAGTCACCGTGCTGGAGAGGTCACGCTCATGCTGATAATCCCAGCCTGTGAGTTCTGCCAGCAGTGGGCCAGACATGTGCATGAAGAAGCCATCCTGTAAACATATCCTCCAGTTCTCTAGATCCTGAGCCTCTGGCCATTCTACTACCCAGAGACCAGCTAGTTACATCTGTTCTGCATTGTTCAAACTCCTCACCCATGGAATCTGTGGGTATAATAGAATGGCTGTTATTTTATACCACTAAGTTTTGGGGTGGTTTGTTACACTGATAATCAGAACAAGGCCAATACACTATTCCTTAGAATTAATATGCATTTTAAATGAAAAATGAAAAACCGTACAAAGTATCTAGCTTCTTAAAGGACCCCAATAAGTAGGAGTTTCCCCTTTCAAAAGAAAAAATCATTGCTGTCTAGCAGTAGAAGCAGGCATGCTATTAATAACTAAATACAATGTGTAAACATCATAATAGATTTGAAAACCAAATGCAAAACACATCAGTCAAGGCACTCTTTAATTGTGTGAGGATTTGGGACTGTGGGACTATGTCAAGGAGGTCTTCGGAAGGAGGAGACATTTGAATGACATGCCGAAAAGCCAGAAGGGTTGTTTGGAGTTCACCAGCAGACAAAATGGGAGACATTCGAGGAAGAGTGGAAACAACTTGAGTTTGGGAAAGATCTTGGAAATAATTTCTCTGCTCCCACCTGGGCTCCTTGTCAGGCCCTCCTAAACAGGACAGCCAGAGTAGGTCCTTGAGGGTGAAATTTGGGTCCTGTCACTGGGTTCCAACTCCCATGGTTTCCATCTTGCTCAAAGTAAACGCCAAAGCCCTACTGATGACCTGCATGTGGAGGGACCACACAATTTGTCATCCAAACTGGGGTGCTTTAAGAGTGAATGGGGGCACTATTAATAATTCTTCCAGGGAAACAGAACAGACCTAATTAAAGATTGTCTTGAGTAATCAAGATGTGTGGTCACCTGACCTACATGCCAGCTCTAAAGCCTGTTGTACCTGCCTGATCGCATCTGCCCTGAGCTCACCAGCTCACCCATGCTTACCCTAGTCCAGCCACACTAGCTTTCCTGATGACTCCAAGTTTCTGCCCCAGCCCCTCTGCACCTCCATGTCCCTCTGCCTAGAGTGCTCTTGCTTTGGAGGGTCACACGACTTGTCCCCTTACCTACCTCAAGTCTTCACTCAATGTAATTTGAGTGAAGGGACTTCCTGGCCAACCTATTTAGAGTGGACTCTTCCCATAGTCTTCACTTCTTCCTTGCTTTGTTTTTCTTATAGTATCCATCATCTTCTAATATACTACGTAACTTACTATTTATTTTGTTAATATTTTTTGTGCCCCCTCACTCAATACAAGTTCCACAAAGGCGAGGATTTTTGACTGTTTTATTTGCTGCTGCATCCCTGAATGTCTACAACAATGCTTGACACTTAGACGGTGCTTAATAAATCTCCTAAGTAAAAGTAGTTGACTGGCCTCCTTAATGAAATATAGTCTCGAAATGAACAGTTCAGGCAGTTCAGCCTAAGTGTACTGAAGAATGTTTTGCATGAGAGATTTTTTTAAGTTAGTAGCTTTTGAAAACAGCCTAGAGCCATGTCTAAAACAAAATGTATGGACCATGTTCAGCACAATTTTCTGTTGTAAACTTTCCCTCCACATCTCTTAGTATCATAAATTATTATAGCTGGAAGAAATCAGCTCTAAAATTCTATGATTCTAAGTGACAAGTTCTATTATATCTTTAAAAAATTGCAACGATATATTTTCTGGATAGTCAAGAAAACTGGAGGTCAGGGCAATAAGGGGAAACTGAGGATTTGGACAATTTATGAGTCAATTTCTGAGGTTGGCAGACTATTGGCATTTCTCCCAATTGCTGTGGGGGGCATTTCAATTCTGCCTCTATCTGCTGAAATAATACTTCTTCCATTTCTTTAGCTCCCCTCTAAAGTCTGCAGATTCGGGTAGATAAATTGTCAGCAGTCCTTCCCATTTCTGAGGCATTAAGCTTAAATCCTGTTAAGGTTCCTCATATATTAAAAATAAAACTTCTATTAACTTTTCCCCTGTCGGTGTGATCAGAGTTAAATTAATTTTTAACACTTGGGTAGAACAGCAGAAGAGAAATGTGCCCCCAGAGCCAACATGCACAGGCTACTGGTCGGTTAGGGATACTTGAACCATTAGACTCCTGGCAGATGCTGCCCCAACCACTAGGATGTGTTGGGAGGGGCTCCATTCCCATAGACAGCACCCATAGGCATTATAGAAGATATTGGTGGCATCCCAGGCTACAGCCATCAGGTCACGTGCAGGTAGATTGCTAAGCAAGGCACTGAGCTGTGGCCTGGTGGTAGACCACTGAGTCAGCCGGCCAACCCAGCCTGCCTGGTTTGGTCATGCAGCATCCTCACTCCTAGAGAAGATGCTCTGTGACTCACCCACTGTGCCCAGGGAAATAGCTTGTTTCTGGGGCTGAATCTATGGTGTGTGAGAACACGGGCTCTACACCAGATCTATAAATGAACGTGCTTTCATCATTTAAAAGCCAGGAGACCTTGAAGCAAAAAAATAGAAAGAAAAAAGAGCTACTATTGATATTGCACTTACTTTGTCTTGGGCACTGAGCAAAGATATGCATATATGTGTGCATAATATGTCTGACAATATTATATTCAATAGTTATAATTTGTAATTTTATTATATATATATTTATAAAACAGAAAGAGGTTTTCCTCATTGGATCCTCCTTAATACAGTTAAGTATTATTTCCCCACTTCTTAGATGAAGAAACTCAGGTCCAGGAACAAAAATTATATCATAAAAGCCATGCAACTGGCAAATGCCAGAGTTGTTGTTTGAACTCATGCCTGTCTGAAGAGAAAGTGAGCATTGTTAACCAAATAATACAAATTATTCAAACTCTCTGATCCTAGGTTTTCCATCTGTAAAATGGGGAAATAGTACCCACTTCACAGGCTTGCTGTGAAAACTAACCAAGATAATGTGTGTAAAGTGCTGAGCACAGAGCCTGGCGCAGAGCTCCATAAATCCTAGCTATTGTAGTAGTAGTAGCAGTAACTAAATTCCCTCTTTCTTGCAAGTCATAAGAAGATCTTTATGCTCAAATTAATGTTATGATTACTGTGTAAACCATTATGCTGTGTGTACTTTTTGGAGACAATAATAACACCATGGATTTACTCATCAATCCATTCATTCATTTGTTCAGTATATATATTTGTTTAAAGGGTATGGGATTTAAGAAGGACAAGGCATGCACCCTGCCTTCAAGAAGCTTACAATCTGGTTGGGGAGGTCAAACATACACACAAACTAAAATAAATAATAATTAAAGCAATATATGAGCTAAGGGGAATAGGTAAGATTTGAGGAGGGGAGTCACCGTGGTGTAGAGGTGTAGAGGTGAACCGGAGCTGGGGTCTAGAGTAAGGAAAATTTGGCCTTTAGGAGAGAGGATGGTCAGGACACCTCATTCCAAAGTCAAGAAAGTGCTTTGGGCACCAGCAGGCAGGCAGTCCCTCACAAATGGAACTTTCATTTTGCAACCTCTATTCTGTGATACACAAATTTGGACAGGAATTCAGATAAAGAGTTTTACAGAGGTCTGATTTGAAATAGGAGCAAAGCACTTTCTTTAAAAAGAGGTATCCTATTCCTTAGGAAAAAATATGTTGAATGCAAAGATTATATTGTTACACTCTACCATAATACACAGACCACAGCCATTATCACCATCACTGTCAGCATTATGATCTTCACCACGTCCACTATCCTCCAACTGTCATTATCGCCTCTACCACCACCACCATCATCACCTCCACCATCATCACTTCCATCAACACCACCACCACATTAACTGTACAGCCAAACCATCACCACCACCACTACTACCACCATCATCATTAACAACATCACTGTTGCCTCTACTATTACCACCATGACCACTGTCATCATCACCTCTACTATCACTACTAATACCACCACCATTATTACCATCACCACCCCTTCTGCCATCACTACCACCTCCACTGTTACCACCAACACTATTATCATCACCTCCCCCATTGCCATTATCACCACCACCATCACCACCATTCCGTCATTGTCTTATCACCACGACCACCACTATCATCACCTCTACCATCACTACTGACACTATGACTATTGCTACCATCACCTCCACCACCATCATCAACATTATTACTACTACCATTACCACTGCCATCTCCACCAGGCAAAACTCCTAACCTCTGAGCCAACATGATTATGAAAATCTGCATTTTAAGGCTCACACCAGTGCAATATGAGTAAGAGATTTATTTCTTCTGCTCTCCAATGTGAGACCAAGTGGGAGCTGGTCTTGACTCCAAACAAACCTATTGAGAACAACTTCCCCAAATTGTGATAATTTGTTAAGGCCAATGCTACAAAGAAAATGCATTAAGTAACTGGCCTTACTCTGAACCAAGGTTCCCACCTCCTCAAGTGTGTCTGGCAATCTGAAGGAAGATCCAGTTCTTCGCAGTTCCAGGAGGTGGGGTGGCAGCGGTGGTGACCATGGAGAGGGGAGCCTGAGAAAGCCTGGCAGACAAGGGCTGTTTCTCTCCCACTCAAAGCAGCCCACTTCCTTCAGGCAGTAGACAGCTCTGACTTCAAACCCTAGCCAGGGATACTGCCACATGAGTAATGCCCAGAAAGATTCTATAAATGGTTTCTTTCATCTCCTATTGAAATGAAAGAACAAGAGAGGGAGAGTAAAAATGAATTGTATTCCTACTGCAGAGAGTTCATTTGATAAATAATGTATATAGAGTTTGCAGTAATAACGGCTCTTTTCCGATTCAGCATGTGCGGGTGAATTTTGACATATATTCTCTGTATTTCTAACAGACGGTGACTGACTGGTGCCCAGATTGGCATTATGAAAAGCAAGGTAGACTGCTAACATTTGCTGTCATGTCAGAAAGGTTAATCTGGTTTTTCCCCTGAGCTGGAGGCAGGGATCCTTTGCCTTTCAGTGAAGGTGTGGGAGGAGAGGCAGAAGATAGGTGGAGGATTTGTCTTGCTCTGGGCCTAGAAATGGGAAGCAAGTTGACACGTGCCCAAGGTAGAGTGACCAGGGAAACTGTTTCTTGAAGGTCTAGCTCTCTGCTACCTTCTGCTACCTTCTTTAACATCAAAGCAAGTCCAAGAGACCCACTGGGCTTTGGAAAGAATACAGAGACATGCACGCAAGGCCATAGGAGGTCCCTTACTCCCACCAAGAAGGAAGAGGCACCAGAATACTGGAAAACCTGATTCTCTGCAGTTATCTCTCCAGTCAGCCCTTAGGTTTCAAGGGGACAAACACTGAACTCATGCTGAAATATTAATAATTTGATTATCACATATTACTTTCTGTTCTGCCACTAAAACAGTGGGAACAACTGTGTGTTTACAATGTATTTTGGCTTACAAAGTATTCTTATACATGTGACCTTTTATAATCCTCACAATAATGAGGCAAGAATTGTTACTCCATCTCATAGATGAGAAAACTGAGGTTCTGAAAGGTTTAGCAACTTGTCTGAGGTGGCAAAGGGATAAGAGGAAGAATTCACTCAAAATATGCTGCAGTTAGGTTTTCTGACTCTAAGGCCAGTGTTTTACTACTCAAAGTTACCTCCCTAGAGGCATTTCCACAGAGATCTTGTTGATATGTGTAAGGGGGTTGAGGAGTACACACACAGAAACACATGCACACCCACACACACACATGTACATGCACACATAGATGTGTGTACACATGCATCCATGCACACATGCACTTATGGGTGTGCACACATACACTCTTGCATGTGCACACACTGATGCACGCTTGCGTGGCCGAAGCCAGAAGGGCATTCCAAGTAGGAGAGGGCTTCTGCTATTCAGCTTGTTTGCCTTTGCTTCAGTGAAAAATTACTCAAAGCCTCGAGAATCACTCCCTTCCTGGTCCCAGATGGATGGGTGAAACAACCTGGAAGCCCCAGGAAATGATTTTCACCCTGCAGGGGTCTGCATTTCTGGAGAGTCATGATCCAGTGGCCTTTTTTAGCCACTGACCTGCAGTTGGGGTTCATAGCAGCTGGTGGCTGCAATTTGCTGGGACTAAGATTTATAGCACTCAGTGTCCAGGAAGATGCAATTTACCTCACAGGAGGGATGGCTTTTGCCCCCAAGAAAATGTTTTACCTCCCCTGGCTCACCTTTAGATTTAAGAAATCACTCTGAGGGGTGACAGAGTGTCTAAAATTTTAAATATTAGATTCACTTCTCCCCGAATTAGATAACATTAATGTCAGAGCTGAATCATGGTTTTATCAGGGGCCCTTTCTTAGTTCTCTACTCAAATAACCTACAAGGAACTTTCCATAAAAGAACAGAAAACGAAATCTCTACATCTATCTTACATGTTACTTTCATCCTCCATCTTTGGCTTCGATTTCTTTCTGTGACATCTCTTGGGAAATCTTACTTCTTCATATTTTCAGGTGTTTACTGCTTCTGCTCACTATTTTTTTTCTGTCAATTTCCAGTTTTCTTTTCAATGAAACCTTTTCCTTCTACATCTATGAATTCTTAATAGTTTCCTTCTGATAGTTCCTTATTTCTGCAGATTATTTTGCTTTTCTTCTCACATGTCCTGGGCCTTTGGTTTGTCCTTGCCTTTGCTTTTTCTCTTCCATCCTTTGCAGGGAGGTGTTCTAGGCAGAACGAGGACTTGGGATTGAGAAGAACACTGGTGTGAGTCTAGGCTCTATCACTTTAATAGCAGCATGACCTCGGCAAACTACTTTCACTACTCTGCAACCCCGGTTTCCAGATCTGAAATATGGATGTAATATGCCTATAATGTAGAGTTGTTTTGAGACTCAAATGAGATCCTATTTGAAAGCACCTATCCCGGGACCTAAAATGCAATAGCTGTCCAGAGAATGTCCAGTTGCTCTCCTCACTTTCTCCTTTGATTGCAAAATATGTCCACTTCTAGTCTTTTTGGAGTCCAGTAATTTACCTGAATTAGATTGCATGGATGCATCAGGCCACATAAAGGTAGAAGTGTTCCCTATTTGCTGTATGTGGAAGATGACAAACAAGGATGGGTTTGATTTGATACTGACTCTAATGAAAACACAGAAGCAACTTGAACAATGAAGGAAACGATGAGGCTGACATGAGTCAAAAATCAGTCTTCTTAGGCTTCTTGTGTGTACTGAAAACATTTTGATAATGGGGAGGGAGAAAAAATCAAAATGTGCTCTTTGGTTCAAATAAGCTGTCATAGCCTGTGAGATAAAGATGTACCCGTCCACAGAAGCCAGCTTCTAGACACACACCCTCATTATGCACACTTTAATAATATACACAGGCATTCTCCAGAGTTCTTATTTGGCAGCAGCCAACACTCTGAGAGCTGATCTTGCTAATTTTGTGTATTTGGATTCTGCAGTAAAACAAGCAGTCTCAATATTTGGGTTCACTGGGAACTAGTTCTGGAATCATAATGATGATTAAGTGTGGGAATGTCCTTGTTGCCTTAAAACTTAGTTAATTCATCCTGACAAGGTGAGTGATGATTTGCAAATGACACCATCCCTATCAATGATAACAACACCCTTCCACCACCACCCACAGACATACAGCAACAAGACAAGGCCAGCTGGTCAGAGAACGTGAGCAATGGTTGAAAGGGCTATAAGGGAGGGGCACAATTTGCACCCTGTTGTGGTGGGATTTTTTGGTTAATAATCTGCTTTGCCAATAAGATACTTTTTATCCTTTGGACATAGTGAGAGAGCATGTTTTAGAAACTGTTTCTGTAAAATGTCGAATTGTGTTGTACTTTTATTAGAGGAGGAACAGGTCAACAGTAACTTTTGGGAAGTCAGGGGCCAGAGCAGACGGTCAATTTTCTCTGAATAATGCTGGAGAAACTCTGCCTTAAAAGATTCCATATCTGTTTTTACCCACAGAGAGCCTAGAGTCCCAAGCAAGTGTCCTGGAGACAGCAGGTGACCTTTACATAGGGCCTCATTAGTTTCCTTATACCACTGACTTGAAGGTTTCAACAGGAGCTCCTGATTCCATTTTCCAGAGATTTCAGTCCCTTCCTGATTTTACTGCATACACTTGTTGAGTGTGCTTCATAAGTATGCTTTTGCCAGCACCACCACTCTCTTCTTTTGCCACCCTTTCAGTGTATGAACTTGTCAAAAGCCACGGCATGGGCAAAGGCAGTTTATTTAGCAGTTAAATGCAACATCCAGGAATAAAATTATTTCTGTCTTCTCGCATTGACAATTCTCATTACGTTGACTTTCTTTCTCAACCTAGATGCCTCTTGATTCCAGAGTAATTTACACAGCTCCACTTATCATATCCTTAACTGGCAATGTCCAAAGTTTGGAAATGAAGTAAGAAGGAGTTTCCCTTTCTTGTAGCCCTTGTAAGATGTGAAAATGTTTCCTAAAGCTGCTTCATAGCTAATTGTCCAGAATTGTGGCATATACCCATTTCCATGACAATTATTTGCAAGGAAGAACAGAGTTACCATCTCTGGTTTAGATTGATCAAGATTACCTCTTCCCCACTAGAGGCTAGAGTAGGAACAAGCTAAACTACTGTCAAGACAGTTCAACCAAACTGGGATTCTGCTGCAAGGGAGAAATGAGGGAAGGTTGCTGGGGAAAAAACCACAGAATATATGATTTCCAATGGAGTCAATAACATAACTCCATTATCTGCTTTATGTATATAAAGCAGAAGGCTGCCAAGGAGTGATGTTCTTTTCTTCTCTGTTGTAACCTCAGCATTCTTGAATCTGAACTACGGATAGGCTGTCAAAAAGAATGTGTGGTTATCACATAAGCTTGTTAATACTGAATAGTGGATCCCTTGATCCTCACATGACTAATCACTTTCCTCACAGGATCTAAGCCACAAATCTCTTTTCCTCAAAACTTAATAGAAAGCCTTGAACTGAAAGGGGAATAATCAAGGAAGAGAATTATTTGATAATAAGACAAAGCCCAGTTGCATTGAACTTAGCACTTCTGAACGAGGGGCAAATCCATTTTCCCCACCAGGTTACATAGACATGGGTTAACCTTTGTCCTAGGAGCCCCAGGGCTTCAGAAATTCAATATCCAGAATTAAAGCAGTAAGTGAAATGCGAACAATCTTGAAGAAAAGCAAGAAGCCCATTAATAAAGACAATAGATGATACAAAGCTGGAAGACACTGCCAGCTACAACGAAGATGAGAAATTGGTCAAAGGGGCTAGAAGAAATAAAGAAGCAGGGACTAGCAACGAGAAGGTCAGGAGTTGCTTGAAAAGACACACACCTCAGGTGTAATAGCACCCAGAACATAGCCGTTCAAGTACCCGGGCAATTGCTAGATTGTGCCTTGGACTATTCCTTAACAATTGGCTGAGCAAAGGTTATGAACAGAAAGGTTGTAAGCATAAGTGAACAATAGTTAATGTGAGTTGAGGTCATTTTTTAGAGCAGAAAAGCAGCTCTTTTGAGACCTTCCACTGTCATATTGCTTTAACAGTAGCCAGAAAAAGGATCGTTCTAATAGATAACATTTATTTCTATTCGAATGCCTCCTGTCCCAGCCATCAACAATATTTATTTATTTATTTCCTGGTCTAGCACCCTGGAGGGGGCACTGCAAATGAAGACAATTATTCAAATGCAGGGCTTGAGGAGTGTCACCACCAGTTCGCTGCTAGAGAGTGGGTATTGCCTGTCTTGGAGGGGAGAGGAGAGAGGGCTGTTAGCTTTCACAGGCACTCATCCTGCCCTGCCTGTTCCTAAGTGGGCACTGAGCCTGAGCAGGCCTGGAAAGCCAGTATGCAGATTCGGTTGTTGAGGTTTCAATTCAAAACATCAGTATCCTCCAGCCCATAAGCCAGGTGGCATCCAGGCATCATGGAGAACTGAGCAGGAGTTCACTGACCCTGGCCAGAAGTCTGATAACACACAGCTGTTAAAAAACTCGGCCTACAGGGCGCGGTGGCTCAAGCCTGTAATCCCAGCACTTTGGGAGGCCGAGGCGGGCGGATCACGAGGTCAGGAGATCGAGACCATCCTGGCTAACACGGTGAAACCCCGTCTCTACTAAAAAAATACAAAAAACTAGCCGGGCGAGGTGGCGGGCGCCTGTAGTCCCAGCTACTTGGGAGGCTGAGGCAGGAGAATGGCGTAAACCCAGGAGGCGGAGTTTGCAGTGAGCTGAGATCTGGCCACTGCACTCCAGCCTGGGTGACAGAGCGAGACTCCTTCTCAAAAAAAAAAAGAAAAAAAAAAAAAAAAAACCTCGGCCTATAATCCCAGCTCTACCACTTACTTGCAAGATCTTGGACAAGTTTCCTTCTTTTGGTCTTAGTTTCCTTATCTATCAAATGAGGATAATGATGCTACTGAAACTCGTAGGTTGAAAGTTTTAAAACGAGCAACCCATGGAAACTTTTAAGTTTGGTGTCTGGCTTATGATAAGTGCTCGATAAATGCCAGCTATTATTTTGTGCCAGTCAGTGGCACAGAATGAGACCTGATGACAAATGCTTAAGTAGATTTTCAAGCATATTGATCATAAAGCAGCTAAGTGTCCTTATGGGATTTTTTTATGAGGTCTTTCAGAAGTAAAAAGATGCTTGCTTTTCCCTTGGAGTCAGCAGGGCCTTGTTTCCCAGTCTCTTCATCCCTGCAGTCAGGCTCTTTCCAGGTTCTTAGGGTCAAGCCTCTCATGTCTGGCACATAGTAGGGGATCCAGAAATATATGTGAAAGGAAGATGGAAAGGAAACGAGGAAGGAACAGAAGAAGTGAAGAGGTATCCAGGAGCTCCACCTCCTCCTTGATCTGATGCAGCCTTGCTCATGGCTCCAGGCTAACCTCTAGAACCATCACTGGTCCCGCGAAGGGCAAGCCCAGTGTGGCAATCTGCCCACACTCACCCTAGCTCAGGTCCCTCAAGCCCCCCTCCTTTTATAAGAAGACCTGCTGGTTAATATAACCGCTGATTGATATAACACTCTTGAGGTCCGACGGTGGTGTGGAGTAGCTTGAGACAGGTCTTGCTTGGTCCTCACGTTTTCATACTCTAAATCTGTTTTACCCACTTGGACCCTGGCTCTGCAACCTTGACCTCGATTCTGCCTCTGGTCTCTTGAACTTGCTGTGTGGAAGTGATCTTTCCTCTGTTGCACTAACAATAGACTTTCAGGAACTGAGCTCCATCACCCTATGTAGTCATCACAGTGGATGCTATTATGTGCCTCTCCAATGATCCTCAAAACAATCCTGTGAATTAAATATTATGAGCCTCAATTTATAGATACAGAAACTGAGGCTCATGGAGGTGAAGTGCCTGGCTTAAGACCACACAGCTGGGAATCAAATGCCAGTCTCTGGTTTCAAATCTCATGTTCTAGTCATTCTTCAGGCTCTGCTTTTCTGATGGACACCAACTTGTCTCTCAGAGTTCCCTGAAATGTCAGGGAAGACCCATTGTTCCCCAGTTCCGGATATGTAGAACTCAGTTTATCCATTTGGTTACTTGGCTTCTGTCGAAACTAGGCAAACCTACAGTGCTTCCATCTTCCCAGGAGATTTGTGTGCTTCTGACCCAGTCTTTCTAGGCTTGGAACAAGCACCCCTTGCAAGAGACTGAAGTCCTGGCCCTGGATCTCTGCCCAGTTACTGGGCCCTGCCATCAATGGCCACATTTTTTTCTGGGCCAGCCAGAGCGTCTACCAGCTCCCTATCTGGGGACTCCACATTATTGATCTTTTCATGTTAGGAAATTCTGTTGCTTCTTTCAGATCCGTGATGCCCAGTGTTTGTCAGAAGGATCACCTGGCATTGTCCGGTGCTGTGAAGAGCTTGTTCAACCTGCCAGGTTACCTACTGCAACATGCACCTACACATTGCCACCCTCCATCTGGCATGTTTTACACCCAGTAGACAAACTAGCCTGGGTGGGAATCCGGGCTCCCCTTTCCTGTTGGGTTCCCCATTAGTATCCAAGCCACCAAGCTCCACATCTGGAACATGAGACTGTCCCGAACCTGTCTGGTCCTTGCTCTCTGGGGTCTGATTAAATTGTGGCAGAGGTGGGAGAAATAGGCCTTAACCCCTGAATCCTCAGAAGACAGGGGCTGGGATTCCAGGGCCTGGCAAATGATTAATAGGCCTGGCATATCAGATTCGACCCATCAGGGCAACATTAAGTGTGATTTATGACTTGGTTTTAATTGAGATTTTACTGAATTATTATTTGATGTAGAGAACAGACCTGGACTAATATTTCTAAGTGTCCTAGAGTCCTGCACTCAGAGCTGGGGGAATGTGGTCTGCTGGAGGGTGGCATCCACTCTCTCCCAGTGTGGGTCAGAAGCAGCTTCTCGCTCTGCCCACCTTTCACCTCTCCCACCCCACCAGCAAGTGCCAATCTTGGACTAGTGACAAAAACAAAGCAGTTTGCTTTCTGCTTCCTCATGTTCCTTAAAACCCTCAAACCAAGTTCAAACCACAGGTTGACCTAGTTTGCAAAATGAAACAATGAACTTGATAAAGTTAAGGTATGAGTGACCCCATGGAGAATTTCCATTTTAAAAGAGGACAGAGGAATTAGACAATGCTTAATTACCTCTCTAGCTGGGGGATGTCAGCCTAATGGGGACATGTCCGATGGACTTTGGCACAAAGAGGCACTGAGAGATGGCTAAGAGTTTTTGGAGGTGTGAGTCTTGAGGCCACCTCGACCCAGGAGCTAGAAAGTGTAGCTGACTTGCTGACTACTAGTGATAGCTGCAGTGAACATGCTGATATCACAGGGGACAGACAGCGTGAGGGCAGGAAGAGGAAAAGGAAATATGTGGGAATTTTCTTCCCACCCTCATGAGGCTGCTCTCTCACCTACAAGTGGGGGACTTGAGCGTAAACAGCATTTATTGAATTTTGAACTGCATTAGGCGAAGAAATTACTCGTTAATATATAAAGGACTACGTTTCCCATAATGTGAATGCTAGTGAAAAATAGATTCATGCCTGCTTCATGGAGAGAAGCTTGCCTTTAAAGTACTAATGTAAATATGTCCTTAGGGAGAGAGGGAATGGCAAATTAGATAGAAGTTTGTGATATGATACAGCAGCAGAGAAAGCTTGTGCTCAGCTCCACTCCTGCAGACATGCAGAGATGAAGGAGGACATTTGCAGAGTAGCAGAAGCAACCGGAGTGGGACAGGGTGTCTTGATCTCTGGGAAGCTGGGACACCTTGGTTCCTGGAGATTTCCGAGGGTGGGAACTTGCCACCAATGCTCTAGTGAAGGAGATGGCACAGAGTGGGGAAAGGGCATGGGATGGAGTGTAGCTGCAGATGTGAATCCTTGTTCTATCTCCGGGTAATTACCTTCTTCAAGCTTTAATTTCCTCAATCGTATATGGATGGAAACAATAATACTTGCTGTGTGGAGTGCCTGTGCAACTTAATTGAGATGATATATTGAAGGCATCTGGCATATAATCACACCAGTTCATTTCCTCTACCTTTAGGCACTCCTTTAACAAAACATGTTGACTTAGTCAACATGTATTGAGCACTTATTACATGCAATATGGCTCCTGACCTCAAGGAGCATAGGATGTTGTGGTAAGCTCAACAACAGTGACATGGCCAGGAGACTATGAACACAGGGTAGGCAGAGTTAATCCAATCTGAGGAAATGGGGAGGAATCCAAGAAACCTGCCAGGTCAAGGGGATACCTATGTTTAGTATTCAGTATGAGCCAGAGCAGTCCAGGGAAGGGGCATTCCAGGTAGGAGGGTCTGCACCAGCAAAAACATGATGGTGAGCTTCGGCATGGTGTGTTTAGAGACCTGCAAGTGCTTCAGTGTGGCCAGAGCCTGAGGTGGAGGCCAGTAGCAGGAGGAGGTGGGGCCAGCCTGGTAGTCAGGATGGGGACTTTTGTTTCAGTAGTATAAGAGAACTTCTAAAGGGCTCTCATAAGGTGAGCAAGAAGCTGGCAGCCTCTAGGAGGCTGGTGCAGTAGTCCAGGTGACAGTCACTGAAGGCAGAAGCAGCATGTTGGTGGCAGGGGAGGGGAGGGCAGACTTGAGAGATATTTAGGCAGTCAAATGGACAGAAAATAGGCCTGAGGGAGGAGTCAAAATGACCTTCAGTTTGGAGATTGCCACCTAACCAAGATAGAGAATTCAGGAAAAGAAGCATTTGGTGAGGAAGACATTGAGCTCAGTTTGGGGCTTGTTGAGTCTAATGGACCTACGAGGCT
Organism: Rhinopithecus roxellana; assembly: GCF_007565055.1. Classification (NCBI taxonomy): domain Eukaryota; kingdom Metazoa; phylum Chordata; class Mammalia; order Primates; family Cercopithecidae; genus Rhinopithecus; species Rhinopithecus roxellana. The sequence continues at coordinate 125,431,732 of NC_044556.1, forward strand.
GCTGGTTGGAGATGATCAGAGAGTGTGGGGCCATAGGACTGGATGGAAGAGATTCACCTGGTTCTCTGGATCCCAATAACAAGAAGACATAGCCTCTGCCTTTAAGAAGTTCAGTGTCCTGCCAGGAGGCAGACATTCAAATGGGAAATTATAACACAGGCTAAGAGAGACCTGATTGCCATGAGAATGCACCCACTGCCCTCACATCCACTGTTTTCTCAGATAGCAGTAAGCTCAGTACAACTATCACTAGTAGCAAGTGGGTAATTAATGGTGTGTAGTTGGGTCAGAGAAGGTTCAGAGAACAAGAGAGTTTTGAACTGGACCCTAAAGAATAAACAGAAATTTACCAAGCAGGGGACTGAGGTTGGCATGTGGGTTAGCACTTCCCAACTGTTGGGAAGAGACACATAAAGATGTGGAGGAGCTATAGGGAGGGTTTTGTGGCCTGTTGTTGGGGCTGCTTGGTAACTAGAGGGATGGGGAGAAGGAGATGAGAGAGTAAAGGGATGAGAGACTGAGAGAGCTTGGAAGGCAGGCTAAGGTGCTCTGACATGATTCTATGGGAAGTGAGATCTGTCTACTGGTCTTAAATACGGGAGACCTGGGTTTTAGACTTCAGTTTTGGGCCAATTTCTTTGACATCAATATGGCTCATAGATTAGAGTGAAGTGCTACTGAGGCTGAAAGGACAGAAACTGGTCTGGAGACTACTGCAATGGTCCAAGCAGGAGAGAGTGAGGGCATCAGCTGCTGTGGGGTAAGGGAGCAGGATGGAAAGGGTGAATGCAAAAGACCCTAGAGAGGGAAAATGTACAGTGATGATCACTAGATGGGGGCCAGGGAAGAGGCAGGATGACAGGGAGATTTCTAACTGGCATGGTTGGTATAATGCACTGTGAAAAGAAACTATGAGGAGTAAAGTGTGGAGAGATGGGGGTACACAGAAGGAGTTCAGTATTGGACGGGTTGCATTTGAGGAGTCTACAGAGAACTCGAATAAGCAGCTGGTGTGTGGATCTGGAGCTCAAAGAGACATTCAGACTTAAAACCGCCAGTGTAAAGGTGACAGTTAGGCCTTGGAATGGATTAGATCATTGAAAGAAAATGTATAAAGTGAAAAAGAAAAGAAGGCAGGAAATGACATGGGAGGATCATCAGCATGCAAAAGGCTGAAGGGGAAGACAAAATGCAAAAAGAGCAGAGTGAGGATGATGAGGGAGGGGTCGAAAGAGAATCCACCCAAAGGCATGCCACCAACGTCAGGAGCAGAAGTGTGCCTCCTCCAGACTCCCATGGTATGCCCAGCCCTCCCTTTATGTTATTTTAAATTTTTAATTGTTTAATTTTTAACAATTTTTGTGGGTACATAGTAGGTGTATATGCTTATGGGGTACATGAGATATTTTGATACAGGCATGCAATGTGAAATAAGTTCATCATGGAGAATGGGGTATCCATCCCTTCAAACATTTATTCTTTGAGTTGCAAAAAACCCAAGTACATTCTTTAAGTTATTTAAAATATACAATTAAGTTGTTATTGACTATAGTCATCCTATTGTTCTGTCAAATAGTAGGGCTTATTCATTCCAGCCCTCCCTTGAACAAGATGTATCTTCGTGCCTTGTGATTATTTATTCACTTGTTTCTCTATTAGCTTGTGGACTCCTGACTTTCAGTGGCCCACCTGCACCACTGTTGGCTGAAATAAGGCACAGGGTTGAGCACTCGGTGGGAACTCAATGACCACTGGTCAATGGAGAGATTAATGCCACCAACTGCAGCAGAGTCAGGTAAAATGAAGAGACAGAGGCAATTGAATGCACTAGAAATTTTAGCTGTTTCTGCAGGGTGGAATGAAGAAGTCAGTTTGTGTTGCTGGGAACAGGAGGCTCACTGCTCTTATTTGACACATCTGAGTTAGTCAGTGAAGAGAGAAGGGCAATAAATACACCGTAATTAGTAAAACAGAAGAACTGTCTTATGAGTCACGACAAGACTGAAGTTAACACATTGGGCTGAGTAATGAACTCATTTATGTCCTTCCCTGCCCATCTCTGTGCTTGTTGCATCACAGCTTGTAAAAATCTTTATTTGGGATCCTTGACAGAGCCAGTGATCACGTCACTCTGTACTTGTTAGAAGATAAGTACAGTCATGCATTGTTTAACCTCGAGGATTAGTGCTAAGAAATGTGTCATTAGGCGATTGTGTGAACATCATAGAATGCACTTACACAAACCTAGGTGGTAGAGCCTATTACACACCTAGATATATGGTGTATGTAGCCTATTGCTCCTAGCCTGCAAACCTGTGGAGCATGTTACTGTACTGAGGACTGTAGGCAATTGTAACACGATGGTAAGTATTTGTGTCTCTAAACATAGAAGAGGTACAGTAAAAATACAGCATAAAGGATTTAAAAAATGGTACATCTATACAGGGCACTTACTATGAATGGAGCTTGCACGACTGGAAGCTGCTCTGGGTGAGTCACTGTGTGAGTGGTGAGTGAATGTGGAGGCCCAGGACATCACTATACACTACCGTAGGCTTTATTGACACTGAATACTTAGGCCATACTAATTTCATTAAAATTTTTTCTTCAATTATAAACCTTTTTTTAATTCAATTATATAACCTTAGCTTACTGTAACATTTTTATGTTATACACTTAAATATTTAAAACTTTTTGACTCTTTTGTAATTACATAACTTAAAACACAGACACATGATACACCTGTACAAAAATATTTTCTTTTTTACATCCTTATTTCAAAAACTTTTTTCTATTTCTATTTTTTTTTAAATTTTTGAACTTTTTTTGTTAAAAACCAAAGCACACTAGCTGAGCATGGTGGCACACGCCTGCAGTTCTAGCTACTCAGGAGGCTGAGGCAGGAGGATCACTTGAGCACAGGAGTTCCAGGCTGCAGTGAGCTGTGATCTTACCACTGCACTCCAGCCTGGATGATGGAGCAAGACCCTGTTTCTACAAAACGAACAAACAAAGACACGAACACACAGATTAGCCTATGTCTCTATAGGGTCAGGGTCATCAATATCAGTATCTCCCACCTGGACATCTTGTCTCGCTGGAAGGTCTTTAGGAGCAATAACATGCATGGAGCTGTCAGCCCCTGTGGTAACAATGCCTTCTAGAATCCTCCTGAAGGACCTGCCTGAGACTGTTCTACATTAACTTTTAAAAAAATAAGCAGAAGGAGTACACTCTAAAATGACTATGAAAAGTGCAGCATAGTAAATATATACAATAGTAACATAGCTGTTTATTATCATTATCTAGTATTATGTGTTGTACATAATTGCGTGTGTTAGACTTTTTTATATCTAGCAGTGCAGTAAGTTTGTTTACATCAGCATCACTACAAACACTTGAGTAACGCATTGGGCTACAACATCATGACAGCTACTATGTCACTAGAGGATAGGAATTTTTCAGTTCCCTTATAATCATATGGGACCACTGTCATATATGCAGCCCATTGTTGACCAAATTGTGGTTACACAGCACATGACTGAAATTTGTGCTGTATGTATATTTACAAAGATTGGAGGAGCTGTGAAGTCAGGAAGGGGTGATATCTTGGAGGTAGGAGGTTATGCAGTCATCTGAGTTCCATATGGGTGCTTGATTCTCTAATCTGTAACATCTACCATTCCTGGCTGGGCTTGTGATGAATCAGGCCTCACACCCGTCCTTCCATACCAGCACTGAGCCACTGTCTGTCTCATAGCCCATCTTTGTGCCTGATAAGCAGGGGTGTCTAGCTTTGGGAGATGACACTGAGTTAGAAGTTAAGATGAGGTCTAAGAATAGAAGGTTTTGGAGCAGAGGTAGCGAATGTAGTAGTGATGAAAGAGGTGGCAGTTTTAAAGTAAGCAGTGGTCCAGGAAGAAATAGCTCTGGCAAGATTAGCTCTTACCATTTAAGCCCCACTTGCTCCTCTTGAATTGTTATATTTCAGCAGACAAGGATCCTAGTGAGGATTGTCTAACTGATGTCTGAAGACAAGCCGCGACTCCATCTTAGGCAGTAGCAAACCCCAGGCACAAGATTTCTTCATCCAGCTTCTTTCCCCAGCTGCCAAATGCATTTTCCTCCTGTTTTCATTAAGCTTCTGGTTTCTGCTTCTGTCAGTATCATCACATCAAATGCATGCACACACGTGCTCATCACCAGCAGCTCCCCAGAGATGCTCTTGGCCATCATCTTGAATTTTAAAGACCAGTATTGCCCCCTTGGTGAAGAAACACCAGGGGAGAGATGTTGTTTAGGACATGCTTCAGGCTGAATTATTGTTCCTAAGAAATGGAGCAACTCAGGTTGTCTCCTAGAGAATGGAAGCTCTAGGACGGGAAAAATGACCCAATGCACTGACAGTGACTTCTCAGCCATGGAGGAAAACTGGTCAAGTGGGCAGAGAAGATGGCCAAGGCCCAAATGTCTACAGAGCCTTGGACCTGGGATTTGGGTGGCTCCGGCCCCTTGTCTGATTCTGCCCACTAGACCCTACTGGTAGCCATAGTGATGCTGGAGGGATAAGGCTGAAGCACTTTGCCTTTGATTCTTGCTTCCCTTTTATGTGGGAGTGGCTAACAGAGTGTGAAAGTGCACTCCTTAATGTACAATCTACCCGGAAAGATCAATGGTAGCTTAACATGCATTTCTGTCTAATATTCACTTTGTCAGGTCTTTGTAATAAAAAATGCCAGTTTTAATGAAGTGCATTAAAATGAGGAGATTCATGGCCAGCCTGTATGCTTTTATCACCATTGCCTCCCCTTGAGCTGTCAGCGCACAAGCCGTTCTGTGGAAGCAAGGCAGAGGGGTGTCGTTTTAGGAATCACACGTGCACACAAATTCTCCATTTTCGCAAAGATCCATGTTACTGGTGGGTATATTTCAATTAATGCACGTTATTTCTATAATATGAGATCCCAGAGATGTATCTTTGGGAAGAAGTTGCATTTAGGAGCCAGGTAGGTGGACACAATGGGGAGAAGACACCTGTTATGGGCTAAATTGTGTCCCACCAAATTCCTTTGTTGAAGTCCTAACTCTGAGAACCTCAGAATTTGACCACATTTACAGATAAGGCCTTTAAAGAGATAATTAAGTTAAAATGAGGCCATTAGGGTGGGCCCTAATCCAATGACTTATGTCCTTCTAAGAGGAGCCCAGGGCATCCAGAGGCACCAGGGATGCATGTGCACAGTGGGCCAGCCATGTGAAGAGACCACAAGCCAAGCAGAGAGGGCTCAGAGAGAGCTAACCCTGCAGGCCCCTGAAGTTGGACTTCCAACCTCCAGAACAGGGAGAAGAGAATTTCTGTTGTTTAAGCCACCTATGCTGTGGTGATTTGTTATGGCAGCCTGAGCAAACTAGCACAAGATCTCAAGTTTGAGATTGAAGCAGTGGGCTCTGAGCTCATTCTTAGGGAGAAGAAAGTGATCCAAGGGCATGAAAGGGCATCCATAACCATGTGTGCCCTGGAGTGAGGTCAGGGAAATCTGGAAACTTCTTGAAAATAGAGTGCTTTAAATGTTGCCACTGGTAAGAGGGAACATGCTGCATGAGGAGGCTGTGCTTATAACTATGGGTAAAATGTTTGCATAGGTAGGAAGGTGCTTGGTTTTTATTTGTTGAATGTTACTGAATGAACTGAAAGACAGCATAGCATAGCTGTCAGAAGCACATACACTGGAACCTAGGCCTCTCTGACTTCATGGACTGTTGTGAGGATTAAATTGTTTAATATTTTTTATGCTTAGAATAATGCCAAGCACACAGAGAATGTTCTCTAAATGTTTGTTAAAAGCAGAAGTGGCTTGGACTCTAGTAGAGGAAGTCTATAGCAATAGTTGCTCATATAATCCCAGAGGCCCCTAGGATGCCCAGCAAGCTCTTTATCACCCAGGTCACCAAGTCCTTCCCACCACCATCATGTCCCCTGACTCCTCCCTTCCCTCTATTTGCTGGCACTGCCTCCCTGTAGATTCCATCGACTCATCTAGACTCTTCTCCATATCTTTCATCTGGTCTCCTTGCCACTAGCATCATCTCCCCATTCTCTTACACCTTTCTGCTGAAGTGAATTTAGGGATGATGGCACCTTTCTGCTTATGATCTCTATCATCTAAGGGCTTGGAGAGGAAGCACGGCAGTGTTGGTGAGTTGGTTATGCCCTTTCATGAGATGACATGTAAGTGTTGTGAACATGCTGGCTTTTCAGCGGTGACAGGAATACATTCAAGCTCTTTGGCACAAAAGGGTCCTTAAAACCTTTCATATCTTTCATATATTCCTCTGGCTTTATTTCCTATTGTTTCCCATTACTGGAAGCTTCTGCTACACAAATGCAAAATTCTTACAGTTCTAGGATCATGCAGTTATGAGATGGTGCCACTGTGCCTTTGCACCTGCTGGACGCTGTATCATGAAATACTCTTTCCCTTCTTTTATTAAACTGGCAAATTTATGTTCATCTTTCAAAATCCAGATTGCTTCCTTCAAGGAGGCAATTATTCTTCAAATATAATGAAGAACCCCCATGTGTTGCTTTTCCTATCCTGGATGAGGAAAAAAAAAACTCGTTCTTACCCAACTTACTTATTGTCAATACATAAATATAAGAAGGAGAATCCAAGAAATAATGAGTAATTTGAGCAATCTAAGGACTAAAACTGGCATTTCTTCCAGAGTATCTAACTTCCCCTCTAATCTTCAATCATCCTATGATGAAATGATATTTTAAGGTATAAGCTATCTCTGCAGGATAAGGGGAACATTAAAGCCAATGATGTGAAAAAAAGAGAGCTGAACAGGAAGAGCAAACGCAGCCCGAGTGGCAGAATCAAGGGAATGTCATGTTGTCCAGTGGCCAGAAATTTATCAACACACCTATGCCTGGTAACCTGCTATCTTGTTCTTGCTCCATTCCATCCTTGGGCAATGAGAACAAGAGGTGAGAGTCCTCGGTGACCACTTAACTGTCTCCCAGAGCCTAGAAGCAACCTAGTGCTTGCCATGATCACAGGACAGGGTGATCTCAGGAAAACCACAGTCTCTCCAGGCATTGGTTTACACATGGGCTTTCTAGAGTCTAATTGACAAGCTTTCCTAGAGCGTAAGTAGATGATGTATGGCAAAAGTACTTCCCTAGCTCAGAACGCTACCCAGACTTCCATTTTGCTTTTGGGAGGAACTGCTCTGTAGGTAGCGTTGATGCTCCCCACTCTGCTTTCCCTTCTTGATATCTCATTGAGATACTACTTTGAGCACCTGATCCACAGTCTTCAGTGCCCTCTTGCTGCTTAGAAACCTCCGAAGGCTGGCCTGAGATTGGCGCTCTTTGGGCCTCCCTTCTTTGGAGCTACCTGAAATAATTCACATTCCACATTTCCTCCACATCCTCCCAAAGCTACACCTCACAGTAAAAAACCTAACAGTCTCTTCAGGGGTGGGTGCTGGAAAGTCGAGTAATTTATCTGCTAACTGATTTCTGCAAAAACATTATCAGGTAATAACATCATTGTATGCAACCCCTGTTCTGTAAAGTAATACAGACATATTACCTGACATATTACCAGAACCCTAACTGATGACCCTTCAGGAATTTGAACTCTGGAAGCTCAGAATGTGGGTGAGGGCAGCAAATTCATAACTATTGGTCTTTAGAGACCCATAATAGCACCAGGGAGCATCTATTATCTAGGCCTATGAATAAATTGTAGGATTCTATAATAGAATTACAGTTCCTTCCTCTAACTACATTTTAAGGAGAGTATAATGGAGAGGTAGGACTTCATGGGAAAGAAGAGCCAAAAGAATGGCTCTTGAATGTTTCTGTATTTTGGAAAGTATACAAAATATATTTTGTATATATACAAATATACAAAATATATTTTGTATACAAATATACAAAATATATTTTGCAAAATATAAGGGAAAATACCTGCAAGGATAAATGAGATAATAACAACCATGGATCATTTTTAGTTCCTGGGAAGGAAAGCACCATATAGATTTGAGGTATTATTATTATGCATATAATATCTATATAGACATTGTATATTTATTCACAGTGAAGCTCACATATGTCATTCCCACTAATAACATTTCTTTTCTAGCTCCCGCATAAGAGGAGATACGCAATTTTCATACGTTCCACACATACTCAGAGGAACCTGCGTGGAGTATTTTTGCTGATGAAATTTTCTGGGTTGTAGCATTTATCTTTTTGAAGAGCCTCCTTCCTATAACCCCACGTGGAGAGTTGTGCTTTTACCTCTCATTGTGATGCTATCTACATGTGGATTTTTGTGTCAACTGCTTATCTTAGCCATTAACCAATTTCTTGTCTGTTTGTATTGTTTATAAAGTGTTGGGCATACATAGTGCTTTGCCAATGCATAGGGCCCTGGCTCCCTGCCCCGTGGAGTGCACTGTCTAATGAAAATGGACAAGCCCAGCACAATAGAAATCATAAAAATATGAGACCCAGAAAGATGCTACTGGCTTGGGAATGAGGGCAGGCCAGTCAGAAATTAAGTAGAGGATCTGAAGACAGAGAGGAAAGCATTTGGGAGAAAATTAGATGAAGGATGTTCTAATGGAGGCATACGTGTACAACATATACTCCGTCAGTTCTTATACAAACACAGGGCTGGAAGAAAGCATTACAGGTTCCCTGTCCATTCTATCTCCCTGAGTGGAGTGTTTCAGTCCCTGCCGTAGTCCTTCAACCTCTGATTGATCATCCTCGGGGGTGTGGATAGGCCAGTTAAGTGTGGATCTTTGCAGAGCAAGTGCTTAATCTCCAACTGGCTTCTTTTGCCACCCAACTTGCTTCTGGGTGGCTCGCTGCCTATGCTGTCACTTGCTGGGTGCTCAAAGAATGCAAATTCACTTGGGCAAAGCTTAATAGAGAAATTAAATATGCTGCAAATAGAGGGGCACATATTTTATTCTCAACTAAAAATAAACCATTTGGGGTTATGTGTAATTGCTCTCTTGGATTTTTCACTCCATTGGCATTTCTCTTTAGAGTGGATAATTAGAAACTCCCAGTTTAATTTCTATACACAGTCCTATACAGTTTTCAAGTGAGAAAACTTGCACCAACTTTCAATATGTGTGCATATATTGTCCACATGGAGCAACATTAGTATGGGAGGAAGAGAAGAAGGAGGAGGAATGGAGCAGGCAGGACTTAGATGAATTTAGAAAGAAAGCAGAGTGCAATCGAGGGCAGAAATGGAGTGCAAGCCAGACACTGATTCATGGTCTGACCTTGGACAAAATCACCTCAGCTCTCTGTGCGTCCACTTCTCTGATTATGTGCTTCGTAAACATTCAATTACCTTTGAGGTGTGGTTCAAGAGGCAGGGCAGAGGCTATCCTGGGTATCATTTCTGTGTCTGTGAATGAATTCTATCTAGCCCAGCGTCCTTTCGGGACACCTACCCTCCCTACATTAAAAAAAAAAAAAAAAAAAAAAAAATACACTAGCTGCACTTTCCTTCAAACAGCCTCCGGGGTGATGCTGTACGAAAGGAAGGATGATCCATGCCTGGCTCAGTTCCTGCTGCTGAGGAAAAGGAGATCAGGGGACCTTGTTCATAAAAGAAGATAATGTGGCTGCCTCCCTGTGGTAAGACCTGCTTTTGTTTTTTCCAGATATTGTGCTTAAGCTGTCAGCATTCTCTTATTAAATTCTACTATGATCACTGGCAATTAGGCCAGTGGGGCTCATACTCTACAAATGCAGACATTAAAAGGAAGTAGGACTTTAGACTATGATTACAGGCTAGTAAATCCTGGGGCATATGGGTTACACTAGTCTGTGTACTCTTACCATTTACCTTTGCCAAGCCCTTTAAATGTATTAACTCGTTTCATCTTTACAATAGGTGCTTGACACTATTCCCTCCATTTGACGGGTAGAAAAAATTAAGGTTTAGAAGAGGTCAAAAAATTCCTCAAGATTACACACAAGGTAGTGCTGGGATTCAAACCATGGGAAATTCGTTCTCAATCTCTGGCATGTTCTCACTCCGTGTTGACTTTCTGGCTCCCTAAATGGTTGCCCAGTTGCCCCCTCCTTTGAGATGAGAAAGACACTCTCTCCACTGATGGTCTAACTCTGGTTTCCTTGAGCAATTTGGAGCAACTATTTTCCTAGCATTGGGTTAGAATACATTCAGAGGGCCCTTCCCGGGGCGCTGATACGTGGGTTTCTGAAGATCTTATCATGTCTCTCTGATATGCTTTGTGGCTGGTAGTTTCCTTTGAAAAATGTCCCAGCTGCTGTGGGTAGCCACATTTTCCAGTTACTTCTGAACCAAGCTAATGAGGCATGCTAATTTTGGAAAATGCATAACCATCCACAAATCTACCTCAAATCTCCAGAAGTAGAATTCTGGAGAGATTCTAGATAAATACTAAGAAGTAGCTCCTGTCTTCATGTTCCTCAGATGGTGCAAGGTGAGGTGGTGATACCAGCCAAGTAGGAGAAGGAGCAGAGGGAGGAGAGGCAGGAATGGCCACAGGGACTCATCTGCCCATGTGCACTAATGAGGCCTTTCTCCCAGCCTCAGAACTGACAGTGACCCAAGGACTCCTCCTACATGTCTCTGGACTGATTCTTGGCTCCATTTTCCAGCTGCATAGTCAGGAGCTTGGATGTGCCCTGAAGACTGTGCTCACTGCAGGAGAGCTGCATAAAGTTGAGAAGGCAGCACCAACAAGTGGCCCAGGGAATATGATGAGCAGAGGGAGGGATGAACATAGTAAAAAAAAAAAAGAAAGAAAGAGAGAGAAGGAAGGAAGGAAGGAAGGAAAAAGAAAGAGGGAGAGAGAAAAAAGGAAAGAAAGAAAAGAAAAGAAAAAAAGAAAAGAAAAGAAAGAGAGGTAGAGGTGGAGTTTGCCCTGCTGTTTCCATAGCCTCATTTATAGCCTATTCCTCCTCTCTGGTCATAATGACTTGACTCATGTTTACTGAATGATAACATTATGCCCAGCACCGCGCTGAGTACTTTACATGACATTCATAGCTTAGTTCCCACATGCTAGATGAGGATTTTGGAGAAAGGTTTACATGTTAAGAGGCTTACCTGAAATCAGATGCTAGTAAATGAGAGAGGCCAGATTTGAATCCAGAACATACCCTCCAAAGCCACTATTCATACTGCCTTTTTTTTCTGACCTACCTCTTTTCTCCAAGTGCCTAATGGCTTAAATTCAGTCCAGCCTTTTTTAGCTGTTTGAGTCTCATTGCACTACCTCATGTTAAAAGCATATCCTAGATCACTTCCTATCCCTTTTATTAATCAAAACTTAAATGGTTCTGCATTTATTCACCCAAAGGTTGCCTTTTTCTGACAGAATAAACTATTTTCTACTAAAGTGTTATTGACTAACAAGGAGTAATCTGTAACTTTGAACTGAAAACCTTCTGTGTTGTCACTGTGTATTAGCATGTTTTAAGACCAAGCAGACATAAATTTGTAAATTTTAGGCACTGTCTGGACCAGCGAGAGAAAATGTGGGGTTACGGAAAGGACATTGGGACATTCATCCTTGCACCCTGTGAATAACATTATCTTATAGTAAATGCTCAGTAAATGTTTGCTGAAAAATTACTGATTCAGTGAATGAGGGAACAAACGAATGAATGAACATGAATTATCTAGATGAGATTCAAGTATGTGGTAATACTATGTCTGGTCAGTAGAGGCCACTGTTAACATTTTCCAGCATCTGTGCCTGAAAGGAGAGCCTGGGGTATGGAAAATTCTCAGTCATCCTAAAGGTTGATTTCGGGCATAAGATTCTGAGATGAGTTCCAATGTGCTCCCTTCTATCAGTAAGACACTCATTGGAGGAACTTTCAGGTACAGACAAGGGATTATCCCTTCTGCTGCTTGGAGAGGACAGGACACTTTCCCAGCCCGAGGATGGCCAATGCAGCTGAGGCGTCCACAACACAGTGGAATGAGTCACAGCCCTGGAAGAATAATCAGAGCCGAATCCTGATCAGACTACATGCTTGTGGCTGACTTGGAAAAGAGGGTGGTGGGTGGGCCCATGGAGGGATTGACCACTGGTGAAATGGTGGGTTTTGCTTTTTTGTGTATCTTTCCGATTGTAGCACTACTATAAGACAGTATTCCAGGTCATCCTCAAGGTCCAGTCTTACTCTGGTATCCTGGATAGGAACTTGGGAATCTAGATTGACACAGAACTTTTCTCTAAGAACAAGCACACTCTTCTGCCCAGAAAGCACTGTCCTGCTGCCTCCTGCTGGCAGTTGGGGACCATATCTGTTCTGGTTGTCATTCCTCTGTACCAAAGCCAACTGAATAGTGTCTTAAGGGTTGCCTCTTCTGTGAAGCCCACCTGATGCACTCAGCCTCCACAACCACACCCTGCCTCGTGTTGTCACATGACACACCAACCATGAGGGGTAAGTTTATTGTCATGTTCTGGGTATGTAAGCTGTGAGTTCTTCAAGGGCAGACACAGTTTTCTTTTATCTTTAGGTGCTAGCACCTGGCACAAGAACAAGCACAAAGTCCTTGATAAATGTTTGTTGAATGAAAGAACAAATGAATGAAGTCCACTAGGCTGCACTGTGGTTATCTGAATCAGCTTCCAAGATGACCACATTAATCAGACCTATTTAACCGGCCTATTATTTATGTGAAAAAAGTGAAAACAGCTCTTCCCAGACTTCGCTTTTGTGTCTAGGAGACTGGAAGGGGATAAAACTTTTCTTGCTGAACATAATGAATCAGAATTAATTTTATCCATGTTAGTTTTGGGCTCTTGCACACACAACAGGAGACCCTTAATGGCCATCCAAGTTGTATCTTATTAAATTTAAAAAGATAAAATGAATCACAGGAACCATAAGCTCGTATGCTACTACGGGCCAAAGAGGAACATGCTGATTAAAGTTTACTCAGCAAAGAACAGTAACATTCTGTATCTCAGGCATATGAAAATAAATGTATGCTGAGAATATGCCCTGAGAAGGTGAACATCTAGCCTGGCACTTCATAATTATCAATTGAGTATATTAATAGGGATGAATTAACTGGCTAGAAACAATGGAATAAATGAAGGCATTAAGACCCCTCTGCTCCCTTCATGATTGATTATAGGAGCCAAACTCACTGAAATTTCTCTAAGGTTCTATAAAATGTGAGGCTTGTACTAAAAGAGTAGAAATTCAAGCCTGTCACCCTCCCTGGGCTTTGTCTGTGCACCAGCACAACAAGGAGAGGTACCAAGACCTCACCCAATGGAAACCTTACCTGGTGGGTGCTCCTGGGGAAGTCTGCCATTCCACTTTGCATATCAAAGTGTGTCTTGTATCAAATGGGAAGAGGGGTTGAGCGATCCCTCCAAACTGAATTAGGGATTGCCTGCAACTCAACTCACTGGGGACTCATTTCAAGTCAGCTCCCTAAACATTTATAAAACACTTTGTGTAAGCAAGGAGCTATGCCAGGCGCCAATGGTAAACATATGAATGAACAGGCTCCAGTCCGTGCCTTCAAAGGCCCTGTAGTCTACCGGGAAAGACAGGCTAGTCAAGAGATGGTTAAGACATCAGGTGTGGTAACTACTACGAGAGAGGTGCAGTGAGGGCCTAGGGAAAGGGATGCCTGACCTGTCTGGGGTCAGCGAGAGAGGTTAGTGGAGGAAAGCTTTTTAGGAGCAGAAGGAGAGGACGTGGAACCTGGGCTGAATCTTAGGGTGACTTCAAAGTGTATATCAAGGGCACTGTAAAGGCAGGTGGGGCAGGGACAGGAAACATGTCCCAGCAGGAGCTCCTTGCCTGTAAAAGAATGGAGGCCCCTTTACAGACCTGCAAACACTTCAGTATGGCTCGGACATGATAGGGAGATAGGAGAGTGAGTAAGAAAATGGGCACAGTGTAAATACAAGCCAGAAGGAAAAGGGCCTGGATGTTAGGAGTTTGCAATTAATCCTGAAGAGAAGAGAGAGGCACCAAGTGATTCCATGACAGATGGGAAAGGAGGCTGCTATTGGATTTGATCCTTCGTATGCAGGTTAGAGATGAGTTATCAGGGTTTGGTTTTGAGCCTTGAAGGGCTCAAAACCAAACCCCAAGGAAGCCAGATGGTGGGGGCTGGGAACTATGAGTTTGAACTGCAGTATAGGGTCTGTGGCTGAGCATCTCTGAGGCTGAAGGACTCTTGGTTTGTGTTTCACTCTGCCGGGTACACTGTCACCTACCCCTCTTACTGCCCATGTCACACACACACAACTGTCCTGGGACTCTTCTGCAAAATTTCCATTGTTCCAGCACTATCCTAACCCTCACCCCGTGGTGCTGGCCAGTTCACTTGTCCATATGCCCCCACTGCACTGTGAGTTCCTTGTGGACAAGGACCTTGTTTGCCTTATTCAACACTGAGTCCCTGGTACCTGCCACGGTGCAGTGCATGCAGAAGGTGCACAATAAATAATTGTTCAATTGTATGAATGGAAATCAGATGGATAAAAGGTCACTTAACCCCTCATGCCTTTATTTACTTATTGGGAAAATGAAAACCATCTCTATGCTCATTTCCAATAATGAAACTCTCCATTCCAACCATCCACAATTCCTAAGCGTATTACTTTTCCTCTCTCCCACCCCACATATTCTTTTTATCCTCTTCCTTCTTTTCTCTCTACACTCCCACTCTTTCTCTTTCTGTGATTCTTGCTGTGTCTCTGCTGCTCGTGTATTATGTTCCAGTTCTTCACTTTACCTTGGCATTCTTATGTACTAAATGTCCTTCCCTTACCTTTCCACTCTTTCCTTTTGCAGTCCACCCTCCCCTGGCCTGCAGTCCACCCTCCCCTGGTCTTGTTTCCTGGCTCTTCTAGTCTTTCTCTCTCTCTCTCTCTGAGTCTTCCCTGCTTCTTTCCATTTATTCCTCCTTCCCTTCCTCAATTGTTTTTGTTCTCGTGAAATTTCTACTAACCTAATTTCCTGTTTGGCTTTTAGCTCCTGGCATTTGGTTCTAACCAACCTCCAGACTTTTTTCTCTATTTATTACCAATAACAAATTGGTGATGATAATGGTACTGATGTTATTTCAGCAAAGAATGGAATAAAGATGCAGAGATGTCTCTGAAGGGACTGGCAGGTCAGCTGTGGACGAAAGAAGGAACACCACTTAGTTCATCACTGAGAATAACCTGTCCTTCGATGGAGCTTCAGAGAGTTTGTGAGCATATGATGAGCATCTGGAACTGTTCCTTCCAGAAAATAATATATCAGAAGGCAGAAAAATAATTACGTTTCCCTCAATGATTCCGGCAAAGATGTTTGCTCTCCTAAAGGACCTCAAGGCACTCATAAAACTAAGAAAACTGAGTTAAGTGCTTTTTATTAAACCATTAAGAGATTTTATTTAGCTAAGACAAATGTCTTCACTGAAGGATACAGAGTTTGATAGTATAGAAAACACCCAGATGAAAATGTGTCTGAATGAATTAGACTGATGCATTTGGCATCTCAGGCTCCAAGTGTCTGATTCCCTCCTTCAGCCCCAGTCTGCTGGGCAACCAAAAAAAATCTCTAATGGTGGATTCACTGAGTCTGTAGGGTAGTAGGGAGCAGGCATGAGACAGCTTGACAGCACTGGAAGTTTCTCCCAAACTGCAAACAGCTTTGAGGACAAAGACATAAGTAGCAAAGAATGCATTTTATTTCTTTGATAGCCGTTGGCTCCCAGATCTCCCTGACCTTGTCCCTTTCAGGGACCAAGCAATAGGCCAAGGAACACACAGGACATTGGCAAGGAGAAAGGGTTTGGGGTGCGGTGGGCACAGTCAGAAATAGGAGAACTTACATTCAGTTTCAGGGTCCTCAAATTTCTGGTCTGCCACTAAATACATAGAAGGTGTGGACTTAGAGAAGATAAATTTAAAGGCAGATGAATTTAAAGACACTCACTCCCAGCTTTTCCTGCCACACAGGCTGGATCCTTTATCATCCTAGAAAAGATTCTTCTGGGGATATCACAGCTCTCACCCCACTTTTCAAGACAGAAAAGGAACTGGCCATGGGGATCTTGTATGCCAAGGGATTTAGTATAATGTTTATTTATATAGAATAAAATTGAGCCAGGCACTGTGAACAGCTCAGACTAAATAATAGTAATAGCTAACATTTATTGGGTAAGGCACATTTTATGGGTGTCAGGCACCATGCCAAGCATTTTACATATAATTTTTTATTTTGTTCTCACAACAGTTCATGAGGAATGTATTGTCATCACCATCCTTCTGATGAAGAATCCAGGTTTAGCGAAGTGATTTAACCTACCCAAAGTCACTCTACGGCAGTGATCCCCAACGTTTTTGGCACCAGGGACTGGTTTCACCAGAGAAGACAATGTTTCCATGAACTAGGAGGTAGAGGACGGTTTTGGGATGAAACTGTTTCACCTCAGATCATCAAGCATTAGGTTCTTTTTTTAAAAAAATTGTACTTTAAGTTCTGGGATACATGTGCAGAATGTGCAGGTAGGTTTATTGCATAGGTATACACGTGCCATGGTGGCTTGTTGCACCCATCAACCTGTCATCTACATTAGGTATTTCTCCTAATGCTGTCCCTTCCCTATTCCCCCACCCCCTGATAGGCCCTGGTGTGTGATGTTCCCCTCCCTGTGTCCATGTGTTCTCATTGTTCAACTCCCACTTATGAGTGAGAGCATGTAGTGTTTGGTTTTCTGTTCTTGTGTTAGTTTGCTGAGAATGATGGTTTCCAGCTTCATTCATGTCCCTGAAAAGGACATGAACTCATCGTTTTTTATGACTGCATAGTATTCCATGGTGTATATGTGTCACATTTTCTTTATACAGTCTATCATGGATGGGCATTTGGGTTGGTTCCAAGTCTGCTATTGTGAATAGTGCTGCAAAAAACACACACGTGTATGTGTCTTTATAGTAGAATGATTTATAATCCTTTGGGTATATACCCAGTAATGGGATTGCTGGGTCAAATGGTATTTCTGGTTTTAGATCCTTGAGGAATCACCACACTGTCTTACTCAATGGTTGAACTAATTTACACTCCCACCAACAGTGTAAAAGCTTTCCTGTTTCTCCACATCCTCTCCAGCATCTGTTGTTTCCTGACGTTTTAGTGATCGCCATTCTAACTGGCTTGAGATGGTATCTCATTGTGGTTTTGATTTGCATTTCTCTAATAACCAGTGATGATGAACTTTTTTTCATATGTTTGTTGGATGCATAAATGTCTTCTTTTGAGAAGTGTCTGTTCATATCCTTTGCCCACTTCTTGATGGGGTTGTTTGTCTTTTTCTTGTAAATTTGTTTAAGTTCTTTGTAGATTCTGGATATTAGCCCTTTGTCAGATGGGTAGATTGCAAAAATTTTCTCCCATTCTGTAGGTTGCTTGTTTACTCTGATGATAGTTTCTTTTGCTGTGCAGAAGCTCTTTAGTTTAATTAGATCCCGTTTGTCAATTTTGGCTTTTGTTGCCATTGCTTTTCGTGTTTTAGTCAGGCATTAGGTTCTTATAAGGAGCACGCAACCTACATCCATTGAATGTGCAGTTCACAATAAGGTGCACGCTTCTGTGAGAAGCTATTGCTGCCACTGATCTGAGAGGAGGTGGAGCTCAGGTGGTAATGCTCACTGGCTAACCACTCACTTCCTGCTGTGCAGCCTGGTTTCTAAAATGCCATGAACTGGTACCCATCCATGGCTCAGGGGTTGGGGACCCCAGCTCTAAGGCATACTCAGTTGATGATCTTCCCAGCATCCTTTGATTTTGGACACTGCTTGCCTTATTCCTTCTGGAAACTGCTTTCTCCCTTTTCTTCCACCCTACCCATGTGGCTACCATGGTTTTCTGTGACTCTTCCCATGGCCAATCATCCTCCCCTCAAAGCTAACCCCATGCTTTGGAGTCAGACAGCCTACGCTTAACCAAAATTCCATTAATCCCTGCTTCTGTGATCTTGAGCAAGGTGCCTGCTTCCTCATGCCTCAACTTCATCTGAAAATGGGGACAATCACAGTGCCCACCATCAAAAACTTTGTGGGAATCATTGTTCAGGTAAAACATTTTGCACTGTGCCTGGTACATGGTAAATTTCCAAAAAAATGGTAGTGTCTCTTGTTTTTAATACCAAATGGAATTGTTACTTTAGTTATTATTCTTAATCTTATTTATCACTTATCAGGAATTTAGTATGTCTCTCTGATGGTACCTTGGATTTTGAACTTACCACTCCAGGACAGAAGGTGTGTGCAGGAGAGTGTGTGGATGGCTGTGAGTGGGCTCAGGTGGGCCTTGGGTGAGAGCATTGAGCTGTTTTCTGGCAGGCATAAGGGTGTTTCCAAAAGTAAGAGCTAGTAATATCTTCAGGAGACTTCAGTGCACAGACTGCCATTCTGTGCAAACTGTGATGTGGGGTGCAAGAAAGCAGAGAGGCAGATTGATTTTTAAAAGGCTGAACTTCCAAGCTGTTGTAAGAAGCAGCCAGCAAATGAGAGATCTATAAACCCCGGGAACATGCAGTGCATCACTGGGAATGGTGCTGGGAGATGGATTAGGCATTGAAAATGAGTACTTTGCAGAACAAAGAAGTTTTTATATGATGTCAGAATTTAGAAATTCCCAAGACTGTTTTTTACGGGCAAAGTTAGGTGGGAAGGGAAGAATGGAGGATAAAATTAAATTTCTTAAAAGGATCACCACTGAGGATTAAACACTGGTTGGAAGAGAGGCTAGGAGCCAGATGTGATTTGGGAATGCAGTGAGGGGCAATGGAGGGGAATAGATTCAATACAACCCTGCCCACTTTCTCTACTGGGCTGGGAAATTGATTTAGGGGGAACTAAGCAGGAGATCCTGAAAGGCACTGCACAGTCTTTGGCGGTAAGTTGGGCCTAACTTTAAATGCCTCCAGGCATCTCTCTCCAGGAAAGTCACTTAGGTGAGGACACTGGTTATTGATCCCCAGCTGCCACCAAAGTTCTACTATGCACTAGTGCACATGTCACTCAAGGAAAAGCAAGAAGATGAAATTCCCAGAATCCCCCTGCCACTGTGAAAAGCTTATATATCAGGTGAGAAACAGGGGATAAGAAGGGAGTATTTTTGTCAGGTCCCAGAAGGGTGGATGGGGCAAGTGTTGTGGAATAGGTGAGGGAGGAAGGGTGCCAGGACTTTGAGAAAAGGTCAGAATGGATAGAAAGCTTGGAGTAAAGGAACAGTAATCCTGAGGACAAAGTAATGTCCAGAATTCATGGGTTTTGAACCTGCAAGTGAATTTAAAGTCTACAGCAGGTAGGTCCTGGTGAATGTGCCACAGTCCCAGAACTTCAGGTAATTGATTTTTAATTTATTTTTTGGTAACTACACAATAGTTTAGATGCCCTTTCAACATTGTAAAAGTGGAAAAAGGTGATATGATCATCCCCGCTGAATATGTGGGCAAACGAAGCCTCCCTCCAAAAACTTAGCAGTCCAAGATCACACGGGCCAAGCCAGGAATAGAACCTACAACCTCTTGAATTCTAGCTCCTTCTCTTCCACTTTGCTCACAAAGGGCACATCCACTTCTGAGTGCAAAACTCATGTGGTCCCAGGTACTCTGCCATTTCATGCAAGAAAGACTGTTCCATTCCACAGATGGAGGTTAGCTGTGGTCATAGATGCCATCCTCGCTGGGGAAAAGTTAGGGGCTTCTACAGTCACCTCTAGGGTCTGTACAAATATTTGGCCATCCCAAACACCCTGTGAATCATGATTGTTGAGCCAAGCTGGACAGCGTGTAGTGATTTCCTTCAGAAGGGCTAAGACTACAGTGAAGAAGGCACCTTCCTGGGGAGACCACGTAACCTTTTTCTCTGCCCTGTGGTCTCTTTGCCCTGGGAGACCTGAAACACTAAGGCTCATGGGAGGAAACTGTTAGCTATTTGATGTTGTGAACATCAGCAAGAGAATAGTGATAGCAAGCTGAATGCCCTTGTGTGTGGCATGCTTGGTGTTTAATAACATTTGCCATTCAGAGTCTGATATTTCTCTGAGTTTTACATCTGTCATCACTTTTTAGAAAGTTGAAATCCTACATACATACATGCATACATATACATATATGTACACACATCACACATACTTTTTTCCAACTTCAACAAAAAGAACTATGCATTTTCAATCTGTGTTATATAGGTTTCTTATGAACATAATAAATTCAAATACCTGAATAGCCAAGACAATCCTAAGCAAAAATAACAAAGCTGGAGGCATCATGTTACCCAACTTCAAAATATACTACTAGGCTATAGTAACCAAAACAGCATGGTATTGGTACAAGAACAGACACATAAACCAATGGAACAAAATAGAGATCTCAGAAATAAGATTGCACATCTATGGCCATCTGATCTTTGACAAGCCTGACAAAAACAAGCAACAGGGAAAGATTCCCTATTTAATAAATGTTTCTGGGAGAACTGGCTAGCCTTATGCAGAAAATTGTAACTGGATTCCTTCCTTCCACCATATAAAAAATTAACTCAAGGTGAATTAAAGACTTAAATGTAAAACCAAAAACTATAAAAACATTAGATGAAAATCTAGGCAATACCATTCAGGACATAGGCACAGGGAAAGATTCCATGATGAAAATGCGAAAAGCAATTGCAATAAAAGCAAAAATTGACAAACGGAATCTAAGTAAACTAAAGAGCTTCTGCACAACAAAAGAAATCATCAACAGAGTGAACAAACAACATACAGAATGGGAGAAAATTTTTGCAATCTATCCATCTGACAAAGGTCTACTATCCAGAGTCTATAAAGAACATACACAAATTTACAAGAAAAAAACCAATTCCATTAAAAAGTGGGCAAAAGACATGAACAGATACTTCTCAAATGAAGACATTCATTTGGCAAAAAAATATATGAAAAAACCTCAACATCACTGATCATTGGAGAAATGCAAATCAAAACCACAATGAGTTACCATCTCACACAAGTCAGATGGCTATTATTAAAAACTCAAAAAATATCAGATGCTAGCAAGATTGTGAAGAAAAAGGAACACTTTTACACTCTTGGTGGGAGTGACAATCAGTTCAACCATTGTGGAAGACCATGTGGCAATTCCTCAAAGACCTAGAGGCAGAAATACCATTTGACCCAATAATCTCATTACTGCATATATACCCAAAAGGATATAAATCATTCTATTATACAGATACATGTATGTGTATGTTTATTGCAGCACTATTCACAATAGCAAAGACATAGAATTAACCTAAATGCCTATCAGTGATAGATAGAATAAAGAAAATGTAGTATGTATATACCATGGAATAATATGTAGCCATAGAAAAGAATGAAATCATGTCCCTCGCAGGGACATAGATGGAATTGCAAGCCATTGTCCTCAGCAAACTAATGCAAGAACAGAAAATCAGTCACTGTATGTTCTAACTTATAAGTGGGAGCTGAATGATGAGAATACATGGGCACATGCAGGGGAACAACACACACTGGGGCCTGTCAGAGGGGAGCTTGGGGGAGGGAGATCATCAGGAAGAATAAATAGCTAATGGATGCTGGGCCTAAAACCTAGGTGATGGCATGATCTGTGGAGCAAACCACCATGGCACATATTTACCTATGAAACAAACTTGCACATCTAACACATGTACCCCTGAAGTTAAAATAAAAGTTAAAGAAAAAGAAATAAATTCAAATATTAATTTTTCTTCTTCTCTTCAGAGAATCATTTTAGCATGTAACCTCCTGACTTCTTTACCTGCTTAGGCTGAACTATGATGATTTAGTCATTTTTACAAATGAGCAGTAAAGGGTCAGAATTACACAAGTTAGTGGAAGCATCCAGACCTTCTGAGTTAGATAGTGCACTTTCTACCATAGCACAAGCATCTATGTAATTAGGTCTAAATTTTTAGGCCCAGACTTTTTTTTTTTTGAGGTGGAGTCTCGCTCTGTCACCCAGGCTGGAGTGCAGTGGTGTGATCTCAGCTCACTGCAAGCCCTGCCTCCCAGGTTCACACCATTCTCCTGCCTCTGCCTCCCAAGTAGCTGGGACTACAGGCGCCCACCACCACACACGGCTAATTTTTTTTTTTTTTTTAGTAGAGACGGGGTTTCACCATGTTAGCCAGGATGGTCTCTGTCTCCTGACCTCATGATTCGCCTGCCTCAGCCTCCCACAGTGCTGGGATTACAGGCGTGAGCCACCGTGCCCGGAAAGGCCCAGACTTTTAAACGATATACTTTTTCATAGTTGGTTCCATGAATTATTTAAAAGTTTCATGAAGAAAGACCACTCATTGTGGGCCAAAGGCCATTGATGGCAATCAGACAAGGGATCCAAATTCAGGCCTCCTAGTAACCATTTCCATAAACAACTTTGCTTTCCTGCTCAATGAACAAAGAGATTTCATCAAAATTTTGGAGGAAAAAAGAGAGCATTTATTCTTCAGTCTTTCCCCCCTCTGGAGAAAGCCCAAGTTTGTTTTGTCTATTGGTTTTGAATATTGCATGTGCTACTATCATTTATGAGAATCATTTGGTGATCAGATTGCATGTCTCCCTTGTTTAGGTAGTTCTGCAGATGGATTGGCAGTTGCTCGCATACAGCTGTGCACATCTGGCATGCAGGTGGGTTTTCTGATAGGCTAGCTTGCTTACAAAATGATTTCTTCTGGGAATGAAGAGGAGAGATTGCCCAAGGCCTGAGATGAAGCTGTCCACAAGCTTGGACACTGATTCGTTTATAACAATGGTTTTCTGAGCAGGTAGTTTGGGAAAGATGATGAGAAGCATACACCTAGAAAACGAGGGGTCACAGTTCCCATCCTCAAAGGCGGGTGTGTGCCGAGGCCTAAGTTGGTTTTGTGGGGGTGGGCCTGAGAGAGTTTGGAGAGTTAATGCTCTAGTCAAAACTGCATCTATGGATATTTATGGATGAAATGACATGATAACTTAGAATTGCTTCAAAAAAATCCTGTGTGGGTGTGTGGGGGTGTGTAGGGAATGGGGTTTATGGATGCAACAAGAGAGATGTTGGGTTGATGATTTTTATAGCGGAGTGATTAGTACATGGGGTTCATTGACAACTCACTCTATTTTTATGTATTTTTGAAATTTTCTAGAATAAAAAGTTAAAAACAAAATCTGTTCCTACATATGGGCCTCCAGAAGCACAATTAATCCCGGTAGGCCTCTTGTTAATTCCAGGTAGTGGATGGATGGCTGGTGGGGTGCAGGCACGGACACAGGCCATAGGAGGAGCAGGAGGTGGGTGGGTGGTCCCTCACACAGCCAAGTGAGGGAGAGTGGACTCGGCGCGTTTCTCCTGTGACACGTTATTCTCTGCTGTACCCGTCAGAAAGCAGGTGTCGTTTCATCATGCTCCATAGCTGTCCCCTCTCCTCTCCTCTTCTCCTTGGCAATCTCTCCAAGGAGCTCAGGGTTGCATGGGGCCTAGAAATATGACCAGAAAAGTGCTGGTAGAAACAAAATGGGTACTAACGCCACATTCTGTCAGAATTCCAAACCTAATCTAAGGTATAGCCTGAGAAAAGGAGAAAGGTGAAAGAGAACAGAAAGGTGACAAAGTAAACCGAGAAACCGAGGAAGTTTTAGAAGAAATGCTCATCTTTTGGGAGAGAGAAATGCTCATCTTTTTGGCCATCTCCTTGCTAATAGAACATAGAGATGCCCAGCAGAAGTGAGGGGTGAGTGCCTCAGGCCACCAGAAGAGAAGAGGGCGGCCTCTCTGGCCGTTGATGTGCTGGTAGCAGCTGACTCTGCCCCACGCTCACCAGGAGAAGGTCATCCTCTGGATTTCTAACAGCCTTCGTGGAGGAAGCAGCGGCTAGCTTTCCACAGGACAGCCTCTGCCAGGCCCCCTTTCGGACCCTTCCAAAACCGAAAGTGCTCTGCATTAAGCTCCTAAATGACCTTTCCATTCCTGACTCCGGTTGGTGTCTATGGTTAGCTTCCCTCCTTTCCTCCTGGGGACACTGAGGTCTGGGGTAGCGGCCCTGGAGCCATGCCACGGGAGCCAGTGCCTGGGCAGCGAGGTGAGAGCACCAGCGGCTTCCAGAGAGTCCATATGGCTGCGTGACCACGAATAGCTGCACCGACTCGAAAAAGACGCCCACTCCTCTGAAACACACTCTGTGTGCTTGAGTCAGACACATTCTGTTCTCTCCATCCTGACGGGAGCCTCCGTGAGATCCACTCTCAGTCGAGGGGTCCCTACAACTTCTCTTCTTGAACGCCCACTCTCCCAACCTGTTTTTCTTTGTATCCGCTGCTCTCCCTGTGTCTTCCTCCCGCCTCTGACTCTATCCTGCACCCCCTTCCCATCTCTCTGGTCTGTGCCTCCCTTCCCCTGATTCCTCCCACCAGCCTGTCACTGTGCCGCCGCCCTCCTCTCCCTTCCCCACCCCGCCCCCTCCCGCTGCTTCTCTCTGCTCCACACAGCTGGACTCTCTGGGGATGTGGCTGTTTGGGCTGCAGTTCTATGGGCACAGGTGGCACTGGCAGATGCAAGTCCTTTCCATTCATGTGGGTAAACAGTAAACATTATATTAAAATATTCATCAGCAGGCCCTCCGTCTGAATGTTAATCTGGGGCCGGAGCTGATTCATAGTCGCCAGCACCAGCTCCTGGGCAGAGCCCGACAGTGACGATGCAACTCTGCAGCAGTAGAGTGGTCAGGAGAGGTCGGCCCGGTAGCAGAAGCATTGATTTTGCATTTGGTTTAAGAGTGATACACGGTGGAGCTTTCTGGCCAGAGAAACTGCCTGTCTGCCTGGGGAGGAAATGCTTTTGTAGGGCAGTCACTGCAGCTGAGCGTGGCTGGACCTGAGCAGACCTGTAGAACAAGCAGGTATCTGACACTGGGCTCCTGGTTGCCTGTTTGACTTTTGTATTTATATGTCTGGCTATGTGCAGAGTGCTAACAAGCCCAGTGGCTCCTTAAACACTCACTGGTGATCCATTTGTTCTCTGTCGTTAACGGTGGCACACCATGTATCTATTCCATTTCACAGTTAAAGCCTAGGAATCCTGCTGGATTCTGGACAATGCCTCAATGACATCAAAGAAAAATCTAGACTCTTTCTAAGGGATAGATTTTTGGAGGAAGGATGGCACACATTTCTCAGTGTCTAAAACATTTCTTTCTCAGGAACTTCTTTCCGATAATGAATCTAGATCCCTTGTACTCCGGGGGAGTTGAAAATGGGTCAGGCATGGTGCTCTAAGTGAGACTCTTCATGTATAAGAGACCTCTGTTAGCTCACACACTGTCTTCAGCATTCACTTCTGCAGCATTCACGGCTGCATTCATTCATTCCTTCATTGCTCACCCACTCATTTATCCGATGACCATTAATGGATTGCCTGCCCAGTGACTCATACTGGGCCAGGCAAGAGTGAAGAGACGAGTTGTCCTCCCGGCCTGCCCTTGAGAATTCACAGTCCAGTGCAGAAGAGAGACAGATACATCGTGCACAGGGCAATTAGTCAGTGCAAAGAGCTATGGGAACCTACATGAGGGAGTGACAACACCTCACAGATGTTGTTTCAAGAGATTTTTGAGCTCCTCAAAGGCAAAGATCCTACTATAGTCATATGTTTAATTTTAGTGGTTGCACAGTGCCTGCTTCATAGTGAGTGCTCATGGAATGCTTGTTGAATGAATGAATGAAGGTTGTTCTTAGGACACAAAGATGTGAAAGATGATCCCTGCTATCCAGGAGCTTAGCTTTGTTGGGGAAACAAGAGATTATTGAAGGCATGAGTAAGCATGGGGTCCAACAGTCACCTCCTTACTGAGATCTTCTAAATTTCCTTTCTATAATACCCCCACTGTACCCCATACGGGGATATCTAAGCACCCACAAAACTTTACTATATATTGTTTGTGTCTGCCTCTCTAGCTGGACTACATGGGACCAAGCTCTGGGAATAGTCCACCCTGCGGCCATTCCCTCAGGACACATCCATGACAATTACATGCTGTCTAACTGAACTTGTATATTGAGGCAGAGTGGTACTCATGACATCAGAGGTGCCGTTTGTGCAGAGAGAAGCTGAGACCTGCGTCAGGCACTTCACATAGGCAGTCACAATAATCCTCGCACACTCAACCTGTCTCTTTTTGAACTCATTCAGGAGGCGGAGCAGAATTCAGAAGTCTTGCTAGAGTCGCTGAATATCACATTGTGTTACTTCCCCACATCCTGTCACCATGCCTCTGAGAAACACTGGATTATACTGTGGGGAGAGCCTTTCAACATCCTGCTGGCTGATGTTTAACATCCCACTCTCTTCAAGGCATTTTGGAATTGATGTGAAGCAGTCTTTGCATTGTTTCTCTATATAGAGAAATTCATGTTCTCGTGAGTTTTCCTGTTATTAAAATAGAAAGGCTCATCACTTTTATTTTTTGAGTGCCTGATTCCCACAGATACTAGAAAATGATATCTGTGTCCCTGCTATTTTAATACTCCAGTATATATGCTACTGAGGTCTGTTGGAGCCAAATTCGTCTCACTAATTTAAATACCTTTCACCAGGTATTCCCCAACTTCTCCTTGTTTTCCCACCCTGCCAATCTGTGTTGATGTGCTACATATGTCTCTCTAATAACCTGGGTGGGAGCTCAGCACACACATGGCTCCTTATTCCATGGAATAAGTAAAAATTAAAGTGCTGGCTGGCACGCAGTCTTCTTGGTGACTTGGGGCTGCCATATGCAGAAGCATCTCTGGCACTGTTTACTGAAGTCTCTCATTTTCTGTCTTGCTGGGATCTGGGAATACTTTAAATATTCAGCTTGAGGTAGTGCTTAACATTTATTAACTGCTGATTCTGTGCCAGGCACCGGGCAGGGCATATCCACATTCATCTCACCCACCCCCCCCAACCCCCAACGAGACCATTCTGTGAGGCTGTAAAATGGTCCTCATTTTATAAACAAGAAATGGAGGCTCCGAGCTGAAAGGAACTGGCTCCAAGTCTCCTAGCTGTTAAAAAGGGACACAGGAGTTCTCATCTAACCTTCTGTGTTTTATAGACATCTGTATAGGGCTTACTGTGTTCTAGATGCCACTGTAAGCATTTTACAAACATGAACACTTTTAATCCTCATAACAACCCTGTGAGGGAGGTAGTATCTGATGCTAACAGATAAGGAAACTGAGACATGGAGGGGTGGAATCACTGCCCTCATTTATCTAGCTGCAGCACTCTGCCGCCTCTCCCCCATAGGTCCTAGACTTCAAGTCATGCCTGTCCAGGCCAAGGGTGTTAGAGAGGAGATCAAAACAGAACAAAGTTCATCCTGAGGCTAAAAAGCTCACTCTTTTCTGATTTTCTTAATTGTGATACTAATTGCACAGCTGTCTAGGCATTCTTCTTTTCCTGCTTGCTTTTTTTTTAATAATCCTTCAGGGAAAAAAATAGTACTTACAATCTAATTTTCCAGAACACATACTTTGCGGCCAGCCCTCCCTTTCCTCTTCTCTTTGCTTCCCCTTGCTTTTGGTTTGGCGTGGGAGCAGAATCCGCTAACTCTGAGAGATCATGTGCTCCTCCGCCTGCCCCATCTCCCTCTCTCTCACCGTCAATTACAGCAAATGTCATTAATTTGAAAGGCAAGGGACCAGGAAGAATGGATTTTGAATTAACTAGTTCAAATAATCTGATATTTTTACTGGAGCATGACAGGGTATCCAGTTAGCTGGGGAACAACAATTGCTTCCAATTGTGCATTCTCTTGGATAAACCGATATCTGCTTAACAAGGTTTTTCTGTAAAGGGCAATCAAATAGTCATTTGTGTTTCACTGGGCATCTGAGCCTGGATCCTAATGCCTAGGGCAGCTGCTGTTGTGTGTTGTGTTGTACTGCCCTGTGGGAGAAATAAGTTTCCACTTCATGCAAGAAAGCATGCTTCTGGGACTTTCTGGGGCTCAGACATATTATCTGCCCTAGGCCCTCATTGGTACCATGAGTCAGTCCCTTGGATTCTTTAGTGTTAGGTAATAATCATCAGTGCTTATATTAAACACATCCTGGCTGGGCACGGTGGCTCACACCTGTAATCCCAGCACTTTGGGAGGCCAAGGCGGGAGGATCACCTGAGGTCAGGAGTTCGAAACCAGCCTGGCCAACATGGTGAAACCCTGTCTCCACTAAAAATAGAAAAATTAGCTGGGCGTGGTGGTGCACACCTGTTGTCCCAGCTACTCGGGAGGCTGAGGCAGGAGGATCGCTTGAACTCAGGAGGTGGAGTTTGCAGTAAGCCGAGATCGTGCCACTGCACTCTAGCCTGCGTAACAGAGAGAGGCTCCATCTCAAAACAACAACAACAACAAAAAAAAAAAAACAAAAAACAAAACAAACAAACAAAAAACAAATCCTGCTTGGGTCTTGTAAAATTCCTGGTAGCAGAAATGATTAACAATTCACCAAAATCTGGTGCAACCTCTTGCATAGTAAGAAATTGCTGCCAGGAGCAGCTGCATCACTACAGGCTACATTATCCAGCCCCTGGCATTCAGATCCAGTTTTTGTTGATGGTATATGAGCCTGAGTGGTCTGTGTTGCTCCCAGGATGAGAATGGAATGTAGGTGAGTCTTTCTATTTCTTCTCTATCTGCTAGCTGGATGCAAGGATTCTCAGGACCAAGGAATGGTGGAGCCATAATGCAGAGAAAGAAGCCTTAACCCCTTGGTCATCACAAAGAGGAAGACTATCCTGCTGATGAGAACACCCATATTGAGCTGGTACGAGAGAGGAAAATAGCCTTCTCTTGTGCAGCATCTATTTGTTCCCACAGCTCTTGTTAGCCTAACTTGTGCACCATCATCCATCCCTCTTTTATTCTTGTGTTTTTCTTCCTAGCATAGGCAGAGGAGGTCCATGCCCTAGTTTGAAGCTAAGCAGAGAAGGAATATGGTATTGGGGAAAACCATCGAGGGAGGGCATACATGCTGGAGAGCTGGCAGAGTGCAAGGAGGTGGGAGTTCAAAACCTGACTATATAAAAGTCATCCCCTGGGTAGTAACTTAAGTGAGCTGCTTATCTGGTATGGTCAATTACCATGCAGCACATATAACCGTTAGTATCATCATCTATTAATAATATGTGCTATATTAACGTGGTTGCAGCTGCATTTGATGATAGCATTAAACTGTTTGCTCTGTCTTCTGTTGCTCATATTCAGGCTACCACACTTTGTGTAACAAGGTCGTTTGGTCACACTTAAAAAGAAAAACAACAAGAGAGGCAACATTAGCGGAAAGAAAACCTATGAAAGTCGACATACCACAAAGCACATGCCTCGGGCTTTGGCTCCTTCAAGGTTGATATTGTGTGGGATCTCGCCAATCATGAGTTTAGTTTCTGGCTTGTTTTTGTTTTTGTTGTCAGCTTTTCCTTTCCAAATATACACAGAAGAGGCAAAAAAAAAAATTGCTTCAGAGTAGAAATTGGACATGACATCATCTTCTTCTCCAATTAAAAATTACAAAGGAAAGCATGCCTCATGAGTAATAATAATAATCACAATTAAAATAATGGACAGGTTTGAGTATTTAATATGGGCCAGCAGAACTCTAAGGGCTCCACTCATCACATGCAGGATCGTAAAGTTGGGCTCTCCCTGCAAGACTGATGGGAGCTGACCTGGCTTCTCCCTGCTCCTTGGCCCATCCCATTACCTTTGTTTCCCATGTACCTCCGGCTCAACTTAAGCCCTTGGTGTATGTTTTGCATGTGCAGCCCCTGTTCACATTCCTCCACACCCTCCCTTCTGGAATGATCAGACTCTGCACCACATCTTTAGCAGGTGTGGCCTTCTTTACCATATCCCTTTGTCCTATGCAAAGGTCTTCTTCTGGCTAGGTTTTTCTGGGGAAGAATGGCTAATCAAGAAAATTACTCCTTATAATTAGTTCATCAAAGTGCTCCCCTTATAGCCATCAGATGCCGTCAGTGTCCTGGTTCACGTGCCCTGAAAGTCCTTCTGGAGTGGGTTAGAGTGAAAGGAGAACCTACCTTTATTGTGGTTTCTCTCAGCGGGAAGTACACAGGCCTGTTTCTCTCTTTCATTCCCTCTGCCTCTCGTCCCAGTCTATCTACTACATAACTACTGTTGCCCCTACCATATGTTTAGAATAAGACTGAACTTGTTTGACAAGCACAAGTCATGGTACAATACAGCAGAAAATCTGAAAATGAAAGTAATCCGGAAAATACAATGCCTATGGATGTGGCCATCAGAGTCTGGACTTCACATGTAACTTGCCTCATGTCTCTCCTACCCCCGCATATGATGATAATTCTTGTTCTGTGGAAGCCTCAATATACTTGAGACTTGAACCAAATGGGAACAATAGTCAAGTCAGAACAGCAGCCTGGCGGAGCTCAAAGGCTGACGTTTCACCACGTGGGGGACATGAATGAGTCACTACTTCCAGGAGGGATTTTTTAGCTTCTACTATGACACATCAGTCACTTGAGTTTCTCGGAATGAATATGGAGCTCAGGCAGTTGCTTGCTAGAAGGGAAAGCTAAAAAGTGGAGCTCAGGCCTTACAAGTCACATTCTCCTCAGTTTCCATTTTTCTTGTGTGGATGTAGAATTTCTAAGTGGATTTGGGGCCTGGGAGGGCCTCCAAAGCCCAGTGGCTCTGACCTAGCTGCAGACCCAGTAACCCCAGGACCCTGTAATAGGCCCAGGTGAATAGAAGCTGTGTGTTGACAACAAATGATGCTGGGATGAGGACTGGGCGGGCAGGGAAAACCAAGGCTGGGCTGGTGCTGGGTGACCTTCGGGACAAGTGTGTGTTTGACTTCTGTGCTTCTCTACAAGACTCAGTTAGAGTTTTGTTTTAAAAGCAGAACCAGATGCTGCCTCTGAGCTCAGCTTTAGGGCTGACAATAAATTAGGAAAAGAGGGCTCCATGCAGCAAGGCAGCAGGGCAAAGAATGCAGCATGCCCTAAAAAAGCCATTAAGACCATGTCACAGAAGGGGAGTCTCCCTGTTCAAAGGTGCTGGACAGAAGAGGTAAGGAGCAGGAGGATGCTTAGCCCTTTGCCTGGCTTTCCCCTTTTAGCAGTTGCACTGTTAGCTAAATGCGATCTTGGCAAAGAAATAGGCATCCAGTCCTAATGGGAAAGGAAGAAAAATAGAGCCAGGCAGAACAGCAATGGGCTTGTGCTCCAGTGGCTTAGAAAGGAGTCCAAGATGTCCCCAACATTTCCATCCCCTGGTATACACACCTTGTGTGATGCCTCCCCGTGAGTGTAATGAGAAACCTGTGAATATGGCGGGAGATCATGCCCATGATTATGTTGTGTTACAGGGCAATGGGGAGTTTGTAGATGCCTTTAAGTTCTCTAATTAGCTGACTTGAGTTAATCAAAAGGGGTAAGTCAGTGGACACATTCTGATGTGGAGAATGCTGGAGTGCTATGTTCAGACCTCCTCTTTGGGGCAGACTCATTGAACTCCCATGCAGGGAATATTGACTGTTGAAAGCTCACAGTTGTGGCCCTTACTGAGAATTGCCCTGGGATAGAGGGAACTTCCCCATGCAAGACTTCCCTTTCAAGATCTTGGCAGGGATACAAACTCCTGGCTCCTTGCCTCAATTTGACACAATTCTGATGGGTCATCTTAGTTCCAGAACTTCCTATAGGGTCAACTGAGGCCTCAGTTAAAGCCACATATGAGTCAGTTCTTCCCACTGCTCAATCTTGCCTTCCTCACCTTCTTAGAGGCCCATCTCCCAAAAGTTTCCCCCAATAAACCTCTTGCATGCAATTCCCTGGCTCAGAATATGTTTCCAGGAAAACAGGTCTAAAGCAATGAATAAGAGTTAGCACAACAAAGATGCAGTGGCGAGGGTTACAGACAGGGAGAACAGCACCTGCAGAAGCCTAGATGAAAGTGAGGCTTTTGAACTTCAGAAGACAGTATATAAATTAACATGGTTGGAGTATAGAGTTGGAGGGTGGGAGAGATCAGAAGGTGTGAAATACATGATCAAATATGCCCAAGGCTGTAGGATGGATGGACCCCCTAGATGAACCAAGGATATTCTTTGTTTTTTTAAGGGGTTCTGCAATTATCCCATAAATATTGGAGCAGGGCTCGAGTGCCTGACACACGATCTTGAAATGTGGTCAGCATATGCTCATCCCAACCCTGCTCCCTGGGGTGTCCACGTGTGAATTAGAGAAAATAGGATGCCCCGCTGCAGTGGTGTATGAATGGACACAGGTCCTTATGAACAGCCAGTACACGTTGCTGAGGATGACTGGGAGACTAGAGGACCCATGGCCGGGGGAATGGAAACCTCTCTAAGATGAGAAGGTACAGCTGAAGGGGCCCCTGGAAGGCTGCATTCCAACAGTAATGGGTCCTGAGGATGGATCCCAACCAAGGACAGAGCTTATGCCTCGGTGCTCAGAGTTTAAGGAAGTGCAGACCCGTGCTCTTTTTCTGTAATGGACTGTAATAGCACTATTCATATGGAAGGAATCAATATATTTTTAGAGTGTTATATTATCATATACTATCTATAAATTAAGTTATTATATATAATACATGAGAGTACTTGGTAAACGGAAAAAGAGCTGTACAGATGAAAGCTATTTTGTCTTCTTCTATGGTATTTATGTAAATGAGCCGACAGGGATGACTGTCACCTGGAAACTGTAAATCCGTGTACAAATGAGAAGCTGAATGATTAGGTATTTCACAAGGTACCTTGGGCCCCAGGCAGGCAGGTCCTGGCTTCCATTCCACAAGGGCAGCTTTCTCCCAGCAGAATGAGCGCTGTGTGCAGAGCGAGTGGGCTGAAATCTCACGACGCTCCATTCACGGAGCCGTGGAATAACAGCATTCAAGCTGAGCAATTTGCAGAGAGTAAATTAAGGGGAATAAAAATCCTGTAACAGATCCTGGAAGGAGGGAGGAGACAAAGAGGAAGATGGGGGAGGCAGGCAGAAATTTTTTAGCAATGCCTTCCTTTTGAGGTAATCTGTTACGTGCAGCCTGCAGGGAATGGAAGTTAGACCAAATTGTGCCCCCATGGAATGCTCTTCCGAGTGGGATGTTGAGTCTACACATTGACAAAGGGCGTCTAGTCTCCAAAAGCCTTCTCCAAGGCGCAGTCTCATGGCAGATGCTGCGATGGGCTGCACGGTGGGGTGTAGGAAGAAGGCTTATGTCCAGGAGCTCTTCGAGGATTCACACTTGTTTTGCCAATGATGAGGCTGGTCCTAGAAGGAACTGGTCTTGGAAGGGAGTTTCTAGGTTGAAAAATCTCCCTTGGGCTCAATGGTTCAGCTAACATCTTTAATATTTCATATTACTGTGATTCCAGCTGTCACTTCTCATTTAACCAATGTTCAATGAGTGGCTGTCTTTTCTAGGCCCAGTGCTAGGCGCTCTGCATGCATTATCACTGCATCCCTTACAATACTGCAAGGTAGGTACCATTAGTATCTGTTTTATAGATGTGGACAGAGGCTTCAAGAGGATGGATAACTGCTCCACCCAAGCAGAGGACACAGGTAGCGGTGAGCATAGCTCACTAGAATCCACACTTTGTGTAGCTGCTAACATCTCGCAGCTTCAGCAGCCCCTAAACTCCATCCTTCGCCCTCACCCCTGCCTTGCCTCTGCTGTGAGTTGGGTGCTCATTTCTCCCACTCACGCTGGCTGTGGCTGCTGTCTCCAGGTCTACTCAGTGTGGAGAGCACCTCCTGCTCTGCCAGCCGAGGTCCCTGTGGGTCAGTCCCCTCCCCAGGGCAAGTGAGTCCTGCTGCTCCCTCAGCATGGAGCCCCCGCCCCTCCATAAGGAAAACGTTTAGTCAGGAAAGCTCCAGGAAAGCTTGGTCAGAGTGGTTATCAGAATCGGGTCCCCAGCAGAGTTCATGTGTTGGAGCCCTAGTCCCCCAGACCTCAGAATGTCACTGTATTTGGAACTAAGGCCTTTAAAAAGCTGATCAAATTAAAATAGGTCTTATGGGTGGGTCCTACTCCAGTATGACTGGTGTCCTTATAAGAAGAAGAAATTTGGACACAAGTACAGAGGGAAGATGACGGGAAGAGACACAGGGAGGAGGTGGCCATCTAGACGCCAAGGAGAGACGCCTGGAACAGATCCCTTTCTCACAGTCTGCTGACACATGGACCTCGGACTCCCAGCCTCCAGGACTGTGAGGCTATACCTGCTTAATGTGCAAGTCCCTGCCTGTGGGACGGTGTTCGGGCAGGTCCGCAACCGAATACAAGGTCATCTCCAGTCTGCAGCCCCCACACCCACACAGGCTGTCTCGGCCGTGCCCACCTCTGCTCCTCCCTCTCCCGCGTGTTTTGGCTGCTTGGCATTTATTTAGCCCTCTCTGCTGACAGGAGCGGCTCTGCGCCACAGTACAACAGGAAGCCTGGCTCCCCTGCAGAACTCTTTCCCACTGGGCTCATCTCCGGCTTCCCCGGGCGAGGCAGGAGCGGGACTGACAGGCTGGCTGACAGGCAGCTGAGAGATCCCTACCCAGGGCTAACAGAGCGGAGTGAGCAGGGGGGCCGCGCACTAAGCATGCGTTCTCAGCCCTGTTCCCTTCACGGGGACGCTGGGGCCTTTTCCAGGAGGTCAGCACCTCCGCCTCGCTACACCGATGGAGGAGGCCAGAGACGTCCGAGCAGCCCCTGGGCTGAGGCAGGAACTGAGATCCCCTGAAGACGCTGCCCACGCCCGAACCAGCACCGCCTCAGTGGGCAGCGTGCTGCCGGAAAAATGTCTGGGTGTGAATCCCAGCTCTGCCATTGATTGGCTGTGTGAATTTAGGCAAATTACTCAACCTCTCTGAATAGTTTTCTCCATTTATAAAATTGCAATTCTCAATTAATAGGATTGTTATGAAGAGCATATAAGAAACAACAGATGAAGCCGGACATGGTGGCTCACCTGAGCCATCCCAGCACTTTGGGAAGCCAAGGTGGGTGGATCACCTGGGGCCAGGAGTTCAAGACCAGTCTGGCCAACATGGCAAAATCCTGTCTCTACTAAAAATACAAAAATTAGCCAGGTGTGGTGGCAAATGCCTGTAATCCCGGTCACTCGGGAGGCTGAGGCAGGAGGATCACTTGACTCCAGGAGGTGGAAGTTACAGTGAGCTGAGATCACACCACTGCACTCCAGCCTGGGCGACATAGGGAGACTCTGTCTCGGAAACAACAGATGAAATGGATTCTGTAAATGATGGCCACAATAATTACCTACCAGGTGAGGTGGGATAGAGAGAAGAATTCGGAAGCCATTCTTAGTGGCACTAGGCTGCTCTGGAAGGATGATTCTATGAAGGAACACTGAGTAATAGAAGCCTCCTTCAACTTTCTGAATGAGCCTCAAAACACTTTTAAAAAGGTGCTGATTCGAGAGTGCCTTTCTGTTATATTGGTTCAGAAACAATGTGTTTCCTGTTTTCCTTCCAAATTGTTAGTGGTCATTGAGAGCACTTTTGTGGGTTATATTCTAGCCAACATTCTAAACACTTATGTTAGCTCAGTTAGAAACTGAATCATGTCCCCCCAGATTCATATGTTGAAGTCCTAACCCCCAGTACTTGAGAATGTGGCTGTTTTTGGAAATAGGACACATAGGAGTGTGATGATTAATGAAGCCGTTAGAGTGGGCCCTAGGCTAATCTGACTGGCATCCCTATAAGAAGAGGAGACTGGAGCACATGGCGAGGGGACACACACACACATGGGGAAAAGGCTCTGTGAGGAGGCAGCAAGAAGACCCCCTTTGCAAGCTTAGGAGAGAGGCCTCAGAGGAAACGCATCCTGCCAATACCTCAATCTTGGACTTCAGCCTCCAGAACTGTGAGAAAATAGACTTCTGGTTTTGAAGGCTCACAATCTGCAATCACTTGCTAACAACACAATCACAGCAAACAAACACAATCATCACAACAAAGAGGCAGGGAATAGCGTTGGTCCCATTTTGATTCGTTCACTTATTTGGTGCAGATTTTCTAGGCACCCACTCTTGGCCAGGCCTCAGTTAGGTGCCAAGGATGGAGTGGACACAGGCTTGCCCTGGAAGAGATAAAAGACCAGTGTGCTTATGCGAGGTGGAGACAGACAAGTAAGCAGACCCTAACAGTACAGCAGGGGTACGTGTCACAACACGGAGTGTGCGGCCAACAGGGACCCGGTTATACCAAGGGTCCTGAAGCCAAGTCAGATGGGGTGTATGTAAAGTCTTCATTCGGGTTCGCTGGTCATTGTTTGCAAAGCCCTTGCCATTGATCTGTGGATAAGGACAGCCTCAGTAGCTGAGCCTCCACCTCCCTCTGCAGTGGTGGGTGTGCCCCGCTGGGGGTGGGGAGCAGGGGCAGTGTGTGGCGATACAGGCCAATGAGGATGGAGTTGCTATGATGCACCCTCAGTGCCACATGAGATTTCATGGGTTGCCTGGGAATCCTGATTTCAAGGATTCCAAATATTAATTCACCTGCAGGCTCATTTGGGTCTTCCCATAATGGTCTTCCCTCTTTCTGCTTTCCCAGATATGAAACCCACTACGCTGCCATCAGAGTTCTTTTTTCTAACATAGAACCACAGCTAATGACAACTGAACACTCCTATGTGCCAGGAATGTTACATGAGTCCTTTGATATCATCGCCTGATGGAGTCCCACAGTCTCTCTGAGTATCTGAGGCTGTTGCTAGCCCTTGCTTTCTTGTCTGTCAGCCTCACGTCTGAACCCCCTTTCCCTGTCCCCCTACCTGACACAGGCCTATATAGCCTCAACCTCATCCTTGTTCTTTCTTCTCTCTATAACAGTTCTCAGCCTCAAATGTTTTCTCTATCCACCCAGCATAATGAACTCCTACACATCCTTCAAGACCCAGTTTCTTCTATTTGTTTTCATGCAATACTCAGAAAATACTTCTATTAAAATACTTATCACAATGTATCACCTCCAACATGTTTTCTTGTCTCTGTCTGGCACCAGCCTGAGTGATAAGGAGGGGCTGTCTGTTCATTTTGTATCTTCAGCATTTAGCACATCAGTGATGCAAAGTGGGCATTAAAGCAACCTCTGTGGAATTTACTTATCTATTTATCTTTGATTTTTCTCCTTTTGAATTCTGGTGTTTTTGCTGTAGGAACAATCAACTATAGTCTTAACCCTTTTTAAAAAAGACTGTGTATCCAGGAACAGAAAACCAAACACCACATATTCTCACTCGTAAGTGGGAGTTGAACAATGAGAACACATAGAGACAGGGAGGGAAACATCACACACGAGGACCTGTTGGGGGGTGGGAGCAAGAGGAGGGAGGGCATTAGGACAAATACCTAATGTATGTGGGGCTTAAAACCTAGATGATGGGTTGATGGGTGCAGCAAACTACCATGGCCCATTTATACCTATGTAACAAACCTACACGTTCTGCATATGTATCCCAGAACTTAAAGTAAAATTAAAACAATAAATAAATAAATAGATTGTGTATCTTTAAGTAAGAAGAACCCTAGATACAGCCCTGTTGGTTGCTGTGGTGGGCAGCCTTTGGGATGGTCCCCAGTCATGCCACCTCCTGGTGGGAATTAGACACCCTTGTCTAATTCCCTCCCCTGGAGTGGGGGCTGGATTTATTGACTCACTTCTAACAGTTAGAATATGGCAGAAGTGACTGGATTATAAAAAGATCAGGTCACTTTTAATACTGGGTTATAAAAA
Source organism: Rhinopithecus roxellana (assembly GCF_007565055.1). Lineage (NCBI taxonomy): Eukaryota > Metazoa > Chordata > Mammalia > Primates > Cercopithecidae > Rhinopithecus > Rhinopithecus roxellana. The sequence continues at coordinate 125,469,612 of NC_044556.1, forward strand.
GGCTGTGGCTTCTGCGCTGGGGCTTTTTCTGTCTCAAACTGCTCACTGTGGCGGGAGCCAGCTGCCATGTAAAGTAGCCCTGTGGAGAGGCCCACATGATGAGAAGCAGAGGCCCCCAAGGACCCATGGGTGTGCGTGGGAGCAAATCTTTCTCCAGTTCTGCCTTGAGATGACTGCATCCCCAGCTAACAGCTTGATTGTAACCTCACAAGAGACCCTGAGCCTGAACCAACCAACTAAGCTGCTTCCAGATTCCTGGCCCTCAGAAACCATGAAGCACTGGATGATTGTTGTGTGAAGCCAGTTAGCGTGGGGTCATTTGTGACTCAGCAACAGACAATTAATACAATCATGTTCTCAAAACGACTTTCTTGTACTTCTCCCTTCTAACTCCTGCTGCACCACGTGAGTGAGCTCATGGGCAGAAACTATCTCATGTTTCCTAACGGTGTGAGTCAGCCCTAGTCAGCCCCCTCCCCAGAAGTAGATGATAGATTCTTTGAAGGCAGGGACTGTACCTTAAAAGTAAATAGACATTGTTCACAAAGTATTTATAGAATTAACTTGGAAGAATTTTCCTGTTTCCTAGCAGAAAACCAGTAGGAGCCATTATTTTGCTGGGGTAATTGTTTCTAGTTTTCTCTTTCTCTCTGGACCAGCCTAGGAAGTATGATCCTTCCTCCGCCAGTGGTGTGTTTATTTGATAACAGTAAAGAAAAGAAAAGTTTTTGACCAAACACCTACAAGCTTTTTTCAATTACCTGGTAAAGGCACTTAAGCTGAACTCTTTTGCAGCACTGATCCTTTTCTTTCTCCTTTTCGAATTGCTAGATGGGAGAGAAAATGGTCTTTGGATGATAAAGCCTGTTTCCAGGTTATCTTTGAGAAAAATGTAATCCACTGTATTCTTCTGCTCCGAGTTTTTCTCCTGCCTCCTGATTTTCTTGGCTTTTATCTCCTTTTCATTATTTCACAGTTGCCTGGCACCTAAAAAACTTCTCCCTCCCTAACTCCCTGACCCTCATTTTCCAGAGTTTGTTTCATGGCACTTCCAAGCCACCTCACCCCTGATGCTTGACACTAGGTTGAGAAAAAGCTGGCAGAGAGGACAGGCTTCTAGAAAATGATCTTTTCCAGTCAACTCAATAATAGCTTGGCCTAATAGTAAACCTAAAGAGTTAAGAATTCATAGTCTGATGTTAGTTTGAAAGGGCTGTATCTAAACTCTTTCTAACCAATGAAGAATGGATGCTTTGTTAAATGTAGAGATCTCTGGACCAGGGACCATCTTGTACTATATTTTTAAATTTCCTTCTTTTTCCTGGGGATGGAACTAACATTTTCCAAATGGTGGAGACAGGCTTTATGGGGGGTATGTATGTGTATGTGTTAAATTCTTTTCTAAAATGTATTTAAGGTCCAGGCACGGTGGCTCACACTTGTCTGTCTGTAATCCCAACACTTTGGGAGGACGAGGTGAGTGGATTGCTTGAGCCCAGGAGTTTGAGAACAGTCTCGGGAACATGGCAAAACCCTATCTCTATAAAAAATATAAAAATTAGCTGTATGTGGTGGTGCATGCCTGTAGCCCCAGGTACTCAGGAGGCTGAGGTGGGAGGAACACTTGAGCCCAGGAGGTGGAGGCCACAGTGAGTCATGTTTGCACCACTGCACTCCAGCCTGGAAGACAGAGCAAGACTCTGTCTCAAAAATAAATAAAATAAATAAAATAAAATAAAATAAAATGTATTTAAGGGTTTTTCTATTCTAAGTTCAGGGACTTTGTTTTGTCTACAAATTACATCCTCATCTTAAAAGTGCACTTGATCCTAAGAACTGTGAAGACCTTTGCCCAAAGCGAAATAAAAAAAAAAAAAGACACCACAAGTTACCATCCATGTGTGCAAAAGTTATCTGTTACTTTTGACCCTGACTCAGTTTACAACCTCTATCCTGTGTCCACCATGGCCTTTCCTGGTGAGTCAGCACCATCATTATTGTTTCCTACCCCTCTTCCAGGATGGAGGTCATTGTACCAGGTGAGTGGTTAGGTAAAGCAAATAATAACTATGGTCAAATAATGTCCCTATAACTACAAGCTGTTGGAAAACTCTTAACTGGAACTACAAACTCCTGATTCAGGAAATCATAAAAAAAGAGAGTAAATAAGTATCTGGAATTTCAAATCAAGATAGTATTATTTGCTTATTTAAAAGCAAGTTTATTCTGTAAATCCAGGAGTTGGGAACATTTATCTTTAAAGTATCAGATAGTAAATTAATGAGATAGCTTTGCCACAGCTTCCCCTGAAGTGATAGTATCCTAGAATTGGCAGATTATTTTTCTAGAAAGTTTAGCAAGGATATTTTTTACAACGTTCCCCGAAATTGTTCAGTTCCGAATTTATATAGAATGCACATTAAGACTAGTTTAGAGTAGAATTACTGAAAGGAATTAGCTGCTTATATGGCAAAAATATCACCAACACGGAGATGAATAGCCCACTCTTGCCTTGCAAAAGTGGATGTAATAGTTTTGTTACACAACTTCCTGCCCCAATTCAGCTAATTTTTCCTGCCAACAGAACCAGAGTGTGGGCCTGTGGGACTCTCCGAGTTGGGACTCCCTGGATCCCTTAGCTTCTGTTTCTTCATAAGCAAGCCTCAGAGCCCGGTGCAGTAAACATATAATAAAACAAAGCTCTGCTGCGATTGAAACAACAGAGCATGCACAGCAAATTAATTTAAATAAAGCATGTCAAATATTTGCTTCACTTTAAATTCATAAAATGCCATTTCATTAAATTGTGTTTTCATTTATGTCAGGCAACTGTCATGCCAAAGCTACTTTTTATTATTTTAGAAGTCAGGAAATGTAGGAAAATACACTTTTAGAATAAAATACTGTCATGATAAAGATATTTGAGCCCTGTAATATTGATTTTATAGAGGAATGATGGATTGTGAAGTCTAAGGTTTTATTGTACTGCAATTAGAATAAACATTCATGGAAGGTCTCTACATCCCCTCTATGATAACCCTGTAACAACCGCCATTTGGCACCTCTGAGAAGTAACCCTCCTGGCTCTCATGACTCATGCACATCTTGTAGTGAGAGGCAGGGGTCTCAGCAGGCTGGGATCAAGACAGGGATGCTAAGGAAAATAAGAAGGCCTGCCTGAAAGGGAAGTTAATTTGTGAGTCATGGGGCCACCACTTCTAACTCCTGGGACTGCTTCTCACATTGACAAATCTCTGAGTTCCCCTTTCCTTCCCCTGACCCCTTGTGAGGTGATCATGGACTCTCCTCCCAGAAAGGCACAACAATCCTGAATTTTGGAACTCTTTCCTGGCATTGTTTCCTGGTACACAATGACTTCTCACTAAGCATGATATTATTACATTACTTTTTGAAGAACAAGACTTCTCATTCATTGCTAAAATCAACAACATATATTGGGTAACCACTCTGATCCAGCACTTTAATAGATGCTATAGCTGTAGGATGATTGAGATAGAATCTCTTGATTCTGGAAGAACTTATGGTCTTGTAGGCAGAAATATTCATTTTAAAAATTCCAACATAAATGGATGTGGCATTCACTCCTAGAACATGTCTCCTTGGAACAGAACTCTCTTCACCCTAGAAAGAAGCATGTAAAAGGGCCAGAACTATCTGGGGAAAGTGACCCATTTAGAAGGAGGAGCACCCTCTCCAAAGGAGTTAAGATCCGTGACCATTTCAAGTAGGCAGCAGAGGCATCATCTTGAGGATTTCACTAAAGCTAATATTTCAGTGAGATTGATTCTCAGTGTAAATTAGAAATATTTTAAAAATCTTTATCAGACACTCAAAGTCACAAGGTTTTCTTTTTTTATTTTCTGGCTATTAAGGAAAAGTAATTTTAAAAATACAGATATAGGATAGTAACTCTTAGTAGCCTCTTTGGGTATCCATCAAACAAGTGATGACTTCTTTCCTCTGTAACTATCCTCCCTCCAACATATCCCTATGGAGATGGAGAGATGAGTACTATAACCCCAGGCCCCTGAACCTGGTGAAAACAGCTGACCTGACTTGGGTCAGTTCTCTGCCTGGGAATTTAGAGTGGGGAATAAAAGAGTGCTAATCTGTCTTCAGTGTCCAGAGGAAAAGCACCTTTAAGAGTCGTGCAGAGTCCATCACAAGCATGAAAACACAGAGAGAAGACAGCGTTGGTCATCAAGAGAAGTAGAAATGAGAGATGGAGACAGCACATCGTGGGTTTCTGGAAACGCATTAGTTCCTGGGGTCAGTCCCTTCCCAACACGTGCCCTTTGCTCTTTTGTTCTGCAAGACACCCATGGATCCTGCAACACACTTCCTCTTTTAGGTAAGCCAGCTCCAGTTGGTTTCTGTAACTTGCAACCAGAAGTTCTCTGGTTTAGGTATAGTCCAACCTGAATGACTGAATGGACCAAGGCATCAGCCATTTCCTCACTTGGATGCTATAGAATTTCAGGTCAGTATGGTTCCCTGGCCCCAACTTACACCTACTGAATCTGAATCACCTAGGGTAAGGGTCCAGGAAACCACATTTTGTAACAAGTTCTTAGGATGTTCTATGGGTTGCCAGGTTTTGAATTGCTGGATAAGATGGTAATCCTTGTAATGGGATTCCTACTGTGTATCAAGTGCTTCTGCATGGACTGTCTCTCTGTTTTCCCCACTACACTGTGATGTAGGCGGTATTTATTAGGGGAAATGTTGATTCATCTCCTGATGTTTCCTCCCATATGGAGGCAGCTCTACGAGCTATAACTCACCTGTTTCATCTCCATCCCCTTATTCACTAGTGATCTATCTCCTTGCTAAGTTTGGAAGAAGAAATCGAACACATGTAGTCTAGGCTCTTCCTCTTCTTCCTTTATGGAGCTGGCCTGCCTGCAGAGACCAGGTGCTCTCAAATGCACTCCTCTTTCCTAGAAATCCCTCTCCACATGCTCTGTCCCTGCCTGCAGGGGTCTTCAGGGGAGGGACCCTCCCCAGTGCAGTGCAGCTGCAACTGGGCAGGAAGAAGCCCTCCTCATCTCAAGGTTCAATGTTATAGGTGCAGGTAAAACTAACATCATCAAATATCGGTTTACCAAGGTGAAATCTTGGTCTATACCTGGCTCTCTTCTTTGTCTTACATTTCTATTTGTTCAGAGCTCTGACAGGGAAGAGGGGTGCTATTGATTGGGCTCCTCAGGACCCCTTCCTTATTACATGTTTCCAGATAAAACCATTTTTTGACACCAGAGTCTAAGCTCTTTCCTCTGCCCGCTCAGGGAACCTCTGGAGAGGGCTTCTCAAACTCACTCCACATGCACATCCAATCCCCTGGAAATTTGTGAAAATGTAGATTCTGATTCTGAAGGTCTGGGATGGGTTTAGAGTGTCTGCATTTCTAAACAGCTTCCAGGTGACTCTGATGTCACCATTGGAAGGTCCACACTGGACCCATGAGGTTACATAAAGGATCACTTCCAGATGTCCAGAGCCATATAGGTTGTGATGGACAGAATAACAACCCCTCAAAGATACCCATGCCTTAGTCTCTGGAATCTGTGAATATGCTACCTTATATGGCAAAGGGGACTTAAGGTTGCTCATCAGCTGACCTTAAAATAGGGAGAGTAACCTGATGAACTGGGTATTCCTAGTGTACTCACAAAGGTCCCTAAAAGTGGAAGAGGGAGGCAGGAGAGGAAATCAGAGTGATGCTGTGTGAGAACTCCATCAACCATTGCTGGCTTTGATATGGAGGAAGAGGGCACCAGCCAGAGAGCCTGGGTAGCCTGTACCCTGCGTGGAAAATGCAAGAAAACAGGTTCTTCCCCAGAGCCTCCGGAAAGAATGCAGCCCTGCCAACACCTTGGCAACAGCTCAGTGTGACCTGTGTCTGACCTACGGAGCAGTAAGATAATACATTTTTATTATTTTCAGCCACGAAGTCTGTGGTCATCTGTTTTGGCATCAGTAGGAAACTAATACACAGATACTTCCCTTCCAGCAGCATAATCTCTAAGCCTGGACTATTTCAACCAGGGAACCAGCCTGAGAGGTTTATGTATAGGGAGATGCTTGGTAAAAATGTAGTGTTCCTTGATGAAAAAGTCTAAAGTTTTAAATGCCAAAACTACCAGACTGAGAGAATAGGACCAACTAATGCCTGAACAAGTTTGATTTTAAGTTAAGTGAGCATGACGAGCACGTTGTTAAAAACTCAGACCTGATTAAATCTCTGATGAAGCACAGCATGATAAATGCCAGGCGACCACAGCTCTGTGAAAACTGAATGCAGTGTGCAGAGCGGGGGAGATTTCCTGTGGGGCTGGATGCCTGAGCCTGAGGAAGGCAACATGGTCACCATGTGGTTTGTGCTAATAGTGGTTTTCTGCTGCAGGGAAACATCTCGTCCACGCTGCCCAGTCTGTTTTTTTTTTCTCAGATAAAGAGTGGGAGGATAAAGAAGTTGCGATGGTATCACTTACTGTGGGGAGACCCACTCATTCTGGGCCAAGTCTTCACCAGCTGAATGTCAGGTTATGAAAATAAACTTTTAAAATACTTCTACCCGGAGCTGGAGAATGGAAGTGTGGCTGCTGGAATTAGCATAAATCATGTGATTGGGTGTATTTATTTATTCAATAATTATTTCATGTATTCTGTCATTGGCCCATTCATTCATCAAATATTTGCTATGCATCTACCCTATGCCCAGCCTTGACAACACAAGGTGAAACACTGTGTAGTCTTACTCTCAAGGAGATGTCAATCTAGTTGAAGAGAATGATCTGTGCTCCCGTGTATAGTATTGAGTGCTCTGTTCACTAATTGAGCTCTGCCCTCAGATGCTAAGGAAACATGGGTGCCTAATTCAGTCTAGGTTTGGGGGTAAAGAGGGAGTCAGAGAGGGTTTGAGGAGGAGGTAATGTTCAGGATGAACTTTAAAAGGAGAGAATTAGTTTGGAGCAGGCATTCTAGTGGGAGGAACAACATGGTACTATGAAAGAGCATAGAACATTCTGGACTTGGGTGTGGCCAGAATTCAGGGTGCATTCCTATAGGGATCTAAGAAGAGGTGAGGCTGGAAAGACAAGCCTGGTCCTGAATTGTTGTGCATTCCTTGCTAAGAAAGTGAGAACAGTGAAAATGGTTAGTGAGTGTTAGGTAGGGATGTGAACAGCCACCAGGGTGCTGTGGGGAAAGTGTCCTGACAGGAGGGAGTCTGGATGCAGGTAGGCCAGATGGGAACAAAGGGAATTTCAGAGTCTGAATGGGGCCACAGGCATGGATGCTCTTTTTAAGGAAAGACTCACCTTAGCACTAAACTAAAGTGTGTTCTAAATTGGGATGAGGGCTTCAAAATGTATCCAGCTCACTTGAAAAAGCATGAAGGAAATAGTAGGAAAGTGGCAAACGTGGAAGGTTCTTGTCGGTGGCTGTGATATGTTCTTTAGGCTCCAAAAGAGTTTGTGGACGGAGAATGGATGGATGTGAGGACTGTGTTTAATATCCAATTTTATATTGTTGTCGTCTGTTGTGATTATAGGCTTGGCTCTTGGTTTTTTATTCAGAACCATTTATTCAGAAAATTTCTTATTCAGAATTCGAGTTTATTTCTCATTAATTCAGTGGTGGCTTTCTGTAACCTAGTGATTCAATTACCTAATAGCACCTGCCTGAAATGATTAACATAAGAGGAAGCCATGGGGTTGTATTTGATATAAATGATTTGTTTCCTGAAGTTGTAATTTTATTAAGGGGGGACCCAGTGAACTATCTTTGCAAATGAGGCAAGGTCCTGGTTTCTGCGAGGTACCTGGAAGGTTAATGAATGATTAGCAGCTAACAAATGACAGCATGGCCCAGAAGGAAAGTGGAGCTTCTCAAGTGGTGGGTCAGCATCCTGGAAAAATGAGGAATGGTTTCTAAGGGACTGTGTGGTCCACTTCCTGATAAGGTTGGGTATCAAGGACAGAGGGAGAAGTGACCGTGCTCATGATATCACTCCCTGACACACCTTCAATCTAATTGCTTGAACCATTTCCATATGGATCAAGCAGGGATTGAACTTCACCACTCCCTTCTGGGTTTCTGTTTCTCTGAAACAGATCCAGGCAGACCGGTGCCAGCAGGACCTGAGCTTTTCTGAAGTGACTATGGCAATATACTAGGATCTTTCAGTTAGCGGCTGATTTAAGAGTTTAAGTCAGAGGGAACAGGAAGAATTAGGGCACTATCTATTAAAAAATATTCTATTATTTTGTTCAGCAATTGAAAAAGTACATTTTATTTGTAGTGCATTGTTTAGTAATTATACCCATTTGTTGACAGAAGAATAAACATGTGGATATGCGCACAACTTATACGTCAATATAAGCACAGAGATAATTTGTACTTCTCAAGACATAAATTGAATATTTTCATGATTTTGACACTTTTTAATCCCTGAGAGTTCTGAAGCACAAATTAGTACATCTGAAAGCTGAGAGAGAGAGAGAGAGAGAGAGAGAGAGAGAGAGAGAGAGAGAGAGAGAGAGAGAGAGAGAGAGACAGCCCTTCAAATAGAGCACAGTGGTGCCAACCCCTCACCTCTAAATCCATATCCATCCCCACAAGTAGAGGTGCTGAAATATCTTTTCTGGACACTTTCCTCTACCTCCCCTCAACACTTCCTCCTTTGCTCTTCTCACATATGCTTCAGCTCCTGTACTGCTTTATCTTTATATTCTAGAAAAAATAGGAGCCCGTGGCTCAGTGCTGCCTATTGCCATAGTGGTATTCTAGGAGTTCTTTTCTGGGAGACTGTGTAAGTCAACTGTGTGACTTCACAGGGGAAAAGTACACCCATGTGCAGGTGGAGGAATAAGCAGGTGGAGGATGATTTTTTTCTACCCAAATTCCTTTTGTGAGGACTGATCTACTCAAAAGTTTGGTTTGACCTACTCCCATGAAATGTGTCTTCCCTACCTCTTCCCTAATCTTCTCCTTATAAGGGACACAGGTTGACATTTAAGCAGTTGAAAAAATGGAATAATTTCATGGGAATTTTTAAAAATACAGATTTCTAGGCCAGTCCCCAACTGATAGAATTAGCCTCTCCATGAGGTGAGACCTAGGAATCTGTATTTTTGTAAAAACTGTCCTGCTGGTTTTGGTTTTGGTATACTTGGTCAAAAAGGTAGCATTTAGGTCTCAGAGGCAGAGAACGTGTGTTTCATACACACTTCCTTGCACAGATGATAAGTTTCTTTAGCTGACTCTGATCCCTTTATTTGCTGATCCCTTTATTTGCTGAGCAAGACACCTTGCTCACATCTCCGCATATGTGATGTGGGTCTGGATCATTTGTCTGTTTTTAGTTAGTCTACCCACTGTGCATGTTTACAGGCTGCTCAGCACAAAAACACAAGCAGCATTGGAGATCCTAGTGCATACCCATTCCCTAGGTTCCTTCCCAGAGCCCAGTGTGCTAGACAAGCACAAGAAAGAACTCTGGAGCCTTACAGAAACAAGCTCCTAATTCTCTACTTAGGAGGAGTGTTGATGGTTTAAGTAAATAAATAAATAAATATCTCCTTCATTCATTAATTTCTTCTGAAAACTCACAGATTTCCCAGATATTACACTGAAATATAATATTTCTGTAAGCAGATATGTTTACACATTTGTAATCATGTGTATTGTCATGACTCAATTTGAGAACAAAATTTAGATTGCAAGCTTGAATTGCTGCTTCAGCTAGGTCTGTTCATCCTGGACTGGCTTCATGCACAACAAATGCCTTGTACAAGCAAAAGCAGCTACATTAAGCCAAGTCACCCACAGGGCCAGGTCTAGTGAACATCTCTCAGACTGTGCAGTCTTGGGACACACAAGTATGTCCACACAGGTCTGTCCTCAATCCCATCCCCATTCCTCCTCTCATATCTCGCCCCTACAGTGCTAAATACCATCACAAGGCTCCTGATTTTCATGGAGGTCATCATCTTTTCCATTAATGTCATTATCATATTCCAGGGTCCATTAGAACTCCTGCTGTAATGAGAACTTTGGGAGCAGCTGTTCATTATTTTCCTGGTCACCTGCAGCTCTAGTTGTCATGATGAATGCCCTGCATACAATTCTCACCTGTATCACACAGTCCCTCTTGCTACCATTAAGAGGATCATATTTTTCCCCCCATTCTATAGTCATCACCTCATTATAACTCCATTACCTTTTAGCATCATCTACATTATAACTCCATTATCTTTCACATAGCCACCATTACCTCCCTTATCACCCCCTCTACATTTCAGTTGCCCTCACCTTCTCCTTTACAGCCACCAGCTTTTCAATTACAGGTCCATTATCTTTATTATTACCTCAGTTACAAGCATAATTGCTACCATAACAAATTTCAATGTCTTTATCCACCCCTCTGCCATGCAATAACCTGGCCACCTTTGATAAAGTTACAGGCATCTCTATTATACACTGGACATGTAGTCCAACATCTCCATTAATGTTAGAATTCCCTTCTTTTCTTTCATCAAATCACCCATGATAATGTTAACTACAAAAGTTCCGCCACTTTCTACAGCAATTTCACTATTGCCATTGTCACTCTTATTTACAACTCACTCCTGCATCCTCATTTATCTTTCTGTAACAGCCAGAGAGTAATAATCCTCATCTTAAAGATACCAACACAGTCCTCTGTTACAGTCACCTCTCTGACTCTAAGAATTCTAACTACCAATGTCTTCCTTAAGGCAATTCAAGACCATACTAATATAACTGCAGTGCATACCGGCATTTCTGATCTTCCAGTGTGTGTGTTCGAGGGAAGCAAATTGTTTACAATTGTCCCGTTTTATCCATTAAATTTTGAGCTCATGGTAGACTAGACCTCATTTCCTTCCAAGAGCACTTAGCATCTGGACAAAGTTAACATTCAGCAGGTGTGGCTGATTGAAGGACCAAAAATGCATCACCACGCTTCCTTTATCTTTACACTTGCAGTCTATTGCTGTCGCATTGATCACTATCAATATACCTCATCAATATACTCTTTACCATTTCATTACCTCAGGCTCTTCCTCTTCATGGAGAGATGCATCTACTCTTCCATTTCTTGGCCATTATCACAATAATTATCACAGCTTCAATTGCAGTGGCTCCATTACAATTCATTACCTCTTCTGATGAAGGAGAGATAGGCTACTCCACCCGGGTGCCCGGCTTTCCTTTCAGAACAGCCCTCAGCTCCCACAAGGAATCGTGGTCTCTTTGCCACCAACTCTATTGTGACTTCTCCCCCAACATGCTTTCATCATTGCATAAGTGATATTTACACTCTAACTTGGAAGTGACAAGATTCAACTTACAAAAGGCAGCCTGATTTCCTTCCTGGTGTCTGGCTGTATGGTCTTGGATAAATCATTCAGGATAGTGCTTGCGTGAAGGAGCCCTGGACTCAAACTACTTGGGTTCAAATTCCTTTTCTTCCACTTACTAAGTTGTTTGAATTCATGCAAATTATTTAGCTTTTCTGCATCTGGATTTTCTTATCCATAAAATAGAGATAGTAATAATACCTACTATTGTTGGTTGTTGGGAGGAACAAACCAGTTAATACACATAAAGTAATCAAAAAGTGCTTAGCATGTAGAAAACACTTGATAAATCTTAACTCCTCTCAGGACTCTATTTTTCCCTAGCTTGAGAATGAGGGTTGAGGTAGAATGAACTCTAAAGTCCTAGATTGAACATTTGATGGGTCTGTGATTCTGGTATCAGATGAACAGAGTTCTGGCAGAATCCTTACATTACAATTCTTAAATCATCTCCCAGCTTTATTGTTCTCTGCTGACTCAGCAGAGAAGTGTGGCACTCCCTTGGCCCATAGCCACAGTTGTTCTGCACTGGGGCCGATTTCCACGCATTTTCTTCCTCAAGCCTAACGAACAACTTGCTGTGGTTTTGCCACTGCTGGACTTAGCTGCATACTCGTATATTAACCCTGCCACCTGGCCAACCTCACAAATAGCCCTGCTCTGTTTTTCCATATTAAACAATGCTGAGCCTTCTCAGGTGGCACTTGAACATGTCCAACTTTAATGTTGGAGCTATCCAGTTGGTCAGGGCTGCTCCAGGCCTCATGGCCAAGGATGCATGGTTTGATTCTGGCTTTGTTGCATTGTGATTTTTCTGCTCTTCTCTCTGTCTCTCTCTGTCTCTCTCTGTCTCTCTCTCTCTCTCTCTCTCTCTCTCTCTCTCTCTCTCTCTCTCTCTCTCCTTCTGGCTGTATTTTCTCCCCACCTTCTCCTCACTTGCATCCATCACCCTAAATCCTGCCTTTCCTAGCAGGGTGCCACGTTCTAAAATTATTTTTCCCTCTTCTTGCCTCCTTATTTCTCCTCTTCTCTGCTTTTTCCTCCTTCCATGGCCCTTAGACAGAAATTCTACTAACATAATTAGCATTCCAGTGTGGATAAACAAGTCTCTCAGAGAACACCTACCTTTCTGAAGGGAAATCTGGAAGAGGCAACACCTTGACAAGAATATACCTCAAATAGTAGGATTCCAGACAACTTGGCAGAACCGGTGTTATTCATTTGTTAGTTTGTGTCCTTTTCTTAAAATCTGGATGGGATGAGGATGGGATGGGAAGTAATTTGAGGGGCAGGGAGATTCCACTGTGCCAATCAAAATATATTTTGTTGGCGATATCCTGCTGTCCATAGAACCCTTTGAAATGTATTTAATATATCGTCCTTACTTTACCAATCTCTTCATTTCTCACAGAGCCTCCTAGAACCTCCAGCTAATGAAGCCATCTCATTTGCTGTGGAGCTTCTGTGGGTTCTTTACACCCAATTGTTAGTCATATGAGAACTCAGTTGTCAATGGTCACTCTGAAAGGTGTGAGGTTTTCAGTGTAAACAGCATTCCTGTCAAGTAAACATGAGGAAAAATGCCTGACTTTGTGATTACAGAGGCAACAAAAACCGACTGGCTGTGGTCCAATTCTACATAGATGACTGGGACCACAGAAATATTTTCTGCCTCTAAATTGTTGGTCTTTGGCCAAGGCAATCCAAGGGTTGGCACCGGTGCCCAGGGACACATGAGTGGCAGCTGCTCTACCATCACCATCCTCAGAAACTTTTTCTGTTTTCTCTTCTCTTTCATCTCCTCCTTTTGTTCTTACTTCTTCCTCTTACTTTATTTCATAGTCTGAGGTGTCATGCTCATTTGGTCTTCCTGGGTTTGTGTCACCTCTATTCTCAAGGCCCAGCTCAATGCTTGTGGCCTCCCCCATGGGGTTTTCTCTGGTCTCCGCCACTCCCATGAACCCAATGACACTTGCTCTATTTCTGCTTTCACTACTATAACACAGTCAATGCCAGGAAGTAGTATTTAGGGCTTGATTGTATTGTCATGAACTGATATTTTGTTTGTTTCCTGGGTTTAGAATAGCCCTCTTGGATAAATTCTTAGCCCTTTGAGTGCAGCAAGCATGACACATACTTCTTTTGTGTGGCCTGTAATGCATGCTTTTATACTTGACACAAAAATTGCTCAACAAAGACTTGCTTAACTATGCCTTCTACTAGTTTCTCTTAATTTTCCTTTAGCTGCCTTGCATTTCCTTTTATACACCCCACTCCGCTTCTCCTTTTCTTTTATCCTGCCTAAATGCCACAGGCTGGCACCACTCAAAGCCACTGCTTAAGTGTGCTGGATGCCACGCAGGCTTAGGAGATTTCTGACTCCTAGTTTCCTAGGAGCTAGGGACTGTGTCTAAGAGTGACAACGCGGGTACCACACTAGATAGGGCTAAATCATGGCCAATCAGAATCTTTTGGTTTGAGATATTGTATGTTCTTACTCATAAGTGGGAGCTAAGCTATGAGGATGCAAAGGCATAAGCATGACACAATGGACTTTGGGCACTCAGCAGGAAAGGGTGGAAAGGGAGTAGGGGATGAAAGACTACAAATTGGGTGCAGCATATACTGCTCGGGTTATGGGTGCACCAAAATCTCACAGATCACCACTAAAGAGCTTACTCATGTAATGAAACACCACCTGTTCTCCAATAACCTATGGAAATTTAAAAAAATGTTTTTTTTTAAACAGAACTTAAGCAAAACTACAATCTGTAGGCAAAACAATTAAGTTAATACAATATGTAGTACTGGAAAAAAAAAAGAATCATTTGGTTTGGCATGAGACAGAGAGGCTAACCTCAAGGATGTAAAAAGATGCCAAGAGGAAAAAAAAAAAAAAGCTGTTATGAGGCCATTTAGGTCCACACATAAAGAAACTCGATCACAAAATTATCAGTACTGGTTCACTTGTTAATGACGTATTTGTTAACAATATAGATACTTTCATTTGGGGAAAAATCCGGACAATTTAAATTTGCCTTTATGACATACCAGCGGATAATTTTATAAAGCTTTTTCACCATAAATATGGGTCCTGCTTATGATCAATTCTCATCTGTATGTTGGAAAGCAATTTCAGTAAGTACTTAGCTTAATCAATTTGTATCTGCACATTGACCTTCGGGACTCTGTGCGTGGGTCCCATCATGCAGTGTGCTCTGCAATTCTCTGTCTCTTTAGACAGCATATTTCTCAATATTTGTACATGGTTTTCATATTCAATCAATGCAATCATCTGTTCTCTCCTTTCAACCACTTCCCTTGACTGTGGAGGTGAGAATCCAGCAGCGCCTCTGTCACTTGTGTGTATTAGAGAATACTTGTTTACTATTTCCCCGAAACCTGAAGAACTGCAAAGATAGTGGGGCATTGTGGGATAGCAAGAATAATGTGAAAAATAAAAATAAATTTATAAACTTGTTTACACAATTATGCAAATGATGAGCACTTATACATGGCTGATTCCTCAATTATTCATGGTTTGAAGCCCTTGAAAATTCAATTCAACTTAATAACTTTTTCTTCAGTTCTTATTATCAGCAAGGTACTGTAATTTGAGGAAGGGGAGACAAAGATACAATTTGATAAGGAACATTAGAGAAATACACAAATGACTGCAATACAAGTTGAATAAGCACAGTAAGAAAAAGTACAATACATGCTCTGAGGGTTTAGTGCAGAAGAGATAACATCTGTTTGGGTGGATTCTTGGAGAATGGAGGAGATTACGTTAGAATCCCCTCTTCTCCATCCCTAGCACAGGTTATTTTGGTTGAGGTCCTTATCACCTCTCATCTGGACTATTAGAGCAACTTCCTATCTGATCTCCCCCTCGAATTGCTGTTTCCTGAGTGATCTTTCTAAAGGCAACCTGATTATGTCACTCCTGCCTTTAAACCCTCTATTGTTCCCATTGTCTGCAAGAAAGGGTTAAAGTTTCTCAGGATCTCCACTCAAAGTCTAAATGTCTGTCATTCTGTGAAGCCTCAGTACTCCTTGTCTCCCTGCCATGTACATAGCGCCTTCTACACGTCATGCTGCTTGGGCCCCATGATCTCAATGACCTTGCCCATGCTCCTCCTCCTACTGGACTGGCCTCCCTCTTCTCTCTTTTTCTCATTTCCTTTCATGGGTCCCCCATTTGCTGGAGAACTCCTTTGACACTTTCCTTGCTGCCGGCTCCTGCAAGACAGGGCTGATGATTCTCACCCTGCCTCTCTATAGTGCATAGCCTCACCATCTCACTACCACACTGTAATTAGGCGTGATGGAGGCACGCCTTGCCTTCCTTGTAAGAGTGTGTCCTCCATGTGTTCAGAGTCCAGACAGGGTGTGGCACCTAGTGTATGCTAAATGCATGTCTGCCGAATTATGTTGAATTTGTTGCACGGGTAGGTAGGATGCATTGTTTTCCATAGGATTCAGGGATAAGTAAATGGTGAGAAGTGAATGTAGAATGTTCTTCCCTGGAATCCAGGACAAGAGAAAGAGAGAGTGAATAAGGAAATCAAGGGAAAGTTTTTTTGTTTGTTTGTTTTAATGGAGACCAAGTCTCATTTACAAGCAGAAGAAAAAGAACTTATAGAGAATGAGAGAAAATGCAAGCAAGGAAAGGAGAGCAATGGGTGGATCAGGCTATAGAGAAGGGTAAGGAAGAGACCAAGGACTCAGTGGAAGAGTTAGTTGTGGCCAGGAGGAACCCTTTCTCTCCAGAGACATGTCAAAAGCAAGTTGGGCAGGATGATTGCACAGAAGCATTCTGAGAAGGAGAGCGAAACTGAGCAAGCTCTTTCTGTATAGCTCCAGGCTTAGTGAAGGAGGAGGTGAGTTTGCATGTAAACTGCCAGTTGATGCATCCAATGCCATTACATTTTGCACATGTAAACCACAAGATGTTGAGAGCAAACACAAGTGCTAGGAAGGTACTTGGACAAGCAGTCACCTGTTAGATAATATGGTCTTAATTAAAGCCTTGTCACAATGGCACGGAATGCTTAATTTCCTGAGACGTGGGTGGGCCAAGACATGGAAGTTCTGCCAAGACCTTCTCTGATACTCCTCTTTTCCCTTCCATGGTGATATGGTTTGGCTGTGTCCCCACCCAAATCTCATCTTGAATTGCAGTTCCTGTAATTCCCACATGTCATGGGAGAGACCTGGTGGGAGGTACTTGAATCATGTGGACGGTTACCTCTATACTGCTATTTTCATGATGGTGAGTGAGTTTTCCTGAGATTTGACGGTTTTATAAGGGGCTTTTCCCTTTTTGCTTGGCACTTCTCCTTCCTGCCATCATGTGAAGAAGGACATATTTGCTTCCCCTTCGGCCATTATTATAAGTTTCCTGAGGCCTCCTAACCATGCTGAACTGTGAGTCAATTAAACCTCTTTCTTTTATAAATAACCTAGTCCCAGGCAGTTCTTTACAGAAGTGTGAGAACAGACTAATACACATAGGGAACAGCCACTTGAGCTCTGACTGATCAGAAGTTTGGCACAGAGTCAAACACTGCAATTCTGGAGTTGTACTTTGCTGAGCCTCCTCAATCTGGTTTTATCACACAGGAAAGCAGACATTTACACTCTAACTGTAGTTTCTGATCAAAGCCATAGTTTAAATGGATTATAAGTAATTTGCTCCTGAAATCGCTCAAGAGTCCCTGAAGTCTGGGGTGAGTTTTGGACTGGCAGGGCCAGTGCAGGAAAGGTGGGTTTGCCCGCAGCTATGCCCAAGCCCCAGGTCCCCTCCTTCACCTACCTGGCTCCTTGGAGTCCTTAACATCCCTCCAGGGAAATATGGTGGGCAGTCATTCCCCACCTGAGTGCTAATGCTCAAGGGTTAAGCTCAGGGTTTAGCTTCTCTTGAAAGTCTGTAAGAGCAGCTACATTTGTTGAACATTTCACAGAGAAGTTTAAATTCAGGGACACTTCTTTCATGACCACCCATATCTAGAAGGGCAAACCATATTTTTAGGAGTTCAAGATTTAATTCTGGGGATAGCCAGGTGCCTAGTTTGGTTGGGACAATATAGCAAGCAGATAACTCGGTTTATTTGTTTGTAAGAATACATTTACCTAAACATTGAACCATCTGTTTATGTCCACTTTTGCTTGTTTTTTAAAATTCCTCTTTCCCACTTTGCTTTTATTTTTATAAAATCTGACAGAAGGGTATTAAGTTGAAAGGCTATGTGTATTTGGCTTGATGAGCGTGTTTTTCCTTTTTGGGAGTGAACCCACCCTTAAGAGTTACAGAGTGTGCTGAACATATTCATAAAGTGAAACTTTCATATTTCTCACTATTTTACATTATTCTCTGCCAAAGTCAGGTACTAACAGCATTAATATCAAAGTAAATTGCTAAATAATAGTTGCTCAGTAAAGGTTATTGTCTGGAACTGAAAGTTATCATAAGGTGTGGGGGTATAGAATGAAGCTTTTCCATAAATTATCACCACTGAAAGATAGAACTCTGTCCTGGGCCCTTTCCCCCAAATTACCATTTTTTGAAAGTGCATGATCATGGAGACATATCTACACACAGAATCATAGACCGTTAGAGATGAAGGGCACCTTATGGACACATACAAACCCAGTTTTAGGCTGCAAAATGGGAGAAGGTAGTACGGTATTTCAAAACCTGTCTGCAGTACAGAGCAGGCTTGAAGCTGGGAGCTCAACTCCCCAAATATCACATTTATCTCAATTTGGTAAGAAGCTGAAAACCTATCTGGGACCATTTAAATTCTAATGTTATTAAGGGCTCATCTAATCAGCTTTTAAAATAAGCTGCTTCGAATGCATGGGAAATGAAGGCGAGATAGAAGCAGGCAAGCAAGGCAGTTCAGGCCAGCCTGTGAGCACCTGGGTTTGAATTGCCAAGGAGCCATGAGGGGACCTGGCTGCCTACCTATTTGGTAACTCCTGCAATTCCAACACCAAGCCATGCTAGTGAAAAGTGATTTGTAAATGTGTGGGGGAGGGGACTAATCTGGACAAGCTATGTTCTCCTGTGAGGTGTTCAGACACATGTGACAAGTTTGGCTCGGAAAGATGGACTACCCTCTGTGCCAGAAGGTGACTTTGAGATTTAATCAGCAGGGTTTGTCAAATATTCTTTTATCCCAAGTGCTTTCCCTGAGCAGAGTGCAGGTCAGTAAAAATGTCTTCATTGTAATACACTGCCAGTGATGCTTTTGTGACAGGCACCATTAGCTGCTGGTACACCGTGGTCCACCCTCCAGCTCTGCTTGGTTGCAGAGAACTTGATCTGAACCAGCTGGTATCCTAGAAGCAACAAATTCACCAAGTCTCCCTTAGGTGTGAATGGTTAATAGCCAGCATGATAAGATAATGCCTCTTGTGAACTTGAATGTTCAAAGGTGTTTTAAATGGCATGGAGTACTTTGCAGTCAAGTGCCCCCAAGGGAGGCAGGCTGCCACTGAGGGTATTCTGGACTGATTCAAACACGGGGCTTCAGAAAAGACTTGCCTTAAGTCTGCAGAGTAGCATGATGGAAACGGAGACTGCAGTGAGTCTGAGGAAGAAAATGAGCTCCTGAACAAACTTTTCTGAACAAACTTTAGCAATTGTATAACAGAGACAGAAGACTGCTGGCCGTATTATTGTTTTGTACAATGAAAAAGGGCCACACCTGTTTGAAAAGTTCCCAGTTCAGTATATCAAGCTTGAGTGCCATGGAAAGTTATTAAAGGAGCAAAATATTCACTGTGCCTGCCAACTCTGTGAATCCTAACAGCCTTCTCCTGTGGACCATTTTTTAGAGGTTATTATTTCAACCTGAAAATTCTTTAGACATATATATGTGGTATGAAAAAGGAATTAGGAAAGCTTTTAAATTAAAGGAAATAAAACGACAGGTTTTTCCTCCAGCCATATAGTTATGGATAGAGATAAAGAGATGGATTTTTTTTCATAATACTTTATTAGGGGTATTGGAACTCCAGAAATTTTAGAGTGAGACTGGTGAATAATTTAGCACTGATTCATGCAGGCCCAGTGCAGGCACGGGCAGGCTGGGAGTCAAGTCTAGCTTCTTGGAGGGACTGAGCACAGTAACACACTTTTATTACCAACCGCATCATGAAATGCATTCAGAAATATTTTATGAGAAGCCAAAGCCTCGGTACCCGGTTTCTCCAGCTTTTTCAGAGACAACATGAAGCCCAGAGGAGCTAATGCATTTCAAGGAGACTAGCCCCCAGGGTGTTGTTTCAATAACAAAGGGTCTCGGATCCCTGGGAATATGCAGTTACTAACGAAAGCCTCAAACTGGCCATGGGAATGATTAATGATCAAATGTTCACAGGAAATGGTACCTTTCGTGATGGTGTCCTCGATGTTTTCTCTTTACTGCACGTTCTTTAATCCTAATTCCAAAAGAAACCTGTCCTCTATGCAGTTAAAATGATATAGCCACCTGAAACAGAAATAAGGGAGGGAAGAAATATATTAATGGTTTCAAAATAAGAAAGCCTGGTTTCCTTTTTATTCTAAGTGCCACATCTCCTTTAAAATAAATTTGTATATGCACCATGTGAATTTCCAAAGCAAAAGAAAATTGTTGCTTAGTTGCTTCTTCTCTCCAGAGACTTTCATTTATTTCATTGATTTTCTTTCATTCATCTCATAGTTTTCAATAAAAAGGTAAATATTTGAGGTAAACAAATCTATAGAATGATTATAAATCCAGAAATGTGCTTCAGGTCTTTGAAAGTGGCTGTAATAACATGCTTAGCTGATCTGATTATGACAAATGCTTGGTACTCCCTCCAAAAAGCCTTCCATACAAACCTCTGCTCCCCAATCTGACCCCCTCTTATGTCCTTAATGTCCCTGGCACTCTAAGCATTCCTATGTTGTGAAAGTCTCCATGTACTATAAACCTCTTTGTTTGTGCCATGCTCACTCTGGACTCCCAACTTTTCAGGGTCAGAGTCTTTGACTTGCTCACTGCTCTAGTTCCTGTCCCAAGCACAATGCCAGTGCATAAAAGTTCAACAAAGAAGGAATAAATGCATGCAAAACAAAGAGTCATTCTCCCAGGTTAGAACAACCTCCAATAGAAGCAGTGGCATCGATTGTTAAGTGAGAGGCTTCTGAGTAAGCAAATTTGTCAGCCTCTGTAATCAGGGGTCCTACACACATCTTGGACCAGGCCTCCACTACAAAATTTCCAAGGATGTGTCAACACAGTTGGTGGCTCGATGATTATGCCTTCAAGGGCTTGCTTCTCACAAACCCTGCTAAGTCTTCTCCAAATGGGACACTGAGCCTCAGGGATATCATTTATAGATGCCTGAAGAGGATGGATTTGCAAAAATCAGGTGATGTCTGAGAGAGGAAGAAGCAGGCATTTGGCTGAGGTGCAGGCTTGATCATTTAAGACATTTGTGAATAAATTAACCTTCCCTGGAAGACCTCATGAAACCTCAGAACTGGAAGAAGTGTAAAGATTATTTAGCTCTGAAGGGCAAACATTTTCCATCTTGAGTGAATACTCCAGTGCATCCACCGTGGCTGCCTGGAGAGTGGGGACAAGAAGAATTCTGAGGTGGCATCACAGGGAAAGAACTGGTCATCAATGGGTTTGCCAGGGTCCAGGACTGGGAGGTGTTGCGGGTGATATAAATGCCAGGTATTTTTCTCTTCCAATTCTAATCTGGCTGCTCACCAAATGGAAGAATTGCAGGTTCTTTGGACAGTGTAATTTAGATGGTTGTTGTCCACAAATTGCAGCCTCTTTGGGGGGCAGATAGCTCTGAGACTAGAAAATCTCTTCTTCCATGGAATTACAACTCCCCCTCCTGTTTGCTTCCATCCACTGACCTTTCTTTTCCTCATCCTCACCTGTGAGGTGCTGACTTCACTCTCAGAAAGCTGGTCCAATATCTTTTGAACCAACTACATCAAAAGTCATGAAAAATATTAGGAAAATCCCCTTCACTTGAGTTTATTAAAAACACTGAGTACCTTTGACATGCTATTTTATTGTTATCTGTTTCTCCAACTAGATGTAGGCACAGTTGTTCACTCATTGAACTAACACGTTTATTACGTTTTAAAGTTCTTCATTTGATATTCCTAAAATTATAAAAGTGACACATGCTTATTATAATAAAAAAGTCAATATAAAAATGCATGCAGAAGATGCTAATCATTTCCCCCAATCTCAGTTCCTTAAGTAACATTTTAATACACTGGTAAGTATCCTTCCACACTGTCATAATTCCCAGGAAACAGCTTGAGACTGGATATGCACACAGAAGGCTTACTGAGAGTTAACTCCTGAAGGCTATGGCACCTGGGGGAAGTACAGGAAGTGGAACTGGCCAGAGGGAACGTTGGAGTTGTTCTGCATTGAAAAAGGACCCACGTCTTTGGGCCCCACATGCACCCATCTTTGGCTCTGGGCTGCCCCAGGGAGAGGATGGGCAAAGAAGCTCTTTTTGGCTGATGGTGATTCCTGAAAAGGGACTCAGCTGTGAGCTGTCAGCAGCCAACGCTCCCAGCAGCTGCAGAATTGAGTGCCTCAGTTGGGTGGTGTCTCAGAGCACCCAAATATACACCCTCCCTTTTGCTCATTTAAACCTAATTACGCATATATAACAGATATACGGGATGTTTTTGTTTATCGTTTTAAACTGAAATACTCTGCAACTTGCTTTGACTTAACATACAAACATCATCATTTTTCCTCTAATTTATTTATGCATACATACACATACTTTTACAAGATTATATTATACTTGTAGAATTTTTAGTGCACTCTCTTTTTTTTTCCTCCATTGCTTGCCTCTCTCTACCTCCTCTCCTTCCCTGCACCATCCGTGTTACCTCAGCCCCTGTGTTGGCAGCATGGAGTACATCCTTTTAGAATTCCTTTCACACTCATTTAACCACATACATACATATGTGAATGTAGATATGCGCACTTATTTACTTTTTCAGTCATTGGCAGCAACCATTTACTGAGAGCCTTGTGAGTACCCAGGCCCATGCTAGGCAACGGGAATACGAGGAAGAGGATACAGCCACCACCTGCAAGGAGCTCCTGTCTTTGAGGGAGAGGGACATGGGAACTTGTCAGGGCATGCACCTCCAAAGTGATTTAGAGGACTAGAACTAGAATGGGGGGCTTCCGTATTCTAGTCCTGTCCTCTTTTCCACTTAACCAGTTTTATTTATTTAAACAGGTTTCCAACTGTTGACTGAGCAACTGCCAAACTGAACTGCAGTGTGTGTGCCAATCTTTCTGAAGTCATTACCACACTAGCTCTGATAGAATGCAGCTCATTGTGAACCCCATATACTGGCCCTGTGATATCTTACCTCACTAATAGATCCACTTAATTTGATGAACAAGTCCTACAGCCCTAATGATATCACACAAAGGCCTTATCTTAAGATAGATTCATATAACTGGTGACAAGGCAAAGGATTATTATGACAGCCATTCTTGAAGCTGATGTGTCACAATGTAGTCACATATTCTTGCAGCAGCAAGTTCTAGAGGCAAAACTATTAGCTGAGACAAATATGGGGTACAGGGCTCATGCTTCCAAGTCCTTTTAACTTACAGTTTCAGAGGGATCAGAGGGAGAGGGGAAGTGGCAGCCCAAGAGACATACACAAGAGTAAAGAGCATGCTGACCCGACTCTCCAGCAGCTTCAGCAAATGGATGTGTTCTTTCTGTCCATGCTGCAACCTACTCATTTACCTGCATGTCCCCTTTTCAGTGTCCAGCATTATCTGGGGTCAACTTGCAACAGCTCATCTTTGGAAAAAATTTCCTGTGAAATATATCTGGGAAATGTACATTGTATTTTCCTTCCTCATCAAGTGCTGACCCCTCTGTAACACAGGTGAGTTCAGCCATCTGAGGGACTTGGCTTGGACTTCGTAGCATGGGCTCCCTGCCCCTGACTGCCTTGGCAAGAGCTGAGGATCTGGACAGTCCAAAAAGTACAGCCCAAGAGACTCTGTTGACCTCAATCACAGAGTTTTCTCCAGAGCTTTGTGTTTTTGTCCTCTTTGGCTTAGGTGAGTCATGGACTTTAGAAGAAAGACACCTGCTGGGTCAGGTGAGATCCAACAATCAAGAACTGCAGAAGTTTCAGACTTCACAGTAACAGTTCATTTTGACATGCAGTATAAGCCTTGTTGCTTGAAAGGTTTTGGTTGACGTACTGCAAATTGCTGGAGATGTTCCCGTAATGGCTATTTGATTCCAAGGATGCTGATCAGCTATAGACAAAATTGCCCAATACCCCAAAGTATGGTCAATTCATTTTGTTCTCAATTCTCACAGCAGTTGGTTGCTGAACGATGGATCAGATTGTGAACAGCCTTCAAATTGTACTTAGTCATCTTAATGTGAAAATGGGAAATTTAGGCAACTGTTGGTGATCTGACCCATATTCTGCCTCAGACTCACAAAGTTTCCTACCAGGAGGGATCTTGAATGGCTGCTATTTCAGACTCCTACTTTCAGGCATACAAATCTGAATGTTTCTTAGAAGGATTTCTCTGACCCGCTGGTATTGGCAAGGCTTTGCAATTCAGCAGAGTGTAAGAAGTTCATGAATTCTTCATTTACCTACTGACGCATAACAAATTACCCTAAAACTCAGTGGTTGAAAATAATAAACATTTATTATCTCATAATTTCTGTGGGTCAGGAATTCAGAAGCAGTTTATCTGAGTGGTTCTGGCTAAGGGTCTCTCATGAGGTTTCACTCAAGATGTTGAAGGCTGCAGTCTTCAACCTGGTAGGAATAGAGGATCTGCTTCCAAGATGACTTATTTGTGTGGTATTGGTCATTGCAGGAGGCCTCAGCTTCTCCCCAAGTGGGCTTCTACAAGGGTTCTTGAGTGTCCTTGCAACGTGGTGGCTAACTTCCCCCAGAGTGAACAATCTGAGAAAGCGCAAGGTGGAAGCCACAGTGTCTTATAAGACTAAGCTCACCATCATTTCTGCAATATTCTACTGGTACACAGGTTAGCCCCCTTAATGAGGGAAAAAGCTGCAGAAGGGTATGAATGCCATAAAGCAAGGATCAACTGGGGGTCATCTTGAAGCCTAGCTGCTACAAATGCTTTCACTTTTGCTTTGTCAATAATGGTAAAGAAAGAAAGAAGACATTTCTCTTTCTTGTATCTACCTGGAACAACAAATGAAAAGTGTAACATTTAGCTCAAATCCTAGCTCCTGGCAGCCACAGACTTGGAAAGAAATTTACTGAAACCCTCTAAGCACTTATTTTCTTATCTGTAAGGTGGGAATAATAATATTTCTTTACAGGGTTGCTGTGAGAATTTACTTAGGAATTATATGTAAAAGTCTTAGCTCAGTGTGGAGCAGAAGGAAGGAACTCGAAACTTGCTAGTTCTTTCCCTTCTCTCACATTCTTTCCTCTTGGGGTCATGATGTAACAACTGAATGCTGTAGTCAAATGGCTGGTCCTCAAAGTCAGCCTTCCTCCCCACTCACCCGACACCACCCTGTGTCGTAAATCCTGGGAAGGGCTCGGCCTTGGCTATTTAGGTTTCTCGTTTCCTGAGGAAGATTTGCTGAGGCTTAATAAAATCAGGATGTGTGAGAGACACTGAAGTTCTTTCATATCTTAATTAGCAGTTAATTAAGTGGCGGTGCTGGTGTCTGGAATATCTGACAGACGGATTCCATAATTATCTTTTATTATTATTACTAAGGAAAATATGATCAGGGAGTTCAAGTTTTCCCAGAATCTCAGGTTTAATTGAATGACCCAGTGGAGGATCAAAATGAACAGGCTGCCCTTTCTGCATTGTTTTATTAAAAATGTTTTGAAATTGAGTGGTGCCTTGCATGCAGGAGCTTTGCTGGTGATGTTTAACTAGGCCTAGAGGAAGCTTGGTGTGCCACCTCGGGGTTGCAGGGTCCCTCCAGGAAAGCACACAGTCACACTTTGATGACTGCACCAGCAGCATTTTATTAACACCCCTCTCCTCCTCCCAGGGAAGGTCTTGGTTTGGAGGTCAGAAGACATTGCTTTAAGGTCTGAAGTAGAGAAGAGAAGAGAGGTGCTTTTTAAATGTTGCCATAATGATATTGGCCTCAGTCTTTTAGAATTTTCATCCAGGAGGTGCAACAAATGCCTAATTTGATGTTGGTGACTCAACAACCTCATGCTCACACAAGAGCAATAGACCATCCTGGCTGAGGCTGGCCATACCTGGAGGACTCACAGGGTTGGGTATCCTGAGGGATGTTGAAGAAAGCAAGGTGGGGCCTGCCTCTCTTGTATCCTGAATTCACATGGGGTGGACTCTCCACAGAAGTTGTTTAACAGTGACTAGACAAGCCATTCTAAGCCTTCAGTCTTCTAGAGTTTCCTTGGGACAGCTGAACATATGTCAGACTACATTCTCACCTCGGAGAGAGCTGCACAGTGTCACTATCCACACACAGGTGTGTGTTTGTGCAGATGGCATCACACCTCCTAGATTTAGTGCTACCTCATTCTCATGATTTCTAAAGGGATTATTTGGATGAGTCGTCACACACTGCCCAAGTGCATCAGGGCTCTGACCTGGGTGTCTGGCAGGTTCTAAGTGGTGTCAGTTGGTATCCTTTATCTAGTTAGCAATTTCCATTAT
The DNA here is from genome assembly GCF_007565055.1 of Rhinopithecus roxellana. Taxonomy (NCBI): domain Eukaryota; kingdom Metazoa; phylum Chordata; class Mammalia; order Primates; family Cercopithecidae; genus Rhinopithecus; species Rhinopithecus roxellana. The sequence continues at coordinate 125,495,743 of NC_044556.1, forward strand.
TCATAATTCAGGATTCAGACAAGATCATTCATCAGGTCTAACAAGAGATTTGAGATCTGTGGGACAGCTGGTACTAGAGGGGCTGCAGGATTCTGGCTTGGCTTCTGGGTTGCTAAGGTAAAGACTGGCTTTCCCTGCCTGTAGTGGCTGATAGATATGGTTTGGCTCTGTGTCCCCACCCAAATCTCACCTTGAATTGTAATAATCCCCACATGTCAAGGACGTGGCCTGGTGGAGATAATAGAATCATAAGGGTGGTTTCCTCCATGCTGCCGTTCTCATGAGAGCGACTGAGTTCTCAGGAGATCTGATGGTTTTATAAGAGGATTTTCCCCCCCTGCTTGGTACTTTTCTCTCTTGCCACCATGTGAAGAAGGACATGTTTACTTCCCCTGCCACCATGATTGTAAGTTTCCTAAGGCCTCCCCAGGCCTGTGGAACTCTGAGTCAATTAAACCTCTTTTCTTTTAAATTACCCAGTCTTGGGTATTTCTTCATAGCAATGTGAGCATGGACTAATAAAGAGGCCATGCTGAGAAGAGCAGAAGCCCTTTTCCAGAAAGGGGCTGCATGTAGCTTCTGGCCTGTATTTGTGGTGCTTAGAGTTGGCTGTTTGCTGAAGTCCCTGATCAGCATTCCCTGTTCCTCAATGTCCCTCTAAGTGAAGAAATTACAATTGAATAATCCTACCTGCAGCAGATTCAGTGCATGAAAAATAGATTAGCAATGAGCTCCATGTCTCAACAGTTAAACTACTATACCAACTGTTAACAGTGGCTCTCTCTGGAGGTGTTTTTAAATCTTCGTCTTTTTTTGCTTAATCGGTATTTCCTAACTTTGCTATAATGTTTATATTTGGCCTAATAATGAAAAAATAAATATTTTAAAATTTTAGAAAGCATGGAATTTAGAAAGCATTATTTTATCAAGTTTTATAGCAATGATTCTTAGCCTGGGGTTCACAGAGGGTCCATGAACTTAGATGGAAAAAGACTGCATCTTTAATTTCACCAACCTCTAGCTAAAATTTAGCAGCTCCTCTAATTTTAAATGTAGGCAACAAGTCACAGTAGTATCAACAGAAGCTATAATTTTATCACCAATAGAAATCACAAATATTTTTATATCTCATTACAGTTGTTGCAGATATGTTGAAATATTATTTAAGCTTATTACCAACTTCAGGATTACAGTAGTTATTAGACCTGCCAGCAGATCTTGTTATTTACTGTGTTAATAAAGAAACACATATATTACTATGCCACAAATTTGTTTTTTTAATATTTTGATAGTGATATTTCAATTAAAAATGCAGTTTCCTTTGTAATCTTATCTATTTTATTTTATACATTTATACCATTATTTTGAGAAGGATTCGTACGCTTCACCAGGCTGGTTGAATTTTTTCCATGCCATTAAAAAGAGTCAGAACCCTAGCCTTGGGGAGGAAGAAATGGCTGGCATCTGTGGACACTGCCTTGGCTAGGGCCTGGGTGTCCTGAGCACTGCCCTGCAGAATCCTCACAAAGAGTTAAGGAGGAAAGTTCCATCATTATCCCCATTTTACAGTCAGGAAACTGAGACACAAAGCGATTATGTAACTTGCTCAGGGTCACTGAATTTCCAAGTGGCAGAGCTGAAATGAGAGCTCGGGCAGGCAGGATCCAGATGGCCTCCTTTGTCGCACCACAGATGAGTCAACATTTAATGTACTCCTTCATGTGTTTGTGTGAGGCGGGGTCATCCACTGATGTCTGGAAGTTTGAGGGGGATATGTTTGACCTTCCCAGCTAAAATACAAATAACTCAAGTGCAGCAGAGTCTGGGCTAAGTTTTTTTGTTCATCTCTTCCAGGCACCAAAGGAAGTGGAATTAAGGAATTCTATTTCTCTGAGCACTAGGATAATTAGCAAATATTATAGAAATTCAGTCATTGAAGGTATTTCCTGACCCTCAATTCATGTTTGGGCCTCATATTGGAAGTGTACTTCTTGGTCAAGTGGGCCCATTCTTCTTGGAATGAGCCTTCCTCCAAGCCAGGAGTGTTCCCTAGCCTCCACTCTGCCTCTTCCCCGCTCCACCTTCCATTCCCACTTTTTTGCCCACAGCCTCTCTGCATCTAAAGGAAGCAGGAAGTTCAGGTGGCCAAAGCTTGACAGAGACAAATGCTTCATTACCAGGAGGCCTCAGTGCATGATCGTTAAGTGATCACCAAACCTGGAATGCCACACTGGAAGTGCACCCCTTGGAGAGCACTTAACGGGCCCTAATTGTATTTGCTAGCCATCAATCACCAGGGTAATTTCCTGTCTTAAGACATGTGCTCTCCTCAGTGAGAGAGCCAAAAATGAGTCCAAAAAGGGAAAGAGAAAGCTTCAGAATGAAGGAGAGTTCTGGTCCTCTCTTCACCTGATATAAAGCCCTTCCTTGCCCAGGTGTGGACCTAGGGGAATATTTCTTCTCTCCTCTAAATGGCTCTTGTAGGGCAGGTAATTGCTTACTCAGTGCTTGGCTGGCAAAGCTGTGACCTTCAGGAGCAGAGCCTGAGTACATTTTTTCCTGCTGGTGGCTCTCAGGCCATCCTCCAAGGTAGTCAGTTTCCTCTCAAAGGATCTGACTTGAGGGACTGAGGTGACTCACCCAGGAATCTCTGTCATCTCGGAATAAGTTCAATTTTAATTTGCTTGATATTGTCATCTCCCTTGGATCTGCAATTAAGAGGGGAAGAGTTGCTAGAATGATAAAAGCTTGACTTGCCAGACATTTGATGAAGGACTTTGGGTTAGATTGGGCTGTGAGCCAAAACCCTTCTGTATCCCCATCAGTCAACATGACAACGGAGAACACAGGACTCTCAGAGTAGATGGCACAAATAGCACCTAAGTCCCTCTCACTCGTCAGGGGCCTAGCCAGGCATCTGCGTGGACCAGGGTCTGTTTCTGGGACTATGAACTGGTGGAATGGTGCAGAACTGGTGATGGGGGGCAGTTCCAGTTAAACAGGAAGTAGATCCAACTAAGAGTCAAGTGCAAATCCAGTGGAGACATGATTGCCATTTTGAGTGGGATAATTCTCTTTTGGGTGAAACCCTCCAAGGTCACAATGTGGAGAAGTAGAGTATTTCAGAAACCTGAGAATGGGCAAAATACGGGAGATAAAGCTGGAACTTAAGAGCTTAGTGCATATATCAGCAGGCCAGGATATTAGACACAAGGTCAGAACAAGGCACAAGGGGTCCACAGGCCATGACCGTGGCTGGGGTGTTCACAGTTGCTCTGTGCAGATGACAACCTGTAGAAAATGGGAAGGGGTGGTACAGGGTCAAAGCAGAGAGTGACCAGCTACAGTGTGACTACAAGGCCACTGTCCTTTGGGCTACAATGGTTTGAGTAGAGTCTCAACTTAGCAGAACCTGTGTTCAGGTCAGAAAGTTCCCTGAGAAAAAAATGTTTGAAGAAATTTTCCTTACAGTTCATTTCCAAATATGGAGGTATAAGAGATTAATCCAATGTGGAGTGTTGATTGTGGGTTAATACAAAGTAGGCCCTGGAAAATGAAAATATATTTTCTTTAGGCAGCAACTGGGTCTTCAAAAATTAAAATTCTATCTAAAACCTTGACTTCTTGGGATTATGGTATGATCCAATGTGGTTGTGTAGCCTTATGTTTTAGAGTACACTATTACCATAGGGGGTGAGTTGATTCCTCTTTGGATGAAACTTTCCAGGGTGCTGGAGGTGGACTTCCATCCCTGGCCTCCATCCATGTTGTGTTGGTATGCCTTCTGACAAGCATTTTGACTACCAACAATATCCATCCACACACACACATTTCCAAATATTCCCAGGGTGGGAGGGAGGAGGCGGGCAAGACAGACTCTGGCTAAACAGCTACTTTCTTGGCGTACAGGAAGGTTGCTGATGCCCCAGATGTTGGGATTATGCTCAAGAACTTGAGGCAGAGGCTTGAGAGCCTCCTCAGACCCTGAGATCTCAACCTAGTCAGAGCTGGCCAATTCCCAAGTGGTGGAATTTCAGGACAAGGCCATCCTCATGGGGGAAGAGAAAAACATGCTTTCAACAGTTTCACCCTTTTACATTTATGTTTGAACTGATATTGTGAGATCCTTGAAGACATACATAGTGACTTTTTCATTCTAGTCTCCCCAGTCGGTGAGGGCCTGATGAATAAGAAAATATAGTCTTGAAGGCCGGGCACGGTGGCTCAAGCCTGTAATCCCAGCACTTTGGGAGGACGAGACGGGCGGATCACGAGGTCAGGAGATTGAGACCATCCTGGCTAATACGGTGAAACCCAGTCTCTACTAAAAAATACAAAAAACTAGCCGGGCGAGGTGGCGTGTGCCTGTAGTCCCAGCTACTCAGGAGGCTGAGGCAGGAGAATGGCGTAAACCCGGGAGGGGGAGCTTGCAGTGAGCTGAGATCCAGCCACTGCACTCCAGCCCGGGCGATAGAGCGAGATTCCGTCTAAAAAAAAAAAAAAGAAAAAAAAAAAAAGAAAATATAGCCTTGAAAAACAACAGAGGAATGCTCCCAAATAAAATCACACTCAGCTTTTCACAGTGCAGGCAACTGTTTGCACAGTTCCCCAGGAAAAGAAAAGAGAAACAAACAATAAATTACTGATTACTTATTATCAGCAAGAGCTAAAAATTGCTGGAGGTAAAGAGAATAATAAGAAATCGCTACTGCTCTTGAGAAAGAAGCTCATAGCCCATGGAGAAGACACATTTATGTACACCTGGAGAAATATCCACGTAGTTTTGCATCAAAGGTTTAATGGAGGTGTGAACAAACTTCCTGGAAACCCATGTGTGAAGTCTGGGAAGGACCCTTGATTCCAGGGTAGAGGAATCAGATGAAGATGGAAGTGTCAAAGTTAAAAAATGGGAAAGAGTATCTCAGGCAGAGAAAAACAGCTGTGCTGAGACCTGCTGGCTCTAGAAGTTCTCTTGACCTGGGATCCATATACTCAGGATGAAGCTGAAGGGAAACACAGACCCTCTCTGATTTGCCTCATTGACTTTCTAAAGAAACCTCGTAGTTCCTTCCAGGGATGTGCCAGAACCAAGAAAGCGTATCCTGAGGCCAGGCTGTTGTTCATGCAGTGTGATTGGAAGGTCTTCGCAAAACCCTCCAAATCTCTGTTTCTAAAACTCACACATCTACCTTTATACCTTTATGTTATGATTTGCCCTTCCCAGAGATATTTGCATTCTAAACCAAATAATAAGTAGTTCACACTAGCTACTTATTAGCATAAACTAGTCTCATCAGTTATTGGTCTGGGACACCCAGAGAGAAGAGGGACTTAAGGACCGCCATGGAGGACATCAAAAGGAGAGAGGAAAAATGGTAAGACCACCAAGAATAGAGATAAAGAAGACAAGTTGAATCTCTCTCACACTTGCTGTGCTTTTCCAGAAAGGATGGCAAAAGAGGCACTGACTAACACATCAGTCTCAGATGTAGAGTGGGGAGGGAACTGGCACTGTTTTGGTTTTCAGTTTTTGCTTTTGTAGTCAGACCACATTATTGCCATAGCAATTCCCTCATCAACTAGTCCTTCCTCTGATCCTGCTAACAAGTGCCATCCTGATAACAGAGGCTCCATGTGACCTCCCTGCATTCAGAAGCTGTGGAAGAAATCTCAGGCAGAGATTCACCTTTCCCTGCAGCTGAGCACTGTTAATCACACTCCCAGAGAATCCTTCAGCTCCAGGGTTTGACTCAAATCTTTGAATGGTGATACCAGACTCCCAGGAGGGCCAGATTTATCAGAACCTGGGGATGGTGACGGGAAGGGAAAGGTTTTCAATTTCCTTTCATTGGTCAGGATCACTGTAAGAATTACAGATTACACAAAGGAGATCCCTGTTGACTCAAGAGAGCTGATGGCTCAGGAAAGGGCCTAGCTCTCAGCCCTGTTGCTGTGACAGCCCAGTCTCACCTACAGATAGCCCTGGCCTAGAGCTAGACGGTTTGGTTTCTTTGGGAGCAGACAAGTACCCCAGCTCATCTTTGAAAGAGTACAGCCAGACACTTGTCTTTTGCACCTTTTTTCCTTTACCATCCTTTCTGCCCCACCCAGCATTCACTTCAAATCCATCCACTCTCCCCTTCTCCAGAGCTAGCCACTTCTCTCGGCCCTTATTATCTTCAGCCTGGTTCACTATCTCTACCTCCTTTCCCCTCACTCCGTTTCCTGCCTCCATTCTCAGCCCACTTCCAATCCATTCTCCATGCTACTCCCAGAGGATTTTTTCTAAAGCAAATCCATGCAAGTTATTTCTTCTTAAACCTGTCAAGGTTTAAGGTGTGCCCAAGGCCCATTACGACCTGACCCCGCTTATTTCCCCAACCTCCTTCCTCAATGCCCACCCTCCCCTGCCTCCTCTCTGTACTCTAACCACGCTCGGCTGCATACATATTCCCAGTGCCCAGGCTTGCTCACCCTGGACGTTTGCATCTGTTGTTTCATCTGCGTAGAAACGCCAGCCTGGTTACCATTTATTCTCCAGAATTCACCTCCTCTGGGAAGACTTCCTGACATTCCAGGGATGAATTAGATGCCATCCCCTCCACCTCCTCTCCTTGTACCATAAACTCTCGCAATAACCTTTTCCAAGTTGTGTTGCAGTTACTATATACAAATCAGCATATCCTCAGCACCCAGCTTTAGCTTGGCCTGCAGGAGAGGGTCAATAAGTATCAAACTAAAGCAGGAAGGCTCAGCGTTCCCCCTGCCCCTATGGCTTGGAAAACTCAATTCACTCTGCAAAGGGAAAATGTTCACATTAAATACTGCTGTATGCTGCTAGAAACTGTGTGCAGAGGGAAAACAAACAAGTGATTAAGTAATGGCAGGCAAGTATTTCACTAAGAGTCCTATCCAAATAAAATAACAGGAAAAGTGCCTTTCAGTACTGATTAACCACAGCTGAGAATTAAAGATCATTTGTAACAAATCATTATAGTCAACTGATTAAAAATGAATGAGTTTGTACAGAGAACCATTACTGAATCTGGGGCTGAAAAAAAAGACAGTTAAAGCATATTAACATGAAACTCCCAACCTGTGTATACGTTGCTGCATGAGGTTGAATTACCATTTACACCAAGGGGATGCCAGGTGTGGAGAAAAGCATGCATCTGAGTTGGAGTTCTGCTTGGGGTTCAACCCCACCCCTGACTCTATGAAACTGGTAAAATCTCTCTAAGCTTCCATTTTCTGCTACTGAAAAAATGGGATTAATATCACCACCAATGTTAGTTTGAACCATATGAAATTGCCAATGTTTGACCACATTTGGCCTACAGAGATGGCAAGTTCATATGGTTTAAGCTTAAACTTACCAAACAAAGCTGTTATGGGGATCAAAATGAGATAATGTGAACCAGAAGATGCTCCACAAATGCAAGCCATCAGAAGAACCTCCTGGCACTAGGGTAAGACTGTGACAACTGACAGCAGTGTGGTGCTCAGCTTGGCATGCCACTGGGTTTGGGGTAAATCTGGGAACTAAGAACCTTCCTCATTTGCTTTAATTGTTAGGTTGAAGGAAGGGAAAAGAGAAAGACCAAAAGAAATAAAAGAACTCTTCCAACCCCAACGCAGGTTCTCACTCTCTCAGCCCTGTCTCTCCCCAAAAATATTATGCCCCTCCTCTCTGGCATTTCATTTGTAAGTGTAAGCTTTATTTAGTGTAAATCTACAGGAAGTTTGGAAGGGGTGTGCTGCATGCTTGGATGCAATTAGCCCACCTCGGTCTCCTGGGGCCAGCCCCCATGTCTCATCACGCACCTGGCCCTGCTATGAGGAAACCTAATCTGAGTGACTGGCATAAAATGAGTCATGTATAAGTGTTTAGTTGAATAAATGAATGAACAAATGAATGAATTCTCAAACCCTGCTTATCCTGTTGCTTTTTCTTTTGCCATCTGAAAGAGCCTTAATAAAGGATAAAGGCATTTCCCACCCACACGTCCAAGCAATGGAATTAACTTAATCACTCTACATCTTCTGATTAGACACAAACATTGACAGGTAATTTTTTCATAATTAAAAATGCTTCTGATGAGACAACTTATTCTCACTAAAACAACTTCTACATGGCATTGGTCCAAATTCTTTACTTATTAAATAATCATATATATTAATCATATATACACATACACATATAACTTTTAAAACTCTCTTTTTTCAACTAAACTTATTCCACTAAATTCTTTCCAGTGCTATTGCCCACATGCAGGGCACCCTCTCTTCACCCTTGCTAACTCATTTTCCTGAAGCATTGATGTATTTCTAGTTTGACCTTCTGCATGTAGCTACTGCTTGGAACTGTCAGGCAGAGCTCAGGGCCAGATTCATGGGCATGAGACTCAACCATGCAGTCATAGTGCTCAGGAGGGCCTTGTACTTGGTTTACTGCTTTGCTGTTGCTGTTTTGAAATTGTAAATAATGTTTGAACAAAGGGCCCCAAATTGTCATTTTGCAGCAGGCCCTGCAAAGTTAGTAGCTGGTTCTGACAGCTACTAGAGGAAAGGAAACAGTGAGAAAAACCAAAATGGGGCCGAAAGAGTAATAGCGTAGTCCAGTTTAGAGAACTCCCCGTAGGGAGCGGAAAGGAGTGACTGAGCTGGGCTGTGGGGGATCATTCAGGAAAGCTAGAGAGCAGAGAATGCAGCTGCGAGGAGCCATTTTAATGGGAGAGACAGGTTGCAGGAAAGGAAGATTTGCTAAGGAACCCTATGAAGCTAGCACTGTCAGATTCAGGCTGTCAGGGCTTCAGAGAGAGTACTTTTAATATGAAAACAAGAAGTTAGTCCTCCAACACAGGAAGGGGACCTAGAGCCAGAGAGCAGCCAGAGAGTAAAACTGACAAGTAGAAAAACCTGACCATTGAGCTAATGGAACACAAACTGGAGTACATCATTCACTTATTTATCCCTTCCTTCAATATACATACATTGAGTATCTAATGTGTATGTACTGTGTTAGCTACTGGGAAATTTCAAAGATGATAATGATTCAGTTCCTGTCCTGGGAAACTCATAATTTATATAAGAAGAGAAAGACATGTGAGCAATAACGTCATGTGGTTAATGTTATTACAAAGGTTGATGTTACCTACTGTGAAGTAGGGGCAAGGGGAATGGGCAAGGTTGGGGTAAGTTTTATGAAAGGTGCCCAGACTATACTCTGGTTTCTCTTCAGATCATATTAATCTTTCACCTTTGACTGAAAGGTGCCCATACTAGGTCTTGAAGGATCAACAGGAAGTCACTGAGTAAAAAAAAAAAAAAAAAAAGAAATAAAAGAAAAAGAAAAAAGGAAAAAAGCATTTGGGCAGAGGGAATAGCATGAGTAAATACACAGAAATGAGAAACATCATGGCAATGAAAAGTCCAAAACAGCCAGGGCAGAGGGTGCAAGACAGAGAGTAGTGGGAATGGGTGTGCAAAGAAAAGCAAGGTTTGGTTATGAAAAACCTTGAATGCCACACCATGGAGCCTGAATTTTACTTCAGGTATGTGGGAGAGCCTTTGAAGGTCTTAAGCAAAGAACAGGCAAGATCAGATTTTTGGGGGAGATGGGGAGATAGTGTTTGCTGCAATGCAGAAATGGTCTCTAGCGAAGAGTGACTGAAGCATGCAGGCCAGTTAGAGAATAACTGATGGCTAAAATTCAAGCAAAGGATAGTGAGAGCCTGAACTCAGCAATAGCAGAGTAAGTAAAGACTAGAGAAGAGAGGAGAGACTTCTTTTAAAGGTAGGATGAATTATAGTTGACTCATTGGATGGGATGGGGGCAGGGAGGAACAGTTACGCCTTCTCAGGTTTCTGATTTAAACATTTGAGTTAAAAACATTACCATTAACCGTGAGGGAGAATAACGGAATGGGAAGATAAGAAAATGAGTTGAATTTTGGACATGTTAAGTTCAAGGGCACTTATGTTCAGCGAGGGTCTGTGCTAGAGATTTGGAAGTCATAAGAACATAGGTATATCAGTGCTTATAAGGGCATTGGATATGACTACTCAAAGAATGGATGCAAAGCAAGAAGCTCTTGAGAACACTGATATTTAGGAAGTGGGTTAAACATGACAACCTGGTGAAAGAAGTTATCAAGGAGCTATTGGAAAGGTAGAAGGAGAACCAGTGGGGTTATTATTTTTTCCTATCATTTGCTGTCTTTCTTGGGAGATGACTTTATGTCCCTGCTTGTTGCAAGTCTCTTGATGTCAGGCTGGAGCCATGTGGCTGGCTTTGACCAATAGAATGTGAGCAAAGGTGATATACACCATACCCAAGCAGAAGTTTTAGGAATCTCTCTGTATGGGGCGGTGTGAGCCCTTTTTTTCTGCCATAAGATCACCTATTCCTTCATCCTGGATCCCTAAATGCAGATGGTATGTGGAGCAGGGCTATATCTAACCGTCAGCTGATATAAAATTTGAGCATAAAGGAAAACCTTTATTGTAAGTCACTGAGATTTGGGGATTTATTACTTGAATGTAACTTAACAAAAGCTGACTGCTACAACCAAAAAAGAATAATGTCTCAGAAAAGAAAACATTTTGAGAACAAGTGAGTGGTCAATAGGGTCAAAAGTGACAGAGAGGTAATTAGGTGTCTCAATAGGTAGGTAAACTGTGATCTTAGTGGGCAGTTTTAGTGGTGTGGCAAAAGCTGAAGCCAGATTGCTGTGGATTGAGGCATGAATGGGAGGTGGGTGGGTGGAGATTATCAGTGTAGATTACTCATTTAATGATGCTGACTGTGAAAAGAAAGAAATATATAGAGAGAAACAGCTTAAGATGGAAATAGAGCATGAATAAAAGTATCCAGGATAGAAAAGATTTGAAATCGCAGACTGAGGAGGGAGATTTGGTGCAAATGGAGAGACTGAAATTGCACTGAGGCTATATGCTTGAAAACATTTGGACCTCTGATTCCCTCTTAATATTAAAAATAATGATAGCAAACACATAGTGCTCACTAAGTGTCTGGCGCTGCTTTGATTGCCTTGCATGTAATAATTTATTTGATCTTCAAAGCAACTCTATGAAGTAGGTACTGTAGTTATGATTCCCATCATACAGATGAATAAAAGAAGGCATAGGGATTTTGATTAACTTATTCAGATTCACATAGCTAATAAGTAGCAAATGGAGGCCATCCAGCTTCAGAGAGCAGGTCCTTCACTACCATGCCAGGTTGCCTCTCACAGAGGTACAGAAAGATTTTGAGCTATAAGCATGGCCTGGGAAGAGGATATGCCAGAGATGGGCTGTATGCATTATAGATGAGGGATGTGGCAGGGAAGTATAAAGAGCATGCCTCCAAAGGAGAAAGTTCTGGCTTCCTGGATAGTGGAATTGGGATGTGAAGAACACTGAGCCTTCCATTTGGGGTACCAGGTTGGTTTGCTCACAGCCTCCTCTGAGCCCCTGTCAGCCAGACTGGAACTGGAATGTGAGAAAAAATAAATGAAGGGAAAAATTAGATTATAAGGGGCAGCAGAAGAATCAAAGGATTGATTCAAAGGAGGAAGACAAGCTCACTTTTGTGGTGCACTTGTGCTCATGATGTGCCCAGCACTGTGCCAGAGCCAAGGGCGCACAGAAGAAGACCTGGCTCTTTCTCAAATAAGTTACCCAGGATAATGGGCAACATGGACATAAAGAGGCTGCTTTGACATGAGGGTGAGGTTAAGTGGAGTGTATATAAAACGGCTAAGGACAAACAGGCTACAGAGCGACAGAACCTGCTGGCGTAGCGTCCATCAAGCAAGAAGCAGAATTGCTGGCCATCTCCCATCTTAAAGATATCCTGGGTCCACTGTCTCTTTGTGAGGATCAGGACACGGCTAATGGGATGTGGAACTTCCCTCCAGCCTCCTAAAGGTAGGGGGGCCACGAGGGCAGAGTTGCTTTTCAGAGTTCAAAGCTGGAGAAATCTAAAATGATATCACACAACCAAGTACCCAAGTGTGGCGTGCCTTTCAGAAGGCATTTCAAAGTGTGAGTGGCCTTTCATCACTATCGAGCCTGTGGGACGTGGTGTGAGTTGTCAGATCACCCCATGTCAGCTCAGTGTTCAGAGGATGCTCTGAACTGGAGAGGATTCCTCTGGCCTCTTCAGAAGTCTGAAGACTTCTCTCCATTGTAAGTAAAGATATGTGGGCAAAGAAAGCAAGTGAATTTCCCAAGATTGGCAGTGAGGTGAGTAAAGTAAGGGTAATGGAGGTCATGGAGCGCAAGTGGGCACAGGCTTACCTCAAGTTGGCCATACTCGATTTTGTTCCCAGGTAAGGAACTGGAGACCAGTGAGCAAAGGGCACTGCTCTGCAAAGTGCCTGTCTCTTTCCCCTTTCTTCTTTCCTTTGCACTTTGTACAGTACTTTGTCTTCCTAGCTCATCCGCACACTCCATTTAGGAGCTATCACTATCAGGACAGGCATGGCACACACATTAACTGTCTTATGCTTGGCAGAGGTCCTCTGTCTTCCAGTAGGCCCCTTTGCCTCTTGCAAGCATAGCAGATCCTCACCCAGGAGCACCACAGACAGCTCATTCCAGCAGCTCGGACATCAGCATCTCTGCCCCAGCGCCCTCCACATCTGACTGATGATTCCCACCTGGGTCACGCTGAAGCCACATATCCCTGAAATCCCTTTTATGTGGGACTGTTGCCACCCTCCTTGAAAGAGCCTACAACTCCATCAACCCCTTCCCCACAACTTTGAGCCTCTATAATCTTTACTTCTTCTTAGTTAATTGCTAGCCCACTCTGCAGACCGCTATGTGCCTTGAGGAGGAAAAGATGAAGTAGGAATGAGTGGTAAGGAAAGATCTGCAGAGGAAATGAGACTGAGCTGGTACTTGAAGGATGGGTGGCATGCTTTCTCTCATTTAGACAAAGAAAGGAGGGAGGGAGGGAGGGAGGGAGGAAGGGAGGAAGGGAGGGAGGCAGGGAGGGAGGGAGGGAGGGAGGAAGGAAGGAAGGGAGGGAGGGAGGAAGGAAGGAAGGAAGGAAGGAAGGAAGGAAGGAAGGAAGGAAGGAAGGAAGGAAGGAAGGAAGGAAGGAAAAGAGAAAGAGAAAGGAAAGGAAAGGAGAGGGAAGAAAAGTCACTCTAGACAGAAGGAGCAGCTTGTGCAAAGGCATCAAAGTGTGACAGTGCAGAGAGATTCTGTGAGAAGTACAAGTCAGTGGGGCTAAAGCACAGGTGTGTGGGGCACAGCAGCTAGAATTGACACTGTTAAAGCCACTCTGTAGAGAGCATTGAATGCTATGCTCAGAAATTTGGCCTCGTACTTGGCTCTGTCAACAATTAGAGTCCATAAAAAATTTTTAAGTAGGAATCTAACATGATTAAATTTGGGTTTTAGAAAGCTAAAGGTGGTTGCATGGAAGGTGGATTCATGTGGGCAAAGATCTGAGGCAGAGACCTGGTGGGGAGCTGTTCAAATCACATCCAGGTGAGACAGCAGCCGGGTCCTTGTTGACTCCATGGTGGACCAGGCAGACCATACACCTGGCACAACTGAGGCGGCTCTTACCCAGGGGCTCTGAGCACTTCTGCAGAGAGGAATCTCAGATCCTCCCTAGGATACAGTTTTAGAACCCTGTCTCTACAGTTTTAGAACACTGTCTCTACAGTTTTAGAACCCTGTCTCTCCACTTTCCTTTTCCCAGGACAGTGAATAAAGTAGATTTTCTGAAGAGGAAGCCCAGAGCCCCTTGCTAAGAATGAAGGCAGAATGGTATGTAGAGTAAGACATGCCCTGCTGCCACTCTATCTAGTAGTTGCACTAGGAGGCTCCTCAACGAATTTCTTCCAAATATTACACACATTTTATTGGTTTATTGATGCCAAGTTGGCTATAATGAGAAATGTGCCAGCATCAGAAAGATTCCAAAACAGACCACTATCCTCTGTGTCAGTCTCCTCCCTCCTCCTACATCTGCTCTTTCTCTTTTCTATCCCTTTAATCTAAGACCAAATTGTGCATGACCTTTCTCTCCCCTCAGGGTCCCTCTTTCTGCTGGTTACCTGCTACTGGCTCTCCTGCTGGTTTTACTGTAAGCAAAATTAAAAAAAAAAAAAAGTGGGGTGGGCAGGGAGCCTCTCCATGGGGAGCACCCGACAGTGAAGGTTAGAAGACATGAAGCTAATGAACTACAGAATATTGGTTATATCTCACTTGATTACACTTAGGAAATGTAAAACCATCCGTTAGTCATGACTGGCCATTTATCTGCTGGAATGCTCAGAGCAACACCCCTAATCACATTTATCTCCCGCCTTCAGGTTCCAGTCAAGGTTTCTAGAAATTAGTGATTCATCACTGAATACAACAACTACCATTGGGATCTGCCAAGACAGGAAAAATCACCATGTCCCTGTGCCAAGGTGCTGTCTCTCATTGGTAATATCTTCATGCAGCTGCTAGGACCAGTACACAAAATTTACGCACGTGCCAGGAGCGGCAGACCCACCTGATTGTGTGCACCAGGATCATTAAGAACAAAACAGAGTTACATTGCTCCAGTCTGGCCCCCAGACCCCTGATAGGAAGGGAACAGGGAAGCCCACTGAGGGTCTGCTTTGGGTCCTTAGGTACATGAGATTTACTCATTTGGGTGAAAGAGGAGGAAATCTTGTTCTTCCTGGGCCATAACTGAAGAGAGCACCACTCACACATGAAACGTTCAGAGTCAAGTTTGTTGCAATGTCTCAAACATTGATACTAAAAACGGCAAGGCAATAACAATGGCAATGCATCAATGAGGGCATGAAAGCCTTCTAATCAAACACAGAAGATTAAACATACATAGTTATTTCTGCTCCCTCCTAAAAATCTCACCACTGTGGTGGCAGAATCTTAAGATAGCCCGCAAGATTTCTCCCCTCCTGTTACACATGCTCTGTGTAATCCTTGGAGCTATGAATATCCGATTTTACTCCTGTGATGATATTATGTTACATGACACAGTTTGGTGTTAAGACAGAAAGATTATATAGGTGGGCCTGTCCTAATCACACGAGAACTTTGAAAGCCTTACTTTTCTTCAGCTTGTTGCAGAGAGGGAAGCATAAAAGAAATTCAGTGCAAGAGAGGTTCTCTGTTGCTGAGTGGAGGTGGCCCATAGCAAGGATCTGAGACTCATCAACAGCCAGCAAGACGATGGGGACTTCAGCCCTACAACTACAAGGAAATGAATTCTGCCATCACCCTGAAGTAGCTTGGAAGAGTCTTTCCCTAAGTCAAGCTTTTACATGAGGGTGCAGCTGGTCAACACCATAATCTCAGTCTGAGAACCTGAGCTAAGTACCCAGCTAAAACTCCCTGAACTCCTGACCCACGAAACTGTGAGATAGTTAATTTGTGCTGTTTTAACCTGCTATGTTTGTGATAATTTGTTGTGCAGCAATAGAATGCTAACACACTCACACTCTCTAAAAGTAATAAAGATTTAAACCCATAAAGGGAGGCTATTACAACAGAGGAGAAGTGGCCAACAAATTTTGCAAGATGGAAAACAGGTGGACATAGGTCACCAATTTAGAAGAACAGAAAAAGCGCCTTCAGAAGGGGAAGCCAAAAAGTAACAATCTGATTTGGGACTCAGGAAGTAGAGAGATAAGGGCCTCTGAAAAATGGGGTGCACATGGCACTGCAAACCGGAAGACCAGGCAGAAGGCTGCATGAGGAACTGCTAGACCCGCTAGAGTCCCTCTCTGCCCCTACCCAGCCAAACAACTTTCCAACCCTCACCTCCACAGGAGGCAAGAGGTTACCCTCTGAAATGCTGAATCAGATAGACTCTAGACTTGAGGATATCTGTCACAAAGAATAGTAGATGTGAGGGGAAGTACTAAAAACAGGGGTATTAAGTGAGGCTTCTATATTGAGCCATGGGACTCTCTCCCGCTCACCCCCCATTCTTTTCCCCGTTCAGTCATTTTCTCCTTTCCCTCACCACCTTGAGAAGGAGATTGGAACAATGTCTATGTAGAAAAGAAGCTAATAATACCTCTCCCTACCCTATTTCAACTCCGTGTGTGCACATGTATATACACAGATATGCACACAGCATCCAATCTGCTATTTGTGCCTCGTTTAAACTTAAGATATGACTAGAAAAAAATTAGCAGACATTTGAAGTCTCTAGTATAGAAAAAAATCAAAACAAAGAAGAAAATGAGAGTCAGAAAATGCAGGGAACAGGAAAAAAAACTAAGCAAAAACAATATTTCATCCATAAAACAACAAAATAGGATCCTATTTACAAAGGGACACATTCAGAAAACAAGAAAAAGCTCTTGGATATTAAAGATTAAGATAACAGGAAAAAAATGTTTAAATCGACACCATGTGTAGGAGATAAAAGTGAGGCAATCTCTCAGAAAATAGCACACAAAGATAGAAAATAGGAAAGAAAAGATAAGAAAATTAGGTGATCCATCCCTGGAGGTCCAACTTCCAACCAACAGGAGTCAGAGAAAGAGAAAAGCAAAGAAAATAGCTGGGTGAAAATTATTAAAGAAATATATAAGAAAGTTCTCCTCTATGGAGGATCTCATTAGAAACTTCCAGAGAACAAAAGGCAGGTGACAAAATATTAGAAATCTGAATGGCATCTGACTTCCAAGAGCAACACTGGGTTCTAAAAGACAATGGGGTAGTTTCTTCAAAACTTTGAGTGAAAACAATTTTCAGCATAACGATACATACCCAATCAAATTGTGAGGGAGGGATAATTGCATTTTCAGATATTAAGTCCTCAGTCTCAAAATAGTTACCTCTGATGCACCATTTCTAAGGAAGCTAGTGGAGGGTGCAGGCCACAAAACAAAGGAATAATCCAAGAAGCGGGAAAACATTGGGTCTGGAAATCAGAGGATCTTAAAGAGGAGAAAGGAAAAAGGAGTTACTGAGGCGCCAGTGAAGGGAGTTTCAGAAGGGTTGAATGTTGCAGACTTAGAAAGCAACCAGGTTGGGAACATCTCCCAGGAAAATGTAGAAATGACACATGGCTTAGGATACCTATCTGTTTTCAATATGGTTTGTCAAAGGGCTTGCTAATAATTGTAATTAAGAACAAAGAAAAATGAGAAGATTAAAAATTAAACTCCAGGACAACCAATAAGTTATAGAAGAGGAGAAATGTGATCATTGTTTTTGACACTGCTTTGTTGTGAATAATACTAACAAAGGTAAAATAATGAAAATACAAAATATCAACTTAAACAATGATTGTAATTAACTACATATATTGGAAGAATGGGGAGGGGCAATGTGTGTGCACCTGTGTGAGCGTGTATGGTGAATGGAGTGGAGGCAGGGTTGTAAGGGTCTAAGTCCTTATCTTCCACAGTTGTAAATCAACATATGATTTCTACATTTGAAAAGCAAAAACATACTCAAGAAATAGCCATAGAAATATATTATCTTGGACTTATTTAGATAAATACTTATTTAGATAAATACTAAAATAAATGACTAAAAGTTGTTGCCCCTGAGGAACAGCTCTCAGGGTTGAGGAGGAATGAGCCAGGAAATCATTTTTTTTGTGTGTGAAAAATCTTATAGTATTGTTTGACTTTTCTAATTCCATGTCGGTAGCTAGGAGGTCATAGAAAACTATCTAATTTACATAGTACTTTGATAATAAGAACACTCTCTTCTCATCTCATGGTAGGGGTGGGAGGTAGAAAAGCATTGTTTCTGATAACTTTAAACTGACTTGACAGTGATGTCCTTGCAGGTAAGCATATACATCCAGTTCCTTCTGCTAACCCCCACAATGTTCTGCATGGCAGGATCCACCTGTAGAGAGCTGAGACACAACTGTAATCATGTCTTCTACACATACAGTGCTGTCCAGTTTACAAAGTCCTTGCACATATGTTATCTCGTTTGATCTTCCTAACAACCACGTGCAGTACTCAGGGTGAGGAATTTGTACAGAGAAGAAACTGGAACTCTTAGAGGCTGATTGGCTTATTCATTGTCACATAGCCTGGACTCCAAAGTCTCTGCTACTTCATGGGCTGACTGAAGCCATCTATGTAAGACAAGGGGAAATACGGGACAATTTTAGAAGAAGTCGTTATCTCTGGTACATTGTCTATTTGAGGTCTTCTAATTTTGTGATATTGAGTCTTTCTATTCTTTATCTTCCCTGTCTGTCCACCACATCAATTCCTAACCTTTTCCTTCCTGTTCCTGAATTACTCCGTTCTGACTTTTTGGATCTTATTCCTGCTTCTTTTCTCACGCCTCCAGATTTAATTCTTTGCTTCAGGAATTGAAACATTTCAACACTGAGCCTAAACAGATAAATCGTGAGTATAGCGTTGACTTCATGGTTAGGGGTGGCCACCCTGGCCAGTCTGCAGCCTGGGAATTTGAACTAGACCTGAGAGCCCTCTTGATCGGAACCATGAGGCACCCAGGCCATCACATATGGTCTGCTTGGACCTCTGTTCATCCAGTTCAGTCTTCCACAGACACAGGGGCTTTGCCACGTGAAATACATCACCGAAGATAGATTTCACATTATATTTTAATCTTTTGATTTATTCCTCAAACACACACTAAGTTTGAGGCTAAAGAAATGGTAGGAAAAGATGAGATGGGAAAAGTGGGGAGGATGAAAGACACTATATTCAAAACATTAGGGTTTGTGTCCACCCTCAATGGCTGCTGAGGGCTAAGTGGATTAGAAGGGCTCATGTGTGAACCACCAACACTTTTTCCACCGTCAGATTCCTTGGAGATCTCTTGATCCATTTTGTGATTGAGGTAGACAGGATCACAGCATCCAGTGTTATGGCTGCAGGCATAATTCCAACATCTGAGAACATTTTCCTCCCAGATATTTAATTTCCTCTTCCAGCCCTTTACCACTGGGGCCCTAAAACCACTTCACAACTCTATCCACCACATCATCTTAGCCTCTTTTGCAAGTCTTTTACTATCCATTGGAAAATAATGCTGTCTTTGATTCTGAGACAAATCCCTAACACTTCTTCCCTTGTTTCTAATTAGCAATATTTCTGTGGTAATTAAGATGAGAGTAACTCCTCAGTTCTGCAGCATTTTCAATTCAGAAAGAAAGAAAAATACAATAATAATATAAAGGGGCTCTAAGAATGAATTTGTTAGGGGACTTGAGTGTATGATAAATAACTTCAACCCATCTTAAAACACACAGACATTTGTGTTGATATACATACATATCATACATATGCATATACAGGAACGCGCGCGCACACACACACACACATACACACACAAACAATAATTACCCAATTCTGGAAAAACAGGATTCAAAATGCACTAATGGAAATACTGTCATTCTGTGGGCAGAATAAATGCATTATCTTAAACTCTAGGCATCCCACAAAATGAACAATTGCAGTGAGCTGAATGTTGATGAAAGATGGCCAGAAACAGGCCGTCTTTCTTCTCTCATGGGATGGCTGGAAATGGGCACATTTCCTTCCTTGTCAAACACCCAGTGACTTAGCATTTTCAATACTTTTCAAAGGCCCACTGCATATGTTCACTCTGTGTTAGCTTTTGTTCTTGTTAAGTGTGGAGTGGAGTCAAAGCTCTGCATTGCCAGAAAAAATCTAATGCTGTAGGCTGAGCCAAGAGCCAAAGGTGCTATCATTTCTACTTTACAGATGGCACTCCTATCTCTAAACTTGGATTTGTGCATGAGTGCACAAATACATGCTTATACATCTTCCTAAGGGATTAACAAAAAGATGTCCTACATGTCAAAAAAAAAAAAAAGATATCCTTTCTGCATTTCTGACTTTTTCAAATCAAGGCGTATTTTGAGGCTGGTGCTCATCAGAGTTCAGGTAATGAGCTCTTGCTTGTAATTTTGTAAGTGTATATGTTTCTCAGGGAATTGACAGATAGCATAGGGTTTTATTTGTTTGGAAATGGCAATTATTTCTAGCAATTTGGTAATTATTTCTCCAGCTAGTTACTTGGTGCCTTCTCAAGCAAAACTGTGTTTGCCAAGAGCCAGCTGGGGCAGTGCACTATTTGGTGGCTAAGGCTCTAGGCATGGCCCATGCGGATGCTGGCCCTGCTAAGGACAGGCTCCCAGCTCCATGATTTCTCCAGCCCCACCCCTGAGCTTGTCCATAGCTGAGGAGGCTGAGTTGCTGAGTAGAATGCTTCTCTTTGTTTTAGTTATGTCTTCCATTGTGAAATTCAGGAGTCTCTCACTCCTCTGTCTATTCAATCATACAATCATTGGGAGTTGGAGCTCATTGAGCCTTAGAGATCATCTTATTCACCTTCTCATTTTATGAATGGAGAATCTGTGGTGCACAGTGGATGGTTATGCCAAGGTCATCCAGCAGTCAGCAAGGGCTAGGCTAGAATACAGGTCTCTTTACTCTCTAGTCAGTGCTCCTTCATCCTCCATTTGATGATTTAATTCTTTTCAGTTAAGCAACTTGTGTAGAATTTCTAGTATGGATTAAGCATAGTGCTAGCTGCTGCAAGCTCAAGAAAGCCAAAAAAGAGGGAATGGTAAATGTCAAATGAGACAACATTAGAAGAGAACCTTACACAGTGCCTGATCCAGAGAAGGTATTCCATGGGTCCCTGCTTTTCTCCCCTTTACTCTTCCCCATCCTCTATAGATACATACAGAGGAGAAAAATCTCAGATATTTGAGGTAATCAAATTCTTGCAAGTATCAGAAGGGGAGCTGATAGACAACTCCAGTTACTCCTTTAGAAGCACATTTTCTAGTTCCTAATAAAACCTCTCAGGCTAGGCCCACACCTGGAAGAACTTCCCTGGTATTCTACAAAGACATCAGCTCCCGGGCTGCCCCTCTATTCCAGAGTATTGATGAATGCATGGCTCACCCACACTGCCTGATTCATAAGCACATTAGTGCTGACTCACCGACAACTGAGAGCAAAAAATACATCTCCTCAGGTTTTGACTTGAGATGAAGACACAAGATGCAAAATTCAGCTCTACTGATGGAATGATA
The DNA here is from genome assembly GCF_007565055.1 of Rhinopithecus roxellana. Classification (NCBI taxonomy): domain Eukaryota; kingdom Metazoa; phylum Chordata; class Mammalia; order Primates; family Cercopithecidae; genus Rhinopithecus; species Rhinopithecus roxellana. Next base: position 125,516,816 of record NC_044556.1, read on the forward strand.
ACTGAAACACACCATGAGCTAGTCATCTGGGGAAAATATTGTCAAGGCTATTTGCTCTCAAACCCAAGCTTTTATATCCATTTTCTGAACTCATAATAAACCTTCATTTTCCAGAGATTTAAAAGTCTCCTTACTTTACTGTTAACCAAAAACCAGAAGCATAAAACCATGAAGAGTCAAAAGTAGCTGCCCCAAGTTATCCCTGAGTTTAGCCTTGAATAGGAGGATTTGGCTAGAAGGCTCCTTCCAACCACGAGTTGCATGACTATAAGATTATCACCAACCATCTTACTGCCAGCTTTACATGAATGTGTTGTTCAATGATTCGAAGCTTCTCTAGACCTTTTTCAAAGCAAAGTACACAGGCTCAGACAGCCTGCTCCACCTCTGGATACTTATATAGAATAATCATGTAGAAAGTATCAAATTGGGGGCAGCCAGGGCTGCAACTTGAGTTCCTGGGCCCCTCTGCAAATACATCTCCAAATAAGAAGACTGACAGCCTTGTTGGCATGTAATGAAATAGAGAGCCATTCTGAAGATGTGCTCCTTGGCCACTGGGGAAGGCCATCCTTTGGTTTTGGCCTCACCTCTTTGCCCTTTGATTCTTTTCCACCTCCTCAGCAGAAGGGTAACAATCTAAACACCAAGCTCAACACATCCAGATCAGTTAGCAGGCAGTTTTAGCCACATATAGCACAACATGAGTAATGTTCATGAAGGATGAAGCATATTCAAGTGCATAAAGGACTGGTATACTGCCTGGTACAGAACCAAACCTGATTCTAGCATACATCCTTCATCTTTTTCTAAATCCAACTTGTACCAAAATACATTATGACAAAAACTGTCTCTCTAAGCTCTGTGAAGACAAGACCTTTTCTGGCAGGATTCCTGGTGCAGCCTGTCCTCTCTCCAAGCAGGACCCCCCATCATCCATAATGGCTGCTCAGTAAGCCTGGGTGTCCCTGTTACACTCACCTTCTCTGAACTCTGCTTTTTTGGTGGTTTGGCCTCTCAGCCTCCCTGACTGTCTTCCTCTTGCTCCTTCTCAGTCTCAGTTGTGCTCTTCTGTATTTGCGTACATGTGTCTGGTTCCTCTGTTGCCCCCTTTCATGGACCCAGGGAGGCACTAGTACTCCTGTGTCCTCAGCACAGTCCCCTTCCTTGGGCAGACAAACTCAGAAATGGCCCCCATGATCCTTGCCTCCTGGTACTCATGCCCTTATGTAGTCTCCTCACCATGAGTGTGTGTGGGACCACTGATGCACTTCTAACCAACAGCATATAGCAAAACGGTTGAGATGTCATTTCCATGATTATGTTGTGTACAATTGTGACATCTTGTTGGCAGACTCCCTCCCTTGAAGGTTTTGATGAAGCAAGAAGGCACATTGGAAAGGCCTATGTTTCCAGTACAAGACAGGGAGCTGAGGATGTCTCCCCCACTGCCCAATAATCGCCAGGAATTGAGGGCAGCCTCTCATAGACAGTCAGCAGGAATCTGAGGCCTTCAGCCCCACAAGCCAGAGGGAACTGAATTCTGCTAACAACCACATGACATTGGAAGCAGACTTTTCTCCAACCGAGAAGAGACCACAGTACTGGTCAACATCTAGGTTGTAGCTTTCAGATGAGACCCTCAGCCAGAGGACCCAACAAAGCCATGCACAGACTCCTGACCCACAGAAGTGGTATGATAATGTGTGTTGTTTTAAGCCACTAAGTTTGTGGTAATATTATTCATAGCAGTAAAAAACCAATATACATCATACTTGAAGCACCCAACAATATGACTATTCAGTTTCAAAGACTGTTTAGATTTAACAATGTGTGAGGAGGATAACAGGAAACATCTACCCTAACATCCTTTTTTTTGCAGAATTCCCTCTCCCCAGCACCTTGGACAGTCCACATCCAATCTCAACTTGAAATTTGACAGCTTTGAGAAGCTCACTGTCGTACAACATAGCCATTCTACCTATGGACAACTCTTTCTTTTTTTTTTTTAATAATTATCTTATATCTATGCTGCACTTATTCTATGCTATTCACTACTCTATAATGTATATGCATCATTGAAATTATTTCTCACAGTAATTCTATTAGTTCAGTACTATTAATATTTACCTTATAAATATGAGGAAACTAAAGCTCAGAGAAGTTAGGCAACTTTTCCAAAATGAATGTGTTAGACAGATTTTAACCCAATGCTGTCTAACTCAAAGCCATATTCTGAACAACTATGACATACTGCTCCAATCTTGTTAGAATGTTCCTCCTTATGTTAAACCAAGCTCTTCCTTCTTCTGGTACCCCCTTATTGATCCCATGGGAGCTTTACAGGATAAAAATTGTATTTCTCTTCCACAGGAAAAATTTTAAGATGTTTAAAAATAGTTATTATGTTTCCTCTTTCCTTCTTTATTACAATTTTTTTAAAGCACCCTCCTTAAAAACTCAGTATGGAGAAGGATGAATAGGCAGAGCAGCAAGAAATTTTAGGGCAGTGAAACTACTTTGTGTGATACTGTGATGGTGGATACATGTCATTATACATTTGTCCAAACCCAAAATATATACACCAAGAGCAAATCCTAATGCGAACTGTAGAATAATGATGTGTCAATTTAGGTTCATCAATTATAAGAAATGTGCCACTCTAGTGGGAGATGTTGATAGCTGGGAAAGTTGTGCATGTGTTGGGGTAGGGACACATGGGAAGGGTCTGTACCTTTCATTCACTTCTGCTGTGAACCTAAAACCACTCTGAAAACTAAAAATCTATTTTTTAAAACATTTCACTATACAAACAGACAAATGAACAAAAACCCTTCTATGGGGAATGAAGAGAAACTAGTTAATGGATATATGGTTTCATTTGCAGTGATGGAAATGCTTTGAAATTAGATAGAGTTGGTGGTTGCACACACTGTGAATGTACTAAATGCTACTGAATTGTTCACTTTAAAATTGTCAATTTTATGCCATGTGAATTTCATTATAATATATTTTTAAAATTCCTCCCCCAAAATGCATTATGGATATTTCAAACATAGAAAATGATAAACAGAGTGAATTAATATGCATTATGGATATTTCAAACATAGAAAATGATAAACAGAGTGAACCTATATATCCAACCACCAGCTTAAGAAAGTAAACATTGTAAATAGAATAAGAATTGTGTTTTTCCACCACATACTACCTTGCCCTCCCTTTCCACTGAGACATAACCACTACTCTGGATTTGGTAGTTCTCACTCCCCGAATTTCTTTATTACTTTACTTCATACATTTGTATCACTGAACAATAAATATCATTATTGTACATGTTTTTAGATGTAAATAAATGCTATCATATTTTAGGTATTCTTATTCAACTTCCTTTTTCCATTCTAATTATGTCTGTGAAATTCATGAATATACCACATTTTCTTTATCCATTCTCCTGTTGATGGACATTCAGGTTATTTCTGTTTGTAGCCATAACAATGAATGCTGCTAGGAGCATACTTATATGTGTCTTCTTATACACAAGTGCAATAACTTTTTTAGGTTATATAGCTAGAAATACCTTTAGCTCTACCAGCCATTGCCTAGTTACTCTTATGGCAAGCTTCTGAGATGACTCACCATTGTTTTTGTCCTCCCTGGAGAAGTTCTGGCTTGTCAGGAACACTGGTACAGGAAAATGAGACGATTGTCTCTTTTGTCTTAGATAGAATATGTCTGTCTAGCAGTGGTCTGAGATTGCAGAAAATGTTTTAGCAGTCTTACACCTTGTAATCTGCTATTGATATTTTTGTCAGACAGTAAATCTTAAGTATTTTTCACATGAATTTTTCTTAAACCAGGTATCCCCAGTCTGTACCTGCACAGGTTTTGTTTTAAACCTGAATGCAGGACTTTAATTCTATCCCCGTTGAATTTCACCTTGTTAGTTTTAGCCAGTCCTATAGTCTGTAGAGATATTTTGAGTCCTAACTCTGCTATCCCATCCATGAACTCAATAATCATGCTTTCTGCATCTTCATCTGATTTGATAAAATAAAGGATACAGCCAAAGATAAAACCCTGTGATTTATGAAAAGATGTTCTCAGATGTTGATATAATCAGTTGCCTGGGCATGACTGGTCAATTAACCATGATGTAGCTCTCAATTTCTATTCAGTCCACAAGAATATCAAGGCAAACTTTATCAGGGGCCTTGCCATATTGGCGGTATTTAGCTGATTTACATAACTAGCAATCTGGTGGAATATGGAAATGGGATTCCACTTAATATGCCTTGTTCTCAGTGAACCCATGCTAGTTTGAAGTGATTACTGCTTCTCATCCAAGAGGCCATAAACCATTTGAACAGTAATACATCTTAGGATTTCTATGATGATCAGTATCAAATCCAGCAGGCTGTACAATCTGAAATCTGCTTCCTTTCTACAAAAAAAAAAAAAAAAAAAAAAAAAAAATCCAGTTTTTCTCATCTCTAGTCTTTTGGTATCTTTCCCTTAATCATTTCTAAATTGTGGTTTTATGAGCATTTATACACGTTTTTTAAAATTCTGGCATAAAACTTGTCAGATTTGAAAACTTTTAAAGCCTCTGGGTGACCACCTAAATTTGTTTATCCAGTTTGAGTTTCAAGATTATTTTAACAAAATCGATTTTGTGCCTCTCTGTTGAAAGATCTTGCCTTTTGGTAAAGAAATAAAATACTTGAGTGATTCTCCTTTCTCTTCTCATCTTTAACCTTGCACCAAGTTCCCCAAGCAGTGAGCTTGTCCCTTCCTTGTTCTTCTAATTCAGAACATAGCTACTGAAAGCCGTTTTTGTTGTCTCTGGCATTTTTCTGAAGTCTCTGCTCATTCTGAGTGTTAGCCTGTCTGGCACTATTCTTACAGGCTTATAATACTCTATTGTATCTGTCTTTGGTTATGTGTTTCTCTTTCCATCTTTTCTACATGGTATTAATATATTGAATTCACTGAACAGCATTCTGGGTTACCTCACTATTGTTTCAGGTTGTCACCTCATTTCTCTCCTCTCTCTTCAGAAACAATGCTATTGCTTGTCTACTTCTGAAGGAGATAAGGGGACCCAACATTCAAACAATTGGAAAGCAGCATAATCATCATACATACATCGCTTTCCATGCCAGCTGCACCTCCTATGATTGGTTTCTTCCTCTTTTCTTTTCTTCTCTTCACCGACATGGACGCAAAGAATAGCAGAATAGCAGAGAACCAGAAGAAAACCATGAATTAATGGATGCAAGAGGCGTTTTAGCCTCCTTGAGCTCTTTGGCCCCATAATTGGTAGGGTTTTATGGTACTAGAGATGCTTACTGGATCCATTGTCATCTGCTTAAGCCTGAATTAAGACCTGATTTTCAGAGGAGGAAAACACAGAAGCTAACAAACTCTGCTGTATTCAGAACTTAAAGAGTCCATCAAATCTAGATTGCAAAATGGTAGGAGTGCATCTAAGGAAAGAAACTGGTTGGAATGATTCATATTCATTTCTTCCCACATTAGAGACGGGACTTTTCTATAATGGCTCGGTACATATAATGTTGCAGTACACAGTCCCTTATTCTAGACACCTGTGAGACTCATGAAACCTGGGCCCCTGAGTCTGTTTTCAGTGGCCACGATCCATTGGCAAGAATATTAAAATAGACCACTTCAGCTGGGGACCACTCCTCACATATCACAACCTCTTTCCCCTTTCTGAAGCAAACTTCCAGCCCTGAAATATGAGAAAACTCACATGACTTCCTGCCAACACCTGTGGAAGAAGAATAAGAGGGCTAATGACACAATATATTGTAAATCTCCTTGGCAAAAGAGGTTACATTATATTTTGATGTACGTGATGGTGCTCAAATCTAGTAGGTGTTCACAGTGTTAGCTCCTCCTTTTCTATAGGCTATATTGTTACATTTATTTTCTCACTCTGTAAGTAATTTTTCCAGTCCATTTTTTTTCCAGCACTGAAGAAACCTGATGGCAATTTTATAAATTCAGTGGCTCGCAAGTTCTCTAACCAAGTCTTCCACACTCACCATCATTCAATAAATGCTCAACTCAGACACATTTATATGCCCAAGTGCCTCACATGGCCAATGATTCCTAAGTGCTAAACAGATTTGTTCTGGACTTGGAGTCTGAGCCTAAGGAGCAAGGCTGAGATAATTTAAGTGCCTCTTGTAACAGAAGGTAACTGGAATTCAATAGAGATAAATGTAAAATATTGAACTAGGGAGCTGAACCATAGACAGGGTAGAATTCTAAATGGAAAAGTTATGGCTGAATGACTAAGCAGGGGAAAACACACACCACACCCAAGGAATTCTTGCAGAAATACAAGTCTCAGGTGGACCCTGCAGAGAACAAGAGACAGGATGTGGTAGAACAGCATGGCCAAAGGAGAGCCACTGGGGCTCAGTAAAGGTCACTGCTTGGAAGTCTCCCTCCTGACGCAGACTGTCTGACACGGGACAGAGGGATTTGGCTGGCTATATAAAGCTGCCAGTTTTTAGCCGCTGTCATGAGCAGTCAATTTTGCTTTTTCTCTGCCAGGCTCCAAACACCAGAAGTAAAATATCTAATGATAACCTGAGGCATTGGCTGTCTCTACTAAGAAAACGAAAACAAAAACAGCCACTCAGGTTGATTAATTCAATCAAATGATTGGCCAAGTTCCATGAAGAGATCAATAGAATCAGTGGTTTGACCAAATGGAGAGGCTGAATCAGGGAGTGTGATTGATCCCATCACCCCATGCAGATTCAGCCAAACAAGGAGATGTATTTGCCCATGAAAGGGTCTCTTGCGTTCCCACAAATTTGTCTTGCAATGAGTCCATGACATTGGCATGGGCCTGAAATACATCTGACATGGTTCTCCCTTTTCCTTCTTTTAAAGTATGTTTTCATACAATTAACGTAAGGGCAGGAATTTGCCCTCTCTTAGATTGGCCACACCAGGAAAAGAAAAAGGGAATGGGGAAAGCCAGTAAAAAGGCAAGTGGATGAACATAGGCTATGATTCAACAAGTGTTCGGAGTAGTCAACACATTTCTTGGGACACAAAAATTACTTGCACTATTTTCTGGACAAGATCCATCAACACTTAGCAAACTAGCAACCCCCCATGAAAGCACTTCATTCCTTAGCTAACGGTTTGCCTATTTCGTGCTCCTCAATAGCCTATCAAAGGGTATTAAAAGATACACCAGTTACTAGCCTTGGGAACAACAGAGGTGACACAAGCCCAATTTCTCCCTTTGCTTAGCCTCCTCAATGTCCACTTTGAGATCCCCCAGTCCGTAATGAAGAGGACATCCCATCAGTTAAATTAGGGCAGCCTAACAAAGCTCTGTAGAGTGTTGACATATATACTAAGCTCCTTTGGCCCAAGTTCCAAATTCATTCCTCGCTTTTGGCAGGAAGCAGCATGGAGACTTCTGCTGGGAAAACGCCTCATTATTGGAATGCATGAGAAAGAGGAGCTGTGAGTGCTAGTATTGTCCTCACACACACTCTCCTGCCTTCTATTTTCCAATCAACTATGAACAATTGGGTCCTTTCTGACAGGTTGGCTGGGTGATAAAGGTTCTGTCTTACATCCCTGTGTATTAGCAAAGTGCTTTCTCTAAGGCTCATGCCACCCTTCTCCAACGTTCACAAAACCCCCTGAAAAAGCCAGGCTTGTTTGCTTTCCTCCATCACTTCAGAAACTGGTGTGCACCAAATCTTCATTCTTTAGACCAGAGTCACAGTCAGACTTTCTAGAGAAGCAGTTGTTGATTTAGACAACGATTAGCAAAAGCACAATTATTAGCTTAAAAAGTGCTCTCAAGGTGATCTGTAAACATCAACAAGCCAAATTGCAGAAATCCTACTCTGCTCTCCAAGCCCCTGACTTCTTCAAGGCACTTGGCAGCTTATGGAAAATGAAATGTACCTGTGTCCTCCCTGGCAGAGGCCCTGAGGCCTCCCTCCTGCTGCCTGTCCTGTCTCTCTGACCATCCCAAGCAGGATGGGTGGCTGTGAAGTGGGCACCTGGATTCGGACCCATTGCACCAGAGGTTCCCTCATGAGCATTCAGTTGTTATGCTTTCCTGGCACCTTTTGTGGTTTACAGGATGGGAAAGAAACCTCTCCTCAAGAGCCTTAGAAAATCTCAGGAGTGGTGGTTCTTTATTAATCCACTTAATCAGTAAATTACATAATTAATATATCAAATGGTACCTAGAGGTTCAGAATATTAAAAAGAATGTTGTACTGGTTGCACATTTTGATGCTGATTCTAGACATTCCTGGGGACAGCTCCAGAATTTCCATATAGGAGGGGCTTCAGGGTGCAATTTGGTTTGAAGGGGGGAGCTTCAGATGAAGGGAACTCATTTAAATTAAATGTTTATTTGGGGTGGTTTTTTGAGAGGGAAGTTCAGCTGGAGACTGGGGCCACTCCTGAACACACCTACACACTGACTTCTGAGCTCTTCTGCATTCTTGCTGTATTGAAGCAGGCAGGCCCTGGGAACCCAGATGGCTTTGATAAAGCGCTCACCTCCAATTTTCTCTCCCCTCTGCCAGCTTCTTGTTCTGCCCTTGGCTCTTTGCCTCCCCTGTGTCTGGCTTCCCTCTTCAGCTTTCTACCTGCACCCTTGCCCTTTCCTTCACCACTAACTTTGTTTCAAAATCTATCTCCTCTTTATCTCAGTCTAGTAATAAATGGCTAAAAGGCAGGAATGCCCAAGGGACTGCCATAAACCAGAATTATGACATAGCATCCAAGGCTAAAAGCTGAGATCACTATTCTAGTTTGAGAGCAAATGTTTTAAATGGTTCAGCCCATAAAGAATCCTGGATCTTAAGAAAATCACAAAAGTTTGGCTTTGTTTTCTTTTTGCAAATAAGAACAAACAGGATGACTCTGCCAAGCCAGACATTTTGTTTCCGAGCATGCTGCCTTTCTAAGAGTGGGCGAGGACGTGTTGCTTCTTTCTGGGGCTCCTGTCTTTGTAACCTTTTACCTCTCCATTCCACTCCCATCCCCACCAGAGGTGACATCACAGAGCAGAAATGGGTGAATCTACAAACAAGGTCAGAAAAACCAGCGGAGGATGAAAACAATAGGTTGACCTTTACAAATATGCAGTATTGGATTTGAAAGGGCTTGAGCCCAGAGATCGGGAGCCAAGGGTAAAGGCCCTGAATACTAATGCCACCCACTGGGAGCAATTCCATGTAAGGAAGTTATTTCTCACTGAGATCCTACTCTAGAAAATGTCCTCCCAGGATCCCCCGAGTGAGGGAGCAGGGAAATCGGAACCCTTATACATTGTTGGCATAATACTTTGGAGTGTAAATCAGTGACATGTATCCAAACCCTTATAGACACACATTGACTTTTTCCTTCAGCATTACTTTCTAGGACTTTACCCTCAAAAAACAATTAAGAAAGTGCACAAGACTTACTTAAAAGGATGCTCATCAAAGTACTGTTAGAAATACTGAAAAATGAAAAATGATTTATGTGTCCAGTAATGATTCTAGTTAAATAAATTACAGTGTATCATACAATGAAATACCATGAAACTACTAAAAAATGAATTACATTTGTTGACATGTTCATAAGGTATTTTGGGTGGGAATGAAAGGCAGGAAGGATGTGAATTGAAATAAGACTCAGACCTGGCCCCCAAAAAGCAGGCACTCTAATAGGGGATGGACAACAGGTAGAATCTTGAAAAGGCTTTCAAAAGAAAAGACAAGACAATGAGATGCTGGTTGATTATTTTGTATTGTTTCCACAAAACTCCTTGTTGTTCTATACAAGGTTTAAATTACTCAGCCTCAAGCAGAGAAGGAAGAAAATAAAGAACACTACATTAGCTTGGGAACATATCCCTGAATAAACGAGAGTTCATTATGGACTCTTAGTACATCAAAATCCAATTAATTCATTAGCTCTGCACTTGCATTTTTATTCTTTCCCCCCGGCTGCCAGCCTTTTACCCTATGATGTAGTTTACTAGCAACCCCAAAATGGGGTGAGTAGGGGAAATAAAAAGGAGATAAAATCCAAACGAATCGATTTGCTGCTCGTTAAGTACGATGGACGCGAGCGGGTGGTGAAGGCAGGGAGGAGTGCGGACAACATGGTGTTTGCGAGGCTCTGGCAGAGGCCCTGCCTTGCAGGAGAACAGCGTGTGCGTTGCACATGGGCCCTCAGTAGAAGGTGAGTGAAGGAGTCCATGTGTAGTCCTTGGAGCTATAGGGCCCCCAAGCCACATGCTGCCTGCTGCAGATTTTCTGGGATTGCCAGTGACAAAAGGGGTTCAGCCGGAAGAGGATCTTCCTCTTCTGACCGTCGACCCTTGAATTCTTTCTTTTTTTTCTTTTTTTTTTTTTTTTGAGACGGAGTCTCGCTCTGTCACCCAGGCTGGAGTGCTGTGGCCGGATCTCAGCTCACTGCAAGCTCCGCCTCCCGGGTTCACGCCATTCTCCTGCCTCAGCCTCCCGGGTAGCTGGGATTACAGGCGCCGCCACCTCGCCCGGCTAGTTTTTTGTAGTTTTTTTTTTTTTTTAGTAGAGACGGGGTTTCACCGTGTTAGCCAGGATGGTCTCGATCTCCTGACCTCGTGATCCGCCCGTCTCGGCCTCCCAAAGTGCTGGGATTACAGGCTTGAGCCACCACGCCCGGCCAAATTCTTTCTTTTCAGAAACATGACTCCTACAGTCACCATGGAGTCTTTGAGTGACATGAGGTCTCCATGTCATGGATGGCCAGGCAGCTGCTGAATGAGGCATGCTCACGTTCTGATTCCCCAGATTAATCAACCTCACTCCCGCCGTCTATTCCATCCCTCTGCAATCTCCTACTCTCCTACTCACTTGAATATCATAAATCTACATTTTTTTGTCCACAAGGAGAAAATAATTCTTATAACTTTAGTCCCTAGACTATTACTTTTCAAAGTACTCTTTAGGGAACAGAAATAGAATGCATCAAATCATGTCTGCAGCTACTGTCCCTACTGAAATGTGGTACATCTTGTGTGCCGTCAGCCTCCATGGCCTTATATTCTTTTCCACAAAACCATTACTCACATTTTTCTTTTCTGTCCTGTTTCCCTCAGCCTGAGTTGCATTTTTAAAAATGGTATCTCAAGATCTTTGAGACACCTACAGTGGTTACCCTTTTATCAGTCTTCCTGTTCAAGTCTTGGCATGAAAAATTTAAGACCTCAGATCTCCTAAAAATTATGTGTGTATAATTACTTTAAATTTTGTTTGGAACAAAATTTCAGTGTAAATTTCCTACGAGAAAAGAAGGGCCTGGGATATGTGCATTGGAAAAGGAAAGGTGGCCCAGGTCAAGGTATTTCCACTGGACCATCCACCAAGCAAGTCCCTGAGAGCTGACAGTGCTGATGAGCCAGGATGTGCACAATGAAAGTTCAGTCTAGACAGAAACAGCCTTTCGGGGAGGACTGTGATGATTGACTTGCAGCAGAACCTTGTGCCATCCCTCAAGCAGTCAGATGATGTGTTATTTAGAAAACACCTCAGAGCCACAGCAATGAGGAAATGATGGTTGAAGCATCTGCGGGTCTAACATGGCCATGGGAAGAGCATCTGTTGTGATGTTCATGTCATACCAAGAACTCTTTCTATCTAAGGTGGAAAGTGCAGCCTGGTGGAAGAGAGTGGGGAGTGAGAAGCAGGAACCTGGGACCTTCACCCCCGTGTGCCCTGCACAAGCCCCTCCCTGCTCTGGAACTCATTTGCCTCTGCTATGAAATTGCAAGAGAAGTAGGGGCTAAGCACCTGCCCCCTCCCACCCCTTGATCATTCTAGGAATCTCTGATACTTTCATGTGAATGAAGTAGGATGAATATTCTTAATGAGCTTCTGCCAGTCTCATATTTCTTATGATTTAACCTAAAAAAATCAAGGAAAAAAAGACTGGAGAAATTAACGATTAAAATGCCATCTGGGCATTTCTTTATTTCAACTATCCTGTCATCCTCATGTCCCTAAACCAAGGATAACAAGTTAGCAGGTATATTTCTTTACAATAACATAAGTCTGCCAAAACATTTTTAAGTTTCTTGTTTGACCTTGCGGAAGGCAACACAAGCTCCTACAGCTGACAGATCCTCTCAAGCCCAAGCCTCTGTGGTCCCAGAGCAAAGTCCCACTCAGGTCCAACTGTGGACAGGCAGGTGCCCATTCAAGGACTGCTTTTTAGGTTTCTTTTCATATACTATCACCTTCATTTAGTAAATATTTATTTAGCTGTCTGAAGTATGATGATGAATCACTACTATTCTCTCTTTAAACCTATAGCCTAACAGCTCTTTTTTTTTCTGTTTCCGTGTTGATAGCTAGTTTCTACCTGTTTCATGTAATTGTTTAAAGAGCTTGGGGTCTACGAAACAAGCTTTGTGGGCATCGCTCAGCAATCAATTTGTCCTCTTAATAGCTCCATCCCTTCCCATAGAGAAGATCCTTCACTTTACAAGAGGTGCTCAGGTTTGAAATGATCTGTCTCCCTCCATCCATCAGTCCTTTGCACCTCTTGTCTGCCTCTTTGCACTATGTGCTCTCCTTTTGCATGGGTCCTTCTGCTTATTTCAGTCTCTGAGGATCTGGAGCCTGTTATCTGGTGTATCCAGTCCTCTGCCTCCCATCCAATCCTGGATCAATTGCTGGAGCCCTGCAAGTCACTTCATCTCTGTTCACAGTTTCTGCTGCAAGGCACAATGCAGAGAAGAGCAATGCGCTGAGGCTAGAGTTCACAGGAACCCTCTTCTTAGGGACTTGAGACTCTTGAAGGAAGCTGTAATGGCTTCCAGATAGATGAAATGGAATGCAATGAAGGCAAGGCAATTTCACTCTCCTCAGTGCAGACTGCATTGAAACAGAAGAGCCTGCCTTCATTTTGATGCCAAGAGTAAGGAAAAGTTCCTCTGAAGGGTTTCTCTCTCTTGCCCTGCTCACTTTTCTATTTAAGTAAGAGGCTTTTTTTTTTTTTTTTTTTTTTTCTAGTCTCAGTATTTTTATTCTACTTTCTATGCAGGGACTGCCAAGGAAGGGCCCTTGGTTGGCCAGGAAGGAGAGGAAACACAGCACTGAAAGTGAGGATGAGAGAAGGCACAGCAAGCCAATAAGTTAACCCTCTAGGAGATGGCAAAACACTACCCAAAGGGCTAGGAAGAAATTTGCAGCTCAACTGCACCTGCTGTGGACATCCCATTTTTCTCTTATTTAATTAGAGGCACATGTGTTGAACACAAGAGATAAAGGCATCTGCAGACAGGTCTTCAAGAACGCTTCAAGAGTGCTCTCCACTAGCCCTCCTTCTTCCCCACCCCTTTAGTCCGACCAGCAGAGGGCTGTCCCATGCACGAGCATCCTCCCAGCATCCCAAATTGCGTGCACAAAAGATCCAAAGATTTAATCCCCAGATATTTACTAAGGTCAACTATTGTTCCCAGCTGATGCCGGGCAAGCTGTATACAACTGGATCTCTGCTTTCAAGCAGCTGACGATATAATTGTTGGAACAAGACAGAGACAAATGAAACAAAGAAAACTGGTATAAAACCATATATCACTCTGTGATAAATTTGTGGTTTTTGCAGTTTTGTTTTGACCAGTACTCATAGAACTGTCAGCGATCGATAAAATGCTTGCCGGTGATATCAATATGTCATCAAAATTAATAGCACACCATGGCTGAGCTCCATTTATTCACTCATTCAACAAGTACTTATTAAGCACTTACTCTAATGATATTTTTGCATTTGCAAAGAGCTTTACAGTTTGCTAAAAACACTTTCACAGTGGCTTATTTGATTCTTATTAGGCAGGCATATTTACAGGAGATGGACAATGAGACTCAGAAAGGTAGGTAGTTTTCCAGATTCCCAAGTTAATAAGCCTGAGATCCAAGACTGTAGCTCTCTCTGGTCAATGGTGTACCCTCTTCCAGTCTGCCCCTGAGGCTCAGCCAGAAACAATGGCTGCACATTTGAGTCAATATGGTTAGCTGGCGGCCATGACCTTATGCATCCTACCCACCCCTCCTTCACATACAATTATGGATAAAAAGGCTTTCCTTCAAGTTCTATAAAGAGGAGTCCTGGCAATATCATCTATAGGTTTTGTATAGATCTGCACACACACACACTTTCCTGGCCCTTATACTCTGCTTCTTTCATCCTCGCTCCTTTTGTGTGGGGAAGACCAAACTGCTGATTTGTGATCTTTGTGAATGTCTCCAGAGGCCCAGGATGAACTTTACAAACCCACCTCAATTTCAAGCTGAGGGGCAGGGTCATTTGCACAACTCTCTCCATCTTTCTTACCTCTCAAACTCTGATTAAAATGGTAATTGAGGGCAGTTGGGGTGGGGAGGAGAAAAAGGAAAGGAGCTGAGCTTTGTATGACGCTAAAACAGGCAGCTGCTTTCATTACCACCTGGAGAGGGTGTGTGGGGGGTGTTCATGTGTAGATTGGACATGAGTGATATGACATGAATGGATTTGGTTGCTTTAGTCTATGCCATAGCTGACTATACCCCCAAGGACTAGGGTACCAAGACTGATAGGTAAAGATTCCCCACAAATCAGAGTGAGTGCCTTTTCAATTACCAAGGTTGAATTTATCTTTTTCCCTCTTCCCTCCTTCTTTCTTTTTTTCCTTTCATTTTCCCCCTTTCTTCTTTTGTCCCTTCTTCCTTCTCTCTCTTTTTCTTTATAATGTTCCCCCTTTCACAAATCTATTCCTTACAGCACAAATGACTCCTTTGTAAAAGAAGTCATCGCAATTAAACTGCATTCTAGACTCCTTTGCAGAAAACAATACTCACTACCAATATCTCCAAATACTTCAATAATGTTTTTTCTCCCACACTTTTCCTAAATAGAAACATCTCTTTCTTCACATGATACAAGAATCTCCAGGTTTTTTCGTTGGAGGCTACTCCTTCTCCTTCTCTCACCCAGCAGGACCCAGAGATGGTGTTGACATTCCTTGAGGTCCATGTAGATTGATGTCATTTACTGTCTTCCAGACCCACCTCCATTTATAATTGTGGCACTCTCTGCTCTTCACCCAGCCCCACTCATCATCAGAGTTGGCTCTAACCCATCTAGCACCTCAACCTTAAAGTTTCTTTACCTTCTGAACTAAAAACCTCTGTCTGCAACCCATCCTGGAGACCCACGACCTTGGCTCAGTTGAGAAGCTGTCATAACATGGGACTGCTCCACCTTTAGAACATTCACCTTGTCATATCCCTCCCTGACCACCTCTCCTTCTCCTTCTCTCTCTTTTATGCCTTTTTCAAACCCCATCTTCTGTTGAATTTCAGTAAGAATATGATGCTGTAGTTAATGTTTACCGGAAGCTTTCTATGTGCCAAACCCTGTGTGTCTATTATCTAATTTATCCTCACAACAACTCCATAGATGTAGGTGTTATTACTATCTCCATGTTACAGGTGAGGAAGCCTCAGCTTAGAGCAATTTCCTCAAAGTCACACAACTAACAAATGTGTTAAAAAGCTGGCAAGTGCCCCAGAGCTTATACTGCTAGTCTGTATGCTAAAACCCTTCCATTTTGCCCTGTCCGTTAACTCATGCATGACTCCACTTCCTCTCCTATCTGCCCTGAAAATCTGGATGCATGACTTCTCCCTCCACTGAGCCACACCTTTGCATTTTTCACTCCTTGTCCTTCTGCTGCTGTCACCCCACTAACCTCCAGGCTTGAATCCATCCAACTACCGGCATGTTTTACTCCAGCCCTGGGCCGAAGAGCCCCCAGATTCATACTTTGGTTGAAATCTAACATCAATGCCACTTTACTTGTGTCGTCAGAGGCCAAGCTCCAAAAAGAGCATCAGGCAGAGTAGGGACCATCAAAGGCAATCCTGGTACAACCACCGGAGTCCAAGTGAAACTTTACATAGGGATGTGCATGCCTTCCATGGAACCAGGCCTATTTTCCCTCAAGGAAGAAGCCATCAATAAAACAAATAAGGAAACAACACCCTAAGGTGAAATGTAAATTCGGTTGAAACTTCCTGATGCCTGCAGTCTCATGAGAAGCACCCTCACCCTCAGCAGTCTGTGCTGTGTGAGCACCTTCTACAACCTTCTACACCTGGACTGGACAGGAGCAAAGACCATGGTCTGCTGCTGCTGACGGCACTGACATGTGCTGATGTTAATGAGCTCATACCGAGGTCAGCAGAATGACTTCAGCCTGAACCTACTGCCTCGGTTGGCTTAAAGAGCAACCACTGCCATTTCATTCATTCACTCATTCATTCATTCAACAATTTCTTGAATGTCTTGAGTTAAGCAGCGAGGATACCATAAAGAATATGACATTTACATCTGGAAATATTTAAATTCTTTAGTAATCAAAACTTCATTCCTATATTTACTGTCAGAAAATCACTTATGAAACCAGAAGAGGCTGAGGTATTTTAGTAGAGAATGGGCCCAAAGATAAAAAATGGACAGACAATGTCCCTCTTGATATTCCTCTTGATATTTTCTGAAGAGTGTACAGGAGAGGGACAAGCACCTTTGATGAGGGTCACGTCAGTCAATCAGTCATTCATAATGGTCATTATCATCCATCTGTGCTGCTTGTGTTTACTTCAAGTACAGAAGTACAGGCTTACTGTAAGAAACTTAGAAAACATAAAAAAATGAAAGATACATATACCATGTATACAAATATAATTACATGTAACAGAATAACATATAAATTACATATAGAAAGAATATGTATATATTCCAACATCTGAATTTAACTATTTTATCATTTTAGTGTATTCCGTTCCAGTATGTTTGTCTCATTCACATCTTTCTCTAAAATAAAATAAAATAAATCCATCAATATGCTTTCTAGATGCCATTTGATTAGAGCTCATATCCTTTCACCCTACCTAGCCTCCCTAACCATGATTTCGAATATCCCAAGTGACTTTTTTTTCATCCAGGGAGACATGCCTCAAGACAAGGACGCTTAATTTTAATAGCTTAAGTTAAGAAGATAGACTGTAAAATATATTGCGATTTATCCTGAAGCCAAACTCACTATATATCAGTTTGTTTGCATTTGTTGGCAGTTTTTAGTGGTCCAAAATGATCCTCTGGTTAGCATGCCTAAGCAGAGGTTGACCATAGAGGTATTTCATACTCCCTGTAATTATTTACAAGTGTGTGTGTACACCCTCTGGCCACACTCCACCAGCTACTCTCTGACTTTGATTAAGGGAGAAATAAGTTTGTGACACCTGCGACCTGCCTTCTGTTTTGTACCAGTAAAAGGTTCTACCCTTGCTAAGGTTGTGAGCCCACCCTCCCTCAGAGCCCTGCTGCTTTTCCAGGAAGCAGGGAGCTGAGGTATGGAGCTAGCACTAAAGCAGCTGTGTGGGAGAGCAGGACAGTGGCTGAGTAATAAAGATCCTGGCTGCTGTTTTTTGGAGGGAGAAGGCCTGGCTTGCTAAGCAAAGCAAGATGGAAAGAAGTTACTGGAGAGTGGCTTGTCACACCCACCCAGCCTGACAGCTGGACAGGTGAGTTAGCAAATGCTACACTGTAAGGAATTGCAAGCTATTTTCTGCAAAGTGAGCAAAGACTCTGGGATTAACGACTGTACAGCATGATAGATGTTGCTAAAGAAGGCCGTAAATTACCAGCCATAAACCTGGCAAAGCTTATCCGATTGTATGCTGCAATCTGGGGCACTGGCAGATTTCCAGCGTGGGCTAGGGTGGCGGGGTGGGTGTGGGGGTTGATGCAGAAGCTGGCAATGCATGCTCCTGGCCATAGGGTACAGATGGTGAGCTTGGCGGATGTCCAGCATTGGAGGCTGTGGAGGCAGCAATGCTGCTGGACGAGCTCTGCCTTCTCTGAACGGCAGCCCTTGGTCAGAGATGCTAGAAAAGCCCACAACAAGGCTTGGCATGAGCAATTAAAAAAAACAAAACAAAAAAACCCTCAGTCTTCTTCCCATTTCCTGGGTATGGGATAGATGGCCAAGGGCGGGGGGGCCTTTCTTGGATGAGTCTTAAAGAGGAAGATGAGAGGTGGTGGGAGTAGGCGTGGAGAGAAGACCTAGGATGATGTCTGCTCCCAACTTCCTCTGTCAGGGATCCTAAACCTGGTTAAGTACTGTGGATCTAAACTGAGACTGTGACAAGGACCTTCAGGAGGCCATTACCATGGCCTTAAATGCTGACCAATCTCCAGCCAGACCCAAGTCCAGTTCTCGCATTCCCAAAACCTTCTTCTTTCTCCCCACCCTAGGTGAAATGAAAAGATATCCTCTCCCAATTGTCTTTTTCTGTCAGCCCCTGTGGTTTTAAGAAAAGGTGTAAGATAATCAAAGTACAGGAAAAAGAAGAGGAGAGAGAAAAAAGAGGATCAAATGAAAGAAAATATGGGAGTAGGAGTCAAAGAATCTCACCATTTCCTTAGGTGTTTCCCTCCAATCCCCACTACCAAGTGTTGCATCAAACATCACACTGATTAACTGCTAGTGGGAGATATGCAGCAATAAGATATGGAGCTATCTTCTACCTTCTTCCCATCCAGTACACACTTGTACATACACACACACACAAACTTTTTATACACATACTTTTCAAAAAGTGTCTACTTACCAAATAACAAAGATCAGCCTCAACAGATAATTGTTCCCTCCTTTCTTTCCTCTCCTATGGTGCAGAAGGCAATACACCTAAGCAACCCTGATCCTTGTGTGTAAGGACTACAAAGCAGTGAAGGCATGCTGCTTCCTTCCAAGCGCTGATGGTCCCAGAGGCATGGAAGGCAGATCAAAGGCCAAGAAAGCACATGAGCTCAGCTCTGCATGAAGATAAAGGGTCAGAACAAGGCTGACCATCAGCCTAAGTATTTACTGAGTACCTATTATGTGCTGTGTCAGCCATTAGGGATTCAGTGGTGGACAAAATAGATGTAGTACATTCCTCATGGAATTTAGTAACTAAGCAGTCTGGAGAAGCCATTGGTGCTGTTGACAAAGTATTTCTTGCTCTCTGCCTTATGAAGCCTGGCAGGATTGCACTTTCTGGCCCCTTTAGGTTTGCTGGGGCCATATAGCTTGTGAGTGGAGGTGCACCGTGTCACTTCCAGGACATTGCCAATGTGAGACCTTCCCATGCAATATTCAAGTTGGTGGCTGTTCTAACAGCCTGGGTCCCTGAGAAACTAAAATAAGCAGAGTCTGCCAGCTAACTTGCAATTGACAGGTGGTATGAACAAGAAATCAACTTACATTGTTTTAAGCCACTGAGCATTTGGGAGCATTTGTTACTACAGCACAACCTAGCCTGTCCTGACTGATACACTCCTATCAGGGGCCAACACCTTTATTGAGAATCCACTATGTGCAAGGCCTTGTGCTGGGCACCATGGTTGGAGAGAAGCATTCATGGGTACTAATCTCTACCCTCAGCCTGTCACAACCTGGTTGAGGAACACATGAGGAACATGCCAACCATCATTTTTAGCACATAGACACCCAATAAATGTATTGGTTGCTAAGAGGAGTTTATCAGTCAGACAGAGGTAAAGATGAATATAACTCAAAGGAGAGAGAGAGTGTCACAGATTGGGTAGTGAGAAAAGACTTTGTGGAATTTGGACTTGAGGTGGGCCTTGAAGGATGGATTGAGTGTACCGAGGTAGACAGCAGTGCATAGAGTGTTCCCGATGGGAGAGACCCCGCACCACAGTGCACCGGGGCACTGTGTATGATGGGCTTAGAAGGCAGTTGGTAAAAGTTGCTGTCCACACACAAGCAGTGAGAAGGCTAAGTGGTGGGTACCGCAACTGCTAAGTTGAACCAAGTTGGAGCCTGCAGATACTGGTGGAAAAGTCATCCTCCTGGGAGCTGTGGGGGCAAAGGAAAAGGTGGGGCAAAGCGGATGGCCCAGGCCTGCTCTGCCAAGGGCTGCGATTCAAGACATCCTCATGTAAGGAGCTGTGCCTCCAGCCAGCAGCCGTTTTTTCCCCTCATTCTCTGCAGAAGGTAATAACCTGTCACCAGAGCAAATAAAGTCTGATTTACATGAAATTTAATGCTAAGCATTTTCCTTTATTCCCTGGCACTGCGGTGGCAGTATGGCAGTGCTGGCACAGCCGGGCCTGCTGTGTGCAGCTGCGGGATTTCACTGGATAGAAGTTTAAAAAGAAATTACTTTTTTGTGACAGGGTCTATCACCGTGGGCAGGGGCGTCTGTCAGCTTGGCAATTTCCCACCTGTTTTCCCTGAAAAAGATGCAAAGTCAGGTGGAGAGAGTTTGAGCAAGGTGGGAGGAGAGGAGGAAGAGGAGTCAGAAATCTATTCAGTATTTCCAAGTGCTGGTGGGTGATCCTCAGCCTCACTGTAACAGTGACTTGAGTCTCATAAAGCAGCATTGGCACCACCCTTGCACATGCCATCATCATTGCCATCTATCACCAACAATCAGAAACATTCTTTCAGGACCAGCCCTGACTGTGCTAGGCATAGCAGCTACAAAGACAAGGCCACTGCCCCTAGGAATTTATTCTTAGTGACACCAGCTACTCACATAAAAGCATGATCTTTCTCCACCTCCATCATCATCCCACCTCATCATCCCAAGCTTGTAAATACTTCATAAACTTTACTATCCTTTGCTAAATGTTCACCCTTTCTCTTAGAATATCTGTATACATCCTATTTATTTTTTGAGACTCTGCATAATCCTACTTCATTTTTGAGACACTATTTTTTGAGATGCCACCTCTTCCATGAAGCCTTCTTCAACCTCCAAACCAAAATAAGGCTTCCCTTCCTCTGAGCTCCCAATGCATACTAATTACAACTTATTTTAGTGCTCATTACTTCTCTACTCTGTGTATGATAATTGAGATGCATGTGTTTTCCCATCACTGGACTCTGTAAAATCCTCAAGGACTAATATAAAGACCTTGGTAATATCCAAAGAAGGACCATCCATTCTTTTTCAAGCATGCCCCCTGGAGGTTTCAATTCATTCCCCCACACCATATGCAGGGTGATAAGAGACCTTGTGTTATTCTCATCTGGCAGGGAAAGGGAGCTCATGCAGCAGGTTAAGCATTTATAGGGTACAAGAGGTAGGCTACAGAGAGTCTTGAATCTCGGGTTTGGGAGTCTGGATCCAACTCTAGAGACAATGACCCAGGGAAGAATTTGGGGTAACTACCTTCAAGTAGTTCAGTAACTTCCCCTATAGTTTATTGGGCAGGTTCTATCTTGTTACTTTTCTTTGTCCTTAGGATCTGCGTTTTAGGAGTTTTCTAGGTCTGGGAGTGAAGTCATTTCTTTTTCTTGACCAAGTGACCTGAGGATTCCCTGGTCACCCTCTTGGGCCATGATAGTTCCATTTCTGGGACCTTCCTGCTGCCTAACACACAACAGACAGTCAATTATTCTCTCCATGATTTATCTGAGGCCACACTGGAATCTTCCATCTTCACTAGACGTCTGACACTGCCCCACACAAGCCTTGGTCAGTGTGGGTGCTCAGGGAGTAGAAATGGCTTGGAGGGCTGGGAGTGTGGGTTTGGGAGCGAGGCAGGGAAATGGGCTGGCAGCTATCACACTGACCCTTCCTACTCCCGTGAATAATGCCATCTATAGTATCATTTCTGTGGAGGACCACGCTAACCCTAGGAGTGTTCAGAATCTGTGGTCTACCCATTGGCCTTTCTTGCACTGTATTTGATGGTCAGCTGCAGTAGAGCAGCACCAGGAGGGAAATCTACTGCCCCAAATGCTATATTCCAGAGTCTATTAGAAATGAGTTTCACATTTTTCTGCAGGGAAAGGTTATCCATGCCATTGCTCATGCAGATAACTAAGAGTGGGTTGTCAATATCCTACATGTTAACTGTGTGACCTTGAGTGAGTTATTTCACCTCCCTGAGCCTCAGCTTCCTCCTCTGTCACATAAGGAGGAAATTGCTTTGAAAAGTTGTTGAAAGCAGAAAATGAAGACCCAGCCCAGGGCCTGCCATGTGCTGGATGCTCAATATATATTAGCACTTGTTATTAGTAGTGAATAGATCCAGACCTCTCGGGTCTGCAGTTGTGGGTGCCTGGCTGAGCAGGGCTCGCCTTACAGTGGAGTTTAGGTTTCACTTGTCAAATGTGGACATGGCTGTGAGGTGGAGCAGGTGGGCCTGCCGAGGGAACCTGGGTGCATTCAGGGAAGATCTGGGGACAGAGAGGGAGGGGTGAGGGCAATTTAACTAGATAGATAACCAGATAATAGCAAGATGAGGGGCCGTGGAGAGGGTAAACAAGATTGATAAAACAGATTAAAAAGGAGGCTTGAGAGGCAAGGCACTGCAGGGGAACATAAATAGAACAGAGTATCAACAGGACAGATGCTGTAGATGAAAAGGGGCTGTAAAGCAGAACAGGCAGAAAATACAAACAGTGCAAACAGCCCAGTGGATAGAATATGAAAATGACACGGGCATACAGACAGGGAGCAATACCTAGATAGATGCAGGAACAGTAGGGAGAGAGATGAATGAGAGAAAGGAGGAGGGAGACCCCTGAGGCCGCAGCTCCACCTCAGGTTCGCTGCCTCTGGCTGGTCTCTGGCCCCTAATGGCTTCAGTGATGTGGTTTAATGAGGAGATCCCTGGAGCTGAACTAGAATTAAAACAAATGGAAATCCTGTAGGGATTTTGTCACCTCTTCGGCACTCGCCATTGAGAAGAATTTAAATGAGAGCCAGCCTGGTAATTAGTGTGTCATCCTGCAGTTGTGAGGAAGGAGGAATTCTGTGGGTTCTGATGCTGGAGCCAGGTGGCAGGGCGGTGGCTACCCCTGGCAAGGTGAAGTCTGTCTGGACAGAAGCCCCCTTCTCTACTGCCAGGAACCCTGGCTGTCATGGCAGGCCCTGCCTCGGCTCACCAAGGCCAAGAACTCTTTGCCCCGGCCACAGTGCTACCACCAAATGTCATCCGTATAACTCTCTTAACTAAGCAAAATTAACTGACTCAGAATCCTTCACCATTTTCCATCATAAGTCCCATGTATTCAAAGCTAGTAGCTGAAGTAAGTCCTCCCTCTCTCTTTTCCTCCCTCCCTTCCTCCTGTCCGTCCGTCCTTCCTTCCTTCCTTCCTTCCTTCCTTCCTTCCTTCCTTCCTTCCTTCCTTCCTTCCTTCCTTCCTTCTTTCCTTCCTTCCTTCCTTCCTTCTTGCCTGCCTACCTGCCTGCCTGCATTTAAGATTTGTTAAGCATTTAGCCATCATTATATAACACAAGATATTTTACATGGGCTATGGGAGTGCTACAGACTGTAGGAATGACGAGGAGTCAAAGGCGGGAAGATAAGCTTGCTGTGGGCTGGTGAGTGTGGAGAGGGGCTTGAAGTATGAGCAGGTTCAATGGGGAAGATGGGTGGGACTGGCAGACCAGGCAGAGGGGAGGGTCTGAGAAAGAAAATGAAGGGCACATTTGGGCGATGGCAATTAGGCCAATGTGGTGGGAGCTGAGGATTCGGCAGAAGAGCAGTGGGCACAAGGTATGGAAAAGTCATTTGGATGAATGGGATGGTCAAGGTCAGGAATTTGGATGTTATCTAGTATCAGTTATAACTCATCGAGGTTTTGAGGGGGTACAGACAAAGTCAGTTTGGGATGGTGATGGGTAAAATGATAGAGAAGACATGCGGTAGAAGACAAAGAGGACAAGGCAGGAGTCCTGTCCTTGGAAATAGAGAGGAGGGGGTCAGCAGCAGCACCTGCCCTTCTTTCCCATCGTCCTTCCTCCTTGGGATACCCGACTTCTATTCTGATCCCCAAGCAGGCCCTGCCCTTTTATCCTTTCATTCCTTTCCTTCTCCCTTCCCTTTTCCTTTCAGCAGGGTGGCTTCAGTTTTTAAGGAGACTATTGGTCCCCATGGCAACTTAGACACATCAGAGATCCCTGAAAAGATGCTGAGGTCCAAATGGCACAAGGAAAGGAAAGCTAGAGACAGGCCCCCACATCAAGGCATTCACCTGCAGAGTCAATCCCAAGAAGCCCACTACTTGACATCTAGACATTTGATTCGGGGAGGCAGCTGCTGGGGAGAAAAGTGGGGAGGTGGCTCTGGCAGTTGATGCAAGACAGCTTGACGCTCTTGCATGAGGTGTGGCCAATTATTTTGACAATTCTGTCTTGTGTGTCAGTTAAATGTTTTGTGTTGTACAACCGAACTTCTCCCCAAAGATAGCAGGGGCAGGAAAACGAAGCCTACCTTTTTCGTATGCCCTGTAGCACCTGGCACAGTGCTGCACACTGGGTAAGAGCTCAGAAATACCATTTAAATAAATGAATGAAGCCCGACACTGTACCTGGGGGGTCTCTATTTGCATATGAAATGTGATTAACTTTTTACAGAGATCCAAGGGAGGGCTGTCATTCAAAGTAATGCCTTTGCTGATTCTCCCACTGCTCAAAATATCCTTTGAACTCCTCTTAGAATTATCTTTAAGGCTAGTTAACGAGCCACATAAGAATAGCCGTCTTATTACATTACAATCACCCCATGCACATGGAATAAACCCTCCCTTCTTCTGCAACTTTCAGCAAAAGAAAGCTTGTGGGATGATTTTTCCCTCTTTTCAAAGAAGCCCTTTTGTGGTTCATTTAATTTATTTTTTTACTTCCAAGATTGTCCACAATATTTTCATGTAATCTTATTTACATGAGAGAAGGGAATGTTGTTTGTGTGTTTGTGTGGTATACGGTCAATTAAGGGCAGCTTGCCCTGCCCTGGCCCCCTACCATTTTATGGCATGTAGATCTATTTCCTTCAATTGCTTTAAAAATTCTCAATATTGTCTTTCCATTGTGAGAGTGGGGAGTTCCTGTATATTCTTCTAGAAAGAACAGAGGGTTTCAAGTTGTCGGGGGAGGGGATCTCTGCTTTGAAAACAAAAACTGTGTGAAAAGGTACAGTTGTGATTGACAGCAAGTCAGTTTTCCTTCCAGGTTTCCAAGTGGGGACACTGCCAGTCTAGTCATCAAGACTGAAAGCTCAGCGGAACAAGCTTGAGCTGACAGCTGGCTTTTAAAAATCCACAGAACTTTCAG
Organism: Rhinopithecus roxellana; assembly: GCF_007565055.1. Taxonomy (NCBI): domain Eukaryota; kingdom Metazoa; phylum Chordata; class Mammalia; order Primates; family Cercopithecidae; genus Rhinopithecus; species Rhinopithecus roxellana. Next base: position 125,541,994 of record NC_044556.1, read on the forward strand.
CATGGTGTTGTGGCTGTCCCAGGCTTTACAGAGACTGCTGCTGCTGCCCGCAGTGGCGTCAACTAGAACTGAAAACGGGAACCCCTCATCCCTGCCTACTCTCTGTGTCTACTCAGTGTCTTTACCTCCAGAGCAGGGGTTGCTGGATAGAATGCCATGGATGCGCCAAGAGCAGCCTTCGCTGTAATCCCCACACTCTCAGACGGGGGTTCATCTGAGCAGAGGACTAAATCCTTTCTTGGCATGTGGGCTAAAGTCTCTTGGCAAAGAAACTGAGGTCCCAGCTCATCAGAAATTCTATCTTCGGCAGCCATGAGCAGATGGATTAGAGTTTCTTGGGGTCGAGCATTTTCACTTGTCCACCTCCACCTCCAAACTGGATATTTATAGTAGAAAAACAATCTGTTGGTTGGGAAGAATGAGGAACCCTCATGGCAGCATGGCGTGGTGGAGAGAAAATGTGGGAGTTCTGATCTCCTTAAACTTGTATGTACCCAGTGCTCCTTGTCTTTGACTTCACTACAATGAAGCTTTAGATTCTTTCGGGCATTTTTTCTTACCTTTTGAGAGGTCCATTTTTATATTTGCAAAATGACAGATTAGACAGGATGATCAAGTTTATAGTGTTGATGGCAGGCATAAAGTGACATGGCCCCTGCTAATAAAGAAAGATAAGGCTAGAAACTCAGTAACGAGTCAGTGTTTCCCATCACTAGTATATCTAGAAGCCAGCAAGCTTGTGCTTATTCATCCCTATCTACATGCCAGGGACTGACAGCACATGTTTGGGATGTGAGAAGCCAGAAGTAGAGATATTATCTCTGGCCCTAGACTAGAGCAAAACCAATCAACTCCTGCAGGCCAGAATCTAGGATTCATCAAAAGGATGCTTCAGCCAACTGAACTCACAAATTCTGGGTGGTACCAGGGAAAGATTATCTTTTTGGCTGAAAAATCTTAAAGATTAAACAAAAGTAAAGCAATATTCCAAAATATTATCTCATGACTTTTCCTTTTTAGGTAATGCCTTTTTACCTACAACTCTTTCACCTTTGAAACTAGACCAACAGGCTGAAGCTAATTGCCCCAGGGCACCATAGAACCTCTTGAGAACCAAGACTTACAGTGTTGTTTTTGAGTTCTTGAAAGCCAAGATTTGCTGTTCCAAGAGCTAGGACTGATTGTAGTTATTGCTGCACTGTTTTTGTTTTAATATCAAAACTTAGCTTTGTGGTGAAAAAAGGCTGAAGGACTCAAGCATGGAATTTACACTAAAAATTAGAGAAGAGGAAATGCCTAAGGCTGTAAAGACAGTTGCACCATCATACAGAGAGGAGGTAGGACGATTTCTAGACTTGAGAGAAAATCCTGAAGAAGACAGGAAGATGACTACAAACAAGTTTCAGTGGTGAGTATGGGCCATGCTCCATGTTCTACTTTGAGGTTGAAACCCTGAAAGAGGGGGTGGTAGAGAACTCCACATAGTGAGCCAAGAGGCCTTTACCATGCTTCTTGCCTGAACTGGTAGTACCAGTGTTCTTGCCTGGACCCAGAGGACCACACCACTATGGGGGAGTTGTGTAGATGAAAGGTGCAATGGTTTGAATGTTCACATCCTCCAAAATTCATGTTGAAATTTAATTGCCATTGTAACAGTATTAAGAGGTGGAACCTTTATAAAGTGATTAAGCCATGAGGGCTCCACCCTTATGAATGGATTACTGCCACTATCACGCGATTGGTTTTATTATAAAAGGGTTAGTTCAGCACCCTTTTCTCCTCTTAACTTCCCTTTGCCCTTCTGCCACTTCTATGCCTTCTACAATGTGATGACACAGCACAAAAGCCCCCCACCCCCAAGATGCCAGCACCTTGATGTTGGACTTCCCAGTCTTCAGAACTATGAGAAATACCTTTTTGCTTATTACAAATTACTCAGTCTCAGCTATTCTGTTATAGCAGCATAAAATAGACTAAGACAACATGATACATATGGGCAAAGAGAGGGTCAGAGGAAATAATTCCTCCTGCCTCAACCCCCTAGACTGCGTCCCTAAGGGTGTGGAGGAGATCTCATGTTCCTGAGTAGAACACAGGTGGCTGTAATTTGAAATCCAAGAGACCTGTCAGGGTAGTCAGGGGAAGAAGACCCCAGGTGGGAGCTGAGCTGGCATTAAAGCCTCAGAAAGCCACAGTGCCTGTGAGAGCTGAAGTAGGAGCCCAGCTGGCTAGGGGGGCCTGTTGAGTTGACCCAGGACAATGACAAGCTTGCTACAAGAATTGCAAGACACCCAGCAGCAGGCAGCAGCAGAGAAGAGACCCTACTGCCAAGATCATGCACAATTTCCACTCCTGCCCATACCCAGAACCTAAGATACCCCAGATAGGACTGAGACAGTGACTAACGGGGGGCTAGCAGGTCTAAGAAAACTCATAGGACAGGAGAGGAGGGCACAGGGAGACTGCATGGACTGGTCACTGGAGGCCATAGAACAGTGGTCAACTAGGAAAGTGCAGCAGAAATCAAGGCTGATGCTCACTGATCAGGAGAAATCATCAAAACTTACTGGAAACAAGCAAGGCCAAAGGATGGCTCAGATACCAAGTACCCTCTTCCCCTCATTCCTGCAGCATTCAGGGTGTCCTCTGACTGTGCATGGGCAGGCATGGTGAGGGTCAGCCACTACTTGAGACACAGAAAAGGGAAAGGACATCTCCAGTTGAGACAGTTCACGGAAAGATTACAGAACTGATCGATCAAATTCAGACAAATATGTGCTGTAGAGAAATGCAGGATCAACCATGTCATAAGAGAGGCCAGCTCACCCTGTCCAGAATGACATACCAGAAGAGCCAGCACAGGGAAGCCAAGGAGTGTGGGGATCTAGTCCAGAAGACATGGAGCTGTGTGACCTGGACACCTTTCTTGACCCTCTTAGGCTCAAATACCTCATCTGTAATACCAACCTTAATGGGTGCTATTACTGGCTAAATTGTGTCCCTTTCAAAAGATATGTTGAAGTCCTAATCCCCAGTGCCTCAGAATGTGACCTTATTTGGAAATAGGATTTTAACAGAGGTAACCCAATTGAAAGGAGGTAATTGGGGTAGGCCCTAATCCAATGTGACTGGTGTCCTTATCAAAAGGGGGAATTTGGACACAGATGCAGACACAACAGAGGGAAGATGATATGATGACTTGCAGGGAGAAGGCAGCCACATGACTGGAGTGATACCTCTACCAGCCAAGGAATGACAAAAATTGCAGGGAAACGCTAGAAACCAGAAGAAGTAAGGGAGGATTCTCCCTTAGAGACATCAGAAAAAGCATGGGCCTGCTGACACCCTGATTCTGGACTTGGACTTCTGGATTGCAGAACTGTGAGACAATAAATTACTGTTGCTTTTAGCCATCCAGTTTTCTGTACTTTGTTATGGCAACCCAAGGAAACTAATATAGGTGGTCTACAAGGTTTGAATGTGTGATGTATGAAAAACATTAACCAAATAACAGATTCTAAAACACTGAAAGTTATAACAGTAAATACTCACTATTTGATGCTTAAACCTCTTTACGATTCTGGACTCAAGGGCCTAGGATCTTCTGGTTCATAGATAACCTTGGTTTGTGTCAACATTTTCACTTATAATAATTGGAATGTGATAATAATAACAAGAAGTTCTCAATATTCTCACCAGCCTACAGCCTCGTTCTTTTTTAAAGTTTGCTTTAATTTATTTTAGGCTTAGGAGCTTATACTAATTAGTATAGCTGAATATATATTAAGTGTAAATGAACTTTTCTACATCTCCTACCCAACTGTTAATGAAGGGCTCCAATTTCAGATGCTGTGGTGTCTCCTCCACAACTGCACAGAAGCCATCTGGACAGGGATATGTCTGCACGTCATCGGTTTACTGGATTCCTTTAGCTGCCTCCTACTAAATACCGTTGCTAATAGGAAACATAAACATGAGTGTTGATGATGGGCAGGCACATTCTGAGGGCTTAACTCAAGTCAACCCATTTAACCTTCTTAACAAAAACTGTTAATGTGACCTGGACACAAAAACTGATAAAGTAGGTGCAGTTATCTACATTTGATGGAATAAAACAAAAAATAGAGGCATGGAAGATGGAGTGGGGTTAAATAATTTGCCTAGGGTCATATAACTAACAAATATAAAACCAGGATTTGAATGCAACTACTTAAACTGAAGCACAAAACTATATGAACTATCATTTGCTGCAAAAATCATTCCTGAAGTAGTTCTGAAACAAAATCACAAAATGTTAGAGAAAATCTTGAGCATGTATTATGTGCCAAGAGTATTGCAAAAACATTATCTTGTTAATTCTCATAATAGCCTAAAAATGAAACTGTTATTATTCCCATTTTATGGATGAGAAAGCTGAGGCACAGAGATTAAATAACTTGAAAGAATACCATAGATCTTAAGTCTCAAAGCTGGGATTCAGACTTGTGTTTTTCAGATTCCAAAACCCATGTTCTTTATATGAGATCATTCTGGCTCGAAAGACAGGAGGACCTTAATAGTATAATAGCATAATATCCTATCCAGACAGGAACTGCTTGAAGAACACCCTAGTAGATGGTGGTTTTTGAGTATCTTCAGTTGCTGAAAATCTGTTCTCACATGGTCAGCCTCCCACTTCCTTCCCTTCCTTCCTTCTCTCTTTCCCCCTCTCTTCCTTCTTCCCTTTCCCTCCCTCTCTCATTTCATTCTCTCCTGTCATTAATGAAGGGCCTAGAAAAGTTTCCTAACTTTTGTGATGTCTTGGCACACATAAAGAATAGTTTCCAGACTTAGGCTGCTCAGGGCTCCAGCAGCTGGGATGCCCTAAGCACTGAGGTGTGCCAAAACTTGGGCACACTTGTAACTCACCTGGAGAACAGAATTAAGAAGCTTTGATCTAAAAGAAGTGACTACTAAGTAATGAGACAATGTTAATACAGCATGGTGTGTCCTATGATGAGATGAATACAGGACTGGGAGAATATGAGCAGAATAATGACTCAATCTTTGGTGAACAGGGAAGCCCTCAAGGAAGAGGGATTTTCCAGGATGTCATCTAAAAGAAGTTGATTTCAGCCTGGGAAAGACATGGATGCTGAGTAGGGGGATTTGTAGTCAGGAGGAATCCTATCTGGAGATGCCGTGCTCCAAACATAGCTTTAGTTGTCTTTTTATTTCTCTTTTCTATATTTCACTTTTGTTTCTTCTACCCGCTTCTTTTTTCAGGACCACTTTCCTTAGTCTTTTTTTTTTTTCCTGCAACCTCTGCCTCCCAAGTTCAAGTGATTCTCCTGCCTCAGCTTCCTGAGTAGCTGGGATTACAGGCGTCCGCCACAATGGCCAGCTGATTTTTGTATTTTTAGTAGAGACAGGTTTCACCATGTTGGCCGGGGTGGTCTGGTCTCGAACTACTGACCTCGGGTTATCTGTCCACCTCAGCCTCCCAAAGTGCCGAGATTACAAGGGTGAGCCACCGTTACTAGCCCCGCTTTCCTTATTCTTATCATTCTTTCCTAGCTGCTACTGTCAGCGTATAGGTGACCCCCATAAATAGCCCTCCAACCTATGGAGAAAAAAGTGGCCATCTTCATTAGAGTGTGTTCCAGAAGTTTTGGTGAGAAGAGTCATAGAGCCACTGGATATTGGTCATGGTACTGAGACTCACCTGACTGGGATGGTCTTTAAAGGATGGGATAAACCTTGTGGCTGAAACAATGTGAAGTCACTCTGGTCACTTCCGGCAAAGAGACCACAGTTGTAGGGATGAAGAGTGGCCGGGGCATGGCAGCCCTTTCCTTAATTACCAAATTTGCTCTACATAATGAAACATCAGCAACAGCCCATCAGTATTCTACAGTTCTGTGGGAAATAATTTTATATATAGCTCTTTATTTTCTCAAACATTTTATTCTGACATTTATTTTACAACCAAATACCAAAGACTTATTTCTCTACAAAGCCTGCATTACGTCAACATGATTTTTCCTTCAAGAAAACATACCCATAAACAAATCATTGAGAAAAAGGAAAATGCTCCACGTCCCCGTGCAGCTTGGCAGATTACCACGAAAACTTCAGTTCATAACAGTTGCTGGCTTAGGACATGTCTAGCATAGGGTAGGTCCTGATTGTTAATAAATTGTTATGTTAATTGAATTAAGGAATGCAGAGTGGCATAAAAGAAAGGCGGGCTTTGGACTCTGATCCAGGTTTGAATCTGAATCCAGCCACTTGTATAGCTGAGTAACCCAGAGTGAATTGTTTAATCCTTTTGAGCTTCAGTTTTCTCTTTAATAAAACTGAGGCAAAACTACCTGACTCACATTTGAGGATTAAATGAAATTATGTAGTTAAGAATCTAGCTCAGTACTCGTGTATGGTAGACACATAGAAAAAATAGTTCTCTACTTTTTTCAAATTGACCCACCAACCAAGTTGTGCAGCATGCTCCAATAAATCATTGGCCAATCAAAGCAAGAATCAAGGACCTGGTATCAGAAGAATTGATTCTTAATTTGGGCCACACAAAAGAATTACATGGACTTTAAAAAAAAGTCAGGGCCTAGACCCCACCCCAATAATTTTTAATTTAATAGTTCAGGGATGGAGCCAGGAAAGCAATACTTTTTTCAAAAACTGCACAGGTGATTTTTAATGCGCAGAAGGGTTGAAAAGCACTGGACAAGAAAAAGAAAACCCTTTTGCTCTACTCTGGTCTGATCAGCCTGTGCAGGTTGTTGCATTCCATTCCCATGTAACCATTAAGAGAGGGGAAGCAAATAATGAGGACCTCTCACGTGGTGGAGGGGATTAAGCCTAAGTCATAAAGTGAAGAGCTCAAGGATGGGGGCCATTGACTTGACTGACTGAAGATGGCTAGGAGTGAAGGATCACTTTCCAATTATGTCAAGGGTTACTAAGTAAAAAGGGATTGGATTTGTCTTACATGGTATGAAGAGGTGAAGCTCTATGAATTAAGGATTCAAGTCGGATATGACCAAAGGTGGGATGGACTGCTTTTAGAGACAGTGAGTTCACAGTCACTGGAGGAATTCAATAAGATATTACATGACTGCTTAATGGCAACAGAGAGGAGGAATTCAAGCATTGAATAAGCAGTTGAACTAATTCTTACGGGCCTGCCTCAAAACTTTGTGGTGGTAGCCATGTGACTAATTTTAAGAAATTTCTTGCGACAAAGGTGTTGGATGACATGAAAGGGTAAAAAAATTCAAGCTATCAGTCTTCGTGTGCCTCTGTAACTTGGGCCTTCCTAGTCCATGGAGTTAAGTGAACACATCTTTCAGACACAGCTGAAGCAAACTTGCCACTCCTGAAAGCTGCAGCCAAAAGACCATAGACTCAAACATCATAGTTGCTGCTGGGATTATCACAATCATCTAGACAAATGTTTCATGTCTTTTTTTAAGCAGTGGAACCTACTCTCTCTTTTTTTATTCCAAATAAAATAAATCCTACACAGATATCTAATAATTAATCAAACTGGGGCTGCTCTGGTTGAAGCATGTAGCTATGTTCACCTGCCTCACAATCCCATCAGCGGCCCCTGAGAGACCTGCTTACAACCCTAGAATGCCATAGTACAGGTTTTGAAAATCATACTGTTATAGATAACCCTCTCTTTTTACAGATGAATAAACTGGCCTCAGAATAGCTAAGTAACTTGGTCAGGGTAACTTAGTTCATGAGAGTAGAGATAAGCCCAAACCTAATCTCCTCAATTCTGGCCAGTGCCTCTCCCACGAGCCCACAGTAATGCCGTAACGGGAACAAGAGTAGCTCCAGTATGACCAGTTCTTGTCACATTAATCTATGGTAACAATGATGCATAAGAAGCCCAAGCACCCATTTCAACCAAAAATGCCAATCTTCTGTCTGAGAGATACCCATTCTTTGTTTCTGTTGGTGGCGATGGATTTGCTCTAATAGTTAGTCTCTTAGTCAGTGTCCACAGTAATCAACATCCTCTTTTTGTACATTGACCAACTAGGATGGAGGAGGAGAAGAGGGGTACTCTTTCTTGAGATCCAAACCAAGCAACTGGCCCACACACATAAGATGTCAAATCTTGGCCCCATCATATGGTGCTCCAACTAACTGAGCAAAGCACATTTAGCTAACTCAATATACAGCATTATTTTTCTTTTCTTCCTTTTCTATAAACTTGGGAAAGGGTTTAGATGAATTAAACCAAAAGGCAGATAATAGAATAAAAAAGCAGTTGGTAAGGACACACGTATAATTCTGGAAGTAAATATGGACACTTTAGATAATTAGAGGTTTATTCTGGAAAGTTTTCACAACCATTCACTCATGTACTCATTCAGTCACCATCTCCCTGACTCTCATTTGATATTCATAGAGCACCTATCACATTCTGGGCAATACTTTTTAAAACAAAAATTAACGCAAAAAGTATGCATATAATTAATGCAAAAACAGGTAGGATGAACAAAATTTTAAAATTTTAAGTTAAGACAGAATCAGAGACTAGATAAAGAAAATGTGGCACATATACACCATGGAATACTATGCAGCCATAAAAAGGATGAGTTCATGTCCTTTGCAGGGACATGGATGAAGCCAGAGACCATCATTCTCAGCAAACTAACACAAGAACAGAAAACCAAACACCACATGTTCTCACTTGTAAGTGGGAATTGAACAATGAGAACACATGGACACAGGGAGGGTAACATCACACACTGGGGCCTGCCAGGGGGTTGAGGGCTAGGGGAGCGATAGCATTAGGAGAAATACCTAATGTAGATGACGGATTAATGGGTGCAACAAACCACCCTGGCACGTGTATACCTATGTAACAAACCTGCACGTTTTGCACATGTATCCCAGAAACTAAAGTATAATAATAAAAAAAAAAAGAAGACAAAATCAGTATTTCTGATTTTTCCTTTTGCCTCAGACTCTAGTATGATTTGATATGGTACTATAACTGATCTATCTTTATTTCAAATATTGAGGGCTATAGTTAATAGTATCGTATTATACACTGAAAGATTGCTAAGTGAGTAGATTTGAGATCCTCTTAACAAAAAAGAAAGAGGTAAGTATGGGAGATGATAAATATATTTGCTTACCTATAGTAATCATTATTGTATGTCTATATCAAAACACTATGTTGTACATCTTAAATTTCTAAAAATGATAAAATAAAATAAAAATTTGATATGTCATTTATCATGGATTTTTGCATTAATTTTGATTTTTAAAATATTGCATTAAATATTGTTTATTTTAATTGCTGAATTTTTTTGGTGTCCCTTTACATTTTGTGTCCCCACCAAGTGCCTCACTCACCTAACTTTAGACCTGGTCCTGTTGAGGCATTGGTAAAGGCAGAGGATCCAAAAAATAAATACAACATGTCTATTCTCAAGGAGTTCTCAGTCTGGTGGAGAAGACAGAGAGGTAAACAATGAACTGAAATACAAATATTTCTATAATAGAACTATGTGCAAAGACAGTGTTGGCACAAAGAAGGGAGGGATCCACTCAGTTGAGGTGGGTGGCCGGCAGTGAGGAGGGGAAGGGCATTCCAGGCCAAAGGACAGCATGGGCTAAGGCGAGGAGGACTGCAATGGCAAGATGAGCGGTTCATTCCAACCAGCAGAGTGCAAAGTGAAAGCAAAGGAGGTGATAGCAGGAGGTAAGCTCAGAGAGTTAGTCAGGTGCCAGGGGCTGCAAACACTAATTGAACACCTTGTAGGTGTGCAGTACTCTGAGCATCCCCACAAAGCATCAGTCATAATACGAGCGCTGAGGATCTCATGCTAGTTACAGCAGACGAGGCATGTCACACAGGAAAAACAAACAAACAATAAAACCAGGTAATAACAAGGAGTGCAAGGACAGACTGAGAGGACAGCAGTTCCAAGGAAGGCAGTCAGATCTCTGAACTGGGGAGGGGAGATCACAGAAGAGATAGCTTTTAGGCTTAGCTCTAAGGGAATTAGCAAGGTCTCAAGATGCCACATCCTCCTGGCAACCTCCTCTCTGATGTGTGTGTCTGCATCTTTGTAACTAAATAGCTTCCATTCACTCCTCTGTATGAATGCAGCCTGGAAGCTAACTGAGGAGGAAGAACCCTCAACAGCCCTAGTTTGGATGGCATCCAGGGCTCTGTGTCCCTGGAACATAATCCCAACTGACTCTCATTGCTGGATGAGCACAGCAAAAGGTATAAATAACAGCAGAAATGAACCCCTCCTAGGACTGCTGTGGGATTAATAAACCCTTGAGACCCTGGCACTTCAAACTCTGTGGAAACCAGTGCTTCAATTGCTATTATGAGCAGACTCCCAGCCATGGCTCCTTCCGCACATGCTGCTAGATAATCTCTCTCTAGCTATTGCCAGGAGCTATCAATCACCCAGTGCCTATCTCTTAATCCACAGCCTGAGAAGGGAAGGGAAGAGGCTGCAAGGACAGTGTGGGGTGGGTCATGAAGGGGCAAGAGATTATCAGCTGGTTGATCTCTTCCAGAAGTGTGAGAATAGTGCACAGGCTCTGAAGTCAACCAATGTGGTTTTGAAACTTGGTTTTCCCACCTATTAGATCTGTGAAGCTGGATGGCCAGTAACAAGGCTGTTGAAAAATATTCCCATTCTCTAACTGGGTTCATGGTAGAATTGAACTTATCTGCCCCCTCTGGAGTTAGGTGTGGCCATGTGAGTTGCTTTGGACAAGCAATATGAGGGAATGAATGTAGAAGTGGGAGTTTTAAAAGCTAGTGCCAAATTCACCACATTCCCTTCCCCTCCTGTAGCAACTGAGGAAGCATATGTCAATTTGGATTTAGCCTGGGAATCTAAGTGACCAGGATAAGCAGAGACTCCTGGTCACCTGCTTTCAATGCAAATAACAAATAAACTTCTATTGCTTTAAGCCACTGTTTTTTGTTACTGCAGGATCATGTAGTGATCCTGACTAGTTTGGGGCAAGTTACTCAATCTCTTGAAGACTCAGTTTCCTCACTTGTAAGATGGGAATAATAATATCTATATTATAGAGTTGTGGTAAGACTTATAAGAGATAATTTATGTCAAATCATTAGCAAATAGTCCATAATAAGTGCCTCAACAATTGTTAATTCGGGTGGTTATTATCATTATTGTCACATTATTATCGCGTTTGTTACAACTCTCTTCTTAGGCTCCTCCAGGGGCCAGTGCACCTCTCTACTCTGAGGCAGCCAGTGTTCCCTTCACCAGTTCAAATGATAAATAGGTAAGGAGCTCACATACCTCAGGTTAGGCAATGCCACTTTATGTTGGTTGTCAGTGGAATTATTAATGGTCGCCTTGTGGATGGTGATCCACGTAGGTGACCCAGCCCCTGCAGAAGCCTGACTGAGGGACCCCTGGCTCGAGGAGCCGGAGGCTCTCTTACTTTTCCGGCTGGTGCTGGGTGAGATAGTCTTTGCTCTCACTCTCTCTTGCCATCACTTATCTAGGCAGTACATTCCTGAGGAGCAATCACTATAGCCCTTTACGTCACAGTTTCACTCTGCCGTTAACCATCATTCAGCGGAGAGCACCAGGTGAGTTACAGAGGAGGCAACTGAAGTTCACTGAGGTTAAGTGACTCTCCCAGGGACACAGCTTAGGGCTGGAGCATGAGGAGAACCCAGCCTCCATTTCCTTTAGTGCTTAGTCTCCGAGATTGGACATTTTTATTCTTGTTAGTTTCAGGTTGGGCAGTGATTTTAAAAGCCTCACCTTCTCCTCTCATCCTTCCTTCTCCTCATTAATGGCCAAGCAAGAAATTCTTCAAGGGCAAACTAGTTTTTCCAGGGCTTCTGATTGAAGTGTAGAGCTGTTGTTTGGTAAGTATCTACCTACAGTGCTGGAAGATACATCCCTGTTGTCCTTGGTCATAGGAGGAAGAAAGCATTTATCCATTGCATCTCTGACTGGGGGTTTTCCTTTGATGCCACCTGTTGAATCTCTTCCAAAGAGAATCAACAGTGGCAGAATTTCTTTATGGAAGGGCATTAAGAGTAGCAATCTGGTTGGGAGGCAGCAGATGTAGGGAACTCATCTTGAAGTATACTTGTAGAGGAACCATCTACTTTTACTTAGTCTGTTTATTTGCCATGGTTGTGTGGAGTACACTGATAGAGGCCATGAAAGAGCTCAAGCCAGTCCTACATCCTCCAACCCAGCCCTTTACACCATTCACAGTGCTGTTGTAAACCAATCCTCACATTGAGCCAGTTAATGGATAAATAGAAAAGTCAAAGAGAGCGTAGATCAATCTGAACCAACCCAAGCTGACAGTTTGCAGCTCAAAAAGCAGTGAGAAAATAGAGACCCCTCTTATGTAGGGCCCTCTTAAAATCTACCAAGTGGCTTTATGGGCAAGCAATTCCTGGAAAAATAGAATCTAATAAAAGATTGTCAGCTCAAGTTTTAGGAGTTGCAAGTTTTGGAAATTAGCATTGTTTGATAGGCTCTCAATTCCCTCATCACTATGAGCTTCCTTCACTGGTTGAACTAAAATCAATAAAATTATGTTCCAAAAGAGCCTGTCCTTCAGAAACCCTGTCCCTAGCAGTCCCAGAGTCTTCACCAGACTCTGTCCCCTGTTCTATTGTCTGCGCAGAGAAGATGCTGTGGGTGTCATCTGCCTGGCAAGTAAGGCCCAAGATAGTTGTTTTCTCCATGATACAGAAATGTTCTCAAGTTTCCCTCCACAGCGCCAAGTGTCCTCCCAAACAGATGGGGCACAGGCAGAATATTTCACATTGATGACTGCAGAACTCTGGCTGGCAACAGTGCTGAAATTCTTTTATTAGACTTTATTTCTGTGGTCATTATTCACCCATAAAAAGCCACACAGTAGATCTTAGGAGGCTCAACACGAGAGGAATCTCTCTCTTTTCACACATCTCCCCTCCCTGTTACATTAGCATCTCTTAGGAGACTCCCATTCTCTGGTGGGCATTTTGTTATCTTCCCAGAGTTCCTTAAGCCCCATGGAACACTTTCTAGAGAAACAGAGAAGATGGGTGTACCAATTAGGTACTATCATTTTCCAAGGTCTTCCTGATAAGAATCTGGAATGTTATTCTGGGGCCTGTAGGAATTATGCCTCTGAACATTTTTTTCTTTTTTCAGTCCTCTGAATCTGTGTATCAGTCACTATAGAGAAAGGCAAAGGGCTTCTACCCACACTTCCCATCTCTTTGCTTTTGGCCCTGCTGTTATTCCTCCAGAACGCACTTCGTCCACCCCTTTCATTCCTGTCCCTCAGAAATACACCTATTATTCAATCTTTCCCTTATCACTATGGGTCTAATTTGTTCTTCCCTTTCTACCTCCTAAAGCATTTATTTGCATCTTTTGCTTATGCATTTAATCATATATTATCTTGAATTGTTATATTATCTTGAATTGTTATCTTGAAATGTTATCAAAATCATATATTATCTTGAATTGTTATCTTGAATTGTTATCTTGAATTGTTATATATTATCTTGAATTGTTTTAGGTATATAATATTAATCTTCCAAGTGAGATAAAAAATTATTTTAGGGGCCCAGGCACAATGGTTCATGCCTGTAATCCCAACACTTTGGGAGACTGAAGCGGGCCAATCTCTTGAGCCCAGGAGTTTGAGACCAGCCTGGGAAACACAGCAAAACCCCACCTCTACAAAAGATACAAAAATTATCCACATGTGGTGGTGCACACCTGTAGTCCCAGTTACTCAGGAGGCTGAGGTGGGAGGATCACTGGAGCCCAGAAGGCAGCAGGTTACAGTGAGCCAAGATTGCACCACTGCACTCCAGCCTGGGCAACAGAGTGAGACCTTGTTTCTAAAAAAAAAAAAAAATTATTGGCTGGGTGCAGTGGCTCACGCCTGTAATCCCAGCACTTTGTGAGGCCGAGGCGGGTGGATCACCTAAGGTCAGGAGTTCGAGACCAGCCTGGCCAACATGGTGAAACCCTAATATACCTAAATACAAAATACAAAAATACAAAAAAAAAAAAATTAGCTGGGTGTGGTGGTGGGTGCCTGTAGTCCCAGCTACTTAGGAGGCTGAGGCAGGAGAATTGCCTGAACCTGGGAGGCGGAGGTTGCAGTGAGCTGAGATTACACCACTGCACTCCAGCCTGGGTGACAGAGAGAGACTCCAACTCAAAAAAAAAAAAAATTAATTATTATTTTAGGATAGGAATAATTGAAGCATTGATAACTGACATTTGGTGATTGCCAGCTATTGGTAGGGAATGCTTTATGTGGAAGAAGATACAAAGACACAGCCTCAGAAAATTAAAGCTGAAAGGGACTAAGAGGTTGTCCAGACCAACTCCTTCCTTTTCCAAATAAGATGTAAAAGCAACTACTAAAGGAGCCTTTCACATTCCCAAGTATATACCAAAACTGAAACCCAGGTTAAACCCTATTTCAGAGCTTACTCCTGTGCCTCCCTTTCTGCGAGAGTTTGTCATCAAAGATTGCCTTTTGGAAACAGATGGATGAAGTTGAACCTCTTGGATTCTTCAAAGCTGTGAGGGTAAAATCGGTATACTTTTGCACTGACTCAGTTGGCTTTGCAACTATTTCTCATCCTGCAACCCTCAGAAGTACTGGCTTTCAATGGTCTGTCCCATGTTTTCTGCTTTAAGTCTATAGTAGACCCACAAAATTACCAGACTGAATTGGATCAAAGAGAATTAGGCAATGGAGACAGTGTCATGAAAGAGAAAGGGCATTAGACTTGATTCCTAGTTCATCGTTAGCTAGTTAAAAAATGAGAACCAGGAATAATAACAAATAGGGTTTACTGAATGCTCATGATTGCTAGTCTGCTAGCATTTTGCACTTATTCTCTCATTTATTACTCATAACATCCTTATGAGGTAGGTGGTCTTATTATGCTAATGGTACAAATGAGGAGGCTGAGGCACAGAGAAATTAAACAACTTGTGGTGGAGGCAGGGGAATATGATAATGGAGAAGGAGGGGCTATCAGAATCCTATGGTTCTTCTGTTATTCTTTTTTTTTTTTTTTGAGACGGAGTCTCGCTCTGTCGCCTGGGCTGGAGTGCAGTGGCCGGATCTCAGCTCACTGCAAGCTCCGCCTCCCAGGTTTACGCCATTCTCCTGCCTCAGCCTCCCAAGTAGCTGGGACTACAGGTGCCAGCCACCTCTCCCGGCTAGCTTTTTGTATTTTTTTTTTTTTTTTTTAGTAGAGACTCTATTGGTCTTAGAAAATCCACTTTTAAAAGCCCATCCTAGTTTCATTGGAAAATTCACATTAGTTTAGAGCCAAGGTTGAAAACAACATCCCATGGCTTAGATCTTTGGTTTGGCTACATAATGTTTATTTAAAAGAAAAAGAAAAAGAATTTGTGAATAACGCTTTACATTGGGAGATGATATATAGAATTATTGATTTTTGACTTCCCTCAAAAGATGAAGAAACACGTGTCTCTGTATGGTAAGAGGGAGCAGGAGCTAAGGAGTGGAGGGTCCTTCTAAAAGGTCCTCCAGTTTCCCTCATTCATCCTTCACCACTTTCTACCAGTTCCCAGCATGGCGACCATGCTCAGCTGTCATGATGCCTGGCCTACTTCCCTCTTGTATGTGGCCTACCTGGCTCCCAGAATCATTTCAGTTTGAGACAGCTGCTGTACCGTGGGCTCTTCTGCTACTCAAAGACTGATTCTATAAAAGAAAAAGAACTTTGAGAGTACTCCTGAAAATCAATGATCTTTCTAAATTGGAAGGATGGATTACTGTCAACATAACAAACCTCATTTTCCAGTGTGGGAAAAAAAATATTTGGAATAATTTCTCTAGAAAGAAACAATTTCATTATATGGAAAAATCAGCCTCCATTCAGCAACCCTTGAATGGCGGCTTCAAACATTAGAACCTTGCCAAACCAATTTTCTCCTCTCAGATTTAACACTGCTCCATTTATCTCAGTGGGGACTAAAGACCAGCTAAATTTGAAGTCATAAAGCTCAGCCTTTTTGAATGATTTTGGTCAAAACAGCTCTTTTGTAAGCAGACAAAGTGTGCTTATTTAATGTTCTTCCTTCTCAAAAGAGACTAAAGAAAAATTTCTAAAATTTTCCCAAAACATTTCACCTCTGAGCTGATTATAAAGGTGGAGAATTTCAGTTGGAAAGGGGGGTGCATATTTCAGGGTTATCAGCTCTCAGAAATAGAAGATTGTAATGGGATCAGGGCTCCTCCCCACTTGCTTTTAACTACAGTTAATGCTTCTGTAATCATTATAATAATGATGTTTTGCATTTATATAGCACTATTCATTCTTCTGAGGAGCTCAAAATGCTTTATAAACATCTCATTAAATCCTCTTGACATCCCTGCGAGGCAGGTAATGACAAGAGAGATTGTTCCTGAGGTACAAGACTCTCTCAGGGGCCAGCACAGTGGTGAGATGGGCTGCCCATAATCCCAGACCAAGTCCCCACAGGGCTGGAAATAGATTACTGGTCTGCAGGATGCTTGACAGAACCTCATGTGAGGAACAGTGTCTCCTAGGGAATGTGAGAAGTGACTTTGTTCCCCCACGTGTCCTGGCACAGCTTCCAGAGGCTCATGTAATAGGAAACAATGCCTGGGTCCTCCCATCTGGAAACTGCTTTTGGATACTGCGCATAGAGGGAGCATTCAGGGACTATTGCTGAATGCATGAATGCTAGCTTAGTCTCAAGATTTCCAGCTGCACTAGGTTGTGCTAAAAGTTCAAATTGTACCCAAGAGCTGAATTTTCAGAGGCTTTCCTTTACTTTTCAGACACTGGGGCTTGTCTATACCTGGTGATGGTTTTAGATGGGGGAAAAAACCTATTGGTTTGGAATATTCAGGTAAAAACCTTGCTGAGGGATGTATTGGAAATGTCGGGGCATGGGGGCCATAGTTAGCTGGACCGGTCATGTAAATTAGCATTGATCCATTCACCTCCAAGCATTTGGCCAGGCCCAAAAGGAAAACAGATGGCAGTTAGGGAAGAATGAATTTTAATAAAAATGGAAACTACTGACTTTTCTGCAGTAACATTATTCGTCTAGGCTCATTTCCATTGTTCTCTGTCATGACTAGAGAACAGAGAAGAGTTAGTGAAAATTCAACAGACCTCTACGCCAGCTAGGGTCTTTAAATCCAGCTTCTCAAGAAGTTTGCAAGAAATCAGATAATCTTAGATTATCTTTCCTGGACCTCTCCTTTATCATCAACAAATAATTCTTTCAGGCCACTACACACAGGGCACGTTCCTGAGAATGCCGAGAACAATATAAGGCAGTAAGGCAAGGGACCATCCTTGCATTAGGCAAACAGAATGTGTACTCAAGAACAACAGTAACAGTCTCCAGAAACTAATGTATGAACATCCCTCAGGAAGTAAAGATCACCATGCAAATACAAGGTGTTTTCCCACCTGTGATTCAACTGTAGACCTCATTTAGTCCAATTCTCTATTTCAGTTCAGTTTAATGATTATTTTTAAAGCATTTACCAAACTAAAGGCCATATAGGTTAAATGACTTGATCAAGATCACTTCATTAGTTGTATCATTGAAAACATAAAAACAAATCAACTCACCAAGATTAGAGGTGCTATTTTCCATGGGACACAAACAAAAGGAATATTAATACAGTTATGGTTTTCAGCAAGCATGTTTTTGTTTCCAAAGCCTTGGACGTTGGCATGGAATACATGCTTATGGAATGTACAGGTGCTGTGTAAACAGGAGGCATGTGTGAAATGGCATGTTGACTGTGAGAATCCAAATTCCAAAAAATTATGGGTGTCTAAAACTGGATAACCAAATGAATACAGGTACATTTAGGAGAAGTATGCACTTTGCAGTTAGTTTCTAGAAGGACAGAATATGGGTCACATCTGACACTGATCCAGAGACTTTAGTCAAGTGTTGTGGGAAGGCACTCAAAGAGCCAAGGTCTAGGTAAGACTCTGTTAGGTGAGGCACCCAGCTGCTCAGTGGCATGTAGATCATTCTGCCACTCTGGAATCTCAAGACCCCCAAGTCTTCACATTTTCTGGAATGCTCTAATGAATTTGTAAGCTCCAAGAGGGCAGACATCCAACCCGTGCAGGAACTCCTCCCTCTTTTTTGAGCAGAGAGGAGATGCATCCTTAAATTGAATGCACTCTTAGGTGGCCCTGGCTCTCCAGGAGCTAAAGGGTTTCCCCAAGGTCACACGTTCAGTGACGGAGAGGCAGGGTGGAGCAGCGGTCTCCAGACTCCATTCCAGCCTCTGTGGGCCCCGGGTTAGGGAGTCACCAATTTGCAGAGCTGAGGGAGAAGAGAGGAGGGAGGAGGGAGAGCAGGAGGGAGGGTAAGCTGTCCCCAGCTGCCAGATGGGAAGTGTCAGCTTGGCCTTGGCCACCTCGGGTCACTGCTCCTCCCTTTCGGGCGCCCGAGTCTGCCCACGGCGAAGAGCAGCGGCGGAGACATCGCAGCGACGCTAACGCGGCAGACCGCATAGGGGCCCTGCGAGGCACTCGCGCGCCTTCTGCTCACACCTCAGGCAGTCAGAGGGGCCCGGCGTAGCTGTGTTGGTGTTGTCATGGCGACGGGAGCAGACCATTAGAGCATTACCAGGAAATGAGAAGACTTGGGGTCTTGCGATCCTGCCGAGTGACGGAGTAATTCGCAGATGCCACGGAGCGGCGGGGCGGCGCGGCGCGGTTAATGGGGTCTCCGCCGGGCTAGTGTCCCGCATCAGCGGTAATGGGGCCGGCCCACCCGGGGGCAGCCCGGAGCAGCATCGCTCCAGCAGGCTTAGGCGGAGCTGGCCAACTCCAGAGGCCAGCGGCTCCTTGCGGTGCGGAGAGGAGGAATGAGTGGCCAGGTGGGGCGGGGTCTGCAATCAGCCCAGGCTCTTCGTGAGACCCATTGGCGGATTCCCTGCCACCAATATGCAGTCTCACAACTGTTTTGTGTCCCACTTGAAACCAGAAAATACACTTCCCAGATAGCAAGGAGGCGGGACTTGGATTCAACTCTTGCTGCAATTTGGGATGGCGGCAACCCCTCAGCGTGGAGATGCTGAGGCCAGGCTCGGGGACTGGGGCTGGTTCTATAGGAGGGAGGAAAAGGGCAAGCCATATGATGGAGTAAAATCCCTTGCAGGAATTCCGTTCGACTGCACGCCTACCTATCTTCGCATTCTGCATGTTTCCAGAATTTTAGGAAAATGTCACACTGGTTTATTAGCACAGACTCTGGAACTGGACTCGGGGATTGGGATCCCAGCTTTACCACTTGTATTAGCTGTGACCTTGAGCAGGTTACTTAACTCCCTTGTGTTTCAGAGAAGTTCTGCATTTGTACAATGGAAATGATAGTAATAATATCTTACAGAGGTGTTATGAGGTGTGTATTTAGAATGATGCCTGGCATATAGTAAGAATTAAATATTTTTGCTATTTAGCTATTACTAGTATTATCGTTAGTATTATTAGTATTCGTCTGGATTTATGTAGTGAGATGTCCTATAAAACAAGAGGGTTGGAAGAAGTGGTCTTCCACTGCAGTATGTGGAACAGTTCTGCAAACATACTTTTGCATGTTACTCTTGACTACCAATATCTATTTGATTCAAAGGTGATTTGGCTTAGCGGGAAGCAAGGCTTCTGTTTATGTCTATACATGAGATGCACCACCAGACACTGACTGTATTGAATTGAATGACTCCACAGCTATAATACCCACAGGGTTTGCTCATAAAGATAAGGCCACCATGTACAGTTGAGTTGGTTGTATATCCTGCACCAAGGTGCCCAGCTGAGGAGTGAGTAGGAGCAGAAACCCAGTCCCTGCTTTACTCCTGAAGCTATGCTCCCTGGCATAGTGCTATGTCTGCCTGGAGAGAGTGCACTTAAAAAATTTCAACAACTTACCTTATGGGCTTTCAGTAGCCTTGTGATCTTCGGGAAGGTCATAGCAAAATGAAAACAATGAAAAACCCAAAAAGCAAAAAACAGAAAACAAAACATGACATTTAGTCAGATGCAGATCCTGAATTTAAGACTTACGCTACAGAGGAACTCCTGAGTTTGTCTGTGGTCTTCAGTCACAATTTGTCATTCTCTTTCCTCTACCTTACGCATCATTTGTTTAGATAAATTTTGCTGAGGAGATCAAATCGCTTTGCTTATAACAGAAATGATATTGTGTTTTCAACATATTTATACAGATTTATATGTGTGCCGAAATATGTCTACACGTCTAGAAACATGAAGGTACAGAAATGCCTTTATCTTCAGTTTGTGTTTAGCTGACTTTGATAGTCCAGTAGCTATACCTCTCAGAGAAGTCTGGTGAAAACCGCCATATCCTACAATTGCTCTGCAGAGGGTAGAGTTTGGGTAAGGTCACTTGGCCAGTTCTTACTCAGAGATGCGGCCCTCAGGCACTGAAAAAGCCGAAACTCTTGCCTTGGAGGTTGGCCATGGCCACTATTACACAAAACTTAGTCATTCAATTTGATATATATTTGGATGTCTTCGGGGGACCTAGTGTGTGACACACAGACTTATAGTCATCATGGCAGAAGAGAAAGGTGAATGGGCCTAAACTTAAGAGGCCTGGGTTCCAGTTCTGGATTTCTAATATTAAAATCTGTACAATTTTGATAAACACTTAGCCACTCAAGTTCGAGTTCCTTGATCTGAAAATAGGGATAATTATACTCGTGAATATTTATGGAGATAAAATGCTAAAAAGCCATGTGAGAATTATGAAAACGCTATATACAGTCAAGAAACAGATTCAACTAAGAGTCATTGAGAACCTGTTGTGCCAGGGCCTGAGCTAAGCAATACCTAGAGAGAAATCGCTCCCCTCTCCACTCACAATCTGTAAAATGAGAAGGTTGTGTTACACTATCTCTAAAGTTTATTTCAGGTTTAGGGCTTTTATATCTCTATTCTTACCTAATAGAATAATCATACAATTTTAGAACTTGGAAGGACTCCATCTCGGGAGGAAGAATAAACACACTTGCAAAACACACATGAACAATTTAAAGAAAAGCCATGAAGAAATGCACACAGTAAGGAAGGTATCTTCAGAGGACACACTTGGCCCCACTGTTGGCCTGCCCTGACACCCCACTGTATAGAGCAGAGAGATCAAAAATCATCTGGGGAGACTTAGCATGCAGAAGAGGAAGGATTTCAACCAGACATTCCTCTGAGTGGGTTTTGAAAGTATATGAATCTGCTTTAAATTGATAATATAAATATTTGTTCCCTAGGCTCCTGCCAAGACAATATATCTTCTAACTACCTGCTCCCTGACTCTAATCAAAGGATCAAAGGCAAAAAAAAAAAAAAAAGCGTTCAAAAATGACATGCGAACTACTCATTCCTCTCTATATCACACAGGTCCTCAAATTGCATCAGAGCTTGTTAAAATACAGGTTCCCTGGCTCCATACCCAGAGTTTCTGATTCTATAGGCCTGAGTTGAGCTAAAAAATGTGTATATCTAATAAGTTCCCAGGTGACAGTGATGTTGCAAGTTCAGGGCTACTACACTCTGAG
The DNA here is from genome assembly GCF_007565055.1 of Rhinopithecus roxellana. NCBI lineage: Eukaryota > Metazoa > Chordata > Mammalia > Primates > Cercopithecidae > Rhinopithecus > Rhinopithecus roxellana. The sequence continues at coordinate 125,563,633 of NC_044556.1, forward strand.
AACAACTGGTCTAACATCAAGTTTATCAACAGGTCAAAACTAAAACAAACAGATGCATACTTGTAGCACATTGTTCTGATCCCTCAGTAAAATCAGGGTGTCTTGAATTTACTGACACTGTGTCTTGCATTGAGGAATAATACAAATAATGGCCTTAAGAAATGATTGGCATTTTCACTCTTGTGAAGTTGTTGAGGATGCAGATTCCCACATCCCCCAGTGTCCTTTTATTAGTATCCAAGAAAGAAATCTCTATCAGTTATTAGAAGCAGGAAGAAGTGCTCATTTTATCCCTAGAACAATTAGGATGCTTTCTTCTTTCAGGTTATGTGACTTCATTTGCTTCATTAGCTTCCTAGAAAGCTCTAAGACCAACAAACAGCTCATTTCCAATAAACAGGGAGAAACTTATGGCACGTATTTGAGGGTACTAATTTTCCCTGTCATATATTTTTATTCAACTTATTTTTTCTTTGTCTTCTTCTCCTTTGTAAGTTTTCCCAAATATCTCCTAGAATAAAGGGGGAAAAATAAATACATACATAATAAAATAAGGAAATGGTGAAAATTATGTGTGCTAGTTCTGAGGGGACAAGAAATAACCGAGTAATAGAAGCTGGTGTCAGTAAACGTGTGTTGTCTGTTTTAGTGTGGTAGGTAACAAAGTGATTTACCCAAGATCCACCAGCTATGTGCTGTAGACCTTGCACTAAAGTATAACTCTTCCTGCTCTTCAGCAACAGAGACCTTTTCTTCTCGTCTTTCCTGCTTCCCATATATAAAGCATTGAGATAACTGGGCTCCTGCCTCAGTGTTTGGTGTCAAGTTATCCAACCTGAGAAATCAATAAAGTGAGTTTGCTTCAAGCCCCGGCACTCCTTCTCCCAAAGGAAATAGTAAGGGGTCAGTAAGAATTGACAAAAACTTGAAAAGATGGCCTGAATCACTAATAGAGAAATGTTTTCAAGTTGGGAGGGGACTGATCATTCCTCCCACTCCTCAGCAGTCACTATAGCAATTATTGAGTGGACACTAGCAGAAGCAAGAAGTGTCAGGTTTTCATAGGATGCTAAAAATGATGCTTTGATGAATTCACACTGACAATCACAGGGGTGATGAAGGGTGATGCCAGTGGTTAAGTAATAGCCATTGCTCACTTACCCCACGTCTTTGGGGTTAAAGCAGGGGTACTGGCTGCTTGGCAGTCTGTGTGGATCACTCTAGGCTTAGCATCTGTGAGTGGGGAGGTGTGGGGAGCCCTCGGACCAACCCAGTGCTCCTTTATGCCTTCCGGGAGGCCTGGAGGAGGCAGGTCAGCCCTTCCTCTGGCCTCTCACTGCCTCTTGTGTGCTGCACTCACCATGTTACCCTAAAGTTATCTATCCCCTGTCCATGTGGCTAGACTGCAGCCTCCTTCAGGAGACAGCCTGAGAAATGATTCCAGCTTGGTCAACATAGAGAAGGGAGTCCCTTTTATTTTCAAGGGACTAGGTTGAAAAGCTTCTAACCCTTGCTGTGGGAGCACACCAGTGCTCCCACCATGAAGACCCACCAGACCCTGATCAACTTTTACTTTCTTAATTGAAAAAGTCAAACTGAAGGAGTGAGGGGGTGGGGAAATGAGAACAGTGGCAGCTTTTCCCCTTCCCCGCTCCCCTCTTTTAATGAATTCTTCAAGCAGCATCCAGAGGAGGAGATGGGCCAAGGCGGGCCCACATTGCTAGCCAGCTACATTAATCACACTCCATCCCTTCAGCCCAGCAGAGATGGATGGCCCCTCAGCAGGCCAGTGTTCAGGTGCAGTTCTAATAATAGGCTTCATTCAGCACTTCTTGACTCTCACAGTAGCTCTCTTCTCTTCCCGACAACTGACCAGCCCCATTAAGTAAGTTACATCAAAGACCTCAAAAGGCATGAAGTTCCAAGGAACTCCGGGTTGGAAATGTAGGCCTGGCTTCAGCCTTTCTTTTACAGTTGGGAAGACTCAGGCCAAGGAAGGTCACCCAAGGTCACAGTGGGAAGGCTGGGCAGCATAAAGAAAAACTCACTTCCTTGCCCGATGCTATCTTGCTGTCCAGAGAGAAGGAAAGGGAAGCAGAGACAGACTGGCTGACTCCATGGCGCTCCAGTTTTTTGAGAACCTATCTTTATGCCATCCTCTCTCCTCCTCTCGTTTTGTTTAAATCCCATTTGCCCGTCAAGAACCAGTCTGTTTTGTGTACAACTGATGGATTGATTCTGTTATTGGTAGGGCTTTCAAAGGCAGCTCCTGTGCACCTCCCATTTATGTGCGACAGCCCCCTGGGTCTCTAGCGCCCTCATTCTGTCACCCTCTGCCGCAGCGCCAACCAGGGCAACATGACCGCCTGCGATAGAAATTATACCTGTAAGTGCCTAGGGGAAGATTGGCGAGAGAAACACAAAATGTGGCTCTTGGAGTTTATATACTAGAGGAGAGGAGGAAGCATACACAAATGGAACACCCAAAGAAGCACCTGACAAAGTATAATTAATGAATTGGCTTGAAGCTCATCTTTTTCCTTTCTCCAGGGTACCAAAGGGAGACAGTGTAGGCAAAGGATGGAATGACAAAATGGTGGGCAGCACAGAGAAGGATGATGACTCATTCTCACATCAGGCAACCAGGCTGCACATCATAAAGAATTATCAATAGATAAATTGTCAATCCAATAAAAACCATAGACTTTGGAGTCAGAAAGACCTTGGTTTGAATTCTAGCTCTTCCATTTAGTCACTATCTGGCCTCAGGAAATTTATTTAACCTTTCTGAAAATTTCCATTTTCTTATCTGCAAAATGGTTATACCTATCTCACTGTTGAGAGGTTTGTACAACTCAAGGAAGTCAATGTCTAGCACTGTGCCTGGGTCAATATTGGTACTTTAAAACTGCCAGTGCATGTATACACTTACTTAGTCATTTGTCACATACATAATGAGCACCTATCATGTAGTAGACATTGTACTAAGCCTGGCATACATCAAGGGTGATAAAAAAGACACGGACCTTGTCCTCATGAACATAGCATTGTGGCCAGAGAAATAGAAAAGCAAATTGACGATTACAACTCAGTTTGTTAAATGCCAGGATGAGGGAAGCACAGGTCGGGCCACAGGAGAGCAGAAAAGACATTCCTATTTCATTCTTAAAATTTCTTTTCCCATCCTCTTAGTCACTTGCATTGTTTTTTCTCCTTCCTTCTTTTTAAAGATTGTTTGGCCAATTGATTTTTTTTTTCCTTATGCTGATAAATCTTTACTGCTCTAAGGAATTGCTGGTCATCTCATCTGCCCAGCCAGCAAACATGACAGCTTGCTCATCTTTCAGAGTTTCTTTCCTCCCTGCCTGGTTGTCCTCACAATTCTTCAAAAGCAGGCTTAACCCCTTGGTGACTCTCTGCTGTTTGGTCTATCTATCAGAAGAGGTGGCAAGAGAGATTTAGTGTTGGGAAGGGTTAGGCAAAGCTCTGGATTGAAAAATCCTGATACTGAGCTGAGGGGAAAAAAAGGCAGAAGCCATTTGCACACTCTTTGCTTCATCCACTCTTTCATTCTTAAACAGACAATAATTTATTTGAAGTAGACTGAGATTTATTTCATGACTTACAGGACTGGAGATTTGGGGGCAATAAAAATTTGTCAGACTATTCAGACCTGTCATCTTGTGAGTGCCTTCTTCAGGCACCAAGGTTTCCTTAACTACCTAGATAAGTCTTCCCGATGACTGTGGGGCCCCCTGTCAAGGGAATAATTCTGTTTTCTACTGGACCGCCAAGCAGGGCTCAGTGGGCTGGCTGGGACTTGCAAGGACAGATGCTGGGCCTCAAAGAAGTCAGACTCTAGACAGAGAATAATGTAAATAAAATGCAAAATACGATTGACTGAGTTGGCACAGTATTCCTTTAAGCTTGCAGGGAAGTGACGTGGCAAGAAGTAGTTGAAAGAGCTAGACTTAAATTAAGGAGCCTGACACTCTAAATGTGTCACAAATCAGTTTACATGATTTTTGGAAAGTACTTTAACCTCTCTGTGCCTCTACTTTCTCATCTGTAAAGTGAAGGGGTTTCCCAGGATCCCTAGGAATGGCTACAGGTTGGCAGAATTCCTGAACATGACTTATGGATGGGCTGCAGACCCTTGTCCAGAGCAGCTCTGTTGATGTTCTGCCCAGGCCCACCCTCCACTCCCCCCACTCCCCAAGCTTCTGTGAGCCTTTGTCTCTTTGTGTCCTGTTCTTCTCTGAGGATAGCCCTCGACCACTGGAGCAGCTTGGGGTTTGCATTCCACCATCACTTCTCCCTCTGGCTTTGAACCAATACCTGATAGAGGGGGGAGTATGAAAGCCCAGCAACATGGGGTCAAGTCTGAAGAAGCTCTGAGATGCCCAGTGCACTCCAGGGCTCCCTTGCAGGATCAAGCTGAGACTAGGATTTTGCCTGAAATGTTGCCTTTGCTTGGCTCCTTCCCTTCCTTGTCTTGCTTCACTTCCTCCCTTGGCTCTCCTGAGCCACTTTCACATGGGTCTTTGTCGTGTGGTCTGACTCTGGGGACTCCAAACTGTGACACCTTTTAAATCCAGAAAGTTGATAGAGTTTGTTCTGTTAACAAAACATCCACCTATCCCATTTCTTTCTGTTTCTTCTTTCTGTATCTCCAGTGTTTATGAATTTGTGACCCATGTGTTTCCTTTGCCAATGGTAGACAATTGTTGAGATTGAGTGGTCTTGAGACTACAGGTCAGATGACAAGCTTGCAAATGGCTCAAGTAAGAAGGACATTTCATGCCAGATGGAGGTTCTCTTCTTTAATTCCTAGAAGTCCAAATGGAATCCCTGATGCTACAGTCCTGCTAAGCATTTGTGAAGCCCAATAGTCAACATCCAAATTTGTGACTACAACATCCATGGGGATCTAATGGAGTGGGTACCTCTTGGAGAAAGGTAAAATTAGAAATATTTCCACAAATTCTGAGTAACCACAGAATTCAGTCCTCCTCTAAGGCAGCCCTGCTTTCTTGACCTATATTGTACTGGCTTGTAGCTACATCGTATCTTCCAGGCAAGAACATATGCTCCTCAAGGACAGACTCCTCATCTAATGAGTTCTTTCTGCACCAAGCACAATACCTTACAGTGGTCAGGACTCAGTAAACATTATGTCTGAAAGGATCAAAGTGAATGTGAAGAGCAGTATGCCAGAGGGAAGGGCCAGCAGTGATGGAGTTAAGCTCACCTAGGTTCAAACCTAGCTCTGTCCCTTCTCTGCCAGACAGGCTGGTTGGTATATACTTATTCAATCTCTTTGCATCTCAACTTTCTCATCTGTAAAATGGAGATGTACTAACTATTTCATGAGGCTTTCCTGAGCGTTAACGAGGTAGTATACTTAAAGGAATTTTGAAAGTTCCCATCATGCTGCCGCTGCTTAACTGATGTACAGGTTGCCTCTGAGTTTGCTCAGTTCTGTGGTCAGAGAAGGGACAGCAGAGGCTTTCCGACTTAAAGCCACTGTGCCTCACTCGGAAGAGGCAAGGAGTTTTTGTGTCTGTACGAGTTTTCCTCTAGATTACGGCTCACCCTGGAAGTACTACACGCTTTTAGAAGCCTTTGTCCTTCCTATTTTGAGGAATTCTTCTGAAGGCTTATTACTCCCTAACAAGTGAATCCAACCAGTAAACTTTCTGGTAATACACCTTCTATGGAAATTTAACATACAGTAAAGTGGCACTACAACTCAATTGGAAAGGGATATATAGCTTACAAGATGTTCAGAAAACCAGAAGGTTTCACAAACTTATCTGCCTTTTACATTTGCTGAAGATATCTTTCTGGAAAAAAACCAAACTGGATTCCTTTAAATGAACATCACACACAAAAGTAGAATTATGGACAGATTAAAGAAGTAAATGTAATGGTTAGTAGAAGGTTAAAAGAAGAAAATGTAAGAAAATAACTTTGTGATCTTGGGATAGGCAAGGGTTTATTAAACAAAACTTTGAAAGCCTAAGATACAAGGCAAAAGGTTGGATTTTACTAATTGAAAATTAAGGATTTATGGACCATGTAGATAAAACTGAAAGATGATATTGGGAAAAAATAGTTGTAGTGTCTGAAACTGACAAGGGATTGAAATATAGGATGTTCAAGGAACTTCTGTGAATCAACAACAAAAAAGCAGCAACACTTAACAGAAAAAAATGGGCAAAGGACAAGAATAGGAGATTAAGAGAAAATCAAACCCCAAAGCCTTCTAAGTTTAAGAAGAGATGTTCAAATTTATTGGTAATCAGAAATGTGCAAAGTAAAACAGTAAGACATCAAATTTAACCTGTGGGAGTGTTAAAAATTAGAAAGCTGGATGCTGCCAGGCAGGGATATGGACTACAGAAACCCCCAGGTCTGCAGGCTGGAGTGCAGTCTTTAGTCAACTTGAGTGCATGCAAGCAGGAACCCAGAAATTCTGCTCCTGGGCAAATATCCCAAGAAACTGTCCTCCACAGGCCCATAAGAGGCACATAAGGGACTACTCCTCACAGCACTGTTTATTGAGAAGTGTGGTAGTGGTTCTCTGAGTGTCTGTCCTTGGGGAATGGATAAGCCAGGCATGGCATGTGCACATCATGGAGCACTTTGCAGCAGAAAGAAGCTAAATACTGGATGCACGAATACTGACACAGATGGAGCTTTCAAACATAGTGTGAAGTAGAGAAAGAAGGAAGTTGAATGACATCTGTAACCCAGTTTGACTTATATAAATATTAAACACAAATCAATAATCAATAATTTGCAAGAATGTATGCATACATACATCAAGCACCTTAGAACGCTTGCCTATTGTGGTAAGAGCATGGGAACAGGACTGAAGATAAACAGCAATAACCAAAAGAAGAAAAAAATATTGAGGATGGGGTCTATGTTTTCTCTCATTCTTCAGTGACTGCTGAGGTTAAAGTGATTTGGGAGATCAATTTTTCTGGAAGTCTTTGTTGCAGAGACTAGAGGGTTTTATAAAATGGTAGCTGGACATAGTAGTGGTGTCATCTGAGGTGATATCCAAGGTGTCATCCTTAGGGGGCACCTTGCAGATGCCCCTGCACTCTTGGACTTGGTTTTGGCTTTGCAGGGGTAGAGACAAGCTGTCATTGGCCATGAGACCCTGGGGACCCACCTGTGCTGAGATGCATGTGAGACAGAGGTAGATGTCAGAAGGCCAACTGACAAGTTACAATAATAAGTAATTGTCATACAGCCAGAGCACTAAAAGCTGCCTGATTAGTGCATTCTCTTCTTGTAGTCAAACTACATAGGAAACCAAATCATAATCAGGAGGACAAGAACACAGATGAAGCAAAAAAAAATTTAGATGATCTTATAAAAAGCCACTCAACTGAGACATTTTGAGGGATTATCCCAAGACACGAATAGTCTGCTAATAATGCGAACGTGATATTGGGATTATATACATGTTGGAATTTGGACACATAAAAAAAATCTAATTAAACACAGCTAATTAGAAAGAAAGATAGGATGAAGATTGGAACCTAAACAATTTTGAGCATAAGCAGAAACCTGATTCAAGACAGATAATATAACCAACCACCTCAGGGAAAATATATCTCAGAATGAATCTTCCCTGGTCTCTGCAGACTGTAAGGAATAAATGAATAAATGCAAGAAAACCTTCTCACATGTGGGAATGTTGAGTTTTACCTAAGACCCATGATCCTGGAAAACAGAGAAGGTTAAGAAATAACCCCCCTCCTTTTGTTCCGGGAAATGGCTTACTACAAAGAACCATCGTTACCCTGTGACTTAGCTAAGACTCACAGATGCCCCTTCGTTTACCCATGGCAAGGCCAGACTTGGACTCTCCAAATTCCCATGCATTGCCTCATAAAGGATTAACTAAACAGCTCTTCATTCCTGGTCAATTGAAACAAAAATGCTTGTTAACCAAACTTTAGTTAAGCTTCTCTTCTGCTCCCAGATATCTGAACTTTGGTGAGCATACAACTCCTCTTTAACAGACCCTCCTGAGAAGCAGCTGGCCTCAGGTCAAACACTCTGATCTATTAGCCCACCACGGCAGACTTTCACCCCATCTCCCCACACCTGGTTCTTTCTAGCCTTGTTTACTCTTCCTTATAAAGGAAAGCTATTTTTGCCTGTCCCTTGAGATGCTTGCAGATTTTATGGTCACTGCAGTCCCACTATTGCAATAGCTCCTTTTACCCCTTGCAATCATCCTTTCTAACAAAACCGCGCCTTACCAAGTCCCGAAATGTTACTTGATTTGACGCACATCATAGACCATGCCCTCTAACTTCTCTGACACCTCTGGAGGAGATGCCACCACTGCAGTAAGAGAGAGGCGGACAGAAAGAATACATTCTGTAGTGCCCACTATGCATTCATGCCACAGTAGAGTTTTTTCCTAACGTAAATAATATTACATGGCTTGATCACTGAGCCGGCTTGGTGTGCCCTGTTGGTAGGGAAACCTAACCTGTCCTGATGCTCTTGCCTACCTTCTACTTTAAAGGTTACCTCTTGATGTTTCTGTGAAAAATTCTTTCCTCCCCCTTGCCCTTTGCTTGGTTCTTCATGGATGTATATTCTTTAAAAACCTTAAAAAGTGGCAAGCTAATTTAACTCGTTTCTTCATTTGGGAAGAAAGTCACAAAGCTTTTCATCACTGGAGGCTTGTGTTCATCTGGGAATGGCTCTTTATTTTGTCACATTAGGGAAATGATGTCCACCCAGGTCCCTTCTCTATGTACATTTTTTTATTACCACTTATCCTGGTCTCCATTTCCTTCATTTCTACTCTTTTTTTTAAAGACATGGGGTCTTGCTCTGTTGCCCAGCCTGGAGTGCAGTGGTATAATCATGGCTCACTGCAGTCTCAGACTACCGGACTCAAGCAACCCTCCTGCCTCAGCCTCCCAAGTAGTTGGGACTACAGGCACTCACCACCGTGCCTGGCTAAGTTTTTAAAATTTTTTAAAGAGATGGGGTATTGTTATGTTGCCCAGACTGTTCTATAACTCCTGGCCTCAAGCAATCCACCCTCCTTGGCTTCCCAAAGTGCTGGGATTACAGGCATGAGCCACCATGCCTGGACATTTCTGCTCTTTCTTGATCTCCATCTCTTTCTTTCCCCTCATCTTGACCCACTGAGAAATTAATTAACGTGTTCACTAACTAAATAAGTGCCTATGGAACAGTGACTTATATATCCAGGGTTATTCTAGGCATGGAAACTCACAGACGCATAGTCTCTACCACCAAGAAGTTCACAAAGAGCAGAGGAAACAGACCTATAAAGTAATATAGCACGACACGATTAATCCTGTAATGGAGACATAAAAGAAAAATAAAGTGCGGTAGACCGAATGTAAATCAATGGGTGGAAAAACAAAGAACAGACAAGTAACAATTGAAAATGTTTCATTTTTTTAATCAAATACTCAATCTCCTTCTAGCCTGGTTAGATGATACGTGGCTTACAGTTCACAGACTGGAAAATAAGGATTTTAATCTTTTAGGTACCTGCCAGAGTCCTTCCTAGGAAGAAGTTTGATAAACCCTATCTTGATTTTGGAGAAGCAGCCCACAGGTTGAGTTTTGGGGGGAGAACTGGCCTGGATTCCCTAACCCTTGCCTTTCCAGTCACTCAGAGCACCTCCTCTGTTAATCTCAGAGGTTACAGAGATGTGAGTGGGCCCTATCTTACCCCTAGGTTTCTCCCACACTGGCTGGGGCTAAAAGGTGTTCCATCAAAGGTAGCCCTCAAAGCTCTCAATGACCCATGTGGTTTCGCTGGGGAGATCTGAGTCTCTTTCTTGCAAAGGCAACCCTTTGTCTTCGCATATCTGGTGAATCTTATAGGAATTCCTCTTGTTGCAGAGGAAATTCAGGTTGTGGGCAAAGACCTTCTCTTTCAGAAATGCCCTGCAGGGACAGGCATCAGTCAATGGGTCAGGCCTCCGTTCTGTTATTCAAAGGCTGGGCCCACAGGCAGTGCTAAACACTGGGATCTTTCATCCCCCTGAGAACTTGATAGATTCTTATTTCTATTACCCAAATCCCCCACTTTTCTTCACATGTAAAATAATGCAGCAGTTTTACAAATGAAATAAGGACCTTCTAACCTTGACAAATGTATCCTTAATGTTTCTGTGATGTCTTTAAAATCCCAAACCACTTATGAGATGAGAGGAAGGCTGGGAAAGAGAAGAAAATCATACTGTGGGAATATAAACTCCTCCAAGTTTTCTGAAGATACGTTGACTTTAATTTTCTTTCTCCATTAGTGAACTTGATTCCAGTAATTTACTCAAACAAATATTCAAATGTTTTTCATGTGTCTGGCATTGTGCTAGGTAGGAACACAGCCCCCCTTTCCCTCAAGGTATCTAGAGTTAAGAGGGAATGAAGGGGTATGGTTTCAACACAGTACCTGGTACCTTGAAAGGCCTTAAAAAATGTTTGATAAATGAATGGATGAACCATTACCTTGTGACTAGAGGTTTTTGGTCCAGATCCCTAAAGCTGTATGTTTAAGAGAGTTAGAAAGCAGTGAAAGGTTGCCAGGAGAGACTTTGCAGGGTCTCCTCTGGGTATTCTGTAAGCAGTTATCTTTCTAGAAGGGTGCTATAGGGCAAGGACATAATCTCTCCAAATTCCTGTGATTCTCTCTAGGCCTCTGAGTCTCTGTAGCTACGTCTTATTTTGCTGGCCAGGACCCAAGTCCTTGCCACAGTGCATTCCTGATTCTAATGGTAAAGGCCCCTTATCCAAATCTGGGGTATTTTGTGAGTCAGTCAACAGCACATTGGTAGCTTTAAATTGGCCATGTTGGGAGCATTTACACCTTGAGAATTGGCAAATCCTACAAATTAGCACCCGTATCCCCCTCCATCCATACCCCATCCCACCCCAGAGCCAGGGTACCAGTATTCCCTGCCTGGTTCCTCTGGCCTGCAGCTAATCTCCCTGGCATGATTGGAGCTTGCCCCCTGTAGCGTGGCTGCTCCTTCTGCCCTCTGATTCCCAAGGACCTGTTGCTCTGCCCTGTTCCTTGCCTTGTTGCTGTGGGTGTGTTATTATTACCACCTACTGAACAGATGGTCTTCTGACCTCCACTTTGGCCAGTGGAGGCCAGAATTCTCTTGTCCTATCAAGTTACTGCCCTCTGCCTTCTTCAGGAAAACATTGTCAGCAAAGCCAAGGGAGCCTGCATCAGAACTTGGCCTCCTGCATATCCAGTCTACATCAAATCTTTATTAAATGCCTCTTATAAGATGAACATGATGCTGCCTGTGCTCAAGGAGTGTCACAGTTTAAATCCCATCACCTCAGTCAGAGAGATTTTATGGTATTCTGAGAAATGATGTGCTCTGGAGAAATATGAACCCACTCAAATCCTAGCCCAGCCATTTACTAGCTGTGTGGTCCTAGGCAAGTTACTTAACCTTTCTAAGCCTCCGTTTCTTCATCTATAAATTAAGGGCAATAGTATTTACCTTGCATGGCTACTGTTATTTTCAGAGATGATATGCACAGTAGATGTTCAATAAGTTTTAGCTATTACATATTGCTTATGTGTTCATATTTAATTTTTCTTATTAAAGAACTGAGTGCATGCCATCAAAATCCTATTGTTGTCAAATTTGAATATGGTAGGAAGAGAGAGAGAGGTGTGGGGAAAAGATTATGATACCCATGTATGGTGGGAAGCAAGGTGGAGAGGGCAGCAAGGCTGAGCTGATATTGACACGTGGGCTTTCAGCGAGCCAGGCACCCTAGATCAAGAGGGAGAGGGTTTTCTTTCCTTTCCTCACCCATCTGTGTCCTCTCTGTTATTGAACCAAACTGGAATCTGCCCACTTGGCTTGGGAGGTATGCCCAGCAGACCCTTAAGAGGAGTCCCTGCTCTGTCTCACCTCTTACCACCTTCTGGCAGAACATCTGACTTTTTCCACTTTCTACGCATCTTTTTATGACTGTTTTCCTTGATTATTTCATCCCTCCTTTCTGTGAACTTATCATCATCATCTCAAATTGTTAAAAGGAAGCCTGACTCTTTACAGCATACACTACAGATATGCACTTCAGGCAGGAAGCTGGGCAGTTCCCTCGGTGACTTTAGTGTCCCCCAGGCTTCCCCTGCCATGTCCCTCTCCAAACACTCTCCAAACAAGCTGTATTTACAGCTTCTTAGAAGAAGTATTTGTAACCAGGGGCTCCCTGGGGTAACTCTGGTCTCATCCTGACCTGTATGAGCACACACAGAGACTTCTCAGCACTCAGATTCTTCCAACAGTGGGTGTCATAAAGGGGACAATGAAGCAATGAGCAAAAATACTGAGGAAGAAAGCCGTGGAACTCCCTTTCTCTAGCCCACAGCCTGGAGGGCTGCTATGCAGCCATCTGGACTCATGGGGATCCCCCCACCTGAGTAGGGCTGGTGAAATAGCTTTCTTCCTGAGGGAGGGAGGAAGGAAGGAAGGGAAATGGCTCAGTTACATTAGTGGAGACAAATCAGGGGTGGGCAATAAAGGCTAAGAGGGCTGCTAAACGAATTATACACTTTTCATCTTTGGATGTGGCTGGTGTGGTCAGAGCCTGAAGACAGTACAACCAAATTCTATTTTTAACCTGTATGTGTGTCCCAGCTGAAGGGCAGGGAGGATTCTTGGACCTTCTTTTCTCCTTAAAGTTTGCTCTATGAGCTTTTCCAAAAAGGGATGTTGAGCACCAAGCCTGGACTTCGGTCTGGGCAGGTGATTAAACAGTAACTGCTCCTTTTTCAGAAACTGGATTTTAAACATGTGTTGAGAGAGGAGGGTTCAGGCTTAGTCTGCAGTCCTGGAGATGCTTTGATGATGTTTAGGACCCCACATCCTGCCCCTTACACAGGCAGGGATCCCATGCCTGGAGGAGTGGGGGTCTGAGGTCCACACCAAGGCCCTGCCCTGTGGCACCAAGGTCACAGAGCCTATGCGTCCCTTTACGGTGCAAACTCAGATGAGTGTGAGCTCTAATCCTGTTCGTGACTCACTTTGGCCGGTCTCCTGACCTCCCAGGACTTCAACGTCCTCCTGTTTCAGGAATTAGAGTATAGAGAGGAGCATGGAGATTAAGAGGAGCCTTCCAATCGTGGCATATTTAGTGGCACTGAATGGAGACAAGAAACAAAACTGGAGCTTTAAACACCCTTTATTTACAGTCTGCATCACAAACAAAGCATGCACCTTTCAGTTAGGCTTCTAAAGCATCCAACATCCACATATATTTAGGTTTTACTTTGCATAGTAGTTAAGAATCTCACTGAAGTCTGTGCTCAAAGGATATTTAATGACGTTCCATGCTCAATGCTAGGAGTTTCAAAAGCAATACTGTAATATAGGTATATATTAAATGTGTTTCCCTGAAGTACATACCTAAAGTAGCTAGATTAAGGTAATTTTTAAAAATAACTGAGAGAATGGCATGTGGATAGTCTCTGCTCTTTCTACATGGGACAAAGCATCTACCAGGATATGTGCCAGGGACCAAATAGGCTTCCAGGTCAGCTACGTTTCCCCATGTGACTCTAAAGGGCATTTCTAGATTCCAAGGGTTCTGTTCAGAATTATTCTCTAGGGGATGCATTTTATCTGATCTCTTTGTCCTTCACCCTGCTCATGTCCCTGTGTTCATGACCAAAGCCTCCCCTCTATAGCCCTCAGTGCCTGGCCCTGCCTGGGAGGTCCCCCACCTGCCTTGGCATGTACGCATTACAGCCCTCAGGAGATGTCACACATCTCCTTGAGAAAGTGACACCATCTCTTAGCCCTCTGCAGGCACCCACACCTCCTGGCAGCTGGCAGGTGATGCTCGGTGTGCTTTGGGATCCAGGCATGTGAAAGTGACCAACTCTCTGAAGCAGAACTTTGAAGTCTTGGGGGTCTGGTGTAGCCTGGTTTCCCCCTGCTGCAGGATGGGGGCAGAGGAAATAAAACCTCTTCTCTGGAAATCAAACAGGTGGTGTTCAGAGCTGAGGGGATCACGGGGCTCAGCAAAGAGGCAAGGAGGGCTGTGCTCCTTGGTGGTCCCCGCTGCTGTTCTCCCACTATCTGGGCATTGGCATATAGATATTTCAGGAAGCAAGTTTCATGTATCCAGTATGAGGAGCATAGGAAAGAACACAGGGTTGAGAACTGGGAAAACTGTGCTCTAGTGTTCCCAGCTACTCCCTGTGTGACTTTTGCTACCAACCCCATGTGACCGACTGCATGCAGCTTTGCCACCAACTCCCTGTGTGGCTGTAGGAGAGGCACTAAGTCTCAGTTTCTTGGACTGTGAAATGAGAGGTTGAAAAAGATAACTTCAAAGATGCCTTCCAGCTTCAACCATCTGTAATTCTGGTATTCTTTTTGGTGCCAGCCATTAACAAATACGTGGAGTTGGCAATGTCCACTCTTTCCACCACTCCCAAAATAAATTCGTTCCTCCCTCCCTGCTTCCTCCTTCCATCAGCGCTTTTTTCTCCTCTTCCTTCTCTTAAGGAGTAACTGAGCCCCTTCCACAAGCCAATTGTGAGGATTCAGTGGCATGGCTAGAGTCCCTGTCCACGACCATGCTTGCTGCCATATTTGCTGAGAGTTTTCTGATACCAGAACACCTTTACTGATCATTACACAAAAAAAATCTCTTCCTCAGAATCTTCCTATATCCTCTCCCCATGGAGATTTGCCCTTTTAGGTGTTGGTCCCTTGCACTGAAGACCTGATCCTTAATCAGACGTGAGTGTCTGGGTGCCTCTATGTGCCCGCCTTCCCAGACACAGCTTGCATTTCAACTACCGCTGTCTGCGCCAGGCGGTCCGGGAGCTAAGGTTGGCACTGGCTCCAGTCAGCGGGGTAGACACGATTTGGTGACCATGCGGTCCCTCTGCCCTATGTCCCATTACCTTCCACAGCAGGATTCTTGCATCGGGATGGCCTAAAGCCTTCTATTCATAGTGTGGTGTGAGACCAGCCACATCAGCATTACCTGGCAGCTTCTAAGAAAGCAGAACCTAAGGTCCCATTCCAGACCTGCTGAATTGAAATCTAAGATCCTCAGTGCATTAAAGTCTGAGAAGTACTCGCTGAAACCTTTGAAATATTAATAATAACAGTTTCACATTCTTTCGCTATCAAAGGATATTCCTCACCCTGGGAAAAATAGTAATAGTTAATAACTACACAACATCATCTTTTTTTTTTTTTATTTCACTGAGGTTTCACACAAATATGATCTTTTAAAAAATCTTTACCTTTTCAAAGTAGTTTTTATTTTACCCATTTTAGATCAGGAAAATGATAGTCAGAAAGGTTTAGTTCTTGACCAAGATTGGTAAATAAAAGAGCAAGAACATGAACTCAAGACTCTGGACCTCAAACTTGACTTCCTGCATCACTCCTAGGTAGAGGTACCTACTTTTCCCCTAAAATCTATTTTACTTAATTGGGACGGTCATTCAAGCTCAACCAACATTCCTTGTGATAACTACAGTATTGGGGCAGGCTCCCTGCACTCACCCAATTTACATATTTTCATTCCTTCTCTTAAGCTGAGTAAATTGTATGGAAATAGATCTGGACCCTGTTTGTAAATGTTTATTGCCCACTAATCAGAAGTAAGTTGCAATTAGACTGAAGTTAGAAAGTAATGGCATAGTAGTTACCATGTGATTAAGGAGTAATGGCATGTGATTATATCTCTGGCCCTGAGGTTTAAAGTGATATCATTAGAGCCCACCTCCTATTCAGAGAACCTTGAATACAAATGTAGCATACACTACAAATCAACCTGGCAGGGCTGGTTATTTTTCCCCTCTCCCCTTTAATTTTACTACAGTTTCTGGACTCAACTGAATGCATATTGGCAGCCGCTTAGCTGCTTTTGTTCCATGCCATTAAACAGCAGTTCTGTTTCATATGGGGAGTCTCTGTCCCAACTGGCTAAGAGAAAACCATTTGTTCCCTCTGCCCACCCTGCTGGTAGACACTCTCCTTAGCCCTAGGAGTAAGGCATGGCTTTGCTCAGGAGAACCATACAGAAAGCCATAGGGCCGTTGCTTACAGCAGGGAGTGGAACCCCTCAACCTGGCTGGCCTTAATACGCCAGTTTTATAATTTGCAGAGGAACCCACATCCTGCTTGTCACCTCCAGGAGCACACTGTCTGGAAAGAGGGTTAACCTGGGTGCTGGGACTATCGGAGGCTCTACTTTAGGCAATGCCATTGATCAAACGCTGCCCTTGCCTTCTACACAGGAGCACCCAGCACACAGGTTGTGATTCATTTGAGAAGACTGAGGATTTGGTTGGCCACTAACCTAACGTGCCTATTTGGTTTTCCATCTGGCTGTTCATTAGGGCACAGCTGTGCCTCCCTGGCCTCATTGCCCAGCTGGGTGAAGGGCTGGCAGGGCAATTTCTGCAACTAGAGAGCAAATGGCCTCCATGAAAAGAGAGCTTGCTGCTCCTGGGGTGCTAGGAGGGTCTCCATTAGTGACTGAGTGCCTGTTCTCTCCAGTCTCCTCCTCTATCATGGTCTACTCCTCCACATCCCTCCTAGGCCATCTCAAGTTCCCCAGCTTGCTAATGGAAGAAGACAGTTCCATTAGAAAGCTGGGCAACCATGGGAGCAATGGACCATGACAGCATTGTCCATTGCTGTCCATAGGACCAAAAGGAACATCTAGTATTTATAAAGCCCTTTACCAGCTTGCAACACATAAAACTTCATGTAGAATCTCAGTCTAGGATAGCCTCCCAGGACAGTGGCCCAGAGCAGGAGGTACATTATGGAACCATTTCAATGCAGAATGATTCCAGTTTCAGGATACCAGAAAAGTCATGCATATAACCCACTTGACGTATTGAGTAGAACAAAGATAAGCAGGCTAATTAGTCTATTAAGTGCCAACCTGGCTGGGAAGAAAACAAATATCCTCTACAGCTCGCTTTTGACCTGAAAAAAGAGTAAACCAATACCAGCCTTGGATGTATAGAATTAGAACACAAGTCTTGGGAAATTATTCAATCCAAACTCACCATCTTATAGATGAGGTAATAGAGTTCCAGAGATGTTGTGACACTTGTTCCCAAGACCCAGTACTAGCTATGGCAGAGCCAGGAAAAGTACCCAGGTCATGATGCTCAGGAAATTGGTAGTAATCAAACATTTTCCTGCTCTTCCCCAGAGGAAAAAAGCATAATACATAAAGCCAATCACCACTAAAACAGCGCAAATACAGAGGTTGTGTGTTGGAATGAAAACAAGAACTTCAGAATAAGAAAGCATTTGCTCCAACTTATTTTTACCCAAGTGGCATGGCCTCTTGTGTAAATCACTGAAACTTACCCATCTATAAAATGGGATTAATAAAACCTACCTCACCAATTAAATGGAAGGGGAGAATTAAATGGAAGGTAAAGTTCTGTGCAATTGTTATAATGTGTAATTTCACATAGATGGAGTCATCTCTGCTAATAAATCTCCATCTGGCTCTTCCTTGAGCAAGGAAGTCCAAGAAGTGATTTCAGGGGCCCAGAGGTAAATTCTGGCACAGAACTCTTTCTCCCTGGTTTTTAAGAGAGCAATAAGCAGGATAGACAAAGTGCTTAGTGAGCTCAGAGCAATGAGTGTGCACTTTCATCTGGACGGATTGCTCTGTTTTATCACCAACGCCACAGTTATTGAGCTTCTGTGGGTGTAAGCTGAGCTCAGAAGCCTGATAGAATTGGAATAGGTGGAGAGAACTGAGTAGAGGAAACATAATACCCAGGCTGGAGTATTGGTACGAAAATTTTGACCCAGTAACCTCAACCGCCTTTCCCTTAACCTGGCTTTTATTGGAGCTGTTAACAATGAGCTGAAGAAACTAGTCCAAGTTCTGGAGGCTTTCCATCCCTTCACCCACCTCCAGCAGAGCTGCTAACAAGCAGAACACAGCCCAAAGGCTGGCAGCAGGAGGCAGAGAGAAAAGAAGCAGAGGGGCTGAGCTAGTCAAGCCTGTACAATTGGGCAGAGCAGTGGCGAGTAGGTGGTTCAAAGACTGAGGACCCAGGATGCGCTCCTGAATTTAGTCACACCAGTCATGCTGTGCACTGGGCTGGCCTCTGGTGTCCAGAGCTGCAGCAGTCACAGCTGCAGAGCCCCTCACCAGGGTGAGCAGGTGTGTGGGATGCTCTTTCATGGAAGCTCAATCTCAAATGAGTTTGTGTGAGTAGAAAAGAGAGAGAGAGAAGCTCTTCTAAACTCCAACTTGCTTTATAAGCTCAGTTGTTCTGTTTAGTCTCATACTTACCTGCCAGGTGGGCTGGCCCCTGACCCACAGGCATAGTTTCTAGAGTGCCGAGAGCACTCTGAATGCCTCCATTGCCATGTCCCGTTAATTCTACATGTGAAACGCTATTACAACCCACCCCTCTTCCCTTTGCCATAGCTCTTGCCTTGATTCGGGATGGCATTGCCATCGTCCTTGACTGTTAACTGCAGGACGGTGGAGACCTCTTCTTTCTAGCTGACTGGTCTGTTCTGGCAAATGGCAGGCACTCAACGTGTGTTGTGACCGACTGATGGACATGATGTACTGTAATAGGACCCCTGCTCATCTCACTGTCTACATCTGCCTGTGCTCTAGCCTGAATTCTGCTGCCAGACTAATCTTCCTGATCAAAATCTTCTAATGCCTCCTCACTGCTTGCTGAATCAAGTCCAAATCCTTACCTTGAATTCCCCACTTCCCATGACCTGGTGCCATCTGACCCTCCTTGCTTCTCTCTTCATGGATCTGACACCCCCACCACACTCAGTTACTCACTGCCCCAAACTCACCTCTGAGGTGCATTGCAGGATGCTTTCTTCCTCTGGCCATTATCCTCACTGCCAGATGTATCTATCTAAATTACACTCTACTTTCCTGTGCCTTCAACTTCCTAATGTATTAAATGGGTTAATAGTAGTACCTACCTCATAGGGTTGGTACAAAAAGTAGTACCCTATCTCATAGGGTTGTATAAAGCGTTGACACAGTTTCACAGCTAGCCCGTGCTTGATAAGCTGCTGTCAATATTATTAGCTACCTACCCTTCAATGTCCAGCTCAAATTTCACTTCCTCACTTGGAACTTTCTTGCTCCTCCCTCCTTGCTCTCCGCCCTTATATCCCATCCATTTTATACCTTCTCTAAGCACTTAGAAACTATCATCATTCAATGTGCTTTGAGTTACGGCTGTCCTACCTTTCCTACTAGATTATAAGTACTATAGAGGCAAGGATTTGTATTACACAAAGGTTAAGCCTATGGCCCTAGATTGAGCCTACCCTGGTTCACAACTCGGCTCCACAGTTTCCCGGCTGAAACACTTTTGCAAGTTATTTAATCTCTGCAGGTTTGGCTTCCTTCTCTGTGAAAGAGGGCTAATAACGTTATTCACTCTGTGAGGATGTTAAGAGCATTGAGTGAGATAATCCATGTAAAGCACTAAGCAGACTGCTTTGTACATAATATATGTTGGGTAAATGTTAGGCATTATTGTTATACATTTCTGTATCTTGCATACCAAATGTAGAACTTTGAACACTAAATAAATATTTGGGAAATAAATGAGTCTTGGAGACTCTGAATCTGGAAGGAGCACTGTAGGCAGAAAAGCCTCACACACCCTCATTTCCTATTGAATCCCCCACTGATACTCCTCTGCAGCAGTGAATCAGGTGTTTGCAGGTACATGGCAGAACTGGGGCACCAGGCACCCATGGCACTCATGCCAGTCTTGGAGAACTACCTCAACAGGAGCAGGTGACCTGGTCCCTTCTTCTTTTTCTGGCCACATTGCTTTTCATTCCTCATCAAGCCCCGTGGGACACCCACACTAACCTCCACCTAACCAGGCTTTCTTCCCCAGGCATTTGTATATACTGTTTCCTTTCCCCAGAACACCCTCTAGCCCGATATCCACGTGCCACTCACACCCTGTCCTTTGCCAACTCCTACGCATATTTAAGGCCCCAGTATGGGCATCTCCTCCTCTGGGAAGCTTTCCCAGAACCCTCTAGACTGCTTTAGGTGCCTGTATTGGTTTCTTAAGATTGTAACAAAGTACAACAACTGTGTATCTTAAAACAACAGAAATTTGTCATCTGGTAGTTATGGAAGCTAAAATTCCAAAATCAAGGTATTAGCAGGGCTATGATCCCTCTGAAACCTGTAGGGAGAAAAAAAATTTTCTTGCCTCTTCCTTCTGGAAGATTTCTGGTGATTTGCGGGCACTCTCCAGCATGCCTTAGCTTAAAAGTCCATCTCTGTCCTCATATTTACATGGGGTTGTCCCTGGTGCCTCTGTTTCCCCATGGCTGTTTTATAAGGACACCAGCCATATTGGATTAAGAACCCACCCTACTCCAGTCTGACCCCATCCTAATTACATCTGCAAAGATCCTATTTCCAAATAAGGTTACATTCTGAGGTATTGAGGGTTAAGATTTCAACATATATTTTTTGGAAGACAAATTCAACATGTAACAGTGCTCTTCAACTTGTCTCTCATGGGATCCGAAAGTACTATTGGTTTACCTTTCTAAAGGATCAACTGACCTAAATTGACCTGGTTGATCATAAATTCTGTGTGTACAAAGACATCATCAGCCAAATTCACCACTATTGTGTGTGTGCATACATATGTTGGGTAAATAGCAGGTATTACTATTAGACATTTTCTCTCTATACCTACACAGTATAATATATATCTAGTACCTGATACAGTCTTTGGATAACAAATACAAGACTTTCAGAAAACAGTTTATTACCTAAAATGTAGCCTCCTAGTTGTTCCTAATGCTGTGAATCAGCCCTTTGGCTCTGGGCGTCCCAATTTAGTGGAGGTGCAGGAGGTGATGTTTGCTCACAGTACTATTGCCTGCAAACAAGAGGCAGCAGGGAGGAAACCAGCAGAGGATTAGAGTGAGCTAATTTTCCCACATGTATGATGATAAAATGCAGGGGAAGAATTGATGTAGGGGTCTTCTGGTCCTATCCCCCCATACTACAGAGGAGCCTAAAGCCACTAAAGTGCTCTGGGGCCCACACTGGTTACAGGAGAAGCCAAGACTTGGGCCCAGGTCTCTTGACACAAGTTAAGGGGCTCTTTCCTCTATGCTACCCTGGTTTTCTGACTCTTATTTTTTCTAAGAATGCCCTGATGTTTTATTTCCATCTATATAAAAATGCTAGCATGGTGATGAGAGCCACTCAACAAGATTAGGAAGAGTGGGCACACACCCACCCGGAGTAATCTGGTCCCCAGGCCTTCCCAGTGCATAGAGTTCCACCATCAGAGATTCATTCATAGAAAACCTTCCCTCTCCACTAATTGCTCCTCCTCCCCTAGCTTAAGTAGTATCACCTCTTAATATATCTTGTGGTACATCCAGGCTCATCAGTCATCCTCGCTATATTGAGAATAAGATTACACAATTCTTTCCTGGAAATAGATAAGACAGAGTGTGTACTGGGTTGATCATGTCCCTGTCCCCTGCCCCCCAATTGGTGTTATTCCTGGAGCTTCAGTATGCGACCTTATTTGGAAAAAGGGTCTTTGCAGATATATGAGCTAGTTAGGTCATACTGAAGTAGAGTGGGCCCATAATTCAATATGACTGGTATCTTTATAAGAAAAGGAGACGAGACACAGATACAGAGACATACAAGGGAAGAACTCCATGTAATGACAGAGACAGAGATTGAGAGAAGCAGAGGTTTCAAAAGCAAGCCAAGAAACGCTAAGGAGTTTCTACACACCACCGGAAGCTGGGACGAGGTGAACAGAGAGTCCCACTACAGGTTTCAAAGAAATCTTGGCCCTACTGACACCTTAATTTTGAGCTTCTAGCCTCCAGAACTGTCAGATAATATAATTTATGTTGTTTTAAGCTGCTCAGTTTATGGCACTTCATTATTGTAGCCCTGGGAAACTCATACAGAGAGCCTAAGGTAATGGCGGGCTCCTGGGATAGGGAATGGACAGCCACCAAGAGGCAGATGGAACAATGTGCAGAGAAGATAGAGTTCCAAAGACAATCACATTCTATTTCACCATGGGGTCACTACAGGATGGGCCCCCTTCTTCAGTACTAAGGGAAGACCAGCCTTCAGCTGAGCACCTCCTGCCTCCAGATTTCCCACTTGCCCCGTTTTCTGGGGAGCTGTTAGATGAGGAAGCTCAAAGGTACCTCTAGGGCCTCATCCTAAGCTTGGCCAGAAGTACTGTGCTCCAACACTAAGGAGCTAGCATCCATTGCAGCTTAAGAACTCTAGGGAAGAAGGGACCTCTACTTACCTGAAAAAGCTCCCAAGAGCCTTGAATAGCCACAAATTTGGCTTCTATGATTCCCAGGTCAGCTCTGATCATCCTTTCTGATGTATTTTTCCTTTCTTTTCAAATAACCCTCAATCGTGAAAAACAACAGTGTGATTTTTCTGCCTATTCTCTCTGTAAAATATCCCATTGTAAATGCAGAGAAACAGAATATCATGAATGCAAAGACTGTAGCAGAACTAGATGTTGGGCCCTGTCAAAGCGAATATGTAATGGCTGGTAAAGGGGAACACGGGGGTGGCATTGACTCTCTGGCACTAGCTTCACTGGGTCTGCTAGCAGCATCTGGGGAAATGTGCTTTCTTGGCCCGTAGGCTGTCACTGCTTCTTGCAAAAGCTCTAGTGTAGCAGAATTCCCAGAGGCCTGAGCACCAGACTGGCTCGGCCAGGCCTGTGTGCTCCATAGTTGCTGTAGGAAGTAAGAGTGACTCTGAGCAGAGCCTCCCCATGGGATTCACAATCCTGTTCTCAATAGAGAATGTTTCTGCTGCTGTTAAAGGGCTCCCCACTACTGCCAGCCTTCACCTGCGAGAGCAGGCACTGCAGAAGTTGATTGCAAAGGCAGCATCAGAACAGCTGGGAATGAGACTGCTCCACTTTCTGCAGAGGGCCTGATTTCATGGTCAGCAAGGGTCTCCAAGCCTTCTAGCCCATCTCCCTCTACCCTCAGCCATCTGCACATCTCCCCACAGGCTGAAATGATATCAAACCAAACAACGACAAGATGCTCCTGGATATGGCTTGGCTCTCACCCCACCCAAATCTCAACCTGAATTGTATCTCCCAGAATTCCCAAGTGTTGTGGGAGGGACTCGGAGGGGGGAGGTAATTGAATCATGTGGGCCTGTCTTTCCTGTGCTTTTCTCATGATAGTGAATAAGTTTCACGAGGTCTGATGGGCTTATCAGGGGTTTCTGCTTTTGCTTCTTCCTCATTCTCTTGCCACTGCCATGTAAGAAGTGCCTTTCACCCTTCGCCGTGATTCTGAGACCTTCCCCAGCCATGTGGAACTGTAAGTCCAATTAAACCTCTTCCTTTTGTAAATTGCCCAGTCTCGGGTATGTCTTTATCAGCAGTGTGAAAATGGACTAATATACTCCTGTTGGTCTTCCCTCCCTTCGACCATTCCGCAATCCAGAAGTAGGTTTTGATAACTATGATCGTGCAAAGGTCATCAAAATCTCACCCAAGCAGGTCATGACGGTGAAGTAGCTGCTTTCAGAACCATTCCACCTACCTCCAGCACTCTTTCTGCTGCTCCCTCAGTGCTGAGCTGCTATCCTCTCTCTTCTGCCTTTTGGGTGGGCTCTTGCATTTCATAGCTACCTTCTTGGGTTGCCCTAACCTTAACACTCTTTTGCTCTAAAAGAATCCCTCCCTGTCCCTAATTCTCATCAAAAACCATTCCTCGTGGCAGCCTTCAGTTAGTAATCGAGAAGAAAGCAACTGAGAGAGAAATTGAAATGAACCGTATATGTTTTCTAATGAGCTTTGTGTATTTATACATATGTCTTACTTACATATGTGTCTTAAAATACTAGTTACCTATTGTGGTAGATTCAATGCTGGGCCCCAGAAGATATGTCTATGTTTTAACCCTCAGAACTTGAGAATGTGACCTTGTTTAGAAAAGGGTCTTTGCAGATGTAATTAAGGATCTTGAGGTGAAATCATGCAGGATTATTCAGGCGAAGCCTAAATCCAATGACAAGTGATAAAAGGCAGAAGAGAAGAAAGACACAGAGGTGAAGGCCATGACAGAAGTAAAGATTGGAGTGATGTCACCTCAAGCCGAGGAATGCCTGGAGCCCCCAGAAGATGGAAGCGCAAGAAAAGGTTTTTCTCGTAGATCCTTCAGAGGAACCTAGACCCTGTTATCACCTTGATTTTGGACTTGCGGCCTCTAGAAGTCCTCTGAGAACATAAAATTGTGTTGTTTTAAGCCACAGGGTAATTTGCTATGGCAGCCCCACCAAACTCACACACTTGTTAATCTAAACTAACAGTATTGTTGCCTCTTGGGTATAACCTGTGATTGACATGGCAAGAAGACAAAGTAGAATCTCATGAAAGAAAAAGCCCTGGATTGAGAGTAAATGCCCTGTGTTCAAACTTTGACTGTGTTTCTTACTAGTGAACAAGCTGGGATGAAAAACTCTAATCCTTAGCTTTCTCATTTATAAAACTTGTTCTGTCTGCCTGACAGCGTTGGTGTAAAAAAACAGAACAGTGGATGGGGATGGGCCTTAGCTTTATAAATTTGCATATACTTGAAAAGGAGTTATTAGGTTCAGAAAGACTGAGTTCAAATTCTATTATTATATCAGTAACTAGTTGTGTGATTTTGAACCACAACTTTCTCATCTGGTAAAAATGGCATAATGATACTCACCATATCAGAACATTGTAAAGATTAAATGAAATTATGAGTGGTTTGCACCAGGCTTAGAACTCGATAGGTCATCAATAAATTATAGCTCTAATTGTAATGATCATCATAATTGCTATCCCCCATCTATACCCACCTCACCTCCCAAATGAGTAAGATCAGTTCTATTTTCAAGTTAACCTAAGGCTCTCCTAACATTTTTACACATTCAGATGTGTTCTTTGGAAAGACAACTTTTCCTACTGGAGAGAGCTCAAGAGAGCTGTCCTGGAGGAAGCTGCAAATTTCTAAGAAGACTTAGGCCTTTACAATAGTAGCCACTGAGAGTAATAAGTGGTCTGTAAAAGCCAAAGAAGCCAGCAGTCTCAGCTGCCCCAATCCACATGATAGTCAGAAGGAGCCAGGACCACTGGGAGAAATGCCTCCAAATTATAGCCAGTGGCTCTCAAACTGTGCCTCAGAATCTCGCAGAGGGCAGGTTAAAAGCTTATTTCCTTGGAAGCCACGGCAGAGATTCTGATTTAGTAATTCTGGGCAGGGAACTAAAAATATGCTCTTTACCAGCATTCCAGGTGATTCTGATGCTGTTGTCTGCAGACCACACTCTGAGAAATGTTGCCATAAGGCAGCAAGGAAAATGTGTTTTCAGGGTTTATCTTTGTTCCCAGGGGAACAAGTCCGAGAGCTGTTATTTGGGGTGGAGGGAACCTCTCCTACAGGTTCCTAGAGCCTTTCCAGGATCTCTGAAATCTGTGGCTTAGATAGTACTTTGCTTGAAGACCACTTAAAGGGACCTATGGGGAAGAGGTCAAGAGTGGCACCTTTTTTTGTGCCACTGTTAACATTTTAGCTCAAATGAGCTCATTGTGTGGGTTCCAGCTGAGAGCTGGAGAAACCCAGGGACACTGGGCAGCTGAGGAGCAGGGACAGACAAAGGGAAGAGGAGCAGCAGAGAAAGAATGAAAAAGTGCTGGGGACAAACTTCCTCTATAGCACTTTGCAGGTTGGCCCAGTGCCAGCCTGGAGGGAGATGGAAAGAAAAGCCTATCCCTCGTCATCAATGGTGCCAATTCATTCCATCTGTCTGTCAGATCCCTTTGGGCCTGCAGTGGGGCTCCTTGTGGCCATCAAGGTTAAGTCATGAAGGACACTTATCTATGGGACTCTGTAGAAAACAAAAGAAATCTCGTTTTCTCTCAAATTTAATTTTACCTTGTGCTCTGAGAGTGTGATCCTATCAGGGCTGGAGTGTAACAGCCCTATTGGAGTGGATCAGATTGGATTTTCTACAGCACCCGAGAGCTCCCATGAGGCAGGCACATCCTGCCTCAGCTGTCTGCGGTGAACTGGGCTTCTGAGAGCGTAGGAGATGATTCGCCTCCTCTCCAGCTCCAGCAACTGATCTTGTCATCTCTCTGCTTTAACATATGGCCAGAGGGACTGAGGCACTGAAAATGTCCTACAGATCCAGGCTAAGATGTTTCTATCACAGGATCCTAGGGGAAACCAGGTTGTTTTAAACTTTTCTAGCCACTGGGAGGAAATGATGCCAGGATCATAGCCTCATCCCAGACTTCCAAGAGTAGGCAGGAATGTCAGGCCAAGACAAGAAGCTCATGAACATAAAAAATGCAGAAATTTGGAGGGCAGGCCTGCAGAGACTGGAATGCAGTTAAACAGCCAATGCGTGGCATTGCTGAGAACAATTTTCTTTTCTGTATAGAGATGCGGGGGAGGGGCTGAGAAGTGG
This sequence comes from Rhinopithecus roxellana, assembly GCF_007565055.1. Lineage (NCBI taxonomy): Eukaryota > Metazoa > Chordata > Mammalia > Primates > Cercopithecidae > Rhinopithecus > Rhinopithecus roxellana. The sequence goes on from NC_044556.1 coordinate 125,590,210, forward strand.
AGACAGGTGGGACTGGCCTCACTAAGCATCTGCAGTCACCAGGCTGGCATTAGACGCTGAGAATCAGAGGGGTGGAGCTAGGAGCTAGAAGGCTGCAAGGGGCTGCAGGAACCTGAGGGATTGGTGCGGACTCAGAGTCAGTACTGAGAGATCAAAGCCAACACCATGGTCAAAGTGGAGATTTGGAAGCCAAGAATTTTACCAGTGGAAATAGGGTTAGAAGCAATTGCCAGATAATTGCTATAAAATAGCCTTGAGGTGTCTGAAACTCACTTTTATTCTTGGATTGTCCTTAAAGAGCTAGAATGGGACAGACACAATCATTAGCAGGTAAATAAATGGAGATATGGACATAATACCTATAGAAAGTAAAAGTGGTGATAGTTGAGGCATGGCTCCTCATTGTACAAATAAGTGATTATCAGCTCCTGAGGCTGAACCTCAGGCCCGTGCTGAGTCCTGGGGAAGACTTCTGTTGTGTCCTCTGCCCAAAGTCATTTCCCAGGACACTCCCTAGAGCACACAGAGCTCTCTGTGGTCTGGGGACTTGCTTGCCACGGCTGCTGAAGTGCAAGCCCAACTCTAAGAACAAGGGCTTTGCAGGTGGAAGACGACAGGGGCTCCAAGCTCAAAAAATATCAAGAGCAATAGGTTACTTTGATGCTCTGGACTCCAAGAAGAGATCTGAAGAGTAGCAAGGTCTCATTCTGCTTTAGAGAGAAGAGCCTTTACTTCAGGCCTGCAGAAAAGAGGAACTCTTGTCTTATCCCTAGAAGCTACAGATAAGTAAAGTCTTTTAACAGAAACTTTCCTGAAATCGTGATTCATTGAGGATGTGTCTATCAGTAGCAAATCACAAGTTAAAAACAATTACGTTGTTCAGTTATTTGACAATGATAACAGCAATCACAATTGATTAAGCAACCACCATGTAGTAGGCATGGGGTTAGGCACTGTACGTACTTCACTGCTGGTCTACAGCAATCTGCAAGGGTTCAGGATATGACTCCACCCGTTCTTTCTCTCCTTTCCTCCCTTTCTCCCTTTCTTTCTTTTTTATCTTTAGCAAATAGAAGCGTTTGGCAGATAGGAGGGTTTTGGCCTCTGTTTCAAATGTATTTCTTCAGGTGTTTAGGGGAATCCCTTTCCTACCACGGTATTTAGCTTCACTGTTAGGCATCCTTTTAATGAATAAAACACAACCTTTTGTAACTGTCAGGGCTATTTCACACTAAATGTACTTGTGCTCCTAAAACTACCTGAGAACCCAGCTGAGCTCTGCTTGCAAAACAAGGGAAGCCAGACAGCTTACCAATAACAGGCTGAATTCTCGCCAAACAAGGAGAGCAGGGCAGGGCCCAGGACTCTGCATGGTCTATCCAGACAGAGGTCATCCAGCTGCTCTGGAGAGAAAAGTAGGGGCAAGGAGATTCATGTAATTAATTTCTGCTTTATCTGATTCACAAAAAAAAAAGAGACTGGTACTACCCAGGACTGGGAAGGATGTGAGTCATTGGGTGTTCTCAAATTTCAACAGTGCAATCTTTGGGAAATAGGACCTGGAATGTCCTATGAAAACAAAAAATGCACAAATCTAATCAGCTACTCCTCACTGTGAGACTTTAATACAGAAATATATATGTGTGTATTGCAGATCTACAAACACATATGCACATACATACATGAAATACATATATAGGAATATTTCTTCTGGCTTTATTTGTTAAGATAAAAGAAAACTAGAAACAATTGAATTCCGATTATGCAAAGAATTGTCGAATATATTTTGATACATCCTTACAATGGAATGTTTTATAGCTATTTAAAAATAAATTACGTCTACAGGTCTATAGCAAGCTTGTTCAATCCATGACCCACGTGGCCCAGGACAGCTTTAAATGCAGTCCAACCCAAATTTGTAAACTTTCTTGAAACATTATGAGATTTTTTTTTGGTGACTTTTTTTAGTTCACCAGCTGTTATTAGTGTATTTTATGTGTGGCCCAAGACAATTCTTCATCTTCCAACGTGGCCCAAGGAAGCCAAAAGATTGAACACCTGTGGTCTACATATTGGGAGTCAATTTGTCGGGTAATGTGTAGTGAAGGATTCCATTTGCCAAATCAGACAGAAAAATATATGCATGTGTATAAGCGTGTGTGTGAGTGTGAGGGTGTGCGTGTTTGTGTGTGTGATGTGTGTGTTGTGTATGTGTAAACATAGAGAAAGCCATAGAAATGATACACACACCAAACTGTAAACATTGGTTTTCTCAGTCAAGTGGAATTTGGGGGGACAGAAGGATGTTAGCTCTTTATGCATCTCTACACTGCTTTATATGTCATAAACAACATGTAATGCTTTTTGACTAAAAATGGAATTTTAAAATCATGTTTAAGTGTGTTTAGAAAAACCAGAAAGCATCCATCATTGCTAACAATAGCAATTTCGACTAACTAGCACAATTGTTGCATTAGAGGAAATGGGTAGGAGGAAGTAAATACCATCGGGCACTGGGAGAAGGAAGCTTAGCTCTGTGGAAGATCTCAGCCCGGGCCTTCACACCCCATGTCACCCAATCCCTTGCAGAGGGGGCCATTTAATGAGGATACTCATACAGTTTCATTATCCACAGCGTTGCTCCATTTGGTAGAAATTTTGCAAACAAAAGAAGAGCAGCTTTGGCAAAAGTACTTGGCAAATCTGATTCTTATAGATGGTGTGAAGAGAGCCAGTTTCTCTCTGTTCCCAAGGCTCCCCCATGCACTGTTCTCAAGAACAGAGGACTCTGTAGGGCATGGGTGTGGGATGAAAAAGTGGAACACCCAGGCTCTCATCTCACCACATGATCATTGAGGTCACCCTTGCTCCAACAAAAACTATCATTTCAACATCAGATTGTTTTATTTCACTTAGAAAATAGAATCTATATGGGTAGACAAGGCTGAACAACAAAACTATCTGAGATTTGAAAATGCTGGTAACCATGAATTAGGGGTTGACATTTGGCTAGATCCTGCAGAGACCAAGTAATTCTGTATATTTGTAAAGCATCTAATAACTTACAATAAGCTTTGGTGTTAAAAACAAAATAACATTAATATCAACCTTCATTAAATGCCTATTTAGCACTGTGTACCTTATCTCTTTCAATCCTGAGAATGGCCCTGCAAGGCATTTTATTGTGCCTATTTTCCAGATGAAAAAAAAAATGAGATGGGAAAATGGTGACTGCACTGAAACTCAGAGCATCTGGTGTCCATGACTCAAATCCAGAACCTCAGTATTAAACTGAGACTCTCTCACTGTACCACACTGCCTCCCCATATAAGGTTATGATGTCTCTTCCCCTAAAGGAACAAATAGTCTTTGGTGTACTTCTTGGCCATATACAGCTCTCTGTAGGGAAGAAACTTCCACCATTCCCCAAGCTCCTGTCTCCATACCTTGTACACGCTGTCCCCTCTATCTGGAATACCCACCCCCTCTTCTCTGCTTTACAACTATTTACTACTCATCTCAAGACTTGGCTCAACTCCCCACACTGAGTTAGTGCTACACATACATCCAGGCCTGGTTCAAACCCACATCCATCCTCTTCGATCCACTGTATTTGCAATGATCATCTGTGGGGTCTTTCTATTATTCATACTTTAGTGTCTTTATGGATTTTCTCCTTAATTAGACTGTATGCATCTTGTAGGCCAAGACTTTGTCTTATGTTCTTTTTTTGTTTCCTCTGCCCTTAGCACACAGAACTGAGGCATGGCTGGCCTCCTTTGATAGCCTGTGTGTCAAATTACAAGGAAAGAAAAAATACATAAAGATCAGAGGGTTAGAGGAATGGTGGGGAAGAAGGAAAGAAATTATAGCAATGGGACAAGAAGTTTTGGTGACAAAGAAAACACATGTTTTGGACAATCCAGTTTGTGCTAAAATTAAAATAGAAATGGCTTTCAAGACAGCATATGTAATTACAATTAATTAAATATTCTGCTACCTAAATTATTTAATTACCAAAGCTCACAGCCTGAGTTGATTTAATCGCAAATGCTATAAAAATTAAGGAAATGGTGAATGGATGGCCTCTTAGTACATTCCATATTATAAATAGAACTTTTGGCCAGGAAAGGGAGGAGGAAGGCAGAGAGAAGACGAGAGTGAGACAATGCTTGCTTATGCTCCAAGCCGCTGACATCTTTGTCTCAGAAAGGGAGAGGTGGGGAGAGGAAAGGAAGAATATTAGGGAATTGTGTTCAAATCTTCCATAGACCAGTTGTGGTTCTGGCTGCAGCAGGGGACAGCGAAAAGGCTGTGGGCTCAAGAGTCAGACAAACTCAAGTTCAGCCCAGCACTGGCAGTTACTAGCTAAGTAAACTTTCTTGACTTAGTTCTTTTCTTTCATAGAACCAGGATGATGATGATGATGATGATGATGATGACGACGACGACGATAAGGCCAACCCCATGAAGTCACTGTCAGATGAAATAAGCTAATCTACATAACCACTTGACACAGTAAATGGCCCCTGGGACACTCAGTGATTGTCAATTTCTTGCTTCGATTTTGAAAAACGTTTACTGTTTATATCAGTGGCAGGGGGGAAGACAGGGAGGAGGGCAGAGCTGTGTGCCCCTGTGTTTCAGTTCCCCTGAATAATTGTCTCTCTGTGTAAGACAATGCCGATGCTGATGAAATGCTCACTCCTCTTGTCACCAGCTCTGCCGCCTTCCCTCCATTCCATCCAGTCAGCCGCCAACATCTCTTATCCCACGTCCCCATCAGCCTTGCCCTCTGTCTCACCCGTGGGTCTCTCTGCCTTGTGTGCAGAGCCATCTGTTCTGCTGATGGGCCTTTATCGTCTTTCACATTTTGTTTTCTTGGCTAAATGATTGTCTGACTATCTTAGGTGAGTGGTTTATCTCAATAACCCAAATGCATGTGAAGAGTGGAATATATCAGAGAGAAAATGTAAGTCAGTGGAGTGAAAATGTGGGTGTTGCTTTGGGACTTAATATGTGGGAGCACAGGACATGACTCATGGGCTTGAAATATTAGAGTTGGAAGGGCCTTAACACATCCCCCAGTATTCTCTGTCTCCACCATCCTAAGTTATAAGTATGGAAACCAAGGCACAGAAATGGAAAATATCTTGCTTGTTGTGCTCATGGAACTCCTGTAGCACCAGAAGTCAGTCCCAAGTTGCCACTCCTAATCGATATGCTTTTTTTGATAAACCACACTGTCTTTTCATAGCACGTTAAAATTTATGTGGTGCTACTTATTACCAACTGCCCCCTCAAAACGAACAAAAAAACTGAAAAGAGGTTGTTACGGCTATTCAAAGTTGCCCCAGCCCTCCACATTCTCTTAATGGCAAATGTCCCCAAACCAATATCCTAAAGTCACCGGTCCCTACCTAGCCCCACCTCTGCTCCTTTGTGGGGTGCTGCAGAGGCTGGACAGGGGCACAGGGACATGATCTCTGGTTTCTTAGACAGTTAATAAGGTATATCCCAGAAAACAAGAGGGCTGCTCCATCCTCAAATATATCCTGAAGCTAAAGGCATGTGCGAGGGTCACCCTGCAAGGAGCTGGCCCAACAGGTCTGACTTAGAGGCCAGCTCTGACTTAGACGCTTTCATTGCACCTGGACATATCTGGAAGCTTTTTGACTTTGAGCAGCTGGGGCAGCTCCATCTCAAGTGTGTTCACCAACATGTGTGCAGACAAAAAGGTCTCTAATTTTTCTCTTTAAACTTTGCCCCAGGGCAGTGAATGACCTCTAGTAGTTTGGAAATTCTCCAGTTGGGATTTGTCCTGGTTTTAACATTTGCCTGCAACATCAGCCAGATAATTCCAATATTCAACAAGAGTGAGTTTTCTTATCATGACTCCATATCTACAATTGTAGAACACATTTTATCAAGTGCTTGGCAGAAGATACGAAGTAGCAAGGAGGTAATTCTCTTGTATTGCACTGATTTGAGAATTTTTAATAAAAACTCCCCCAAATCCAGTTGCACCAATACAGATGGAATTGGCAGTGTGTGCTTCAGATGGAATTGACTCTATAGAGACTGAATTGCTTGCAGATGTCCTCAGCAATTATCCCATTATCTACACTCCTGTGTGATGCTGTGTTCTACCCCTGCCACAGAAGACCCTCAATTAAACAACAGCACACATTCATCTCGGACTATTACAGTCCATCCAGCCCCACAGATTACAGAGAAGAGAGTTAGCATTACCCACATTTGGATTCCTGAGTGTTTTACAAATATGAAAAATCCATACTTTAGAAATATGAAAATCTATTTCAATTCAAGAGGATTTATGTTTCCCTACACAGATAACATACATACTCAGTTTTGAAGAGCTATTACATGTAACTGCCCCAGAGTCACCTAATTAGGCTATTCTCAGGCCATACCATGGGTGCCAGCTCCACCCCTAATTTTCTCTCTATCCAGGTCCCCAAACTGGACCTACTATTTCCTCTACCTGATGGATCATCCTTATGTAATTTCCCAGATGTGACTACCCAGAGATGTCCAAGGCAGTATCTAAATGGCCTCGCCCCCAGCAGTTGATATTAGCATTGGTCACCTTGCTGAACTGGCATCCAGGTGTCCAGTATTAACTACTACCTCCTCTGTCCTCAGAATCAGGGTGATAGTGGTGACAATAATAGCTAACACCTACAGATGATTTACTTTGTTCTAAGTCCTTTACACATATAAGCACATCTAAGTTTCCCACAGACTTAATAGTTAAGTCTCAGTCATAGTCTCTCCCTGAGAGCTCCCTGCCCTCTTCTCCATGCCCCTGAGTCATAGTTTCTCCCCGAGAGCCCCTGAGTCATCTTTTCTCCCTGAGAAGCCCCTGAGTCACAGTTTCTCCCTGAGAAGCCCCTGCCATCCATGCCCCGGGTCCCAGGCTTTTTCATTCTTTACCAATTGCCATTTCTCTTGCTTTTCCTAGATTCTCTTGTAGACTAAAGATCTTCCCCAAATCCCAATTTAAGGGCTATGACCAGTCACTCATGGACAGAACTCCCAGAGAATGACCATCTGTTGGATTTCTAAAATTCCTCTGTGTAGCCTTTGCTGGAGCCCAGTTCCCTGTCTGTGGAATTCCAATGCTCTCTGCTATGTGAGTCTTGACAGAGGTGGCCTCTCTGTTTGGACACCAAGACTCACAAACCTCAACAAACTCATGTTTGGTGGTTGTAGGTCCATGCTAGCTCTTTACCTGATGCCTCAGGCCAGAGTCTTGAAAAAATAATCACAACATGTCAACAAGACTATTCAATAATGAGTTCCCTTTACTACCTCCGTAACTAACATGCATTAGATATGACTTTAAGCCAACTCAATTTATACCAACAATGAAGAAAGTGATAGTGCAGCTCCAGCATGGATCTTACAGATTTGATTTTGAAATTTTATAGCAGTTTGGAAATTCTCTAGTTGGGATTTGTCCTGGCTTTAACATTTGCTTGCAATATCAGCCAGTTAGTCCCTATTGACTTAGTCCTTATGAATCTGATGTTTAAGAAATTAAGAGATAATGGAAGATGGCTGAGAATTCAAGACAGCTCTCTGGGCTTGCCTTTTGTTTATTTTTGTTGCTGTCCAGTATCCTGAGTTCTAATGATCCCTGATAAATAGCATGCTAGAATATGATTACAGAGCAGACTTTGTTATTACATGGTGCAGTTATCAACTGTACACCCATTACTGCTGATGTTCAGGGATCCATAATAATGAAAGTCGAGATAACATGGATAATTAAAACTTAAAGAGAATTCAATATCATTGTTAAACCATGTAGTTTCTCCAACACCAAATCTTATATCCTAACTCACAAATGCATAGACTACATTGACCTGCACCTCTTCTTTCTACTCATACCCACCCTATGGTTGAGAGGAGATAGGACTGATTTGTAAAGTCATCAAAATACAGAAAGTAGCAAAAGAAAAAAAATAGAGAAGCCCTGAGTAATCCACAGCCTGATTAATCATGCCTGGGTGACAATGCATGAGAGGTAATACATTTATATTTTCATGATAGGTTCTTCTTAAGGGGCCAAAATAATCCAGGTATCAGCTAATCAGTGGCTGGATAATTAAGTGTTGGATGAACTTCTGTGTGGCTCCAGAAAGAAATCTACCACTAAGAGGGAAATGTCAAATCTAATGTCCTCTAGGCTCCTTTTCATTGTCTGAAGCTTGTCTCAGCTGTGAGTTTGGATTAGATCTCTTTGCTCAGACTTCTTATCTGTACATGTGGTCTCATGATCACCATCAGTCACTGCTCTGCAGTGAGGGAGATGCTGAATATAATCAGGGGGAAACGAGCATCAATCCCTAGAGAAGACAAGCTCCTTCTCCCCACTCCCATCTCCAGTGAATTTTAGAAGAGACTCATGGGTTTCCTAGGTTCCTCCATTACTTGTCAAGCTGCATAGAAGCATCTAGTTGCTCCTCTCTGCAGAAGCATACCTCATACAGCTGGGTCCCTGTGAGTCAGGCTCTTGTGGACCAGGGAGTGCAGACCTTCCAGGAATGTCCCTAATACCTGATGCTGAGACAGTCTCAGGAAGGAGTAGAGATTGCAAGAACAAGCTTCCTTTTACAGAGAATCCTGCTGGAAGAGATGCCTCGCAACTCTGCTCTTGTTCAACTGATCAAGAGAACAAATTACAAAAGGTTTCTTAGTCACTGACAATAACCAACTGTGGCACTCTTGGGCAGGCTACAAGGTCCTCCTCCCAATGGCTTCTAGAGGATGTTCAACCTCTCTCATTCATGGATTAGGGCCCCAAAACCCACTTGGACTGGCTTTCCTTCAGATGGCTTCATGGTGAGTGGACACTTGTGCATATGGCTTCAGGCCAGGTCTCAGCACAAAAGGACCATCCAGCAAAATGCTGCTCTGGACCTTTGCACCAGGGCAGGCGAAAGAGGTGAAACTAGTACTGAAGCTAGTTGGTTGCAGATAACAGGGGCCTACACACCAAAATGCTGTGGGAATAGAAAGTTAGGATACCAAACTCCTCCAACTGAGATTAGAATGTTACCAAATCATCTTCCACAGGATCCCTCCCATGATGATTGGATGACTCTAAAAAACACCAAGTCCAAATTCCAACAAATCATCCACCCATAGGGCTAAATTATGCCGTGGCATAATTTAACTAAACGATCCTTTTTTTGTTTGCATCTCGAATTTTTTTTCAAACAGAAGTATCAATTTTTCTTATTTTATTTTTAAACTCTTATTCTTTCTTATGAAAACACAGTTTTATTAAATGAAATATTCTCTTTGGGTTGCTCAACCCAAAATCTTAGAATCTTTCTTGACTTCTCGCTTTCTGTCAACATCCACATCCAATCTATGGGCAAAGTCTACCAACTTCATCTTCAGAATATATTCAAGATTTGATCACTCCTCCACTTCTATGACACACACCCTGGTCCAAGTAACCACCATCTCTCATGGAAGGTGGTGTCCCTGTTTCACTGCCTCATTATAGTCTATACTCTACATAGTGACCCAAATGATTAGTTTAAGTCTCAAGTCAGATCACGCCACTGAGGAGAGCAAACAATACCTGGTGACCATCAAACAGATCATCTGGAGGCAAAACTTCTTATCTGAGCAATGTAGAAGGGAACAAAAGACCACCTGGTAGCATCTAGTTCCAGGACTCTTTCAACTTTTATAAGTAAGTAAAATTTCTATACATCTCTGGAATGCCATGCTGAAACTCATTTTAGAACCCTAAGCTCCCACCTGAAGGTCCATAAATACCCCTAAGGAAAATCCACTACAGCGTGCTGAGTGCTCTCACTGAGGTGCCCTGCTATACCCTCTTGCAGTGTTCTTCCTTTCTAATAAACTTTCCTTTTTCAAACCTACTCTGTTGTCAGCAAATTCTTTTTACCAACCCATGAATCAACTATTTTTGAGTGCTGGGGCTCTGACACCTCACCCGGCAGCCACTCCTCTACTCAAAAACCTTTAGTGTCTTTCCAGTTCTTGTGAGGTAAAAGACAAGGACCTCATCATAATCTACAAGACCTTTCATGACCTCATCCTGACTAACTTTCCAGCCTCACCAAGGATTTCTAGCTTAGTCCTCACCAGCCACCTGACTTCCAGCTTCATTCCAGCCTGGGAGTTTTGAATTTCCTCTTCCTTCAGCTTAGAATGCTCTTCTTCTAGATATTCATATAGTTCTCTTTTTTCACTTCATTTTGGTCTCTGTTCGAATGTCCTCTGTCAGAACCTTCCATAACCATTCAACTCCATGTCCTCCTTGTCTTGCTTATTCTTCTCTGTGGAACCTGACAATCTCCATAAGAATGTAAGCTCAGTAAGTGCAAGGACTTCTTCTGTTTTCTGCTATATCCCCACTGGCTAGAACAGTGCCCAATAGGTAGCATTACCCCAAGAAACATTTGTTGCCTGAATGAATAAAATTAGTTACGTAAAGCTTCTTGCATTTTTGGAAGGTGACATGAGTAACTAGGTAGTTCCAGAGATAGATCTTTTTTAAGGGAGAGCCTGAAGATTTTATCCCTGTATGCCCTCTACACAGCTTAAATTCAGATAAAGGTCTGGTACCACAGAATAAGAGTATCCAAGTCTTCAAATTTCCTTCTTCCCTTTCCTCTATATGGCCTATGTGTGCCAAGCAAACACTGAGCACACCCTTTCAGAATATTCACCATGAACTGTAAGGGCAATGAGCTCAAGTATTTGGACATCTGTCTGGGAGGGAGAATTTAAAGGGGTCTTGGTTGTTAAGCCATGTACTGGCACCATTATCTCTAGCACCAAAGCCAACCAGAAAATTTTGGCAGACTTTTGATTTAAAGTTTGCCTGTCCAATTAATTGAGAAACTTCATTCTAAAAGCTTACTTTGCCCTACCTACTTCAAAAGATTTTGTGAAGAACCCATATATAGTGGCCCTTTACTATGTGGAAGGACCTAGGGTAAGGTTTCTGCCATTCCCTTATATCTCCCTGGGCTCACAACAGTTCTCAAATTGTGTGCATGTTCTCTCCTATGCAAGACAATGCCCTCAGCTACCCTTTAAAGGCCGAGGGCTAAGTATTAGTTGTTCCACCAATTTCATCTGATCAATAACTTGTTACAACTAATTATATAGATATATATGTATATGTATATATGTGTGTGTGTATATATGTGTATATGTGTATATATACACACACACACACACATATATATGAAATAATAAGGGTTAAAATAACTATAAATTACCAGAAACAAAAGACAAGCAAATTTTCCTTCTAGGAATTAAATGTGTAACCCCTGTCCTACCAAATAGAGGTGCTTTGTGTGAGATCATGTAACTGCCCATGTGCTGTTGGAAAAAGGTAACAACCTAGATTGATGATGTAGAAAGTACTCATCAAGCTGTCTTCTACATTATACATGCTCTCACTTTAGTTATTGTGATACATATTTATGTATTGATATCTTACCTTGATAATAAAAGAACTCAAAGTGGCTGATAAAAAGATAAACTATAGAGCAAAATAAAATACATGAAATTTGGAGAAATTGGTTAAGTAAAAATAAAGTAGGAAAACAATGCATCTTAAAATGAGGTTAATACATAAAATATATGCCCTGGGGTCTCACATACTAGCAAGTGGCCAAGAAAACATTTAATGTCAAGCATTTTAGCAGCTAATGGTGGGGGCAGGGTGGAGACAGGGAAGGGAACAAGAAAAAAGAGAGAGAAAAAAAGCGAGAGAGAGAAAGAACATCAATTTTGTGGTTTACATTGTTCATAAGATAAAAATAAATGAGTTGTCTAGAAGTATCTAGGTGAGAATACCAAATAATTATCCTAAGTGTCCTTACAGGGAGGACATAGTAATGTAAAGATTAATATACTCAATGGCATCTGCTATTACTGTGGAGAAGGTACAATGGGATGGAATGGCTCATGGGGCAAGGAGTTTTTACCCCATCTGTGGAGGCTGCTCCACAGTGCAGTGACCCTCCTTACATACTTTTGTCTTTCAGCTAGGATAAAACAAAACAAAACAAAACAAAACAAGAAACTTCCCAAGTCTGCCACTGGAATAAAAAAGTACTTTTCACTAATGTGGCCGTTTGTTTATAAAGTCAAGTTACAAATGGGCTTGGTGTAGGATCTAGGATTGTGCTGAGGATCCTTTGTATTAAACCAAAGCAGATGTGTTAGTCAATTATTGACTAGGAAAGCCTCATAGTGCAGGTTAAATAAATGAGCTATCCGAGGTGCTGGAGTCTATCAGTACAGGAAGAAAATGGAATTTTCATGCCGATGTACTTCAGTTCAGTTTAAAAGACATTTATTTGGAACCTAATAGGTGTTAGATACTGTTAAGCTAATGCTATGAAGATTAATAAAACCCTGTCCCTGCTATCAAGTAAGTCATAATCAGAGGAGACAGAGAGGCAGACCCAGTAATCCCAATCCACAGCCATACCATCCTTTAAGGACACTGCCAGCAAAGTGAAGGGGCCTGCAACTCAGCCCAAATGGTTAAGAAATGACAACCAGAAGGGAAGATTTGGAAGCTGAATCTTGAAGAACACTTCCCCCACCACCCGCCCCTAGTCCACAAGTGATAAGCAGAGTATGTGAAAAGTGTATAGGCATTGTGTGCACACATGCACACGTGCGTATCTGTTTGTGGTAGGGGAGAAAAAGTGTTGCAAACTTAGGAAACAGCATATGCAAAAGCAAGGAAGCATGAAACTGTAGGCAACTTGGCATGTTACTGAAACTTAATGTTAGAGGCAGAGAGTCACAGGAGATTCGTCTGGAGAACTCAGAAGCCAGAAGCCAGGTAATGACAGGAGCCTGGGCTTTTTGTAAGCAATGAGGAATTACTAAAGTGGTTTAAGTTGGGGAGTGACATGGTCATAGTTACAGTCTATGTTAACCCTGCAGTGCAGTGGAGGTAGGACTGAGGTTGACAGCCAGGACTGGGTGCCAGGATCAGGGGGAGAGTGAAGACTTGGGGAACTGGCTAGGCTGTCGTAATGTCTGTCAGAAAGGATGGGGCCTCAGCCTGCTGTGGTGTCTCACACCTGTAATTCCAGCACTTTGGGAGGCTGAGATAGGAGGATGACTTGAGGTCAGGTGTTTGAGACCAGTCTGAACAACATAGTGAGACCCCATCTTTACAAAAAATAAAAAATTAGCCAGGCGCAGTGGCATGCATCTGTAATTCCAGCTACTCAGGAGGCTGAAGGGGGAGGATCACTTGAGCCCAGGAGCTTGAGGCTGCAGTGAGCTATGATTGCACTACTGCACTCCAGCCTGGGTGACACAGTGACATGTTATCTCTGAAACCATACATATAAGAAATGCACATATATAATATGTAAAATAAAGGATTGAGCCTCAAATAGGATAATGACAATTGGAAACAGGGGCAAGTGATAGTTTTGAGAATCACTAAAGAAAAGTTAATAGAATTTTATAATCTATTGGGTAAGAGGTGAAGGAAACAATGATGTTTCTCTCATTTCCCATGAGCGATGATGCACTGAGGGAACCCAGAAGGAGAAGCATGTCTATATTCCTGGCCTGCACCTGTAGATGGGCCTCTTTTCAGATAACGTTGGTCCCTCACACCCAATTCCATAATAACTCCTGACATCCTGGAGTTATGCTCCATGCTCCTCTAAGTTGTGAGAGGACTTATCTGACACCTTTTCAGCTTCTGATAAGAAGGCAGTGCTACTGAATGGGAAGTGTTTGGAAAGGAATCGGGGGTTCTCTGCTTCTAAACCATCGCTGGGTCACAGTGGTATTTGTCTCCATGAGTCACCAACTCCCTGTGTCTCAGTTTCCCCATATACACAGTGGAGATTTCCATGGCCTGTTCATCCACCTCAGAGTCAATGTGAGAACCAGACACAGTGCTTTGTTGGACAATGCTTTTAAAATATGTATACTATGCAAAGACAAGACACTGTTATCATTATAGGAGGGGAAAACAAAACAAAGGGTGGTTTATTTGAAGGATCTAGAAAAAAGAAAAATCTAGAAATGCAAGGGTGGTTCTGCAGAGCCTGGAGAACTTTTAATTATCTTCCTTCCTCTTTTCATTTTCTGTTCAGTAGGCAATGAAAATCACATAGAAATATGACCACAGAAATGATGCCAAATTCAATACTCATAATATCTATTCAATATTCAGCAATACACAGGCGATATTACAGATGGTTGTGGGATGTGATGGTCTCTTTCCAATAGTTCCAAAGGGGAAAACAAAATGTTATAAGACAACAACCAGTCATTTGATGCATCCTGATGGTTTAAGTGATATGAGAGTCAGCAATCATGTGCAAATTAAAACATAACTATGCACACAGACCACCCAGGACTAAGTAACATTTCACAGATGCATGGTAAATTACTAAACACCCTCTGAAATAAATTGTGATCATGATTTTCTATTTCCTCAAGAATATTATTACTTTAAAAAGTCAAAGTACAGAAATATGTATTGCCTAGTATGTTAACAGTACGCATGTGATGAGAGATTGTTACTACAAATTAGGGGGTGTGTTAGCTGCTAAGTATTCCTGTTACCCCGCAGGGTCAGTAAACAATTTATGAAAATGTGCATCAACAGACACATTGTTCAATAGCATGCCATTCCTCCCTTGGCAATGCAGGCTGTTTAGCTCTGAGGTAGTGGTCTCAGTTTATTGCAGATCTAATCAGTGTCACCTTCTCATAACCCCCAGCTGCAATCAAGAATACATTTCTCTATCCTTGGTGTGAGCTGTATTATACCTCAGTCTAACCAGATTATGGCTGTGGGCAGAAGGGCCACAAACATGGTAGTGTTGGAAGTTAGATCCAACAGTTGGAAGATGAAGAAAAACTGAACTGTGTGAGGACATATGTTATAAAGTAGACCAGTGGTTGATTCCTCATTGTCACCATTCCTCAGCAGCCCTCATCCAATTCCACAAAGCTGGACAACTCCAAGGCAAAGGTGACCCTAATGGCAATGTCCTGGGGCCATTTTGTGAATTGTGGCACTGAGGATCTGTATCTTCTTTTCTATGCAACTAGGCTAGGCAACTCCCCACCAATTCTTTCTCCTGGCATGGGGCCAGGCACAGAGTAAATACTCAATTCATGTTCGTTAAATACAAGAAATCTTAAAACAGGTAGAATCCATTTTCTGGTGTTGAAGTGTTGTGGCATGCTAGGAGTTCCTACTGGAATCCAAGCCTTCGTTGAGTAAGTCACACATCTTCTTCCTGTGTCAGATGCCCTGTTTATTTACAGAGCAGGGAAAGAGTGTGTGAAAACTATCCCTTCTCTCACTTCATCTTTGTGAATAAACTTTAATTTTTTTACATGATTTAAACTTTTTCCTTCTTTCAGAGTTTTGGGAATGAGCCATTAGTCAATGATGAAATGAACAAATTAGCAAGTATTTATTGAGTGCTAACTGGGTGTAGAGCTCTGAGATAAGTATAAACTGAATTTTTTATTACAATTTTAGCTGAGAAGATTAAAGAGATACAAATGAAGTAATTTGAAAACAACAATAAAATGACACATTTTTAAATGATCTCAAAATATCTGTATAATTTACGTACTGCTTACTTCCAAAACTATTTTAATCAACATACAATAAAACACATATATACAGTAAACAATTAAAAACAACAGGTTGAGACCAAGAAAATGAAGCAGAAAGACAGTTGTGCTCCAAATTTAGATGGTTGATGCCACCGGCATGAAGACAGGCTTTAAGATTCCCGGCAGCCATGATGAAACAGAAAAGGGAGCATTCTGAGGTCTAGAATCTTTGTGATTACTTAAGAGGAAGCATTCTCTTTTGCCAAGAGAAGCAAACATTTTCTTGATATTAAATTCTAAGAGGAATTTATAATGTGGATCATTGTATCAGGAACATTGAACAACATAATGGACAATATCTTCCACAACAGTTTTCAGAGAAAATGTGAAAATGTTCTTCATTTGGCTGATTCTTAAAATGGTCTTCCATAAAAGTCACGGGCATGATAACCAACACGACTCAGTGAAGATATTTCTGCAGGGAATGAAGTTAATATGGTCCAGGAATACAGTTTTTTGAAGAGCCAACAAGAGTCAGGGAGAGAATTTAATTAACTTTAAGCAATAAATGATTGTCATATACTTTGATCTAACTTAAAATGTATCCATTATCTCAACTAAGCTCTTGTCTGAAACTAAAAAGCAGTTGCTTTAATACTGAATACTGTCAAATACTAGAATGTTGAATGAAGAGAGAGGCATATGCTTTAGATATAAGCCCTGCATATAAGACAAAGCTGGTATTTTGTTATAAAAGTCAGGAAATCTCATAATTTTTCTTGCCTGGACTAAGGGCCACAAGAAAGGATTTAGACAAAGATATTTTTTTCCTAATGCTCAGGTGCCAAGGCAAGGAGGTAAGTTTGGGGTAGTATATTAAAGGGTGAATGTGCTTGGGGCAGGGAGGTAAAATAAGGATATTCTAGTTGCATACATTTATATCAAAGTGTCTCCCCACACTTTCTTCCTTCTCCTTATAACTTAGATCTCTACAAACTTCCCATCCTATGGCCACTAAAAGGGCTCCCATCTGACTCAGATAGTTACTCTGTGAAAATGTTGCTTAGGATCTAACACCAACTTTGCGTCTGTATTTGACTGCATTGACTGGGTCACTTTTTATTAGAAGCTAACCACATAAATAGTGATGGCATTATGTGTGGGCAGAGCACCAAGCTTCCAGGATGAAATAGTCTTACAGAACAGGAGCAGTGCCAGGTAGAATTCTTGCTGAAAATTACTTTCACAATGGAAAAGCTTCATAAAGCCTCCAGCTTTACCATTAGAGACTCCCTCTTGCGGGCTTCTTACCCTTAAGACATTGCTGTTAAAATACTCAGTAGAGAAAGGAGAAGTTTAATCCTCTACAGCCTACTTACAGAACCAGAAAGGTCATAGACATTATCTGATCCAGAGATCATAGGCCAACCACCTGCAGGCCAAATTGGGCCTGCAGATGTGTTTGCCTGGCTTGAAGGGTCATTTAGAAGTTCTGGCAACACTAAGCTGGTCTACCTTATGGCAGCAATCAGTCAATGGACTAGTCCCTGCTCCTTAGTCATGGCAGGCAGAGTTTCTCCATTACGCCCAAGTTCCCACCATTCCCTACTGTCTTCTGCCAGGCCCACTGGAATTTTACATGACCTGCTTCATTCTGTGGCCATTTGAGTTTTAATTCCTCTTGATCCCCAATACTCACATTTTGGGATCCAGTACGTCCCAAAGAGGGGAAGAGACTTGCTCAAGGTGCCACATCTGGTTAGTGACTGAGTCAGGAGCTGACCCCATCTTCCCAGGTTCCCAGCTGTCTTCATCTCAGACCCAAGCCCTCAGCAGGCAGGGTGGTACAGGCGCCAGCAGAGGCCAGCTCCGAAATAGGAAAGAGGAGTCCGGAGAGCACCACAGACAAGCTTCACACCATCCACACAATTTTGCCTCAGGCAGGCTCTGCCTGCAATAATATTTTACAGCATCCTCCAGAAAAATCAATTTGTTTAAAATGGCAACCGATTTTGCCCTGGGTGAAAATGTTTGGTATATGCAAAAAAGGGAGCATTGTGTTTTCTTGAAAGCTCTTCCTAACCTATGAACAAGCAGGATTGTTCACCACATATACAAAAAATGGTTCAAGTGTATTTTCTTGGGGGAGGAACAGATTTAAAATTTAGGAAGGTGGAGTTTTATTTAATTATTTAAGAGCCTTTCTTTCCTCCACATAACGCCTTTCTTTGTTATAGTATTTGAAAATACGCTTGTTACTATTTGGTGCAAAAAACAAACAAACAAACAAACAAACAAACAAAAAAAAACACCTCATCATCTCGGGCTGCCTTTTAGGAGAAAGAAGCAAAGTAAAGGGAAGAGGGGAAGCTGGAGGAAATGGTTCGCCTAGATGAAGAAATCACAGGCAGAACATTTCCAAGCTACTAAGCACCAGAAGGAGATAACAAGCAGTGTGTGAAATGCCAATTATGATGGTAACAATAATGAAAATAGTCTTAACAGCAATCCTGCTGTGCTTTGGAAAGCCTGGAGTCCTCCTCGGCAGACTTTGGCTTCTTTAGCTCTCAGGCATTCTTGACAGTGGGGCCTTCCTCTCCTGGAAGCTGTGTGAATTTAGGGGTGTGGGTCAGCAATAAGAAGTCCCAAAATAGCCCCAAAAGGAAGATGACCCCATCAATTTCTTGTTTCAATTAATTGGCATGGTTTCTTCCCCAAAGCAGAAGCCCTATTTTCCCAGCCTTTCCCACTTCAATCCTCGCAGACCCCCTTCTCAACTGTGTTCAAGTGCAGGTGGCAGTAGCTTTGGCTCACCTTATTCCCTCATTAGCGTGCCCTTCCCATCTTCAGCTTGAGACAAAATTCCAGCCCTCTCTAAAGTTCTCTTCTCCTTGAAGCCTTCTCTGATTTCCCATACCCTCCACCCATCAGAAGTATATTTTACTTTCTCTTCTCTGTGCTAGCTGTGGCTTGGGATCTCTTCCTAGCACTGTTTTATTCTGCCTGGATTTATAGCTCTGGTCACTGTCCCTAACGAGACTGTGAGTTCTTTGAGACTGAGGACAATACTGCAGCTATGTTTCTACCCTCAAACCTGCCAAACTTTTTATCTATAGTAAGCACTTAATACGTGCTCAATGGATATGGGACTCCACTTTGCTGGAATGGGAAGACCCTATGTGATACCAGCTAGGTAGAAAGTAAGTTAATTATGGGAATACAGCCTCAGGCTGCCCAGTCAGTTTAAAACATCTTAAAGGGGCAACCAACTGAGGCCCCACACCATCCCATCACTCCACCAACAAATGGCAGCAAGTGGCTTGGCATCTCATCTAAGAGACTGAGATGGGCCAATTTTAGTTCTCACCATTTCAGATTGTCTATCTCTGAGAAGGGAGTGCCCCACCCCACACCGACACAATTCACACCTTCTCAGTTCCTCCCGCCTGTCTTCTCTCACTTGCCTGTTCGGCTTTCCTTCCCTGTCCAGAGGCCCTTTCTCCTTCTATGGCAGCAAACTCAGTCTTCTCCCATAGTAACAAAATGTCTCCCCCTTCCTTCAAGTCATCGTTCTCCTCTTTACCACTAACAGCTCTCTGCCCAGCCATGTCCTCAGTCGGCTCCACTGTCAGTCTTCCCATCTCAGTAAATGTAATGCCGTCTACCCAGATGCTTAGCCTAAAGTCTCAGGAGCCATCCTTGCTATCTCCTGGATGTCCACCACCTTCCTGGTTCATGTGGACTTGGGAATACCACCTGATCTGCCCATGTCTCTCTCCACACTGTGGCGCCCATCATCTCAAGCCTGGACTGCCTCAGCAGCATCCAGACTGCATCCTTGCCTCCACACTGACCCTTATGACCTTGATTCCTCCCCACAGCTGGAGGGATTGCAAAGCCAGGAGAGACCATGTTCCTCCCTGCTTGGAACCATCCACGGCTGCCCATGGCATGAGAACCAATTCAGCTGTAGTCAGGCCAGTGCTGCCCGCTCCTCACTCACTTCTGTTCAGCGGCTCTGCCTCCTAGCTTTGCCTTTAGCACACCCAGCAAATCTGTCTCAGGGCTATTAATTTGCTGTTCCTTCTGCCTCAAAAGTCCTTTCCCAAGCTGTCTTTCTCCACCTTCAGGTCATAGCTTGGTTTTACCTCCTCAGAGCTCTTTCCTTCACCCCCTATTTAAAGAACCCCTGCCTGCAGTTACTTTTAATTATGCCACTGTGCTTATTTCCCTCTCAGTACCCAGTTCTGATTTCTGGTTGTCAGAACTTATGATGTCACTGTGCTGTTTGCTTATGCAATGCCCAGTCTTCACCAAAATGCCATCATCTCCATGGGGGCAGACAGCATCTTCCTTGTTTCCTGATGGAGCACAGTATTCAGCACAGAGCCCAGCACACAGAATGGGCCAAATACAAGAGTGACCGCCAAGAGGTGAGCTTTCCACTGCTATCTTCACCCAGGCATCACTTCTTCACAGCCCGGCCCCCAGTTCCATGGGAGACCACTGCCTTCCTCACACTCTCCTGAAGCTGCTGCTAACTGCCATCCCATGGACTCCTCGCAGCCCTTATCTTCCTCTGAGTCTCCGTAGCACCTCATTCATTCACAGCTGTTTTTTTTTACCTTTACTGGCCACTCTTCATGTACACGTGTTCTAGAAACTTCTTTACCTGGGGCTCCTCACATGCACCCTCTGTATTCTCCTGATCCATATCTTTGCAAGTGATGTTTCCTGTACCTGGAAGATGTTTCCCTCATTTATTTTTGAACTTGCAAAATATTACAACTTCCCCATGTTAACATGTGTTAAAATGACAAAGGATTAATCTTAAAAATAAATAGAGCAAAGCATGCAGGCAAGAAGAAATCCTTAAAAATCTATGCTGTTCAAACTGAGATTAGTAGAACTCTAGGGATTTTTCAAAATTTGTGCTTTTCATTTTGATATCAATCTTTATTGGGAGGCTGAGGCAGGCAGATCACTTGAAGTCCTGGGAGGCCAGGAGTTCAAGACCAGCCTGGCCAACATGGTGAAACTCCCATCTCTGCTAAAAACACAAAACTTAGCTGGGTGTGGTGGCGCATGCCTATAATTCTAGCTACTTGGGAGGCTGAGGCATGAGAATCTCTTGAACCTGGGAGGCGGAGGAAGAAGTGAGCTGAGATCCCTGCACTCCAGCATGGACGACAGAGCAATATGGTTTCAAAACAAACAAACAAGCAAAAACTAGTTAAGAAAAGAATAATCTGGATTATTGAGTTGACCGTCTTATAACCAAGCACTCTGATGAGACTTCAATGCCTGTATTTGCATTACAACAACATTAGCAACAACTAGAGGAGTCTTAATTGGTGCAGGCTAACAGACACTAAATATGGGACCAATATGTCCACTACTTTTGCCCCCACAAGATTACTAAACTCTCCTACCTCATTACTCCTCCTCCCCCACCTCAATATTACCCATCAATACAGCCACTGTATTGAGACTGCCCCCACCTTATTACTACCTTTCCCCACCCATTACTACCCCTCCCCCACCTCACTACTAATCCCTTTTCCCCCACCTCATTATTACCCTTCCCAACCTCCTTATTACCCTTCCTCAGATCATTACTACCCCACCCCACCCCACTTCACTAATACCCCTCTCCCACCTGATTAGTAGCCCTCCCCCCATTAGTAGCCCTCTCATTGCTCCTCCTCCCCACCTCATTACTCATCCTCCCCACCTCCCCCACATGATTACCACTCCTCCTCACTTTATTACTACCCCTCACCCACCTCATTACTACCCCTCATTGCTCCTTTTTCCCACCTCATTACTACCCCTCCCCTCCTCATTACTCCTCCTACCCCATCTCATTACAACCCCTGCCCCACCTCATTACTACCCCATCCAACCTCATTACTCCTTGTCCCCCATATCATTACTACCCCATCCAACCTCATTACTCCTTGTCCCCCATATCATTACTACCCCATCCCACCTCATTACTCCTTCTCTTCCATCTCATTACTACCCCTCTCCACCTCATTACTACCCCTCTCCCATCTGATTACTTCTTCTCCCTGACCTCATTACTACTCCTCCCCCATCTCATTACTTCCCCTCCCCACCTCACTACTACCTGTCCCCCACCTATTACTACCCCTCCCCTACCTCATTACTAGCCCTCTCCCACATCATTCCTCCTCCTCCCCACCTCATTACTATCCCTCTCCCACCTAATTAATACGCCTCTCCACCTCATTACTACCCCTCCCCAACTCATTACTACCCCCCACCTCATTACTACCCCTCCCCATCTCATTACTCCTCCTCCCCTACTTCATTACTACCCCTCTCCACCTCATTACTCCACCTTCCCCACCTCATTACTATCCCTCCCTACCTCATTACTACCCGTCCCCACGTCATTACTATTCCTTTCCCACCTCATTACTCCTCCTCCCCCACCCCATTACTAAGCTTCCAGCATTACACTCATAGAGACAAGGTCTAGGCTTTTGGGATCAAGAGACAACTATGGCTCAGGCAGAGGGTTCAGCACATTCTCTGAGGGGAAAGGTTAACTTGAGGAGAGGGAAGAGATAGGTGGCAGATGGGAAGTGTCAGACCTACAGAGAAGCATAAAGGCTTTTTGCCCTAAGGGGAGAAATTCAAACATAGCAGACATTTTTTAGAAAGTAATATTGAAGGATTGTGAATATATCTTAATAAACTGGAAAAAAACCTAGATAAAGTGCAAAAACTCCAAAAAACATATAAAATATAATATTATTACAGATATTACAATGGTAATTAAAGAACTCCTTCCGAAGAATCCTGGGTCTGGTCATTTATATAGGCACATTCTGGTACTGTTCAAACAAAATAATCCCTACATCATACAAGTTGTTTCAGAAAACAGAAAAAGAAAGATGCCCAACTCATTTCATGAGGTTAATGTTATTGTGAGCCTAAAACTGGATAAGGACAGTGCAAGAAGAACAAAAATTATAGGTTCATTTCACTTATGCACACAGAAACAAAAATTCTAGACCAAATATTAACTTACTGAATACAACAGTTATGAAATTGTAGCCAAATAAGAGTTATTCCAGAAAAGAAAGGATAGTTTAACATCAGAAATCTGTTCTAAATTACTATGTTCACGGATGAAATAAGAATAATTATAGTATTATTTTAATACATTTTAAAAAGGCATTTGATGAAATATAATTCTATTTGTGATTTTAAAATAACTTTCAGAAAACTAGTAGAACTTTTTTAATCTGATAAAAGCTATATACTAAAAATATGTAGGAAATCTCATACCTTTACGCTAATAGATTATGTATGATACATTATATTATATATTATATTTTATATAATATATTGTGCATATAATATATAATGTAATATATTATATATTATATTATTCTCTCATATATGTATACATATATATGAACGTATTTGTCACTTCGAGTTGAGAAAACACTTTTGAAGGAAGATTTAAGGGGCACAAAGGACAAGGTGAAAACTTAATACTTTCAACTACATCAAAATTAAAGATTTCGATTCACCAGTGGCCATCGTAGACAAAATTCACAGGTAGGATACAAACTTGGCAAATATTTTTCAATGTGTAAAACCAATGAGAAGTTACTATCTGTATTTAAAAAAAAAGTCCTGAAAATAAACAAGAAAGGGAATGGGTATGGTTTGGATTTGTGTCTTTGCCCAAATTTAATGTTGAATTGGCAGAGAGGCCTGGAGGGAGGTGACCAAACCATGGGGGTGGACTTCCCCCTTGCTGTTCTTGTGATAGTGAGTGAATTCTCCTGAGATCTAATGGTTTGTGGCACTTCCCCCTTAGCGCTCTCTCTCCTGCTCTGCCATGGTAAGACATGCCTGCTTCCCCTTTGCCTTCTGCCATGATTGTAAGTTTCGTGAGGCCTTCCAGTCATGCTTCCTGTCCAGCCTGCAGAACTGTGAGCCAATTAAACCTCTTTTCTTCATAAATTACCCAGTCTCAGGTAGTTCTTTATAGTGCTGTGAAAATAGACTAATACGGGAAACCCAATAGAAAAGTGAGCAAAAGCTGTGAGTAGAAAATTCACAGCAAGGGAAAGCAAACTGGCTAACAATAACCAGTTTGAAGAGACTGTCAATGTTACCATTAATTTGGGAAAAAGTGCCACTTAAAACAATGATACATTACTTTACACCTATAAAGTTGGCAAACATCTTAAAGTCTGATACCATCAGGGAGAGGAAAATAAACCTAATGGACTCCTATGGGAAGTGTAAAGGGCACAGCAACTCTGGAGAACAACTGCATTGAAATGATGTTCATGAAGCTTTCTTATAACCACTGGGCCCATTCCTGGAGACATACTTTAGAGAAACTTTTATACAAATCTATGAGGGCATTTGTCACAGCTTTGTTTGTGGCAGCTGGAAGTTGGAGTCAATCCAGGTGTTCATCCCTAGGAAATGAGATGATTAAAACGTAGCCAACGCATAGCACAACACCACATGCACAGTGAGAAGCAGTGTTTAGGAGCAACATGGGCAGTTCTTAACAACATGGCAGTAAACGATGAAAGTGAGAAGCAGAGTGAAGTATATTGCACAATATAAAAACTCAAAACAACACTATATATCATATTTTAAAACAAAACAAAAACAACAGGTGTCCAAGGACACACTCAAGTGGATGTTGATAGGGATGAAAGAGCACTGGGAAGGCAGGGGAAATGAAGGAAAGAAAGTGGAACAATACAACAGCGGAGTCTGGTAGTAACAAATTATGATATTTTGCTATGATTTTAAAGGATGTAATTAATTCAATTTCTGTATCTTGAGTTTATAAGAAAGAAAAGCCAAGTGTTGGAAACATTGGATTATTATAGAACACATACAGATATCTCAAAGTCAAAAGAATTGGCACTGTATTACTCAATACAGTCAGATTTGTTATTCACTTTCTAAGGAGAGATTTATTCTGAGCAAATTAACAGACTATCACATTAAATTGATGCTATTAACTTGAATGTGGGGTTTTTTTAGTTTTTATTTAATTTCTAAATTTTCCTTTGTTTTATAATTATATACGATTTCCAGGCAGTACCTCATTTTTGTTTGTGTAAGTACCATTTATAATAAAAGTAATTTAACATCAGGGGGCCTTAAGAATACATTTTCTACAAGGGATTTTTCTTTACTCCAGCATGCAAAATACTGCTTGAGAGGTGTGACTTTTCCCCACCCCAGAGATTTGATTATTATCTTAAAGCACACTGGTTTGATGCCCCAACATATCTTTTTGTGCCTTCCTCAATAGCTTTAGAGTATTTCTGCAAATATCCCCTCAATCCTTCTTGCTTATTGCCTTTCATGGCCCTGAGACAACCAATTCCCCTTTGGCATATAGATGCAAAAGATTGTTTCAATGGGACTCTTCAAGAGCAAGATGCTGGTTATAGCTGCAGAAAGTCCTAGGTGTTTGGAAGGCATTTAAAGTAGTACGTGTCCTAGATAACATAAAAATGCATAAATACAGAAAAAGTTAACCCCCCTTCATCTTGGAAAGAAGGGGATTTTGTGATTTATATAAACTAGGTCAAGATGTTGCCCTTAGGTACTGACTTGAGAGGTAACATTGCTCTCTCCCATGGAGTCTCTTGACTTTGTGGGGATCATATTTTTTCCCAGTTCACGGCAATGAGGATCATAACACATTACAGGTATCCCAAGACCCAGTAAGGTGGACTATTTCACTGCTCAACGTTTTTGTCTAAGTTCTTCTCTCCTCTTGAAATGCATCCTCATTCCTCCTACACAGCTGCCATCTGTCAAACTCTAAAAATTTATCTCAATGAATGTCTTCCACTATCTCCAACAAAAGGTCCCTTCTTTTTTTTTTTTGAGATGGAGTCTTGCTCTGTCGCCCAGGCTGGAGTACAGTGGCGCGACCTCAGCTCACTGCAAGCTCCACCTCCCGGGTTCACACCATTCTCCCACCTCAGCCTCCCCAGTAGCTGGGACTACAGGTGCCTGCCACCATGCCCGGCTAATTTTTTGAATTTTTAGTAGAGATGGGATTTCACTGTGTTAACCAGGATGGTCTTGATCTCCTGACCTCAGGTGATCCAGCCGCCTCGGCCTCCCAAAGTGCTGGGATTACAGGCATGAGTCACCGCGCCGGCCCAAAAGTTCCCTTCTATCAAGAGGGTGTGATCTCTTCCTCCTTTGACTCCCATGCTTCTGTTGTGACACTCAGGACTGATTTAGCTTTATGGTGCTCTGGAATTGTGTTGCTACTGAGGCCTTGCAGGGTGGGGATGGTGGCTTGTTCACTGTTACAGCCCATGTATAGGTGAGGGGCAACATGTACCCACAAATGTTCCAGGAGATAAATAAAAAATACAATTCAGCCTCTTCTAAACCATGCTTGTTGATATCTCTGCTCCTTTCAGAAAGTTAATTCATTATTTTGACTCCATAATTTTTCCTACTAATTCACCCTATGTCCAACTCCAAGAAAGAAAAAAAATTATTTCATCTTTGCAATAAGCCTATAGGCAGGCAGCATTGTCCTCAATCTGCAAATAAGCTAAGGCTCAGAGAGACTGTATGCTGTCACTTAGGTAGTAACTGGCAAGAGCTGGCATTCAGACCCAGATCTGCGTGATTCCTCACTCCATTCTCTTTCCACCACACTGGGCTGCTCCTTAAAATAGAATGATGCTGATGAGTACTGTGGGAGTCCTCGTGGTCACAGTCCCTCATGCAAAAGCACCTTGAAAATTGTGAAGTATTATCTGTAATCTAACTATTATAATAGGTGTTATTAGTGCAGCTTCTCCCACCACCATTAGCAAAGAAACAGCCATGACCTTTTATAAGTGGTTTGTTCTGGTCATTTCCAGCGTAGGGACAGCTGGGACATCACACCTCACCAGTGCCCTGCCCTGTGAGGGGGAAAGGAACAGGGAAGTCAGAGAGAGGTTTGTCACCCTTTGATTCTGAGCTGTCACTATAAGGACAATGAGGGGTCTCATTAGGGCCAGATCGGGAGATGGTAGGAGGATGCCTGTTCCAGGTGGCCTTGTAGGGTTAGAGATACACAAGTTGTGCTGTCCACAGGCTCAAGTGTAGGGATGGGGGGGTGCTGGATCCAGCCAGGGCTCTGTTCACCAAGCTGTGTGCCCCATGAAGAGGAAGGGGCAGAGGCACACTGAAGCACCAAGCCACAAGACTATGTCCCCAGACAGGGCACCTTTAAAAAAATCTATCCTTACAGGGGAAGAAGGGGAGGAAGATTGAAGCATGTGTGTGTGTGTGTGTGTGTGTGTGTGTGTGTGTGTGTGTGTGTGTAGTCTACCATTTTAGAATTTTCCCCAAGCATCCATCAGTTTGTCAAGCTCTATGCCAGCCCTGTGCCAACCCTGAGGTGCCACACAAACCAGCAATGACCTCAGCTGTGTGGTGAGGCATGCAGGAGAACCTCTGCCAGCTAATGCAGGGCAGCCATAAGCTGTCAGACAAAAATATTTTTCAGTTCCTGCTGACCGGACCTGGGTCTGAACCAGTGACCTCTCAGTAAAAATCTCTCGACTCCATTAATTCAGCCAGCTCAGCCCAGCTCCTGATTATGGTTGAGTCCTGAAGTCAGAGCCTTTGGCTGGGGATCCAATGCTTGCTGAGGTGCTCTGTGCAGGAATATATTGAATGAGCTTGGAACTGGCTTGCTCTACTGCCTGTGCTCTCTCCTATCCCAATTAGCCCAGGCTGGGGGTGGGATTGTCACTAGAGGAGATGTGACTGGTCCATGTAGTATGACAGCTAATCAGAGCAGAGCTGTTGGTCATGTCAGTCCTATGCCAGGAGCTGATGGAGGCAAGGAGATGAGAACTCTATGGGTGTGAGGGCATTTTCTGAGTGAGGTTGTACGTGGCTGTGTTTGTGTGAGGTTTTGCATTGCATGTGGTTGTATGAGGTCGAAGTTTTGTGTGTGGTGTGTGCATGTTGTGTGTAAAAGAATGCAAGTGTGGTTATCCATTTTTATGATTGGAAGTATATAGGTGTGCAGTTGTGTGTTTATTGTATGTTTGCTGTAGGATGCTGTGCATATTGAGTGCAACAGCGAGACAGAAAATTTGAGGAAGAAGGTTAGAAAGAGAAGACATAGGAAGTAAAGTGGTAGATCCAGGAAGGAAGAAGAAAAGTTGCTAATGGAAGAGATGCAATGATTAAGAGAAAGGGGGAAAGCCTGTCCTTTAGGGCTGGTGGTTCTCAGAAGCAGAGGACTGGAACATTCTCTACCAAATGAATGTTCTGAGGTCCCCATCAAGATGCCAGGTGAAAGGGGTAATGGAGAGAGGAGAAGCAAGAGCAACCCCCCTGCCTCCACTTGAGTGCCCAGCAGAGCTGCAGACTGCCACACAGGCAGCACATCACTGTGTCAAGTGACAAGCCCCAGGGGCCCTTAGCTCCAGGACTCTTATTCTCAGCTTGGTGAAGTGAGGCTCCTGAACCTCAAGATATGGAGTCAAGCCTGCTGTACTCTCACCCCCAGACCCTCAGGTCAGCAGTCCTCAGGTGGGTGGAACTCAGGCTCTCAGTTGTCCTTGGGTCAGGGCAAGGACAGTGCAGGAAGGAGGTGCTACTTTCCTTTGACTTCATGGGGAGGAGAAATGAGGCACGGGGCAGTTAAGCAGGTTCTCCAGAGTCCATTTACTCTACACATCAACCTGCTGCGTGAAAGGTGGGAGGTTAGGAGCTCACACTCTCAGGAAGCAGGCCAACTCTGTAGGTGAGGAAGTTATTCTTGTGTGTTCCATGTGGTATGCTGCTAAGGCCAAGAGTGACCTGTGCTGAGGGCAAAGTAAAACCCCATCACTGTTCACCTCACCTTTGGCACAGCTGCTAAATCATGGGCTTCAAAGGCCTGGCCAGGAACACACAGGGA
The DNA here is from genome assembly GCF_007565055.1 of Rhinopithecus roxellana. Classification (NCBI taxonomy): domain Eukaryota; kingdom Metazoa; phylum Chordata; class Mammalia; order Primates; family Cercopithecidae; genus Rhinopithecus; species Rhinopithecus roxellana. The sequence continues at coordinate 125,618,828 of NC_044556.1, forward strand.
GGTGCTAAGTACCTTGCAGAAACCTTCTATTCTCAAGTGGTCCCAGTGGCTAGAACTTTTTCAGAGCTAATGCCCATGATCTGGCATATATCTTCCCTTCTCTCTTCTTCCAGTCATTTATACCACTCAAACCTTCAGTGGGGTCAGACAGACTTTATGATAAACACATGTCCATTGATTCATTGAAAACAGAGGCTCACAAATAAGGATTCTCTCCAAAATTCATACTAGAAGACAGAATTTCTCCTTTCCTCTTTTGTCAATCCCTGGAGTCCATTTTCTGGAAACAGAACCAAATTAGAGGAAGAGAGGGAAGAAAACCAAGTCTAAAGCACTGACTACGCACAAGCTGCTGTGTTTTCACATCGATGTTTTAGGCACTGCTGAGCTGAGCTAGACCAGAGGAAGTTGACAAATGTTCAGTGAGGGATTCTCAAACTGAGCAGCACTTTCCAGGGTGAGAGAAGGGGAGAAAGAGAATGGGGGTGGAAGCCACCTCTGCCACTACTCGCCCGTGACTCCACTTCCAAAGATGCCAAGCATTGCCCCAAAAGTTCCAGCTCATCAGAAGCCCCAGCTAGCAGCTCAGGCCTCCACTGGCAGAGCTAGTTAGAATCTCATGTCAAAATCCTTATCAGGTAAGTGAGGCTGGCGAAAGAATCACGGCCTCCCCCAGAAGGCTGGAGCTGCAGCACACCCAGATTGTTGAAAGTGGCTGAGGACAGGGGAAGACTAGTTGATCAGAACCCGACTGAAACAGATTCTCTCCAACCCATTATGTATAAAAGCAAAGGGCAAGGTGTCTGCCAAAGATGAACATATCCCTGGAGCAAGCTGCTTTTAAAGATTGTGTGCCAGCCAGGATGGGGAGAACTGGAAGGATATCCTCTTCCAGATGAAGCAGTAAGGTGACCAGGCATGTTGACCCATCGGCTCCACTTCATTCTTGCTTGTGTGTATTGGTGCACCAAACACCTCCCTTCTTCACCTTCAGAATGATCCCTTTGTAAGAAACCAGGAAGGCCAGTTGAAAATCTTGGCAGCAAGACCCCAGGAGCCCAGGACTTTGTCAAAAGGCTCAGAGCTTTTTTAAGCACTGCTTCTTCAGTCTCCCCAGCCATCCAATGGGAAGAATGGTCCCTGTCCTGCCTCTCTCACAGCATCATTCTGTGAGCCAGAGGACTGATGTCTATACACTCTGGAGGACTGCTCACAGAGACCACAGCCGCAAAGCCTCACTGCTGCAGGATCAGGCCACTGGGATAACTCCAGGAGGTGGCAGGTATGGTGGGGAGGAGGGCCTGCTAGAAAAGAATAACCCGGACTTACACATGAAATCGTTTGGGTGTCTTTTTTTTTTTTTTTTTTCTGCCTTCATCACTGTTCTTAATTTTTCTTTCACCGATTTTTTTCTGGATATAAATTTTCGAGCTGGATCTGCGTTGAATGCTAGAAAATTGACCCCTGATTTAGATGCCTAGATGTGTACTGTGTGCAGAAGACATAGTGTGGATGAATTCAAGACCCTCTATGGGAGAATAGAGTGACTTCAAAGCAGTGTCATCCCCTCTCTGGACTCAGTTTCCACAAATTTAAAATGAAAGCATTGAACTAGCAAGAGGATCTGATGAAAGGCTGCATGCAACATGAATCAGACCTTCTGACCAACTAGGGTGGTAAGTCAAAGTTGGGAGACAGGCACAGAGCAGAAATAAAACAATAACTCTACCATTTTGTCATGAGCTATTTAGCTCATTCAGTTCCTACAATGCCCCAGCCAGCACATGGGCTGGGAATAGCTCCAGAGGCACGCCCTGGGGACCTCAGTCGCCCTGGGCCCTGTGGGAAGATCACTGACCCAAACCAGCAGGAAGAGAATTCTCCTACGGATTATAGATCTTTATTGACTGGTCATGTAACCCTGGCAAATCCTCTCATCTTTCTGTGTGCCTCAGTCTCTCTATCAGTAAGATATGTTGTACACCTTCCAGGCTTGCCATGAGGATCAAGTAAAAAGATAGTTATACAAACCCTGTGAAGGCATAGACTGTCCACAAATAAGTTTCTGTCATTCAATATTTATGGGACTCTCAAAAAATACTCAGAGTTACCACAGACATTGGAGAGGGAGTGAGAAGTTGGTGAGGACGGACCCAGAGACCACAGCTCCTCGGATGCATAGAGCTCCTGTTGGATTATAGGAGAGAGGAACAACTCCAGAAAGTAGCTGGACAAACCATGGAACACTGAGTCTACAAGTCCCAGAAGTGGAAGGAAGTTCATTCCTCTCTACTGACTCAGCAGAGGCTCCAGGAGAAACAGAACAAGAGTTGGGGCCTTAGAGATGGGAGAGGAGGCTCCAGCTGTACAGAGGCTTGGGAGTGAGGGGCATGCCCCCAGGAATAGCATTAATGTCTGGCACCCACCGCTGCCTGAAAGACACTGTGCCCAGGCACAGTCAGGATGTGTGTCAACATTATCACGATGCTTAAGAGTTCTTGGGTTTGGGCGGTGTCCCCAAGTAATGTCCATTCCATTCTTCAGTTACATGTACATCCCACTCACACTGATTTCCTGCCCTCCACCAGACATCTGGTAGAAGAACCAGGCAGCCCAGTCAACAGCGAAAATGGAGATCACAGACCCATGACCAAGCAGAGCCACGCTTGCTGAGGCACCAGACACACAAATGGAGAAGCATTTCAGGCATTCCAACCCCAGCTGACTTCATGAGGAGCAGGAATGAGCCATCCCCACTGTACCCATCTGAATTCTTAATTAACCCCAGAGCTTATGAGAAATGAAAAAGATAGTCACTGTTTTCAGCCCACCTAAATGTTGGTGTAATTGAGAATGAAATAGGAACTCAGAGCAGGGGTGGGGCTGTGGAGAAGCACTTCTTGCAGGAACATCAAGGAAGACTTGGCAGGGGCAGTGGGTTTCGGTTGGGCTTTGAGAGAAAAGGGTTTCTAGACCTTTTCATCCTGCCTCACGTTGTACTGCTCCACCCAAGAAGAGGCCTCCCGCTGCTTCACAGCAGGGCAGGAGTAAAGCAAATGTCTTCCCATAGCCAGGGATTGTTCTGCAAATCCCTAATCAATGAAGAAAAATTCAAAGAGATTAAGGTAGCTGCTGCACTGCACGTGCCTCCTCTCCCTGCTCCCTGCTGGACATTTCTCTCCCTGACTTTATTTTCTCCCTCTTTATTTCCTCCCCCTCTACATCTGTTCACCCTCTGTCCCTCCTCCCTCCCTCCACTCTTCTCTCTTCTTCCCTCCAAGAACTTCTTTCCGAACTGTGTCTCTTTGCTGCACCCCTCTTTCTCCTGCCTCCACAGCAGCTCTCTGGCCTTGAGATGCTGCATTCACTGCTCATAAATTTAAGACCAGACAAAGCTGCTCTTTTGATGGACCTAGAAGGTGGCATTCCTGCTTTCATCCCCAGCCGCTGACACTACCCAACCTCAAAGACAAAGAGCTTGGCCTCCTGACACTTGCCTGTCTTCATGTTTTAGAAAGAAGAGAGCAGAATTGGAGCATGGGGGGTTAGGACCAGAAATCACAGGTGAGCAAGGAAGGGAGGTGGATTCAAGCTTGCAAATAGTAGTTGTCAGAAATCCAGATTTGGGCAAGAATAACCATGATGATATGATGTGGTGGTTCATAAAAGCTGGTGTTTACTACATCACCCTATCAGCCTCTCGAGAAACTCTTCTATATGTCTTGTTTCCTTCCTCCTGTGGGGTCTCCCCTCGTTACTCCAGTCATCATGTCCGGTCCCACTGTGAGTCCCACCTCTTCCACAAAGCCCGATGGACTCATTCCTATAGCCCTGAGCAGCCCTTTCGCACAATTTGGCTCCTGATCATTCCCTGGTCTGTCTCCTTTTGGTGTTGCCTGTGTGTAAGTCTTATCTCCCTACTGGGCCTCCCCTAGGGCCCCAGCCAGGCCTAATGCTTTCTCTGTAACTAGGCAGAGTCTGGCTGGGTGCTGGGAATCATGTAGGAGATTGATAATGTATAATCGATTAATTGATAGCTAGTCTCATCCAAACCTGTGAGGCAGGCAGGGATGAGGATCTTCTTTCTATCACTGTGATGTCAAACAGAATGGAGCTGGAGGGCATCCGTTACCTGTCCTCAGGACCCAAAGAACATAGTTATTTCTTTAACTCTGCAAAACATTCCATGGTCTGGGTGTGGGGGACCGGGTAGGAAGAAGAGGCCGAGAAGGCCTATGACTGGTTTCCCTCGGGATGGGCGTACCCTCAGGGTCTCACCTGCTCAGCTGTTTGGGGTGGAGGTCATGTCTACAGAGTGAACGCTTATAGTGCCTCAAGTATAATGACGAAGATTTCAGATTCGGTTTCAGATAGAATCGTATTCAAATCCCATTTGGGCTAGAAATATCTCTAAATTTTTTTCTTCTGTGAAATGGGTTTAATGTCTACCTCACTGATTTGTTAAAAGGATTACATGAGATAATTCATGTAACATCCTCGGCATAGCCCTTGGTAAGTGCACAAAAACTGACAGATACTGTTATCTTTTGAGGTCACAGGCTCCATGCTGCCTGGGCCTTACTGTCAAGGAGCCATTAGAATCCAGGAGCCACAGAGTCCTCCTTCAGCTCCCCAAGCAGCCACACTGGCAGGGGTTCCATCCACCCTGGGCTCTGGCCCCTCACTCAAGGACACTGCCCTCTCTTTTTCCCCTCGGAATCTCAAGTGAGACACTGGTGCCAGTCAGGCCGGGTCGTTGCAAGGGTTCATTCTCAGGAGGAGTACGAGGAGGAAGAGAACTGCATTTTAGGAGCAGGGGGAAAACAACCCCCTAATGAAGCCTTTGTAGTGCACAGGCAGGCAGAGGGCTGCCCTGGACTGCTAATTCGCCCGCAAGGTGAGAAAGATGAAGCAAGCTTGCAAGTAGAGGACGGGGATAAATGGCTTGTTAGCAGCATACACAGAAAACACACAAGGGTTTTTGTTGACTCTAAGTTCACCATGAACCAAGGATGTGATGGGATGAGAAAAAAAAGCCAACAATAACCTACAGACAGGGAAAAGCCTAAATGGATGGTTATGATATAGTGACTGAAAAGAAGGAGAGGGAAGTCCTACACTACTCTGTTAGATTACGGTTCTCAAGCCTGGCTCTCACCCTTTAAATGCCAGAAGAGACAGTGTGTTTAGAAAAGAACAGCCAGGACGGCTGAGGATGGAGAACTGTGACTTACAGGAAGCAGCTGAAAGACCCAAATACTTTTAGTCTGGGGAACTGGCGAGTCCAAGGGCATCATATCACCAAACTGACAGGAAGTCTGAAAGGGATTCACTCTTCCATGGGAACTCAGAGGAGATATTGACTGGGGAGGGGGGTAACATGGAGATGGACTCCTGTCCAGAATAAAGAGCTCGCCAGCATTTCAAACTGTCCAAGGGTGGGCCCCAGGGGGAAGGCAGTGGGCTTATGTGGGCAGCATGTGAACAGAGTCTGGACCTCACTGTGGGGAGGCCAGAGACCTGGTCACTCCTGTCTTAGGAAGGAGGTTAGGTTGCATGGCCAAGAGGACCTGTCTAACCCTCAGTAGCTATTTGATGAATAGCTAATTCTTTGCGTTGTTTTTCTCCTTGACCAGCTGCAGCCAGCTGGCGTCTGGCAAAAACCTGGACCTAGGCTTCCTCCCTGTGGGGTTGGCCATGCAGGACCTGGTAGAAGAGGGTGACCTGGTTATCTTCCCCAGCTGGGATAAATTCCTATCAGAAGGGGCAGAGCAGTGGAGGTATGGTATCCAGGAAGAGAATAAAGGGGCCTCTTGCCAAACACCCACTGCATCAGGTGTAATATGGGTGTGAATGTCTGCAGGTAAGTGAAGGAAGGAGTGAGGTATAAAAGTGGACTGCTCTGATAGCTGGTTGAAACCTTTCAGAGGCAGGGAAACAGGGAGAGAGAAAGGTAAGGTGGTCAGGGCAGAACTCTAACATGTGGTAGGCTACTCTGAAAAAATCAGGGATTTCAGAATTTCCTAGATCATCTAGAACCTTTGTGAGTCTTCTATTTTCTACAATTGCAAAACTTCCCTAGAACTGTGTGAACTTCTCCCAAACATACTGTTCATTCCAATGACCACAGGACAGGTAAAAGATGTCAACATTTACATAAACAACCAGTGAAAGATTCAGGTTAGAATAAGCCTACTTTTCTGTTTATTGTACTCATAATCCAACTTGGTAAACGTAATCGGCACAGACTGACAAAAATCAAAGGCAGAAGAGGCTGGAATGTGGGGCTATTAGGAAACACGCTCTAAAATGACAAAGACAAGGAAATATAACAGAAGGGAAAACTTCCAGGGATGGCCCAAAGACAGCATACCTGAGTGAATTTGCTTAGTGAAGGTAGACGAAACAAAAACCAGTCAAAAGGATGACAGAATCTAAAGAGGGTGAATCTAACTTCCTACCCACCTGAAAGAGTGAATGATACAGCTAATGTTCACATGAGCAGAAATGCTGACAGCCCGGTCTCAGCATTAACCAACTGGTCTTCTAAATGCTGGACATTGACTGGAAATGAAGAAATAATTGTGGCACAGTTTTGTTTTGTTTTATTTCTGCCACAACCCTGGGAAAGTTGACTTACCACTTTGGGGATTTTAAATAAAATCAGGGTGCTGGATGAGGTGACTTGATTTCTAAAGTGTCTTTGAGTCCCGGTGTTCTAATTCTCTGGCCCAAACCCATGCTGTCCGTGAGCTGGTTTTCCTCTGTGTGTAAGAGACTACTGCCAGGCCCAGCTCCTTGGCTGGCTTCCAGGTGGTGACCTCAGGACTGCTGTGGCACTCCCTGGGGCCCAGGAGGCAGGCGGGTGTGTGAATGGGAGGAGGAAACTAGAACTTTTCTCACATTGTTCACTCGCATCCTGGAGGGTCCATCAGAGGACAACTGAAGGAGAGCAGGAGACCCAGAGAAGGTTCCTTTATATCAGCGTGGTTCATAAGAGCGGCCACACAGAGCTGTGGCGTCACCTCACAGCACATTTGTTCTGGGGAGCAATAAAAGTGATTCTACTGATGAAAAGGAAATGAATAGTTGCCACTAGTCTTTTACTTGCTTATCTATTTCTTTATCCCACATTTTTGTGTTTCACCTGTAACAGGCACTGTTTGACACTGGAGATAAAAGGGTAGAGAATTCCCTTCACCTTTTCTAGTTCTAAGTGTTTTAGAGTTCAGTGAGGAAGTCAGGAGGCAGTCAGGCCATAAACAGGAAATGCCCTGTGATTATTACCTTCATGGTACAATGGAACAAGGGGCACGTATGTCTAGGTCTGCTTAAAAGAGTCCAGGACAGCAGACCCTACAAACTCTTGCTTACTGAATACCTACTATGTGCCAAAACTTGAGTAATGACAAAGATCATTCCATCCTCTTGGAAGGGAACAGTCTCTTGAGAAACCTTTCTAATTTACCATAAGAAAAAAAAAAAAAAAAAAAACTTAGTCATATATTAAATTTCTAATGAGTACCTGTCCTGTCTCAGGGGTGTTAAATATATGGCTAAACTCAAACGTCATATAACCCTGAGAGGTGAGTATTATTTATTGTACCCTTTATACAGATGAGAACATTAAGACTCAGAGAGGCTGTGCGACTTGCCCAAAATGAACTAGGGCAATTCTTGTCTGCAGTGTCCTTTAAGATGGGACATTGCCTGGCTTTATCTCTCTGGCCAACAGTCCAAGGGTGTTGGTGCTTTGCCCTCCTGCTTCTTGTATCCTAAGGAGCAGCTTTCTAAACCTGCTGTCATGGAACAAGGGCTCCCTGCATTCCCCTGACCACTGTTAGAACCCCAGCCTCCAAACCACCAGAGCTCCAGGCCAGCCTCAGGCCCTGAGGGAGGCTGTCGGCCACATGAAGTGAGGCCAGTCATCTCCTCTCGTCTCTCAAATGTCTCTGTTCTTATCTCAGCTGCTGATGTCTCCAGAGAGCCGCCCAGTGCTCCCAGTATAATGCTGCAAGCTCCATGCTGCCAAGTCCATCACCAGTGAAGCCAGCCTACTCCCACTGGCAGGAAGAAGGTCGGGCTGGCTGGACCCCGTGTTGCCCCAACAGAATATTCAGTTCCCACATCTCTGAAAACCCATTCTGGATGCTTCAGGGCCTTGCTTTTGAATCAAAACTTTCTCAGCTCCCTAGATTCACTGTTGTTGTTGCTTATAGAGACAGGTTCTCTTTCTGTCACCAGGCTGGAGTCTAGTGGTGTGATCAGAGCTCACTGTAGCCTCGAACTCCAGGCTCAAGCAATCCTCCCACCTCAGCCTCTGCAGTAGCTAGGACTAGAGGCACGCATGACCATGCATGGATAATTTTGGAAAACATTTTTTATAGAGACAGGGTCTTACTATATTAATCTGGGTGGTCTTGAACTCCTGGCCTCAAGCGATCTTCCTGCTTCAGGCTCCCAAAGTGCTGGGATTACAGGAGTGAGCCACCGTGTCCAGCTGTTCTCCTCTGTAATCACACTGTTCCTTCTTCCTGAATGACCTTCCTCATCCTTCTTTGCCACTTGAAAACCTGCTCTTCCTTCAAGGCCTGGATAATACACCACCACGTCCATGACATCTTCCTTCCCTCCCTAAGCCAGGCCTTGTCTCTCCATCCTCTGTGCTCTCCCCACAAAATGACACTTTGTACACATGGTCTGCTCTGTGTGGCAGTTCATTGTGGACAGCAAGTCTCTCTCATGAGCCTGGAAGCTGTGACAGTGAGGACCATGCTTTAGATTTCCATTTAAACCCCGGCCCAACCTAATGCTTGATAAACATTCATAAAATATAAGAAAATAAAGAGGCAGGAAGTGGAACCCATCCAGCTTGTATGTGAATACATCATCCCTTGTTCATTCTTAAACATCTCTTAATCACCTGCTGTGTGCTGGGAACTATGCCATATGCTAGGGACACAGGGTGAATAAGGCCCTTCTTTGAGGAGTTTCCAGTCTGATGGGTGAGGCGTACAAGTAAACTGGGAATTTCACATCAGGAGTAGGCACACCTAACACACACTGGGAGATACGGCAGCGAGAGAGGATGGGCGTTGTCGGGGAATGCTGCTGGGAGCAGCTGATGTGTGGGATGAAACAGCATGGGGAGCTGTAGGTCCTGCTTCTTGGCATCCTCTCTTCCCTGACTTCCTTTCCTGATTGTTCATGCACCCACTTCCTTCTCTCCTCCTGCCTGTACCCTCTTGGTCAGACACACTTTTCTTGTATGTTGCAAAAGGATCTGGTTGCCCCAGCTGGTGGGAATGGAAGGACAAGTTGGAAGAACTCAGGGAGAAAGCACTAGTCAGCAGGTCAGCCAAAGAGACACAATCTATCATGCCCTTGCTAATCAAAGTGTAGGCACAGATTGGCACTGTTAGCATCACCCAGGGGCGTGTTAGAAATGCAGAATCTCAGGCCTCTCCCCAGATCTACTGAATTGGAGGTCACATTTTTAACAAGGTCCCCAGGTGGTTCATATGCTTATTATTCACATTGTAAAAGCCCTGGTCTAATCTGTACCTTTTGATGAGCTTTAGTGGGAGCAGACTCAGAATCCTGTCTTGTAGAAATGGGGTCTGGGGGCGTCTCTTGTGTACCATCTACCCAAGAAATTTGCATAAGGTAAATTAACAGATAAAGTATCTTACCAGAGAAAAGAAGTCAGTATGAGAGACACACGGGGAGGAAGGGTAGCCCCACACGTTTTGCTGGACCTCAGTTTGAGTGGTCAGGTGGCTTTAAAGGCAGTTGTTGGAAGAGAGATGTCTAAGTGTCATCGTCAGCCCTAGGCTCTGCTTCCTGCCAACTGCTGTGTCCCTGCACCTCCACCCATGCCTGCAACCTGGCATCTCCACAGCAGGGAGGGTGCTTTTGCTAAGCATGGCTGTTCTGGGACTCACCCGCTGGGTACTGGGATGCAATCCACCCTTCGCAGGAGGTAGAATGACTTGAGTGCCCTGGGACTGGGCAAAAGGGAGAAGCAGAACTTGCTGGCTATCAGGAATACTGACACCTAGCATCTCAAAAAGAGTCAGGGACTTACAGTGGACACAGCTGTAATGGGCATAAGAATTTCCATTTATTGAGCACCTACCATGACCGTTTAGTGTGTGTGTATGTGTGTGTGTATGTGTGTGTGTTGGAAAGGGGGAAAGGAATACCAATCTTTAACTGAAGGGCATAGGCTTTGGCATCAGCGCACTAGTTGGCTCATAGCAGAACCCCAATAAATATTCGAATAAAGAGATGGAAGATGGATGGATAGATACAAATTGCTGTTCCACAAGCAGAATGACTTTGAACAAGTTACTTATTTCTCCATCTCAATTTCATCATTAGTAAAATGGGGACATTAAAACCTTCTTGCAGAAGTATTATGAAGACCAAATTTAAAATCTTGTGTGAAGTGTCAAGCACAGGCACTCAACAAATGTCCCATCCCTGCCCTGCCTCCACTGGTCAGCCAGCTTGCATTCCCCCACCTTATCTACCTGTGGCCAACATGGACAAGAAGGAGATTCTCATGGATATGGCATCCTTCTGTAGTTGCCACCCTGACTTTGGCCCATGAACTGGGACAACTCAGGGACTGGGCCTGAAGTAGGAATAGAGAGGTGCTGACTTCCATCATTTGATTTTAATTTTTTAATGCAGTGAGTAGAAGGTGGGGCAATTACAAGTGTTGTTCTCCCTAAGTGAGGATAAACTGTCTTTGTAAATTAATGTTCATTGACTGACAAGCCTTCACTCTCCATCCAAAGGCAGTTTCTGCAGGCCTTCTCAGTGAAGACAGCCACATCCAGGCCACAACCTGTGCATTCACAGAGGTGAATTCTAACCAGACAAGAAGACATCCCACAGCTCCTTTTGCTGGCAGCACTTGAGAAACTTCCAAACCACTCTCCAAGCCAAATGAGACCTGGGGTCCCTGCATTTCAGGTGTGCTGAGGAGGAGGAAGCAGGTGCATCCTCCAGGGCTTGGGTGTGATTTATCATTGTCATCAGCTTGCATTCATATTCCTTTTCAATTCTGCAGTACCTTCTGCAATGCTGCTTCCTGCTAGGCTGGTCACCACTCTTTTCCCCCAATCAACAGACTCACTTCTTATTCCAAGTCTGCATGTCTCTGCTCATTCCTCTGCTTGGAAACGCCCTGCCACAGTGCCGCTCCAAGGCCTCTTCTGAGTTTCAGCTAAGGCTGAGCAGCATCCTCTGACCTCTGGAGCCACACAGGGCCCTTACCTGTCTCAGAGATCCCAAAGCAGGTGCATCTGCTTCCTTCACCAGGGTCTCTTACTAAAATCTGCTTTGAGCTTACTACTTAACTAGTTCCTCTGAATGCCTTGTCTGCTCAACCTGATGGCAAACTCTTGGAGGGAAAGGCAGAATGTGACATTTCTTTCCTGTCCTTCTCAAGCCCGAGCCTGCACTGACCCAGGAGGAAGCACTCGATGGATGATTAGAGAATGGGTGAAAGAATGGAGAGCCAGCACCAAGGATGTTCATTTGTCCAGAGAATTAGCATGGCTGCAAGCCTTGTGGGGAAGCAATTAAACAGACAGGGGTCCTGCCCTTCAGGGATTTATAAACTAAGAGAGACAAGGTGACTCTGATAGAGAATGTAGAAGCATTCAGAGGAATGAGCAGGTGCTGGATAAACAGTTAAGTGTTTGCTTTATGTGGAAGCAAAGGGGCAAGCATATTGGGGTGCTGAAAGAATAAAAAGGGAATCTCAAATGTGAGGTCATTCGTTTAGTCATTCAACAAAGGCTTCTAAGTGCCTCCTCTGAACTCAGCTCCATGCTGCTAACTGAGGATGTACGGATGAATGAGTCTTGCTTCCTGCCCCTCAGAGCCTCACAATCGAAGTGAGTAAACATTTCCTCTCATCCAGACAGAACCAGACAGCCTTCTTTGCAAGGTCAGATTTTAAGATCTGCTGGTATGGGAGGGTAGAATTAGAAAGAACTGAGAGTGCAGGATATTTCGGCTTGCCAATCATAATAAAAAGCAATCAGTGTATAGTTATTACTGGTTGACAGAGCCACAAAAGATGCACCCAAAGAACAAGGAACTCAAAAACAAAACAAAACAAAAAACAAAACACACATCGGGAGACTTGAAGTGGCAAAGTATGTAGTGCAATCCACCCGGGAGGTGCTGGAGGCACTGATGCCTACACTTCCCCTTCACCCTCTCACCGTGGGGCCCAGCACTGTGGAATAATAGCTCTGCGTGCCTCAACTCTCTTCCCCATCCTGGTGTCAAAGAGGAAGCGAGGGAGATGGATATAGTGGTGCAGGGAACTGGGGGAGTGAGGGTCTAAAACCAGGTGTCCATTGAACAGGGTCTGTGTGTGTCCAGCTTGACCAGGGAGGAGATGCAAAGGGAGGGGTCCTACCTGGGGAAAAGTTAAAGGAAAAGGGAAAAGGGCCAAGGAGGTATAGAAAGAAAGGCTGGGGATGCAGGGATGAATGCTCATTTTCTTTTCTTTTTACCGTGAGATAGCTCCCCTCCTGAGAAATTCTCTTTAAAATGGAACAGAAAGACATAGCTCTGAATGGCAGCTCTGGCCTAGAGCTGGACCCCTGGAAACCACAACCCAACTCCATCAAAGTCCATTCTTTATATTTGTGCCGAAAAGCCTCCCACCAGGCTTAAGCTGTCAATCTTGCCCTTCTCCACCCCAATCCATCTCACTTCACTACATGCACAAGTGCACATGAATGTGCACACACAGCACAGACGCACCACACTGGCCTTACCACACCACCCTGTGGGGTTAGGGGGAGCAGTATGTTGGAGACCAGGGTGGCCAGCCACTCCCTTTGCTAAACTGAGATAGTCCTGGGCAATCTGGATGCTTGTTCACCCTACAGTAGCCTGACTCCTCCAGGCTTGGGCAGCAATGTCCTAGCGCCAGGCCGGGTGGCCTCCCTGGGCAGTTCCTCCCCAAGTTCCCTCTGCCGTCTCAGTCCTGCTCTCTTATGCATCCCTTGGCAGAGAGGAGAGGACCAGGCCCTCCAGCATCAATCTGCTGGACTTCAGAAAACCTGTCCTGTTGTGATGGATTTTTTAATTGGATTGTGACAAACATTTAACACCTAATAGAGCTCTTACCCGCACAGCTAATTAAGAATGTGACTAATCTAATTTAGTGAGAGTGCAGAAAAAAGAAGGGAAAGCCAGGAGAAGGGGGAGCAGGTTTTGGGAAGATGAGGGTGGTTGGAGTTGCAAAATGACTATAGAGCTTATTTTTTGTTCAGGGTGAGGTGGGAACTCTGACACAAAATGTAGAAAGATTGCATTAAGTTTGCAAAACAGAAGCAAAATGTTGGCAAGTTGCAGAGCAGCCAGGCAGACAAGGACCTCTCTTAGCTTCTCACTCTGTCCCATTGTGCACGTCGGCTTGTTGCCGCTGGCTTGTTAGCAATGCCTGAACGAACGGGCTTTGTGGATCCTCTAAAGCTCTATGGATAACTGCTGAGTATTACAAGCCTCGTTACTGAACCTGCCTCACAGAGGGTAGCACGGCTTGGCACTGCCAACCCAGAGCCAGTGGGCCCTGTAACCCTTTGTGGAATCCCACTGTCATGGCAGACAGCAGTGTGAGCACAAATATGGCATTCATCACTCCCCTTAACCACACAGGTGCATGCACACACAATCGCATTGTGTGAGTGTGCAGTGTATACATGCTCATACGTGTATGCTGTACACTTCAAGCATACAGGTATCACGGTGGTTCCACACAGCAGAAATGCATGCACATGCACATAAGGTGTACACACAGATGGAGTTACCAGCAGAGAAATACACATGGAGCATATCTGCACATCCTTCATAGGTACATGACCTGAACATGGGACCCCTTCTGTCTACAAGAAAAGCTTATCTCTTCCTTAGCCTTGCTGCTACCTAAGCAGGAAACTCCCACTCTCCTCCTGAGGTCTAAGTGTCTGCTTTCCGGGTAGGATGGGGCATAGCTATTAGACAGCTGTCACTTTCATTCTGGCAGGTAGCTCCATGTACAGGGATGGGAAGGGGACCTATGGGAGGACGTTGGGCTGGTGTTCTGTGACTCTGGGCAATGAAAGATGCCCTGGAAACACTGGATGCTATCAACATCACACCTGACTGTGGGGAAGATGCAAAAGGGAGGGCTCAGTGTCAGGGTTACCTTTCAAAGGGAGTGGTGGGGGGAAATGTTAATCCCTAATATGCATGGTGCCATAGTAACTGCTGGGGAAGAAGAACTATTTTGAGTTTCTCTCTGTTGCAGCACAGTGCAGGCACTGTGCTGAGCTTTACAAACGTACAGCTTTCACATTCTGATCCTTAATGGCAGGTGATAAGATTAGGGCAAGAAAGCTGTGATTTAACAGTTTCCAGGCACTTGATATCTCAACAGGGCTCAGCTACCAATTGTCTGCATTAATCCCCAAGGCAAACCTGAGAGGCAGGTGGGTGGGATTGAGCTACCTTTTCTCTCAGGAAAGGGAAAAGTCAAGCCCCTTGAGCATCAGCTTCTGGAGGCAAGAAGGCTCTTTCCCCAGTGCGCACCGCACCACCTCCATACTCAGCTCCGAGCCAGCTGAAGCCCTCACTTTAACTGTCCCTCCAGAGAGAGGCCAGGGCACCTCCCAGCTAACCTGGTTAGTGTGGAGACCAGCAAGCGGAGCAGGCCATGCATACCTGGCTCTGTGTGCAGAGTTGGGACAGCTGGCAGAACTCTCATCAGAACTGAAACAAAGGAAAGGTCTCCCCACGGGACTGAAAAGGGATTGGGGATGAGGATCATGGCTGGAAATGCCAGAAGACTCACCAGCAACAACCAAAAAGGCTAGAAAACAGGAAAAGCAGCCAGGAAGGGAAAAAATCCTATTTCTCCCTTCTTTCTCCACTTGTCTACTCCTAGTTGATAATTATTCCTTACCTTGGTATGGGCATTTACTATTCTCAGAAGCTTTCACATATATGGAACTCTTGAATACAAATGTCACAAAGAACCATGGGACTCTCCTGCACATGGAGCTAGTTAGAATTGGAGCCACAAGAAGAATCCAGAACTCCTTGATCTCAAACAAGAGCTAGTTCCTCTACACAGGACCTCGCTTAACCCTCCTGCGACACTAGGAGGAGGCAAGCATTGTTCCCGTTTTCCAGGTGAAAGGACTGAGGCTCAGAGAGTAAGTGACCAGTCACACCTGAGGCCACTCAGAAAATAAGTAGCTGAGATAGGATTTGGGGTTCATTGTGTGCAATCCCAGGGGAATGCTTTTTCTACTTCCCCCTTGCTGGGCTACTCTTCATTGGCAAGAAGTATTAAGAGAGGCTGAAGAAAGAAGAGCTGGAGTATAACTGGAACATAACTGCACTGCTGTTCCTTAACTGCCAGACGGCATGCTGTGCTGGCATGCAAAACTGAGGGGAGGATGTCAACAATTGTGGCCAGAGTGCATTCAGTGAGGGTTTCCTGGGTGTCTTCTTCTACCTCTACCTCCCCTTTGGCCTCTAAGCAACTTTCTTAGATTTCCCTTCATTACCTCCTAGTGTTTCTGCTCCTGGGCACTGCTGTCTCTCTTCGGTTGGGTGAGGCAAAGTGATACTCTGTTATTTTGTGACTTTGCTTTCTGGAAGTAGCCACAGGAGGAAAAACTCATCCCCACAAGGGAACCTCCCATCAGAGCACATCACTCCCTCCCAGGGCTGGGCACCAAAGCAGAGACCCTTTCACAACAACATTGACAACATCACAGGCCTTTCCCTGCATTAGGAAACCTCTCAGCAATTGCTTCCCTGACAATTCTTTACCAGGAGGAAAAGCCAAGGCCAGCAGGGAGGAGAAGAAGATGGAGAGAAGGGGCGAGGAGAGACAGAGTTTGGCAGTGGTAGGCTCGGGCTAGAACAAAGCCATGTTTACCACTTCCTGGTGCAGTGACCCTAGCCAAGGCAGTATACATTTTGAACTTCATCTATTAACTGGGAATTTAAAATCTCTGCACACCTCTCTGGATTCTTGTTGGAAAGAAATAATAGATAGGAAAGAGGTTTGAAAATAGCAAAGGGCTACTGAAATGAAAGGTGTTTTTTATTAAGTAGAGAAGAAGGAAGATCAAGAGTAACAGAGAGAGGAAAGAGAAGCCAGGGGGCTAGGAGTAAGTGCCAGCAGGAATGAGTGCTTTCCTACTGAGAAGTGCATTAGGTACTGTCAAATGTTCATTCTGTTCTAGACAATCATGAAGAAAAAGCTGTTCCTAATGGGCATCGATTATAAGACTTAAAAGTTAGTTTGTGGCACCTGTGATTGGGTTATATCATAGCAATTCTTTTCATTATTTCCTCAACCCCAGTCCAGTACACAAAATTTCCTGTTTCTTACCCTCAGCCATCCTAGAAACAGCATCCCTTCCTAAGGATGAGGGAGGTGGCGTTGAGTAACAGTCCCCCTGGAAGGTGGGCTGAGATGGAATGGTGTAATTTTGTGCTCCCCAGACATAGGTCTGCCTAGTGGGTGAGTAGAGGGGGCACGTATTAAACACACAGGTTCCCTTGCCCTACCCTATACCTACTGAATTCACATCTCCAGAGGAGGGCCCTGGCATCTGTATTTTTAAAAAATACACAGCCATGTTTGAAAACCACCACTTTATCTCATGCCCTCCCAGTCACATGGGCCAGTCTGCAGGCTTAGCTGCCTTCTCGTCATCCCTCATTTCACAGAAAGGGGTCTCCTCTGGAGGACACAGTGCTGAGATAGTCCTGATTCCCTGCCCTGCCCACCTCCCCTATCTGCTTCCTCTGGACAGATATCCTTCCTCTGACCCATAGTCCAAGGAGCTGTATCTGGGAATGGGCTAGCTTGCAGCTGCAAGGCATTGACCAAAGAGATCTCAAAGATGAAGTCCAGAGGCAGAGATGACACTGACAGCTAAATAAGCAAAACAAAGAGGCCTAAAACCAAAGGGCTTGGCAGAGACAGGAAGACCGAGTGGGAAGCCATAGTGGTCAGGGAGGAGAGACAGAGAATCCCCAGGGCCTGTGGTCCTGCCCTTCTGGCAGAGACTAGGAGATACCCTTCAGGCAAGATCATATGCACCATCAGAGTACAAGTGGAAAGCTGTGGTCAGTCGGGGTGACTGGCTGTGCTCCCTGCCACTTCTGGAGAGCAATTCAGTTCCACCCTGCTTCCAAACGTGTGTCTGTCCACACTGCTAGGGAATCTCTGAGTCAGGTGGGCACAGTTCTGCCAGAAGTGGGACAAACAGTTCACAAAAAGCAGCTTCTGACTTGCAGGAGGGCTTAAGAAAAGATTTTCCAGTGAATTCTCTATATTTTACTATTGATAAAGTTTACCCTTAGGGGTCAGGGTAAAGTATGGGAGGACTTTTTGCAGTCTTGCTTGGATGGCCCTAGTGGGTGCTTCGGAGCAAAGCTGCATCATCACTCAGGCTCTACTTTCCCTCTCTGAAGCTTGCTAGACTTTATACATTCTCCCTGTGCCATGGGGCAGGCTCCTGGGCCAGACAGCTGGGGCACCAGTGAGAGATGTCCAAATTTCGAGCCAGATGCAAGCCCTCTGGGCCATAGACCATATTTACTAAACACCGACTGAGTATTTGATGCTAACGTAGCAGCTAGATGAGTAGATTGCAAAAATTTTCTCCCATTCTGTAGGCTGCCTGTTCACTCTGATGGTAGTTTCTTTTGCTGTGCAGAAGCTCTCATCTGACAAAGGGCTAATATCCAGAACCTACAAAGAACTCAAACAAATTTACAAGAAAAAACAAACAACCCCATCAAAAAGTGAGAAAAGGATATGAACAGACACTTCTCAAAAGAAGACATTTATGTAGCCAACAGACACATGAAAAAATGCTCATATCACTAGCCATCAGAGAAATGCAAATCAAAACCACAATGGGATACCATCTCACACCAGTTAGAATGGCAATCATTAACTGTATAATGTATAATGAATGGCAAGTCAGGAAACAACAGATGCTGGAGAGGATGTGGAGAAATAGGAACACTTTTACACTGTTGGTGGGACTGTAAACTAGTTCAACCATTGTGGAAGACAGTGTGGCGATTCCTCAAGTATCTAGAACTAGAAATACCATTTGGCTCAGCCATCCCATTACTTGGTATATACCCAAAGGACTATAAATCATGCTGCTATAAAGACACATGCACACATAAGTTTATTACGGCACTATTCACAATAGCAAAGACTTGAAACCAACCCAAATGTCCATCAATGACAGACTGGATTAAGAAAATGTGGCACATGTACACCATGGAATAATACTATGCAGCCATAAAAAAGGATGAGTTCGTGTCCTTTGTAGGGACATGGATGCAGCTGGAAACCATCATTCTCAGCAAACTATCGCAAGAACAGAAAACCAAACACCGAATGTTCTCACTCATAGGTAGGAATTGAACAATGAGATCACTTGGACACAGGAAGGGGAACATCACACACCAGGGCCTATTGTGGGGAGCGGGGAGGGATAGCGTTAGGAGATATACCTAATGTAAATGACGAGTTAATGGGTGTAGCACACCAACATGGCACATGTGTACATATGTAACAAACCTGCCTGTTGTGCACACGTTACCTAGAACATAAAGTATAATAATTAAAAAAAAAGTAGCAGCTAGAGGAGGGAGACAGACAACATTAATAGAAGACATGATCCCTGTCCTCAAAATACCTACAGTTCAATTGGGTACACAAAATATCTAGTACCTATCCATTCTATCATGAAGTGCTATCCCCCTAGCTACAAAGATTATATCACATACCATCACCAGCAAGCTACAAAAGACAAGCTACTGAGGAAAGGAGGGATTCGAGGGAGGTTGGAATAATCAAAAGTTTCTTGGAAGAGGCCAGGCTTGAGCAAATGTGATGGACAGGCCACTCAAGACTGTCCATGAGAAGGCCACAGGGGAGACTGAGAGCCTGCGTGGCTCCCTGCTATCAAGCAATGTTCCAGATGGCAGCATGGAGGAGCAAGGCTGAAGAGAGGGAGAGGAAGGCCTGGATTCTGTTTGGCTCAAGAATTCCATTGCCCTGGCTTCTGTTTCATCTGCCTGAGAGATAGGAGTGCCAGTGAGATAATTCATGGTCACTGCCAGCCATCAAATCCAGAGGTCCTCTGAGTACTGTGCTTCTGTCTGCTGAGGGCCTTGAGGGAAGACAGAGCTTCCCCATGATCATGTAGCCTCCACCTAACTACAGCCTGGCCTTGGCTTTGAGAGGAGGCACTAGCTGAGAACCATGTAGACCCCCAACTGAAGCCAACAACCAGCCAGCTGCTCCATCTGTATGCAGGGCACTCCCCAGCCCCAGAGTTTATAAAGCAAAGAAGTCATTTTGTCCCAAGAGATCACGATGTCTCTTGAAATACAGAGCTGTTCTTTCTTGTGCCTCTGTGGTTCCTGAGTTCATTGTTATTCTTTGGCAAGGAACAGGGCTTGGATTGAACATGGTTCCCATCTGCAGCTGAGAGTCTCAGAAAAGGGAGAGGGGGCAGGGCGGGGAGGCAGAGACAGACAGAGATGCTCTTGGTTGAGCCCTAAAGTAATAAATGGGGCCACGAAAGAAACAAGAGAGGGAGACAAAAGAGAAGCATGCAGAGAGGGACTGAGAAAGGCAGGAGTGTGTTAAGATGGGAAAGGGGAAGTGAGAGAAAGAGATATTGACAGAGATATAGAGAAGAGATGCTGGCAGGATGACAGCTGAACACTGCATGCCATGGGAGGAGAGAGATGAGAGAAATTAAAAGGAGAAAAATACAGAGGTAGACAGCTTGAAGTGAAGCTCGAAGACTGGGGAAATGCAAGAGGGACAGAGACAGAGCCTCAAGGGGTCAGAAAGCATGCTAAGGTACAAAAGAGGTGCAACAAGGGGTGGGAACAGGGCAGGGGGGACTCACACAGAGATGACGGTGAGGGATAAAGGGGTGCTGTGAGCACGTGGGGTCTGAGTGTAAAGACTGAGTAGCAATGTGTCTGCAAACAAAAGCACAGCATTGCTTGCCTTGCATTTGTCATGGTATAAAGAAGTCACTTTATGTGGTATTCAGAGTATTAACTCTGGACCAAGACTGGGTAGGAATCTTGGTGCTACCAGTTTCTAGTGGTGTGACACTTGGGAAGTTGGAACCACTCTGAACCTCAGTTGTTTGCCCCTGTGCAAATGGGGATGATATTAGTACTGCCTCTAGTATTGTATGAAAGCACCTAGAGCAGTGCCTGGCACATAGGAAGGTTCTTTGAGGGCTCCAGGTGCAGACAGGTTGGTGAGTACAAACAAATAAAAAGGGACAGGAAGAAGGGGGGCAGGGAGAAGCAAAGGCCAAGGGTGAGCCACCTTTTATTTACAAGGCTATTAATTTTAGTAGGCACGCTTTTCATTGTGAGTGGTGGAGCTGAGGAGGAAAGAACAGCTCCCAACAATGCATCAGTGCAGCAGGCCAAGTGAGGAAGCCGAGCCCAGAAAGAGAAAGAGAAGGAGAAGGAGAAAGGAGACACAGGTCAAAGTCACACAGACTCTAAAGCAGCGAGGTGGAAGGCAAGACTGGCTTGCTGGGGATGCCAGCGGGACCCAGAGGAGCAGGAAACCAAAGAGAACCAAGGGAAGAGCTGGCTTTCATGGCAAACTATGCTTGTAGCAAAGAGAGCAGGAGCGAGGAGTGCGGAGGAAGCTCCATCTGCAGGCAGGTGCTGCGGTTTGCCCCATTGATCCTTCTTCCATAAAGCCCAGGAAGAGAAAATCCACCATCTCTCACTCAGATTAAATCCACCATCTCTCACTCAGCATGCTCTTTCCTCTCTCCTGCCCTCCAGGGATGGCTTGTGTTTTATTCTTCCTAAACTAATATGAGACTCTAGGAAATGACTTCCTCTATAACCACGTTTCCACCTGTACACCAGTGGGAGAGGTGATGCACTCCATAAGCAAGGTGCAGAGATGTCGGTGAGCAGAATCAGAGATTGAGCAACTGCAGAGGGAAGGGCTGGGAGCAGGAGTGGGGGTGGGGCGGGATAGAAGGAGAAAGGTGGGAAGGGGCCAGAAGCTTGTTCTTTTGGGGTCTCCACCCGCCACCTGAATCTGGCTCCACGCTCTCAGGGTGAAATGGGGCTCTGAGGGAGGAAGGATAACTTCTCCATCTGCTCCCCCACCCCCACGAAAGGAGCTGCTGCTCATGCAGGAGACACAGTCAGCTTGAGAGCAGTGCCTTGCAGAGTAGATGATGCTCCGTGAATGGCACTTGGTCATCAGAGATGGTTCCTGAATCAGTTAAGAGCTCAACAGCCTAAGGATGGTTTTAATCCTGAGAAAAATGCAGGCATCCAGTATCTTCAATCCCCACATTTACTAAACCAGGCTCATGGTGTTGGAATTGAGCCTGAAGCAACAAACATAAGGACCCTCTGAAAAAGTTACAATGTATTAATTACTAACTGCCTATGCTCACTTGTGGTTATGGATATTATAATCATAGCTATCACTTACTGTCGGCTTCTCCAGGCCCAGGTGCTTACATTCATGAGCTCCTAAATCCTCACGATGACCCTAGGAGCAGGTGTGACGATCCCTGTGTTCTAAGCAGAGACACCGCTCAGAGAGGCAAGTTCCTCTTACAGTCAGACAGTCAGTGTGCAGCCTCCAGAGCCTCCACTCTTTCCATATCTAAATCTACCGCAGGTTCTCTTAAGGAGCATGGATTATTTTCATTTCAGATTCTACTTTATATTCAGTCCACTGGAAGACCTGACTCCCACCATCTTCTGCCCCTGTGGGATGGAATGCTGGGCTCAGGTGAGACTATCCTTATGATTATGCCTTATGATTATAGCATAATCCCAAGACTCTGACGGAGAGGACCAGCCTTCTGAAAGGTGCCTGCCCTGAGACGGATGTCAGTTCGACTCCCTTCCTGCCTTGGTCATGGAGTGCTTGGACTTTAGGTGGAAGCAGAACTGGGTTGTACCAAAGAACCGCCTCACAAACTCTTACGGCAATAAGAGAGTTGCAAGAGAATGGCACCCTCCACCCCTGGGACCCCACACGTACTCTACATGGGTGCTGGAATGGTGTGATTTCCCTTTTCAGACATCCAAAGTCTAAGATCTTACTCCTGCAGAAAGGAAGTATTCTATGTGTAGCTAGAGCCAGGAAAGTCCACAAAATAGTGGGGCCGCCATTTCTTTTTGCAACAGGACTCAAACTACCCCTGGCCAGATGGTCCCAGAAACAATGGGCAAGCTCGGGGGCAAGGATTGGCACCAACTTGACTGTAGTCTAGGGGCCTGTGACAGTTCTTCCTGCTTCCCCTTTTCTCTCCCTGTCCACTTGAATGACTTCATGCACTGGTCAAAAGATCCCGAAGAGGATCTGCTTAGAGCCAGCTTCCATGCCCTTCTTTCCTTACTAATTGTGTGTGCACACACACAACACACACACACACACGCACACACACACACAGCTTATTTCCTTACGAGATTAAAGAACTCACAGAGATCTAATCAAGAAAGATAACAAAGGCTTGTCCTAGAAAAATCAAGTTAATGTCTTTACAGGCAGCAGGTGGTAACATGTTACCAATACTGATCAAATGTAGTCTGGATGTGACCAACCCCACAATCTCTAAGTCAGAGCTGCTTTTACTGGAAAAATTTTTCTTAAGGAGTGATTCCACCACCATCCTTCTCCAAAAGAGGCTCTGAAAATGTCTAAATTGGCCAAGGGTGAGTCTGGCAGGTGGAACTTCTAAGCTGCTTCATCTGCCTATGCCCCTTCAGCACAAGGCAGGCAGATGTGCCCTATCTTCTTTCCCCAGCCCAGGCTGGACATCCACAGGGACCTGTGTGGTTTCCATGCCAGCACCTGTCAGGTTGTCTCCCACCTCAGCCCAAACACCTGCAGTGGGAGGGGGAGCGGAGGGCAGGGAAAGGACAGATGAGGAAAGAGGGAAAAGCTGTGAGAGCACGTGAGGGTGTGTTTGAGGAAACCCCAGGAGATCAGCTTCCAACAGTGATTAATTTAGTGAGAGAAAATAGATTCTCACTGCCAGCCACCAAGTCTGCAGTAGCTGACAATGAAGCAGTCAGTTCTGCTTTCAGGCAGCTCTGGTCCTGTGAGAAAGCAATTTGTGAGCTTTCGTGCCCATACACCAACAGGAGAGTGACTGTGGGAACCAGTCCCAAGGTGGGAAAGGAGCCAGCCTGGTCCGAGAGCTGGGAGACTCCAGCCAAAGTGGGATTAAGGAACCCAGAGTGCAGACTTCCTATGGACTCTGATGCTTGGCTGCACTATTAGGGAGACTTTCCTTGTGGCACCTCTGTGCTGGAGGTGTGCACCAGACTGAGTCACTGGAGGAAGGCTGAGGTCTGGGATGTTAGCGCTCCATCTTCTTTTCTGATAGGCATAACATGATGGCTCATCAAATATGAAGCCACTCATCTGTTCATTCAACAAAATATATGAACTTCTACTGTGTCTCAGGCCCTGTGTTAGGTGCTACAGTTATGAGGGTGCACAAAATAGATGCAGAGCCTACCCTCCCAGATCTTACAGTTTAGAGAGGAGGACAAAAAATTAATTGAGTGAGGAATGGGTTTCATCCATCTATCCTATAATTTTCACATGACTTCAATATTCAAAGGGCATCAATCAGGACTATAAAACCTAAAATCGAGTAGACATCAACATCCTCTAGCTCACTGTAATTGACATATGAGCAAACTAAAGCCCAGAGAAGTGGTATAACTTATCAAAGTTACACAGGTGGTGGGTGACAAAGGCTAGGACTGTAAAATTTCCATTTCTTCTTAAAATAATTTTCCTTCCACACCACCCTGCCACAATCCAAAGAGACCCAATATGAATGATGCATATTGAACATTTCTGAAGTATATTCTTTGAATACCTTCTCTGTCAAGTGCTCCATGAAAAAGAGTGCTCTATAGTTAGCTAGGTTCAGAAAATGCCAGTAATGCATTTTCCTTATGGAGGTTGACAATATACATCATCATATTAAAGGCTCCAAAGTCTATGGGAAAGAACTCTGTTCATCATCGTTTAACCTAGGATTTCCCAAAGTGCTTTCATCATGGAAGCCCCTTTATTGATGTAGCTCAACCCCACACACTCCTCTTCCTTAGAACATTGGGAAACCCCAAATCAGTTAAGGCTATGTTCATTTTAGACATCCAACCCTTCCTTTCTGGCTTTTCCTATTTACTTTTTTCAACAAGGTGGCTTGGTTCTTCCCCTCTAAGTTACATTAGATCTGACTCTTCATTCTCCTCCACTCTTCAATACTTTCCACATTTTGGATAGCCCTTCTTCCTGGAATTCTGGGGCCCCTTATTCTCTGGATTTTCCTCACTTTGCTCTCTCTGAATTGCTTCTGAGTTCTTTTCACCTTTCCGTTCCTCAGTAATTGATCTTCAATTTACTTCAGGCTTGCTTTTTCGTAAGTAGTCAAGGAAAAGACTTGAAACTTCACCAATCATCTCCTTATGAATAAATCACAAATCCAATAACTGACCTGTGACCTTTCTGCACCATGGTTTGCTTCTCCAGCTAACAGTTCATTCACATATTCAAACAATACTCATTGCACACTGATGTCAGGTCATGTTAAAGGCCACTCTCCCAGCAATCTCTGGCTAGTCAGTTCCGCCAGTTAAAGAACTGTGGGGATAAGGTTAAGTTCACGGATTTGGCCTCTTTGGGCCCATGAGTTGCATTCTGCCCATGGCCATGAATCCTGGCCAATATTCTCTCAAATGGGTGTCCTTGGCATAAAGGAGCAGGATAAGAAGGTGTGTCTGGCTTGATTCAATTTGTCGCCTCTAAAGGAAAAAAATAGTCAAAGTCTATACCCTGGGATTAGAGGCATCATCATATTAAGTATGTCCAAGTGACCATCAGCCCTTCCCTACATCAGCCTTCTACCTAGTTTTCTCAGGTCCCAAATCATCCCCCCAAAAATCTCCCTCTACAAAATCCCATAACTATTTCATTGGGAAATAGCTAACATTTGCCTTTTATTCCTTTTTGACTCAAACAAACCATTTTTTTTCTATTAACTGTCTTTCTTTTGTTTTTGTTTTTTTTAGTCCGCTGACACTGTTGTTCTCATGTGTTGCTCCGAGATTTGATTTGGACCTGAAGAAATGAGAGACGTGGCTTTAAAAAATGTTACTATTCAACAGTAGAATTACAAGCATTATGGCTCCTTTCTCAAGAAGCTTTCTACCACCAGGCATGAGACTGGATCTGAATTTTTATTGCACACACACACACGCATGTGCACACACACATGCACACACACAGAGTGTTTTTCAATAAGAAGGAAAAAATCATAAGTTTTTTATTTGCCATGATTTGCTTCACCAGCTAACAGTTATTCATGTACTCAAACAATACTTATTGAACATTCATTTATAGGCCACACTAAAGGCCACTTTCTAGTAATCTCTGGCTAGTTAATTCCACCAATTTCATTTCCTGATAAAACTGAGAACTATTTTCATGGTATACCACCTATCACTCCTGCTTCTTCAGTCACCTTGGAAAATCTAAAGTAGAAGACAAACGACATTCAACACAGAGTCATTAGATATGTCATAGAGAACACTAGTAATGCTCACACCAAACATTAATTTGAAGACCACATATAGACTGAGAGATCCTGGCCAGTCTTAGCTTGCAAAACTCATTCCCTTTGCCTACCACCAGGGATTCTTATTTTATTTTATTATAGATTCTGGGGTATGTGTGCAGATTTGTTACTTGGGTATAGTTTGTAATGCTGGGTACATTTCATAATGCTTAGAGTGAGCCCATCACCCAAATAGTAAACATAGTACTCAATAGGTAGTTTTTCAACCCTTGTCTCCTCCATCCCTGCTCTTTTGGAGTCCCCAGTGTCTATTGTTTCCATCTTTATGTCCATTTGTACCAATTGTTTTGTTCCCACTTATAAGTGAGAATGTGTGTTATTTGATTTTCTGTTTCTGCGTTATTTCACTTAGGATAATGACCTCCAGCTACATTCATGTTGCTGCAAAGAACATGACTTCATTATTTTTATGGCTGCATAGTATTCCATGGTGTATATGTCCTACATTTTCTTTATCCAATCCACCATTGATGGACACTTAAGTTGATTCCATGACTTTGCTACTGCGGATAGTGCTTTGATAAATATATGACTGCAGGTGTCTTTTTGATAAAATGATTTCTTTTCCTTTAGGTAGATAACCAATAGTGGAATTGCTAGGAATTCTAGATTATTTTCCCTGAGAGGGCAGGAAAGACTCAGGAGCCCAGTTGCATCTATGCTCAGCCCCAGACATTCCCAAGGCACCATAGCACAAGCTAACGCTTAGTCAGAGTCCTTCTGGGCTCAGCTCTGCCTGCTCTGGTACCTCCCTTTCCTCTCCACTGATGCCCATCCTGCCTCCCTCCACTGAGTTCTGGCCAGAGGAGAAAAGACAACATTATCATTTTCACTGACAAGCACCATCTCACCTCTCTTCTCTCTCACTTTTCTTGTCTTTTAGAGCCCTCTTTGTGCCCTCTAAGTCTCTCTAAGAAACCTCTGCTTACTCTCTCTCCAGCCCCTGCCTTTACCCCTGCATTACGGTCTTCTTATAAAGGCTTATTTTTCCAAATATTCAGTCTACATTAGTCCTATCAATTCTTTGCACCTACAGAAAGGAAGCATGCTATAATAGAAAGAACATAGCATTCAAAACAAAACAACATGTTCGGTCCCTTCCTTTCATTTTCTTTTTTCTCCCAGAAACTTTAAGCTTGCCTCTTCCCCATTCTAAGCCTTTCTAGACATAGTTAACCCCGAAATGAAGAAGAGAGGTGGTGTGCTGAGCTAGCTCATGCCCAGTCTCATCTCCCATGTGCCTTCTTTTCTTTTCAAAAGACAATGAAGGGGACTGAATTCATGATGAAGTCCCCTGCTCCCCACACTGAGAAAACATGAGCCACAATGTGAGGCAGATGCTCCTGTCAGGATCACATGCTTCAAGCAAGATGCATCCCATATGGCTCAGGCTGAAGACTGCCTGGCCCTCCCCATCTTCTACTGTTAGCGCCCCCCACCATATCCTCCCTTCCCCCAGAATACACTCCAATCTTCCAGCAAGCCGGGCATGAATACACCAGCCATCTCAAACACCCCGGGATTCAGGGAAAGTGTTAAGAAGGAGTGTAAACAATACATACTAATTGCTGCTGTGACATAACTTATAAATCAAATTAGATGGGCCAGAGTGCTGTACTCCTCTTCTCCCCAGCCTCCTTGGGAACACGTTGGGAGAACAAGCATCTCACATAGAGGAAACTGACTTCCAATGAACACCTTTGATATTTCAATAACTAAGCCCCTGGATGCCTTGTGCCAAATGAGCCCTCAGCTCTGCTGAGTGCCAAGGTTCCAGAACATTCTAGGCTGGGTACAGGGAGGAGCCCTGGTCCCGGGGAGGCTGTGGCAGACAAGCCTATCTGCAGCTCCTGTGCTTTTCATTAGCGTTGCAGACTTGAGAATGAGCACTTCAGAATCATCCCTGCCTTAAGAAGAGGCCAGGAAGAAAGGAGGCAGTGAGCTTTCTAAATAACTGTGATGAGGCTTGCTATTCCCTTTTGTTGTGACTGCCCAGGAAATTTCTGTGCCTGGAGCAAAGCAGAAGTTAAATGAACATTAGTTGAGCAAATGAATGAATGAACAAATTAGGAAGAGAATGACTGAGTCTGTTGCAGGCCCCAAATGCCGCAGACCCCAGTTTTGTTCTGTTTTGTCCACTGAGTAACCCAGGAAGCAGAGGGCAGTGGGACAAGTTAGAAAGGAAGGAAATGAGGATGCAATTGACGTGGTGGGGGTGCCTGAGAGGCCTTGCCTTTGCGACTAACAATCCCTAAAGCTGGCTGGATTTAGCAGAATTCAGAAGCAACATGTGACTTTGTTTGGTAAAGTCAGAGTGCAGTGAGGACTAGGCCCTAAGTTTCTGTTTGTTTTTTCCCAAAACTCCCTACTCATCAGCCAGTTCTCTGTAAGTCACTTTCATTCTCATCGTTCTGCCCTCTCAGAGAGTTTCTTCCATGCTGCAAGGCCAAGGCCATGTCTTTTATGATAGAAGCCAGAGACAGCATTGTCAAAGTCATTCACTCAGCAAACATTATGCAGTGACCTCTGCATGCTTGGCACTGTGTTGTGCTCTGGGAATCCATAAATAAATAAAACACAGTCACTGACCTCAGGGAGCTCCCAGTCTAGTGAGGAGATGGCAAGCACACAGGTAACTAGAGTTATTGGCACCCTGCAAGCCTGAATGCCCTGGTTGTCTCTGTGGGACCACATCAGAAATCCTCCCACTGATGGCTCATGTGAAGCCCAGAGAGGACCAGAGGCCTGAGCTTGGAATCCTCTCCTGGCTTCTGCCTAGGACTCTTTGTCCTTCACCAGGCTATTATGCAACATCTTGGCCACCCAGAGGGACCCCAGGCAGTGACACACTGCCTCTTCATCACCTCCCTGCTCGTGAAAACATGTCACAAAGAGCCCCTCTTTCCACAGGGGCACCAGGTAGCATGGCCGAATACCTTAATCTACCCTGGTTTTTTTCCCCCATTGTTTTTGTCTGTATAAATCCAAGGTGCCAACTACCTCTTAGATTGGAGGCCTGCAAGATTCCAGGGAGGGAAATGATGCTGGGAGCAGGGCCATTTGCATGTTTTCATTAACGCAGGCTATGGCTGGCCAGGCTGCCAGCTCCCCTGAATGCGTGTCTTCCTGGGGTGATAGAGAATCAATTGGCCTGATGCAACTTCTGGATCCTTGTTACAGCCCTGGCTTGGGTCCCGTGGAGGCCCTCAGACAGACATCAATAACCTTGCCTCTCATTGCCTTTACTGGCCTTGATGCCATCCCATTAGAATGCACCAATATTTATGTACATTTTAATGGCACTGCCAACAGCAGCATTGTAACAGGGTGGCCAGGCAGGGAGGGGTGAGAGAAGACTGCAGGCTGCGTTTTCTCTCTTTCACTGTGCTTGTTCAATCTACAGGCAGAGGGTTTCTTTCTCACTAAGTCCTTTTCTCTAATACCTGAGGCCTCGGTTTCCGTTACTACCCAGAGGCTCAACACTAATAGGTAAAATTTGTGGCGAATCCATAATAGGAACACACACTATTTTCCATGACTCATTGTTTCGTGTAATTATCACAACATTAAGTAAGATAATGATATTGCTATTTAACAAATGGATAAGTCAAGGCTCAGTGTTGGTAAGCAAATTCAAGGTCACACAGTGGTAAGCAGGTTTACAGGCAAAATTACAAGTTCATATAGGAAGAACCAAGGTTTTGGCTTAGATCTGGGCCAAAGCTATGTCTTTTTATTCTATTACATTGCCATGGATCTTTATAACTCAATAAACATAATACATTTTGATTTGAGTACCTACTATGCGTAGGGTACTGTTACAGGCTCTGAAGTACTGAAGTGATAAAGACAGATGAGGTCTCCGCTTCAGTGTCTGGACATCATAAGAGAGTCAACAAATGTTTAAACAAGAAAATATGACCTGGCGATGAGTGTGCAAAGCAATTATAATAAACCAATGTGAGAGTGAGTGATGGGGTGGCTACTTCTAGATGGGGTGGCCAGGAAAGTCCTCTTGAGAAGGTGACATTCACATTGAGTCATAAATAGCAAGAAGGAGCATTCCAAATGACTCTCAGAAGACACAGCTCAGCCCCCAGATGGGAATAAGCCAGGTGGGTTTGAGGATGGGAGGGAAGGCCCGTGTGGCTGCAGCACAGCAGCTGGGAGGATGAGAGGTGGCGAAGTGGTGCAGAGCTAGGCAGGACTGGATCCTCCTGGCCTAAGTGCCAGGGGAGCCATTCAGGTTTAAGTTTGATTGTGATAACAAGTTGCTGGACTTGATCTGATGTAATTATTTAGTATTCCCTCTGGCTTTGCACAGAGAAGTATTGGAGTGGAACAAAAGAGAAACAGGTGGAGTGAGTTAGGAGACTATTGTGATGGCAGCTGAGGGAAGGATGGAAGTCATTGAAGGAGGAGAGAAGATTGAACACATTCTAAATTGATTTAGGAAGTAAGATACATGAGGCTGGCTGATGGATTGGATATGAGGTGTGAAGCAGAATGACAAATCAAGGAAACCTTCTAGGTTTGGTAACCAATCAACTTGGTGTGTCATGGTAGCATTTGTTAAAATGGAGAGTGGAGAGTGTTGGACGAAGAATTCGTTGGGGTGTTTGACACAGGAAGTCAAGAGTTCTTTGGGGTCATTTTAAACTTGAGATGTTAATTAAACATCTCTATAGTAAGTAGTTGGATAGCACCATGGACAGCATGAAGCTGAGAAGGACATCCAGTCCTATCCACACCTTAACACCCAGCAGCAGAGCAGAACAAGGGGGCTCTGCAGAGCAGACTGGGAAATGCAGACCACAGGTAGGAAGAAAAGCTAGAGAAAGTGATATCAAGGAAGTAGAGAGATCAACGGTTTCAAAATAATGATATGATGATGATAATTATAAGAGGAGGAGGAAGAGGAAGGTAGTAGTAACAACGAAGAACTTATTATGTGACAGGCACAATTGTAAGAGTTTCCTACGTTTCAACTAACTTTGATTCTCACAACAAGCCTAAAAAGGAGATATTGTTATTCTCTTCAAATTGTAGATGGGACTGCTGAGGCACAGAGAGGCTACTCAAAAGTGAAATATCTGGTCTCTCTACCTGCTGTGTTCCTTAACAAGTCAGACCCAGCCCCTTCTTTCCATGCCCTAAATATCAGCTTCAGAGTCTCAAACAGATACTGACTGAGTTCTTGGTAGGTCCTGTCCTTTTTCAGCCCCAAACTTGGTTTATTAATCTCTTTGTCGGTTTCAATGCTCAGATCAGGGGAAGCCTGTTAGCTTAGCTGACAGACAGGCAGCCTGCAGCTGTGGAGAGTAATCAGATTTCTTATTTTTGCTCTACTCTCCAACACAAACCTTTTTCTTCAGGCCCATTCTCTCCCTAGCTGCTAAACCCATCGTGTGATATTCCCACATGCATTTCATTTCAGGGGGGCTATCCCATGCCATCCTGAAACGGCTCCAACTCCTGTATCAAGACTCATCTAAGTCTCACCTCCTCTGAGGGGCTTCCTTGAGAAGAATATTCACATTCATCTCTACAATCCCTCAGAAATTATTTCATATATAATTAATTTTCATTCTTAATTAGGTTCAATTTTGCACTTTGCATTGGCAAAGTAGTTGGGTTCCCATGACATACTTCACGGTCAAAATGCTATTACCAGAGGTGGAAGTAACAACAAATGCAGCAAAATGTATCTGTGGGTGTCAGGAAAGGGAATAAGAGGGATAAAATGAAATTAAATGCCAATTAACCTTGGGGCCGATGCATTCAAGAACAGGGGCCATTGAGGAGAGCCAGGGAAAACATGGTCTGGGTCGGGACACTCCAGGACTGGAAAAAGACCTGTCTCTCTGCCCCTGGCAATGCTTGGGACATGGTCTTGTGCAGCTAGACATGACCCTGGCTGGACCTCCAGAGAGGAGGCACAGGGGCCATCTGGGAATTTACTGGTTCTTGTCACATCCTTCCAAGATGGACCAAATATATTTGTGCATGGCATCTGCCCCAGCAATAGTTAATATAACTGGAGAGTGCTTCAAGTTCCCTTCACCTGTCTTTCCATCTGCTTTGGGTCTGAAATTTGCACACTCAAAGAATAAAGCCTTTAATTTTGCAGCTATAAACAAGTAAGCTCATTTTCCCAAGCACAGTTGAGAGAACTTCGTGAGCAAAGATCAGTCTCACTGAGGGCTAAGCAGGAGTAAGCAGTGGAGAAGTGGCCAGAGGAGTTACTTCCCTGAATGGGACCACTAATGAGGGAGAGAAGAGGTAGATCTCATGAAAGGAGCAGTGGGAGACTTGGGAAGAAGTGTCATGAACTTCACAGGCCCTAGGATAGGCCCTATCTTCCTTCAAGGTGTGCGGACAAACAGACAAATAGGGTAAAGAGGGATTATTTATTACACATTGTTATGTGAACTGGTGAGGACCTATGCAGGGAGCCAACACGACATGCAGGGAGAACCATATCAGTCCTGCTTCACAGAATTGGGAAGAATGTTCACTCATTCATTCATCCAACAAATATTGATTGAACATCTACTCTGCGCGGGCACTGTTCCAGGTGCTTGCAATATGCCATTGAGGAAAACAGACACAGACCTCTGCACTTGTGAAGTTACTTAAGTGACAGGACACAGACAGTAAACTACAAACATGATAAACAGTTGTAAACTATATAGAATGTTAGAGGTAATGAGGGCACAGTCTTTGAAACAAAGAGACTTATTTCCCAAAGCATGATGCGTCCTAAGTACTGCATCATCACACACAATCCCAGCTTGCTTTCTGTTACCTCTCCAGGAGTCTCTGAGGTTGGAGTGGCCACACTTCTCCCTTCTCTTTTATTTCTCAAACAACCTCCACCATCCACCTGTCTCTCTTGTAACCTGTACTACACGTGTGTGGGATACAGAGAAGGTGCTCGATCACGTGTGACATCAAATTAACCATCCGAGTTTAGGAACACAAACTGTCTCCCGACAGAAATCCTCCTCTAAGATGAGCTGTTTACCTGTTTGCCAGGGCCCTAGAGCCCCATCTCCATAGATTATCCCCTGTGCCACATGTGGGAAATGTGGTTATCCAAGGAGACTTGGATGATTAATTTCCTTCCCTCCTCTCAGGTTTCCCAGGAGCCCATCTGTACGCTGTCATTCACAATGCCTCTTCTCCTGGCCATTCCTGAGTCACAAAAGGGATGGGGATGAGGCAAATACTGTGTTCTATGGGTGACTGTTTTAAAATTAGCCACATAGGACTGAGAATGTTTTGATTTAATCTCACGTCTACAGCCCCACCACCCTGAATACACCCAATCTCATCTGATTTGATCTAATTTCCAGCAATGTGTATACAATGCATGAAATGGAGAAGCCAGCCTCCTTCCATGTGTCCAGCACTAGGGATGATGGGCAATAAGCTTCTGTACAATAAAATCATGGACCATGCTGGAGTACATTTCAACTGCTCTCTTGCCCCTAACTTATTCATGTATATAACATCAAATTCTATGAAGACTTAGCTGAAGAATGCCTTTAAATTCAGTATATGTAAAAAATAGAAGAATAAGCCTTCAAAATCCAATGTTTGTATGTACCAGAGTTCTTTGAGGCTTAGCCCCAGGATCCTTTCTCTTCTTATTCATGTTGTATTTCTGTCCAGTTTTACCCATGTCCTCTCTTCAGACACCACCTCTCTGTCAATGGCTCAGAGTCTAATATTTACAATCCAGACTTTTCCTCTCAGTCTTACGACAAAGTACCGTACAGTATCTCAAGGGATATCCCTACTTGGTTGACCTCCAGGCTCTTCAACACCCCACTATCAGAACAAATTCATGGTCTTCCTGCTATCACTTCTGAACCTGGACCTGTTCCATCATTCTTTATCTCACTAGAGATAATACGTCACAACCATTCAGTGGCTCAAGCCAGAAATCCAAGCACTATCACTGACCTCCCTTGTTCTTGCCCCTCATATTCAATCTATCCAAAGTCCTATCAATTTTGCATCCAAGTAAATAAATATTTGAATTTCACTGTTCCCTGTCCAATCAGATTCCACATTGCAACCACAGGAAATTCTAAATGCAAATAGTGCCACCCCTATGCTTAAATTACTCTAGTACTTTTCTGTTGCTCTAAGAATAAATATCAAAATCCTTATGGGCTCAACTGTGTTCTCAAAATCATATGTTGAAACCCTACCCTGCCCAGTACTTGGAATGTGATCTTATTTGGAGATAGGGACTTTAATGAGACAATTAAGTTAAAGTGAGAACATTAGAGTGGGCCCTAATCCCCTATGGCTGATGTTCTTATAAGAAGAGATTAGGGCACAGTCAGGCAGAGAAGGCCATATATAGACACAGTGAGAAGACATCTACAATCCAAGGAGAGGGGCCTCAAAGAAACCAACCCTGCTGACCCTTGATCTCAGACCTCTGGCCTCCAGTACCATGAGAAAGTAAATATCTATGGTTTAAGCCACTCAGTCTGTAGAACTTTATTATGGCAGCCCTGGTAAACAAACACATCTCAACAAAGCTATAACATCCTCTTGGCTTTTGTGGTGGTTTTAAAATATGTCCGTGAATTTTTGACACTCCCCCTTCAAAAGGTGGAGCTGATTCTTCTCCCCTTGGGTGTGGGCTGCACTTACTGGCTCCCCTCTAACAAGTAGAACATGGCAGAAGGGATAAGGTGTAACTTCCAGATTAGGACATAAAAGGAATTAGAGCTTCCCACTTGCTCTCCTTTTTGGATCCCTTGCTCTTGGGGAAGCCAGCTGCCATGTCATAAGAACTCTCAAGGAGCCCAATGGAGAGTCCACGTGGTGAGGACTGAAGCCTCCTGCCTACAGTCATGTAAGTGAGAGATCCTGTACATAGATTCTGTGGTCCCAAATAAGCCTGCAGATTATGGCAGCTCTTGCCAGTGTCTTGACTGCAACTTCAAGAGAGGCCCTGAATCAGAACTGCACAGCTAAGCTGCTCCACAATCCCTGACCCACAGAAACTATGAGATAATAAATGTTTGTTGTTTTAAGGTGCTAAATTCTAGGGAAATTTGTTATGCAGAAATAGATAATTAGTATAGTTTGAGTCTATTCTTCTAGGCTTGTCACTGAATACGTAATTGTTGGATGGATGGATAGATAGATGAATATTAGCCAATATGTGCATAGTAACAAGTCTTGCATTATTTCAGGATTATGCTTCTATTTAGTCTCCTGGCTACAGGATCCTCTGTGAATTTACAAATACTGTTAACCAATCTGTAACTAAACATGAATGAACTAGGCTCAGAAATCTGTACAAGATTTGCTCATTTTATGCCATTAAAAGAGCCTTCCTGTAGTATTTTTCTTTTTTTCAAAATTTAAGAGACCAATCTAGAACAGATAAAAGGGTAAAGCCCCCACAGGTAAATAAGGTAAATGGGTGGGCCAGCTGGGAGTACCATTCCTCCTTTTTACAGCTGTAGGATACAATTAGAGAGGTTTAACATGTGGAGAGTAGGGTGGGCAGGGAGAAAATGGGCAAGGCCAGTCCTCTGGACTGAAGATATAATGGTTGTTCAGATGGTACGCTGCAAATAGTTTTGCCTTAATTGATGAGCCTTGAGAAAGAAAGCCAAATGAAAACATTGGTTACGAATTGGATAATCCTGCCAAGTACAGACAATAATACACATAGCTCAGTACCTGCCTGAGAGAGCAACCTTAGAGGAGAAGGTCCCAACCCATTTTAAAAATTAAATATCATTAGAACTTTGGGAGGCCAAGGTGGGCAGATTACCTGTGGTCAGGAGTTCGAGACCAGCCTGACCAACATGGAGAAAACCCGTGTCTACTAAAAATACAAAATTAGCCAGGTGTGGTGGTGCATGCCTGTAATCCCAGCTACTCAGGAGGCTGAGGTAGGAAAATCGCTTGAACCCAGGAGGTGGAGGTTGCCGTGGGCCAAGATCGCGCCATTGCACTTCAGCCTGGGCAACAAGAGTGAAACTCAGTCTCAATAATAATAATAATAATAATAATAATAATAATAATAATATCATAATTTTAAATGAAAAGAAATGCTTTTATATCCAAGAGTTTATTAAGTCAAACTATTTAGCTGCACTTACGCTGGTTTGCCCTAGTTTAAATTTGTGTTGTTTGTGAGTGTAGCTTATGAATAACATTTCTTTAAAAGAAAAAACAACAACCAGAAACCTGTTTATCCCAAGCCTCTTTATCTCAGGCTATTTTGCATGTATATGTATGTACATATATCTGTAATTTCTCCCTAGGACCAGCAAAGTCAGGCTTGAGAAGAGCTTTTATTCATTATTTAATAAAGGAAAGAGCTTTAACTCAAACAAGAGCAAGGTGGGGAGGGGGTGGGGGCAGAGCATCCAGGCTGCAGTGAAAGAGGCTGGCCAAGAGAGAACATTTTTATAAACAGTCTCTTGAGATAAAATCCTGAACAAAGAGCAACAAACAGCTCCTTTCTACGTCTTTTTTTTTTTTTCTTTCTTTCTTGAAGCTCCTGACAGACTCAATTCTCTTCCTGCATAATCTCCTCTCATTTTTTTCTGGAGCAATGTCAGTGTTCTGAATACAGAAATACATCACCACTTGTTTTCCCTTAGGGTTGCTCCTTCCTGTGGCTACAGGCAGAGCCTGGAAAGTCCCCACCCAGCCCCCAACAGGCTGACTGTGCCTTCTGCCTCACTCCCAGCCCCATTGTTTCCTTCTTTAATGCACTTTGATTTCAAGTCCTGCAACTGTTTACTCCTATGGACCCTTCCCCTCACCTGAGATGGGTTTCCATGATCTAATTAGTTCTGCAAGAAGCAAATGGTGGCTGATATTCAGCCTCAGTTCCACTTGGGAGGGCACAGGGGGACTCGGCCCATGCCATGGGCCCGATTCAAGCCCAGCCAACCCTCCTGAGTCCCCACCACACGTTAGGCCCCATGCCAGCACCATCCCATGTGAGCCTCACAATAACCAGGGGAAGCAGGACACTCCCATCCTCATTTTGCAGATAAGGGGACTAAGGCTCAGAATGGCAGCTTCGTTTTTGTGGAAGGAGTCCTGACTTCAGAGTCAGCCCTGCCTTTCCATCATGAGAACTCTCCGACTCTACCCGTGTGTTTCTTGCCTTCCCCACTAAAATATTCCCCCTGAGAACATCCTTTTGCAGTCTGAACCTACCCTCTGTGTTTCTCTCATTAGCTGGACCCTATTCCCCCCTTTAACTTCCACTCATTCTGTAATCCAATTACTATGTATTGTGCACCAGTGTGTGGGCAGGGACACTACCCTGGTGGCACAATCTAGGTTAGGAAGACAGACAACGAGCAGTCAAACACACCACGAGTCAGGTGGCACTCCGTACCGAGTAAGAGAATGCACTGAGCAGGGTACAGAGGATAGAGTGCCAGGGATGGGGGAAAGTCTTTGCCCTTCCATATGGTGGGACCAGGGAGGCCAAATCGAAAAGGTGACACCGAAGAGCAGACGTGAAGGAACTGAGGAATTCAGCAGTGGGGAAACAGGGTTCTCTGTAGAGGGGACAGTGAGTGCAAAGGTGCTGACATCTTTGGCGTGTCCAAGAGATGGTGAGGAGACCAGCGGGCAGGGGCAGGGTGGTCAAGGAGGATTGATGGGTGAGGCTAGAGTGGAAAGAGCAAAGCCAGTGGGAAATAAGAGGTGGTGTTGGCCAGGTGCGGTGGCTCACACCTGTGATCTCAGCACTTTGGGAGGCAGAGGCACGTGGATGGCCTGAGGTCAGGAGTTCGAGACCAGCCTGGCCAACATGCTGAAACCCCATCTCTACCAAAAATACAAAAATTACCTGGGCGTGGTGGCAGGCGCCTCTAATCCCAGCTACTTGGGAGGCTGAGGCAGGGGAATCACTTGAACCCAGGAGGCGGAGGTTGCGGTGAACCAAGATCATGCCATTGCACTCCAGCCTGGGAAACAAAAGCGAGACTTTGTCTAAAAAAATAAAAAATAAAAAATAAAGGTAGTGCTGGCAGTGATGGGAGGCAGAGCCTGTGGGCCTTGTATCATAACGACTTTGGTTTTTGCTCTAAGTGAGCTAGAAAGTTATGGGAAGGTTGTCAGCAGAAAAACAATATGATCTAATTTGATCACTCTGGCTGCTGTGTTAACAATAGACTGGGAGTGGGGAGGCAAAATCAGAAGGAAGCAGGAAGACCAATTAGGAGGCGCCACAGCAGCCCAGGCACAAGGTGATGGAGACAGGGGAAGTGATAAGAAGTGGTTTGATTTTGGAGCTGCTTAGAAAGTGGAGTCAGCAAGGTTTGCTAATGGCGTGGATGCAGGATGTGAGAAAAAGGGAAGAGTCCAGGCTGACTTCAAGATTTTGGCCTGAGTAACTGGAAGAATGGAGTCACCATTTTGGAGAAGGAGAAAAATGGTGAAAGAGAGAGGAGTTGTTTGAGGAAAGAGAAAGTGAGAAATCATATGTAGGAGAGTGAATGGACAGGAAAGATAGAGTGGCACTGCCCACCAGAGCAGAGGGCTCATTTGAGCTTTGTGGCCGTAAGTTTAATGTAAAATCATGGATTTTTTTTGTTCCTCTAGCCATTTTCAGTTGCATTCGTGTGAGTGTGGAGTAGGTGGAGAGTTGGCTTTAACTGAGGCTGGAGATTTGCCAGCCAGTGCAATGGGAGAGTGAATGCACTGATGCATGGGAGAGATGATAATAATCAGTGAAAGCTAAGCAGGCTAAGGAGGGCAAGGCAAGATGGGGAGAGGGACAGTTAAAGTTGGCAGGCAGGATCGATGGGCTGTCCATTTTGGTAGGTGGGAGACTTGTTGGAGTGGGGACACAGAGGAATAAGCTGGATAGACAGAAGGTGGTGGTGGTCAGAGACTGAAAGACTTACAGTAGAGATTGTGGAAGGGGCACAGAAACAGTAGCAAAAGGTTCAAAGGTATGAGTATGGAAATAAGTAATGCCCAGGAACATCTCTAATATTTCCATACCTTGGCCTCAGCTCCTTCTCTTCAGCTTGTGTGCATTTCCAAGAATCCTCTCCCTGATATTTATATGATTAATTGATACAAACTTGACTCCTATTCTCCTCCCCATTGGCCTCCACTTGTGTTAGTCTGGGTGCTACAAGAAGCAGAAGGATTAAATACACAAGACTTTCATTAAGGGAAGTATCTATGTGAGAGGGAATGGGGAGGGAGTGGGTAAGGCTGGGACAGCTGCGGGACCACCATGACCACAAGCAAAGGAGAAAGAGGGAGGAGGTTGGGTGAAGCATCCTAGATTGCCGTGCAGTCCAAGGAAGGCTAGAAGGTTCAGCAAGGCAGTCAGTAAATCCTCTAGCTAAAGGTAACTGTCAGAGGAGTCCCCGTCCCAGGAACAGCCCTCTCTTGGCGTCCCTGACACATTCAGTCATGGCTGAGCTAACACAGCATGGGTTTCACAGTTCAGAAGCTTTGCCCCATGGTCAATTATGTTACCCATAATTAGAGTGATATGAAGCACCTTCTGACACATGCCACACTATTGCAGCTGTGGGACCAAGCTCAGGAGTGAGGTCACTCCTCTTAAATTCACTGCCCTGAGCTTTTTAGCCCTTTCCTAAGATCTGGGTGCTGAGATTGTCTTGAGAGAAGCACGTAGGCAATATGCAGCCCCCTTGGTTTCCTTCACACATAGCGGCACTCTCCACACTGACTTAACTTCCGAGAAGTTTCTGTGCCTTTGGAGAGTGCGCAGTGTGCATACCCACTGACAAGTTCATGTCCAGCCTCTACTGTTAAAAGAGGCATGAGCACGGGGTCTGCGGGAGCTGAGCTTGGAGAGGATGAGGGCACAGTGTTCCATATATCAGGTGACCACGGAGGTAGAATCAGGGGCCCTCTTGGGGCCCATTTTTCACTCCTCTGCTGACACTAGCAGACTCCAGGTCTCCACTGAAAGGCTAATTTCTTCCATCCATTTGGCATTCTTCATGTCCCACATGAAGAATTCTCTGTCCCACATTTTCTACACATTGACACCTGAAAATTCAGCCCTCACAAAACCTTACCTCACTCAAAGGCTTTGTCCTCCTCCCCAAGCCTGATTTCTCAGGCCTGCCATCCAAATAAATATCCATCTTCAGCCCCTGCCAGTTTGCACTTTCACCACAAAAGACACCCTTAACTTCCCTTTGCCTCTGCAATTCCTTTCACTCCACGCCCCTCCACAAGGCCTAGCATGTCATTTTTGTTCTACCTCTCAAATTCCCTGTCCCTTTATGCCTGCTGCCAAAACACTGGTTCATGCTCCAGTTATTTCCCTCCTCAACACAATCTATTGCTTTTTGCCTTTGCAGTTTCTTTTTTCATTTTCATTTTGTTTCCTTCCCTACACATTCTCCCTCTTGCTGTGCTCCTGCCTCTCATAATTCCTGTTCCTGCTCTCTTTTCTTCACCATCAAAATGGATCTCACAGATCCACTTGCCCCACCCAGCATTTCTTCTCATGGTGGCCTTGAATAAGTCCCTAATGCATTACCCTCAAAATAGTCTTCTCCTAAAAAAACAAAACAAACAAAAACACCTTCCAAAGACAGGGCCATTGACAGTAAAGTCTTAGTCCAACAAGTCCTTGGTTCCTCAAGCCCAGCTGACTGGCATAGTCCACACTGGATGCATCCACAACAAGTGGGGCTTTTGGAGACTAGGGATGAGATTAGAGTTGAGAAAATAATAAAGTGGAATGTGGCTTCTATGGGGGAGGGAGAGTTTCTCAAATTTACCCCCTAATGAGTGGCTGAGCCAGAACCCAGATATAGTGACACTCAATTCACCATTCTTTCCATTGTATTAACAATGCTTCTGATTAAGAAAAAATTCCAGCACTAGATGAGAGCAGGGTTTTCAGCCACTCCAGAGAGTTGGAGGAGGAGCAGCACCAGGGAGCTGGTTACAAATGTAGCCTCTGGGCCCCAGCCAGACCTACTGAGTCACAACGTGCATTTTAACAGGATCTCCAGGTGATTTGCATGCACATTAAAATAGAAGAAGAACCAATTAGAGAACCTAAGCCGCATCTCCTTTCTCCAGGTTAGAGGCTCCAGAACACAGATATTTGGCAGTCAATTTGTAGTGGAGTGCAAAGAGCTCTCTGTAACACAATAGATGCTGAATCAATTTTATTTACTGACAGATTGATTAAACAGTCTTGTCCCTTAATTATTTTTGTCTTCTATAGAGGGCAAGTCAAATTACTTATTTTCCAGAGATTTTTTTCCAAAGGAAGATACTCTAAATGTGACTCTGAGACACATTCTGTGGTTATTGTATCTTCCATGTGTGCTAAATGACCACACGCTGAGACCCGGCTCTGCAGTTTAGGAGCCTGCGCTTGGTGAGGAGCAGCAAGCAAATGTGGGTAAATCACAGAGGCATCTCCTTAGCTCTGCCCTGCCCACTGAGACGCCTGCTCGGTGCCCCAAGCTATTTTTAGACTGACATGCCGCCTCTGGATTGTCACCCAGCCAGGATTCTTTGTGCTCCAAAGAAAGAGAGCCCCAGAAACATTGATTTTTGGATCCATGAGCACCTTCCAGCCTCCAGACCCACAGACAGAAAGAAAGGCATCCTTGGCAGGTGCCAGGTACCTCGGACCCAGCCTCTTGGTAGATTAGGGACAGGAAAACGAATATGGGGAGTGGGCAATGTCTGGTTATCCCATGCTGAAATGTGGTAAAGGGTCAGAACACACTGGAAACAATCCTAGGCACAGCAGGTGTGTGTGTATATACAGAGCAGTTACCAAAAAGAGCTTCAAGGAAGAAAATATTTCCATCCGAATGGCAGTGTCTGCACTACAGTGATGAGATTTGGGGTTAGATGTGGGTGCACCTGCCCAATATACATAGAAAAACATCTGGAGCCATTAAATGTTCCACATTTGGGGAATGTTCTGGATCAATACCAAATGAGGATGTAGATATCTTTCTGCTCAGGGTAAAAATGTGCTTGAAACACGTAAAATCCTTTGAATCTGCCACCATTTGAAAAGCACAGTTATTCCTAAAGTTTTCAGTTTGCTACCACAGACAGTTTCCTGCTCAAATATAGTAATCCAAAATATCCATCTATAATTCTTAGCATCTGCTCTGTACAGAACACCATATTTCGACATTCCACGAACATTTTTTAAATAAAAGAAGGAAGGAAAGAAGTAAAAAAAAAAAAAAAAAAAAAATGGAAGGGAGGGAAGACCAAAATAAGTATTCTCTGAGAGTAGTTTTTTCTCTGATAGGCTAATAATATATAAATGTTAAAAATATTTACATTGGCAGATTCTTATGTTGGTTAATTGATAGTCTACATATTTTCAGAAGGGTGTTGGCAAAAGCAGGTGAAAACAATTAGTAATGCAACCATTATAGATCAATTTACTGTAAAGGTTAATAGCTCTTTGTTTTTCATAAGATCTCTACTAACCCTTCTGTGAACTGTGATTTTCCTTTGCACTCTTTGCAAACTTTAATAGTTTTTCCTATACCTAGCACAGTTCTTGGTTCAGAGGCATCATTCAATTAACAAAAGCATTCAATGAATGAGCAAATCAATGTTTATGTTTCTATGAAAACTGCCTAAATGTATACAAGAATATTTGAATTTTATGTAACCTGCATTTTACAGCTAGAGCAGGGCCTAGACTCAGTTAACACTTGGCTATACTGATGATTTTAATTAATATGTAAATAATGATCATTCACCAAAGAAATAAGAACAGAAGCACTTCTTAAACTACTAATCAATAAACCACCCAATAGAAAAATGAGCACAAGATATGAAAAAGTAAATCACAAAAAAGAAAATATAGATGACCAATAAACATAGAAAAAGATGTTCCCCAAATGAGCAATCTGAAAGTGCAAATTACAACACCCAGAAGACACACCATGTTTAACCCATCAGATGGGCAACCGTCAGATAAAATGGCACAGAGTATAGGGGAATGGGCTCTGAAGTCAGGCAGAGTCTAAATCCTGGCTACCACTTGCCAATGTAGGCCCCAAGACAAGGTTCTTAACTTCATTAAGCCTGCAGAGGGTTAATAACATTAACACCCACCCGGTTGGGTTGTTACAAACATTGAATTATTTCATACACATAAAGCACTCAGAACATGCCAGACAGAAAGTAACTGCTTGACAAATTTAGCATCAAATGTTGAAAATCATGGAGAAGCAGATACTTTCATATACTGTTGGTTAGATTACAAACTAATACAACCACTTTGGAAGGTAATCCAATGGCTTCTATCAAAATTAGAAGTATGCATATCCTATGACCCTGCAGTCGTTTTGAGTATCTGCTCTTGAGAAACACATATATTTGTTTCATTCTCATGCTCACTGCAGCATTATATGTAATAACAAATACCTAAAAAATTATTAAATAGGGGAATGGCTAACTATGGTATAAATACGAATATTATGTTATGGTTTAAAATAATAAGGTAGATTTCTAGTTACTGATGTGGGATGGTCTCCAAGAGTTTTGCTGAGTGAAAGTAGCAAGTAGTTGCATAATATATAGAGCTGTGATATTGCTCATGTCAAACTTACATACAAAACCATATATACATGGTTTTTAGTATATATTGAGTATATATGTATAATATATATTTGAGTGTGTGTGTTTGTGTGTGTGTGCATATACTCAGTGGAGAAGCATTGGTATTATATTATGCATGGTAGTCAAAGAGGACTTTATCTCTTTGCGTTATTTTATTTTTTACAATGCATTCCTCTATTGTTTATATAATTAAAATGTAGTAAAGGGGAATGGAGAGTTAATGTTTAATGGATACAGTATTTCAATTTGGGATGGTGGAAAAGTTCTGGAAATGGATAGTGGTGATAGTTGCACAACCATGTAGATGTCCTAATAAGTACACTAAACTGTACACTTAAAAATGATTAAAATATTAAATTTTATGTTATGTGGATTTTGCCATAATAAAAGACTTGTGACTTAATCGAAAATTCTTTGTACTACAACATGTGACAAGAGGAAGACTTTAGTCAAAGGTTTAGTCTGTGCCACAGAGTACAAAACTTGATGAGATTTAATTTGAGTCTTTAAAGACATGCAGGATTTGGATCTGGAAATCTTGGTGGACAGAGCATGGAGAAAGAGAGGCATTGGGGAATGGGGCATCTGCCTAGAGAAGGATAGTCTGGAAAAAAGATGGGAAA
Source organism: Rhinopithecus roxellana (assembly GCF_007565055.1). Classification (NCBI taxonomy): domain Eukaryota; kingdom Metazoa; phylum Chordata; class Mammalia; order Primates; family Cercopithecidae; genus Rhinopithecus; species Rhinopithecus roxellana. The sequence continues at coordinate 125,662,842 of NC_044556.1, forward strand.
CAAAATTAGGTAGATATTCTGTGTGAAGTCAAGCAGTACCCCATTGCTGGAACTTGGCACTGATCTGCCAGGAGAAAAGGTAATTCCCCCAGCTCCTCCTTCCCCCTTTCTCCAGTCAAAAGCCCTCCAGAGATGCTTTCCCCAATGGGGAGGATCAGGGGAGGTGATGCAGAAGGAGAAGAAAGGGTCATCAAAAGTAGAATCTCCTAATGGCTTGTATTTTTGCTGCAGCAGCTCCTCCTTCAAAGAGCTTCCATGCACCTTGAGGGAGCTTGATTTCCTTCTGAGAATATGCCTTTCAAGTAGATTAAAAACTATTTTCATGAGTTGCGGCTGTTTACATGCAAACCTGTCATTCAGATGATGTGTGCCTTCACAGACGCCCACAGAGGCTTATCAACGGCTCCCTTCTTTTTTGGGATAATTTCCTTTAGGTTCCTATGCAGTGTGTCTGGGCAGGGGAGGGAAGTGAGGGGACGGGGGATGTTTTGTTTCCTCAACAAGGTGAAAGCAGAGATGCAAAGAAGATAAGGGAGGTGGGGCTAGAGCTAGAGTCCAGAGCTAGAGTCCAGGGCTAAGGGCAGGAGGGTCTCAGCCATGAGCATCTGGTGTGAGCTCTCCTTGAGACAGGCAAGGCTCACCCTTGCCTGCAGATATGATGACTTCCTATAGTACCTGGTTCCTGCCACCCGTTCTTCAGTATTGAGGCCATGCTGTCAGAGAAAGAAAGACTTTTTCTAGAGAAGAGCAGGCTGACTTCAGGAAATTGAAGGAGGTATAATAAAGCCTTGAACTCAGCCACTGTAAACCCCAAATTCTAGAATAAATTTTAAAATGTATGCTGAATTGAATTTTAGGTTTTTTTATTTTGTCAAAAATTAAAAAGGAAGAAAGACATTAATAAACCACTGTGATCTAGAAACTACATTGTTTTCTAAGACTTATGAAATTAAATGTAAGTGTTCTCTACACTGAAGATTGGTCTAAATTCTAGATAGATAAAGATATGGTTTATAAGCCTTTGGAAAGAAATAGTTGGTGCATTCAAAGCAGCATAAGACAAAAATAGATGCCAAACCAATGGTGTGTGTGTGTGTGTGATGTGTGTACCTATGTGTGTGCATATGTATGTGTGTACCTGTGTGTGTGTGTGTATGCAAGTGTGTGTGTATATTTGGCTGAAGTAGTTATACTGGTTTTAGGTAAATGCCATATTATAATATATCCATACCAGATGCTGTGGATCCAATGTGTCTTGATTTCAGCAAGACTTTTAAAAGAATGTCTCCTGAACAAAATGGAAAAACATGGTCAGGATATTAACAAATATAGGCCGACAACAACATTGCCCCAAGATTATAACTTATATAAATCTAGGTTTCTTCATGTATATAAGAAACAAGTTGAACTAGATATCCATTAAGTTCTTTTCCACTTCTTCAGCCTGTGATTGTATTACTTCAAGGAAGTTCTCAGAAGATATTTCCCAAGATTTTTCAAGGCCCAGTTCTGAGATGTGCTTACAAAGCCGGAGAAGACAGCAAGGGGAAATACACTTATGGCCTAGAGGATAGAGTCAGCATTCAGAGTTACCCCCTCCACCCCCGCCAACCCCCAACCAAAGTCAATAACACCGTCGTTTGATGTCAATGAGATAAAATGTAACAGAATAAAGTTTTGATTTAAAACACTCATTCCATAAAGTCAGCATATCAGAGATCTATCTTGGTAGTGGTTTGGATAAAGAAGTCACAGAGATTTAATCAACTTTAAATTAAGCACCAAATATCAGAATGGTATGTGTCAAGCCTGGGTGCAAAGGAGAACTTGGTACAGGCTAGGCTGTATTAACAAAATATGGGGTCCAAATCCAATGGCATCATTACCCCCACTCCATATTCTGCCCTGAATTTGGAGTATTGGGCACCATCCATTAAGAAGGACATTAACGAGCCAGAAAGTGTCCAGGGAAGAGGAAAAGATGACAGGAAGACATCTTAAAAGTGTGTGGTAAGGACCAAGGTCTCCTCTGGCCGCCTCCACCCACTGGCCTCCTTGCTGTCACCCTTTCCACCCAGCTGAGCTCTTTCCCAGCATCTCTTCAGCGTGGATGCCAGTTCTTGCTTGAAAAAACAGGATAGAAACACACCATCTCCTGAGGGAATCACCTTCTGATGGGCCTATTGCAAATTTCTTCTTTACCGTGAATGGAAATCTCATTCCCTATGACCCTTCCATTCACTGGCCCAGATTCTATCACTCTGGGCCAGTGCAGGTAAAATCTAATTCCCCTTCGACATAAATAGCCCTTCAAATAAGCCAAGAGAAGAGACAGTTACTACCTCCTTACCCCCCAAAAAACCCTTCCAAGTAAAACTGGTCTGTTTTAAAAGGTGAATCCTCAAGACCCTTTTGTAGTTTTTTGTCCTCCGTGTGTCCTGGAGATAAGGCCTGACTGGGATTCCTCCCCGCTTACACAGGTCAGAAGCAGCCATGAGTGGTGAGAAGCTCACAGTGATGTGACCTCGTTGGTATTGCATCTGGCCTGTCATCCAGGGCCTACAGTCTTAGAACGTGGAGTGATGACTCCTAAATGTGACTTTTCTGATACCTTAGGGTTAAAATTCTCAAAACACTCTTTTATCTCACATTAGTTTCAGAAATAAACATATGCCCCAGAGCACTTTAAAAACACTATCAAAATTCCAGGTCTCAATTCCAAACAAGCAGAAATCATTGGCTCATTTTGCAATTTTTCTATGTCCAAAATACCTCAATAATCTCACATTTTCTTAATATACTCTGAATGTTATGTGGATTCCTATTCTATATCTGACAGCCGTTTATATATTTTTAAATGCTGCTGCTGGTATTACTACATATTTCCATTTATCGATATTTATTTGAGTGCCTATTTTGTGCATGATACCTTGAAATATATGACAAACAAAAACAAAATAAAAAAACCATAGTGAATTTATTCAGACCGTGGTATGAAATGAAATCCCAAATTTATAAAGAAACACTGAGCTACAGACTGCCCAAAAGGTAGTTTGGCTGATCTGCCTTTAGAGGGTTACAGGATTGGAACCCATCCTCCACCAATCCCACTTTTTCACAGGCCTGAAAAAGACCAGGAAGTGCTGCTGGGGTGTCCTCATTGGTATTTTACAGGCTCTTTTTAAAACCCAACTTATTCAAAGTAAATAAAATGTTACTTGTGTAAGTAATTAATCAGAAATTACTCGGAAGGTTTATTATGAGGCCAATAGTAGGCAATCTCCTGAGGCACTCAGCAAACTCTCTCTCTCAGTAAATAATTATTTAAGTTAAAATTATTTACTAAATTAAGTCATTCCTTTTGTGATATTTCTGAGACTTCAAGTAATTGCCTAGGTTTGCTTTAGTTTGGTGTTTTATAAAGAAAAAACAGGGCTACATAATGAATTAACTGTGCAATTAACTATAAATTTAGCACTTCAGAAACACATTTTAATGACTAGGAACAGGTACAAAGAGCCGTGTGTGTGTGTGTGTGTGTGTGTGTGTGTGTGTGTGTGTGTGTGTATTTAAACCTAGGTGTAATTTTCCATCTTAATGCAGCCAGGCTGGGAAAGTGTCAGCACAGCATAACTTATTACTTTCCATTTACAGAGAGTCAGCAACATGGAAAGCCCATTTTAGGCAGAGCCATAGCCACAGGCCTCTGCCCTGGGCTCATGGTGAGAACTGCTTTGGCCTTGAGGCAGGGCTACCTCCTTCCTTTCTCTGTTGAGCTCCCACCAAAAGGACAGGCTCTCCAGGAGAAGCCTTCCCTGTACCCTCCTGGGGTTTGGAGAATAATGATCTGATGCCTAGAGCTTCCTCCCTTTCTCCAAACCAAGACTCTTCCTTGTTATAATTATGGAGAGAGAAATGATGAAAAGTAGGGTCTGGGTTAATGAAAACTTTTAATTAGCTGGTTGTTGCTGTTGCTGTTGTGTTCGTAATTTTTAAGAGTATAGTGCAAATCACTGGATTTTTAAAAGCAAAAAAAGAAGCCTGAATTAATCTCATCGAACATCTGGACCATGCAAGAGTATATCCTTGCACTTTATGATTTTCCACACACTTTTGGGTTTATAGTCATGTAACAGGAAGGAAGCATCTACCATGTGCCAAGCACTTGGCTTCTTTCCACAACGCATGGAATAAAAGGATGTGCCTCTGTGTGTGGAGACAGACATCCACCTCCTGACCAGTCATCAAGACTGGCCACTGCGATGCTGACAGACAAATGAACCATGGACTTGGTGGTGAGATGATACAGGGGACACACTTCAGGCCTTAAGAAGGAAACCTTCCAGGCACCAACCAACCATTTCAGACAAATGGAGTCTGAGTTCATTTTGGAAGAACTTTACAGGAGGAAATTTTATTTGCATTTTCAATTGTTCATGTTACTTACAGTTAATCAATCTGTGATATTGTCAAGCACTATGAGCCGGCTCTGGAGGGGAAAAGGAGCTTACAGTCTCATAGACATCTGAGATATAAACAAATGTCTCAATATGCACACAAACACCCCCATGTGCCAAGCACTGGGGTCCTTCAAGCATGTTATCTCTTGTAATCCTCACGATAGCGCCATGATATTGGTGTGGTGAGTGTCGCCCCCTGGGGGAAGATGAAGGCCTTTGCATGAGATGCCCTTGGCCTACACAGATGAATCTTAGCTGTTGCCCTCTATTTGTTCGGTGCTCCCCAATGAAGGTGATATACAAGGCCTCCTCCACTTCTCCATCTCTTGCTTCCTGTGGAGGGATGCCGAAAGGACTCACAATGTGTGGAATGTGCTGATGTGCCTTGTGTGTAGCTTCTTTGTAACAGCCAGAATTGGGCTTCCTCCCTCGTTTTCACACACACACACACACACACACACACTTCCAACAAGGAGAAATCAGGAACTTATTTAAAATGCTGTCTAGGGCACATTCTCTACCTTTGCTTCAAACATAAAGAACAAAGTTCAAATGAGCTCCCCCAATCCCCCATTTATTAATTAGGTTTCTGTAGTTAGTTGCTCTGGTACAATTGCTAAAGGCAGGAAAGTAAAACACGTGTGTTCTAAAAAAAAAATCATTTTGGCAACAAGGGTTAAAATAGAAAAGTTTGGATCTTCACCCTATGTAGACACATTTGTTAGCCAGAATGCTCATTCCCCTAACAGGCCAAACAATTAAGCTATCACATGCTCAGTGACATCTCTTTTTGCTCCTAGACATTGTGTTGTGGTACACAAACTTGCTTTCTGTTCCCATGCCAACTCCAACGGCTTTTGCTTAGCCCTTCTTGGCCTCTTCACAGCATTTGATCCTACTGAGCACCCTACTGCTTCATTCCACAATATCCCTAGCACCTCCCCTATGCCAGGCACTCTGCTTGGTGTTCAGACATGATCCCCATCCTCAGAGAGCTCAAGGACTATCAGGTGATGCCAACATCACTGAAACTCATTCTAATGCAAAGTGAGGATGAGACAGATGTGGGTCAAGATTACAGTGGCAGGGCTTCAAAGCCATGTTAGGGATTTGGTAGATTATTCTAAGAGCAATGAGATGCTATTGATGGGTTTTCATAGGAAACAGTATCATTGGGCTTGCATTATTCACGGGTCACTTAGGTTATGTTAAAATAAGTAAACAAAACACCATTAGAGTGAATGGATTGGAGTGTGACAAGAGGAGCCCCTGGAAGATCATTCAGGGAGCTACTGCCATTGTTTAGGAAAGACAGGATGGCTGCCAGGCCTAGAGTGATGGCAGAGGAGAAAGAAAATCATGGAGGACATGGGGAATGCATAGACATGGGAAGGGAGGGACCTGAGATGGTTTTCTAGCTCCTAGCTGGACAGTGAAGCCTTGCCTGAGCAGTGGGGGTGGAGTAGACTGTAAATGGTGGGGATGTTGATTTCTGTCCTGTTTATGCTGGGCATGAGGTCCCTGTGAGGTCTCCCAGGGGAGCTTCTAAAAAGTGTCTATAGGGCCGGGCGCGGTGGCTCAAGCCTATAATCCCAGCACTTTGGGAGGCCGAGACGGGTGGATCATGAGGTCAGGAGATCGAGACCATCCTGGCTAACACAGTGAAACTCCGTCTCTACTAAAAAAATACAAAAAACTAGCCGGGCGAGGTGGCGGGCGCCTGTAGTCCCAGCTATGTGGGAGGCTGAGGCAGGAGAATGGCGTGAACCCGGGAGGCAGAACTTACAGTGAGCTGAGATCCGGCCACTGCACTCCAGCCTGGGCGACAGAGCGAGACTCCGTCTCAAAAAAAAAAAAAAAAAAAAAAAGTGTCTATAGCTCAGTGACCTGCGCTGGAGTGACATATTTGGGAGTCCTGGCCCTATGGTTGATAGCTGAAGCCATGGGAATATGAGATCACGTTGGGAGAGAGTGCAGAGTGCCAAGTGAAGAGGCCCTCTGTGTAGAGCCCTCCAGACAGTCCTCTTAAGTCCCACCAGTTACCCAGCCCTATCAATTATTCCCTTAGCAGTTTCCTCAATCTGCCCCCTTTCTTTCCCACTTCCACTCTCCAAGCTTAGGCCCTAACCACTTTTTAAAAAATCACTTTTTTAAAATGACTGCAACAGTCTGGTCTCAGGAATCTCACTCACTCCCTTCTATTTACCTTTCTCATCATTGCCAAACTCATTTTCCTAATGCTTGGCTCCTGTCATGTTGTTTTTCTTCTCCAAAACCTTCACAGTCTTCTCATTTCCTGCACAATAAAGCATAATTAGTTCACCCGGATGCAGAGCCTTCCATACGATGGGTTAGCTGACACAGGCGTGCCTTCGCTGCTGTCCTCTACCTGTTCTGTGCTTCCCATCAAAGGTGATATATGGGACTTCCTCCACTTCTCCACCTCTTACCTGCTATGGAGGAATGCTGAAAGGACTCACGATGTGTGGAATAAGAGGATGTGCCCCTGTGTGGGGAGACAGACATCTACCTCCTGACATTGATTTCTCCCTAGTCTTTAAGACAGGCAATACACACAAGAAATAAGTAGACTATATACTGTGACAGAGGGTGATAAGTGCTGTGTAGAAAGAGAGCTAAGTAAGGAGACTGGGAGTGCTGGGGGTGTGATTTGCTATAAGTTCACCAGGGTAGGCTTCACCATGAAGGTGCCATTTGAGCAAGACTTGGGGAGATGAGGGCTGAAGCATCTCACCCCTGGGGAAAGAGTGCTTCTGGCAGGGGGACACCAAGTGCAAAGCCCTAGGCAGGAGCATGCCTGCCACGTTCAAGGAACAGGAAGGAGGCCAGTGTGGCAGGAGTGGAGTGAGAGAGGGTACAGGGAGTGGGAGATGGTAAGAGGAGTAACAGCAGGAAGGAGTCAGATGGAGCAGCACTCAGATCACCCCAGTGGAAGATTCGGAGCAGGGGAGTGATTTAACTTCTGCCATAAAAGCAGCCCTCTGGCTGCTGCAGAGTATGCCACAAAGGGTACGGGCAGGAGTGAGGGGCTGGGGAGAAGGCTACTGCAGTAGCCCAGGCAGAGGACTATGGCCTGGCCCACCACAGCGGCAGCACTGGGAGAGGTGATGGGAGTGGCTAAATTCTGAATAGATCTCACAGATGTGGAAACAGGACTTAAAGATGGAATGAATGCAGAATCCATGAGAGAGTGAGAGCAGTCGAAGTTTTTGGTATGAGCTCTGGGGAGGAAGGGACTGTCGTTTGAGTTGGGAAATTGTCATTGAGTTGTGGGCAGGGCGTGTCTGGAGGATAGAATATAAGTTCAGTTTTGAACTTGCTAAATGTGTGATGTACATTAGACATTCAGGTGAAAATGCTGTGTGGCCAGTTATGTACATGAATCTGCAGTTCAGGAGAAAGGTTGGTGCTACAGATAGAAATTTAGATTCAGATTATAAAGACTTTCCTCTATAATAACAACCATAAAAAGTACTCTCCCCTCTTCTCATCACCACCATCACTTCTACCTCACTAGGGATAACAGCTATGTGCCAGGCACTGTGCTAATTATTTTACTCATATTACCTCATTTACTTCCCATAACAACCCCATGAAGCAGCTATCAGAATTCCCATTTTTACAGATGAGGCATCTTAGGCTTTGAGAACTTGCATATCTTGCCCACGCTCACACAGCTGGAAAGAACTTCATGCTTCATGCAGTGAAGATTCATTAAAAAAATTGAGAATAACACCATCAAATGTTCATTTTAGATGAATTGCTCTGAGGATACCATAGCAGCTAGAATAGGATGGTTTGAGACCAGTGAGGAGACCATTGCAATAACTCAAGAGTCCAAGCAAGAGGTGACATAAGACGAACTCAGGCTGTGGCTGCAGGAATGGGAAGGAAGGAATAGGATCCAGGAGTTACTAGGCAGCAGGACAAGGCTTGGGGGCTGATAGGGTTTGGATATTTGATCCTGTCCAAATCTCATATTGAATTGTAATCCCCAATGCTGGTGGTGGGGCCTAGTGGGAAGTGTTTGAATCATGAGAGCAGATCCCTCATGAATGGTTTAGGCCATTCCCTTGGTGATAGGTGAGCTCTCAGTCTGAGTTCACATGAGATCACCCACTCTCTCTCTCTCTTGCTCCTGCTCTGCCATGTAAAGTGCCTGCTCCCCCTTTGCCTTCTGCCTTGATGGTGAGCATTCTGATGCCTCCTGAGAAGCTGAGCAGATGCCAGCACCATACTTCCTGTACAGCCTGCAGACTTGTAAGCCAATTAAATCTCTTTGCTTTATAAATTACCCAATCTCAGCAATGCAAGAATATAAGAATGGCTAGTACAGGGACCTATTGTACTGGGGACGTAGGGAAAAAGTCCATGATGTCTATAGGCTTCTGGCTGGGGGAACTGATTGAAGGGTGGTACACTTTGGTTGACATGGGGAACACAGGAGAAGAGTCAGGATCTTAGACCATAAGGAGCCTTGCAGGCCAGTGCAAAAGGGATACCCAAGCAAGCAGGGGTGATAATGCTAGACGATAGGCTGGGATCAACCAAGGTAAGTCTTTCCTGTGAGGCTTAGCAGGTTAACTTTGCTCTGCAGACAAAGATGCCATTAAGATTCGAACCAGATAAATGTGGTTACACGTAAGAATCAAGTCTTGTAATTCTTTAAGTCCTATGAGGACAGGACCTGGGTTTCCTGTGTGACATGTGCTGCACAACGGTCTATGCACAGCAGCTACTTAATACCACAAACAACACTCTTGCCCCATCCTTTTTTCCCCATTTATCCGGCATACTTGCAGAAGATTTTTTTTCCAGATGCAAGAACATTGTGGGTTGAATAAACTGACTAAATCCATTCACTATTTCTATAGAATATTTTTAAAATCTAACTTATAACTAGTAACAGCCTCCTGACTCCTCCACAACTCGCTACTCCCCACTACCCCTATTGTCTGTCCTGACTGGGATAATGGGTAATTGTGTTTCAACATGCATTATGCTAAAATGCTTCTCATGGCCCAGCTTCAATCATCACCAAAACCCAGATCCTAATCTAACTTCATTGTCATTAAGCCACCAAACCAGCTGCCGCAGTGAAAACAGGCAGGCGAAGGAAAAAGACTCAGGAGAAGAGTGACATTTCTCTGAGAAACAAAAGAACCATCTCAGATCAAGTGACCTGCAAGAGGAGGAGAGAGCTCCTAGAGCTGACTAAACTGAAATTGCCAGTTAGGCCCTCTTCTCATTAGTTTTTCTTTCACACTTCACATTAGCTCAGTGAAAGGAAGATGAATTAAGAGTTAAATGCACCAAAAAAGCAATCTTTAAATAAGGCTTCAATGTGCTTTATGTTTCTACCAACACTCTCTTCCCGTCTCACTCTCCTCTCTCCCTCATGCTGGCCCTGCTCCTTCCTTTGTGCTTTCTCTTTGTCTCTTTCTTCCCTTGTTGATTCTGTTCTCTCTCTATGTGCTGCTCTGTACTCTGCTTGTATGGTTTCTTCACTCAAATAGCTGCCCTCTCTTTAAAATTCCTGCACCCTTCAGCTCTGGCCCACCTGGGCACCCTCCTTGTCATCATCTTTCTCTTCCCACTCCCTCTGCTGTCCTCACACCTCCTTCCCATCACGCCCCTTTTCCACACCCAGTTTCTGCCTTCCCATATCTGGCCTCAGATGGCACCAGAAGCCAAATTTCTAGTGACGGAAAGCCCATTGTTGCCTGATGAAGGCAGATGATGTAAACGAGGCAATTGCTTCAATACATAATTAAAATGAGCCAAATGAAGCAGCAAAACAAGACAGATTCATGGTTTAGAGATCTAAGGATGAACGCTTTGCAGAAGTTAGTCCTCCTTCCCTCACCCCAGCTGGCACTGAGCCCCAGAAGCGTATTGACTGACCAATCAATTCTCAAATTCTAGATAGATGGACTGGTGATAAACGGTGACCCTGCAGCCCCTTTCTCAGCCCTGCCAGGCCCAGCTAATGCACACTGAACCATCCCCCGTTTTGAAAGACCTTCCTGGGATTGTTTATCTCTCTCCCCTCTCCACTTTTATTTCCAGCTACAGGGAACTCCTAAGTGGAAAATCGATAGGCGCTTTAATTACCAGCCCCCAATTCATCAGGGCAACTGTAATTACTCTGCCTGAGCCAGGAGCCAATAAGCAGACACTGCCAGGCACTGGACGATGTGCAAGACAATCAGAGCCCAGAGTCTGTGGTTCAGCCTGGGGGAGCCTTGCGAGGCTGCCTGCTCACCTTCCCGCTATGGCCTTCCTGTCCCCTTTCCCTGGTCAGCAGCAGGGGAGAGGCAGTCCCCAAAGAGATCCCAGGGCAGAACTGGTAGGGGGCATGGGATGGACACAAAGCCAACCTTTCTTCTCTCTCCCAGGCTCTGGACTCAGCCAACTGCCTCTAAAACCTTGCTTCTCAAAGTGTGGTCCAAGGACCAGCAGCTTCAGCATTCTGTGGAAAACAGACACATAAAAGCTCAAGCCCCAACACAGATGCACTGAATCAGGTTCTGCTCTTAACAATATCCCTACATTGAAGGATGAGAAGCACAGTTTGAAAATACCTGGTGTTCATTTGCTTTGTTAGGGCTGGAAGGGAGTAGGGACCCTGCTCTCAGTACCTGTTCCATGGCTTATCAATACGTATGTCACCCAGAAGGGTTTCTTGAGAGTCTTTTCATTTAGGGTACGAGGGGCCCATAAATGCTAAAATGTTATTTTCCTCTCCATGGCATCATCATTCTTTTCCCTCCACTTCTGAGCTCTCCCCAAAGGCAGGTACGTAAACTGAGGACCTGAGGGTTGATTGTCCACACTAGATTCTTTCCTCCTCTTTTGTCCATGATGAAGCCTGACCAGCCAGAAACAGATGCAGAATCCTGTTTCTGGGCCCCAGGACCCCTAAAACTGATGTGCTTCTGATTCCTGCCCTCCTCAGCTCTTGGGACTCTCAAAGGCTGAGTATCAGGGAAACCCACAGGACTCCTCTCAGGAGCTAAGCTAGTAACATGGGATGATGCTGGGATATCATAAGAGATGCTCTCATGGGGTTCCCTTTAAAGAGTGGGGGCTGATTACATTGTTTTCCCCAGGAGGACAGCAATCAATATTTGGGATGGCTCAGAATAAATGACTTCTTTGTGATGCGTGAGTTCATAACCTGTGTGTGTCTGGGGTTTATTCCGCCTTCCTGCTACTGAAGGCCAAGAGTAGTGGCAAAATGAGCTCAGATTCTGTCAGAACACTGAGCAGGCTGTGTTTCTGGTGAGGGAGAGCTGGGATGCAACTGCCCTACTTCCTGCACACACATCAGTGAAGCTTCATGTCTGAGCACGGAGCTATTGACTCAGCTGATCAATTTCCGAGTCACAGGCAGCCAGGCCCATGAAAAATGACTCTGTTGCCCATTGCCCATCCCCCACAGACACTGGCCTTGGCTAATGCAAATAGAACAATTCTCCATTTAGGAATTGCTTCTAACCTCCTCTTTGTCCTTCTGCTTCCTAAACGTTCCCACCTGAGCCCTCTGGTCTTCTCTTTCTCCTTTGTCTCTCAAAGCTCATGCACTCCCTCAGCCTCAACTACCACTTTTAAGAAGATGAGTCCTCAAGATTCTCCATTTCCCATTCTTAACCTAAATTTAAACCCACTTGACTTACTGGGCTTTCCTATCTGATGGCCTAATAATAATTGCCTTTAAACTCAAGACATCTCAAATCCAAACCTTCCTCCTCCCACATCTGCCTCCCCTTCCCCCTGGTTGCTGTTTTCTCATTCCTGTGAAGGGCTCCCAGGCTTGCATTCTAGTTGTCATGACTTGTACGTTCCTGTGGATGCTCAGTCCTGGAGGTACTGTCTTTCAAGAGCTTTTGCTCATCCCTCTCTTTCTGTTCCCATTTGCATCTCCTTTATTCAGATCCTGTTGATGTTGTACCTGTGTGATTGTGACAGCCCCATTTTGGAACCCCCCACCCCAAGTTCTTCCGCAATGCCAGTGAATCTCAATCCAAGCTGCAAATAGAATCATTCAGGGAGCTTTTATATAACGCCAATGAGACCAATGATTAGGAAGAATTAACCAGAAAAGCTGGACATGGGGCCCAGGAGTTGGTCATTTTAAAGCCTACTCAGGTGACTCTAATACATAGCCAAGTGAAAACTGCCGCTCTCGCCAATCGAGAACATTTACTACGTGCAACCAACTTTTGTCCACATCATCCTTTGTCATTTTGCCATCACCCTTCCTTCTGCCTAGGATGACCTCCACTTCTCCCTCCATCGATGAAAATGCTCCCTATCCTTCCAAGCTGAGCCCAATGATCCCCCCACCCCCACCCCATGACCCTTCTATTACAGAGCCCTGTTCAGAACTCCCACAGCACTTACTTATACAGTAGCCGTAGTGCATGCCCTGCCCTTCCTTGTACTATGCTCTGTGGTCTTGCCATATCCTCTTTATCTAAATGCCACCTCCTTGAAAGATTAAAACATTTCTTAGAGCATTTATCTTGGAGCCAGAAGAGCTAAGTTTGTGTTCTGACACCTCATAAATAAAACTTTGGTTGTGAGACTTTGGATAGGCTTTTAAAAATCTCGGTTTCCTGTTCTGCAAAATGGGAAGCATGATTCTTATCTGTTTTATAAAAGTTCTAGTAGAGTAGGGAGGGAGGGAGAGGGACAAGGGTTGAAAAACTATCGGGTACTATGCTCAGTACCTGGGTGGTGAGATTAATCACACCCCAAGCCTCAGCATCACGCAATATACCCAGGTGACAAACCTCCACATGTACCCCACAAATGTAAAATAGAAGTTGAAATCATTTTTAAAGTATTAATCATTAGTAGCCTAACAGTGATTTTTGCTCTTCATGTTGTTTAACAGTGGCTTGGACAAATTAAGTGCTTAATAAGTGGATCTTGAATAAAGGGGTGAATATATCTATATTTTTATCATAGACTTTTTTCTCCTCCTGAAAATAATTTCAAATTAGAAAGTCAATGCACTAAGGTGTGGGACCTAAGGTCATGGGCCCAGCACTTCCTACAGTAGAGTCAGGCACAGAGACATCTGCTTTCCTAACTACCCTTGTCAAAGGCCCTTGCTGTGACATTTAAACCATGTCCCTTTGTCCCTTTTGTCAGGTATCAAAACCAAAAGCACAGATGTCACAGTTTCTCTGTCTTCATGAAGGGTGTCCTCATGGGTGAGCGCACATGCACACACACACACAGCTAATAAATTGTTCTGCCCTTCATAGATGCCCGCATAATCGAGAAAGCCAGCTTCCCCCAGCAAGTGCTCTCAGAACCAGCACTCCAGGGACAGAGACTGAGCCTGGAGACCGTGGTCCACACTGCTTAGTAACACATGGCAGAGGGTTCTGTTCGCATAAGTACCAAAGATGCCTACTGTCAGTTGTTAGCAGCTGGTCCCTTTTGGTGCAGCCATCGAATGAGTTAATAAAATGTATTTTTCAAGAGAGGGGCATGAGTGTGGGGGAATTCTGGAGCAGTGAAAGCTGAATTTCGAGGATCCTGAGATCATGGGTGAAACAAAATATCGTGTAGAGCCAAGGGCATCTGCCAAGCAACTCCCCAGAGCTCTGCCCCAGTTCTTCCCCAGCAACCCCTGTCCTGGCCTTCTCTGGCCTGCATTCCACAGCCTTCACTCTCATTTAAACACTCATTTATGTTTCTGGATGAATAATCCCAGAAACAACTGGATTAGAAGAGTCCTTTATCCTGACTCGCAGCACTCGCACTATGTAATTAGAAAGCATTATCCTATTCATCCCTTGAAACCCCAGAGAGGAGCTGGAGACCTGGGTAGGGGAAGGAGGTGGCCAAGGTCACAGTTAGGCAAATGCAAGGAGCAGGAAAGTGAGGGGCAAGACCCACGGTGCTTGTCAGGGCTGGGCAGTTTAGTAGGCTGGGTCCACCTGGGCCTGGGTCACAGAGACTTTTATCTCCCCTTGATGGGTCTGTTAATACTCTCATCCCATCCTAAATAGACCAATAAACTGAGACCACAGAACCCTGAGGGGTCAGACAAGCCCAGAATGTTGTTAAGTGTTAGAAGAGCTTGGAAGATCTGTCACATGGCCATATCATGTAAACAGAAGCCCAGGGGGATTATATGACTTCTCTAACGTAACACAAGTCGTTTATAGCCAAGGCAAGCCTAGAATGCAAGTTTTCTGACTCTATCCAGTGCTTTTCCAGCATGCAGACATACACTTAGACTCTGTTAGGTGTTGGGCAAGAGAACTATCCCTGACCAATGGCTTGTCTGAGTTCTACCAGCAAGGACATTCACTTTCGCCTCCCTGCAATCCCACAACCTGCCAATTTCAGACAAGAAGGTCCCTTGAAGCTGCAGTTGGTTTGTCCCCAGTGGCCATCCAGGCCTATCTGTGGCATTCATTTGCCTATCTTCTCTCTCCCTGGTATTTCTTTCTCTCTTTCCTCCTCCAGTCTCAAGTCCCTCCTTGTCTCTGGCTCCCTCCCTACAGAAGCATGGGTGAGAAAAGGCCCAAAAACTGAGGATATGCCAAGTCTCAGAAGAGGTGGCATCTGTACCCGGGCTGTGGCCCACCTCCTGAGCTGCACACTGGGGTGTGTTGGGATGTTGGTGCATGATCTTAGAAGCTCGGGCTACTGTGGCTTAGCAGAGAGGTCCTCACCCCTCCCCCAGCCACACACTGCAGCACCCCATTGGAAGGCGTGCACAGTGGCAGAGGCCACAGCCCTGAGGGAGCCTGTGCAGCCGTCAGCATCTTGACTGCAGAGTTTTGAGCCGAGGTTCCCAGCTGCCATCACCAGCTGTGAGAACGTAGGCAGGTACTTCATCTCCCTCAGTTTTCTCATGAAAATGAGGCAACCAGTATGAGGATGCAGTAAGTTAGCACACATAAAGCACTTAGAATTGTCCTGGGATGAAGTAAACATTGAAAAACACATTCATTCATTTTGCTGTTATTCTTGCCTAGCCCCTGGCTGCTCAAGTAGAATGACTGCAATCTTGCAGGAAAGATGGCCAAGCCCAAGTGTCCCTGATTAGAGAGGCTGTGACTGGGACACAATGGTAGCAGAGACCCCACTGGGAGATACAGCAAGTTCTCCTTTATTTCCCCACCTGCTGTCCCTTTCTTACCCTACTCCTAATACTCTACCCATTCTTCAAACCAGTGCTCAGACCAGGATCAGATTCTACTTACTTGCCCTGTGTGGGACCCTGTTGGAGTCAAGTATGTTTCTTCCTAAATCTTCTCATTTCCACAACAGTTCCTGTAGTGGCAGGTGCCTGCTGGGCAGGGCACTGCCTGCTGCCTTTCCAGGACAGCCCTGCTGAGCAACACATTTCTGCCCAAAGAGGGAGACCTGGACTGTTTTTAGCGCTGTCTCACTCACTCATATCCTCACTTACTGTCATAGACTGGATGTGTCCCCAAAACTCACATTAGAGCCCTAAACCCCAGTGTGACAATTTGGAGATAAGGTCCTTATGGAGGTATTAAGATTAAATGAGGTCGTAAGGGTAGGGCTCTGATCAGATAGGATCAGTATCCCTATAAGAAGTGGGAGAGACCAGAGCTCACTTGCTCTCTTGTGCTCTCTCTCTCTTCCTGTCATGTGAGGATACACTGACAAGTTGATCATCTGCAAGCCAGAAAATGAGCCCTCACCAGGAACCTCATTGGCTAGAACCTTAATCTTGAACATCTAGTCTCTAGAACTGTGGAAAACAAATTCCTGTTGTTTAAACCTCCTAGGCTATGGTGTTTCATTATGGCAGCCTTAGCTGACTAATACATCCACAATTCATTTGGTCCTTTAACTTCCATGGGGACACCTGCCCCGAGACTGGAACTGTGCTTGGGCTCAGAGCTTAACAAGGAGTTTACACAAAAGTAAAGGAAGTAGATGCTTAAACAAGTTGGTAACTCTATGAACTATTTTAAAAGGCAAAATGAGATAAGTGGTCAAATAGAGGTATTCTGCAATGGGAGCAGGAAGCAATAGATTTTAATGTGCAACAAGGCTTCCAGAGGCAACAGAGTTTGAGCATGGCTGCCTTTTAGGACAGAAGTTTCCTGCCCAGTGGAGGAAGGAGGATTACACCTCAATCAGGAGGAAGCAGATATTCCCATTTTGTTCTCATTCAAGGTTTTAGAAAACTATATAGCTTTTGTGCTGCTTTAAATAACCACGCTAGCGCTCTAAGGATCTTTCTTCCAGATACAGCTCAAGTCCCACCTTTTCCATGAAGACTTTCTGAGATTTTACAGCACACTGAGCAGGGCTTAGCAATCATCTTGCCCAACCCTCTCATTTTTCAGATGGAGGAAGCAGAGGTATGGTGAGGACATGGGACCCTTGTCTTACGCGTGTTTGTCTTCATTGCTTAGCTGCATTCTGCTTTCTGCTTTCTGTTTTCTTCAGATAGGCACAAGACTGGCTTCTGTTCATCATTCAGGGCTCAGCTTAAATACCACCTCCTCAGGCAGGCGCTTCCTGACTACCCTTGCTAAAGTAGCCCTGCCTCTACTTCCCACATACACTGTGAGTCTCTAACAAAGCACCCTATTTCATTGTTTCTATAGCTCTTTGGGGTATTTAAAATAATCTTATTTGATTATTTGTTTACATGTTTATTATCTACTTCCTTGAGTTAGAATGTAAGCTCTTTGAGAGATGACTTTTTTCTGTATGCTCTCAGCCTGCTGCATAGTAAGTGCTCAACAAACATATGTGGGCATGCTGAGTTGTGCTATGCTCTTAGTGGGGCAGTAAACGTGTACTGGCTGTGTTCACCCCACCCAGGTTTTTAAACCAGACCGATCCACCCCCATTCCACCCAGCTGCCTCCCAACTGAGTCTCTTGAAACCCATTAGCTGTAATCCTGCTCCTGACAATGCTGTGGGCTTCTCTTCATTCTGTACTGCCTTACTCAGCTCATGAAACCTGCCTTCACCTTTTTCTCCTACTCACCATGGGCTCCCTCTCTCTTCTGCACAACCCTAAGTCTCTCTTTTGTGTTGAGGAACAAGCCTTGTCTTTTCTCCCTAGCTCCTCAACCCTGTTCACACACTCAAATCAACTGGAGTGAAGAGTAACCCTTCCTAGAGGGTGACACCTGCTCTCGTCCTGCGCGTCCACACTCCCCTGATTCTCAGATCCATCAGCGCCCTCCCCCGCCCCACTGACCAGCCTGCCTCCCCGGTCGGATGTGCTTCCCCTCTCTTGCAATCACAGGACAGCAGTGAGCCTGGCATCAGAATTTATTTTTAAACCCAATCATGAGCTACTGGGCTGCTACCCCAGCTGTGACTGACTTTCAGATGTAGGGACACTCCCTCAGTTTACCCATCCCAGGATTGCAAGACCACCCTCACTCCCTCCAGGTGTTCTCAGTTCCCATGTCCAAGTCACCGGTGGGCTTTCCTCCCTCCACCACTCTGGCCTGGTCCCCTTGGGAGGCTGTTCCCATTGCCACCCTCCAGGGGCCTCCCTGGCCATGGAGGGTTTCATTTCCTTGATGTTTCTTTCCTGGTCATTCCCCTCCTCCTCCTTCCCCTATCGGTTTGAATTGTGGATAATTCATGTGTTTCCATGATCCCGCCACGGGTTTTCTGCCTCATGAATCAAATCCCTGAGACACAGTTTATTTCTTCGCCATCTTCTAGTCCAAGTTGCTGACAGGGAAAGGGTTTATTCCAGTAGGTCATGAGTGGACGCCAATACTTATGCCTGCTTGTGAGACAGTAACCATTTTTCCCACCCTATTCTTCTACCATGCTCATTTTTTCCAGTCTTTTTAATTTTTTGAGACAAGATCTCACTCTGTTGCCCAGACTCGAGTACAGTAGCACCATCTCAGCTCAGTGCAACCTCTGCCTCCTAGGTTCAAACGATCCTCCCATCTCAGCCTCCCAGGTAGCTGGGATTACCAGTGCACACAACCATGCCCAGCTAATCTTTGTGTTTTTTTGTAAAGACAGGGTTTCACCACATTGCTCACACTGGTCTTGAACTCCTGAACTCAAGCCACTTGCCTGCCTCAGCCTCCCAAAGTGCTGGAGAATTACAGGCATGAGCCACTGTGCCTGGCCTATTTTTGTTTTATATATATATATATATATATATATATATATACACACACACACACACACACACACACACACACACATATACACACATATATACACACACACACACACACACACACACATAAATATATGTGTATATATATAGCCTGTGTATATATACACAACTCTCTATATATAGCCTGTACTATATATCTATATATACTATGTATACTATATAGTACAGGCTATATATATGTGTGTGTGTGTGTGTGTGTATAGTACAGGCTATATATATATATATATAGTTGTGTTTTTTCCCACCCCCCAAGACAGAGTCTTGCTTTGCTCTGTCACCCAGGCTGGAGTGCAGTGGCTCATTCTCAGCTCACTGCAACTTCTGCCTCCCGGATTCAAGCAATTCTCCTGCATCTGCCTCCCAAGTAGCTGGGATTACAGGCGCATGCCACCACGATGGGTTAATTTTTGTATTTTTAATAGATATGGGGTTTCACCATATTGGCCAGGCTGGTCTCAAGCTCCTGGGCTCATGATCTGCCCACCTCGGCCTCCCAAAGTGCTGGGATTACAGGCATGAGCCACTGTGCCCAGCCTCTGATATATTTTAATAGGTGTGCGTTTGTATAATATTACATGGTTGGATACATAAAAAAACAGACAGATACATAGAAAGATGCACAATAGGCAGAATTATTTTCCCACATAACTTTCTTAATCACCTTTCTTATTTAAGGTTTTTGGGAGGAACATGACAGAGGCATCTAAACATATTTCTTATACACAGTGGATGCCCTAATGCCCAATTTGCAGCCCCCTTCTAAAAAGAGGTCCTTGGAAGGACTCTCATAAGAGTTCAGCCCTTACCTGGAGTCTACCTGGGTGTCATCTCCACTCAGTCTCCAAATATGTATCAAGGATTCACTACACACCAGGGACCGGGCAGGACTCTGGAAAGACAAAGGTGAGCAAAAGAGACTCTATCCTTTCTCTTTTGGAGCTTACAGTCTCCTGGGAAACATGGATATTAGTTAAGCAGTCTTATATATATGGTTAGAATATATATATATATTTCTAAACTGATACATTTATTTTGCTAGGCATAGTGGCTCATGTCTGTAATCCCAGCACTTTGGGAGGCCGAGGCGAGTGGACCACTTGAGGCCAGGAGTTTGAGGCCAGCCTGGCCAACATGATGAAACCCCGTCTCTACTAAAAATAATTTTTTAAAAATTAGCTGAGCATGGTGGCTCACGCCTGTAATCTCAGCTACTCAGGAGGCTGAGAATCACTTGAACACAGGAGGCTGAGGTTTCAGTGGGCCAAGATCACACCACTGCACTCCAGCCTGGGCAACAGAGTGAGATTTTGTCTCAATACTTAAATATATAAATTTATTTTTTCTTGGCTCCTAACAGGAAATAACTGACAAATTTATATGTAACTTATATGTTTATAGAGGATATAATATTTTTATTTTAAATATTTTGAGCAAATTTGAGAAAATTGATATTGGATATATAAATTGTATATATTTCTATGCTTATAAATTCTAAACCCTCCAAAAGTGAGGAAATTATTACCAAGAAAGCAGTTATTGCCAGTGGAGGTGAGGGTTTGTGATCAGGGTTCTCATTAGTAATGTGATCATTGTTCTCACATTACTATAAAGAAATACCTGAGACTGGGTAATTTATAAAGAAAATAGGTTTAATTGGCTCACAGTTCTGCAGACTGCACAGGAAGCATGATGCTGGCATTTGCTTGCCTTCTGGGGAGGTCTCAGGAAACTTACAGTCATGGCGGACAGCAAAGGGGGAGCCAGTACTTCACATGGCCACAGCAAGAGGAAGACAGCAAGAAGGGGGAGGTGCTACATACTTCTAAACAATCAGGTCTAGTGAGAACTCACTCACTATCATGATGACGGTACCAGTGGGGATGGTGCCAAACCATTCATGAGAAATCTTTTCCCCTCATCCAGTCACCTCCCACCAGGCCCCACCTACAACACTGGGGATCACAATTCAACATGAGATTTGGTGGGGACGCAGATCCAAACCATATCGGGGTGTTCTTCTCGGTGTCTTAGTGATGTTCTATTCCTTGACCTGAAAGGTGGTCATGGGGAATTTGATTTATTGTTATTGATTAAATTTAATGTTTATGTTTTATGTACACTTCTATGTATGTGTTATGTTTCACAATTTAAAATTTTCAAATGATAAAAAGAAACTTAGAAGGTTCTATGAGAACATGTAACCGTGGTACCTGGCTTGGTCTGGGGAGCCAGGGATGGCTTCCTGAAGGAAGGGGCATCTCAGCTGAGATCTTCAGATAAAAATGAGTTTGGCAGAGGTAGGAAGGTATGGCGAAATGGCCTGGAGGGGAGGGGAAGAAGGAAAAAGGGGAAGAACAGAGAACAGACACTAGGGAGTGTGGGGAACTCAGAAAACAGCCAAGCGTGGCTTGAGCTCAGGGTGTGAGAGGGAGCAAAGCTAGAGAGAGAAACAGGGACTGGATAATGTAGAGCCTCGTTAAGAACTTTCGCCTATGTCCTAAGATCAATGGGAAGTGCTTGAAGGTTTTAAGAGGGGAGTGACATGATCAGATATACATATTGCTGATACCATCAATGAAAGTGTAGAGAATAGATTGGGAAAAAGCAACAGGCCCCTTTCCACCATGTGAGGATGCAATGAAGAGGTACCATCGATGCAGAAGGCAACCTCTCACCCAAACATGAATCTGCTGGTGCTTTGATCTTGAACTTCCCAATCTCTAGAACTAGAATATCCAACGTATGCCTTCTAACCATATGAGTGTACCTTCCCACAGCACTGTGGAATTATCACAAACTTTAGTTTCCTCAGTCTTAAGCAATATGACAGTCATCACCATGAAAACCACAGCATTGTCAAGAATGGCAACATCAGGAGTCTCAACAGATACAACTTCCACCACCTTAAATTCTGTACCTAAAATCACAAGTGTTCACAAAACACATCCCAGATGTTAACATCCATGATGACCATAGCTCTCAATAATTCAATGACATCTGTTTCTTCATCAATAACAGTCATGGCAACTATTTATTCTAAAGAAAATAAAGCATCAAAATTTGGGGGAAAAAACAGGCAAGAGAGGATGTGGGGAAGATAGGAACTTGTTTTAATAGCAGAAGAGAAAGACGAAGGCAGTGTAAGGTGCTAGCGGGTTAGAAATGGAGAGGAATGTCCTGATGTAAGAGATACTAAGGAGGTAAAGTCAATAGAACTTGGCGATGGATGTGTTACACGTCTCCCCCAATGAATGTTTCAGGAGCTCAGAGACCGTCACTGCTGGATATTCAGCACCTAGGACAGTTCCTGAAGCCTGGGTGCCTCTTACTTGAGGACTCTACAATGTGTTTGTGTTTCTGTACTTCAGAATGTGTCATGGAAATGAAAGTGGAGTGATGGGAGGAAGCATTAGAGGTGCCAAGTTCATAAAAAATGCAATAAGAAAAAAAAGCGTTTAGAGTGTTTAGGAGCAACCCTGAGGTTTCCAGCACTTCTTTCATAGAATGGACAAATAAATGGAGCAGAAAATTGATTACTTAAATGATAGCAAATATGATAACAGAAGAACATATAAAGTTATTAGTGCTATTGGGTATGCTAAAGTACCAGTCCTCAAGAACATCTCAAAGATTACACAGATAAGTAATAAAAGGCCATACCAACACCCGCCAACAAATCATGTTACTCAGATGATACAGGCATCTACACTATGTTATACTCAGCAGTGCTATAGAAGACCAGGAAATGATAAGCAGCAATATATTTGGTGGGATCTTTGGATATGTAGGAGGAAGTCCAGGTTGTTGCTGACTAATGTTTTAAGTTTAAAATTGTGATTGTATAGATTTTCTGCAGTTTAGGCCTGAACCTTAATATGAAAGTAAAGTTGCATCTCAAATATCCCTCCTCAATCTCCTAAGGTGCCTGTAGTCAAATAAGGGTCTGAGGGTGTTGTTCAGTGAGTTTTCACAAGGAATGAAACTACCCTCCTTGTCTGTAGTCAGAGAAAGTACCTCTGCAAAGCAGAATATACTCTGTGACTAAGCAAACATCTTTTTCATTGGTTGTAGGTCAGCAAATGCCTGAGCAAGATCTGCATTTGAGGTTCAGACTTTTAAAGACCAAATCCAGGCCAATGATATAAAATATAAAAGAAAAATTGAAAGACAAAATGTGATCACAAATTATCACAAAGGCTGAGTATTTTTAAAATATTATTTTTTCAAAATAATTTATTTGATAGCATGTTATGAAATCCTTCAAAGCAATGACTTTTTCAGTGAAGTAAATATGATAGACAAATAGCCCTTGATTATAGGTAAATCAACAGAGAGGTGGAAGTGGGCAGGGCTGGGGAAATCAGCTTGAATGAGCCCCAATGTGGCATGTAAGGAGTGACAGCCAAGCACTCCAAGGGCATGAAGAAGCCACAGATCAACACTGGACTGAAAGGAAGATCCTTTCTCCCTGCCTATTCCTTGATGGCTCCAGAGAAAGAAGCCAGGTTCTCAGAAGGGGACTGCCTAAGCAATGCCAAGGGAACCCTCCTGACTGTATGACCTTGCTGTTTGACCCTGTTGTCTACTTAACAGTCCATATGGAGTAAAACAAAATTGTGAATCTTTTTAGGAGGTCCACATTGCCTAAAACTTTGGATCCATGAGATCTTTGTTTAAAACCCCAAATTTATCCATAATAATTATCATGGACCCGTTTTCCCAATAGTAAGGAGGAATAATTGTCCAATAATGCTGACAGGCCAAGTACCAAGTTAACACAGACAAATGACCAGGAGATTTGATGAGATGAAGTTCACTGGAGACCTTGACAAGAGCAGTCTCTTTGGAGTAGTGAGGATGGAAGCCTGCTTGGGAGAAGAGAGACTGGAAGTGAGAATTGGAAACAGTGATATTTCCAGTAAGTTTTGCTAGAGATGGGAGCTGAGAAATAGGGTGGAAACTAGAAGGACAGTCGAGTCAAGAGAGGCTTTCACTTTCTCAAGGTAGGAGATATCAGAACACATTTCTATGCTTACAGGAAAACAAAGTAGTAAGAGAGAAATTGAGGATTCAAGTGGTGATAATTGCAGGAACAGAGGTTTAGGAAGCATGAGAGGGTGTGGTCTAGGGCACTTGGGGAGGGTTGGCCTTGGCAAGAAGCAGGGCCATGGCACCCATGAATAAAAAGGGAAGGCCAAGAGGATGGGCACAGGGACAACAAGAGATGTGGAGTAGTGGCAGGGAGATGAGGGACTGCCTGTCTATAAAATACAAGGTAAGGTCATCATCTGAGAGAAGATTAAAAAGGGAGGGCAGCCATCCCTTGAGAAAGGAGAAATAAAATTGCGGAGGCAGGAAAGGTAACTTACTAGGAAAATATAGTGAGATTGCCAGACTATTTCTAGTATTCATTTGGGAATTATGGTCATTATTGTTAAGTGACAACAGTCAGCACAACTATCTATTTTTCTCTGGCAATGTATAGTTGTTCAGACATAAGTGTGGATAGACCAGAAATTGGGTTTAACCAGGTTGGAGTTTTGCCAGATGAGTACAAGAAAAGAAGTCCAGAGAGGTTTCTGCAGGAGATCAGTGGTAACAGTGGATAGTAGACTCTAAGCCTGGTAAGGTGAGGCCAGGGTGAGGCTATGGATGGCTAAAAAGAGGCAAGGTCAGAGGCTGCAACTGTGTAATTGCTGGAGTTGGAATACTAGAGCCAGAAGGAAAAAACAAGCTGTCAGGAGGCCTGAAGTCAAGACTTTGGAGACAGTACAGTTAATGACACTGTCAAGTCAAGGATATGGTCAGCAAGTGGGTAAGCCCTCTGATGCCAACACCAAAGTTTGAGGGTCCTAATCTCTGCTCTTCTGACCCTGTGCACCATCTGTCCTTACAGGTGATGAGGGAGGTGGTTTCCTAGCAGGCATGATTTAAGGAACTCTGCTGAAGCCCCATCACCCAAATTCTCACTACAGAAGCCTGTAACTGGTTTCTAACATTCTGCCATTAAAGCTTCCTTTGGTTCTTGCCTTCTGCTTTCCATAAGTGCTACCACTAACCTATTAATTCATTATCAATCATTTATACATAGGTGTGATTTAGTGGCTCAGGGCCTTTCAAGTAGGACAGAGGCTGGCTGCAATCAGATTTTAATAGGCTATAGGGCATGGCCTTTGAAGAAGCAACTGAATATGGGATCCTACACAGGGGAAAGGAGGTAGGGAAATCAATATTTGTTGAGTACCTACTATGTGTTATGCTCTTTCCAAGAGCTTTGCATAGGTGATATTTGAGATTCCATTGTTTCCTCCTACTCAAGGAACAGAATAAGTAAGAGAGAAATGCCTGTTATTTACCCAGGCTCCCGAGCTAATGAGTGATGAAGCCTTGGAGAAGTGTTTGGATCAGAGGGAAAGGCATTCAAGAGGAGAAATGCAAGAACCTGAGACACATCTTGGTGAACCTCACAACCCTAGTGTTCCAGTTCCTTTCCTGAGGTCCTCATATCCTATGTGTGGCTATTTTTTATTCTCCTTAGCAGGTTGTTCCTTGAGGAGTTTTTCCTTCCTTCCGTTTTTTTTTTTTTAACAATAATTTAAATTTTTATTAGGTGCTCAGCCACAGTATAAATACCCACATTTGAATTGCTGACACATAAATCAATAGGGAAGCATTTTCCTGGAGTGGAGCCCCTGGCATGGGAGCCTCCCAACCACATCCTCTTTCCAGAAGAGAAGGGATTTAGTAAGCAGAATGGACAATTTTCTTAAATAAGCCACAGTTAGAGCAAACAGAATGAGCATTCAAGTTTCTGGTCTAAGGCCTCTCTTTCTCTCTCTCTCTCTGTCCTCCTTTCAAGACAGGGTCTTGCTCTGTCTCCAGGCCAGAGTGCAGTGGTGAGATCATAGCTCACTGCACCGTCAAACTCCTGGCCTCAAGCAATCCCCTGCCTCAACCTCCCAAAGCACTGGGATTACAGGCATAAGCCACCATGCCTAGTCTTTTCCTTCCTCCCTCCCTCCCTTCCTGTTCTTTCATTCATTTATTTCTGTATCTCTCATTCTCACTAAACAATCTTGCTTTTAATCTCTATATTACCAATCTGAGTGGTGTCATTTTTATGAAACTATCTAGAATGAATGAATCACTGTGGGTGGCTGGGAACTGGCCTTAAGTTGTTAAAACGAGAACAGCACGGCATCCCCCAGCATTCTACCAAAGATGAGGAATCTGGCAGCTATGTGGGTCCCATCTCCTCATCCCAAGTCCTTCCATCACTCTTGGACTTGGAGATCTTGCAGTAAAAGGTGTGACTAACATAAAAGAGCATCTCCATCGTGAATAAAATTGAGCTAAGTTGCTCCTGTAATTCTCTGATGAAAGAGGCAACAAACTTGCATCCTACAATGTAGCTTAAGATCTCATGCCTAAGGTACTCTGAGCAGTTGGTAATTCTCTCCATTAGTATCCTGAAGGGAAAACGAAATTCCAATCTCCTTTTTCAGTATCATCTCACCATTCTCACTACCACGTGCACCAAGGCCCAGTGCTTCTCTGTTTCAACCACATCACATTTCTTGGTTACCTTCCAATATGCCTTTTCTAGGACTCTGAGCTTTTGCATATGCTGTTCTTTCTACTTGGAGTGCCCCTTGTGGGTTGGCAAAGCCCTACGCACCCTTAGTATGCAACCCACCTGTCATCTCCTTCGTGGAACTTAATAAGATACCCTGAGCAGAATGAGTCACCCTTCCCTCTCCTACTTGACACAGCTGGTTCCTAGACATTAGCACAATGCTAGGAAGTTATCTTTGTGACTCCCCCTCTACTCCAACCAGATTGGAAGATCCTCAAAGACAGGGAGCCATCTGTCACTGAACTTCACCTTTAGTGAAGCCACGGTTTTCAGCCTTTAATGAAATGACTGGCACAGAGAAGATCTTTAATAACAGCTTGTTGAAATAGAGAACACTGGATGAAAACCCATTTGTTCATTCACTCAACCAATATTTACTGAACGCCAACAGAATTCCAGGCTGGGAATGCAACTGTGAGTAAGACAGATAATGTCTTTATTCTCATCAGGTTTATATTCTGTTGAGAGGGAACGGACAATAAGGAAGAAATAACAAACATATATACTATGTTGGCTGGTGATAAATGTGATAAACAAAAATAAAGTGGGAGAGTGGTGACAAGGAGAGTTATTTTACATAAGAGTACTATAGTGGGCTTCTCTGTGGAGCTAACATTTGAGGCTACTGACCTGCTGCACACACAGGCTTTGTCTTCTGTGGTTAGCGGAGGAATGAGGTGGAAGATGCTTCCTTTGCAGTGGCCATGCTCAGTGATTCAGGCTCCCAAGATGTCTGTCTGGGAGCAGAAAGCCAACGATATTTGACTTAAAGGAAGCTTGTCCTCTATAGCATTCAGCACTGAGTTACTAAGGAAGCTACCTCAGAACACATTGTAGAAATAAGAGGACTTGAAAGACCTGGTACCAAAGTCTCTAAAGGACACCCCAGGCCCTGCCCAGTATCCACAGAAATACTGCAGAGCCCACGGAGCTGGTTCTGTCTTCTGGCCATCGGAACAGTGGGTCTTTTTGACCTTTGTGATTTCAATGACCAGCCCAATTACAGGACAACAAAGGGAACCATAAATGTTTCAACTGACAGGTGTGGGTTAGTGTGGTTGCGATCTCAATTCTGTCACTTATTGCCCTGTGCTATCTTGGGCAAGTCACTGAAACTCTATAGCAATTCTCCCATGTATAAATTGGAAGTAATTAATAACAGTCATTTTGCTTACTTTCACCAATGGTTGTGCAGATCAAATATAGCATATGACTATGAAAAGTATAAAACACAAACAAAATGCAGGAAATTATTATTTCTACTGGGGGAATAAATATTTTCAGAGTACCGATTAAGTGCCCAAAGTCCTATATATGTTGCCTTATTCAATTTTCACAAAATTATGGACAGTAATTATTATTCCCATGTTAGAGACTAGAAAACGAAGGCTCAGAGAGGCTCAATGATTTCATTAAGGGGTGACGGCGGGCAGAGCCAAGATTCTGGTTCACGTTCACTGACTCCAGAACTCATGCTTACTCTGTGTCCTGCTGCCTGTGGGTAGTTGTTCCAAGCCTGGCATGGGTTCTCAGCCCTGAATCACCTTACCCAGAGCTGTGATGCGCCCCCCTGCCAACTGTCTCCGCTCAGCACCTGATGCAAGAACTAAACCCTAGCTTCTAACCCAGCCTACACTGGGGTTTTCAGGCCTGCCGGGACCCCAGTGCATCTCCTCTGGTATGATTCTGTCTCTTGGCATGGTTTGCTGCTGTGTCTGGCATGTTGTGAGTGGCTATAAAGTGCTGAACATCCCACCTGCTTCTTCTGCTGATACCCTGCTGTCATCTCCATCTCTGACTCCAGAGCAGGGATGTGCCTGGGCTGCCTTTGCATTGCCCCATACCCCCACCAGCACCCCCTACCTCCCCTTGAATCTTCTGGAGGCTCTGGCTACCATTAGTGCTCAATTTATGGCCTCACAGCTGAACAAGAAACCTCCACAGGAACAAATTGGGCTTGGCTGTATCTGCCATCCATATTCCTGCCCAGCTGGACCAATCATTTCAGAATCCATTTTAGGAATTTCATTTTTCTAAATGTGATCTAAAAGTGATGGCAGATCAGAGTTAAAAGAAGTGGCCCACAAGTGGATGAGTAGTTACAACTTTGGCCCAGATAATCTCCAAAGTGAATAAGCCATAAAGTGAATGAGGCTTTTGTGGATAGACAAGAATTGACACTACCTTGTGAGACTGGATGAAGGAAAACCCATTTAAGAAAATTCACTTACTTTGGACCTGTATTCTTTTCTCATCTCGTGAGAGTTAGATGCGGCCTTGTTTAAAAAACAGAATGACTCCCCAAGGAAGAGGGGTATGACTGGCAGAACCAAGCCCCACAGAGAAATAGTGACTGTTCTGGTCTTACTTTCAACCTGACCTTTGTAGTTCAGACCAAGCTTGTAAGGACTGTAATTGTCCAGCTCCTTGTGCCACTCTCTGGCAATGGGGAACCTGGAAGGTTTCTGCGTGATGCTCAGAGGCAGCATAGTCATTAAGTGCACAGAATCCCTGGGTTCAAATTCTGGCTCTGCCGTTTGTCACATGTCTTCAGGCAGGTTTTGTAAACTTTGTGTCTTGGTTTCCCCACTTGTAAAATGGGGGTAACAATAGCACCTCATTCCAAAAGAGATTGTTGAGATCAGTTAGTTTCTATACATGAAATACTTAGATCATTGCCTGAAAATAGTTTTTGTCATGTAGACATTAGCAATTATTTTGCTACTGAAAATAGAGGTGGAGCTATGTGGGGACCCAGCTGGTGATTTCTGAACCAGAAGATCCTAAACATCCCCAAATCAGAGCTCAGGTAACCATTTGCCACAGTTCCTCCTTCATCACTGGCAGGCCCTGGTCAGGCCAGTTGCTGAGCCTGGCTCTGGAGTGAGATGTAAAATGTTAGAAGTAAAAATGCAATTTTTCCTCTCTTGTAGGCTTTTGCCACTGGAAAATAATCTCTTTAGCAATATTTGACCTTAAGAACTTAAAATGAAAAGGTTAAAACATTTCAAATAGTGGGAGCTGGGTCCCTTCCCAGATTTCCCACTGTCACAGAGTTAGTGAATGTCAGGTGTGGTTGCCAGAGGCCCACAGGACCCCTCCTCCCCACAAGAAATAGTGAAAACAGTGGAACAGGGTGAGTGCAGAGAGAAAGACAGGTCTCTGCCCTTCTCACTCTCTCCTGGGCCTTCAGTCACAAAGAAGGATGCTGCTTGGGAGGGCTCTGTTGGGTCAGAGTGAAGACATGGCGGGAGAAGTTACCCCAGGCCCTCTCGGGACTTTCGTCCCTTTCCCTCCCAGTCTCCAAGAATGGCTGCCTGTGTTTCTCATTCTCACTAAATTAAGCTGATAAAACACAAATGAAAAAAGGGGTAGGGGTAGAGGGGAGGGCATGGTACACTCTTGCCTTGCATTTTAATAACTCAGGCATGGTGCCTCAGACCATTTTTAATGAGAGATTGACTGATAGTGGTCTCCTCCCCACACCCCACTTGGAACAGATCAGGGTGCAGATCAACAGCATGCTTTCCTCCCTTCAAGAACATCTCACCTGGCCCCGCTCCTGGATGAAGGGTGGTCCACAATGAAATTCAAGCCCTTGGCATGATTTGCTGACCTCTCAAGGGTCCAGTATGGAAGGGTATCCCTAGTTAGCCAAGACACACTTCCCAGGGAAACCAGCCCCAGTGGGTTACACTGCTGCTTCTTTCCTTGTGAGGGAGTCAGTAATGAGGACATAGCCAGGCCCCACCAAGGACAACTTCATGGAGATAAGAGCTATCTTATTTAGTCAGCCAACCTTCCCTTGAGCTCAGAGGCCTTGTAGCCAGGAAGAGCTGGTGACAGCATGAGAAGGGAAGAGGGCTCAAGGCCACTGCCTGTCTCAAGAATGCAATGTCTCATTCCTGCAGCCAACCTCAGGCCAAATAGGGCCTCCTCCACTCCATGGGGAGAAGATATGTCAATATATGTTGACATATATGAGGGCAACCTTGTGCCCCTGATCTCCAGCCTTGAAATACACACTTCCTGTCTGGAATTCCCACAAAGTGAGTACTCTATTAATTGAAGAATCTCTATGTGCTAAGGGCTGTTATACGTCTTTTTGTAGAAAATGACATCTCATTTAAGAGACACAGCAATTCTGAGAGGTAGGAGCTATTTACCCTATTTCATGGGTGAGGAAACTGGGCTCAGAGAAGTCAATGGATTTCCCCACAGTTAGTTTCCCCACAGTTACACAGCTAGTAAGTGGCAGAGCCAAGATTCAAACTCTTGTTGGTCAGAGTTTCATTGAGTGTTTCTGCCTGGTGAGCATGGGCAGCAGGGGATGCAAGGTCAGTGGAGACACTTAGACGGTGGAACTGGTCAGGTGGGCTTTGCAGTCACATCCCATCTGGAGGTCTGAGGAGCAGAAACCTGGCAGCTTCCAAGGTAGATGAAAAGCCTACCTGCCTCAAATTGTTTTATTTAAAGCCAGGCTCCTGACTGTTTGAAGCAGCTTGGTTTTGGCAGTGCCTTTCCCTTTTTGTCTTTCTTCTTCCTGTTTTTAAACAGCCCTCGCAGGAAAGGGGAGCGCATCGTTGCTGGGCGCCTCACTTGCAGATGCTCAAAAGACCTCTGTCCCTCCCATCCCATGGCTGGCTCCAGAGCAAGGCAGCTGGGCTATGTGTGAGCGAGTGGGCACACGTGCTCACAGACAGCTCTCATTTGCAGAAAGGCAGAAAGCCCTGCATTGATCTGCACCTGAAGTATACATACAGATGAAGTCTTTTGCTTTTATAGTGAGTTTCACTGGCATTAAACTTCATTTATATCTCTATAAATATATACAGCTTTGAATGGGAGGCTTTATGGCTTGCTTTACAAGTTCCACCTCTCTGTGGCACAGACTGGGTCACCGTGAGGAGACAGTCCCTTTATAGGTGGCTCTGGCCTCTGCCCTTTTCAACATAGCCACTTGCGGGGCTCTCATCTGATGTTCAGGGCCCTGTCCATCTGCCCAGCTGGCCATCTCTCCTCCCAGCACCTGGACAGACATGAGCTCTCCAGCCCTGGCGCTGCCCTCTCCTCTGTCTGCCTGTGCCCTGTCACCCCTGGCTCACAGCTGACCAGTGTGAGGAGGGAGAGAGGGCACTGTGACTGTCAGCTGATCTCTCCACACCTGTCCCTGGGCCCAGGCACCACAGCTGACCTTGGTATTGACAAATTCACAGGGAACATCAGGAGGTACTTACACAGGACAAGCTGGCAAAATCTGGTTTATTATGGTGTATGTTTGACAGAAATCCATTTAGATAAACAGACTATCCACACAAATGCCAGTGCTCAGTGGCTACAGGCCTTACAATACTTCATGAAGCAGGCAGCAGCTTCTCTCCCGATGCACTTGTGGAGATAAATTCAAAGTAATCTATATAAACTCAAACCTTTGAAATTGCACATCGTCAAAAAATTCAAACAATTACTCTAGCCCAGCCAGGAGGTGGCTGTTAGATGTTCTTCTTATGGAAA
The DNA here is from genome assembly GCF_007565055.1 of Rhinopithecus roxellana. Taxonomy (NCBI): domain Eukaryota; kingdom Metazoa; phylum Chordata; class Mammalia; order Primates; family Cercopithecidae; genus Rhinopithecus; species Rhinopithecus roxellana. Next base: position 125,694,658 of record NC_044556.1, read on the forward strand.
ACATAATTATAAAGGAAGGAAAAATGTTTCATAAATAAAATCCATAATGGCAGAAGAACCTGGAGGGAGGGGAAGGTAGAAAAAAGGAAACTCAAATGTTCATGGTGTCTGGCTGACTGCAGAATAGGGCTCAGAAACCCTCCTTAAGGCTCAAATTAATTTCAGTCTAGTACAATTTCAATGTAATTAATTGGGAAGAAGCACCTTTCAGGTATTTAAAAATATCAGATTGGCTCTTGGTGCTAAAAGAGTAGGAGAAAAAATAGCCAACATATGCTTCTAAAATCAAGGTGATGTAAAACAAGGGCCAACCTAACCCATTAGCACTTGAGGAGCATATAAAATCCAGGTCAGCCCAGATAATTGCTACCTTGTTGAAATACCAAGTACCCTGAGCTACACCCAGTCCCCAGGCCATATTAAATAGCAGGTGGCACAATCTGGGCTAGAGGACATGTTCCATGCCAGACACTGTACCAGGGACTTTGTACTCATGACCTATTTAATTCTCATAAAAGCAACTTAAAGAAGATGTGATTATCTCTATAGGCTTTTGGGGATGAGGGAAGGAGGGGACGCTTAGGAATTCGAAGTTCAGTTTCCTGTTAATAACTCCCAGGTCTTGCTTCTTGATGCCTTTACCCCATGGGCTCTGTGTACATGTGGCCCAGAGCAGGGGAGGGATGACTAAGATACAATCAGCAGAGAGAGTGGAAGAACTTAGGCTCTGAGCAGGTGCAGTGGCTTATAATCCCAGCACTTTGGGAGGGAGGCCAAGGTGGGAGGATCACTTAAAGCCAGGAATTCAAGACCAGCCTGGGCAATATATAAAGATCCCCATCTCTACAAAAAAAAAAAAAAAATCAAAAAATTAGCTGGGCATGTAGGTGCATGCCTGTAGTCCCAGCTCCTCAGGGGGCTGAGGTGGGACGATGGCTTGAGTCCAGGAGGTGGAGGCTACAGTGAGCCATGATCACACCACTGCACTCCAGCCTGGGTGACAGAGGGAGATCCTGTCTCAAAAACAAAACAAAACAAAAACAAAAATAACAACAACAACACCAACAAAGTAGGCTCTGTTCCAAACAGATTTGATCGAAAACCAGCCCTGCCACCTACTAGCTGTGTGGCCTTGGGCATGGACGTTAGCATCTCTGAACCCCTCAAGAGCTTGGTTTTATAAAATGTGAAGGCTTTATAAAAACTTTCTGATTTTCTATTGGTTCTGTTCAACCCAGAAGAAAGTCATTTAGATCACTATGCCTCAGTTTTCTCACCTATAAAATGGTGACAATAGTATATATCATAAAGTTTTACTCACTAAATAATGTAAAGTATTTAAGATGTTCATTAATAGTAAAGACAGAAAACATTTATTAAGGGCATTCTCTGTGCCAAACACTTGGCCAAAATTTATAGTAAGCACCCAGTAAGTGTTGGCTAGCCTTATCATTAAGCCATAGAAAGACTCAAGCTGCCAGGGCTCAGGAATGTGAATTTTTAGGTGGACTAGGGTCAAAGACCAAATTCCAGCCCAGAGATGTTGCTCATGTTAGCCATCCTGGGTTGATAATGTCCTAGGACCAATGTTCCAGGCTTCCCCCTTTGTCTTTCCTCATACCATGTGGTTTGAGGAGGACACATCCAGATTTAAGTAATCACAACTTCCTCCTGGGTCCTGGTAATAAACCTTTATTGAGTCATTTATAGCCAGAGCATGAGACGTTATTATAGAAGCCAAGTTGGGGTTCCCTTGACAGTACCCTGCTTTAGGATAGGGGTCCCTAGGAGACCAGGCTGGAACCCTTCAATAAACTGTAATAGGTCTGTTGGATCATTTGTCCCTGACCCCAGAACTCCTTCCCCCATTTTGAAGTCTCACCTTGTAATACATAACCCAGAGACATGCACCCCAAGGGCGAGGGCTGCACTTCTTCCTGCCTGCTAGTACCTCTCTGGGATAAGATTGGGGCACTTGAGCAGGGAGAATAGATGACAGTTTAGCCTCCATGCTCACTTAAACTTTGGCTGTTGTACTGATTAGCAATGAGAATCTGAATATAGAAGATAAATCCAATTCATTCATGTGTACCAGCCCCATGTATCCTCCTCCATTTGCCTCCAAGAAGTCACCTGCTTGAACTTCATAGCGAAAGGGAACAATTTTAACTCATGGGAATGTCATAAAAAGAAAGTTTCCTTTTCTTACTTCATTGGAGAGTAAAGCAGAGGCAATTGGCAAGAATTAAAGGAGGGGAATAGGAAACAGTGCAAGCATCCATTGATGGATGGATGAATAAACAAAATGTGGTACATACATACAGTGGAATATTATTCAGTCATAAAAAGGAAGGAAGTTCTGATACATGCTATAACATGGATGGACCTTGAGGACATTATGCTAAATAAAATGAACTGGCTACAAAAGGACAAATATTGTATGATTTCACTTACATGTAGTACCTAGGATAGTCAGGTTCATAGAGATAGGAAGTAGAAGTTGCCAAGGGCTGGGGAGGAGGAAATGGAGAATTAGCATTTAATGTGTACAGAGTTTCCATTTGGAAAAATGAGAAAGTTCTGAAAATGGATGATGGTGATGATGGTTACATACAACGCAAATGTACTTAGTGTCACTGAACTATATTTTTAAAAAGGAGAGAAAGAGAAAAAAAAAAGATTGCTTGAATTCCCTTTGCCAACTGGCATATTATTAGCTTGATGTGTTCAAAATTTACCAATACAGTTGTAACTCAAAGTCGTGTTTCCAAGGCAAAAATACAGTGGTTCTTACATGTGATTGGAAATAGTTTTTGAACAACCCCATTCCAATTCCACCTTCCCCACTGGACTGTCTCTTAAGAAGATGAAACTCTAGTCAGGTAGGAAATCTCATCTTTATTAGCATAGCCCATAATCAAAATGAGGCAAAAGTGTATCTCTGCACTTCTGCCAAATCATCTACTGGAAATGGCTTGTGGACATCATTCAACTTTGTATTTCCATATTAGGGAGTCCTCACTTTGGCTGTCTTCTAACTTTCTATGACATGGTGGTTTAGCAACCAACACTTTACTCTGTGGGATCCCAGCTGGCAGAGATGATTCCGGAGCCTTCTCCTAAAAGAGCTGGCTGGATGCATTGAGTGCATTCTCAAAGGCAGGTGACCCCAGAAAGGGGCAAAACCCTGGAAGAAGGTGCTATAGTAAGGTCTCCAAATAGAGGGAGGCAGAGGACATGAGCACCTTCTGAACATGTAAATAGGTCTGTGACCTACCTGGACACATTTTAAGCTCTACTAAAGATTCTAATTTACTGATTAATCTGCCAGAAACTCTGCTTTTCTTGTGGAAGACCCTGTGTACAAATGGTGCACAAAATTCCCCATCTTTATCCAGTGACCCTTAAATGAGGGACAGAGTAGAAGAGAATTGGACAGGCAACGTGTCCAAACTGGTTATATATGTTTGTACATGTGTGCTGATACCACACATGTACACACACACAAACACACATTCACCAAAGTTACCTTCTGATAACTCCATTAGTTCTTGATGGTAAAATGCAAAAGAGTAATACCTTACCCAGCCCTCAACCCAGGGATGGGAGCAGGGTGAATGGAGACATCCCTGGATAGAGCTATGTTGGTACATGGGTTTCTGTAAGTGGCTTCTGGTTCTAAATTTACTCTTAAATAAAGAGAAACAGCACCCTCCTCCACCATGACCTTTGTGGATAGGGATGAATTTCATGGCATAAGCTCTATCACAATGAACTCTCTTCTTTCTTTCTTTACTAAGCTCACATAGATACTCTTTCCTCAGCTCACTCTCCTGGAGCCCAGATGGGGAGATTCATGAGCAGCCACCAACTTGGAATATCGAATTCTAAGTTTTTAATAAAAATTTCAAAATCATCTCTATGAACTCCATCAAATAACTCAGGTCAGCTCTGAGGCAGTTGCCTGCAGGAGCTTCTACAGTTTCTATTCACATTTGATTGTTGGTTTCTATAAACACGCTTGAAATGACCACTTGGCTTTCTAACACCATGACCTTAAGGCTGGGGTGCAGAATGTACCCCTCCCACATCTTTGCTACTTACCCAGTAACAATAGCCTCAGAACTCTGAGGTGTTCTCTTGAAAGTCTAGGGTTTACATACCACATCTATTAAGTAATACATTCAGCAATACATTTCCACTGCAAAATGTAGCAGCGTAAGCTATGTTGATAGAAGTCAGAAAGTGATGGGGTTGGGAGAGGGAAAAATTGGAAAGAAGCACAGAGAACTTTTGTGCATCTTTTTTGGGGTACTCAAGTGTACACAATTGTCAAAACTTAATCTGAATACTTAAGATCAGCGCATTTTATTATATACAAATTACACATCATTTTTTTCAACAACAAAAAAAGTAACAGTGGCCCTTTCCAGGTAAAAGATGGCAACCTATGGCCATGGAAAATAGGGCAGAGCAGCTGACCTCCTCCTTCCATCTTTCCCCACCACTCCTCATCTCCCCAGTCCTGGGGGGCAGCCCAGCAGTCTCCCCTGCACAGTGAAGTGGGGTTGGGCATGAGAACTTAGTGACTTTGTCTCCAGATTGCTGGCCAGATGTGACAGCCAAGAATGCTGCAGAAGTGGTATTATATGTAAAGTGAGTTTGCATCCAGTTTCCCACTCCTCTTCTAGTGGTTCTATACGTGGTCAGAGCCCAGTCCTCTCCTGCTCCTTAGTCATCCTTGCCACATTCAGAGCCACAAAGGACTCAGTGAAGGTGGTCCCAGAAAATGTTCATAGAGAGAACAGTCACCCAACACCCAAAGCCAAGACATCTATAGCAACATGCCCCAGATAGGGTGGCTTCAGCTGGGATCTCTGGGGCACAGTGATGTGGCAATTAGGTGCATGACATCAGTTCAGCCTAGATGCCACCAGCCCAGGGTTGTCTCTTTGCAGTAAGCCCAGAGACCTCTTTACCTGACTCTTGGCCATCTTATTAGCTGAGAAGTAAAGGCCAGCAGCACCTTGAGACTTCTGATTGATTCTCATTCTTCACCAGAGAGAGGCCATTGCTCCACACTGAGTTCCCTAAAAGGCTGTGGCTGCAAGTCTATCCATTGGGGAGCAATTCATTCCTTCTCTCCTGCACATGAGCATTACTGCGTTTCCTAGGTGAGGGAATATTAGCAGGTTAGAAGTTCTATTTCTGCTTTTGCTATCCTCTGGCCTCCCACTTTAAGCATCTGTCTCTCCATTTATAAAATGGGTCCAATAATGTCACTGAGCACTTTTTTTTTCAGAGAATTTAAGGGCATTAATAAGATAACGACCACTAAGTATGGTGACTTCAGTAATAAATGGTGGCTTTGGACAGGGTCCACTGCAAGGGCATAATTTTAAAAAAATCCTTACAGATGTGTCATGCAGAAATCCATCCACTCACTTGTTCAAACTGGAAGATTTCAAGGACAGGAGGGTTTGGAGTGTCAAAATATTGAATGAGTCAGTGTTGGTTTCTGATGCTCTGCATTTATCTATTTCAGTCTTTCTTCCTTACCCTTACAACCTCTGACTTCACTCTCTTCCTGGATGCATTCTACTTCCTGCCATTCTAGGGAGATGGTAAGATTTCTGGATCCAATGGCAAGCATAGTAAAAAAGAAAAGTGGTGCCATTTCACTTAGAACTATGTCTCTCACCCAGAAGGCTCCCAGCCAGAGGTGGAGAGTGTTTTTTTCATCTTGGAGAAGGGGCCCATGGTGCTGAATTAAAAATAAGACAAAGAATCACCATTCTAGGGTTCATTTGGGGTTGGAAAGAGTGAAACCACCCCACCCTGCGTATGTATCTCCCCTGTCTCAACACACTTGAAGAAAGTGACCAGAATCATAAATAGTTAGGGGTCGAATCAAGGGAAAACTTGCTCCTACAACAAGCCACATCTCTTTCAAGTTCCCAGTAGGATGCTGGCTCCACGGAGACTTGAATGATTGAAGGAAATCCTCAACACCACTTGTTGAATGACTCAATCAGGTAGGCGTGGCCAGGACTGAATGGGGCAGGGACAGGCATATACTGTCTCCAAGACAATACCAAAGCAGATGCAGGAAATTGACTGAACATACTTCAGAGAGGCAGAAAGCAGGCGAGATAGAATAATACCTTGCAAAAAGTAGTAGCAGTGAAGAATTAAGTAATAATGAGTTACTGTTTGCAGAGCCTCTCAGTGCTGAAGGAGAACAGAGTACCTCTTGAAGCCCTCCTGAGTCTGGGACAAGTCTAAGTTTGTTTCTGCTTGCCCTAGACATATAGAGACAAACTTTTCTTCTTAGTTGTTTTTCACTACCAGATGCCCCAGAAAACAGGGCAGAACAGATTTTGTCCTCTTTCCAACCACCCATAGCCAAGGATGACAGAAAAGTGGAGAGTACCTCCTGCCTCCTTGCAAATGTAATATAACCCACATCAGCCAATCTCCGCAAAGCTCAAGACACTAGCACTTTCCTACAACCATGAAGTCAGAAGGGACCTCAGCCCCCCAAAGCCGCCCCAGCCTAAGCTTCACCTGTTGCACCTGCCCACTTGCCATGGGTTCACACCAGGAGAGAAAGTAAAAGGTCAGGTTGGTCTCTCTCCACAGCAAGAGCCCAGAGAATCCTAGGAAACTGACATTTTACAAACCACCTCTTCAAAGCTCTTTCAGAGGTGCATAACTTTTAACTCTACCTCCACTCCCAACCCCCCAGGCTTCCTTTGCAACTCTTTCCCACCATGGATGGCTTGTCGGGAGAGAGTTAAAGAAGGTGCTCGACTAATTCCCCAAACCCTCTCGCTTATCTACAGACAAAAAGAACAGCCCTACATGGAGACACGCAGAAACCACCGGCAATTTAGCTCAGACCTCACCTGTCTTATGCAACAGTACACACACACATACACACACACACCCGCAAGGCCAGAGTCCACATCCCCTTTTAATTCGGTAAACATAGTTTTGCGCCTTTCTTTTCTCTACGCAGTACCCGACTCTACTGGCAGCAGAGAAATAGATGTAACCTTAGTGCCAAATGCCTTGCAGGAACACACAGACACACAGGAACCAAAATGCATCTCATAGCTCTCCTTGGTGCTGAAATCACGTTAACGAGAAAATCAAAGGAGCGAGTGCTCCGGACTTACCCAGGCTGGGGGTGGGCGGCCGGGGAGCGAGAGGAGCTTCCTGGGAAGAAAATTCTTGTCTGCTCAGGTTGGAGCCAGCTGATGCACTCACCTAGAGAGCCCACCTCTCTCCCTTCTCTTCCGTTCCTCCTTTTCTGGGAGGAAGAGATAAGGCTTCACGAAAGAAATGAAACCCAAGCTGTCAGGGCTACGGGTGGAAGGAGAATGAGGAGGTAACCAAAATAAGATCAAAAAGTCAGGTGGCTTCACTCCACTAGTGGTAATTCCTTGGGTCAGAGAGGACCCCCTTCTCTCACTCTCCCTGGGTCTGCCCCTGTCTCCTCTGCGTGTTGAGCCAACAGCCTTAGCACAGTCGGTTCCTGCCTCTGACGTGAAAGAGAAGAGGAAGCCTGGGACTGCTTTGCTCTCTCTCTCGCTCTCTCTCTCTCTCTCTCACGCGCTCTCTCTTTTCCCCTCTTGCTGAAATTTCAGCAGCATGATTTTTTTTTAAGCCTCCGTTTTTTCCATCCCCCTACAAGCAGCCCCCTAGTGGACAGAAAAGAAAAGCATCCTAAATCCTCTTAAACAGTCCAGATTCAGGCTCAGGAATACTCCCCGCACCCAACTCTTGGGGCTGCCTCTGCATAGCCAGGGTCCTGAAGAAGATAGAGGATTCCCTCTGACCAACCCAGATAGGAAGAGAAAGGGGGAGGATGGAAGCTTTTGCAGATCCTTTGCCCATGATTGTAGGAGAAATCCAGGGTGGAATGGGATGGGCGAGTGGTTGGGATATGGGATAGAATGTTTTGAAATAAGGTGAGTCGTGGGGTTCTCAAGTGGTTTGAGGTCCTCGCTCAGCAGAAGAAACCCTCCAAAAAGTCAGGGTCTGCAGCCAAGTGAAGTATGCCTATACGTAGTGCGACCTAGGCCTGGGAATGCCTAAAGAGGCAGAGAATACAGGGAGCTGGCCCTTCATCCAACTCCACAATATAGCTTTTTTTAAAGCTAGCAAGAAAACTATCTGAAAAGATATGGCCTGAGATCATCTCAGAGGTAGAGACAGAAGTGACCTTGATGCACATTTATGGAGAAACTTGGCAGAGAAGGAACATCAAGGGGTCACTGCTCATAGGCTCATAAGGGATATCTAACATTTGCTTTTAAATGTACAGGCACACAGCCTCCCGGAAAGAGTCCTAACACTTACATCTAAAAACCTGAGTCCTAGTTTCAGTCTGCCACTTGCTTACTGGACATTTTGCTTCTCTATGGCTCAATTTTACTGTTTGTAAAATGTGGATAATGCTGCCCCCTCCCTACTGAATGGAATGCTGAGGGATTGGAATGACATAGAGACATAGAACCTCAGGATCGGCAGGGAGTTTAAAGGTAATCTTATCCAAACACTCTTCTTATATTTGATTCACCCCTGGCAAATAACAATAGCTAACATTTATAGAGTATTGATAACAGGTGCTAGGCACTGTTATAAGCCCTTACATGTATTAGCTCATTTAAGCCATACAATAACTCTATAATGCAGAGGCTATTATTGCTATTCTATAGACTAAGAAACTGAGTCACAGAGGAATGAAATAACTTTCCCAAGATCACACAGCTAGTGAATGTCAGGGATGGGGATGGAACCTGAGCCATCTGACCCTGGAGCTTCCTCTTTGAATTACCATGTACTATAAATATACACTTCAGAAGTGACATTTGAAGTAAATAGAAGATAGCACCATAGTTATCATTGCTTTTATTTATGACAAAGTGCGTAGATTGTTATAATAAATTTATATGTGGCCGAGTTTTTAAAATATTTACCATTGGGGTGCCAAACAAACTGTGGAAATTGCTATTACTGATGAGAATCTCCTAAGAAAATTAATTCTTTTGGTGATTTGAGTAGTTTCACATGTACAAAACTGGCTTTAAATCTTATGAAATTGGAAACTATTGGGTTTTAACATCAGTTCAGAAGACACATCACTCAATTTCTGTACCAAAAGCAAATTATTGCCCAGTGCCTAACACAGTGCAAGAATGGAGCAAGCAATTTGAAGAGCTGAAATGTTGCAATGCATTCAGGTAATAAGCACTTAGTGAGAAATTGACATTTTCTTCAGAATTTCAGAATTATGAATTCCTTAGCTGAGGTGGCTTACTTTTTCTGACTTTTTTGTTGTTGTTGGATCAAAAGTGGATTAAGTAGGACAAAGATGGTATGTGACAATTAACAAATCATGGTCCCTGTCCTCAACGGAGGTAACAGTTCCTCAAAGAGGGAAAGAAAGAGCAAGAAACAAATGATTGCAATTCAAGGACTAAGTGCCAAGACCTTGGGCAGTGAGCACATGGAAAAGACAACTGCCCTGGTCTTTGAGGGCTGGGGGAATTCCTAAGGCATGTAGCATCTAAGTTGAGGCCTGAAGAATCAGAAGCCTTACCAGCAAAAAGTGGGTGAGAGAATTAAGCTGAAGGCATGGCCTGTGCAAACTCGTGGAGGAGGGAAAGAGCACAGTATGAAACTTTCAAAGTAAGTACTACCCTTCCACTGACAAATGGGGAATCTGAGGCTCATAAAAGTTAAGTGGCTTGCTCAAGTTCAGGCATCTAATAAGTATAGAACCCAAATCAAATGCACATCTATTTGACTCTAAAGTCATCCCCTTTGTGAAGCACAATAATGTCTTCTCTCATCACTTAGAAGTGCCCACACCATTTAATAGAGTGTTTCAGTAACATAGACGTTAACATAACCGAGTGAGGATGTAGCATCTACCAGGAAGCTGGAAGTATGATCTGTTACTATTAGATGAGAAACCCATAAAAAGGCACTAGTCAGTTCAAAAAAGGGGGAATTTAGGACGGCAGGATTTTTTTCTGGTGAATGTACAATTATTAAATGTATTGGGAAGTAGGAATATTTCAGAAGTACAGAGACATTAGAGACTTGCATTTGAAATGGAGATGAATGTAGAAAGGGCTAAAAGAAAGTTTCAGATTAAGTGCTCTGGGAGCCCAGAGGAAGGAAAAGTCCTTTTTCCTAGGAGGGGTGATGGGAGACTTCACCTGTTAAGTGGCCATTCATCTGGACCCTAAAGAATGTAGGTTCAGGAGACTGCTCCATTGCACCTAGACATTTTATAAATAGAAAACATGAGATCTGAGTTGTCTTAATGAATAGTGAGACACTGATTAGAGAGAGAGTAGAAGATCATTGTAGACAGAAAGATGTGAAGCTTTGGAATATGGATGGGTTTGGGATGAGTGGAGGAGAAGTGAGATTGATGGATGAATTTGATTTTGGATATGTCAGGCTTTGGGAGAGTGAGACTATATACTATAATAGAGCTGTCCTGGCAGTGGCTGGAGCATGTTTCTGGAGCTCAGATTAGAGACCTGGATTGGTGATTTAGATCTGGAGCCCATTTACGTGGACATGATAGTTGCTGGATGGAGACCACCAATAGGAGAGAAAACAAAGAAGACTGAGGGCAGAATCTCAACCCTATTTCCTTGATCTCTGGATTAAGTTTTATATTTCTTCTTTAGTCCTTGTGGCTGAAGTGCTTGATATCCAGAAAACAGCCTGAAAATACTTACTGATTGGCTCATAACAATAACCAAATATGTAGTTGAAGATGATATTGGGACTGAGATCAGTTACTTGTTCTTTGGATCAGTTACTAGTTCCTTGGCTTCTGATCTACTTCTAATGTCAAGACCCCTCAGTCACCATTCCTCTTTGGAAGCTGGTAATCACTGGCCCCTGGGTTTTTTTTTTTTTTTTTTTTTTTTTTTTTTTTTTTTTTTATGGAGTCTCACTCATTCTGTCACCCAGGCTGCAGTGCAGTGGCACAATCTCGGCTCACGGCAACCTCTGCCTCCCAGGTTCAAGTTATTATTTTCCTGCCTCAGCCTCCCAACTAGCTGAGATTATAGCCATGCACCACCACCCCAAGCTAATTTCGATATTTTTAGTAGAGATGGAGTTTCGCCATTTTGGCCAGGCCAGACTTGAACTCCTGACCTCAGGTGATCCACCTGCCTCAGCCTCCCAAAGTGCTGGGATTACAGGCATGAGCCACGTGCCCAACCAGCCCATGAATTTTTGTTTTCTACCTAGCACTCCAGCCCCTAAGCTCTCCTCCGCCAAACTGAGCATCTCCTTAGGCACCCAGCTGTCTCCAGAGAATCAGGAGCCACTACGTGGTGAACTACCATGGTGGAATTTCACAAGGAAAATCCATACCATGCCCAGCATTCCAGAAAGCTCTTGAATCAACCCTTCCACTACTTGAAGTCTGTACATAGGAACTCAGGAAGTACAACTGTGGCTTTTTGACAGAAAAGTGAAAGAAACCTGGGATCCAACTTTGAGGTACGGCAGGTACAGAATAGCCAAGGGAGCTCTCAATTCCTAGGCTAACCTAGGCCCCCATCTTGCCACTGTTTCCATGAGCATAGAAAGAGAGGAAGTTTGGCATAGACACCAGATAAGACATGTGATGACATTAGGGCTCTGGCCAAGAAGGCGAAAAAGGAGCAGTGGACACTATCTAGATGATTGATCAAGACCCCAAAGCCTGTCTTATCCAGGTAATGCTTTGGGAGCAAGTCTTCCTATTTCTCACTTATCCTTCCTACACAATTTCAGACCTTGCAAGCCTGTGTTCACCTGGCCACAGCTATGTAGGATTTTAAATTATTGCCCTTTCATCCTATGAGGATACAAGCTTCTTGGGGGCCAGAACAAGGTTTTCATTTAGGAAACATCTAGCACTGTGGGGCTTGGTCCATTCCCACTCCTGGACAGAACCTGGGAGAGGGAGCGTGCTGGAAAAGAGAGATGGAGAGAGGGAGGGAGAGATGGAGCCAGGGGAGGGGGGAAGAGAGAGAGAGAAAGACAGAGGGAGAGAGAAAGAAAGAGAGAGAGAGATGGGCTTCCAACTAGGTCTGCTAGGTTAAGAGAGAAAATGGAATGGATAGACTAAAGGTTCTTACAGGTGGAGACACCATTTGGGGGGCAATTTTCTTTTTTCTTTCTTACTCCAAATACTTTCCCCATAGCAAAGGTGAGAAGACTGGGTACCTCATATGGTTTTTACACATGACTCTACCCACCACTGGAAAGAAGAGCCCTGCTATGAGCTGCCAACTGTGTGCCTCCACATCTCCTTACAAGAGCATTCACCACCACATTCTGTAGGTAGTGGGCTCAGGAGTGTTAGGCACAGAGACCTAGGAAATAAATGGCTTCCCTAAAGCAATGAAGCAGCTCAGCCCTGCCAGAGAACCCCAGCACTGGGGGAGTACAAAAGTGTACAGTGTCCCAGAGTTTCCCATGGAGCCCTGCATGCACTCCCATGCACAGCACCTGACCATGTGTGGACTAGGGAAGCCTCTGCAATGACTGGGAACTCCTGCTTTCCCAGCACCTACCATACAGATAATCAGGAGTCACATGTTCACACCATCCTAAGGAAGCTGCCTGGGGAACTTCCAGACATTTAAAATAGGGGTCTAGGCACAATGTGATACCCCCTAGGCCCATGGAGAGAGTGAAGAGCAGAGAGCAGACGTTGCCAACAGTAGTCAGACTTGCCTAATGGGCACTTCCTAAAAGCAGCCTAACTCAGGAAGGACAGCCACTTGTTAGGACATTGTGGGGGCATTCAAGCATTAGGTGGGTGGTTTTAGTAAATGACTTGTTTACTCCCTTCCAACTGAGATAATGTGGGGTTGTGCTGGACTAATGGCTAAGAGGTTTACTAAGAAAGGACTATTGCAAGACTTGGGGCTTCTTTTCTGGGAAGTGGAGGAGGAACTTCTTAAAAATGGCAATGAATAAGCTGCTAAGTACTGGGTTAATTTTTTTAAAAGACAAAAATAAAAAGATGACCATGAGGATAGTGTAGTTCAAATGGTTACCCTCACAAGGAGCTAGAAAAGGCCCTGTATCCCTAAAGCCAGTGCTGAGCTGGGTTCTGTCCCAGCCTGACTCAGCAGGACTTGGTGACCTCATTGCACAATAGGGATGATGTCTGGGAAAAGTTCCGGAGAGCCAGCTGCTTGCCACAGAGACAGGAAGGTTGGAGTCACAGGCAGGCAGTGGCTGGGGAGGGAGCATGAGAAAGTGGCCACAATAAGCAATGATGAGCAAAAGGAACCTGGGTGGCCGGGGCATGCACTTGCCTGAGCTGGAAAAGAAGGTGGATGGTTGTACAGCTCCAAGCTCTGCCAGCCCAGGAAGAGCCAGGATCTTCCTACTATGTTAGTGAAATAGGTGGGAAGGGACCCTACCCCTGTCCCAAATCTCTCTCCTACCCTGGTGCCACAAGATAGTAAACACCATTATGGTAAACTGTGACAGCTATCACTTTGTCTGCTGAATCTCTCTCCCCAACCCATTTTTCTAGAATCGGAGCCTGCCCATCCCCCACCCCAGGCACTAACTGGACCATTTGACCTAGGCCTGGCCAACAGAAGTTCTCCATTTCTCTAGACAAAGTGATAGGTTCAGTGCACATGTTCCAAGCAGGTCCAATCAGAATCTTTCTCAGAAATTAGGAAAGAGAAGCACTGTTTCTAATGGGCTTCCCAAGTAGGGACCATGTAAGCCCAGAGTTGACCATGGTCATCTTTCCTAGCTTTATGATGGAATCCTATCCACAGCAACAAATAATAACATCGATACCGAGCAGGAAATAGGGCCAAATACAGAAAGAAATGGAGCCCAGACAATGTTGTTTGAGCTCCTAGATCCACCCATCCCTGAACTCCTAGGTAGGGGAGCCAATGAATGCTCCTTTGACTTAAGCTAATTTGTGTTGGGCTTTTGTCAAGCTGGCTTACCTTTTAAGTCTTTGAAAGTCCCTGGAAAAATTCAAATTCCCATTAGGTGTATGCCTTCAGCCAGGTGAGAAACACCTAAATGGGAACCCAAGAACCAATAGTTGCTCGGGCCCTGGGAGCAGGAGCAGGAGTGGAGAATGAGTTGGACATTCAGGGAGGAAAAATAAACACTTCCTTCTCCATCATTTTGCTGGGGACAGGTACTGAGGCCCATGTGCTTTGCCTGGGGAGTGTGGAGAGAAGATCCAGTAGAACTGTAAAGCAGCCATTGCTACATCTGAATAGAAGACAGGGAGTCGTGGGGTGGGCCTACCCAAGAGTACACACTTGTTTTGAAGCTTGTGTGCTTACTGTGCTTTCCAGATGGAAAGGTGCTGTACCCAGGGCCAGATACTGCTGGCATCACGAGGCTCTGCTGCCTGCTTTGTGGAGTGCCTGCGTGGGTGGGGATGGTAGTCCCAGGCACCGTGTCCATCCATGACAGACCTGTTCTCCTCCACCCCAGGCTCCCAGCATGGAACATCTCTGAATACTTCTCAATCCTTTTAGCTCCTCTATGGGCACAGCTGGCTCAGAGGGCTCTGAGCAGCATCTTTCTATTCTGGGAAACTACAGCCACGAACCCATGTGAGCAAGTTTGCACCATCTTGCTCTGAGACCAGAGTCTTGCCCTTTCTCCTCCTCTGTGCCTCAAGCTTCTGCACGTAGTGTGTCTGGCCCACTGCACCCTGCCTGGGGAGAGTGGGGTGCTGGGTGATGGAATGTTAGCCAGGGAGGGATGCGACTGAACCCCAGCTCCCCAGCCTGCCTGTCAGCCAGCAGAATCGTTATCTACATCCAAGAGTGAGCCAGGCTTCCCACACTAAATTAGCAAGAGCAAAGCAGATGTCTCCTTTCAGTGCAGCAAAGGATTATATGGGATAGAGTCAGCTTATTTCTCCTTATGTTACAGATAAGGGCAAGTGTGGGGATCAGAGTAGCTGCTTTTCCTGGCCCAGGACCACACCATAAGTGGGCGGACTAAGGTCAAAGCTTCACTCACCCCCAGCCTGGTTCTGCTCCTCCCTGGCTACCCCAGGCAAGTTTCCTTCCCCATAAACTTCTGACTCTCATTTTAGTATTCATTTCTTATGGTCTCTGAAGAAGGAATGGAGGCCATATTTTAGGTTTCATCTTCTTTTGTGTTGGCCATTTTAGAAACTTCACATTCTTGCCCTGTCTGCCCCCTTCTCTCTGAGGCCACTCCCCTGTGGGAGAGCTCTGGTCTGAGACACTAAGCCCTCCTCCCTTCTCTAGATGTTCTCCCCTGCTGCAGTGCATACAAAGTTCCTCATCAGTAGCATACGGGAGTTAATGTAGTTTGATTGTTTGTGTCCCCTCCAAAATTCATGTTGAAACTTAATCTCCAATTTAACAGTATTAAGAGGTGCAGCTTTCAACAGGTGGTTAGGCCACGAGGGCTTCACTTCCCTCATGGATGGGATTAGTACCCTTATAAAGGGGATGGAGACAGTGAGTTTGAACCCTTTTTGTTCTTGCATCCCTTCCACCATGTGAGGACACTGAGTGCAAGGTTTTATCTTGGAGGCAGAGACTGAACCTCTCTGTGCTTTGATTTTGGGCTTTCCAGCCCAAAATCTGTGAGAAATAAATTCCTGTTATTTATAAATTACCCAGACTCGGGTATTTTGCTATAGCAGCACTAACAGACTGAGACAGAGTGGAGGGGCCAGGGTCCTTGCTGGCTTGTCATTCTGTGATCTCCCACCATCTTCAGCTTCTCAGCCTGAGTTCTGGCAGGTGAAACCTTCCCACCTGAGATGGCCAGGTTCACACCTCCCTCTCTTCAGCACTTACACTCACTGCAGGTGGCAGAGAATAATCAAGAAAGCATGGCTTCCTACACAGCCTGCCTGGGTTTGAATTCTCACTCTGGCACTTATACTCTCTGTAAGTTTAGGAAGTTACTTTCAGTTTTCTCATGTGTAAATTGGAGATCGTCACCAGATGGGGTGGCACACACCTGTAGTCCCAGCTACTGATGGTGGGGAGAGGGACCGTGGGAAGGGGGTGAGGGTGAGGCAAGAAGGTTGCTTGAGCCCAGGAGTTCATGGCTGCTGTGCATATGATACTGTCTGTGAATATCCACTACACTCTAGCCTGGGCAATACAGCAAGACCCCATCTCTAAAATAAATAAATAAATGAATGAATTTGATATTATAATCCTCCCTACTTCATGGGCCAGCCGTGCTAATTACATGAGTGCATTCATGGAAAGCCCTGGGATGGCACATTCTGCTGCTGAGTGCTTCATTCATGCTAGCTGTTATTCAGCAAACATTTTTGAATGCATATCAAAAAAAAAAAAAAAAAAAAACCCTACCCTTGCTTTAACTTGAGTTGATCCTGACTTTATGTGTAAACTTCCTTTTTGGGGTTGCACCTGCCCCCTTGCCTCTTGGTTGGTTGAATGCTGATAGGACTCTATGGCTTTGGCTCTCTGGGTCTTTGTCAGGTTGTACCAAGAAACACCTCTGAGATGAAGGAGGTAGGAACCTAACCTGGGGTGTGGCAGAACTGGGTTTAAACTTCTGTTAAACCACTTATAAGATGTGCAGCCTCTGGCTAATTCCTCCTCCCTCCATATCTCAGATATTCCTTCTGAAAGAAGTGGTCATGATGGTGACCCCCTCTTGATGGTTTATCGATCAGAGGAAATCACGGATGAGTGTTTCAAGATCAGAGTCCAAAACGTGGTGGAAATTCAGCAGGGTGTCGAGGGTGAGGGTCTGTGGCACATGCCCGATCCTGCTCCCTCCCTGCTCAAATGCCACTCCTCAGAGAGGTCTTTCCTGACATTGCCTCTAAAAATGGCCTTCCCAAGGCCCTTCCCAGCACTATTTTTCTTAATACCTGCTAATATCAATTGACATTTTATATTTCATCCTTCCATTTGTTCCATTTGTCAAATTCTCCACTGCACTGACCCTCTCAGAGGGCAGGCCCTCTGCCTGAGTCTCGTCCCCAAAGTCTAAAGCGGTACCTGGCTCATGCAGACATATTCAATAAACGTTGCCACTTGAGAGCATATTTTATATCCTAGTCATTTTTGGTTCCCTCGTGGCACATTTTATGGCAAGCGGCAAGGTTTTGAATCCACCAAAACAGGATTTAAAACTTCCCTTTTCTACCTTAAGAAATGAACTCTGAGCTCCTATTCGTCCTTTTGTAAAACAGACAGAATAATATTTATACCACAGGATTATCATGAAGATTAACTGAGATGATGGTGTCTAGAATAGTGACTGACACACAGAGGTAGCTCACGAAACCCTTGCTTAATTGGTAAGTGCAGGAAGAAAAGATGGAAGCAACACCCCGTTATCTGAGCCCCCACCTGACCCACCTTTCTTTCCTTTCTTTCCTCCTTCCTTCCCCTCCCCGAGGCTGGCACACGGGGGACCCTGCTGATCCTGCAGCAACAGGGCATCTGTCTCTCTGAGTTCCTGCTGGCAGCAGCAATCTGGATCAGCATTAGAAGTTATTACCCTTTAAAGAAAGGGTCAGCCACTATTTTAACTCAAGTGCCACAAATAGGAAACAAATTTTGCCGGAGGCACCAGAGTGGCTGAAGGAACGTTTTTCCAATTTTCACAAAGGCATCACCGATACCCATTGGCACTTTGGGTTTATGTTTGGCTTTTCTATAAGGCCATTAATATTCACTTCCTGTATCTCTTTTTTCCTTTTTTTCCAATCTATGCAAAGTCATTCTCCTTCTTGTTGCTTCTATTTTATTTTTTTTTTAATTTTTTTAATTTTATTTTTTTTGAGATGAAGTCTTGCTCTGTTGCCAGGCTGGAGTGCAGTGGCACAATCTCTGATCACTGCAATCTCCACCTCCTGGGTTCAAACGATTCTCCTGCCTCAACCTCCTGAGTAGTTGGGACTACAGGCACATGCCGCCATGCCCAGCTAATTTTTTTTTTTTTTAAGTAGAGATGGGGTTTCACCATGTTGCCCAGACTGGTCTCAAACTCCTGAGCTCAGGCAATCTGCCAGTCTCGGCCTCCCAAAGTGCTAGGATTACAGGCATGAGCCACCATGCCCAGCCTCTCACTTCTATTTTTGTATCTCTCCTTTTTTTCGGCTTTTGTCCTTTTCTTCTTTCCTTAAGAAGCAAGCCTCCTCGTGCTAGTCTCAGTGCCATGTATTCCAGCCTTCTCTCACTGGTCCCTTACTCCCAACCCCATCTTCCTTGCTCTGCAGGTGGACAGAATATGGTAAGATTTCAGTATCTGGACATAGGAGGAGGTAGAAGGCCCAGTATTGTGGGGCCTACATCACTGGAGAAAATTGATGCTACTGATCTCTGTCCCTCTCTTTTCAAGCTGTCAGAGTGAAAGCACTGGGCTATCCCTGCCACACGATTTGATCCATTATCCTGTCAATAAGTAGAAAGAACTACGCAGTGAGAACAAATACAAAGACAATGTACTCTGCGGGGCTTCCGAAAGAAGGCATCAGGGTTGTTGGGTCTGGGCTAGTTTGATTTCGTAGTCTTCTCATCCCCGTCCAAGAGTCAATCCGTAAGACTTCTATAAATCACACACAGGCAGCTCACAGAGCACAGGCTCTAATCTTGGTGCTCAACCAGGGACCTGCCACTCTCCCTTGGGCCAGTAACCCTAACCTTCATCATTCATATATAGCGTCTTGAGCTTACATTTTCTCTTCTGTCAGATGAGAACAATAATCTCTACTCAGCTCTGCACCATTTAGAGCATGTTCTGGGGAACACATGTGAGGCTGCAGGCTCTAGGCATTTGGAAAAAGGGTGGGGAAGGGCTTCAAAAAAAGTCTGTAAATGAATCCTGCTTTTTCCCCTGTTAACACAGGTAAGTGGAGGTCCAGATCACATTTTTTTTTGCAAATTTGAGGAAAGCCCAGATTCAGAGGAGCAAGTCCCATCTGAGATGGAGTATTTTCTCACTTGGAATAGCACAGTTGGAAGGTGTCCACTCAACAGCTCAAGTCAGATTTTGAATACACTTGGCCTCAAGGCAAGCTATTCCTTCCTGTATCAGCATCCGAGCTTCACACATCCCATCTGAGCTGAGCCAGGGCTGGATCTCAGAAGACATATGCTCCGGGGCCTTTGCTCAGTCTGAAGTGAGGGGCCTAGCCTTTGTCAGAATGTGATATGGTGCTGGGTGCCTTGAAGTGACTGGAGTCCAGGGTACTGTGAACCTGAATGTACCAGCCACTTAGGAGTAATCCAGAGAAACCTTTTTCTTACAAAGAACAAGCTGAGTGGCCCTGGATTTTAAAAAATGAAAAGTGTTTTAAATGACACAGATATTTAGGCTAAAGGAGAAAGTTAGAGGAAGATATATTAGGAGAATATATATATGCACATATACAAATGAATACATTATTATGAGCCAGGCATTGTGCTAAGCACTTTACATGCTAGATTTCATTTATTTAAGTGCTTAAGAAGAAAAATGGAGGAAAAGAGTTGTCTAAGTCGCTGAGAGCATACATTTATCCCGTACCACAGAATGAAGATGAATGAAAAGCCCTGGTAAAAAAAGTCAGTAAAAGGATCCTACACAGAGACCATTTTTAGTCTGGGCTGCTAGCCAGAGGTATCTAGAAGAAAGGAAACAATGAACTTGTAGAATGTCAGAGCTGGAAAGAGCCTCAAAATGCACCTTGTCTAACTACCGTCGGTTCCATCTTACAGATGAGGCTGCCGAGGTACGAAGAAGGGAAGTGGCATACCCACCGTGACACAGTTGGTCAGATCCAGTGCCCACTCCTCGGCCAGGGAACTTTCAGAAAAATCTAACAGTGTCCTCAATCTCCCACCAGCTAGATTTTTTTTAAAATGACCGTTCTTATGTTGCCCAAGCTGGTCTTAAACGTCTTGGCACAAGCAATCCTCCTATCTCAGCCTCCTGAGTAGACAGGACTGCAGGCACACAACCCTGCTCCCGTCAGCCAGATTTTTAAGTCACCATATTTCATGGACCAGAAAAGTCATCTCTCCTGGAGTGCTGTACATGTCTCTGCTATTCACTTGTTAACCTGTGAATGAGTAATCGCCATGTGTTGCCCTTCCACGCATCACATAAAAAAGTCTCTTTTTGCTGATGCCCAGTCTTACCAATCCAGCACTAGAAGTGATGTGCCCTCCTTGGCTTCCTAATGCATCTGCTCATGGAGCCAGCCAGCCAGCTTTATCCTGGATTATGGTCCCAATGTCTTTATTGAGGTCTGGCCCCTAAACACAAGAAAGCCAGGTTTGGTATCTGCCATTTGAACCTGTTTTTGTTTCTTGGGACCTTAGATTCACAGGAGATTCAAGCTGATAGAGAGCCCACGTGGTATCTAGCTCAACCCTACCAATTATAGAGCAGCAAGATGACTTGCCCAAAAGTGGCACTACTAGTTAAAAGCCGTGATGTCAGTGCCTCTGCTCACTTCCTATAGGAAAGTACTAGTGTTGATTATGGTCATGTACTAATAGATCACTAGTACCAATGGATACTGGGAGAGTGTCACTGCTGGGACCACAGTATGAGGAGAGAGGAGTGGCAGGAAAGAGCAGCATCCATTCAGCCAGATACTGGTGCACTGCACACTTGACCAGGGAGGCTGCAGGAGCTCTGCTGCCTTGCATTTGCCCAGAGAAACACTTTACACTGTACAACTCATTTACATCTCATTTGACCTTTAGGAAGGACACAGAACAATAATTCTCAGTTCCACTTCCCAATGAGGTTGTACAGGCTCAAAGATAAATAATTGATATCAAATAACAATATGATTTAAATATAAGTGTAATATAAATAATAAATGATAATAATGTAGTATCAAATAATTGACTATGTTCACATAGTAAGTAAGTTATGGAGACTGAGGCCCCATATCTCTAGGGGTGCGCTTCCTATACAATAATAGCCATGATAATAAATGACATTTAGCATTTACCAGGTGCTTCACACTGTCACTCTAAGCTACACAAACATATATATACGTATATATGTATGTATACATAACTTCTCATTCATTCTTCATAACAGTCTTTTTAAGGTAGGTACCCATTTCATAGACAAGAATATCAAGAGGTTAAAACAAAGTTCAAACCAAAACCATATTCAAACAGCAATACTTTGTTCAGGGATGTCAGCTCGTGGAATCTGGCCAAGACTCAGTGCTCTTGAACCATCAGTTGTAGGCAGAACTTTCCTTCCCTCATTGCCTTCCACCCAACTAAACACACACACTGTCTCTTCGTTCCAAAAAGGAGCTAAACTAAAGCCCAAAAGTTCCATGAACTTTTGTTCCTGGGTTGGCCAGGATCTCTCATATTAAGCTTAATAAAAGCAAGAGGAAAAAAGTTCACTTGGGAAAGCTGGCTGCATCAGGAAACCTCAGGGTGCGGTGGCAGCCCTTGCTGAGCTGCACAGCCTGGGCGAGCATGGAGCAGCCAAGCACCCCGCATGTCCTGAGAGTGGGGAGGCGGCAGGCCGCTCCAAGAGTGCCTCCAGAGGCCGAGCAGGGAAGTGGCAGGACCCAAGGCTCCTGCGCATGGGCGAGATAGGGATGCCCTTAAACAACAGTGATATTAAGAGAGTTTGACTCGAATCTAGCAAGCAATGAACTGAAATCTTTAAATCCATATAATGCCCTACAATCAAAAACCAAATTATCTGGTATCAAGAGCAACTGAGTAGATAGTAAGTACAGGCAAGGAAGGGGTGGGTGGTGGAGTGAAAAATCCAGGGTGGAAAGAACATGTCAGTCAACAGGTGGGAGACAGAAAGAGCAGGATAAACAGAGGATTTGCAAGAAGACCCAGGAGAGAAAATGAGATATTTGAGCAGAGCCAAGCTGCAGGATGGGGGTGGGATCGGTGTGTGCTTCCTCAGCACAGCATGATCAGAGGGTGCTAGCCTCAGAGACAGCGGGCTCCATGTTCTGCTTCTCCAGGTCTGGGATTCTGTTACCACAGGGAAGAGCTTCTTCAGGAAAGGCATGCTGCAGGGACACATACCCTATAATCGATGTCAAGAGTGTGGTGCCATCCCTAAGGAGTGGCTAGAAATCAAAATTATAGCTTTAAAAATTGAAAAAAAAATATTTTCATTTCTATCTATTTTCAGGTCACTAAGTTCAATAATAGGATCATTCACTTCTCAATCATGCTCAACCCCAGGCATCTGCTCAGTTCATATGTTTGCAGAATGGAAGAAATATGCAACCTGAATATCTACTAAAACCATGACAGGTTCGTTCGTTCGTTCGTTCTTTCTTTCTTTCTTTCTTTCTTTCTTTCTTTCTTTCTTTCTTTCTTTCTTTCTTTCTTTCTTTCTTTCTTTCTTTCTTTTTTTTCTTTTTTTTTTTCAGAGTCTCGCTCTTGTCACCCAGGCTGGAGTACAGTGGAGCAATCTCAGCTCATTACAACCTCCACCTCCTGGGTTCAAGTGATTCTCCTGCCTCAGCCTCCCGAGTAACTGGGACTACAGGTGCGCGCCACCATGCCTGGCTAATTTTTGTATTTTTAGTAGAGATGGGGTTTCACCATGTTGGCCAGGATGGTCTCCATCTCTTGACCTTGTGATCTGCCCACCTCGGCCTCCCAAAATGCTGGGATTACAGGCCTGAGCCACTGCACCCGGATGCAGGTTCTTCCTTCTACTCTGAAGAGCTCACATTCCAAATTTGTCAGCAACTGTTTTTTTGTTTTATAGAATATCTCACACAGTAAGAAACTCAGGGTTTCAGACAAGTGATGAGATAACACTGCATATGTAATTCTGTCAGAATCCCAAGCCAAGAGTTTGTGATGCTGAGCTGAGAGAGCACAGGGCCTCTCAGTGTTATTGAGTGTCTGTGTGTGTGTGTGTGTGTGTGTTGTGCATCTGTGCATGTAACCCATGGGCAACAGGGAATATGAAGTGGTCACAGCAGACACTGGTGGGCCTGTCCCAAAGGTGCCACATATGGCATGCACATGTTCATCACCATTCCTAAACCAATTTGAAGAAGCAGGGTCCTGTGACTGTCTTACTGAAGGCTCCCACCCAGGGCTTCACTCTACCTACAGGGAATAAATCAAGCTTAAGGTAATGAACTGCTGGGGGCAGGTAAAAAATCTCAGGGAAAGACGGGTCCCTGTGGGCTACATTTGGATGCACAAAGCCACCAAAAGAATAATAAACAAGGAGGGACATTCACAAAGACATAGCCCTGAGAACAAGGAGAATGGGGGCTGAGGTGTACCAAGAGGGGATCCTGATGAAGGATTAAGCTCCTTGGGTAATTTTCTTCCATCAGCTAAGTGAAAAATGGCACCAAGCTGCAGCTCTAAGTTTTCCATTCTATGAGATCACTCCATCTGTGTTTCTTTCCTAGGGCTGTGGCAGCAAAGTACCACAAACCAGGTGGCTTAAAAGACAGAAATGTATTGTCTCACAGTTGCGGAGGCTGGAGGTCCAAACTCAAGTTGTCAGCAGGGCGGTGCTTCCTCTGCAACCTGTGGAGGGGATGCTCAGTCACCTCTCCCAGTCCCTCGTGGTTGCTGCCAATCCTTGGCATTTCCTGGCTTGCGGCTGCAGCACCTCAATCCCTGCCTCTACGGCTCCATTGCCTCTCTTTCCCCCACGTCTGTCTGTGTCCAAATTTCCCTCTTCTCAGAAAGACATTTTTCACTGGATTAGGGCCCAAACCTAATCCAGTGTGACCTCATCTTGACATGACTACATCTCTAAAGATTTTATTTCCAAAAAACGTGACAGTCACAGGTAATAAACTTGTCTTTGAGGGGACACAATTCAACCCATCCCATCACCTGATTACCTTAGCCTTTTGGTAAACCTCACACAGCCTTGAGTTGTACTGTGAAGAGAAAGAGACAGAACCACAGAGGAAGTGTAGCCTGCCTCCCACCCCTCTCCACTGTGGGGGGAGATAAGGGTTCTATTTAAACCAGCTTGGGAGAGGTCGAGAAGAGCAATAGCAGCTGCCTCATGTACTCCTTCTCTTCCCCAATATCATTTAGAGGGCAATGACCCTTAGAAGGTGTGTGTGTGTGTGTGCGTGCCCCATTTGCACTGGTCTTATTCCACCTCCATCCCCAGCAAATGATAAACCTCTTGGGAACAGAACAGTGCCTGGCTCCCACGTGTATTCTCTGTATTCCAGGTGCAAGCTGCTACACTCGATAAATATTTGTAGAACTGAATGGAATGAACCTAAATTGAGTTGTGGGGAACAAATTATGCCAACACTCCTTTGGTCTTAGAAAGTAAAAACAAGGGAATTGTTAAGAGAAGGGCAAGGACTGGGAAAGGAGAGAAAATTATTCCCCCAAAGTACTGATGAGGCCAGCCATATTGATAGCTCTTCTTCTAGCATGTTATTAACTTTTCAAAGGTTCCACCTCTCTCTGTCCTCTCAGTAAGGACATCTGTCCAGCTCCCTCTCTATGTTGTTTGAAATTATCAAAGTGTCACCACATGACTACTGGTGTCCCTCAGGTGCCCCTCAGGCGCCCCCCCCCCCAAATGATGCTTCTGTCACTGTTAGTACCCGAAGAGTAACAGTGCTACCACTAATGCCAGGCTCACACCTCTGCAGCATCACTGACTCCCACCAAGCACCAAAGCCACCACCACTATCACTGTCACCAGCTTTCTGTGGAAGCCAGCACCACTGTCCCAAGCCTGCAACTCCTATTAGCAAAGCTGCTGCCAAAGCAACTGCCCCCAGCCCCGAGGCTACTGCCATGCTGGGCTCTCCGTGCTTCTTGGAGGACATAGAAATACTGCTTCAGGTATCTATAATGCCTGTCTGGCAGCCCCCTCACCCTAAGGCCCAGCACGGGACCATGGAGATGAAGGCATCCTGAGCAGAAGACCACGCTAGTCTATAGTCACCCCTCCATGCTGCTATGGCCCACTGTCCTTGACCCAAGCACAGCTGCTGCATCCTCCCTCTACTCAGATTTAGTTCTGACCTGGATCTCAGGCCCTGCAGACAGACCTCTTTGTAAGACTTCCCAGCAAGCCTGAATCCTGCAGCAGACCCTGATGAAACCAAAGCCGGAAATCCTAATACATCACTTCATTAAAGCTTGATTTTTGCCTAAAATGTATTCTAGGTAAAAAAGCTAAACCTAGTGGCAGGGCCCAAGAGCAAGCAGGACAAGGTTAGCCAGCAGCTTTAACAAGGATCAAGTTTCGGGCAACAGAGAATCTCTGCGGCTCCATTTTCTTTTTCCCATTTGGCCTTTCTAAGAACTCTGAATGTGTTGCCTATAGTCATCGTCCTTGCTTTGGGAAATTGATTAAGAGCAAGGGCCAGGGCCTTGATACAATCAGAAATAGCCCAAATTGTGGGACAAAGTGAAAACTGCAATGCAGGCAGCCTGCCGGCTTTGCCACAGCCCTACCCAAGGCTAAGTGCAATCCATTTTATCAAGCTCTATATATTTACTTTTTTAAAAAATAAAGAAGCTCCAGTATCCTACCAGTCCCTGCCCCACCTTCTTTTATTATATCAAAGTGTTCAAGGCCACAGCAAGCCCTTAGGCTTGGGCTGTCCTTGACTGGAGCTCTCTGGGGCTGATGCCTCCTGATTTGAGGGACAAACCATGACATGACTGAAGGTCTCTCTAGAGCTGTGAAGAGCTCTAAGGGCACAACATAATCTTAACAGTGGGTCAAACTCAACCATCCCTCCCCACAGCCCCACTTGACTCAGGGGCCAATACACAGGTAGGCCATGGGAGCTGGCTGGAGGACTCTCAGGTCCTCATTCCATACTCAGAAGAGGCACTTAGTGGACAGAATGATGCCACGTGCACAACAGAGAAAGGAATGGAAAGACTTTGAAATAAATATGTCCTTTAACAAAAGGGGAGATCTCACTCTGTGTCCACACAGCGTTAGCTCTGTGCCTAAGAGATGCGGAATGTGTAAGACATGGCCTCCTGTCGTCAAGAACAGCTTTCTTCTTGAGAGCATTTGATGACCAACAGTGATCCATGGAACACGAGAAAGAATAATTTAAAAGTGGATGCATAGAAGGGCCCAGCATTCACCTTTCAGTTGTTTTGTGTGTTTTAATAGACTTTGTCTTTCAGATCAGTGCCAGGATCATAGCAAAATTGAGCACAGGTACAGAGATTTCCCATATACCTCCTCTCCCCACACATGCACAGCTTCCCCTGCTATCAATGTACATCACCAGAGTGGTGCATTTGTTCCAGCTGCTGAACCTACCATGACTCATGACCATCACCCAGGTCCATAGTTGACGTTAGGGGTCACTGCTGGTGTTGCACATTCTATTGATTTGGGCAAGTGTGTGATGATATGCATCTACCATTATAGAATCATACAGAATAGTTTCACAGCGCTAAAAATTCTCTGTGCTGCACCTATTCATCCTACCTTTCTACTTTTACTTATAAGAGTTTGCTTCAATGAAAACAACAACAACAACTGGGAAGTAGCTTTTCCTGTTCTTGATTCATTCTGAACAACTCCCTGGGGAATGGGCTATGGCGAGTTGGCCCCAGGAAATTGGATGCTGTTAATGCCGATGTGAAGTAAAAAGATGGGAGAGTCGAGTTCCACCTCATTTAAAGGTTTTAACTGGTGAGAACCCTACTTAAGTAGGTACCTTCCTGTTGTGGGTTGAATCATGTCCCCTAGAAAGACAAGTCCTACCCCAGGCTACCTGTGAATGCAATCTTATTTGGAAGTAGGGTCTTTGCAGCTATAATCAAGCTAAGAGGAGGTCGTTCTAGATGAGGGTGGTTCCTAATCCAATGACTAGTGACCTTATAAGAAAAGGGAAATTTGGACACAGAGACACACAGGGAGAGCACCATGTGATGATGGGAGGAGAGCCTGGAGTGATAAACCTGCAAGCCAAGGAACACCAAAGATTGCTGGTAATTACCAGGAGCCAGGCAGAGGCAAGGGAGCCCTTTCTCCAGTGCCTTCTGAGGGAGCGTGGCCCTGTCAACACCATGAGTTTGTACCTCTGGTCTTCATAACTGTGAGACAACAAATTTCCATCATTTTAAGCCGTTCTTGTCATGGCAGCCCAGGACACTCAAACGCTTCCCAATCTCTCCTTCCCTGTCCCTGCCCCTCAACTCCACACACACCCCCAATGCTGGTGATGCTTCTGCTGTTTTAAAGCAGAGACTTGGAACTGCTTCCTGCCTGGCCAAGATTTCCTCATTCCTTATACAGGGACCTTGATCCTGGATCAGTCTCCTGTGGCAGAGTCACATGAAGATGGTCAAAGCAGCCAGAAGAGATACCTCCAGAGTGCCTGAGGAGCAAACAACTGAGACAACGGTGAGCGAAGAAGCCACCAGAGAACATACTGCTGCTAACCTGACACAGAGGAAAGAGGCTTTTGAGAGAACAGCATTTGATTTGCTCCAAGCTAGGACAGACCCCAGCTGGGCCTCCCAGGACCATTTTGCTTCCTCTGAGGCTAGGAGAGCCCCCGGCGAAGGGAAGTAGCACCCTTCTCCATGCCGGGGCAGACAGCCTTGGAAGCTGGATGTCACTTACAGGGAGAACTCTCAGGTGCTTCCTCAGTTCCCACTCCTATCCCACATTGGCAGTTGAGGGCTCTCGGCACCCTCTTGTGAGTCTAGCCACACCCCTTCATGAAAGCACAGGCTCAGTTGAAATTAAAGAGATTCTCAGAGCACAAAAAAACTCAGCCAGTGAAAACCCAGCCACCTGCACAATTGATAGGGCCCAGAGGCTTGGTTTCATTGCCTCTGTGGAATTTATTTGCATTGCTATTCCCCTCCAAACTAATTGGCATACTCATAAATACCAGCCTATTCCCTAACTCACTAAGTGACAATAAGAAGTCAAGGGACTCCGCATCCAATTCAAGCTCTCCTAAGACAGAGCTGCCTTCCCCTCTTCACTACTCACAGTGCCTCGTACCAGGGGAGCTCAGTAATCCTGCCAATTGGCAGGTTTGGCGAACTGAATTATGGGGAAGCACAGAGTCAACACATCCAAGGAGGTACTACACAGAGCCAGGGTGTTTATTTACCTCCCTAGTGCCAAGAGATCTGCATCATATTTAGAAACCCATTTTGGCAGAATAATAGTGAAAAGAAAAAAATTCACTGAGAAATCAATTAGTCCAACACCTTCATTCTGCAGCCCAGAGAAGTGACATAATTCACCATACAGCCACCTATGGAAAGACTGGGACTTGAACAGTAGTTTCCTTGACTCCTAGTCTAGTGCTCTCTGATGAACCAAGGACAAGAAGCAATAGGGATTCTCAGGCCCAGGAGGACACTGAGAAATTGGCACTCAAATCGCCACTTGATAGCCCTGGCCAAGAGCCCCCTTTTCACCCTTACTAGGTCATCTCCAAGTCACCAGGCCAAATGGGGGCATTGCCTATATTCTTGCTTGCCTGAGAAAGTGACTCTTACGGGGTTAATATAGTTGTCCAAGCCACATTAAATCCAGAGAGCACTGCTGATCTCTGATCTGTTCCTTGGTGTTATGATGACCAAAAAAAAAAAAACCTCTAACTTTTTGTTCTATTGTTGGATACCTAGGCATTCAGGGCACTCTACAGTCTGATTCCAATCTCCCTATTCAACCTTGCCTCTCTGGGAGGCGTAGATGTGTAAATTGTTTTACTGTCCAGCTTTCATCCCTCTTCTTATATTCATTGAAAGTAATGCTAACTAGTAACAGGTAAACCTCAAAATTATTAATATAATATGCATGTTTCTTTTTTCACCTAACAGACTAGACAGGCTGGATTACATCTCCTCCAGGATGTAATTCAGAGACCTAAGCTCCTCTATCTTACAGAGCAGCACCTCCAACATGTGGCTCTCAAGATCATGTTGGATAATCATCTGCATTGCAGCCGGCCAAAGGGGAAAGGAGCATGGAAGAGCATCACTGGGAATTTGCATGGGAGTGATGCATGGGATATGGCTTCACTTCCACTCATATTCATTGGTTAGAACTCAGTCACATGTCCACACCCAAACACAAGGGAGGCTGGGACACACAATCTGGTTCTGTGCCTAGGAAATAAGGAGCTTTGTTAATTAACTGGTAGTTTCTGCTACATGTCCCAAATTACTTATGTGTACTTAATCTTTTCTTTATTTTGTGGAATTGACAGAAGGATGATTTTTAGTTCTCCCTCTCATTGGCCACATCCCACTATGGAAGCCGGGGAATCCAGAAACTTCCTCTACAACATGCATAGCCCAGGACCAAACATGTGACTTAAACTCAGCCAATCACTTATTTTCTATCAGGATATTGAATCTTGAAAAAAAGGCACAAAAGATGCAAAAAAAGACAGAGCGATTGGAGGTCATTCTGATTACACAATGGTGGTGGTGACAGTGATGGTTATGGTGGTGGTGATGGTGGTGAGAGTGATGATGGTGATGGCAGTGGTGATGGTGATGGTGGTGGTGGTGATGATGGTGATGGTGATGGTGGTGATGGTGGTGGTGGTGGTGATGGTGGCGATGGTAATGATGATGATGGTGGTTGTGATGGTGATGGTAGTGATGGCAGTAGTGGTGGTGATGGTGATATTGATGATGGCAGTAGTGGTGGTGATGGTGATGGTGGTGGTAATGGTGATGGTGGTGGTGATGGTGGTAGTGATGGTGATTGTAGCGTTAGTAGTGATGATGGTGGTGGTAGTGGTGATGGTGGTGACCTCTAGTGAGCACTGAGATGTCCAGTATATAAGTAGAGCCCAGGTTTGTGCCTTTAATGCTGTTTTCCACTCCCACTCCACTTATCCTTCTTGCCATGGTGCCATGTGGTTACTTCCAGCATCTAAATACCACCACCTTGTTTTGCAGTAGAAAGAAAGTCTGAGAATGACTGTGCTGGGCAGAAAGAGCTATCCCTTGGAAATCACATAATACTCGCACCACCAATGTTGCCACCAATGACTGAAGAAATTCAGAAGATCTCACCTTTATTATAATCCCTTTATTTTCAAATAAGAGGAAGGTAAGTGGCAAAAATTTAAAGACTTCAAACCCAGTAAGTGACGGGTGGAACAAATATCTTGACTATCCACTGCAGTCACCCACTCCCTTATTTCCACCTTCCTTTGCTTACAGAAGACTGTCACAATTGGCAGCCTACCTAGTGACTGGAAGCAATTTAGTGTGAACTTGTTAATCTTGGCATTTAAAGTCAGCATTCTAGTGGCACTCCTCCTCTCAGTCTCCACAGGCTATTCCACTGTCCTCTCTTCTCCAGAGACCTGGGTTGATGGGCTGCAGTGTTCAAGTCAAAGGAATGTTTTGGAGAGCAAGGCCTTCTAAGAGTCTTTCTAGTTGGAATGGAGCTGTCTGCCCATGTTGACTGCCTAGAGTGTGATAGGCACTAGAGATGCCAAAATGAAGATATTCCAGTCTACACTCCATCTCTGAAGTGTATACTTAGATCAAAGTGAAGGTAGCGGGTCTGAGGCAGATTGTGCCTCCCTGGAGAGGTGAAGCTGCCCTTCTGGCTGAGGAAATCTGAAGCAAGAACGTCACAGAGGGTAAAGTGGAAGCTATCACAGAATGATATGGTTTAGATTTGTGTCCCCACCCAAATCTCATGTCGAATTGGAGGAGGGGCCTGGTGGGAGGTGACTGAGTCACGGGGGTGGATTTCCCACTTGCTGTTCTTCTGATAGTGTGTGAGTTCTCATGAGATCTGATGATTTCAAAGTGTGTGGCACTTGCCCCTTCTGTCTCTCTCCTGCCATCACATGAAGAAGGTGCTTGCTTCCTCTTCACCTTCTGCTATGATTGTCAGTTTCCTGAGGCCTCCCAAGCCATGTCAATTAAACCTCTTTTCTTCATAAACTACCCAGTTTCAGGTAGTTCTATATAGCAGTGTGAGAATGGACTAATACGTAGATTCAGTCCAGAAGTTTTCAAACTTTTAAAACTGAGAAACCTGCTTTCAAATGAAATTCCATGTGGATTGCAACAGATAAAAGTAGAGTGCTCTATCTGAAGTAGGAATAGAAATTCTAGAGCTCTGGCTATCTGGCTCTCACTCCACCCTCTTGATGGGCCCACAGGCACTCAGAGTTCCAGGAATGCCAGTTTGAAAACCACTGATCTTGCCTGGGCACATGGCTCATGCCTATAATCCCAGCACTTTGGGAGGCCAAAGCAGGTGGATTGCTTGAGCCCAGGAGTTCAAGACCAGCCTGGGTAACATGGCAAAACCCCGTCTCTACTAAAAATACAAAAATCAGTTGGGCATGGTGGTGCACACCTGTGGTCCCAGCTACTCTGGAGGCTGAGGTAGGAGAATTGCTTGAATCAGGAGGTGGAGGTTGCAGTGATTTATAATCATGCATTGCACTCTAGCCTGGGGGACAGAGTGAGACTCCATTTCAAAGGTTAAAAAAAGAAAAAGTATAAAACCACAGATGTCATCCAGTTAGTTGTTTATTTTACAGATGAGGGATGTGATACTAGGCATTTTAGCCACATTAGTGACTGGAACCCATGTCCCCCAATCTTCATTTCAATTCTCTTTCCACCAAGTTTGCCATTTTCTGACTCAGTTTCTTCATCTTTAAAATGGGATAGACCCATCATATCTGCTTCACCTACCAGGGGGCTCCCTGAGGATCAAGGGGGTGTGAAAGCACAATGAAAAGCCTAGCCAGGTGCAGTGGGTCACGCCTATAATCCCAGCACTCTGAGAGGCTGAGTGGGAGGATCACTTAGAACCAAAGAGTGAGACCAGCCTGGGCAATATAGTGAGGCCCCGTCTCCATAAAAAAGTTAAAAATTACCTGTGTTTGGTGGTGCACACCTGTGGTCCCAGCTACTGAGGGAGCTGAGGTGGGAGAATCACTTGAGCCCAGGAGGTCAAAGATGCAATGAGCTATAATTGTGCTACTGAACTCCAGCCTGGGCAACAGATGAGACCGTGTCTCAAAAACAAAAAGAAAAACACAGTGAAAAGCCTAAACCTACTTCTCCAGGGTAAGAAAATTGTACCCAATGATGCTTCCTCAACATTCCTTCTTCCTGTTGAAACTATTCCTTCTTCATCTCCAGGTGAGCAGAAGGAAGCCAAGGATCGGGGCTTAGAGACCAATGCGAGGCTTCCCCATAAACAGGGTCTGCAACCCCTGGTACAGAGGGCAGGTGAGTGCTGCAGCAGTGTGACTCGAAGGAGGCATAGCATCTGAGAAGTGCCCTCCCCTCTGTCAGAATGTCTCCTTGCTATTTAAAAGGAGCTTTAGGTTTCTCAGGAAAGTCTCAGAAGCCCCATTTTCTTAGTGTTTTTGCTGTGAGGAGCTACGCTAAGTACCTCAGGGCTGCCTGCTTAGAGCCCAGCTCCTTCATGAAGTTTTATCTTTATATCCCATTGTTTGCCTCTTGGGGAAGATGAGCAGTTTCTTGCCTAGGGCTTCAATTAACACAGGGTAGGACCAGCAGCCCTGCACCTTTTCTGGAGGGTGAGGGTAAGGCACCTTGCAGGGGCTCCTTGGGATGGAGGAAAGATGAGCTTAGAATGCTGCGGCTTAATTCTCAGGACTGGGAATAGAAAGTAAAAGCAGATTCCTCATTCCTTCCGTCGTCTGGAGATAAGGGGGCATCTAGGAGGATCCAGGCCCTTTACTTGTACACCCTCACCTCCAGCTCCAGGGCCTCCCAAGCCTGAGAGGGGCAGGGAGGGCATCTGCAGGGGATGGGACTAGACGTAGTCAGACCTTTCTCATTGCCCCAGAAGCCCACACCACGTGACTTGCTGTACTTAGGCACAGAACCTTCCCCAGACACATTTTTCGGATCCCGCAGATTCTGGTAGGAATCATGCAGTGAGAATATTATTAGCTGCACTGACAGATGAGCAAACAGATGCCCACCAAGGATAGGGGTTTGGCCTGCATCCTGTGTGGGGACTTCAGCAGACATACGCTAGCCAGGGCTTCTACACCCCAATTTGGGACTGTTAATCGTCTGACTGAACACTGCTCCGTCCCAACTCTGTGGGAGCTGTGGATGTGCTCATCTGAGTTGGTGAAAGGCTAGAAGCCAAACATGGGGCAAGAGACCTGGAGGGGAGTCCCAGGCTTTCCAAGGTCCTAAGCCAGTTTTCCCACACCAACCACACTCAGCATGTTTTATCTGAGTCACAGTGAATCAGAGACGAGGGTCAGATCCAACAGATCAAGACTGAGGTGGTGTCTGAGTGCCTTAACTCCAGACTTTCCTGAAACTGTGAAGAGGCAGCACCCAAATGGAAGAAGCTATACAAGGTGAGTGTGTTTACACTGCAGCAAAAGGGATTTAATTTAGATTGCAGGAGGAATTCCACAACATAAGGTATGCTGCTTCAAACTGTTTGAAGAAATGATATCTAAATCTCAAAGGCCTGATGATTTATCTCAATTCATTCTTTCTTTTTTTCTCTTCTTTCTCTTCTCCTCTCTTCTCCTTTCCTCTCCTCTCCTCCCCTCCCCCCCTCTCCTCTCTCCTCTCTCCTCTCTCCTCTCTCCTCTCTCCTCTCTCCTCTCTCCTCTCTCCTCTCTCCTCTCTCCTCTCTCCTCTCTCCTCTCTCCTCTCTCCTCTCTCCTCTCTCCTCTCTCTCTCTCTCTCTCCTCTCTTTTTCTGTTTTTTAGAAAGGGTCTCACTCTATTGCCCAAGTAGAGTACGGTAGTAAAATTATAGCTCACTGTAGCCTTGATCTGCCAAGCTCAAGTGATCCTTATACCTCAGCCTCCCAAGTAGCTGGGATTATGAGTGCATGCCACCACACCTGGCTGAAAAAAAAAAAAAAGAAAGAAAGAAAGAAAAAGAAAGAAAGAAAGAAAGAAAGAAAGAAAGAAAGAAAGAAGAAAGAAGAAAGAAAGAAAGAAAGAAAGAAAGAAAGAAAGAAAGGGAAAGAAGGGAAAGAAAGGGAAAAAGAAAGAAAGAAAGAAAGTAAGTTTAGTAGAGATGAGGACTTACGTTGTCCAGGCTATTCATAAACTCCTGAGCTCAAGTGATCCTCCCGCCTCGGCCTCCTAAAGCACTGAAATTGCAGTTCTGAGCCACTACTCCCAGCCTGGACTATTTCTTTAATTGGTCCTCCCCTCTCCTAGGTTGAGGGAATTCCTCTTTCACTTAGACAGCAGAGTGAGTCTCCTCACTGCCTCGCATCTTGCTTCCTTCTAAGCTGTCCTCCACATGGGAGATAGAGGCAGCTGTGAAACCAAGCCTGACCACACCACTCTCCTTCCCAGATCATGACTAAGATGTTTGCCATGGGGTCCTACACTTTTGCCTTCCAGCAACACCAGTCTAGCCTCCTGCCTTATCCCATGCTGTTTTCAGCTCTGTGGCTTTGCATATTCTATTCCCTCTGCTTTGAAGCCTTTCTCTCCTACCTCACTTCATCCTCTTCTCTACCTGGAAACTCTTACTTATCCTTCAAGACTCAGTACAGGTGTTTCCACCTCTAGAAAGCCCATCCTGGCCACAGTGGGTTTGATGCCTCCCTTTCAGGTTCACTTGGCACCTGGACACACCTTCACCATTGCCCAGGTCATCCACGTCCTCACTGTCTGGATCTGTCTCCCAATGTGGCAGTGTTCTTTGAGGGAAGTGAGCCACATTCAATGTATCTTTGATATACAGGGTATGGCCTGAGAGGGGTTTAGTAAATCTTGGTGGAACTGTTTGGAAATGAACTCCCTCAGTGTAGGGCAGCCCAGGACCACAGGATGAACTGACCTGCCTCCTGGGGCTCCAGTCCCAGAGTTCTGTGTGGTCATGTGCTGGCGTATGTGTGGGGCTCCGTCCTACAGGTCTTTAGCCCAAAACGGAGCCTTCAAACATCCTGAAGGGATTACTGAAGCAACAGAAAAACAAATCTTATTAAGAAGTATAATAATGATGTGATTGAAAGAAATAAGTCTTCTGAGGGTAAAAGTGATGTCTTTTGCTCGGAGGAGGAGATATGAGATTGTTCACTCATCAGAACATTGAAAGAAGAAGTAAATCCATTTATCTATATTTGAAACAACTATTAGCCCTTTGATCTGTCTTTCCCTGGTCAGATGAGCTTGCCATGTCTGAAAGATCACCAAGCACACTCAGGACTCAGTTCTCCCAGTAGCACCCCTGGGTCTCCAATGTGGCCAGGGATTTTCTAGTGTTTTGTTTTGTTTTTTTACTGAGGCTTTCAGGTTGTGGAGCCTGCATGTAAAGGGCTAAGGTGGGGAGAGGTTGAATTTAAAGCCATAAATTAGATATCTTGACTTTGTTTTCTGATCAAGATGTGAAAGGCCCTTGTTTTGCACCTGCATGTAGCATGGCTGATTTCACTGGGAGCGAATACTCGACGGCAGGGACTGCAGTCAGTTGGCTTCTGCTCTTGCTTCTGCTCTGTGGGCTCACTGGCTGCTTTGTCCATGTCACAGTCTGGCCACCAGTGCAAATGGTTCAATAGCTTCCCCTCCTTCAGAGCAATAGCCACAAGGAAGGGGCCCCAGGGTCATGTTTGAGAGGGTCCTCTCTGCCTCAGCCACATTGGGGGCTCACTCTCTTCAAGAGCTTGGACGTATCTTTAGTGTAAAATATTGTGGTTTGGTTTGCCTTTGCAGAAAGGCAGAGGACTAAAATTAGCAGCCTGTCTGGAACACATTCCCCAGGGTGTCTCTACCCTTTAGAGAGAACGCAAGAGAAATGCCTCCCTAAGCAAGAGCAACCCACCCACAGGGGTGTGGGGACCAGACTTCATACCTCCCTTCCCAACAGAAGCTGTCTGCTGGCACGGGACTTCAACAGAGAAAACAGCAACTACATCCTTTCCACTCCCCTGCTCAAGATCTAGCAGTGAGTTCCTGTTGCCTTTAAAACTCAACCTGCTTAGAAGGATCTGCAAGGGCCTCTAGAATCTGACCTCCATTGATGAACATTCATTTAATACATAGTGGCTGAATACCTGCCTTGTGGCAGCCTGATACCAGACCCTGTGATGCAGAGGTGAAACCAGTCTTTTCGTTTAGGGAGTGCACAGTGTGGTGGGTATGATGGTCATTTTGTGTGTCAACTTGGCTTAGCTGCTTAGCTATAGCTACATTATTTAATCAAACACTAATCTAGGTTTGGCTGTAAGGTTGCATTGTAGATTGAAATCCATAATTAGTTCATTTTAAGTGAGGGAGATTATCCTAGATAATCTGGGTGGGCCTGAATTGGTTGGAAGCCCTGCAGAGCAGAGGTGGGGCTTCCTGAAAAAGAATAAATCCTACTTGTGGACAGCAGCTCCTACCCATGTTGAAAAGTTCCAGCCTTCCCTTCCTATCACCTGCCCTACAGATTTCAGACAAGCTAACCAGTCCCCACAATTATATAAGCCAGCTACTTGCAATAAATTGCTTAATACATATCTCCTACTGCTTCTGTTTCTCTGCTTAAGTCTGACTGACACAGTGACCAGGCCATCAGAATATATAACCTGCTACTACCAGTTTGTGATCCTGGGCCACATACACCTTGGACTAAGTGCCTTTTCTATGTCAGGCACTGTACTAGACATTATCCCATGTATTAGCTTAGTTCTTCTTCCCAATATTAGGCTCTTAGAGATTACTGAGGAGAAAATTGAGGCTCAGAAACAAATAATTTACCTGAGGTCATACAACTAGGAAGTTGCAGAGTTGGGATTCAAACTAATGCTGCCTAACCCCTAAACTTGTTATTTTTCCATTACACCTCACAGTCTGGTGACCTTTTATTTCACTTAACTGGTGACCTCTTATTTCACTTAACTGAGTGTTAGTTTCCTTATTTGTGAAAAGAGGATGACCCCTCAAGTTCATTCAACTATGAGATAGCAAAGTGGTGAGGTTTATATTGCCATGATAGCTGGGAGCCAGATTTCTCTTCAGATGAGAGAAATCTGTTGAAACTATACTTTGAGGCCAGGTACAGTAGCTTACACCTGTAATCCCAGCAGTTAGGGAGCCTGAGATGGTCAGATCACTTGAGCCCAGGAGTTTGAGACCAGCCATGGTAACATGGTGAAACCCCATCTCTACAAAAAATACAAAACATTAACTGTGCATGGTGACACATGCCTGCAGTCCCAGCTACTTACTCAGGAGGATGAGGTGAGAGGATTATCTGAGCCTGGGAGGTTGAGTTTGCAATGAGCCACGGTAGCAGCACCACCAATGCACTCCAGCCTGGGAGACAAAATGAGACCCTGGGATGAGGAGGAGGAGGAGGAGGAGGAGGAGGAGGAGGAGGAGAGGAAGGAGAAGAGGAGAAGAAGGAGAGGAGGAAGAAGGAGGAGGAGGAGCAGGAGAAGGGGAGGAGGAAGAGGGGGAGGAACAGGAGGAGGAGAAGATGGAAGAGGAAGAGGAGTAGGAGGAGAGAGAAAAGAAAATACACTTTGATAACTGCTTATAGTAAGAAAGAGGCCTTTCTCCTTTTGTCCTGAAAACTGAGAATCACATGATACCAGGCTGCTGAGAAAGGGGAGGCTACTCTGCAAAACAGAAGTGGTACATGGAGGCCTTAGAGGCCAGGAGTGAGCAGTAGAATGCAGAAGGAGAGGGAGAAGGAGGAAGCCACAGGATGGCACAAGTCCGTGTCCCTGATGGCAGCCTTCCCAGGATCCTCAGTACAATCTACTGAAAACACAGCACTTAGTAAGAGTAATTTTTTTGATTGGGGAGAGACCTTTAAAAGATTTGAGTTTCTCCTTGTGATCAGCTTAGAGAGGAGATAGGGATGCCATTCAACAAAGCTGGAATCCAAGAGGCAAAGGAAGCCAAGACAATGTAAACTCCATCTTGCCAAAAGTCTAGCCATCAGCTCTTTCAGAGATTAGTAAAATTCTTGGGAAATTCTTTAAACTTTCATAGTCTGTGAAACTGGGGGTTTATTCAAAGTAATTTCATCCAGATTTCAAAAGACATGGAAGCCCCAAACCAACAGCTAGGTTTCACAAGTGACACGTGATCCTTCCAAGGGGGAACTACATCCTTCATGCCAGAGCCAGCTCTCACCTGGGCACTTGTCTGCTGATAGCATCTGCCCACGTATGAAACTCATGATCTTTGACAGATTGCATTTTGTCTCTTAGGGGGTGTGTGTAATCCTAGGTAGGCTGAATATTCCTTGATGTGTTTACATAACAATGAAACTTCCCGCTCCTTGGTGGACCCCATGATTTCCAACTTAAGCCTGGTGCACGGGCATATGGAATCCTGCACCTCTTGGTTGACCTTTGTCCTTAGTCCCTTAGGAGAAGGATTAGAGTCAGGCCGGGAGCTGTGGCTCACACCTGTAATCCCAGCACTTTGGGAGGCCGAGGCGGGTGGATCACGAGGTCAGGAGTTCGAGACCAGCCTGGCCAAGATGGTGAAACCCAGTCTCTACTAAAAATACAAAATTGAACCAGGCACGATGGCAGGTAATCCCAGCTACTCGGGAGGCTGAGGCAGGAGAATCGCTTGAACCTGGGAGGTGGAAGTTGCAGTGAGCTGAGATAGCACCACTGTACTCTAGCCTGGGTGACAGAACAATAGTTTGTCTCAAAAAATAAAAACAAAGAGAGAGAGAGAGAAGGATTAGAGTCAATGGCAGTGGCTAAAGAATGGTGTCCTTCCGGGGCCCTGAATCCAGAGAGTCCACCCCTGAGACTTGTGGCTCCACCTCAGCAACTGGAGAAGACACACCAGGACTGTGCCAGCACTAGATACCCTACTATTGTGGGCCCTATAGAAAATGCTTGCCCACTCCTGGGAAGTCAGCCAAGGCACTTGAGCAAACTTTTGACATGAGGAGCTGGGACCTTGTCAGTCCTGCAACTGAAAGGATCCCTGTCCACCCCCAAATGACACAGTTGAAGAAATCCAGCATCAGAAGGAAGTTACCACAAGTGGTATCTATGGGATCACCCTTCAACACCTCAAGAGAAATGAAATTTTCTCTGTCTTTCAAGTGCCGTGGGAGGTCTATAGTAAAAATAATTTAATTGTACATTTTAAAATAACTAAAAGAGTATAATTGGGCCCCACCCTGGTGCTACCACCACCAACAGCATGACCTCGCACACAATCACCAGTGGGTACCCTCACGCTGCCTCTGCCACTGCTGCAAATGCCCACACAGAGACTGACATTCCAGCACCTGCTAGCACCCTGCCATAGCCAATGAGCATGCATCCTACTCTGGGGCCACTACTGCTGCTGCTGATACATGCAAATGAGAGCAGATCCCACTGCCAATGCCCTACAAAATACTTTGGCTGGCACCACCCATCAGACTGTTGTGACCAGTGGTCCAGGAGCACCTCGGCCCCCATAGTGCAGTAGATTCTTAACCTTAAGGAGCCAGAGAACAAAGTCAGAGCCCGTACCAGTCTCCCAGAGTTAGAGCACAAAGTCCCACACACTCCAGGAGTTGGGAGCTGAGCCTTGGCCCCACAAAATCTTCCAGAAATGAAGTCAGTTGACTGAATCCACCTTATACCACAACCAAAACCTCAAGGTCATCAAATAGGATAAACATTAAAAAAAAAAAAATGATTCAAAAGACAGAACTTCAAAGATTGAAGGAACATCAGCTCACAAAGATGAGAAAGAACAAGGGTAAGATCTCTGACAACTGAAAAAGCCAGAGTGCATTCTTTCCTCCAAATGACCACACTGTCTCTCCAGCAAGGGTTCTAAACCAGGCTGAGATGGCTAAAATGACAGAAATAGAATTCAGAATGTGGATAAGAATGTAGATTATCAAGACGCAGAAGTACATTGAAAACCAATCCAAAGAAGCTAAGAATCACAATAAAACAATACAGGAGTTGACAGACAAAATAACCAGTATAGAAGAGAAGAGAACTGACGTGAAAGAGGTGAAAAACACACTACAAGAATTTCATAATGCAATCACAAATATTAATAGGAGAATAGATAAAACCAAGGAAAGAATCATAGAGCTTGAAGTCTGGCTTTCCAAACTAAGACAATCAGACAAGGATAGAGAAAAATGAATTAAAAGGAATAAACAAGAACTCAGGATTAAGAAACTCACTCAAAAAATGAAGGCAGAAATAAAGATTTTCTTTGAAACCAATGAGAACAAAGACATAACATACCAAAATCTCTGGGACACATTTAAAACAGTGGGTAGAGGGAAATTTATAGCACTAAATGCCCACAAGAGAAAGCAGGAAACATTTAAACTTGACACCCTAACATCACAATTAAAAGAATTAGAGAAGCAAGAGCAAACATATTCAAAAGCTAGCAGAAGGCAAGAAATAACTAAGATCAGAGCAGAACTGAAGGAGATAGAGACAAAAAAAAAAAAAAACCCTTCAAAAAATCAGTGAATCCAGGAGCTGGTTTTTAGAAAAGATCAACAAAATTGATAGACTGCTAGCAAGACTAATAAAGAAGAAAAGAGAGAAGAATCAAATAGACGCAATAAAAAATGATAAAGGGGATATCACCACTGATCCCACAGAAATACAAAGTACTATCAGAGAATACTATAAACACCTCTACACAAATAAACTAGAAAATCTAGAAGAAATGGATAAATTCCTGGACATATATACCCTCCCAAGCCTCCCAAGACTAAACCAGGAAGAAGTTGAACCTCTGAATAGACCAATAACAGGCTCTGAAATTGAGGCAATAATTAATAGCCTACCAACCAAAAATAAAAAATAAAAAATCCAGAACCAGACGATTCATAGTGAAATTCTACCAGAGGTACAAAGAGGAGCTGGTACCATTCCTTCTGAAACTATTCCAATCCACAGAAAAAGAGGGAATCCTCCCTAACTCATTTTATGAAGCCAGCATCATCCTGATACCAAAGCCTGGCAGAGACACAACAAAAAAAGAGAATTTTAGACTAATAACCCCGATGAACATTGATGAAAAATCCTCAATAAAATACTGGCAAACTGATTCCAGCAGCACATCAAAAAGCTTATCCACCACGAACAAGTTGGCTTCATCCCTGGGATGCAAGGCTGGTTCAACATACACAAATCAATAAACGTAATTCATCATGTAAACAGAACCAAAGACAAAAACCACATGATTATCTCAACAGATGCAGAAAAGGCCTTTGACAAAATTCAACAGCACTTCATGCTAAAAACTCTCAATAAACTAGGTATTGACGGGACGTATTTCAAAATAATAAGAGCTATTTATGACAAACCCACAGTCAATAACATACTGAATGGGCAAAAACTGGAAGCATTCCCTTTGAAAACAGGCACAAGACAGGGATGCCCTCTCTCACCACTCCTATTCAACATAGTGTTGGAAGTTCTGGCCAGGGCAATCAAGCAAGAGAAAGAAATAAAGCGTATTCAATTAGGAAAAGAGGAAGTCAAATTGTCCCTGTTTATAGATGACATGATTGTGTATTTAGAAAACCCCATTGTCTCAGCCCAAAATCTCCTTAAGCTGATAAGCAACTTCAGCAAAGTCTCAGAATACAAAATTGATGTGCAAAAATCATAAGCATCCCTATATGCCAATAACAGACAAACAGAGAGCCAAATCATGAGTGAACTCCCATTCACAATAGCTTCAAAGAGAATAAAATACCTAGGAATCCAACTTACAAGGGATGTGAAAGACCTCCTCAAGGAGAACTACAAACCACTGCTCAATGAAATAAAAGAGGACACAAACAAATGGAAGAACATTCCATGCTCATGGATAGGAAGAATCAATATTGTGAAAATGGCCATACTGCCCAAGATAATTTATAGATTCAATGCCATCCCATCAAGCTACCAATGACTTTCTTCACAGAATTGGAAAAAACTACTTTAAAGTTCATATGGAACCAAAAAGGAGACCCCCTTGCCAAGACAATCCTAAGCCAAAAGAACAAAGCTGGAGGCATCACACCACCTGACTTCAAACTATACTACAAGGCTACAGTAACCAAAACAGCATGGTACTGGTACCAAGAGATATAGACCAATGGAACAGAACAGAGTCCTCAGAAATAATACCACACATCTACAACCATTTGATCTTTGACAAACCTGACAAAAACAAGACATGGGGAAAGGATTCCCTATTTAATAAATGGTGCTGGGAAAACTGGCTAGCCATATGTAGAAAGCTGAAACTGGATCTCTTCCTTACACCTTATACAAAAATTAATTCAAGATGGATTAAAGACTTAAATGTTAGACCTAAAACCATAAAAACTCTAGAAGAAAACCTAGGCAATACTTTCAGGACATAGGCATGGATAAGGACTTCATGACTAAAACACAAAAAGCAATGGCAACAAAAGCCAAAATTGAAAATGGGATCTAATTAAACTAAAGAGCTTCTGCACAGCAAAAGAAACTACCATCAGAGTGAACAGGCAACCTACAGAATGGGAGAAAATGTTTACAATGTACCCATCTGACAAAGGGCTAATATCCAGAATCTATGAAGAACTTAAACAAATTTACAAGAAAAAAATCAAACAACCCCATCAAAAAGTGGGCAAAGGATATGAACAGACACTTCTCAAAAGAAGACATTTATGCAGTCAACAGACACATGAAAAAATGTTCATCATCACTGGCCATCAGAGAAATGCAAATCAAAACCACAATGAGATACCATCTCACACCAGTTAGAATGGCAATCTTTAAAAAGTCAGGAAACAACAGGTGCTGGAGAGGATGTGGAGAAATTGGAACACTTTTACACTGTTGGTGGGACTTTAAACTAGTCTAACCATTGTGGGAGACAGTGTGGCAATTCCTCAAGGATTTAGAACTAGAAATACCATTTGACTCAGCCATCCCATTACTGGGTATATACCCAAAGGATTATAAGTCATGCTGCTATAAAGACACATGCACACATATGTTTATCGCAGCACTATTCACAATAGCAAAGACTTGGAATCAACCCAAATGTCCATCAGTGATAGACTGGATTAAGAAAATGTGGCACATATACACCATGGAATACTATGCAGCCATAAAAAAGGATGAGTTCACGTCCTTTGCAGGGACATGGATGAAGCTGGAAACCATCATTCTGAGCAAACTATCGCAAGGACAGAAAACCAAACACCGCATGTTCTCACTCATAGGTGGGAACGGAACAATGAGAACACTTGGACGCAGGGTGTGGAACATCACACTCTGGGGCCTGTCATGGGGTGTGGGGAGGGAGGAGGGATAGCATTAGGAGATATACCTAATGTAAATGACAAGTTAGCAGTGCAGCACACCAATGTGGCACATATATACATATGTAACAAACCTGCACATTGTGCACATGTACCCTAGAACTTAAAGTATAATAATAATAAAAAGAGCTTCTGTACAGCAAAAGAGACTGTCAGAGTAAACACCCAACCTACAGAATGGGAGAAAATTTTTGCAATCTACCCATCTGACAAAGGGCTAATATCCAGAATCTACAAAGAACTTAAAGTTACAAGAAAAAAACAAACAACCCCATCAAAAAGTGGGCAAAGGATATGAACAGACACTTCTCAAAAGAAGAGATTTGTACAGCCAACAGACATATGCAAAAATACTCACATCACTGTTCATCAGAGAAATTCAAATCAATACCACAATGAGATACTATCTCACGCCAGTTAGAACGACAATCATTAAAAAGACAGGAAACAACAGATGCTGGAGAGGATGTGAAGAAATAGTGACACTTTTACACTGTTTGTGGGAGTATAAATTTGTTCAACCATCGTGGAAGACAGTGTGGCGATTCCTCAAGGATCTAGAACTAGAAATACCATTTGACAATAATGACTGGGCATATACCCAAAGAATTATAAATCATGCTATGATAAAAACACATGCACAT
The DNA here is from genome assembly GCF_007565055.1 of Rhinopithecus roxellana. Lineage (NCBI taxonomy): Eukaryota > Metazoa > Chordata > Mammalia > Primates > Cercopithecidae > Rhinopithecus > Rhinopithecus roxellana. The sequence goes on from NC_044556.1 coordinate 125,738,597, forward strand.
GTATGTTTACTGTGGCACTATTCACAATAGCAAGGACTTGGAACCAACCCAAATGTCCATCAATGATAGACTGGAGTAAGAAAATGTGGCACATATACACCATGGAATACTATGCAGCCATAAAAAAGGATGAGTTAATGTCCTTTGCAGGGACATGGGTGAAGCTAGAAACCATCATTCTAAGCAAACTATCACAAGGACAGAAAACCAAACACCACATGTTCTCACTTATAGGTGGTAGCTGAACAATGAGAACACATAGACACAGGGCGGGGAACATGACATACAGGGGCCAGGTGGGGGGTGGGGGCGTGGGGGGAGGGATAGCATTAGGAGGAATACCTAATGTAAATGACAAGTTGATGGGTGCAGCAACCCAACATGGCATATATATACACCTATGTAACAAACCTGCATGTTGTGCACATGTACTCTAGAACTTAAAGCTTAATAGAAAAAAAAAAAGAAAAGGCAAAAAAGAAAAGAAAAGGAATAAACAAAACCACCAAGAAAGATGGGATTATGTAAAGAGACCAAATCTATGACTCACTAGTGCTCCTGGAAAATATGGGGAGAATGGAAGCAACTTGGAAAACATATCTCAGGATATTGTTCATGAGAATTTCCCCCAAACTAGCTAGAGAGGCCAACATTCAAATTCGGGAAATTCAGAGAACCCCAGCAAGATACTTCACAGAAATATTATCCCCAAGACACATAATCATCATATTCTCTAAGGTCAAAATAAACAAAAAAATGTTAAAGGCATCCAGAGAGAAAGGTCAGGTCACCTACAAAGGGAAGCTCATCAGACTAACAGCAGACCTCTCAGCAGAAACAATATTTGACAGATTATTGAGGCAGAAAAATTACAAATATATTCAGGACCTGAACTCAGAACTGGATCAAATGAACCTGACAGACATGTACAAAATTCTGCACCCAAAAACAACAGTATATACATTATTCTTATCACCACATGGCACATACTCTAAAATCACCATACAATTGGACATAAAACAATTCTCAGCAAATGCAAAAGAACTGAAATCATAACAACCACTTTCTCGGACCACAGCACACCAAAATTAGAAATCAAGAATAAGAGAATTGCTCAAAACCATACAACTACATAGAAATTAAATAACCTGCTCCTGAATGACTTTTGGGTAAATAATGAAATTAAGACAGAAATCTACAAGTTCTTTAAAACTTATGAGAACAAAGATACAATATACCAGAGTCTCTGGGACATAGTTAAAGCAGTGTTAAGAGAGAAATTTGTACCATTAAATACCTACATCAAAAAGTTAGAAAGATTTCAATTTAACAACTTAACATCACAACTAAAAGAACTAGAGAATGACAAGTAAATCAATTCCAAAGCTAGCAGAAGACAAAAATTAACAAAAATCAGAGCTGAACAGGAGATTGAGACATGGGAAACCATTCGAAAGATCAGTGAATCTGGGAGCTGTTTTTTTGAAAAAAATTAATAAAATAGATAGACCACTAGCTAGATTAACAAAGAAAAAAAGAGAAAAGATCCAAATAAACACAATTAGAAACAACAAAGGGATATTGCTACGGAGCCAAAAGAAATACAGATAACCATCAGAGAATATTATGAACGCTTCTATGCATACAAACTAGAAAATCTAGAAGAAACGGATAAATTCCTGCACATATACACTCTCTCAAGACTGAACCAAGAAGAAATTGAATCCCTGATTACACCAATAACAAGCTTTGAAATTGAATCAGTAATAAATAGTCTACTGGCCAAAATAATTTAAGAAATAAAAGTCCAGGACCAAATGGATTCATAGCTGTATTCTACCAGATGTACAAAGAAGAGCTGGTATCATTGCTACTGAAACTGAATAAAAGTGAGAAGAAGGGACTCCTCTATAACTCATTCTATGAGGCCAGCATCATCCTGATACCAAAATCTGGCAGAGACACAACAAAAAAAGTTAACTTCAGGCCAATATCCTTTAAATCCTCAATAAAATACCAGCAAATCAAATCCAGGAGCACATCAAGAAGCTAAACCACTATGAACAAGTAGGCTTTATTGCTAGGATGCAAGGTTGGTTCAAAATACACAAATCAATAAATGTGGTTCATCCCAAAAACAAAACTAAAGACAAAAACCACATGATTATCTCAATACATGCAGAAAATGCTTTTGATTGAATTCAACACCCTTTATGTTAAAAACTCTAAATAAACTAGATATTGAAGGAACATACCTCAAAATAATAAGAGCCATCTATGACAAACTCACAGCCAACATTGTACTGAATGGGGAAGAGCTGGAAGCATTCCCTTTGAAAACCAGCATAAGACAAGGATGCCCTCTCTAACTCCTCCTATTCAACATAGTAATGGAAGTCCCGGCCAGAGCAATCAGGCAAGAGAAAGAAATAAAGAGCATCCAAAAAGGAAGAGAGGAAGTCAAACTATCCCTGTTTACAGATGACATGATTCTAAATCTAGAAAATCCCATAGTCATGGCCCTAAAGCTCCTTAAACTGATAAACAACTTCAGTGAACTCTTGGGATACAAAATCAATATACAAAAATAACTATCATTCCCACACACCAAGAACAGCCAAGCCAAGAGCCAAATCAGGAACACAATCCCATTCACAATTATCATAAAAAGAACAAAACACCTAGGAATACAGTGAACCAGGGAGGTGAAAGATCTCTGCAATGAAAACTACAAAACACTGCCCAAAGTAATCAGAGATGACACAAACAAATGGAAAAACATTTCATGCTCATGGATCGGAAGAGTCGATATTGTTAAAACAGTCAAATTGCCCAAGGCAATTTATAGATTCAATGCTATTCCTATAAAACTACCAGTGACATTCTTCACAGAACTGGAAAAAAAAAAAAAAAAAAACCATTTTAAAGTTTATTATGGAACCAAAAAAGAGACCCAACAGCCAAGGCAATCCTTTTTGTTTGTTTGTTTGTTTGTTTGCTTAGTTTTGTTTTTAGAGATGGGCCAAGGCAACCCTAAGGAAAAAGAGTAAATAGCTGGAGGCATCACACTATCTGACTTCAAACTATACTACAGGGCTATAGTAACCAAAACAACATGGTATAGTTTTGGTACCATGGTGTTTTGGTATTACACTGTTTGATGTATATGTAATGTGGTATATATACACTGAACAGCATGATACAAAAAGAGACACATAGACCAATGGAAGAGAATAGAGAGCCCAGAAATAAGGCCACACACCTACAACCATCTGATCTTTGACAAAAGCAGGCAATAGGGAAAGACTTCCTATTCAATAAATGATACTGGGATGACTGGTTAACCATATGCAGGATACTGAAACTGGACCCCTTCCTTATATCATATACAAAAATCAACTCAAGATTGATTAAAGACTTAAATGTAAAATGCAAAACTATAAAAACCCTGGAAGACCACCTAGGCAATACCATTCTGGACATAGGAACAGGCAAAGATTTCAAGACAAAGACATCAAAAACAATTGCAACTAAAGCAAAAATTGGCAAATGGGATCTAATTAAAGTAAAGAGTTTCTGCACAGCAAAAGAAACTATCAATAGGTAAATAAACAACCTACAGAATGGAAGAACGTTTTTAAAAACTATGCATCTGACAAAGGTCTAATATCCAGTATCTATAAGGAACGTAAACAAATTTACGAAAAAACCAACAACCCCATTAAAAAGTTGGCAAAAGGCATGAACAATTACTTTTCAAAAGGAGACACACATGTGACCAAAAAGCATATGAGAAAAAGCTCAACATCACTGATTATTAGAGAAATGCAAATCAAAACTACAATATCATCTATCACCAGTCAGAATGGCTATTATTAAAAAGTCAAAAAATAACACATGCTGGCTAGGCTGCAGAGAAAAAGGAATGCTTATACACTGTTGGTGGGAGTGTAAATTAGTTCAAACACTGTGGAAAGTAATGTGATTTCTCAAAATGCTAAAAACAGACCTATCATTTTATCCAGCAATCCCATTACTGGGTATATACTCAAAGGAATATAAATCATGCTATCATAAAGACACATGGACGTGTATGTGCATTGCAGTACTATTCACAAAACCAAAGACATGGAATTAACCTAAATGCCAATCAATGATAGACTGGATAAAGAAAATGTGTTACATATACACCACAGAATACTATAGTATACAGCCATAAAGAAGAATGAGATCATGTCCTTTGCAGGAACATGGATGGAGCTGGAGGCCATTATCTTTAGCAAACTAACGCAGGAACAGAAAACCAAATACCACATGTTCTCACTTATAAGTGGAAGCTAAATAATGAGAACACATGGACACATAGAGGGTAACAACACACACTGTGGCCTCCCAGAGGCTGGAGGGTAGAAAAAAGGAGAGGAGCAGGAAAAATAACTAATGAGTACTAGGCTTAATACCTGGGTGACAAAATAATCTGTAAAACAATCCCCGATGACATGAATTTACCTATATAAAAAACCTGCACATGTACTCCTGAACTTAAAATAAAGGTTAAAAAATAAAAGACTATAATTGGATTATTTGTAACATAAAGGATAAATGTTTGAGGTGACAGATACTCCATTTACCTCATGTTATTATTATCCACTGTGTGCCTGTATCAAAATATCTCCTGTAACCCATAAATATATACACCTACTACGTACCCATGAAAATTAAAAATAGAAAATTATTTTTTTAAAAAAGAGCCCTGGGTGGTCTCCTGGTTTGTTCGGGTGCCCAGCAGTCCGTGTTCTGGCAGAGGCCCTCCCCTGCATCTAATCTGTCCTCATCACTCCCCTGCTCTCTCTTTTAGGAAATGAAGAGAAACTGAACCTCTTGCCTTCTCCATGGTGAGGCCTGCTTAGAAGTCACTGAAATGGCAGCATACCACACTGCCTGCACAGTAAAGCCCTGGCCTTTTTTCCTCCTGCCTGCTATTCTTTCTCTAGCAACTATGTTATATGCAGATGAGATCAAGAGAGTCAGAGAAAATCCACCTGTGAGGCCAGGGAGAGAAGGAGGAAAGGGCTTTAGGGAGGCAGGACTGGTCAGGCACAGACATAAACACATGGAATCTCTCCTTCCCCATCTCAGCTATGTGCCTTCTCCACAGTAACAGAGTTAGGTGACAGAGCATCCAAGCCACAGACCCTGCACTTGGTTGCATAGACTTTTCTAATTACTGGGAGCCAGGCACAGGATCCTGCATTTCATCACTGTGTTATTACTGTCTAACAGGCCCCACTGAATGCCAAGGCAGGAGGACAAGAGAGAAGGGGAAGGGACAGCTCTGGAGGAAAGATTCATAGAGGGCAAATCTCAGGTCCACTTATTCCCTGCAACTGCTGTTGATTCAACCACGCCCACTCTGCCAGGCATGGTGATGGAGATGGAACTCAGGAGAGCCCGGCTTGTTCAGAAGTCACTAACGCATGATTTTCCACTGCAGGGAGAATGTTTCAATTATGTAAAGAATAGCTGCTGTCAAGTACCCTGAATGATCTTGAAAGGTCCATTTATTAGTACCTGTATATGATCAGGCTGACTGCAAACCATTTTCACCTCTTGATTTAAGGATCCCTTAAATGGGACCTTGGTTCACCTATGTTGAGTTACAGGATCCCCTTGAAAATGAAAGAATGCATCACTCCTCTCTATTATTGGTACTTCTCACTCATCTATCTGGCCCTCTTCTGCTCTTAGTAGGGCACAGTGAGCTAGGCATTGTTGAATGGCTCATGTGTCTTTCTCCTTCTAAATTCAGTGAGCTCTGTTTCCTGTCTCCTGATTCCTCTGACTCCAGCCAATGGCCCTGTGAGGCCTGGCCTGGCTGCTACAGTGAGCTTGTTTCTGGAGCAAGAGCTGCTTCAGGCCTTGAGCCTGAATCTCTAGAATTCCAATACTCCACCTCTTGGCCTGCTCCTACCCCCAGTCCCTTTCTCTGTTTTCCTTTCTCTATCGGCCTCTGCCTTTTCCCTCCATTTTCATCTAACACTTCCTTGATTCCTCAGATGCCTACCCCTCCTTTTCTTCCCCTCTGCTCCCCTGTTCAGTGTGGTAGCTGACCTACTTTGGGTTTGCCTCTTCTCTCCTGGATTTGCAGCTCCAAGAAGACTTACCTTCTCCTCCTGATCCTTGTTACTTCTCAATGTTTGCTCCGTGGATCAACAGCACCAGCACCACCCAGGAACTTGTTGGACATGCAGAATCTTAGGCCCCACATAGACCTATGAATCAAGTTCCCAGGTGATCTGTATGCACATTAAAGACTAAGCAGCTCTGCTCTAAACTAGAAGTTGCATTCTAGTGCAGCCAACACCATGATTGCTTTTGCCCCCATTGTTTTTCCAGCACCAACTACTATGCCTGGAAAATAGTATGCTCAATAAATATTAACTGAATGGTGGAGCTCTCTGGGTTTTTCTCTCTGACTTCGTGAGACACTCTGCCTCTTTCACACTACCCTACACCACCCTTCCCCTTGCCCTTCCCCACTTCCTTTTCCTCCTCCTTCTCTGCCATCAGGGATAGGGTCAGACTGGTGTGTGGAAGAGGAGCTTGCTAAAGATGGATCTGAGACTCCAACAGAAGATGTTACCAGGCCATAGAATTTGCTCATGCAAGCTGTGGAGCAGAGCCCTGCACAGAACAAGAAAGGTATCATGTTCCCATTGTTGCCTTATTCACTCATCAGCCAGCAAGCCTCAGACATAATAAGACTCGGTGAATTACTTGGAGGCTCAATACAGTCATGTCTTAGAAATGACAAATTTTGGTTCCAAATAACTTAAAACCAGAGCTCCGGTTTGCTTGCTTCTGTATTCACCTTTTTGTTAATTAAATGCACATGTATGAAATGCCAGTGACAGGGTAGGAGAAGAAGAAGATAGAAAGAATAATAAGAATAAATTGTGCCCTCAAGGAGCTTATGAAAGCCCAGGCAGTGAATCATGAGGCGTTGAGTCCTAAGATACCTTAGTTGTTTCTGACAATTTTATTTTATCATAGTGCACCTCTCATGTGAATGACAAGGAAATCAAATTGAGCTCCTGCCCAGATTACTCAAGGACTGAAGGATTGTCAAAGTATGATTTAAAATGAAGAGGAAGGGAGAGAAAACTCAGAGATGGAAGCTGACCGCCTTGGCAAAGAGGAGGATGAAATGTAGAGATAAGGGAGAAGAGAGAGAAAAGAGAGAAAGAACCAAAAAGAAAAAAATGGCTTCTGCTGCCATGAAATTTGTGCAGTATAAGCCTTTAGTATATATAGTAAAAACCCCTCTACCTTGCAGTTATGTAGTAAGCAGATGAGAAACTCCAGGCTGTGAACTTGCAGACTGTTTGTTCAGCCGCCATGGAAATGTCAAGGGTGGACACCTCTGATGAAGTCTGCTCCCAGGGGCTGCAGTGCCCTCACTTGCACCACATATTCTCCAGTGCTTTGTCTGGTGCCATTTAAAATATCTCAGGCAACAGTCCAAGTTCTGCAAGGACGTGCCAGTTGAGAGCCCAATCTGCAGAACTCCTCCCAAGCAGCCTTCATTTTACTGGTCAGGGACTAACAGTGCTTTCCTGTCCTGTGTAACCCCGAGGCAGCCACCCACCCCACAACTCAATGGACATGGGCAGATTTGGAGCAAATCTACAAAGCCTCATGTCTTGGGGAGAAGCGTCAGGGGCCAGTCATCCTGGCTGGGCCAAGAGGGGCAGCTGTGACAGAGGGCACATCACTTGGCCTGTCTTCAACGGGAGCATGCCAGGCAGGGCAGCAGGCTCCTGGTGATTAGCACGTGCACTGGGTGACAATCTGACTAAAAGGCACAAAGCCAAAAGATCAAGTGACTTTTGCCAGTTGAGACTGTGAATGCTCATTTCTGAGAGACTGAGGAAGGGCTGATTGCTTAATTACAAGGTGGAAAGTAAAGAGAGAAGCAGGAAGACAACAAACAGGGTTGGAATGTGAGAAGCTGAGTGTCATTGGACCTTTTCCCCTTGGTTTCCTGGAGCATTTACTATGCAGTCTGCTGCTGCCACACACCAAGTCCTTGGCAGACTTGCTTATAGCTGCTGTTTCTCTGCCACACATGCAACAGTTAGCCTAGTGGACTTATCCTTCCATAGGGTCTTAGGACGGAGATGGGCTTATCCTAGAGTTGCAGCATGGGAAGTCTAGGAAGACACGTGCCTCAGTCCAGGTTATAGAGGAGCTTGAGTCAGGAACACTTACTAGCAAACTGCCTAACCTCATCAACTACCATTAGTAAAATGGGGTAGTAACATACATGTCATGAGATTGTCGGTGGAATGAACTGAGATGGAAATATAGCATGTCATTCCATACCCAGAACATAGCAAACATTAAGTGATGACTAGAACTACTTTATACCTTATGACTATTTTGGAACGCGAGCATTCATAATCTCAAATGAAGAACATATTTGTAATTCTTACATAAAAAATAATTAGAATTGAGTGACAATTCCTTCTTAGTTATTTGAGCAGTACTTCTCAAACTTCTGTGAGCATAAAGATCACCCAGAGTGACTGTTAAAAATTCAGAGTCCACAGCTACCCTCCACAGCCCACCCCTGCCCACGACCATCTGATACAGTATCTCTAAGAAGAGGCCTTGGCCACAGTTAATGGAAATGAGCTGTTTGTGTGTCTGTCTATAAATTCCTTAAGGGAGGAAAGTGTATCTTCATTTCTGTATCCCCAACTCCCAGCCCAGCTCCTGGAACATAGGAGGCACCTACTAATATTGTTCTAATGTTCAAAATGCCCATTTGCCCTTGAGAATAGCATCTGGGAAAAATCTTAACACAGAGCTACAGTTAGGATTAATTTTACATCTTATCCAGAGGATGGGTGCTGAGCTAGAGCACAATAACATGGCTAAAACCACTGAAAATATTTCGTGCCTTCTGACGGCAGCACTTAAGATAAGATAGAGGAGAAAGGGCTGGTTTGTGCATTCCCAGGAGCAGAGTTTACTGAGAAAATGTGGTGTGTTCGCAGAAGGGAAGAAAAGGGTACTTTTCCTAAGGTCAGGAAGGCAGGAAGAAAGGTGATCCAGGAAATATAGAAATGTGGAAGCAGTGAGAATTTCCTTTGTCTCCCACTCTAATTTCTGGTTTGTACTCCCTTCCATCAAAGGCATCAAGTCACTGAGCCTACATCTAGCTCTGCCACTACCTAACTTTGCGGGCAGAGGTAACCTCTCAGTTGTCCCGCCTATAAATAACAACATTATCAGCTAATAAGTATGAGAGTGCCTAGGAATGTGTGTTCAGGAGAACGAATGGAAGAGGAGGAGGGAAAGGTCCTAAGATTATTTTCTCAGATAAGAAAAGAAAAGTGCCTGGCTATGCACAACAGAGGAAAGAAAGGATGACAACCTCAGTGCTCTAGAGAAGACAGTCCAGAGAGCAGCAGGCAGCTGGCATTCACCACCCCACAGGGCCCGAACCCCAGCAGGCTGCTGGGTCCACTCATTTGCATAGGCCACTCCCTGAACAGAAGTTCCTTTCCTCCTCACTTCCTACTGACAGCAGTGCACAAAGGAATGGGTCATCTGTAAAACTGAGGTTGAATCTCCAAAGACATTCCTGGGAAGAACACACCATGAACGAGGAGGGGGCAGTTACCACCAGAGAAACCACTACAAATGATGCTCCCATGAGCAGCTCCCCTCTCTCTTCAGTGCTGCCTGCCCCAGGCAGACCCCTTTGGGTGGATGTACCACACACTGATCAAGCGTCTGGCTGGTTTTAGACTGAGCACATCTGAATCCTGCTTCCTCACCCTTGTACCTGGGTCCTGGGTACCTTCCTCACTCATGTACCTGGATCCACCACTATAATCCTATAGAGTCTTGGTGTCTTTCTCTGAAATGGGGATAAGTAGGGTTATTATGAGTAGGCTCGTAACAAACAGTAGTTATAGTTGGTGTTGCTTCTTTCTACAGTGGATGTTCTTCTTGTACCTAAGAAAGACATTGAAGAACCTGAGATCTTTTATTACTTTAGTTTGGTTTGATTTCTGCTGTCTCCTTCTCTGCCTCCAGTGATGAGAACCGGAATGAAAGTGATGCTGCTGTTTTGGAACTACTATTGTTGTAGACTAGGACCTGCACAAATGTGAAAGACCAGGTACATGGGTGAGGGAGCAATCATATGTGTACAACTGCATGGATTTTTGTATTTCCTCACTGGCAATTGGGAGAAGTAAGATTACCTACTGGATTTGGTGAAGACTAAATAAGAGACATATGTGATGCCCTCCGAACAGTGCATGTCATATATTAGTGCTCCATTAATGTTAGCAATTTTTCATGAGGACTTTTATAATGATGATGATAGTGGTGCTGATGATATCTTGTGTGTCCCAGGCAGATAGTCTGCTTGTCTTCACTGCAGGTTGAAGTTCCCAGAGTGAGGATCAAGATGTATCTACTGCAAATACAGATGTGTTAGGTCATCTATAGGGCTGCCATAACAGTTGGGCCAGGGTCTATTACTGTGAGAATCTGAGGATCCTCATGGAGAGACAATGTTGGTAGTGGTCACCAAAACTAAGACTCCCGAGCATTTGGATAACCACAGCAACACTTTAAAAGCGAGTAATGATAGGGACACATTCATGTCAGGCTTTAAGTCTTCAAATGTCTCCCCTTGACTTTTCAGATAAAAAATTTACACCTTCTCTTGACACAGGAGGTCTCCCACTTTGTGATCTGGTCTTGGCCCATCTCTCTAGCCTCAGCCTCTCATCCTCCCATGACACACCCTTGGCTTCAGCCATGCTATTCTCTTGTCATTCCAAGCTTTCCTAGTTGCAATCACTGCTGCCAGCAGTTCTTTCCTCAGCTATCAAACTGCTGCTTATCTTTTAAAATAAAACACAAGTATCAGCTCTTCCAGGAAGCCTTCCTTAAACCCTTGGTCTCATTGAGGTGTCCCTCCCTGCACACGGTTTCCCACAGCACCCCACTAGAGGATCTGTCATCCTCTTCTGTATCCGTTGTCTTGTCTGCCTCCCCATGAGAGCATGAGTAAGAATTGTCATATTCATCTCTGTGTTCCTATATTTTGGCACAATACCTGATACATTATAGATGCTCGACAAGTGCTTAAATAATTAATTGATGAGAAATAAACCTGATGAAAAGTAAACTCCCTGGGCAGTGAGGAATGAGAGGCAAGAAAGCAAGATGTGCAAATGCCCAAGGCTGTCAAACATTTGTTTCTTTTAATTCCCGGGAAAAGAGAAAGTGAAGTAAACAACCAGGTGCACGAGGAGGATTTTAACAGACTACAAGCACAGGGTAGTCTTGCTCTGTGGTCCTAATAAGAAAGAAAGTTGAGAAGGGAACGTAGGGTATTTCTCTAGAAGTGTTTTAGAACAGAAATGTCTTTATACAGCCACTGGCAAAAGTCAATATCAAAACAATAGGATAGAAGACAATCTCCATTCAGAAATTTACTTGAAGAGAAGATTTGGGTTGGATGATTTTGGTTGGAGGTTAACCCCGAGATTCCTTCACTTGTAACTGTAAGTGGACCCTGTTGAACTTTCTTCTCTGGGAGATGTCAACAGGAATGAGCTTATGGAGTTGGAAAGCCCTTGAATATGTCATTGGGGGAACTGCCTTAGATGCTGAATGACATTCTTGTTTCTCTTCAATAGTTTCCTGAATATAAATTGCCCCCAAGAAAACTGTTAAGTTGTTGAGGAAAGCACTTGCATTTTTAAGTTAATCTGTATCCCACACACAGCCTAAAATGAGGATAGACAACTACACAGGCTCAGACAGAAAAGGGTTTGAATAAATAACACCACACTCCCTTGGGTTTGCATATTTTGACAAATATTTACAACAGTGCTCACTCTGTGCCCAGCTCTGTGCTAAAAGTTTTGCATGTTTTGTTTCATGGAATCCACATCATGAGTCTATGAGGCTGGAATGTTACTAGCTCCATTTCACTGATGAAGAAACCAAGCCATAAAGAGGTTAACAAATCTGCCCAAATTCATCCAGTCAGTGGTAAAGCCGGGATACAAACCAAGGAAGTCTGGTCCCACATCCCTGCTCTCAACCAAGAGCTTCATGTTGAGAGGCAAAGCACGTGTGGATGCTGACTGCTGATCTGTCCCTGTCATCACCAGGCCACCATCCTGCAGGGCAAAAAGCTGGAAAGATGTATGAAGTAGGCAGAATATACCTCCAGTGCCTCCTCATAGACCCTTTGAACACAATCTCCTCCTCCTGCCTCATTCCCAGGATTGGAGCTGATCTTCCTACCCCAGGCTCTGGCTTCAGTGCTCCTACAGCTCATCCTCTATCTCCCACTGAAGTTCACCTGTCCTGTTTCCCACCCTAGCTAGTGTTTAGACTATGTTTTTAGTTGTTGTGTTGGTGCTCTCAGCAATACCACCTTGAACTCCATCACTACCCAGTGAAGCCAATAATGTAGCATCTACCTGACTGGTTGTTGTGGAGATTAAGGGCAGTGACTCATGTATAGGGCTTATAACAGAGGTCATCCCTCGGTGAACATTGGCTTGGCAGGATTGCATAACTCTCCCTATGTCCCACAGCTGGTAATTGGTAAAGCTGGGATACGAATCTTGATCTTTCTGCCTCCAAAAACCAAAGCATCTGTTTTCCAAGATGACAGCATATCAGTAGTGGCTCCCTTCCTTATTCACGGAGTAATAGGATTTTCTTTCCAGTTCTATTCACTACTTCAGGTTTTTTTTAAAAAAGTGTGTAATATGTGTTGTATGCAGTGTGTATGTGTGTGTGTGTGTGTGTACATGTGTGCACATTTTTTTTCAGCTAAAAGTCATGCCCAGGCACAAAACCACATTCTGTGAGCATTTCAGGCTATGACAATCTGATGGACATAGCCTGATAGTCAGTGTTTCTAACAGCTGTGCTTCACTCCAGCCCTGGCTCTAATTTCTTAAAAGACAGGGAAAGGGTGCACATTTTTAGCACCAGCCTATGGCACATAGCAGGTTCTTGGTACATATTTGCCATGTTGAATTGCTACTGAGGTAAAGGGAGGCAGGTACCAGGCTGGGCAGGCATGGGACACACAGACGGCCACATCCCACATAAAAGCCAGCAGGCAGGATGGCTCCTTTGTGCACGGCCCCAGCTAACATTTTGGACCTACTGATTAAGCACTCAGCAGAAATAGCTATGTAAGTGCTGGGATGGGACTAGAATTTTAAGGAACCATTAAAAATAAGCAGTGCCCATGACATCATTGTCTGCTGCTCAGTGAAGCTGAAGGAACTGCAGTGAACCACTGGCCAACTGGGAGTTAGGCCACAAAGACAACAGGGGCAAATGAGGCCAGAGCACACAGAGCCCAGGAGTAGCATCAGCTTGGAGACAAGGGGCCTAGCCCTTCCCATTGTCCTCAATGCCCCATGTCTCAGTCATCTCTCTGTTTAGTGGAAGCTTGAATTTCCTGGGTCTCACCACTGGTCTTTTTTGCAATAGTCCAAAGTCTTCCTAGGGAGAGGTCAGTCCAGCTATTCTGTCTGTGCTGGAGCTGATGGCTGGGAAGAACCTCTGTAAAAGAGCCACATAAACTTGTGGGGAAAGACTCAAAGTTCTTCCCAGCCAGTGCTCTACAGGGTACAACTGTGGTTAAGCCACTTCTATCATCTCACGGGCAAGGCAACCCACCTGCATGGCTGATTCTGGGGTTTTATGTATTCTCTTTCACAGAGAAATAGACCAAATTACTAAGTTTACAAATTACTCAGACTAAATTGCCTTATCCCAGCCCTCTCCCCACTTCTAGTGCCTATTTCATGTAGATCCCTCCATGCTGCAATTCCTGACTACTCACAGCGTCTTGGCTTCCCACTGCAGCCCATATTCCTCTCTCCTTTTCAGAACCATCCTCTTCAGTATTCAATCACTTTCTCATTATTTCTCTCTCCTAAGCCTCTCATGTTACACCTTAGATGAGGCTATTTCACAAGATCCAGTCTCTGCTTTCTTCTTCAAATTACACCCCTGCCTGGGCAGTCCCATCCACTGCTCCCTGTAAACTCAGTGACAATTCAGAAACACAAATCCATTCACATTTTTCTCCTTAAATCCCTTCAGTGGCACTTGAGAGCCTGCAGAATAAATGGCACATTTCTTAGTTGAGCACATGAAACTCTCCAAGATGGACCTCCCACTTCTCCCTCCAGCCTCATTTCCAGCCACTTCCCCCTCCACTATGTGCTCCAGTCATATGGAAGGTCCTTCTCCATTTCTGACATGCTCCCAATGTACCACATGCATATTCTCCCTGTCCTCCAAGCCTTTTCTCAGGCCAGCCAATCATCCAAGCTGGAATGCCAGACCTCCACCCTCTCTCCACCCCAACATCCAGGGATTTGACAAGCCCCGTGGGTTCAATTTCATGGATGTCTTCCTCATTTTTCCCCTTGTCTCCTTCATCACCTCTTGCTCAGATGATTGTAGTAGCCTTTGTCATGATCTCTAACCTCAATCACACCCCACCCCCACCAACGCATGCTCTCTACCTTTTTCTCAATTTTCTTTCTAAAATACAAACCTGACTTGGTTCCTTTTCACAGAGTCCTTTCTCTTTGCCCATAGTAAGTGCGAGTGCTTTGCATGGTATTTTCCAGTCTCTTTTTCTCCGCCTCTCCTCAGAAAGTACTGCTAGTCAACCTGCTTCCACAATTTTGCACATGTTTTTTCTCCTGGTAGAACCATCTTCTCTGCTAGCGAAACTCATTTTATCCTTAAGAATTAAACTAAAGCTCACTACTCCTATGATAACATCCTACAAACTCCAACCCAGGCACAGTTGATGGATTCATCACACTTACCATATTAAATAGTAAAGATCTCCTTGCACACCTGTGCCCCCATTTATATATAAACTCTCCTGAGGGCAGAGCCGCTTTCCCATTTAACTTTGTGTGCCCAAGTGCCTGGTGCTGTTATTTTATTAAATGAACAACTCAAATAGAGGGATGTGTCAGCTACGTTATTCTCATCATCTCAACTAGATAGCAAGGTCCCTGATTTCAGAGACCATGTCTCATTACTTCATTGTCCAAGAGGCTATCTTTGAAGAGACAGAAAAATCCATATATGTGCCTCCTCCTACTTCATTGACAATATTTTCTTAGATCCATGAAAAACATCAAGGACTCTAAAAAGTAAGACAAGCCACAAAATATGGAGCTATACAAGAGGGTCTCAAACAGGAAAGACCTGAATCCTTTTCATGGTATGGAGAACATGGCTGTGTATAATGATGTTTGATCTGTTTGGGGTCCCCACCAGCACTGGTGAGCTAAGGAAGAGGAAGGAAAGGCTCAGAGCCCCCCTCACTGACTCCCAGCTACATACTAAGGCCACTATCTGCCTGAAACTTGTAGGTTAGACTTGCAGCTTGTTTTCTAGTTTTTCCAGTTTGCTGAACCTCCACTTTGCAAAGCCACCACTAGTTTCCTAAATTTAAGCTGCCTGGAAATGTTCATTTTATGGCCAAGGATCTGAAGTCACTTTAGACAAGGAAAATACTGCAGACCCCATTGGCTCATACTCTGCCACCATTATAATATCCTCAATGAATGGTTAAATTGCTGATTGCCTTTGGAAGGTGATGTTCTTCTTCTGAATGAACTCATTCAAGCAAATTACTGTTTTAAATCCAAGACAAACACGTAGGCTTATGTCATGGGAACACTCTGAAAGAGGTCCCCTAAGTCCACTAAGTTCCAAGGACCCACAAAGGGCCCTGGTCACTGTGTCTTTTAGGGAAAATCACTTCCAGGGACACTGAGGTGAGAAACATTCTGAGCCCACTGCCGCTGTTAGGTGTCAGAGGCAGAGAGCCAAGTTGCTACCAGCCTGCAACATATGATTCTAGGAAAACTGTGCCTAGGGATGTATGTCCCTGTCCCAGTAAGCTCACTTCAGAAAGGTGCAGGGCCCAAGAGCAGGGACAGGTTAAGGAGGCCAAGTTCCCAGGTGTACACAGTTTCGAACTTCTACAATGTTCTCACAGTTGGCAGCAGCAGGGAATGCTGGCAAGAGAGAACTCTCAGAGCCATAGTGGCAGCCAGGAAGGAGTAATCACAAATGAGGGTAGTAGGGAAGAGACCGGAAGAAGCAGAAGATACTCCAAACCTAGAAGAGAGCTTCTATACAGTGAGGAGGGCAATGAAGGGATGTTTACCACTACAGTTTTCTAAGAAGGATGTGTCTGATTAAACATAATCTCTCAGTTCTGCTGAGCATCTGATGGATATGGATAAACCAAGGTGGGAGACCTCCTTCCCTAGCACCTTCTATCTGTCTTTCTCTAAATAGAGCAGGAAGACATCAAGGTTCAGGGGCCCATCCTAGAGTGAAGGGAGAGATGAGCACAACATAAAGGCAAAGAAACCTCTGAAGTAGCCTCAGGGGCAGGTGGTCAATTAGCTTTTCAAAACAGAAATATCTAATGTGGAGTTTGATGTTGTAGGATTGCTGTAGTATAAACAGCCCCTCCCCATCCCCATTCCAAATCAACATCAACATCGGCTTTACATTCAAAGATCACAAATCAAAGAAAATAGGTGAGATTCCCATCTAAGTCAACATGAGACAGAAGAGAGGCAGCTGACACCATGGGACACTGTGACCATCCATGAAATGAGCCCAGTCTTCAGAGGCAGGCATTCAGAGAACTCGCATATGCTGGGAAAGGAGGGAAATTGTGATGTAGGTACTGCAGTTCCATGGAGCATGCAGTAGCAGCTGGAGGAAATCTGATACTGATCTCAAGGGCTGGGATACCAGCCAGGCAGATTAGAGACAGAAAGGCAGACATTAGGCAAGGGACCAGATAAAGTGGGGCATGTGGGGACACTGGGTTGAAGCCTCATTATCAGAGGAGGACACCAGGAAGGAGCATGGTCTATACCTCAGAGACCACCACGGAGGCCCTCATAGCAGATACCGCCACCGGGGACAGCTCAATAGGAAGAAAGCTTTAGTACTTGACCCTGAATAAAGGAGGGGTTGGAACAGCTGATATCTTCCTGTACCCCCAGGTAGGTGGACCCCAATAGCCTACCTCTAAATAGCTCTCTAAGGTGGTATCCTTGAGAAATCAGGTGGAGAAGGACAAATAGGAGCTATGAAAAGTTTGGAGTGCTGGCATGATGAAAGAGATGTTCCAGGAGGATAATATAGGCAGAGGTCAGGGTGAGTTTCTGGTGAAAAGACTGAATGTAGGCAGAGGTGCTCGTTGGCATCTGTGATCATTAGACAAGAAATCATGAATACCTGAATGAGACAGGTGGCTGTGCTGATGGTGGAAAAAACAAGACTATGTGAGGCTCCCTCAACAAGGTTGAGATACAAGGCCTAGAGAAGGAAACAAAGCAAAGATGTTAAGTTTGGCTGCTAGATAAAATATGAAAGTGGTAGAAATCATGAAGGGGGTGTAGTTTTAAAGGAGAAGACAAGATCATCTTCAGAAGTGCTGAGTCTGAGGTGACAGACAGATGGCCAAGTAAAAGTATCTAATTAGGTCATCAAAAATACAGGACTGCATTTAAGGCTAGGGCTTAAGATTGTGTTTGTGAGTCATTTTCCTAAAGTAAATTAAATTGCAGGAGAAAGTATGTGATAGAAAATTGGAGATGTCTGCAATTTCAGAAGTGGAGGGAATGGCATGAGCCGAGAATAAGGCACAGCTAGGGAAGAAGGACGAGAGAGAGAAAGCGATGCTATGGGGCCACATGAGAGTCACAAACTGTGTCAACAGCTACAGAGAGGCCCCCAAACCCTGACTCCAAAAGAGACCTTGATAGATCCTCTGGGGAGAAAGTAGCCTGATCAATGGCCACTGGGGGCCTTTTATGAGAAATGTCTTCAGGAGAGCACTCAGTCAGATAGACGTCAGGGAGAGAATCTGGTAGAAGAAACCTTCACTACTTCACCACATTCAGTAATAACAAGAAGAAATGAAGGAATGCAAAGTTGTAAAAGAGTGGGATCATCTGCCCTAGAGGCATGTGCAGAGGAGGCAGCCAGAGGGGGAAAGGCTTTTAGAAACAGAGAAGTTGACTAAAAACAAATTAGCCCCAGAAAGAGTCTCTGTATTAGTTATCTGTTATTGCATAACAAATCACCCCAAAACTCAATGGTTTAAAACATTACTGTGTTAGTCAAGATTATTCAGAGAAACAGAACCAGCAGAGTGTGTGTGTATGTAGAGAAAGAGAGAGAGATTTATTTTAAGAAATTGGCTCATGCAATTGTGGAAGCTGGCAAGTTCAAAATCTGCAGGGTAGGATGGCAGGCTGGAGACCCAGTGAGGAGTTGGTGTTGATGCTTGAGTCCAAAGGCAAACTGCAGGCAGAATCTCTCTCCCATAGGAAAGTTGGTCTTTTTCTCTCTTTTATTTTTTAAAGTATTATCATTATTTTTTTGAGACAGGGTTTCCCTCTGTTGCCCAGGCTAGAGTGTAGTGATGTGAGCTCAGCTCACTGCAGCCTCAACCTTCCTGACTCAAGTAATCCTTCCACCTCAGCCCCTTAAGTACTAGGACTATAGGTGCATACCACCATGCTCAGCTGATTTTTAAATTTTTTTGTAGAGACGAGGTCTCACTATATTGACCAGGTTGGTCATGAACTCCTGGGCTCAAATGATCCTCCTGCCTCAGCCTCTCAAACTGCTGGAATTACAGGCATGAGCCAGTGCTCCCAGCTTAAGGTCAGTCTTTTTCTTAAGGCCTTCAACTGATTGGATGAGGCTCATCCACATTATGGAGTGAAATCTACTCAGTCTAATAATTTAAATGTTAATTAAAAATAATTTCACAGCAACATCCAGATGGGTTTGATCAAATACTTGGGAATTGTGGCCTAGCCAAGCTGGCACACAAAATTAGCCACAACAAGTACCTTTAATTTTTAACACAAATATATATGTAAATTGAGCAGTTCTGTGTTTTGGACCAGGCTTGACCAAGGTCATCTAGATTTTTTCATGCATCTGTGGTCAGCTGCTGAGTTGGCTGGGGGCTTGGCTGGCCTGAGATGACCCTGCTGGGGCCTCAGCTCTGCTCTCTGTTGTCTCCCATCTTCCAGCAGGCTAACCTGGACTTGTTCTCATGCTGTGAAGGGGCTCTGAGGAAGAGCAGATGCCCATAAAGACCTCTTAAGGCTTGGGCTCGGAACAGGTGCACCATCACCTCTGCTCATGTTCCTGTTCAAAGCAAGTCAGAAGGCCACTCCAGGTTCAAGAGGAGTGGGGGAGAGTCTACCTTATGATTGGAGAAGCCACAAAGTCACATTGTGAGAGGAAAGAAAAGACTGAGGCCATTTTTGCAATTAATATGCCAGAGTTTTCTTGCCCTCTGAAACATGAAGAGATGTATAGATGAAGAGGAAGGAAGGTAAATAAGGTCACAACATGATCTTAATTGTCTCAGGAAAATGGGAGGCCAAGACCCCAGCAATATAATAGAACAGGGGCTTAAGTAAAAGGAAAAAATATTAAAACAGTCACTGAGAGTCATGTGTGAGGGAATCAGCATACAAGAAAAGAAAGAAGTGTCAAATCTTGTAGAGAGGACCCACCTGAAAGCAGGGAGCAGAGACCTGCAGTGGCCCAAGGCTACACTGCGCCTGGAAGAGGAAACATGCACAGCTAGGGCTGACAGGAGATGGGGCTTTAGGGAGAGATGATGAGAAAGGGCAGACAAGCAGCAGGGTCAGGGATGGTGTTGGAGCCAGTAGTCCACTGGAAGTCCTCTTTCTCCTCAGAAACGTTGACAGGCAGCCTCTGTGCAACGTACCCATTTACCCGGGGAACTGGTTAGAGCCTTCTCTGAGAAGACACCCTGGCCCTTGGTGTCTCAGAAGCTCCCTCAGAGTTGGCAGGACTCCCCATGAGAAGCTCAAAACATGTAAAAAAGGACTGAGTGAGCAGATGCAGCTATGAAGGGCAACAGAATCAATGAATGGAAAATAGTTCATTTTTGTCCCATTGATTTTTTTTCTGCTCATTGAGGACACAGCTACACATTGTCATTAAATTCACCACTCTTCAGTGAAATGCATTAACCTTCTTTAAGCCTGACTCCTGCATAACCAATTCTTAAAATAAATTATTTATAATGCTCCTCATTCCCTAAAAAGTGAATTTTTTAGGTGGTTGCATAACCACAGTGGGGTAGACAATCCAAAGGTTTTCCTTTTTTCACATCTAGACAGAGCCTCATCAACATGAGGCAACATCAACACTTTTAGCCACATCATCCCTTGTGAAATTTCCCCTTCCCTCAGCCTCCATACCAGTCTGGGTTTTCTGCTATGTCCCCAAGCCCTTCTCTAAATAGTTCCTTCTCCACGTCCTTGGATTCTCTTCTTTTTCCCTTCCCATCACTTACTGTTCACACTTCAGGCCTCTGGTAGTTGCCAATACTATCTTGCCCCAAAACGCCAGACAGACACACCCTCTTTGTTCAGAAACAGTATCTCACCATGGAAGGATTCATAGAAAGACAGGCATATTCAAATCTTGAGGGCATATGTATTGTTTTAAAAACCCCCATCTCAATTGATTCTGATGTTCCTCCTTCCCCTGTCCCAAGTTAAGATCCCTCCCCACCTCCCCACCCCGACCCAACAACCTTGGTGTTTTGGGCAAATGCTTGTTCACACAAATACCTTTGGCTAGAAGCCTGAATGACCACCTGAAAGGCTGGCTCTTCCCTACTGGACCCCTCATAGGGGTGCAACTTCCAGGCTAGATCCTGAAGGAGTCAGGGGAGGGTATTCAGACTTTCGCATTGTTGCCTTTCATGTGAAAGCTGCCCAACTCTCTATTTTCAGGACTGATCTTTCTCCTAGCACTCCTCCAGTTGCCTAGGGGACCCTTCCACTTGGATGTTCCAACAGTAGGTTAAAACTCAAAATGCCTAGTTTGGGATTTTATTACTTGACCTCCAAAATCAGTGCCACCTAGTGGTTTCTCTGTTTCTATAAATGGCATCATTATTTATTTACTCAGATTTGAAATCCTTAATCATTTTGGCTTTATTTCCCTCTCATTCTTCCTGGCTCTCCTTGGCTAACAAATCGAGCCATTTTCCAAGTCCGCCTATTCCTTCTTTGTCCTGTCTGTTCTTCCTTCCCTTTCCATTCCAAATTTGATCCACTAACGTCATTTGAACCTTTATTGCTTCACTCCTAGACTGTACAAGTGGGATCCTAAAATTTAACCTCTGTCTCTTTCAGTTCCATCTTAAGCTCCACTTCCAGATTGCTTGAATATCATTTTGTTAGTGTCACTCTTGTACCCCCAAACTTTAAGGGCTCTCTGTTACCAATCACTTATGGACTAAACTCCTTACCTGAAACACAGAGCCTTTCACAGTCCGGCCCCAACATATTTGTCCTCACTGATCTCTTATTCTCCAAGTGCACCTATCTGCCCTAGCCAGCCTATGCTCCAGGGCTTTCCCCAAACACACTCTGCTCCTGGTGATGCTCCATGTGGTGCTCATGTTAGTCCATGCCCAGGAATGTCTCCTTTCCTCCTCTCTGCCTCCCTAAGTTCTACCCAGCTTTCCAAGCTTGGCTCAAGTCCCAAGCTCCATGACCTCTTCTCTACCTATGCTCTAAAATGAGGGAAGGAAAACTAACATTTGCCTGTTCTCCTGTTTGCATTCTACTTATACTTCCTTTCTCAGAACTCCCTCTGAATTTATTGTTCGCCCACTTCTAAGATGCTTATTCATACTCTCCATCCTATTGGGTTTCTGAATATCTTTAATGATTAACATATCAGAGATCAGTTATTTGGAGCTTACAGGATACTTCCACATATATTATCTTGTTTTATTCTTAAAACTCTGTGTGGTAGGAATTATTTCCCACATTTTAAAGATAAAAAATCAGTTTTAAAATAGCTATGTCTGGAGCACAAGCTCAAAAATATTTTGCAAAAATAAGTGATGCTTTCCCAGATCCCAAGCCTCACCAAAATATAAAGACTGGGGCAGAAAAGGAGTTACAGCATCTTCTGGCCTCCACACTGCAGGGATTCTAACACATGGTAGCAAGAGCACTGACTGAAGCAGCAGACAGAAGGTGGGGGTCCAATCTTGATGCTGCCTTTTGTTGGTCCTATGACTTGGTAAATTCCCTCTGTGGGATGGGAAAGCTACAGCTAAGATGCAAGGAACAGCCAATGAAAAAAAATGTAGATCCACTAATATTTTTTTAAATTTTTTTATACCAATAACCATCTGTCTGAAAAAGAAATCAAGAAAACAATCCCATTTGTGGTTTCATCAAAAAGAATAAAATGCTTGGGAATAAATTTAACCAAGGAAGTGAGAAATCCACATACTGAAAAGTTTAAAACATTGATGAAAGAAATTGAAGAAGACACAAATAAATGGGAAGATCTCCCAAGTTCACAGATTGGAAGAATTAATGTGGTTAAAATGTTCATGCTTCCCAAATTAATATACATCTTCACTGCAATCTCTATCAAAATTTCAATGGCATTTTTTTCACAGAAATAGAAAAAACAATTTAAAAATTTGTATGAAACCACAAAAGACCCAAAAGAATCTTAAAAATGTAGCCAAAACACTCTTGAGAAAGAAAAACAAAATTGGAGACATTATACCTTCTGATTTCAAATTATATTATGAAGCTATATTAATTAAAACAGCATGGTACTGGCACAAAAATAGACACATAGACCAATGAAACAGAATAGAGAGCCCAGAAATAAACTCAAGCATACATGGTAAGCTAATTTTCAACAAGGCTACCAAGAAGACACAATGGGCTGGGCATGGTGGCTCACACCTGTAATGCCAACACTTTAGGAGGCCAAGGTGGGCAGATCATGAGGTCAAGATATTGAGACCATCCTGGCCAACATGGTGAAACCCATCTCTACTGAAAATACAAAAATTATCTGGGCATAGTGGTGCGCACCCATAGTCCCAGCTACTTGGGAGGCTGAGGCAGGAGAATCGCTTGAACCCAGGAGGCAGAGGTTGCAGTGAGCCAAGATCATGCCACTGCACTGCAGCCTGGCAACAGAGCAAGATTTCATCAAAAGAAGAAGAAGAAGAAGAAGAAGAAGGAGAAGAAGGAGAAGAAGGAGAAGAAGGAGAAGAAGGAGAAGAAGGAGAAGAAGGAGAAGAAGAAGAAGAAGAAGGGGTGGCAGCAGCAGCAGCAGCAGCAGCAGCAGCAGCAGCAGCAGCAGCAGCCACACTGAGCAAAGAATAGTCTCAAGAATAATCTCTTAAATAACTAGTGTTAAGGAAATATCTTAACTTTTGTTATCTTATCTTTTGTTAAGTGGATATCTGCATGCAAAAAACTAAAACTGGACCCTGTCTTATACCATACACAAAAATCAACTCAAAATGGGTTAAAGATACGAAACTGAAACACCTAAAACTGTAAAACTTTTAATAAAAATCATAGGGGAAAAGCTCCTTGATGTATGCCTAGGCAAATATATTTTGGATATCTCACCAAAAGCACAGGCAAAAGCGAAAATAAACAAGTGAGACTATAAACTAAAAGGCTTTTGGTAGCAAAGGAAACAATCAACAAATTAAAAGGCAGCCAATGGATTGGAAGAAAACATTTGCAACTCACATATTAGATGAGAGGTTAATATCCAAATATATAAGAAACACAAACAATTCAATAGCAAAACAAATAAACAAACAACTTAAGAAATGAGCAAAGAACCTGAATAGACATTTCTCTAAAGAAAACATAAAAATGTCCAACAGATATGTGAAAAGGTGCTCAAAGTCACGAATTACCAGGGAAATGCAAATCAAAACCACAGTGAGATATTACCTCACAACTACTAGAGTGGCTACTGTCAAAAACAAAACAATACAAACAAACAAATAAAAACAAAACAAGAGGTAACAAGTGTTTGTGAGGATGTGGAGAAAAGGGAGTCCTTCTACACTGTTGGTAGGACTGTATGTAGATTGGTGCAGCCATTGTGGAAAACAGTATGGAGGTTCCTAAAGAAATTAAAAGTAGAACTGCCATATGACCCAGCAATCCCTCTTCTGGATATCTACCAAAAGGAAATGAAATCACCACTTCATAATAATGTCTGAACTCCCATGTTCTTTGCAGTATTATTCATGGTGGCCAAAATATGGAAACAGTCTAAATGTCCATTAACTAATGAATGGATAAAGAAATTGTATTATATCTACAATAGAATACTGTTTAGCCTTTAAAAAGGAGACCCTGCCATTTGCAACAGCATGGTTGAAACTAGAGGACAATTTTGCTAAATGAAATAAGTCAGATACAGAAAGAAAAATACTGCTCAAAATTTCACTCGCTTATGAAATATTAAAAATAATAAAACACTGGCTAACACAGTGAAATCCCATCTCCACTAAAAACACAAAAAATTAGCCAGGCGTGGTGTCAGGCACCTGTAGTCCCAGCTACTCGGGAGGCTGAGACAGGAGAATGGTGTGAACCCAGGAGGCAGAGGTTGCAGTGAGCTGAGATGGTGCCACTGCACTCCAGCCTGGGTGACAGAGACTCCGTCTCAACAAAACACAATGACACACATAGAAATAGGGAGAACAGTGGTGGGCAGAGGTGGGATGGGAGAAATGGGGAGGCAGAGAGCAAAGGATACAAAGTGATAGTTATGTAGCACGAAAAAATCTAGAGATCTTCACCATGAGGACTAGAGTTAATAATATTCTATACCGAAAGAAAACCCTTGAATTTTTAAAACAAATATGCACATATTATTGTTACAATTAAATTCACCGAATTTCACATGTATAAAAATGGAAAGATTGGGTAGTGAGGAATTTGAGTTCCAAAATATGGGTTTTCAAGGCTTCATACATCTCCAGGTTATCTGACCATAGGATTGGCTGAACAAAATAATAACCTAAAAAGTTCCAGTTTTGTTAGTTCATTTGTTCTGGAACTATTTAAAACTACTATGTCCCAAACACATAGTAGGGATGTCACAGTACATAAAACAAAGATTCTGCCCTCATGGAACTTAGCTTCTGGGGAAGGAGTCACCTGGTCCTCACATAAATAACCTCACATAAAATATCAGGTGATAGCAACTACTAAGAAGAAAAATTAAGGCCTACTGGGAGCATAGCGAGTTCCCAGATGTAAAGAATGTTGGTCTTTTATATGGTGTAGTCAATGTGGGCCTAGAGAAGTGACATTGAGTAAAGACTTGGAGGAAGTGATGTGTGATCTCAAATCAGCATTCTTCAGCTGCCTGTCCATCTTGGTTGGAAATGGCTCCAATTTGGTCATTTCTGGTCAGATTTGACTGCAGGAGGGTGGTCCTCAAAGGTGGTGTGGCTGGTTTCCATCAAAGAGTCAACTTAAGGAAACTTCGGCCTCCCCTGAACTCTCCATCTTGATTGTCCTGCTCCCATCTGGTGCAGAAATAGCAAAATGGGACCCTTGCCCTTGGGTGAACCAAGTCCTCTGATCCCTTTCTGTACCTCTCTCTGATATACAATGAGCACATCAACAATGGAGGAAGGGAACAGAAAAAAGGGAGGTGGGGCAGGGATGGAACATCAACCCTGCTGTGATTGGCTGGAGCGTCTCTAGAGCCAGCCTCGCTTGGCACCTCCAAACACCAAACTCCAAAGTCCAAACAATGCTTCTCTAAGCAAGTTTGGCATGAGAAAGGAAAATTTGATCAACCACCAGATGGGAATTCTTTGAACAGTTCAGCTCAGATGCAAAAAAGTCCAATCTGATGGGTTTAAGATTTTCCAGCAAAATTGTTTGTCCTTTAATGCTTAGGAAATGCCCTTTCTCCATTCTGAATATTTATTATCCCTAGCCTCTTATCCACCATTCAAGGTGGCAGGCTCATGATAACAAGCAAAAGGGAGTTTCATGTTGTTTTCAGTTTAATTTTCATGATATCTGGCATCTTTTCTTCTTCCTTTCCTTTTCTCTCTCTCTCTCTCTTTCTTTTTTTTTTTTCTTTTGCATTTACTCAGACTCACAGAGAATATATCAGTTCTCTGTTCCTCAGTCAGAACTCGTTGTATTTCAAATGTGAAAGTAGAAACATTAATGATAAAAGGAGGATAGGAGACAAATAAGAAAAAGGAAATAGCAGGAGTCAGCGGGGAGGAAAAGTCACAATTGTAGAAGAAAAGGCTCAAAATAGAGTAATAATTGATAGTTTGATAACCCCTCAGTTCTCCCAAAGCCACAGCCTCAGACGCACATAGCTCTTGTATTAGTTTGTGAGGACCACCATAATAAAATTCTGCAGACTGGAGGGCCAAGACAGCAGAAATGTATTTCTCACAGTTCCGGAGGCTGGAAGTGTGAGATGAGAGTATCATCATGGTTGGTTTCTCCTGAGGCCTCTCCTAGGTTTGTAGATGGCCATGTCCTCCCTGTGTCTTCACACAGTTGTCCCTCTGTGTGTACTTGTATTCAATTTTTCCTCTTCTTATGAGAACATCAGTCATATCGAATTAGGGTCCATGCTAATGACCTCATTTTAACTTCATTATTTCTTTAAAGACCCTGTCTGAAAATACATTCACCTTCTGAGGTACAGAGGGTTGGAACTTAAACCTATATTTTTTGGAGAGCATTCAGCCCATAGCAGCCCTGAAGCCTCAGAATCACTGAACACCTCAGTCCTCACTGTCCTTTTCCTTCTTCTTTGCTGGTCTATTTATTTTGGAATCGAGGAATAACAAAGAGGGTGGGCAGAGCCAGTGATACAGCAGAGGCTATCTCCACAACAGCTGTGACTTAGGTGCCATGTCAGCAATCCTCCCGGCTCAGGACAGGCCCTAAGAATAGGCACCATGTGGCACCTGCCTCAGGCCCAGTCCAGCAGAGAAGCTGCCTGTGACCCCTGGAACCAAGGACCAAAATCTCCATCTAATGAAGGCTGACAGGAATTGGTTTCCTCAGTGATGAGCCACTAGAGAAATAAAAGTTTCCTCTTTTCTATGGAGCAGTCACTAGTCCACCAACAGAAGTCAAGTCCTAACCATCACCAACCTCCTTCCCCACACATCCATCTTCCCTACTCCCAAGACCTGAACATTTTGCCCTTCTTTTCCTCCATTACTACTTTCCCATTTCCTTTCTCCATTTCTTTCTTTTCCATAACATCTGAACATTAGAGAGAGTGAGAGAGAGCGCACCCTTCCCAAAGGTCCCTGGAACCCTGTCCTCAGAGGTAACGACAAGTTCTGCATTCCATCAGTCATCACCTTCTCCTTAATGCAGACTTTTAGGAAGTTCTCAAGTCCTGTTCTAAGACTCTGCCTCACTCCCTGACCTCCTGCATATATTTCCCTGCAGAAATATATGAAGATTACATTGTCCACAGCTATTGGCAATCACTAGGGATCTCTAACTTTCAAATTTTTGTAACCCAGTGAACAAACCCCGTTCCAATCCCTTGCAGTTGGGTGCAGTGCTGGATTAAAGGGTCAAAGATAGGACTTTTCTCTCCTTCTTTTCTCTTAGACTCATCCAGCTTTGCAGGAAAGGCAGCTTGAGCAGTGCCTCCATGCCTGAAAGACACAGCTATGCAACATTCTCAGGCAACACAAGGAGGCCCTGGGCTAAAGTGTGTGGTACGGTGCTGATAAGATGGATTCCAAGAGTGTTGTGCAGAGTTGTCATATGATGACAGAGCTTTAACGATGATGCACGCACAGCCCCTCGGGTGCTTTAACTCATCAATGACACATATGAAACCTATTGATATTGCTGGAATGTGCAGGAATCTCTGCTGTGTCCTCTTTCCCTACCCCACCCCTGCTTCTCAGGAATCAAGGAGAGATGGGCTGCCTACAGGGAGATGTCAACCATCCCACAGAGCCCATCAGATAAACGTGCCCAAGGAGCAAAACTGAGTTCATTAAACTTACTGCAGCAAAGGAAAACACCATCTTGTCAGAGTGTTAGTGCTGCTTCAAAAGGACAATAAGGAAGGCTATTTTTAGTGTTTTAACCCTGCACTCAGATAGTTTTAGGTGGATTTTTTTAAGATAAGGACCTAGTTGGAATTGGACAAAGTTCCTGACATAGTAAAGTTTAGTGGACACAGCAAAGAAAGGGTCTTGATATGTAAACTCTTGTTTAATAAGCAAGTTATTTCTTTAGGCAAGCAAATTGTCTTTCTGATAAGGGAGCTATTTGTCCATATAAGAAAACCGATTGTCTGAATAAATTGGATGGCAAACAGTAAGATTACATTGTCCACAGCTGTCTCAATTCTCAGTCCCCACTTGTGGCCAGTCTCCAGCCTGAGCTGGAGAATAAATCATTACTTTCTGGGGTTGCAATTAATCCACATCTGCACTGATGTTTGAGGTGTCATGATCATGTATGAGGTTCTAATGGCAGTTGTTTCTACCTCTACAAATGTCAGGTTTTCCTGTTTGTGGAAGACAAAATAATAGCCCTTCAAAAATGCCCATATCCTAATTGCTGGAATCTGTGAATATGTTACATTCAATGGCAAAGAGAACTTTGCAAGTGTAATTAAGGTGACAGACCTTAAAATAGGGAGATTGTTCTGGATTATCTGGTGGCCTAATCTAACCACAAGAGACCTAGAAAACTGAGGGCTTTCTTCAGCTAGAAGCAGAAGAAATTAAGCAAAATGAGAAGTCAGAAAGACTCTAAACGTGAGAAGGACTTGACGGGCCTTTGCTGACTCTGAGATGTAGGGGCCCATGTTCAAGAACGAAAGAGAGGCCCTTGGGAGCTAAGGGGGGTCCCCAGATGACAGCAAGGAAACAGGAACCTCTCTTTTATAGCTGCCAGGAACTATATTTTGCCAACGACCTGAATGTGCTTGAAAGCAGTCTTCTCACAGCTTCTCAATAAGAACCCAGTTGCCAACACCTTGATTGCGTCTTTTGAAAAATTAGACTGGAGGCTGGGCGTGGTGGCTCACACCTGTAATCCCAGCTCTTTGGGAGGCCAAGGTGGTAGATTTCTTGAGCTGAGGAGTTCAAGACCAGCCTGGGCAACATGGTGAAACCCTGTTTCTACAAAAAATATAAAAATTTAGTAAGGTATGGTGGTGTGTGCCTGTAGTCCCTGCTACTCAGAAGTATGTGGTGGGAGGATTTCTTGAGCCTAGGAGGCAGAGGTTGCAGTGAGCTGAGATTGAGCCACTATAGTCTAGCCTGGGTGACAGTAAGACCTTGTCATAAATAAATAAATAAATAAATAAATAAATAAATAAATAAATAAAATTTGGAAAAGAAAGAAAGAAAGAAAAGAAAATCGGACAGGAGAAGCAGTCAAACCAACCCAGACTGCTGACCTACACAACTGTGCCATAATCAAGTTGTGCTTTTTTAACCCACTAACTGGTGGTAATTTATTATGGCCGTAATAGAAAACAGATGCACTGCTCTTACTGCCCGCTCATGATTTGTTGGCTGTTGATCAAATGACAACTGCACACCAATATGTAAGCACTGCAGCAAGGCAAATACTGAGAGAAAGAATAAGGTTAGAGTCTGTAGTCCTTTTCTAAGCTATAAGCCAATTATGTCCAAGAGAAAAAAAAAAAATATCATCCCAGTGAGATCAGTCTGCAGAACCATATAGGGAGGTGTTAGTTAAATTACCTAATTCCTGATATCTTCACTGCTTTCCCAGAACTGTAGAAATCTAAGTACAGGCCAGGTGCAATGGCTCACACCTGTAGCACTTTTGGATGCAGGGGATCCTTTGAGCCCAGGAGTTTGAGACTAGCCTGAACCACAGAGTGAGACTTTATTGCAATTTTAAAAAATTAAAATTCAAGTACAGCATTCTCTGCCTAAGAAAATATAATGTTCCACCTTGAAAGGCTTACATTACATCTCTAGGTCTGCACTATTTTGAATCACCATCTGCCCAATCTTAAAAACTTCCCTAGTCAGTTCTGTAGACTTAGTAGCATTGTATAACTCTGTCAATGACTAAGGCATTACAAACTCAGACTTTCAGACTTTCAGGTTTTTATTTCAGCCATGAAATAAAGAGGCTTGAAGAGGAAGAAAGTAGTTCTGAATTCTCCTTAACAATAAAGATTTGGGGTATCAGGCCAGGCGCGTTGGCTCATGCCTGTAATCCCAGCACTTTGGGAAGCCAAGGCGGGTGGATCACGAGGTCAGAAGATCGAGACCATCTTGGCTAACACAGCGAAGCCCCGTCTCTACCAAAAATACAAAAAATTGGCTGTGCGTAGAGGCGGGCACCTGTAGTCCCAGCTACTCAGGAGGCTGAGGCAGGAGAATGGCATGAACCTGGGAGGCGGAGCTTGCAGTGAGCCGAGATCGCGGCACTGCCCTCCAGCCTGGGCAACAGAGCAAGACTCAGTCTCAAAGTAATAATAATAGTAACAATAATCAAGATTTGGGATATCAAATGAAGGCCCAGTTTTCTTAGTTATCTAAAATCTCTTCTGAGAGGAGAAATAAATGGGCCAAAGCAAATTCTGGATGATATCAAAGACTATTTGATAGCAGGAATCAATTTTTTAAGATAACAAATCCCTGGCTGGTTTGTAGGCTTTTTGAACACAAATCCAATTCCAGTGATTGGGAATGTCCCAAAGATTAGGAGTCAGACAAATATCCCTACACAATTGTGAAGTAGTAGTATCTGGTTTTGGCACTCCTTGACAAAAGTGGTTTGGCACTAGCCAGTGAGATTTGTAGAACAGAGATCATTAGGCAGATTTAGAGCAAAAGTGCATAAAGCTGGGGTAAGTAGTGATGAGGTCTATCAAAGTGAGGCACCTCCCAGATGTTCATAGTCCCACGGCCCAGATGTTTCAGAGCTGCTTTCCAAGTTATATCTATGGGAGCACTTAGTTAGAAAGACTAGTTCCTATAAAAAGTCCCCAAGTGTTTTTAGGTGGAAATAGAAAACTTCCATTCTAGGTATGACACAATAGCAAATTTTATATTTTCAGCTTTTAGGCCTTTTTTGGTGTCCATCTAAAAAGTCACCAAGTGGTTGAGAAAACCAACTGATTCATGACTGCTATTGAAGAAAGCTGGATACTGACAAAAGAAAATTAAGTGTAAAGCCAACCTATTGTTATTGTGTATTTTAGCCAAATTATGAGGAAATCATAGCAAGATATTGGACTCTTGTCAAGGAGTAACTAGGGATGCAAAGACCAGTAATAAGAACAAGGTCCTTATGGATACTGTAGTTAAGGGTTCACAAGTGTTTGCTAGCAGATTTTTAAACTAGCAGAGAGGAAAAAAATAATTAGCTAATAAAATACAGGATAATATATATAAAATAAAGCATGGCAATCTATGGCTCTGGAAATCTGGATTTTGTTTTGTGGGTCTTGGGTGGAAGTTTGTGGGACCAAATTACTCAATTGTCTACTTGATCCAGGTATTGGGTAGGAGCTCTCCTCCTTTCTGAAGATTATCAGAATCCTCAGCTAAGGTCTCCAGCAGGGACAGTGATCTGAGGGTGGCTTGCGTTGCTTTATGTCAGAGGCAGAAACCCAAGGATCAACCCCTTGGCGTTTTACTGCTGTGTTCTTTATTTCTTAACAGTATCTAAGGTTATTTTCATTGGTGTTTGAAGTCTGCCTTTCTCTGATGTCTCTTTCAGAAAACCAGATTCCCAGGGTTTAGATCATGAAAGGATTGTTTAGGAGGATGTTGAGGGAGGCTGCTCATACCTGTTGATGCTAAAATTGGGTGCAATACATTAGTCTCTTGCAGTATTTGGCCATGTTTTCTTGAAACAGAGCAGCGTCTGAGATCAGAAGTGGTATTTCTAGACACAGGAGTCAGCTTTTAACTAACTTATAAAAGAGCATTGAAGAACCCCAGGGTTTGATCTTATTGTCATTAAAAGCAGTAGCAATACCTTAGTCCAGGGAAGTTCAAGAGGTCTCTTAGAGTTCTGCTAATCTTAGTTCAGAGTTCCATTTTTTTCCCCAAAGATTGGGTGTAATATGGATAGTAAAGTCTCTGGATAGGTAAAAAGGCTTCACAAAGCTCTTTAATGACAGTCCCAGTAAATGAGTGTCCCTTTTACTAGAGAAATAAATTAGAATTTCCCAGAATGGGAATGCAAAATCAGGCAATTTTTTCCCCTGCCTTCAGAGCCATAATTCTTCGGCAAGGAAAAGAATCAGTTCCTCCTGAGAAGATGCAAACAATGGTCATATTCAAAACCATTGTGAAGGATAATATGAAATTCTTTCAGTGATGTTCAAATGGTACCTGAAGCTTAGGATTTAGGTACTTATTATTTTTTCCTTCAGTTTCTTAGCTAGCAGAGGACAATTGTTTGTCCCATGTCCTTTTTGCTTATAATATCGATGGGCATCTAAAATAAGAGGCTCCTTTACCTGATTTTATTGACTAGGGTGGAAATATTGAGGTGTCTTATCTTTAAGGCGTTAGTTTAATTCTGCTTTTGTCCTAGGGCTCTTTGAAAATGTTCAGCAAGGTATTGGAGATATGGCCATGGAGCTCTTTCCCACATACCAGATTTCCTATTTCTGGCTCAAGGTCATTCACAAAGATGAGGAGGAAGCCAAAGTTACATCTGTATCAGGATCTACTCCTGAATGCAGTCTAAAGGTTTTAAAGACTCTATCTCTGCAGTCGTCAATGGATTCATTCTTTCTTTGCTTACAGGACCAAATTAGAGTCCAATCTATTTTCTCATGATAAACTTTGGGGATATACGCCAAAAGAACTTGTTCAATATGTAGAGCTATCCTAACCTTCTTTGTGTTTCTATGTAATTCAGAGTCCTTCAGGAAACTCTCAAGTTTATTACAATCTGCCTTTCCCATCCAAAGTTTTTGTGTCAGGGGTCCATCTGAGGTTTTGTGTCAGGGGTCCCCAAGACCACCTTGAGGTTCTACAGGTAACTAGAAAAACTCACAGGACTGAGAAAACCAGTTATATTCACGCTTCCAGTTTATTACAGCAAAAGGATACAGATTAAAATCAGTAAACGGAAAATGTTCACGGGATGAAGTCCAAGAGAAACCAGGCACAAGCTTCCAGCTGTACTCTCCCAGAGGAGCCACAGGAGGGCCAGTTTAATTCTCCCAGCAACAATGAGTGACAACACAGAGTGAAGTGTTGCCAGTCAGGGAAGCTAACCTGAGACTTAGCGTTATAATTGAAGGTCGGTTCTCTCCATTGTGTCTGGGCTTTAGAAAATTCTTAAGAAATTCTTTTAGCTCAGTCTGATATAAGATCTTAAAGGCAATCATGGAGATTTTGCCCTGTGTTGAAGGGGTTTAACTTTAGAAGGCAATTGAGTTTAGGGTGTTTCTCCCATCTCAATTAATGGCCTTTCTGTCTCTAAGGCCAGAAATGAGGACTAGTCCTGGACTTCTCCCTTTCCTCAACTCCCATATTCAATAAACTTTTAGGAACTGCTTCCATTTCCTGGGACAATGTTGTTCTGTTTATGAAGCAGTTTAGTGTGAGTACTGGGGGAAGGGAGGAGTGTGTTTCTGTGTGTTAACATAACATAATAGGCAGATGCCACACAAGAAGAAGGAAGTAGCACATTGCCTACTATGCATTTAAACAGGCATTTATTGATTACATGAGATTTTTACAGAAATATGTTTTTACAGAAGTGCCAGTTTCATTTGGTGAAGCTGACTGGTTCATAAAGAGATCCAAAGAACACTTGGGTGCCTTTTATGTCTTTTTACTGAGGTTTTGTGTGTCCCCATTCGTTGATAATAGCAGAGCAGAGAAATTCTGGCACATTTTATCATTATGCAAATAAATGAACTGGCTTTTCAATAACTTTCTTAAGATAAATTGCTAATTTCCATTAAAAAAGAAAAGCCAGAACTCCTTTATAGAATGACCTTCGTCCCAAGCTGCTTTGCAAAAACAAGTCTTTTCAAAAGCCCATTTCTAGAACGTACATTTTCTCTGGTAGGCGTTTCAAAAGGCAGCACAATGCGTGCATACACACACACCAAATAAATAAATAGTTCCTAAAGCCATGGTAAAATATCCTCAGGCTTTCTTCCAATTAGTGGTGCTGAATTCAGGGAGGATATGAAATTTCTCTCCATAGAGTTCCCTCTAACAGTTGCAATCTTTAGACCAGCCTCATATCGAACATTCTACCTCTTGTGCTACCCAAGCCCATTGCACCTCTTGCCATCTACCCACTCTCTTATTCTCACTTCAAATTGTGTCTTTCAGCACCATGGAACTGCTCCTGTGACTCTTTCAAAATTCCTCATGGTGAATCCAAAAGACAGTTTCTTGGTACCATGGATAAATAAGGTACAGGG
Organism: Rhinopithecus roxellana; assembly: GCF_007565055.1. Classification (NCBI taxonomy): domain Eukaryota; kingdom Metazoa; phylum Chordata; class Mammalia; order Primates; family Cercopithecidae; genus Rhinopithecus; species Rhinopithecus roxellana. The sequence goes on from NC_044556.1 coordinate 125,773,031, forward strand.
CAAACAGCAGCAGACCGATCCTTACTGTGTTCCAACAGATGAGTGCAGCTCTCACCAACTAAGCAGTGAGTCTTACCCATCCCTCAATTGAAAAGTTCAGAAAATAACTCCTTGTATTATTGCCTTGGGCCAATGTGGATACTAACAAACAGATAGCCCTCTACATTCCTGCAACATTCTTCCAATAAAACCTTTCAACCTGCATCCTCAACTTTCTATGAGAAAAAAGGCAAGAAATCCATAAGCCTCCCTCTTCATACACAAGAACAACAGCTTGGCTGAATCAGGAAGGCATGAATTCCATCAGTGCTCCATATGACAGACACTCTCTCCTGTCCTCCAGGAAAATCCAGAGCAACAACTTCTCAGGATACCAGCAACCCCTTCTCAAGCATGGGTTTTCCTCAGTGTCCCATCCCCCAACCTTTTCAGGAAAGGTCCATAAATCAAATGACTAATATTGACACAGCACACTGGGCTTACTAGGAGGCATTTGGAGCCAGAGACAATAGGCCTAGGGCTCTGGCTGTCTCATAGCCCAAGGAAATCAATACTTCAGACATACCTGTTTGGAAGCTCTGCTCGAGTGGCCTCCTCCTGACTTTTACCTTAGTCTGGATGGTTTATTTAGGAATATTTCCAGGTGAGGAACTAGCAAGTGGCAACCTGAAGATGAACCCTAAGTCATGGGGTGAAATATCTGAAACACTTGTCCTTACAAATAATTACTAAAACCATTTCCTGTCAATTATTGAGCACTGATGGAAGGCACTCTGTATGCATTATGTAATTAGGTATATGCAACACCATGAGATAGCTATCATTATCCCCATCTCACAAACAAGACAACTCAAGCTGAAAGTCATGGCAAAGGATCAAGCCCAAGCCAGGTCCCTCTCTTACCCCGGAGCTAGAGCCTGGTCTTTTCCACCTTGACACAACTCTTGCTAGGCCACAAGCTGAGAGTCCTTCACTTACTATGAACTGACCCCATCTGGCAGACCAGACACACTTACCTATGGTTTCCTAGTTGGGAAAACTAGAACCTTTTTGTGAAGCAGTGAAAAGAGAAATAGTTTCTAGGTTAGGGCTTTTCTGATAGGTTTGGCAGAGTAAGGGATGAAGAAAGGTCTGTAAAGGGAAGTTCCATTTTCTTGGTCTCTCTCAGGCCAACAATAACACATTTTGTCTTATTTTATTTTGATGCTGAAAATAATTCTGTAAGGGCAGAGAGGAAAGAATATGCCTCAGACTGTCTTCATATAACTCCCATATTTAATGCCTAAATCCAGTAGTATGTTAATAAATATTTTAAAACTGGCACTCTGGAGTATGAGTGTGGGGCTTACTTATCGCATTTACTAATTTCCCTGCTATAAATACTCCTATAATGCTCTATTCAAGCTACTGATATATGGTATTGTGAAAATTTAACAATAGGGTCCCATGAGCCCATGCCAACAGGTTCCAGTACACCATTGCTTAAATTCATCACAGAGGAAGAACAGTTAGGAATTCCCAAGAATTTGGCCCAAACCAACGACCCTCTTATGGTTTGAAGCATTTTCCTTCTGTTAAATATAAACACCTCTAAGAGAAGCAGCATATTATCACTAATTGTCATTTTATGATAGTGGTTACCAACCTGTCCTAAGGCTACTGACCACACAAGAGGGTTGGGAAAAGAGGCATTAAGTGACCCCAGGGGCCCCTGGCTTTGTCCATAGCATGGACATTGTTTGAAGGCTGAATAAGAAATACATATGTCTTTACTGCTCAAAGAAATCAGAGATGACACAAACAAATGGAAAAACATTCCATGTTCATGGATAGGAAGAATTGATACCATTAAAATAGCTATACTACCCAAAGCAATTTATAGATTCAGGGCTATTCATATTAAACTACCATTGACATTATTCACAGAACTAGAAGGAAAAAAAAACTATTTTAAAATTCATGGGGAACCAAAAAAAAAAAAAAATAAAGCCCAAATAGCCATGGCAATTCTGAGCAAAAAACAAAGCTAGCGGCATCACACTACCCAACTTGCATACTATACTACAGGGCTACAGTAACCAAAACAGGATGGTACTGGTACAAAAGCAGACACATAGACCAATGGAACAGAATAGAGAGCCCAGAAATAAGGCCACACACCTACCTACAGGTATCTGATGTTTGACAAGCCTGACAAGAAAAAGCAATGGGGAAAGGATATTCAATAAATGGTGCTAGGATAACTGGCTAACCATATGCAGAAGACTGAAACTGGACCCCTTTCTTATACCATATACAAAAATTAACTCAAGATAGATTAAAGACTTAAATGTAAAACCCAAAACTACAAAAACCCTGGAATACCACATAGGCAATACCATTCTGGACATAGGAATAGGCAAAGATTTCATGCCAAAAATGCCAAAAGCAATTGCAACAAAAGCCAGAATTGACTAATGGGATCTAATTAAACTAAAGGGCTTCTGCACAGCAAAGGAAACTATCAACAAAGTGAACAGACAGCCTATGGAATTGGATAACATTTTTGAAAACTATGCATCTGACAAAGGTCTAATATCCAGCATCTACAAGGGACTTAAACAAATTTACAAGAAAAAAAAAAAGGAAACAACCCCATTGAAAAGTGGGCAAAGGACATGAACAGACACTTTTCAAAAGAAGACATACATGCAGCCAACAATCATGAAAAAAAGCTCAACATCACTGATCATTGGAGAAATGCAAATCAAAACCACAATGAGATACCATCTCACACCAGTCAGAAGAGCTATTATTAAAAAGTCAAAAAATAACAGATGCTGGCAAGATTGTGGAGAAAAGAAAATGCTTATATACTGTTGGTAGAAGTGTAAATTAGTTCAACCACTGTGGAAGACAGTGTGATGATTCCTCAAAGACCTAAAAACAGAAATACCATTCAACCTAGCAATACCATTACTGGGAATATACCCAAAGGAAAATAAATCATTCTATTATAAAGATACATACATGCATATGTTCATTGTTGCACTATTTACAATAGCAAAGATATGGAATTAACCTAAATGCCCATCAATGATAGACTGAATAAAGAAAATGTGGTATATAACACCATGGAATACTATGTAGCCATAAAAAAGAGTGACATCATGTCCTTTGCAGGAACATAAATGGAGCTGGAGGCCATTATCCTTAACCAACTAATGCAGGATCAGAAAACCAAATACCACATATTCTTACTTATAATTGGGAGCTAAATGATGAGAACACATGAACACATAGAAAGGAACAACACACACTGGAGTTTATCAGAGGGTGGAGGGAGAGGATCAGGAAAAATAATTAATGGGCACTAGACTTAATACCTGGGTGGCAAATAATCTGTACAACACATCTCCATGACACAAGTTTTCCTATATGAAATACCTGCACATGTACCCCAAAACTTAAAAAGAAATATATATGTTTTTGCACTGCTGTTTTTAAAATAGACAAAATACTGTTGTGGTTAATAATATTCTATTTTAGATTATAGCATTATTAAATTGACAGTGGCTTTTTGTAATTCTGAACGTTTTCATGGACACACACACAGACACACAAGCAGCCACTAATGTGTGTAAATTCTGGGCCAGGCATAGGGGAGAAGAAAATTGCACAAGTACTGATGCTGGAAAAGTGTTTCTGAAAAACGAGGGGTTAAAAAGCATATCAAATGATACTAGAAAGATGCAGTCAGACAAATCCAGAATGTGGGAAATTCTACTAGAGAAATGAGCCTATTTCCTCAACAAATAAGTGGCATTTAAAAAGAGAATGTTAGGCCAGGCGCAGTGGATCACGCCTGTAATCCCAGCACTTTGGGAGGCTGAGGTGGGTGGATTACGAGGTCAGGAGATTGAGACCATCCTGGCTAACACCATGAAACCCTGTCTCTACTAAAAATACAAAAAAATTAGCTGGGCGTGGTGGCACGTGCCTGTAGTCCCAGCTACTCCTGAGGCTGAGGCAGGAGAATCGTTTGAACTGGGAGGCGGAGGTTGCAGTGAGGCGAGAACGCGCCACTGCACTCCATCGTGGGCGACAGAGTGAGACTCTGTCTCAAAAATTTAAAAAAAAAAAAAAAGGCCGGGCGCGGTGGCCAGCACTTTGGGAGGCCGAGGCGGTCAGATCACGAGATCAGGAGATCGAGACCATCCTGGTTAACATGGTGAAACCCTTCTCTACTAAAAATACAAAAACATTAGCTGGGTGCTGTGGTGGGCGCTTGTAGTCCGAGCTACTCAGGAGGCTGAGACAGGAGAATGGCGTGAACCCGGGAGGCGGAGCTTGCAGTGAGCCGAGACGGCGCCACTGCACTCCAGCCTGGGTGACATAGCGAGACTCGGTCTCAAAAAAAGAAAAGAAAAGAAAAGACAAGACAAGACAAGACAAGACAAGACAAGACAAGAAAAAGAAAAAGAGAATGTTACAGGTTTAAAGCAACACATGAGCCAATTGCAATGTGTGGATCTTGACTGCATCCTCAAACAAACAAGGAGGTTGTTGGGGGAACTGGGAAAATGTAAACATGGTCTGAGCACTAGATTATATTATAAAATTATTACTATTTTGTTAGTTGGGATAATGGTTTTGATGTTTTAATTATGTCAAAATATGACCGGGGGTAGAGGCAGACATGAAACTAGCTTGGCAAATGCTAGCAAGCTGAGTAATGATGGATTTATCATATTTTTCTCTCTACTTCTTTGTTTTGTGTCAAAATTGCTATTACAAATTTTTTTACAGCAGGAAAAAGAGGAAAAAGTGATTTTTTTGAATCACACTTATAGAAGTGATCCAAATAAGTATTTCACAGTAGGTGACAGAAAGTTAAAAGCATATCCCCAATATGACAACTTGGTGTGTGATTTCGTAGGAAACAAACAAACAGACAAAACAAAACAAAATAACAAGTTGCAAAACATAGTTTTTAGTATGAACCATGCCACTTACTTTACCCTCCAGGACCTCAGATGATTCCTCCTCTGTGAAGAAAGGATAATTGATAACTACCAAACTATTTAAATAGGCATCAAATAAGCCTGTAGCATTAAATAAGGCAATTCACATTAACACTATCTAAAATATGAAATCATATATGAATGGAAGGGATCATTATTTTATTAGTCATTCTCATGATCATTATCATCAACATCATGCTGATTCCAACGTATTTAGTTATGGGAGAGTGAAGATAAATTGATCCTGGAAACGTCCTATAGAAAGTAATGGTAGTGATGGGCCCCAGTGTTTTATGGAGAGGAGATGATCAAACAGACCAGAGCAGGGTTGGATTCTCCTCCCCTGGTTTAAGAGACATGGCCAGGAAGATTGGGCCTCCTGGGCCACGACTGAATTCATTCATTCATTCATTCATTCACTCATATACTTACTGAGGACCTGCTACTTCATGTCAGGCACTGTGCTGGCTGCTGAGGATGAAATGAAGCTCAAAGCTGAGTGGGAGGGGCAGATGTCTAAGAAGATGATGGTCACACAAGATAGTATTACAGAACATGGGATAAAGAGACAGAGATCCAACCCAGCCTCAAGATGGGAAGTGGAAATAGTAGGTAGGCTTCTTGGAGCTATAATGGTTCAATGGAAAGAGGGGAGAAAGAAAATCATCAGAGGGAGAGAAAGACCAAATACGTAGAAGAGGTGCCTTAGGAAACCACCATGCAGCAGTGGTGGTAATTATTCACCACAGGCAGGAGGACCTGAAATTGAGGGGACCTGTCAGAGCTGAGATTGAGCAAGGTGAGAGAGGACAAAAGCCAGAAAAGAGCCTAGGCCAGCCCTCAGAAGTGGTGTCCTGAAGCAGGGGTCAGCTGCAAGTGGGAGGCTATGAAGGTTTGGAGGAGGTGGGTAGGGAACTGCTGTGCTTTTCCCTGCATTCTGGCTCAGCTCTACTTAAAGGACCTCCAGGGTAATACTTCTCAGTTAAAGGCAAGGAAGTCCAGGGTACTGCTCTGGTGTAAGCCACTAGGCCAAGGGCAATATAAACAGCAAACTTTAATCAAAGACGCCACAGAGGAGTGTGTGGTGCTGAGTGCACATTCATTAGAGCCTCCTGGGGTGATCAAATGGAAGCACCACTTCCAGTTTAGTTCAGAAAAATGGCAATTTAAAAAGCAAATAAAGTTCAGGTGCTTCTCCACACTTCTCCACTGCCTCTTCAAACGTGGCCTAAGCACTAGATTATATTATAAAATTATTACTATTTTGTTAGTTGGGATAATGGTTTTGATTGATGTTTTAATTATGTCAAAATATGGCCAGAAAGTAGAGGCAGACATGAAACTAGCTTGGCAAATGTTAACAAATTGAGTGATAAGGGATTCATCACATTCTAAATTGGGTGTGGTGAGTGAAGACACCCACTTCACCTGTGCAGCTGCAGAGGCAATGCCTCCCTTGCCACTGCAGGTAGCAGATGGCTTCATGGAGCCCCACCACGCCACCAACCCTCACCTCTCAGCTCATGTGTGACTCACACATCACTCTCCTCCTTCCTTATCAGAGGATGAACCTCAATGTGGCTGACTGATGGGACTGCCCTCCCAATAAAAGAGGCTAAGATGCAGTGTTTTATTACAGGACTATTTTGTCTTCTCTTTCCACGAAGCTGAAATCAGTCTACTCCGGAAAGCTGGGACATGAGAAAATACTGTTGTATGAATCTCTCAAACCAGAACTCAGGACCTGTAGTGTGGGGCTACCCTTGGATATATTCTCAGTGGTCTCCAAGTTCACTGATAATTTTCTTTTAATTTTGAGTTTTAAATATAACCTTAAAAATAATGAAATCATATACTGGAGTCATCTTATCATTAAGTGATATGATAGGATTGGGATTTCATGTTCCTGTTTGTCCTGTGTCAGATGAAGTCTAAATTATGTCAAGCTACTCTGTGAACAAAAGTTTCCATGTCATGTACATTGCATAAAATTGTTGGAAGAACAGTCATCACATCTATTCTCCCACAATAGCGCACTTAACATATCTGTATTAAATAAAATCTGCAATACTAATCCTTTCTTGAAGTACATAAGATACCTTTAAAAAATGTTTAAATTATATTTTATTAAAACTGGCATTTGAGGTTGGCATGCTGGTAGTTGTGATCAAGGTTGAGATCTGATTGTCTAGAACTGGAAAACACAATCTTGAATTTACTAATATCATTTGAACCAATATGCTTAAGTATATTCTTGTCTTTATTATTGTCAAAGTCAAAATAAAGAAGTAAATATAAAAGTGAATCTCAGGCTGCAGTTTTTTACTGTTAAGCCCAACAAGCTGGCTTCAGGAAGCTCTCATCATCTCTCAATGTGGGCAGGCTTTGGAGTTAGTCAGCGCAGGGCAAGTCTCCGCTCTGCCATGCCCCATCTTTGTGCCTTCTCTGTCTCAACTCCTTCAACTGTAGGATGGGAATGGAAACAATGATAATATGTGCTGAATAGGGTTTTTTTTTTTTTTTTTTAAAGAACTAAGTGAGCAAATACATGTAAAGTTCTTAGTACCCAGTGCTTAGAGAGAGGTAAAGAAAAAACTTAATCATGAAAATTGTGGTTTTAGAGAGCTATGGGCAATTTTGTCAAACCAGGGAGGATGCATGAATAGTCACTAGTGACTGCCCATTATGTCTTTCAGAGATGCATGCTGGAGACAAGACCTCTGTGAATGAAGTGGCCTGCATAAACTTTGGGTGGGTTTTTCAGCTGTCCTCCTTGGAACTCAAGAGTACCCTGAGTTCCATGGCATGCTTTGGGTTCCACAAATGTTTTGATTCAAATTTCTCATGTAATTTTCAAAACTATAATAAGAATCAACACAATCTGAAATGTGCTGTATGCTAAATTTGATATATTGAAGACAACCAATACTGCCTTGTTAACGGTTTTCAGGCAGACCTTACAGAAAAGCTTCTACTGCCAGATCTGTGGATATATTTGAAAGTCTTGGAAATGAGTCATTGATGATGACGTGTAGAGCTCCCCACTGATCATTTTAAAATTCAAAAAGTGCACAAGAATCAAAAAGTAAAAATTAAAATGTAGATTTAATTTAATACTTAATGAGATACCAGGCAAGGTTGGTTTGTCCATTCATTCATTTACTTGACATTTATTTTATGCCTACAAGATGGTAGGCTCTTCTCTAGGCACTTGTATACAGCCACAAATGAAGTTCAGGCACATTTATTCAGCCCGTATTGAGCTATAATAAACATGCAATGACAAGGAAAATCAGAACACATTTATTTGTGTTGTGACATAAAATTGATAAGCTTTGCATTTATAGTAAGCATGAGATGTTTATTGACTGACTTTTGTATTTATAATAAGGAATTATATTAAGCTAGTTGTTATATATTGCATAACAATATAGTAAGCTAGTTGTTAGATATTGTGGCAAATAACTTTGAAACAAAAAAATTCTGCAAATCCTCCTCAATGATTTGAGATCAGGATTGAAGAGAATCTTGAGATTGTCAGGTAAGCTACTTATCTGTTTGAATCAGGATTTTCTTGATATTATGTATCCAAAAAAGATTATAGAAATCAATTGGACATTGAGATTTGGGTAAGACTGCCACTGTCAGCCACAATCATGATTTTCAATTTTTGTGTTCATTAAAATAGCCTCAGTATTCTCTTTGATTGACTTTATAATAATTAGGAAAAGATATAAGTATGAAAAAAATTAGCTAGACACGCTGGTGCATGCCTGCAGTCCTAGCTACTCAGGAGGCTGAGGTGGGAGGATCACTTTAGCCCAGTTGTTTAAGGTTACAGTGAGCTATGATGGCACCACTGCACTCCAGCCTGGGTGACACAGTGAGACCTTGTCTCTAAAAAAAAATTTTTAATTAGCCAAGTGTGGTAGTCGCAGCTTCTCAGGAGGCTGAGATGAGAGGATTGATTAAGCGCAGGAGCTAGAGGCTGCAGTGAGCTATGAGTGTGTCACCACACTCCAGCCTGAATGACAGAGTAAGACCCTGTCTCTAAAAAAAAGAAAAATTTTAATTTTGCCTGGAAGAAAAAATTATGCTCTTGACATTTTTAAATTGCTAGCTTAAGGAAGCCAGCAGACTGAGGGAGAGAGAAGTTTTCATAAGTTCTACCCTTAGGAATTAAATTAGAGCTAAAAACAGAGAGCAATCAGGGCTTCCAGCTACTAAAAGAGGAAAAGAGTCAGAAACAGAAGAATTTTCTATAAGAATGCTGTAAGGCTCCAGAATCTTTTTAATCCTCACAAGTTTGTTATTAAAACAAAACAAACCTCCAACCCTCTTTTCCTTGCCCTTTCTTAAATATTGGGAATAAAAACAAAACAAAAATAGAAATCTCAAAGCAAGGTCTGTACATCTATTTTAAGGGACTGCAAAGTAGAGAGAAGCTAGGGAGACTGTACCTCACCCACCTTCTAGAAATATGGTCAGCCTTGAGGTCTCTGAATTGGAAGGCTAAGTTAAACAACTAATACCTGCTCTCCAGCCTCACCTGCATTATCAGTGTGATGGCAATCTCTTCCCTTATCCCCAAAGAGTTTTCTCTTTCTCCTATTATAACAGTTATTCCAAATATTTAACATGCTTCAAGTTCTCTACCCCAGCCTTCCTCAAAGTGCACCTAGACTAGGTATCGTGATCAGAAAGGAGGCATATGTAGTGGATAAAATCATGTACTCTTCTTGAGTCATTCTTCCTGAGTTTGAATCCTATCTCTATCATGTAGTAGCTTCATTACCTTGGGTGAGTTAATTAACCTGTCTTGAGCCTCCCCTCATCTACAAAATAATGTAATAATAACACCTTTCTCATAAGTTGGGTTAATGATTTGATGGGTATAGAGCTCATAGAAAAGGAGCTGGCACATACTAAGTGCTCAATAAACATTGACAGACTAAACACACAACATTGCCTCTCTTCCATATTCACTAAAATCAAACACACACACACACACACACACACACACACACACACACACACACATGCCCCAAACTTAAAAACAAATCCATAGCACTGTTGGAAAATCAAGAGAGGAGCCAACTAGCACTCCACAACCAGAAGAATTTTCTGAAAGTTAAAAAGGGAAAGATTGGCAACAAAGCCCACAAAATTAAGGAAGCCACAAATTCAACAAGAGGAAAAAGAAAGTTCTTTTTTAAAAAATGTAAATTTTTCATTGGTACCCCAGAGAAATATAAAAATGATGGGCATCAAGGGATAAAATAAGGGAAATTAATTAAGCTTTCCCACTCAAGTCAAGAAAAAAATAAAACACTCCTTTTTAAAATTATTTTTTAATAATTTTTTGTAGAGACAGCATCCCACTATGTTGCCCAGGCTGGTCTTTAATTCTGAGGCTCCAGTTATCCTCCCACCATGGCCTCCCAAAGTACTGGGATTACAGGTATGAAGCATCACACTCAGCCAGAAAATGCTCATTACTAATGCTTCAGTGCAAGATTATTTTCACCTCCTTGCCAATGCAGTAAGACAAGAAAAAGAATTAAGAGTATAAATACTGGCTAGTAGAATACTAGGTTTTACTTATCTGTAGATAATATAAGTCTTTATCCAGAAAACACAAAAGAGTTAACTGAAAAACTTTTCGAGTTATTAAAAAAGTGCAGTAAATTGATCAGACAAAACTTATATGCAAAAATGAAAAGATGATTAATCAGAACCCTTTTAACTTCCAGTCACACCCAGCTGCAAACATATTTGTATCCACATACAACCTTACTTCTTTCACCATTCAACTTTAGGATATACTGCAAGCAGTTTTCCAAAATGGTTGTATTAAGTGCACTTCTGGCGAGATGCAGAGGCTCACACGTATAACCCCAGCATTTTGGGAGGCTGAGGTGGGTGGATCACTTGAGACCAGGAGTTCAAGACCAGCTTGATCAGCAGGATGAAATCCTGTCTCTACTAAAACTACAAAAATTAGCCAGGCTGTGGCATGAGAATCGCTTGAACCTGGGAGGTGGCGGGTGCAGTGAGCCAAGATTGTGCCACTGTACTCCAGCCTGGATGACAGAGCAAAACTCTGTCTCAAAAACACAGCAACAACAAAAAACACTTATACCAGGAGGGTAGGAGAATTTCATTTCCTCCACATCATTGCCAATACTTGGTATTTTTAGTGTTTTTAATTTTAGCCATTTTAGTGTATGTATAGTGATAAATACTCATTATGGCTTTAATACCCAATCCCTTGATCGCTAATTAATGTTAAGCACCTATTCATGTATACTGAGCTATTTGGCTATCCCCTTTTGTAGAGTGTCTTTGCAAGGTATTTGCTTATTTTTTTTTTTATTGAGCTCTCTTTTCTTTTTTTCTTTTTGATATATATATACTAGAGTTGAGTTCTTTATTGGACATGAGTATGATTAATATTTTCTCTTATTCTATGGTTTGCCTTTTCACTCTGTTAAGAATACCCTTTGATAAAGAGAGGCTTTTGATTTTAATGTAGTTGAACGTATTTCTTTTATTTAAATTTAGTCATTTTTGTGCTCTCTTTAAGAAATATCTGCCTACACCAAGATCATGAAAATATGATGCTCCATTGTCTTCAAAAAGCCTTGTTGTTTTCCCTACTATATATCTGTAATTGATTTTTTAAATTGGTGTACAGAGAATTCAGAATTAATGTTTACATGGTTATCCAATTGACCCAGTGTTATTTATTGAAAATATTTATTTTTCTTATCCAAGATTATCTTGGCTATTCTCAGCCATCCTAATGCATTTCTACTTCTCTTCTTTCTATCTCCTGAAACAACTTTTGATGATCTCCCCAATTTCCCAAATATAAAATACAAAGGAAATGTTTTCACTTTGACCTTAATTTTTCTCCCACCATTTAACACTCAGACTTTGGCTCCTTAAAACTTCTCTTCCCTTATCTTCCAGGACAGCATGGTTTTCCCCCCCCTTTTTTTTTTTTTTCCCCTGTACTGCTTTTTTTTCAGTTGCTCATTCTCCTCTCCCAGGATCCCTTCTTCAGTCTTTTCACTTCTTTTTACAGGACTCACACTCCTCCTAAGTGATCTTGTTCAAATGCAGGCCTTTAACCACTTCTACTCATGGATAGCTCCCGAGCATTATTCCCAGCCCAGGTTTCTAATTCTCAAGTGCAGACGAAGATACTTAAACATATACAAAACTGAATGCGTTAATCTCATCAGAAAGAAGTCCAGTAAAATGGCCAAATAAAACATATATGCAAAAAGTAAAAAGACTATTAATCAGAACCCCTTTAACTTCCAGTTCCATCACATTAAGTACTAAAGACTTCTTAATACTCCCCCAACCACACTACATCCTTCCTAGATCTCCATTAGCTAAAAATATACCAGTGTACTCAATTGCCTTAGCCAGAGGCCGTGAAATCTACTTCAAATACCTTGTCCAGGTTCTGATGACTTAACTAAGTTTCTCTCCTAACCATTTCCTCCTCTCAGCCCCCACTACTGCTGCCCTATTTCAAGCCATCGCTGTCTCTCACATGGCTTTACCACAGCCTTTTGCCTTATTCCTCTGTGTTTGGTTTCACATGTTCAGTTTCCATATGAGGATCTCCCAACTGATAACTAACATTTCCTTCTTTTTCCTACAGACCAGCAATCGGTTCTCCCAGTTAAGTTACACTAAATCCACATACAAAGTCTCCATAAATCAAAATAACCACCTGACAAGTAGGTGCCTCATGCCATTAAGTGCAATGGGAAGATTTGGATACAAAAGCAAGGGGGCTTGAAGCACTGCTGGCTGCCCAAGAGGTGAGGGCATCACTGCAAGGGCAGAGAACACACAGGGGAAAGTTCTTAGGGCTGATAACTGGTCATACTTATTATCCTCTACATGGAGAAACAATACTGGCAGCCATTCCCCCACCAAATCCTTATTTCATATCTATACCCTGTGGCCTGACTCTGATTCAATAGACCCTTGATATCTAAGAAACTAACATTATCACCTGCACCATTCACCAACAGCCCCAAAGACTTTCATCAAGTGAAGACGTGTAGTTTTGCAGAGGCACAAATCTCAACTATACATGCTATGGGGCTCCTTATTCTGTGTGAATCATTTAGCAGCGAGAAAGCCAAACGTCTTGGGGTTGGTGAGTCACACCCTTGGAATAAAACCTGAAGGCCGAAGCTCAGAATTTGCAGCACATGACTGAAACCAAAGGGGCCCTGGGAAATTGTCATTCTGGGAGCAAAAAGGAGGGAGAAAACTGAGATGGCAGCACTGCTTTTCACAATGAGTGACCCCCCAGGGCTGGTTTGGGCAGCTGAGTTCCTGGACCTCTAATGAAGAAAGAAGAAAGTAGGACAAGCTGATCTGGGCCTGAGACAGAGACCCAGAGCTGAGCTAAGGCAAGTCCCATATGCAGTTTACAACAAAGACCTTAGCTGTTCTGAAATGGACCAACCCAAAGAGACAAGCTAACATCTACTCCACCCATCAGCAGGAAGATTCATATTCCTTTTATTTTCCTAAGAAGAACTTACTTGGAGCACAGCAGGTCAGTCAGAACCATAACTGGAAGAAACCTGTATGTAAAAGATCAGCAGGAGTGACACAAAATCCTCAGGGTCCTTGCCCAGAAGATTGATCCTTCAAAAAAGTGAGTCTCATTTGGGCAAAAGTGTCAGACTCCTAATATCCATTTATTCATCTGGTTTCTGCTCCATCTTGTATCCCAGGGTGTCTGGATAACTCTACCAGTGAATAATAAGTCCATTTTATTTCTTTAGGGGATTCTGCACTTTGGGGGATACCTTATCCTGGATATCAAATTAAATGCCCATTCACGTTGAGCTCAAGTCACATGTCACCAAGGGCTGGGTGTAGCAGCCAAGGAAGACGACACTGCCAGAGCTGGATTTTGCAAGGAAATGAGTTTTAATCATCAAGTTCACTTTCAACGCTTGGAAATTATCCATCTTGATGAGGAAATAAAATTAGCTGATCTTTTACTTTGCTTATTTGAAGGCAATGAGACATTTCTTTGCATCAGATAATAAGTTTGTGACCCCAAAGGACACCTGTTCTCTCTTTACCATCTCAGCAGCTGTAAGCCCTGAGCAGCACATATGAGCATGAAGGAAAAGGGGCTTCCGTACTGGGCACAGTCAAGGATGGATGGTCTGAGCCAATAGCAGGGTCAGAGATACAGGGAACCCCAAACAGCAATTAATTTTAATTTTAATTTTAATTGGCCTTGGCATACCCTTGATGACTTCTTGCACAATAAATCCGTCCTCCTAATTATTAGCTTAATTAACTTAATTATCAGTTAGGCTAATATTTAAGTTAGTTGGTATTCTCTAAGTTATTCATAGTGCAAAAGGGCCCATGAGCATGCAGAGTCAGGAGGCCTGGGACTGAGATCACACTGATGGGTAACTGGGAGTCGACAGGCACTCCCACTGAGAACATCAGACATATCGCTGACCTGGTGTAAACCAGCTAAACAGGGCTCTGGGTCAGCCAAGCCCCCACACTCTCCAGTCATCCTCAGGGAGAGTTTTTCTCGAGGGTGTTGATCATCCCTGAATTGAGGGAAGTGGCCCCATGTCACCATGCTGGTGCTTGCCTCCATGCCCTTATTCATCCTGCCTGTGGTACCCTTAGCCTTAAATTTCACTGAACTCTCTCCTACCCAAACTTTATGACTCAGCTCAGTGATACCCCCTGCTGGCAGTCGTCTCAATGGGCTTGCTAATCAATTGTTCATGTATCAGTAGCACCCAGCAAGTTTACTTGTGGGGTAATGCACTGTATAAATGTTTTCAAGAAATGAATCAATTATCCTGTACTTAGCACTTTTTACATTTAAAGTAATTGCCTCTTTTCTTATTTATCACTGCCAGTATGGTGAACCCCTTAAGGATAGGAAACTTATTCTTTTTTATGTCCCTGCTCTTAATAATGAATGGCACAGAAAAGGCACTTAATAAGTGGGGGCAGAGCCCACCTATCCCCACCCTGGGAGACTGACTTTTTTGCTAAGTAAGCTAACTTTTGTGTGAACCTTCTTGGTGTATAAAGTATTTTCATGTGTCTTATCATTGTTTATCCTCACAGGGACTAGGGATGAAGGAGAGTGTGTCTGGGGGCAGGGGTGGTGGGGGGGGACTGTGAGTTAGATACTTTCATTATTTGCATCATACAGATGAGGAAGCTAGAATTCTTGAAGTTACATGGCTTGCACTTGATCACAGGGTCATAGGTGAAACAAGAAGTCTCTGGCTTTCCTGACTCTAAATCTACACTCGGTTATTTTCTAATCAATAGGCAAAGTTTGTTCCCATCTCTTAACCACAAGTCCTATCTCCCAGGGATACTCTCCTATCAACTGGCCATGAACTAATGTCCATTTAGGAGTTAACTCATCGCAGCTTAAGGGTTGAGATAAAGCACAAACAGAGGTGTTTGACTTTCAAGATGATGATACTGAAAATTGATATTCAGAAAGGAATGAGCTTCAAGTGCAAGAATTTTAGACACATGGCCAGGTGAGGAGAAGTTGATGAACAACTATAGGCAGTAACCTGAGAGACCAGGTCAGCCATTTGTTATGTATGTTATCTAAAATGACAATATTAGTCATTTATAGCTGCATATCAGATACTCCTTAACTTAGCAGCTCCCAAGAACAGTAAACATTTATTATTGCCCACAGTTTCTAAGTGACAGGACTCTGAAAGTGGCTTAGCTGGATGGTTCTAGCTCAGGGTACCTCCTGAAGTTCCAGTCAAGCTGCCAGCCATCAGGAGGCTTGAAAGGGATTGAGGATCCATTCTAAGATGGCTTACTCACATGGCTGCCAGCTATTGGTAGGAGGTATAGGTCCTTCCTATTTCGACCTCTCCATGGACTACTTGAGTGTCCTCAGACCATGGGGGCTGGCTTCACTCAGAGTGATCCAAGAGATAGTAAGTGATGGGTTTCAGGACACGCTACCTTCAAGTATGGCACCTTATCATTTGAGAAAATAGCAGAAGCCGGAAGGTCTCCCTGACTTTCCCCTTTGACCTTCTCTCCTGAAGCTGGCCATAAAAGAATTACCTGACCTTCCTCCCTAAAGTAAGTCATAAGACCCTTATTCTAGAGATACCCTCCCTACACCCAGAGGAAAGGAACATACTTATCTTCAAAGACACAGAAATGCCAAGAAGAATCTGAACAAACAGGTCTTGCTAAGTTCCTGCCAGTTGATCACTAGGAGATCACCCTTTTGTTCTCCAATCATAATTCTCCACAATTCTCCACTTCATCAAACTTGGTGTAAAAAATGCACAAGTTTACCTATTTATTTGGGACTTCATTTCTGAAGGCTCCCATGTCATGTCACATTAATTTAAAAAAAAAAAAGTACGTTAAGTAAATCGAAAGGTGAGGGTAAAGGGCAATGAAGAAAGATTGATTAAGGGGTACAATTATACACTTAGAAGAAATAAGACCTAATGTTCAATAGATCAGTAGGGTGACTATAGTTAACATTCATCTATTGTATATTTCAAAATAGCTGGAAGAGAATAATTTGAATGTTCTTAGCATATAGAAAAGATGAATATTTAGAATGATGAATATTCCAATTACCCTGATTTAATTACATGAGGGTATCAAATTATCATGTGCCCCGAAAATATATACATCCAATATGTATCAATAGGAATAAATAGGCCGGGCGCAGTGGCTCATGCCTGTAATCCTAGCACTTTGGGATGTCAAGGTGGGTGGATCTCTTGAGGCCAGGAATTCAAGACCAGCCTAGCCAACATGGCAAAACTCCATCTCTATGAAAAATTTTAAAAAAAGATACAGGCGTGGTGGCATGCACCTGTAGTCCCAACGACTTGGGAGCCTGAGGCATGAGAATCACTTGAACCCAGGAGACAGAGGTTGCAGTGAGCTAAGATCATACCACTGCACTTCAACCTGAGTAACAAAGTGAGACTCTGTCTCAAAAAATAAATAAATAAATAAATAAAAAGTGAATAAATAATTTTGTATGCTTTTCTATCATTAATCTGTTTTTTTATTACTGGTGCCTCAGTCATGAGCCTTATGATGGGTGAGAAAAGAGATATTACTTTTTCTCCTCTACACAAAGTCAGAAGCCACAAAGTCTTTTCTGATGTAGCCTTGAAGTCACACTTCCTCATTTTTACAATATCCTTTTGGTTACAAGGTCAGCTGCATTCACTGTAGGATGCATTTAACATATGGGGAAGTGGATACTACTGGGGACCATCTTAAAGGTGGCCACCATAACACCAACAGGTTGCTCTGAACAAGATCTTTGCTTTGCCCCAAAATGTAATTCACTGATGGTTCCACCATGAAATCACGGTTTTGATTTTTTGTGGGTTTTAGACAACTAGATCTTTAGCAAGAGAGTAAATCAAAGATAGCCAAAGACACTAAGTTAGATTTTCTACCCTGATGAAAGTATGAGTGGCCAAGATCACACAGTTGGTTTCTGGAAGAGCTCAGAAGAGACAAGAAGGGCAGGAGAGCCAGCTGGCCTCTACATTCACCACAGTCTCAGATTAGACTTTTAACTTTATCCCCAAATAAAATCTCTCAAATAGTGCTAAAGATATAGGAGCGAAGGAAGGCAATATTCATTGTCCAACCTTAAACCCTGAGCCTTATAATGATACAACACTGCCTGTAGTACAGGATGACTGTAAATTAATATTTTTCCAGATTTTGTGACTATTAAAATGCACTATATTGTATTTTTCTGTAAAAAGTTTTAACTTACAAAATGTAAACATCGAAAACTTTCCTAATTCTTACGATTCTCATTTTTAAAATTGTTTCTTTTAATATACAAGGGACCTCAAAAAAACTGAAGTGACCCTGGTCTGTTAACATCTGAGAGGCTCATCTTATGACCTCTCAACCCCTCAACTCCTTGGAGTCTCATTCTTTTCCTTCGAAAAAACCAGAGGGTTGTGTAAGTGACCTCTAAGGTTGGTCCAGTTCTTGCATCCCTTCAGGCACTAAAGCCATAGTAGTCAGTGCTTATTTTTCAATGCTCTGTGTGCCCTGAATGCTCCTTTAGTGAAGAATAAGAAGAAGGAAAGGGAAGTAAGTGTAAAGGGCAAATTCTGACCACCACACCATGTGGTGTAGTGAACCAAGTAAGAACCTGAAATGGGAGAAAAACATAGAACCATTTTTGCAGGATTTTTTTTTCCTTATCCACAAAGTCACATTGAGACTGGTTTTTGGTTTGAAATAAAAGGGAGCTCCAAATATTCTGGCAGGAGGTCATCTTTCCTTTATGGTCATTGCTCAGCCTGGGCCTTTGACTGTCCCAGGAGCTGGGCCCTTACGCCACAACAGATCTGCTCTGGAAGAACTATATTTAGATCCCTTACCTTAGAAACCTGACCACAGAAGGGCTGGCTTTTTTCGTAAGAGATGGGGGTTGTATTAGTCCATTTTCACACTGCTGATAAAGACATATTCGAGACTGGGCAATTTACAAAAGAAAGAGGTTTATTGGATTTACAGTTCCACATGGCTATGGAGGCCTCACAATCATGGCAGAAGGCAAGGAGGAGCAAAGTCATGTCTTACATGGATAGCAGCAGGCAAAAAGAGGACCTTGTGTAGGAAAATTCCCCCTTTATAATACCATCAGCTCTCATGAGACTTATTTGTTATCCTGAGAACAGCATGGGAAAGACCTCCATCCATTATTCAATTACCTCCCACGAGGTCCCTTTCATAACACATGGGAATTCAAGATGAGATTTGGGTGGGGACACAGCCAGACCATATCAGGGGTCTTCCTATGTTGGCTAGGTTGGTCTTGAACACCTGGGCTCAAGCAGTCCTCTGACCTCAGCCTCCCAAAGTGCTAGGATTACAGGCGTGAGCCACTGTGCCCAGTCTGTTTTTGTTTGTTTCTTGTTCCTACTAGAATTGCTGCAAAGAATCACGAAAGCAGCATGGCTAGGACACTGGGCTGCTGCAGCAAAGGGAGGCAACAAGTGAAGCAGTGATTCTGGGTGACCATGATGCCACCGGGCAGACTGCTGTTTGTGCTGCCAGTGTTCTGCTGAAAAACACGTTCTGGGTCTGTGGAACTGGCAAATAGACTTCTGTCAAAAGGCACAATTACAACAAATTTAGTCTAAAAATTTTAATTGCCTTTTATTGGCAACTCTAAAGTCTGGCAACACCTCATTCTGTAAAAAACAATGAGTGTTCCAATGAGCTGAGCAGAGGAGATTGGCTTTATGGACAAAAAAGGGCTGAATAAAGCAGAAACAAAAAATAAAAAGTAGACTGGCAATTTCAGTTATTTTCCTTGTAGAGGTTAAAGCAGAGGGGACTTCCTTATGTTGGCTAAAACTGGCCTATTTGGCTATTTGGAATTTGGCTATTCTCTCTCTCTCCCTCTCTCTTTCTCTCTCTCTCTCTCTTTCTCCCCCGCCCCCCATGTCTTGGAAGGTTAGATAAACAACTTAGTTTTTAGCTTGATAGCATGGAACTTTAGAATGAGTGACTCCATCTTGGTTTGGTCCATTGGGCCTAGTGCAACAGCTCAGGCCAAACCAATAGCCTCCTACACATTTTATTTAACACTTCCTTGGACTGGGGCAGGGGTATGGCCAGGTGAATGAATGAGGAAGGTTCTGAGCTGCCCCCTGACTTTGGGCATGACCAATATCCACGACTTGTTTTGTTTCAGGCCCTCCCCTCCTCCTCCTATCTAGTGAGCACCCAGTGATCCAATGTCCTTGTCCCCTGGTAAGGCTACTCTGCTCTCCTCACCACTGGAATTCAGCAAAGTCTCCTTCCTGGGTATCATATACACAGGAGGACACACATATTGCTAGTGAGCCAGTCTCATTTTGCCTATTGCATAGTGTGTCAATCAATGAGAAGATGAGTTTTACAGCAGAGAAGCTACCAAGTGAGCAGATGGGAGAAGAGTTCTCAAATTTGCCTTCCCAAAGACAGAGTTTAGGGATATTTATGGGATAACAAAACAGGGTGGTCTGAAGCATGGGGAAATGTGACTTGAGGTGAGGAAAAGTGAGAATCAGTGATCTGCACAAGGGTAGGCAGACTTCATGGCTTTTCATATGATGGTGTTGGTGCTACCAGTGTCCCGGGTTCCTGCAGTCTCCCAGGATTTAAATCAAGAGTGATCAACAGGCATAGAAATAAAGGGAGTTTATGAGGTGGTGCACAAGGGAGGCAGCTGCTACCTGAGGGTAGTGTGTGTGTTAGTTTGACAGGGTCTTTCCATAGGGAAGGGTTACATCAGGGCATGTATAGCAGGGGTTTTTCTAGTGCTTATGTAGTGACTCAACATGTTTCTTCATATATCATATAGAGTGCTAGCATTTTAAATCTCCACCCTGGGGCATGAACTTTAGCATTAAAATGAGGAAAGTGTAACTTTAATTTGGAGTTTAAGTCTGATGCACATATAGAGCTCCCAGGAAGCCCCTAGCCCTCAAAATAAAACCTTGCAGTTAAGAGTTTCCTGGGTCTTTTGTTACTGATTGACTGAGGGTTAGATAAGCTAGACTTTTTCATTCAGACCATCTTAAAATAGGGAATCAGCCAGCCTGAATGTCTCATTTGCATGATCTGAGAGTGGAACTTTTGGTCCTCTGACATCAAAAGGTTACCTATAGGATGCTCCAGTAGGCTCAGTTGGAGGGTTAATGGTCTCAGCTGGGTTGAATTGGACAAAAACTGACCCTAAGTTCCTGAAAAACAACTTAGGCAACTGTTACCATAGTGACCATTACATCAAAGCTGTTATCTATAAGAAAGCTAGTGAGTGGAAGTTTAATTATATTTTGCCTAGCTACATGACTTTTAGCTATATAGGTTTTAAAATCAGCTAGAAGTGAATGACTAAAAGCAAGCAAGTTTGACAGACCTAATCAGGTTAGCCCTTCTGTTTCAACATTTCCCTCAAACTTCCTGTTGTACCTGCCACTGGCTGGAGCTGCAGAGTCTGGCTACCCAAGAACCTGACATACTTCCCAGTGGGATGCAGGCTGTCAATTCAGCTATTCCTTTAACAGAAACAGCCAACATCACTGCAGCTGAAGCTTTCTTCCCTGAGGTAATTTCCCTCAAACCCTGGGGAAAAAAATAGGTCTGGCCTCTGCTTTTTCCAGCTTTTCCTTCTGGAGGGACAAGAGATTCATCTGGCATCCAAGGATGGAGATGCCCCTGTGTTGAAGATCTGTCCTGTGTTTTCACTGGAAACCAGCCAGATAGGTGGGGCTAAGCAGAACTTTTCTACATTGGTGTTTGATTGCAACAAAAGAACCCAGGAAGACCTGCAGTTGTTGTCTACAACCATGTGAAGGACTGCCACAAAGAAAAGTGAATGGGTCACTTAGTAATCCCAGAGGAAGAACTGGGACCAGTGGGAGAGGTTAATGGGAGGTAGAGTCCAGCCCAGTGTAGCACATCCTGCCTCAAGAAGTAGTGATCTCCCTGTCACTTAGAGCATGTAAGTAACAATCTATCAAAAATGTTGGACAAACTCCAAATGAAAAAGAAATTTCAAGAAGCTTAAAAACCAGCTGAGTCTTTTTTAAATGGACCTGAAGAAGTAGATGAATGTAGGGGTCCAGAGAAACTTGAGCACAAGATTTCTTGCTCTATCAAAGTTCCCAGTCTGAGGAGCTGGCCCATCTTCTAGTTTTACTCCAACTTCAAAAAGCTTCAGGGACCTGGAGGGAGTAAGACAGTGTTCCTACCACAGTGCCTGCCGGAAGGGTGGGCTGAGGGAAGACGGGTCTCTTCAACTCTCAGCATCTGTGATTCTGACAAGGAAAAAACTCAGAGGAGATACGGAAAATGCTTCAAATCATCCCCAGACTGTATATTTAACAAAATTGGGGTTTGATTTTTTCAAATACGGCATCAGTGGCTCTTTTTAAGCAACAAGAAGATTGTTTTATGCAAATTTCCCCTTAGGGCTTTCATTAAGATGTTAACATCTTTCTTGTCACAATATCTACTTTATTGCAATGAGTCACAGTCTTTCTTTATTCTCTTGCTGAGACATCTTTGTAAGATAAACTCTGGGCTGAGAGCAGGGCCTAATATTTTTTTAAGTAAAAATCCCTTCCAGAGAGTACTAAGGAAATGGTTGGGAGACAGAAATTTTTAAAAAAGAAAAAAAAAACCATACTCCCAGTATGGTGAGATCAATAGATGGAACCAGAAACATTCCTGAGGAAGAAACTGGGCTTACTGTACTCTGCTGGTTAAAACCCAACTCCCATTGGACCAAATACATATCTCTGGTGCTGGGAACATGCTAGAACCATTTTGCTTCTACCAGAGGGGATATCTAAGCCCTTTGAACACAGCCCTCACCTCTCCATCCAACCCTTAGCTCCCTCTCTGGATCACAGGTAAATGACTGTACAGTCACAGATATTTTTCTTCTGCAGAGATCCAGTCTGTGGAAAAGGTAGTCACAGGAAAATAAACACCATAGTTATGGGGATAGAGGTGTCAACAAAAAGAGTCTAACTCTAAAATACTTGAAAAGATTTATTCTAAGCCAAATTTGAGGGACTCATAATGGCCCATGGCACAGCCCCAGGGGATCCTGAGAACATGTGCCCAAGGTGCTGAGGCTACATCTCCCTATACATTTTAGGGAGACATAAGACATCAATCAATACACGTAAGATATACATTGGTTCCATTCAGAAAGGCAGGACAATTGGAAGAGGGGCTGCTCCTAGATCACAGGCAGATTCAAAGATTTTCCTGATTGGATATTGGTTGAAAGAGGAATCAATAGAAAGAAATGTCTGGGTTAAGATAAGCAGGTGTGGAGACCAAGGTTTTATCACACAGATGAAGCCTCCAGGTAGCAGGCTTCATAGAGAATAGACTGTAAATATGTCTCATCAGGCTTTAAGAGCCTGTCAGTCTTAACGTCTCTGTGTTGATGTTAATGATGATCAGTTGTGCCTGAATTCCGAAAGGGAGGAGGTATGAAGCATGTCTAACCCTCTCTTCTCATCGTGGGCTGAACTAGTTTTTCAGGTTAACTTTGGAATGCCTTTGGCCACAGGGAGGGTCCATTAGTCAGTTGGGGGGTTGCTTATGGTTTTATTTCTGGTTTACAGAAGACCTTTTGTGTAAGATTCAAATAGAGGGAGAGCAGGGCAGAGCAGCCTTTAAGGAGAAGAGACATCCCTTTAGACTAGAAGTGAGAAGCCTTTCTCCAAAGGACCAGATGGTAAACATTTTAAGCTTTGAGGGAGGGCCACAACTGCTCAAATTTACTACCCCTGGGAACACAGAATGAGTGAACTGTGTTCCTATTAAATTTTATTTATAGACACTGAAATTTTATTTCATATTATTGTCACATGTCACAAAAAAGGATTCTTTTGATTCTTTTTTCAGCCACTTAAAAATGTAAAATCCATCCATAGCTAGCAGGTCATATAAGAACAGGCAGCAGACGGTAGAGTTTCCCACCCCTGCAGGGGATCCTAACAGTTCCATCATGCAGTCTTTCCATGTGCTGTGTCCTGGGCATAGGACTGCATTAGGTGCATAGGAGGAGCTTCCCAAACACTGGGGGTGGCTGACTAACCCTCCCGGGGGGTTTCCCTCACCACTCAGGCTTTTCTTGCCACCAGACCTCAAATGCAATATTCCATCGAGAAAACCACATATAAACATTCAAAGTGCTTTTATTCTTCCTGTTGGAATGTGACTTATGTGTGCAGGAAGCAAGGTAGAGAAGTAAAAGCCCTTCAAAGGGACATTTGGCTCAGACAGAAATCCTGATTATAAAATAGTGCTTTTAGAATCATCTTGAAGTATGTTGGTGCTAAATATTCATAGGGAAAGAGATGTGTGTGAGAGAGAAGTGGGTTAGAGGGGAATGGCACAGAGCCCAACCTTTCAGAGTGGCCTCACTGGAAAAGTGGTCACGAGAAAATAAATATCACAGATATAACGACATGGTTGTCAGGGTGGAGTTCTTGTACGTTCATGTCACAGGAGGGAGAGCTGGGGACATTTTTCCTTTTAGACGTAGACCATAAGGGCTGCAGTGGAAATTAGAAAGTGGTTTTCCTCTGATGAAGAAAGTCTTTAGCTGAGACATTTTACCCTGAGAAGGAGAGGGAATGGCCAGTGCATTCTGGAGAAGTCTCCTCCCAGCTTACCAAAATAAATCAGCTGGGCCTGCTCTAAGAAAACATTTAGAAAACAGGTAGAATATAGGCCTCAAGAGGTAACAGGTTGTATTAAGTAGTAATGGACCCTGAAGTTTGAATCCCAGCTTTAAAATTTACCAGCTCTGTGACCTTGGGCAAGTCACTTAACTTTGTGTGCATCCGTTTTTCCTCTAGAGTTCATACCTACTGCTATATTGTTGAGATTAAATAAGATAATTTTCATAAAAGACATAGTACAAGGTATGGCAAAAATGAAGGCTTAATGAAAACTGGCCTTGGTTATCATCACAACTTTAAACAAAAATAAATTCCATAGCCCCCTACCAACTGAACAGACCCCCTCTTGGCCAGGGTAACCCCAGAGAAACCTGAAAATGGAATTCCTGGCCATGTTGAGAAGGGAAGTCTGACATACCCCCACCTGTGGAGTCCTGATAAGTAAGCAGCAACAAGAAAGGGGTTCCAGGTAGGGGAGAACAATTGTTCTGAGAGACAGCTAATTACAGACAACCCACTGGCACAACATCCTGTTCCCAAAGACCTCATTCTGCATGTAGTCCCAGAAGCACAACCTTATCTGCACATCTTGTCTACATGTAGCCCCTCCAGCACGACCCTGTAACATTTCCCTCCAGCCCCTGCCTCTTGGCAGACATCCTCTTCTCTGCTGAGCTGCCCATTGCTTTCTTGCAATGTATCTTTGTACTTTTTCTAATAAATCTACCTTCTTTACCCACAACTGTCTTGGCAAATTCTTGTACCACCCTCAACACCAGCCCCAGCCAGTCACACCAACGACACCATCTTTTGGACTTTATGTTAAAATAAAGATCATAAGACTGGCAAAACAGACTATTTGTGGCAATGTCAAATTATTAAGAAGACCTAAGACCATGCAAGGGAGTACTTAAGTCACACCTACAAACCATAATATCTCATTAGATGGGTTTTTATTAATCCTGCATAATGTAGCCGACTTTTTAACCTGACTTTGGTATGGCATGAAATGACAGATAGCAGATCCCAAAGGAAATCACAATATTTTACCCCCAAATACATTTTTTGGACATGTTTTGAAATGGCCACCACAGGGCCAACAAATTGAAATGGTCCTGCAAAGCCCTCCTTGGTGGGAAAAATTTGCATACATAGAGAACCTCTGTTAATGCAGCAAGGCCTTCCCAATATAGGTCTTTTCCTGGATCTAGGAGACATTAAATAAGAGTCTGACACCTTTAAGTTCTGAAAAGAGACATTTACTATCTATTCTCTCCAAAGGCTGCTACCCTTGAAGCTTCATCTATATAACAAGAACCTTGACCTCCATGAACCCCCTTATCTTAATTCAAGCATTTCTTTCTACTGACTTGGAGCCTTTAGACAAAGTTTTACTCTTTCAACCAATTGGCAGTGGGAAAATAATTGAATCCACCTATGACCTAAGTTACCCTCCTTTCAAGGAATCCTGCCTCTTCAGATTTAACCATTGTATACCCTTTATATATTGATTTATAATTTTACCTACAATTCCTGTATTCCTAAAATATATAAAACCAAATTGTAACCCAACCGCCTCGGGCATACTTTCTCAGGACCTCTTGAAGCTGTTCCCCGGGCCATGGTCGCTCATACTGGCTCAAAGAAACTCTTGAAAATATTTTATAGAGGTTTATTTTTCCATTAACACAACTATTACCATTTCTTAGAGACTTTCCTGTCATTTTCAATAATACATATTATTTCTAATTAGTTATGCTGAGTAGATCTTACATTTTGTGCTTTTCTCTTAAACACTTTTTGTATACTTTTTCCATGTATCTGAATAACTCAATTTGTGAGTAAATGGTTTTATAATTTGCCTTTTGATGGGGGCTATGGTCATTGGCCCCCTAAAGGTTTGCTCAAAAAAATCAATGGCATGAGGCATAATAGGAGAAAAGGCATACACATTTATTTAACCTGTATGCACAGGAGCCTTCAGAACGAAGATCTAACTTCTCAGCGAGTTATACAAGCTTATATACCATCTTGAAGTTACAGAAAGAATGGGGCCTTGGATTCTGGTAAAGCAGGTGATAGGAGTGGGGAGAAAAGGAATTCTATTGAGGGGCAATAAATGATTACTACAGAAAATGATTGGATGAGGAACAGAAATTAACTTGTAAATAGTTTGTAGAGTCCTGATAAGTCAGCAACAATGAGGAAGGGGCCCCAGGCAGGGGATAACAATTGTTCTGAAAAATGGCCTACTACAAACAACCCACCGGCACTACATCCTATTCCCAAATACCTCGTTTGGTACATAGCCCTCCAGCACAACCCTATAAAACTTCCTCACTCCTGCCTCTTTGCAGACAGCCCCTTTTCTGCTACGCTGCTCGCTAAACTCTTGCAACATATCTTTATATTGTCTCTAATAAATCTGCCTTTCTTTACCCACACCTGTCTTGGTAGATTCTTTTACTGCCCACAATGCTGGGCCCAGCCAGTTGCACCCACGATATAGTTTTCTTTTGAATTTAAATGATCCCTAGAGACAGACATTATGCTCCTAAAAAGGTCTGCTGAGATATGGCCACATCTTGGTATTCTTTTCTGCAATAAATGATGAGATAACAGGGAGGGGAAGAAGGAGCAATTGCGCTCCTTGGTGGGTCTGGATCTTAGGGAGATAAAGGAACTTCAGTTTCTTTGGGAGAGATGATGGGCTGGGGGCTAGGTCAGAGAGACCCTGAGGTGTCTTCATTTCAACATGTCAAAATGCCATATTTTTGGGTATTGGTTTCTGAGTGAATGAATAAGATTCAAAGTGAAGATTCATTCACTTTGAATGAATAAAATTCAGATTACTTACCCTCTCCCCAGTGTATGAATATTTTGATCTTCAGTATTATGAACCATGCTACCATAAACACTTGTATAAAAATATGTTACAACTTGTATGCAATAATTTTTTTGACTCTCCCAGAGAAGGAAACATTGGCTTGAAGCATGCATTCAGGTATGAGTTTCATGGTGTGTCTTATAGAGTTTAACGTTGACACTAGTGATGTGTGAGAATTCCTGTCTGCAGAGAAATGTAGCAGCATTGAGTTCTATTATTTTGGCTTGTTTTTGCTAATAAATATGAAGTGGGAGCTTACAGTTGCTTTGTCTTTAAATTAAATTAATTACATGTGAGGTGTTCATCTTCCTCACCAACTTTTCTATTGTATCCTATTTTCTATTATATTTGCTACTGTTCACATTATCCAGCAACAGGTTCAGTCGACACATGGTCTTGTCCCTTGTAGATGTGTATAACCTGTTGACATATTTTGAATTCATACTTTTCTCTATCTTATCTGCAATGTGCATTTCCCATTTGTTTTCTTTATATCTGGATTTTATTGTATTTCATGAAGCTTTAAATCTGTGTGGATCTTAACCTATCATCCTTATTGCTAAAAATGTTATGATTCAAGTAAGGAAGAAATTAACTTCCCTCCACAGTTGCATAACGATAAGATTCTATTTTCTTTTCCTTTCTTTTTAACACTATAGTCCCTAATCTACCTAGATGTACAATGCTATACATTTAAGTTATAGATCTGGATTTTTCTCCACATCCCTTCTAGTGATCCCAGCAAAACATCCAATTATCTGTTTCCCTTTGGTTCCTTATACTTCACTTGTCACATATTTTTAAAATATTTTTTCTTTAGAGTCTATTTCTGGAATCTCTATTATCTCCCAGTGACCTATATTCTGCTTTTAAGCCAGTTCTATAGCATCTGAATAATTGTCACCATGAAACAAAAAATACTTGCTGGAGCAAGTTTCTGGCAAGCCAGCCCAGTACCTGGCATACGGTAGAGGCTTATTTAATGTTTATAGAAGGAATGTACAATGATCTCCAAATTATCTTTATTTCTTTTCTTTTCTTTTTCTTTTTTTTTTTTTTGAGATGGAATTTTGCTCCTTTTGCCCGGGCTGGAGTGCAATGGCATGATCTCAGTTCACTGCAACCTCTGCTTCCCGGGTTCAAGTGATTCTCCTGCCTCAGCCTTCTGTGTAGCGGGGATTACAGGTGTGCGCCACCACGCCTGGCTAATTTTGTATTTTTAGTAGAGACAGGGTTTCACCATGTTGGCCAGGCTGGTCTTGAACTCCTGACCTCAGGTGATCTGCCCACCTCGGCCTCCCAAAGTGCTGGGATTACAGGCATGAGCCACCACACCCAGCCCCAAATTATCTTTATTTCTACATATTATCATTTATAATAACATCTATTTACCCTTATGGAGTATTTTTGCAGTTAATTTAATAGGATCAAATCTGTAAGATAACTTGGAGAACATTGTCATCTACAATACTTAGCCTTGTCATTCAGGAGTAGGTTTTCCTTTTTTCCTTATAGGAGTATAGATACGTGATATTGTAATTAAGGATCTTATCTTTATACTAATCCCCATTCCATTATTTAGTTGCCATTTCTCAGCTACTTGAAATTGTCTGAGAAATTATATTTCTCTTCTGTATATTTGCTTGAGATATGCCTTTGTCTTTAAAGCTTTTTTTTTTTTTTTTTTTTTTTTTTTTTTTTTTTTTTTTTGAGACGGAGTCTCGCTGTGTCTCCCAGACTGGAGTGCAGTGGCCGGATCTCAGCTCACTGCAAGCTCCGCCTCCCGGGTTTATGCCATTCTCCTGCCTCAGCCTCCAGAGTAGCTGGGACTACAGGCACCCGCCACCTCGCCCAGCTAGTTTTTTGTATTTTTTTAGTAGAGACGGGGTTTCACCAGGTTAGCCACTTTTAAAGCTTTTTTAAAATACTATTTACCAAAGTATTTTCTGATCATCTTTCTCTGGTAATTAATCCTGAAAGAGACTCTATACAGATTACATTATTTATTAGAAAAAGCTCCAGGAAACTTTCTACTATTATATCTTTATTTACTGTTTCCGTATTTGGTTAAGCTTTCCTGCTTTCTATTTTTCATAGAATAAATCTATTTTGTTAGCTCGGGTTTTTGTTTTTGTTTTTTTCTCATGCATTACTATTATGTATTTATTTAGTTCTTTGTTTTTGTTTAGTTTTCTAATTCATTGTCAGTCCCAGTTTCAGTGTCAATTCTAGTCTTTTTTCATTTCTAACAATATTGAATTTTTTACATAACATCTATTATGCAACTATAGTCTCCACCTACTTGTGTTTATTATTGTTAGTCCTTAGATCTTCTTTCACTTTTTTTCTGGGTGTCTTTCTTCTCTTCCTTGAAACCGGAGTTGTCTGTATCTTTGTTTCATTTCTGTCACTACTCATGTTTTCCCCAGGCTTTTACAACTTTTTTTTTCTTTTTTTGTTGCTGCTGCAAAACTTGTATTAATCAATTCAGGTTCCTTTAGGAGGGAGGGAAGCACAGGAACCTTCAAACAGTGTTGAAATGTGCCATTGCCTGGATGAGAAAAGGTTCAAGCAGTAAGTCACAGGTGACTAAGGAGGAGAAGGGTTAACTGACCTAGAGATGCCTGGAAAAGAGGAAACTAGGGGTTCATTCTAACAGGAAGTTTGTGGGAGACATGGAGGTTCTCCAGGTTGGGTAGAGGAAAAAAGAAGGGCAGAAACACACACTGTGTGGTTCAGGAACATCTCAGGCTTCAAAAAGATCTGCAAGACAAACACGGGGAGATAATTGGCTTCACAGAAAGGGCAAAAATCAGGGAAATTTCTGGAGGACTGATGAGCCAGACTCACGGTGTTATATAAACATGAGAGTTTAATGGAAAATGTTTAGTAAGAGGTCATAATCACACATTACAGCCAATTAAAAGTCAGATATGGAGCCTCACTACTGCTTGTATGTAAGCTGATACATCAGGTAATTAGGTTAGTTGCATAGGTTTAGCGAATAGCACAAGGACACAGACCTTACTGGGGCTAACTCCTCATCTGCATGTAGGAGGGAACAAGAGAGTTGTCACCAGGAACAGACAAGCTCCTGTTAGATCGCTGTGTACATCACAGGAAGCAGGAGATGGGAGATAATGGGCGTGCAATCTAGAAATCCAGAGTTCAGAGGGTGAAATTTTTACACACAAGTTTCCTGCCCTGCCCATATGAAGAGTCCGCTCACCCAGTGACAAGAGTAGCTCAGTCAGCTTGGCAGGTGTGAGAAGTGTGACTCAGTCATTTCCTCTAGTTTAACGCTGGCAGTTTAGTGCTTAGCAAACATCTGAGCTTGTATCTCTCTCCTAACTAGATTTTGCTTCTGTGATGAGAATTCACTATCAGGAGCTTTGCAATCTGCTGTGTGTTTTGATTTATTTTGCTTTTCTGACCTCTTAGAGTAGAACTAACAACAACGGGCAGAATCTGTCACAGGCTGATTTAGGTGTTTCTGGGAAGAAGCCCTCCAAGAATTGGGTGAGTGGGGCCAAAAGGTATAAGTTCCCTGTATCCAGGTGCTGGACGTCTTTAGTGGGAAGACTATAGATGGAACTGGTAACAATGTAAACTGTTGGACAAGACCACGTTTAGAACTTCCACTCCCAAAATTCTGTTGGATTAAGTGGCATAGGGGCCGGGCGCGGTGGCTCACGCCTGTAATCCCAGCACTTTGGGAGGCCGAGGCGGGTGGATCACAAGGTCAGGAGATCGAGACCATGGTGAAACCCCGTCTCTACTAAAAATACAAAAAATTAGCCGGGCGCGGTGGCGGGCGCCTGTAGTCCCAGCTACTCAGGAGGCTGAGGCAGGAGAATGGCGTAAACCCAGGGGGCGGAGCTTGCAGTGAGCTGAGATCCGGCCACTGCACTCCAGCCTGGGCCACAGAGCGAGACTCTGCCTCAAAAAAAAAAAAAAAAAAAAAAAAAAAAAAAAAAAAAAAAAAAAAAGTGGCATGGAGCTGCTTCCAGTCTTCATCTGGAGGGAGAGGAAGCTGTTTCTGAATGAACAGAACTCTCAAGAGGAAGTCACGGAGTTGAAGTCACATCTTGGTTTGGCCAAGTCTTATAGGTTGCATGACCTGAAATAGATCCTTTCACTTTCTCTGGACTATAAGGTAATGGGTTTACATCTATTTTAACCCCAATGTCTAAGTCATACTGACTCTACCTCTAAAATCTTTTCCCTCCATACCTACTGCCTCAGCAGACCATAGTCATCTATCAGCCAGACTACTCCACGAGCTCCTAATGAGATCTCTGGTGTTATTCACCATCCCACACCCTGTCCATCCCGCACTCAGGCTCCAGAGTGATCTTTTTTAAATGCAAATCAGATCACATCACTCCCTTGATTAAAATTGTTCAGAGGCTCCCCAGCACCTTCATAGTAAAGGTCACACTCCTTAGTATGGCCCACCAGACTCCCCAGCTGGCCAGCCGTAGACTCCTTAAGAATGCAGACCAAGAATAGCTCATTCCAGCATGCTCAGGACCTAGCACTATGCCTGGCACATGAATAGGAGCTGAGTGATGAATAAATGAATTTCTTGCCAGCCCTGATATTATCCCACGTCAGCCCAAATTGACAGCTTCTCCAAAGCACAATGCCTGTTATACCTGTTTTCTGAAATATTCTCCTTAACCTCCCTAGACCCTCCCTTGTGTCATTTCCCTAAATACCCCCAAGACCCCACTCTGTCTTTCCTAGAGGTTTCAGAGCAGATATATTGTATACCATTCAGGAACTGAGCATGACTTTTGAAAGTGCAGTCGACTTCAATGGCACCTGCAAAAAAGCCTCAGGATGCCCCATGGAGACAAAGGTCACTGCCCCAGTATGAAGAAATTAATAGCCTACTCCTGCCTGAGGCTCCTGGGGGCTCCCTGTTCTCTGAGCAACAGAGCCAGCTAGAGCTTCTCTTAGGAGGGAGGGAATCAAGCCATACTCTCCTCCTGCCATGTCCATCAAAAAGTCATAAACAAGATTTAAAAGGCAGAAGCGGAGAAGAAGGGGATTACGTTAGAGGCTGAGGTCACCATGGAGGTGTTTGCTCCGCTCTTAATGAGAGAGGAAAGCCCCACCAGGTAGGCAGGAGTGAGGCAGGAAGGCAGCGAGTGGTTGGTAATTTATTGGGAGGCAGGAAAACTGCTCAATTTGACACCAGTAAACGGAAGATGTCAGTTCGACATCTGTTCCTGATACCTCAGCAACTAATTATTTCTCTGTGCACTGCGGTAGGCTGGGTGGAAGCGCCTAGGGGCAGGCTCAATCCTGTCAATAAACCTGAGTTTGACTGGCAAAATTAATAAGTAAATAAATAAATATAATCTGCAGCCACCAAAACAATAAATAGCACCCAAACAGCCATCCTTACCCCATAGGATCAACTGCAATTTGTGCTGGGAGGGTTAGGGGAGAGGAGGAGAGGCAGGCCATGGGAAAGGACTCAAAGCCTCCAGAATTTCTGTTGTTCTCAGGGTCTCTCTCCCTTGGGGGTTTTGAAGAGCACTAGCCCCCATTTCTGAGCCTCTTATTCCGTAGCTGCTGAAAATTTCATACTCTGTCAGCACATATCTTCCTCGCTATCGCCATCTGTGAGGACTAGAAGGACCACAAACATTTTTAAACAGAGGCTTTTTCTACTCAGTGTCTCCTGTTGGATTAGATTGCAGTGAATTTGCGAGTTTCTTTGGGAAGCTCTTTCTGTACCCTTTTCCTTTTCAAAACCCAGTCTCTTCTTTCCTCTGTACTATCCCTTACCTCCTCTGGATCTCCAGCAAGGGGAACACATCTGGCCTACTTCTTCAAATGCTGTTATCCAGTTAAACTATGCTAGCTGGTTTTCATATCTTTTTCTCCAGAGTGGTCAAGGATCTTTTCTGTAACCTTGGGACCTGGAGCCTAGGTAGAGTCCAGTAAGTCAGAGGGAAGATGAAAGGGAAGGGAGGGAGGGAGGGAAGAAGGGAAGAAGGAAGAAGGAAGGGAGGAAGGGAGGAAGGGAGGGAGGGAAGGAGGAAAAAAAGAAGGAAGTGAGGGAGCAAGGAAGGGGAGGGAGGGAGGGAGGGAGGGAGGGAGGAGGAAGGAAGGAAGGAAGGAAGGAAGGAAGGAAGGAAGGAAGAGAAGGAGGGAAGGAAGGAAGAGAAGGAGGGAGGGAAGGAGGGAAGGAGGGAGGGAGGGAGGAAGGGAGGAAGGAACGGGGAGGAAGGAAGGAAAGAAGAGAGGTAGGGAGGAAGGAAGGGAGGATGAAAAGAAGGAAGGAAGGAAGGAAGGAAGGAAGGAAGGAAGGAAGGAAGGAAGGAAGGAAGGAAGGAAGATTTGTTGAAGGAGGGAGAGAGGGGGATGTTGGCAGGAATGTCAGTAACAATATGTTACCTCTCCAGGGCCCCATGAAGAGACAATGCTGAATTCATAAATGCTAAAAAGGATAGGGAAATGAAGACCACACCTGCATCCTTGGAACTTTTCAACCCAGAGGAGAAGTAAAATCTCTGGAAAGATGGAAAGGGGTAAGAGCCTGTGGCCTGCAGTCTGAGAAGGGGCAGATCAAACCCCCATAATTGCATTGGTCATTATCGGGTTCTATAGTCAAGTGGGGAGGGCGTCGGGGTTGCTGGGGAGAGAGGGGGAAACCCTGAGGGCAGAAGAGGTGAAAGGGTCCAAAGGGCTATGGATTTAGACTCCAGAGGGAAGAGTCAGCCACGCTGTGTATCCTGGCCAAGAGGCATCAACCCTGTGAGACTCAGTTTCCTGTTCTGTAAAACGGGGATAGAAGAACTTCCTTCAGAGGGTGAATGTGAAATAGAAAAACGGAGCTTTCTCCACTCTGCATCCAGAGGCCTTTCCAAGACACATATCCAACTATGTCATTTCTACGGAAAACCCTTTCTTAACTCTCCACAGCACTTGGGAAAAAGCCCAAGCTCCTCACCATGGCTCCCAAAGCCCCACATGGCCTGGATGCTGCCCGTCTTTCCAGCTTCACCTCACTATTCATTTTTGCCGAGGCCCACAGATCTGTTTCAATGCTTCAGACTTGACTTGCCCCCTCAAAGAGCCTGCTCATTTATGTACTGGATAGTCTTTCCTTCTATCTTCACCTGGTTGCTTCTACTAAGCCTTCAGATCTCAGTGTAAATGTTACCTGCTCAGGCAAGTCTGTCCAGACCTTCCTGACTAGATCAAATCTTCTCATGGTGGAAACCCAAAGCCCACTATGTCTCACCTCCTCCACCGCCACCAGCCCAGTCCGTGTCCAAGCCTGCATAATCGCTCCTCTGGGCTCCTGCCACAGCCTCCTGCTGGCCTCTCTATCTCCACGCTTGCCCACCCACAGTCTGATTCCACACAGCAGCCAAGGTTGTGCCAGCCTCAGAGTTTCTGCACATGCCTTTCTCTAGGTCTGGAACTGTCTCCTGCAGATCTCTGCAGGATCTTCTCTGTTTTTCCAGTTCTCAAGAGTCTCCCTTCAGAGGGACTATCCTAGCCAAAGCAGCCACCCAGTCACACTCTAACCACTTACTCTGTTTTATTTTTATCGTAACACCTATTACTACCTGAAATTACAGCATGTTTATTTTGAAATTATATGTTTACTTGGGTTTTGTCTCCTGTGCGAGGACATAAGTTTCAGGAGAGCAGGATTTTGCCCTGTTTACTGCTATATACTCAACTCCTAGAACAGTAGCTGCCACATAAAATATGTATTCAGAATACGATGAATTTTGTTTTAGAGATGGGCTCTGTCTATGTTGCCAAGGCTGGAGTTCAGTGGCTATTCACAGGCATAGCTCACTGCAGACTTGAACTCCTGAGCTCAAGTGGTCCTGCCTCCTCAGCCTCCCAAGTAACTGGGATCCAGGCATACCCAGCCATAAATTCGTTTTGGTAGTAATATCACAATAGTTTTCTTCTTTTTTTGAGACAGGATCTTGCTCCCAGGCTGGAGTACAGTGCATGACCACAGCTGACTGCAGCTTTGACCTGGGCTCAAGCGATCCTCCCACCTTAGCCTCTCCAGTAGCTGGGACCACAGGCATGAATAATCATGCATGACTAATGTTTGTATTTTTTGTAGAGACAGGAGTCTTGCTATGTTGCCCAGGCTGGTCTTGAACTCCTTGAAGTGATCGTCCCACTTCGGCCTCCCAAAGTGCTAGGATTACAGGCATGAGACATCACGCCCAGCCCACAGTGAGTTTTGACCCTCTGACTCCTGTCTGCCTCTCACACTGAGCTGTAAGCTCCATATGGTCTACAAGGACTAGAACAGTATTTATTCATTGCTTCCCAGGGCTCAATTACCTGTGTGGTAAATAGTAGGCACTCAATAAACACTGAATAAATGCATGTATAAGAGAATGAATGTAAGGAAATGGAAAATTATAATGCAAACACAAACATGAGGTTATATTATGAAGATGATGATTAGATTGAGTCCTATTGCCCGATGATACTTACCACCCTGGGAACAGTAGTGTGGGTAACTTAAAGGCTCAGTTCTCTCTATTGCTATTCTCAAGGATGTTTGGAGGGAGGGACACATTTCCCTCCTCTCCAATTTCTCCTATACTTTTAGCTCAGGCCCGCTAACTCAGTTAGAATTCCCAGCTTGTTTCCAGTGCAATTAATCATTTCCCCCAATTCAGTGCTCAGAGTAACCTCCCATAAATATTGCCATTTTCTACACTGGCAGCACAGTGACATTTCCATCTTACTTGCAGACAGTCTGCAAGCTCAACTCATGGCAAATACTGCCCCTGTCTATGTCCCCCAGATTCTGTGGAGAAGGTTGAGAAGGTGTCAGAGCAGAGCTCTGCCTGAGTACAGGTTGATGGCATGTGATGCCATAAACGTCATTGCCACATATTTGAGAAGACAGAAGTAAGTTACTGGCATCTCTGCTACTCTGAGGAAACACAGTCATTCCCAACTCGGGGATATAAAACTTTATAGCACCCAACTCTCTCTTGGGGCGCAATAACTCACTTCCCAGGGGAATTAATCAAAGCTCAGCCACAGTTTATTTCATAACTGCATTTAGTGTGGTGATATAAATTACTATACCCACTCCCCACCCCAACCCAGGATTAGTCTGGAATGCAAAGAAAATAGACATCTAAACTGACTAACGCAAATATCAATAGCCATAGTCCTGAAGTTCTTCCTTTTGATCAATACCTTGGTCAATGAATTTTGATCTATCCAAGTTCTGTTTCTAGAAAAGTACAGGAAAAGATTATGGAAAATGTTGCAGGATAGTCCTTTTAGAATGATTGCTGTGGTGTTTTCAAACTTTGCATTTTAAGGTCTTAAAATGAGACCACTATTTCTTGACTTCCTTTTCCAACATTTTTCAGTGATAGCGAGCCAGCATTGATCCACAAATTTGTCAAAATAGTGTGGTGTTAGAAGACCTATTTATTAATCACATTACACAAGGCAAGACATTTAATCATTCTGAGCCTCAATTTCCTTCTCCATAAAATCAGGATGATAAATCCTGACTCATAAAACTATAATGAGAATTAAGTGAGATCATCTAGGTGGCTCATAATAGATACTCAACAAATAGTATCTTCCTTTTCTGGGGCACCATCTCAATTAACTACTTACCTCCACATCAGCCATAGTCTAATTTGTTGGCACTGACTCTTGCTTCTGTCTTGTAAATTTCCTTCCATCTTTCTTCCTGCATTTGTTCTGACTTCAAACTAGATTATAAGCTCTTTTCGGACAGGAAATGCCTCTCCCCTTTCTTTTGTAAATCATGGTTTCATAACATTTAATGGTCTTGACCTGTATGCAAGACGAATTTAGTGCTCTATTGACTGAGTAGACTTACAAATGAGGTGTGTGGTGATATTCAGAGGGAAAGAGCTGTTCTGAGGCAGCAGGGAGAGCTGAAAAGCTGAACCTCCTGTATTGGCCTTTCACATTTTGCAAGAAGTAGGGAAGGTCCTGTCCCAGAAGAGAGAATATCAGGTAGCAAGAACCTTCTCTATTGCCCTGAAAAGGCAACTTCTGTTTTGTCTTTTGTATTGCTTTGTTTTATTTTGTTTTGCTTTGTTGATAACCTAGATATCATCATGGAGTAATAACCCAAATCCCCATAAGATCTGGTTTTAGATAGGGTTACAGAGCATCAGGTATAAGGTTGCCACATTTTGCAAATAAAATTGCAGAATATCCATTTAAATTCAAATAATTGCATAGTATAAGTGCATCTCATTCGATATTTGAGGCATACTTTTATTTAAAATTCTTTGTTGTTTGATTGAAGTTTAAATTTAGTGGACATCTTATATTTTCTCTGGAAACTCTAGTCAGGCAGAGGCAACCACAAGACAGCTAGACAGAGAGGAGAGAGAAAAAAACAAACAAAAGCTTCCCTCAAAATGAGCCTCCAAACTGAAATTCCAATATCCATGCAGAAATTAAGAGCTAATTCAGACAGTCAGCAAAGCAGTTGAATATAAATTCTCTCTAGGTGAAAACAAGTTTGTACAACAGTTGGACAGACATTTTAATTTTTATTTTTGATTTTTAGAGACAGGGTCTTGCTCTGTCACCCAGGCTGGAGTACAGTGGCATAATTATAGCTCACTGTAATATCAAATTCCTGAGTTCAAGTGATCCTCCCATCTCAGCCTCTCGAGTAGCTAGGACTACAGGCACATGCCACCACATCAGACTAATTTTTTTTTATTTTTTGTTTTTTGCAGAGACAGGGTCTTACTATGTTGCTAGTCTTGAATTCCTGGCCTCAAGTAATTCTCCCACCTCAGCCTCTCAAAGCACTGGGATTACCGGTACGAAACAGTGTATCTGGTCTGGACAGACTTTAAAGTACAGTATCTTTAGTATGTTCTTAGAGAAAAGTGAAGCCATAACTTCCAAATAGAAAAGAATAAGGAATTATTAAATCTTGCAGCAATAAAATGCAAGCAGTGAGATAAGAAAGAAAACCCACTAGAAATCCTAGGAATTAACAAAGTTATTAAATTTTAAAAATTCAATACTTGATAAAAACTTGAAATTGAACACTGTTAAAGATTTCATATCTAGAAGATGAAACCAAGGAATTCACCTAGAATCCTGTGTGTGTGTGTGTGTGTGTGTGTGTGTGTGTGTGTGTAGATATATATATATACACATATATATATACAGATACATAAACACACATATATACTATGTATATCTGCACATTTGTGTGTTTATATATAGCAATATATGTGTATGTGTATATATAGACATACATATATATTTGGAATGCAGTTAAGAGACAAGAAGGAACAATTGAGAGAGAGATTTTAACATTCATTTAATTCCAGGAGAAGAGAGAATGAAAGCAATGGCAGAAAATCAATATTTGAAGAGAAAATTGCTGAAACTTTTCCAAAATTGGATAAAGACATGTCTCTAAATGGAAAGTGTATGCTAACTATCTAGCAAGTTAAAGAAAAATAAATTCACTCACAGACACATTAAAGAATAACAAGGATCATGGAAAATCTTTACAATTACCCAAACATCAAGATACAACAATTATGCGAACAGCAGACGTCTCGTCCACAATAACAGATGCTAAGGGACAATAGAATATCATCTCAAAGTGCAAAAAGAAAATAAACAGTAACCTAGATTGAGTTTTGCTATTAGCAGCAAAGACTTAATAACAGAAGCTAAAACCAATTAAATAAAGGATTCATTCTCTCCCATCAAAAGGGTGTGGAAGTGGCAGCCCAGGAGCGGATGGTGCATCACGGAGCCTGAAGGGTCCCCTCTCCTTGGGTCCACTCTGCCTCCCTTAGCTAGTAGCTTCTTTCTTCACTGTCTGGTGTAGGCTTCTGTGTTCAAGGAAAGAAGGATGAGGGCAAAAGTGTGACCCTCTTAGTGATGTCAGCCCCTTTTAAGAAGGTTCCCTGCACTCGGTGTTTTCTTCTTATATCTCATTGGCCACTCATAGCTAGAAAAGAGTCTGGGAAATGTAGTCTTTCTGCTGAGCACATGACTGTCCCCAAATAAAACCAGCATTCCAATTCTGTTTCTAAGGAAGAAGGAGAATAAGGACATGGAGTGGGTAACTAGCAGTCACTGACACAGCTATTATTTAAGAATAAGGACAAAATAAAAATATTTTCAGATATAAAAATACCAAAAGAATTTAACATCCACAGACCCTCACTAAAAGCACTAGCAAGAATGTATTTCATTTAGAAATAAAACAAAGCCAGAGAGAAGATCACAAGAAGCAATGATGAACACAGAAATGTACAAAACATGGCAGTAAATGCAATTGC
Source organism: Rhinopithecus roxellana (assembly GCF_007565055.1). NCBI lineage: Eukaryota > Metazoa > Chordata > Mammalia > Primates > Cercopithecidae > Rhinopithecus > Rhinopithecus roxellana. Next base: position 125,812,557 of record NC_044556.1, read on the forward strand.
AATTTACTGTAAAAAGATAAATATTTGTGTTTGTTTTTTAAAAGGTAAAATTAAAAGTCCAAATGAAAAATTACAAGATAGTGGGGGTATTCAAATGAAGCAAGATGCTAAAATTCTATAAAGTTGGTCGTGAGTGTACAGATTTTATGTTATTCTTTATATTTGTCTATTAGTTTGGAACCTTCCATAATTTGAAAAATAAAGAGAGGCTATACTTACTTAGAAATTTAAAACTTCTATACATTAAAAGATGCACAAACTTAAAAGACAGGAGAGAAAACCCAGTGGGAAAACTCTTGCTCAATATGCAACAGAAACAAAGTCAATATCTAGAATATAGAGAGTTACCGTACATCAATAGAGAAAAGACAAAACCCAGCGGAGAAGAAGCAAAAAATATAAATGAAATTTTATAGAAGAAGAAATACAAATGGCTAATAAATATTTTAAATGCCAACCTTGTAATCAGGGAAATTTGATTTAAACCAAGAATAAGGTGTCATTTTTTATTCACTAGAAAAGTAAAAATTTAGAAAACTAGAAATACATAGCATTGGCAAGCTAGTTGGGGAATGGCGCCTCTTGGATTCTGTTGGTGGACATGTCATTTGGCAAAACTGGTTCAGATTATGTGTTAGGCCATCTTGCATTCCTACAAAGAAATACCTGAGACTGCAAAATTTATAAAGAAAAGACGTTTATAAAGAAAAGAGGTTGAACAGGTTCACGATCCAGCAGGCTGTACAGGAAGCATGGCACCGACATCTGCTCTACTTCTGGGAAGGCCTCAGGGAGCTTTTACTATGGCAGAAGGCAAAGAGGGAGCAGGCACATCACATAGAGAGAACGGGAACAGGTGAGTAGTGGAGGAGGTGCCACACACTTTTAAACGACCAGATCTCACAAGAACTCACTCACTATTCAAAGACAGCACCAAGCCATAAAGGATCCATCCCGTGTTTGGGTCCCCATCTGACCTGAACACCTCCCACCAGGCCCCACCTCCAGCACTGGGGATTACAATTCAACATGAAATTCAGGCAGGAACAAATATCCAAACTATATCAAATTATCGAATTGCAATTTGGTAGTACTTTTTTTTTTTTTTTTTTTTTTTTTTTTGAAGTAGGGTCTCACTCTGCCACCCAGCTGGAGTGTTGAAGCCTCAACCTCCCAGGCTCAAGTGATCCTCCCACCCCAGCCTCCTGAGTATCTGGGGCTATGGGTGCACACCACCATGCCCAGCTACTTTTTGTATTTTTTTGTAGAGATGGGGTTTCACCATGTTGCCCAGGCTGGTCTGGAACTCCTGGGCTCAAGCAATCAGCCCACCTCAGTGCTGAGATTACAGGTGTGAGGCAATGCGGCCAGCTGGTAGTACTTAAAATTTTTAAATAACCATACTATCAGGCCCATAATTATATTTCTAGAAACCCATTCTATGAAAATTGTTGCATGTGTGCACTGAAACATATGAATAAGGGCAATCATTGCAGCATTTACTATAATCACAAAAAAATAGAACTAACCTAAATGCCCAATAATAGCAGAGGGAATAAACAAATACTGACATATCTATACTATAGAATATCATGACATCATTAAAAAAAAATGGAGCAGACCTCTAGAGAGTAACATATTGTGAGGCACGCAAGGCGGACAATGAATACAAAACAATCACATGCATGTTCCTTAAATGTTGTAAGTGCATATGCACTACGCTTACCAAAAATACTGGAAGAACAATACAAAAATACTAATAGTGATGGATACCAAGGAAAAGTGTGGGAACGCCACTCTATATCCCTCTGTACTGTTTGAATCATTTAAAAGATGATATTTATACCACATGATCTCACTTATATGTGGAATATAAAACAGGTGAACTCCTAAAAATAGAGAATATTAAAACGATGATTACCAGGACCTGGGAGGGATGAGAGGGAGTTGTGAGATCTGGAGGAGGAGATGTTGGTGAGAGGACACAAAATTTTAGTTAGGTAGGAACTTATTCGTTCAAGATAGCTATCGTAAAACATAGCAACAATAGTTAATGCATTGTATTCTTTTTTTTTCTTTTTTTTGGAAACAAGGTCTCACTTTGTTACCCAGGCTGGAGTGCAGTGGTGCGATCTTGGCTCACTGCAGCCTTGACCTTCTGGGTTCAAGGGATCCTCCCACCTCAGCCTCCTGAGTAGCTGGGACTACAGGCGAGCGCCACCACACCTGGCTAATTTTTATAATTTTTGTAGAGATAGGGTTTTACCATGTTGCCCAGACTTGGTCTTGAACTCCTGGGCTCAAGCAATTTGCCCTCCTTGGCCTCCCAGAGTGCTGGGACTACAGGTGTGAGCCACTGCACTCCATCTATTGCATTCTTTAAAATAGCTAAGAGAGTAGATTTTAAGTGTTCTCACCACAAAAAGCAGTAAGTATGCAAGATAATGCATATGTTAATTAGTTTGATTTGGCTGGGCGCAGTGGCTCACACCTATAATCCCAGCACTTTGGGAGGCCAAGGCAGGCGAATCACGAGGTCAAGAGATCAAGACCATCCTGGCCAACATGGTGAAACCCTGTCTCTACTAAAAATACAAAAATTAGGTGGGCATGGTGGCACGAGACTGTAGTCCCAGCTATTCAGGAGACTGAGGCAGGAGAATCACTTGAACCCCGGAGGCAGAGGCTGCAGTGAGCCAAGATGGTGCCACTGCACTCCAGCCTGGTGACAGAGCGAGACTCCGTCTCAAAATAAAACTAGCTCAATTTAACCATTCCATAGTGCATACATATTTCAAAACATCATGTTGTACATAATAAATATGTGCAATTTTATTTGTCCATTGAAAATAGATAAAAAATTTTAAAGATATCTAAAAGACAAGAAAGAGAGCTAGTAGGATGTTCTGGAAGGAGCCCAGGTAAAATGCTAGGCATCATTTTTCTCCTATATAAAATGAGGATAATTATACCTAGACTTGCTCTATCACTAAGGGTTGTGACGTTCAGAGGAACATATTAAATGGGCAATGAGATATGTTTGGAGAAAAGAGACTATATGCAAAAATACTGGATAATCATGCAATGGGAGTGTCCACGCATTTTACATACTTCCCTCACAGGAAATAGATATTTATGACCTAATTATCTTGATGACAAACCAATCCTAGTAAATGGCAGAGCTAGCAATAGAACCAAAATAATCCTGTCTCCATGCTTTTCCAGTGACCCCAAGTCCAGCATCCTTTGAGAAGCAGTGCCTGTAATGGCTAAGAGCACAAACCCCGGAGCCAGGCTGCCTAAGTTTGGGGCCCCACCACTCTCCAGCTCTGTGACCTTGGGCAAGTTACCCATGCGCTCTGTTTCTGTGTTCTCCTTCATGAAATGAGCACAATAATAGTACCTGTAACAGATAGTTATGGTAAGGATTGAGTTAATACATGTGACAACTTAACTCAGTGCATGGCATAGTAAACAGTATGTAAGTATTGGCTATTATCATTATTTGCTTCAATCAACTGGTTGATCAGTGGGAAAGGGAAGCATTTTCCCTGGCTCTTCTACATTTGGATTGAGTGATGATTGAAAACCTCAATATGGATCTCTTTTCACCCTTTATAATAATTTGCATATAAGACCAAAAAACAGTCTGTATTATATTTTGAGTCTCTAGTTCTTGAGGACATCTCCACCACTCCATCCTAGTCCACATAGCTATTAGAACTCCAACCAGGCCTAGGACTGCGATTGCTCTCTCACATGTTGTGGACTGCCAGCTCTGCTCTCAGGGGCTCTCTTATGTCACCTCTGTCTAGCTCCACACTCTTGAATCCATCCTGCCAAACCAGAAATCAACACTCAGTTTTTTAGGCACTGGATGGATCAGAGGATGGCAAAAGACACAGGTCCATTCTAAACCTTCATATTCACTATGGAGATTTGTGTTTCCTTCTTAAATTGTGCATCTATCTGGGACATGGAAAGCTTGCTCCTCTGTCTGGCACAAAGGTCCAGAATTGGGGGTGGCTGATTTATTCCAGTTCACCCACCTGGGACAGGCTGAATCTATCATCTCACTGCTAGCCTCTCACAGACTTCCAAGAAGTTCACAGCACAGGGTACCTGCACACATCTTAGTCATTCAAGTGGGTGGAAGGAGGCTGATTGAGGGCTGGAAGGACAGCACTGGAACAGGCCCTCCATTGCCTGGCAACACTCAGAAGCCAGAGCTAGGGAACCCAAGAGGAGGTAATTCCAGGGCTGGAATGGCTCTGTCTTGGTTCTACCAGGGACATGCAAAAGCAGGGGCAGTAACATGTCCTCCACTTCCCATGCCTGACCTGGGGCTTAGGGTTGCCAAACAGTATGTCCCACCAGTAGATAAAATGGTTGTGGGAAGCACTGAATGGCAGAAGAGCCAAGGGTGGAGAGAAGGGAGGAATAAAGAGGGAAGCCAGAGAGATGAAAAGAGCCCTTGGGAGAAAAGAGCTCCCGGTACCAAAAGGCAGCAAGCGGCTATGATCTTCAGGCAGAAGAAGAATGTCACCTGATTCTTAATATTTACAGATCTTTGCAAACCAAAGAAGAATTGGGAATGTGGAAAGGCAGTGCTCTGTCTCTCGAGAATGTGACTGCAACCTCTTCTTTTACTAAAGAAGTGGGTTTGCGCAAGTTGCTTAACTGTGTTGAGCCACAATTTCTCCATTCAAAACACAGAATAATCATACATATCAGTATAAGATATATTGCATTGACTTAAACAAGATAGAGGTTTATTATCTTCTCATGTAAAAAAAAAAATTAACAAACGGTTCCAAGCTGCTACGACAGCTCCACAGTCATTTGGAGACTCCAGGCTCTTTCTAGTTTTTGTTTTACCATCCTTGACACATGACTTTCAACTTCAAGTACACCTCATAATCCAAGATGGTTGCCACAGCACCAACCATGTCTGAATTCTAGATAGGAATTAGAATGAAGAAGGGATGGGGGAAAAGGGCATACTCTTAGGTGAGTCAGCCTCCCTGAAAAATTTTCCCAGGACTTCCTTTCAACCTCAACATCTCTCGCTTACATTACAATGACCAATTCTCTCTGTAAGGAAGGTTGGGAACTCTGTTTTAGTTTTGCACATTGCCACCTGAAATAAAATAGGGAGTTTTAGAAACAAAGCAGATGAGAATAGATATTGGGTTGGTACTCTGTGCTCCAAAACTCTGGAGAGTTGTTAAAGAATTATAGGAGATAATGCGTGCCAAAACGCACTTTGCAAACTCAGAAAGGCTTTGCAACTGTTCTCATTCTCCTGTACGACAATCCTGTCAAGTGGAAACTGAGGTGTAGAAAGACACTCAAGGTCAGTAGCCATTAAATAGCAGATCCAGGATTCCACCTTATGCCTGCCTATGTCTTCCCCATCTTTCAATAGCAGAGATAAAGAGTGGATAAAAATAAAGGCTTTTATTAGGAGGTCTGTTGTGAGTCTGTTGGGGGGATGTTACGGTCAAATGCGTGTGGCCAACTTCCCACCCTGCTGACACTAAATATGGGGGTGTGGGGATTCTCTTGGGAGCTGAGAGCCTGAACTGCTGTCCACCGAGTGTGGAGCACTGCAGCCTCAGTTATCCTCAGTCTCATGAACTCTGGCGGTGCTGTCTTCTTTGAGATTATGAATGCTTTTAATTTTGCTTTTTACCAAGGGCCTTGGGACCCAAGGCCTTCAGGCATGAGTGCCTATAAATTGCACCTTATTACATTATTAATTACCATGTTATCTGGAGTCAAATAACTGACTAATGCTTTGGCAAGCAACGCTGTGAAATAGAAATCTTCCCTATTTGTTTCCTCCCTGTCCCTCCCCAGCTCAGAGGGAAGTCAGAGGTTCTACACCTGAATGTGTTTCAACTATTTATTTTAGGGTCTCACTCTTTCACGCAGGTGGGAGTGCAGTGGCATCATCATGCCTCACTGCAGCCTCCAACTCCTGGGCTCAAGTCATCCTCCCACATCAGCCTCCACAGGCACATACCACCACGCCTGGCTAATTTTTAGATATTTTGTAGAGACAGGGTCTCACGATGTTGCCCTGGCTGATCTCAAACCCTGGCCTCAAGTGATACTCCTGTCTTGGCCTCACAAAGTATTGGGATTACAGGCATGAGCCTCTGTACCCAGCCTGAATTCTTTAAAAGAATTGCCCGTGACCATGAAGAGGCTGCTGTCCTGAGGATTTGGGAAACACTGATGCATCATGAGGCAGAAATTAACCCACTGAAAACAAAATGAAGGAAACAGACATCCTGCTATGTCTGAAATCCAAGGTGAGGCATTGGAAGGGGTAGTGGAGCCAGGAGGGAATGAACTGGGCTGAAGTCAATGTGACCAACTGAGAAGTAAGAGAATGGGTGTTATTTTTGTGGGAACAAAGGTGCCCCCTTGGAAGAGCTACTGCTGGAACTTGAGGGGTGGGAGCATCTAGGAAACAGAAAGCAGGCATTTGGAGCTGAAATACAGGATTTTCCCAGAGGGTAGACAGAAAGTACCTTGGACTCCTCGAGAACCCTGAGAGGCAGCCCTGCTGGCCTGGAGAATAAACCGTGGAGGTTTTCAGAGGGACATCAGATGGGACTGAGACGGGCCAACCTGGAGACAACACTGCATACCTGCCTTTTGCTAGCAGTTTGACTGTGACCTGTTTTCCAAGACTCCCTGACCCTTCGTCATTTCCTGCTTTGCATATAGCTGCCTCAGAGGACAGCACTTGGGCTCCCTCAATCCAGAAGAGGAGCTTGAGAATAAGGTGGTGGTCTAGGGGCCTGCTCTACAGAAGGGAACTTCTTTGCTTCTGGGTTCCCCCAGTGAATGGAACCTCTAGCTAGTGCAGGGACCCTCTGGTTCAAGACTATTCCAGGTTTCTCATGGGCTTTTATGATGTTCCAGGACAATGGAATTTTAGGAGGTGGCTGCTGGTGAGTGGTAGATCTTTAAGGATATGTGACTGTCTTAAGCTGCAGCATCCCTGCTGTCCCCCGCCATCTGAAGAGTGGTCAGACATGCCAAGTCAGCCAGAGTCCTGGTGGGCTCTTCACATGGGAAGAAAACCCTGGGCTACATCTATTCAGTGAGCAAAATCCCTACCTGAAGAATTGCTATGAGGATTAAAGAACATTCTTAAAACCCTTCACACACTGCCTGACACAAAAGAGCTGCTTAGCAGATGTTAGCTGTGTATATCGCACTCAGTCCCTCCCCCGAGTGCTGCAAACGAGTGCCTGGCTTTGGCGGCAGGTGGAGGCAGGTAGTGGCTCTGAGGAGGAGGGGTCTCAGGTCCTAAGATGGTGGCTCCAGGGACTGGGGACTCTCCCAGTGAAGCGCCGGCTCTTCCGTCTTTCCAACTTGGAGTTAGAGCTGCCAGCAGGCAAGCAATAAAGGGTTTGAACTGGGTCAAATCCAGGTTTGGTCCAATCTCTGGCTCGTACTAGTTAGATATTCTCAGGCAAACTGCTTAACTTCGCTGAGCCTTTGTCACCTTAACTATAAAATGGGATTCCTGATGCCTCCCTCCGGAAGGCTAGCTGTCCCAGGAAACCCAGCCATGGCACAGGCAATTGGAGAGCCTGAGCCAGCATACACGGCCCCACAACCCCCACGAGGTTAGCTCCCAGAGGCTCAGTCAGAGAGAAGACAAAGCTAGAGCAGCGGAGAACTCTCTTCCCTGGGTGTGGATGAGCATGCAGGAAAACTGCCAACATGACACCACGTTCTGTGGGCTTCTCCCCCTGATTCCAAGAAACACAGCCATCATCATTACACATGAGCTCACTGGCTTCACCGCTCTATTTGGACGAGGAAAGAAACAGGAAACTCAGGTCTAGAGAAAGATGGACAGATAAGAAATCATAGGCTCGGAAAGAGTGAGGACCTGGGGTTCTCTGAGACAAAACCCAGTACAAATCCAGACTGTCTGTGGCTTGTTCCACCTTTCTCTCTCATACATGTGTGCACATGAATACCTACACAGACATCACCTAAAACAAGCAGAACACACACTTTAAAAACTGTCAGAAACTTGCACTTGAAGTCGATGGAAAGCAAGGTCTCTTTATGTGAGGACTGAAGACTTGGTATCTTCCCTGGTGCATCTTACCATGAAATTCCTACTTACCAAATTGCTGTAAGGATCAAATTGCATACAAATCCTTCTCATAGTGCCTGATGCAGAATGGCTGCTTAACAGATGTTAACTGTATATTACTGCATTGGGACCCCTCTGAAACTTACCCATATACAACCGTGCACTGCCCAACTCCAGAAAACATTGTTTCCTCCTGGGTTTGGGCAGTGTGCATCTTGCACCACCATACACGAGATGCCTGCTGAGGGTCCACTCCTTATTTGGGACAGACACAAACTACTCCAGGGTATCCCTTATGACTTTGACTCTCAGCTGACTTTCCTATCTTTTCACTTGTTCTTTCCCCTTTTAAGTTACCCCAATGACAGGGAGCCTAAGTGGTATAGCCAGCTAGGAAGGCAGTATGGACAAAACTAAGGACTGTCCGCTGCCTTTCCTCCCTCACAAAGTTTACCTAAACCTTTGGTGTCATCATTGTTTAGGACCAGTGGCTTGATTTCTACCCCTGGCCCTGGGTCTGAGCTGTTCAGCATGGGTGCTTGGAGGCCCGGGTGGACTAAAAAGTGGCCATGAGGTAGAAAAGGGATGTTAAGGGATCACAGGTTCTTTACTCTCAGCAAAGCCTGAGCAAAAAACACTGGGAGGCTGCTGTTGCTATTTTGATTTAAGTGTTGTTGAATCTTAATCCTCAAGTCATTCTATTGGATGAGCCTGCAAGGCAGGGACAGAGCCTAGTTCTCAAGGCCACTCCAGCTCCCAATGCACTAATGACACTTGACAGACACCAAATCCTTGCAATTTCCAAACAAAACCTTGCTGCTCCAGTCCTCGGGCTCCCGGGAAACACTCCATCACTTCCCAGGCTTTGCTCAGCTGGTCCTCACTGATTGCCAACAATCCCCAGCTGAACACGGTCCTGCCCTCCAGCTCCTCCTCCCCTCCTAACCTTTCCTTGTCTGCTTTCTCTTCCCTGATTCAGCTGGGGAGACTGAGGGAGGCTCCCCAGAGCCCTCTGAGAAGCTGGCCAGACAGTGCGGCAGACCCTGATTTATGCTGCTTAAAATCATATCACCTGTTCCACAAGAGCTTCATCCAGGGGCTCCAATTATGTCAGCTGGTGACAGGGCTGGCACATGGGGATCCACCATTTTAATTTTACCGAGTTCCTGGGCTGCTTCAAATATTGTCAGCCAAATAGCAAAAACCTGGCTGCTTTTCACTCAAAAAGGTTTTACACAAGACAAAAGATAAAACAAACTCACAAATAGATTTGAAACCTCTTTACTCTGCTTCAGTTCTCTTTCCTAAAATAGAGTTGTGGGGTTTTTTAATTGTATGGTTATTATCATTTTAATTATGGAATAATTCAAACATACCAAAAGAAAGAACATATAATATAATGAACAACTGTGTATCTGCCACACAACTTAAAAAATGAAATATTACCTAATGTGTTGAAAACTACCAATGTAAGCCAATTCCATTTTCTTTTCTTCGACTCTACTTGTAAGTGTGTGTCTGTGTGTGTGTGTGTGTGTGTTTAGAGACAGGGTCTCACTCTGTTGCCCCGGCTGGAGTGCAGTGGTACCATCATGCCTCACTGCAGCCTCCAACTCCTGGGCTCAAGCAATCCTCCTACCTCAGCCTCCCAAATAGCTGGGACTACAGGCATGCACCACCATGCCCAGCTAATTTTTTATTTTTGTAGAGATAGGGTCGATGTTGCCCAGGCTGATCTCAAATTCCTGGGCTCAAGTGATCTTCCTGCCTCAGCCTCCCAAAGTGCTTGAATTACAGATATGAACCACTGGGCCAGGCCTCATGTGTCTACCCTTCACATTATTTTTTTAAAACTTTCTATCTTGAGATATTATATATTCACATGATACCCCTTCACCCAGTTTCATGCAAGGGTAGGATCTTACAAAACTGTAGCGCATGTCACAACTAGAAAATTGGCTTGATACAACCCACTGAGCTTATTCAGATTTTGCCAGTTCTTACATGTCTATATTTTGTTCTACACAATTTTATCTCATGTAGATTTATGTGACCACCACCACAGCCAAGATATAGAACAGGTGTCACAAGGATCCCTTTTACAAACAGTGCCACCTTCTTTTTTCTCTCCCTCCCTAGCCCTGAGCAACTACTAACCTGTTCTCCATTTCTGTAATTTTGCCACTCCATGTCACACAAATGGAACCATACAGTATATAATCTTTTGAGAATGGCTTTTTTCACTTTGCATAATAGTCTTGAGGTCCACCTAACTTGTTGTATGTATCAACAGTTTGTTCTTTATATATTGCTGTATTCCGCTATTCCACTGTATGGATGACTATAGTTTATTTAAGCACTCACCTGTCCAAGGACATTTGAGTTGTTTCCAGTTTGGGGCTATTACAAATAAAGCTACTATGGACCTCTGTGTAGAGGTTTTGTTTTAACGTAAATTTTCATTCCTCTGGTGTGAATGGTCAAGATTGCAATTGCTGGGTTGTATGGTAAGCACATACTATTACCCTTTTAATTGTAGAGACAGAGTCTCACTCTGTCACATAGGCTGGAGGCAGTGGCCCCATCACAGTTCACTGCAACCTTCATCTCCCAAGCTCATGCAATCCTCTCGCCTCAGCCTCCTGAGTAGCAGGGACTACAGGCACACACCACAATGCCTGGCTGCTTTTCCTATTTTTTTGTAGACATGGGGACTCACGACGTTGCCCAGGCTGACCTTAAACTGCTGGGCTCAAGCAACCTGCCTGCCCCAGCTTCCCAAAGTGCTAGGATTATAGGCATGAGCCACTGCGCCCGGCCCACATACTATTATTTTTAAAATATGGCACTGATTCACCTCTTTTAAACATAAATTGATATCATACTGTTTGTATATTCTTCTGCAACTCACTTCTCTCACTCAACATATGTTCCCTCCATCTCATCCATGTTGATACATGTAGATTTAGGGTATTGACTTGTACTATTATATATTACTCCATCGTATGAATATACTATAATTTATTTATCATGCTAATTCTGATTCTGGAAAGCATAAAATCTTCACAAGGCAATGGGTTTGGTAGGTAAGAAAGTAACATCTTCCTTGTTTTAAGATAGAATAATATGGGGAAGACTTTAACTTGTCTTAAAGATAAGACTTGGATGTTTAGTACTAGTACTTCCCACTAGATTACCTTGGTAAAGTCAATTAACCTTTCTGAGCTCAATTTTCTCATCTGTAAAATGGGAATCTCAGGAATAATAATAGTAATAATAATATTTGCCTTGATACATGTGGGAATTAAATGAAAATATAGTATGTGAACTAAACTATAACATGCTGAATAAGTGAAAATTACTTTTGTTAGTTAATAATTATAATACCCTTTTTCACCAAGGGAAACAACAACCAAACTATACATGATGGACTTTTCATGAAAAATTCAATTTCAAATAATCTCCCCTCATTGTCCCCCTAAATTGCTTTGTCACACTCATCCCACTTTGGGAATCAGAAAATACCACCTGTACACAAGGTCAGGGTAACTGTGGAGGTCCTAGCTCTGACCTACCTTTAAGATGGAGATTGTTATCCTGGAGTACAGATGGGAAAACTGAGGCCCAGGATCACACAACAGCTGAACTCCATTGCCTGTAACCTGGATCCATTGACCACATTCCTCCAAAGTCCTCAGCTGTGTAAAGGGCCTTCGGGAATCCCTGGGTGGTCCCACACTCAGCATCCAGGCTCAGAGTGTGGAGGAGCAGCTCCAGGTCCATGTCTAGGTGGCAAGAGGCCCTTCCCTGTGGCCAGCACCCCTGAGGACCGCCCACCCTTCATCTCAGAGACTCTTCCAGCCACACCAGCCTCCTGAAGAGGGAGGACAGAGACCAGGGGGTTGAGAAGCTCACACACAGCAACCACAGGATGGGAGGAAGGGAGGAGGCAGGCAGAGAAGGCTGCATTAGACAAAAAAAAAAAAAAAAAAAAAAAAACACTGCTTTAAATATCCATTGCTGGATTGCTGGGCTAAGCAACAGCCACAGGGTGACATGACAACAGTCTCCAAATATTTAAAACGTGTGAGTCCTCAGGAAGCAGAATTTTTCTAGCCTGGAATGAGGAGGGGGAGGCAGTGATGGCGGTTGGTGGGGAGCAGTGATATCAAATTTAGAAGGCACCTGGAAGTCAGGTCTGGAGCCGCTTTCACTTGCTTTGCCTCAGTTTCTCTTCCTGTAAAGGACTGGATGTTTGGATATTCTCTAAGATCCAACGCAACTCTGGAATATTCTTTGGGGAAAACTGTTTTAAAAGCTTTTGTATCCCGATAGCAAGGTACTGCCTGTCCCTGGGGGAGGCAGAGAAAGGAACAGCCTTCTGGGGAGCTCACCAACGCACCACACCGTGAGGGGACCAGGGCCTGGAGTATCCCAGCCATGTGACTTGGCGTCTGGGCACTTTCCAGCCTCTCTGCAGAGTCCCGGCCCTTGCCTCGCAGTGCACTGTAGCTGGAAAAGGTTCAGAGGTGGCAGGCTGCGTAGGATGGGGAGGCAGAGGGCCTTTTGGGAAGAATTTCATCCTAGTTCTGAAAAGAGCATTCCCTGAAGTCTTGTTTTCCAAAGTGTGACCCACTGAGTCACAGGTCCTGGGCCCTATCTGCTCAGAGAAGTCGCCAGCAGAGGATCCGACGCTGATTTTCCAAACAAGTGCCGAGTGAATCTCACAGGTGCTGTGGGAGAGCTCACACAGGTGCTTTGAGAGCTGCGGGTCATTGGAAAGACCCTAGAGAGTGAAAAAGCCAAAATCACCACCTGAGAAAGTCACTCAACCTTTCAGGGCCTTAGTTTCTCATCGGAAAACACGAATGACGATGATATCTCAATGCCCACCTCACATGGGTTGCGTGAGGACAAAGGGTAAGGCCACTTTCCAGGCTGTAAACCCATAAAAGCTGGAACAGTAGTGGTCTCAGGTGTGAAGGAAGACAGATGCGCAGGGGAAGGCTCTTTAATCCTCCTCACCAGGCCCTTTCTCTCCTCTCTTCCTTTTCTTTCTTTCTTTTTTTTTTTTTACAATGTATTGCAATATAATTCATTCACTTAAAGCATATAATTCAATGGGTTTTGGTATATTACATTCTTAATTTTTTCAAATTGTGTTAAAATATATATAACATAAAATTTGTCATTTTAACCTTTTGAAGTGGCATTAATTACATTCACAATGTTGTATAACAATCATCAGTATGCCAAAACTTTTCACCCAAAACAGAAACTCTGTATCCATTAAGCCATAACTCCCCATTCCTCCCTCCCCCCAGCTCCTGGCAACCTATTCATAGAATTTACTTTCTGTCTGTGAATTTGCTGTCCTAGGTCTTTCATAAATGGAATCATATTGGTTGTTTTGTCTCTGGCTTATTCCCCTTAGGATAATGTTTTCAGTGTTCAACCATGTTGTAATATGTAGCAGAACTCATTCCTTTTTATAGCTGGACATGAGGGTTTATTTTGATAGAATAAAATGTGTTCCCAGCACCATTATATGCATTTACAAATACTAATTCCTGTCCTCCTCACGGACAACCCTATAAGGTTAGGACACTTAGTATCTCCATTTCAGAGGATGAGACACAGAGAGGTCAAGCATCTTGTCCGAAACCACACAGCCAGTCAGCAGGGAGCCAGAAGTGCACCCAAGGCCAGCGTCCAGGCATCAACCACTACAACCCCGCCTACTGCTCTACGAGGCTCCTTCTCTCCCACACCCTCCCCACTCCGTTGTCCTCCACAGCGCACCCTTTTTAGCTTTTTGAGTTCTTCTAGGGGTTCCTGGTGAACCCCAGAGAATCTGGACCTTCCTCCTTTCCAGGCTGCTGGACACCCCACCTGTGTTGCCTCTGTCAGCTGTTTCTCAGGGCGTGGGATCAAACCATCTGGAGGGCTTTGCTGTCCTGATCCGCTGATCTGTTTTCCTCGAAGCCCTGCATTTCGGATGTCCCCACCACACCAGAGAGGCCAAGGACAGGCCTGTAGCCAGGACGGGTGGGACAGCAGTCACAAACCCAGCCCCCTGAGCCGCAGGTCACCCAACAGTCATGACCCCCGCAGATTTTCCAGAGGCCTGGCCCAGACCTCTTCTGCCGTGCACACCTGTTTTCTCGGGGGAGAGAGTGCAGTCCGAGGTCACTTTCTAATACAGTCTCTGATAGAAAATGTCTGACTGGACTCATCACCATTCTTGGAAAAGTAAAAAAGAGCTCCTGCCCCACCCTCTAGTCACAAAGACTGAGCACCCCCCACCCCCGCCCTTTGTCCCTGGTCCTCTTCCTCATCCCCAGGTCCAGTCAGGGTCAGGCCCCTCCTTCCTCCCCTTCTGTCCCCAAGGCCACCCCTCACACAGTGCATCCACAAGTCACAGGCCCACAGCTCCTCATCCAGAACCTGGGGGGCCCAATGTGTCTTGGAATCTGGAAGGGTTCGATTTTAGAACAATGATGTGATGCTTATCCCCTGTGGTATGTCCCATCCCAGCCCTTGCTGGGCAACTCCCTGCAATCAGGCACCTTAATACCTCTGCAGAGAGCGGCATGAATATTCACACCAAGTGGGATAAATAAAAGACTATAAATAGCCTCAGTTCAGGGCGGGCTTTGCCTTCCGATGAGTTACACAGATGCTGCTTTCTGGTTTTGTATTTCAAACCTGCGGGTAAAAGAGTCAGAGCTGGACTCAGAACTGGTCTCCTCTTATACCTGGGCTGTTACCCATTCCCTTCCTAGTTGTCACCTCCAGTCCACAGACATGCCTGCGGTCACCCAGTGGGCCCCTGCAGCTCACTCCTCCGTTCCTGTCACCCTCTACTCCAAGACCTTTTAGACCACCCTGAAGAACACCGAGTTCTTCACGCTTCCCTCAGCTGCTTCTCCCATGCACCAGGTGCAGCTGGGCCCCCGGACCCATCAATGGGGCCTTTCATTTTACAAGCTTCTCCAGGCACAAAGCTGGACAGTATTCTTCCTCTGTGACATGAGGGTTTATGTTTATGGTGAGGTGAAGTGCAGGCTGTTGATTCAGATAGAGGAATTGCTCGAGGAGGCTGAGGAAAGTGCTTTGCACAGTGGGGTGGATGGGGCAGAGCTGCTCTGTCTCAGGTGTTCATCCTGGTCACTACCTGTTTGGTGGACAAGTGTGCATCCTATACTCTCTAAATGAGGCCCAAGGGTGGACACCGAAGGAGCGGTTTTCACCAGGATGCCCTGAGTCACGGGGACATAGGCAAGGTGACTTTGGAGCCCAGGACACAGCATGCAATCAGAATGGCAACGAGGGCAAAGGCAAGCTTTTGTGTGAATTATAAAATGCTGTTGTGCAAACTATAATGAGGCTTCCCCTCCAGGCAGATGAGGCCAGAAGGCCCATGGTTCAGCATGGGGTTCAGCCCTTCTCTCTCCTGTCTTGGCTCAGCACCCTGGGTGGGTCACAAATGCATATTGTACACTGTGGCCCTGAGGGGTGCCTTGCCCATCCTACCCATGGACTTCAGGGAGGGCTTTAGGGAGGGCGGGCAGTGGGAGGGTGGGCTGCGTGCATGGTCCACCAGAGTTGGCAGTTCCTGGAGCACCTCTTTCCAGAAAGGCAGTAGGGGAGTCAAACCCTAAATGGCTTTGAGGTCAGCCAACACTGGGAATCGTGGAGAGTTGGTGGGGTGTGTTTTGCAGAGGGGTGACACCCAGATTCGTGACTATTGAATTATCATCCCCTTAGTACCCACAGACTGAGGAGCCCAGGGGGTTTAAAGTCCCCTTTGGACCTTAGGCAGTTAGAGCAGCCCTCGGCCTAGTTCTCCAGAATTGGTTGCCCCTGAAGAGGTGGAATCAGGAGGGGAGCTACCATCCCGCGTGGAGGAGGTCAGAAACGGGAGCAGGAGAGTGGTCCCATCACACAGCCTTGGGTGGGGAGCTGCCTCTCACCTCCCACATTCTTCAAGGTGTCCTTCTGTACCCCAAGGCCCCAGGCACACTAAGGAAGTACGGTGAGCACAGGAGTGAGAGGAGGCAAGGGGAAGATCATTAAGCAAAAAAAAAAAAAAAAAAAAAGGATGACAAATAAAGACAAATGGAGAGAAACAAACTGTGAGACGGGCTCGCTTCAGCTCACCTCCCCCTCCCCACTTTCCCTAGAAGATCAAATTATGACCTGAAATCACTGGATACATATTTTATTATGTGGATAATTTAAAGGATTAGAGTGAGACAAAGAATTCATAAGCTGTAGTCACATTAGAAGACAAATTGTTTCCATTAATCTCTGAAGAAGGGAGGGAAGCTGAGAAATGAGAAAATGTGCGTGAGCAGGAGAAAGGCAGGCAGAGAAAAGTGTTGTTGGGAAGGGGAGGTACCTAGAAACAATGATGCTTTCTGTTCTCCCAGTCTCTTGCAGCGCCCCCACCCCCAAAACAAGCTGAGGCTCCACTCCAAATAAGGCTGATTTGCATTGCAGATTTATCTCAGCTGCTTTTTGCTTCTGTTGCCAACTAGAGATGGTTTAAATAACATGTATTGTTCTGTGTGATTCCTTATGCAAATGTTTCTGGCCTGTTTGTTATTCCTGAATAATTTCCAAGGCCTGCTGTCTGAGCAGAAGCAGCAGCTCACTCTCCCAGCTGTGCCAGGAGTCACCTGCTGGAGGCGTGAGGACAGTGTTTGTAATGGCCCCATCCCCATTCAGGAAGACCTGCAATTGTGTCTCAGAGAGCTGGGTCTGCAAACCCCACCCCTGGCTGGATCCTAGGCTGGCAAATGTCACATCAGGAAGGACTTCCAAGAATCCAGTGTAACGAGCTAGATTTTATAGCAGAGGGAACCAAGGTCCATAAGGGGGTCGTTCCCAGTGTGCCAGGGCCCATGTTTCTCCATTGAGTGCTGGCAACGTGAAGTCCTGTGCAGAAGCAGACGGTGAACCAAGCGCTGAACCAAGCCTACCATGAACCAATGAAAAAAAGGAGTAGACTCAGATTTGATGACTGAATTGTGTCGGCAACCACTGAGCACCCACTTTTTGCCAGGAGCAGGATTATAAAGTGAGGACACAAAGCAGGCCCTGCTCTCAAGAAGTTAATCCTTTGGAGGCAGCTGGGGTACAGGAAGCAAAATGCCACCTTCATTGTCTCCTTTCTTACTTCCACTGGCCCACAAATTCTGGGCTTTTTTTTTTTTTTTTTTTTTTTTTTTGGCATTCTGAAATCAGAGCATGCTATTCTTCATTCTTAACACACTTTACAATCACCTCCCACCTAATGAATCCAGGCCAGCATATGACTGGTCACTCAAGCTGGATATGTACAGCCCCAGAAAACACCATTCTGTGTTCTTTCATTCACTCACTCATTCATTCATTTGTACCATTTATTTATTCACCAAACATATGTTGTCCTGCAATGACCATGGCTGAATGGTGTAGCGTTAAGATGCAGAGGCCCTGAAATCCAATAGACCTAGGTGTGAATCCCCACTCTGTACTTTCTGTAGGATGTTGGGCAATTTTAAACTCTCTACACCTCAATTTCCTTACCTGTAAAATGGGGATAAAAGTTACCACAGGACTGCATGAGGTAATATACATAAAGCTCTTAGCACAAACTCTGGCACATGATGACTGTTCCAAAATTGTCATTTAAAAAAGAATCAACTCTGCTAGGCACCGGAAATACAGAGATGCACACAAGTGTCTCTGTCTAGTCCCTGCTTCCTAACAGAGCATGGAGACATGCTCAAAGTGCTGTAGGAGTGGAACAGGCAGAACAACTCTGCCTGGGGGTGAGCAGTATGGCATCACCAGGAGTCCACCATGGAGCAGAATCTCAAAGAAGAGTGGGCATTCTTTAGGCAGAATGAGAAAACGTATATGAGCAGGAGAAAGGCAGGTGGAGAAAAGTGTTGTTGGGAAGCGGTGGTACAATGGACAATGATGCATTCTTTTCTCCCAGTCTCTTGCAGGGGTAAGGACCTCCTGGAGGAGCAAATAGGGTGTGTGAAGACTCGGAGGAGCAGAATAGCATATCTTGTTTCAGAAAGCACAGGCTGGGGTGTGTGGCCTGGGCAGTGTTTCTGAAAGCATGGAACGTGGACTTGAGATGAATCTGGCTGGTACCAGGATGCCCCTCCTTCTCTCCTTCAATTACAATTTCCTTCCATTGGGATCCTACTCTAGCAACTCCTCCCTTTGTTCCCTTCATTCCACTGGGGTTACAGGGACATTTGAGTGACAGGATTTCACCCCTGGCTGGATCCTATACTTGAGAATCATTGCTCTGTGCACTAGAAAAAAATATATAACTGACAAAAAAATTTCCTTTTTTTTTTTTTGGAAACAGGGTCTTGCTGTGTCCCCAGGGTGGAGTACAGTGGTGCAATCTTTGGCTCACTGAGGCCTCTACCTCCTGGGCTCAAGCAGTCCTCCCACTTCAGCCTCCTGAGTAGCTGGGACTACAGGTGTGTGCCACTACGCCTGGCTAATTTTTTATTTTTAGTAGAGATAGGGTTTTGCAACGTTGCCCAGGCTGGTGTTGAACTCCTAGACTTAAGTCATCTGCCTGGCTCGGCCTCCCAGAGTGCTGGGATTACAGGCACGAGCCACCGCGCCTGGCCAATCTTTTATATTTTTATTTTTATTTTTATTTATTTATTTTTTTTTTTTTGAGAAGGAGTCTCACTCTGTCACCCAGGCTGGAGTGCAGTGGCCAGATCTCAGCTCACTGCAAACTCCGCCTCCCGGGTTTACGCCATTCTCCTGCCTCAGCCTCCCGAGTAGCTGGGATTACAGGCGCCCGCCACCTCGCCCGGCTAGTTTTTTGTATTTTTTTAGTAGAGACGGGGTTTCACCATGTTAGCCAGGATGGTCTCGATCTCCTGACCTCGTGATCCGCCCGCCTCGGCCTCCCAAAGTGCTGGGATTACAGGCTTGAGCCACCGCGCCCGGCCAAAAATTTCCTTTTAAAAGAATTAATTGTAAGTAAAAAAAAATAAGTTAATTTAAAATATATTAAGTTAATAATTGTGCAGGTGGTACACATAGAGTAGAAAGTCTCTTTAAGATGACATGCAAAAGACCAACCTTTGAGAAAACCTGGACTAACATATAAAGCATGAATCAAGGAGTTGGAGGCTATGAGACCACAAAGGTAAAAAGACAAAGAACAGACTTCATAGGCCAGGCCCGAGAGTTTCTGCTGCCTGAGACAAAAGACTTGAGTGGGTTTCATTTACTGAGCATGCCCTGATACCCCCATATAAACTCAAAGACCCAGTCTTATCCTTTCTGTGTCCCCCGTGCCCAGTGGAGTTCAGCACTCAGTGGTTCATTGACTTCGCTGATGCAGACAAAGGCGTCGGTGGTCTTCCCACAGTGCTGAGTGTGGGCAACGCTCGTCAGACTAACCTAATGTGGCCCTCCTGGACTCGCTCTTCTCTGCAGCCTCTACTGTGTCACTGAGAAGATTAGGATTCCAAGGAGACTGGGGTCCCTGGGGCATTTTACAGAGGAGGTTAAATCACTAAACGGACACCTCCCTGGTGTGTCAGGGCAGGTGGGTTGTGATGAGCATCCCCAGCCTCAGAGCTCAGACTCTCCAGGTGTGGTCTCTAGACTGCCTGCACTAACCTAGAAGATGCAGCTTCCAGGGCCCTTCACATACCTCCAGCGCAGGAAGACGAGAAAGAACGGGAAATCTTCAAGTCCTGGCTCTGCCTTCTGACATGCCACACCTCTCCCTATCCTCCAGGCTTTTCATATGGACGAGGAGACAGGAGTGCTTGCTCACTGGGGGTGGTTGTGAGGACCAAGTGAGTTGGTACCTATAACGCTCTTAACATCATCCTTGGTGTAGTAAGCAGCACACAGCGCAAGTTCTTGTCATTTCCAGGACGAGGCCCCTAAAATCACTACTTTCACCAAGCACCCCAGTCAATTGTGATTTATACCAAGGTCTGGGAACCACTGCTCTAGACTGTTAGGTTTTTAGATCCCCTAACCCCCTGCCCATCCTCCTTCAATTGCGAGACATAACTTCCTGAAATTGGGCACATCACTATTGACCCCTGTGTTGCTCCACTGGGACCATGGGGACAGTTGTATGGCAGATTCTACCCCTAGCTCTGCTGGGGCAGATGCAAAACCACTGGATTCTCTCCCATCATCTGTTTTGTTCTCCACATCATAGCAAATGCATGACTAGAGTGGTCACAGTGGTGACACTTGAGGACACAGACAAGATAAGAAAGTCCACACAAAGCAGAATAGAGCTGACTGCTAAATCTGCTTCCTAATATAAAGTTTGATCATGATCCTGTGTAAGAGCTCATTTAACTCATTTCCACAAGCAAAGAGCACGAGGATATGTAGGGAGTTGAAGGTCGATAGCCAGGGCTACGTTGAGAGACTCCTTTTGAGTAACAATGGGACCCTGACAAAACCAGTGGCTTTTAATAACAATCATAATAATGCTGGTACAATATCCAGTTCCTTTCTTTAGAGACCCTTACCCAAACACTCTTGAGGAATAGGCAGGGGCAGATGGGCAAGGGGGCAGGTATTTGTAACCACAGAGCAGCAAGGGGAATCATAAAGCATCACCCTCACTTTCTCTCCTCATACATCCTCCTGAATCGCACAGTGCTAGGAACCAGTGTAACTCACTTCAGCACACTTTCCTGAGTGCCACTGGTTTGCCCATCCTGCCTGTGGGGTAGTGTGAGGGTGGGAGGGGTCAGAGGCATGGTCTGGGCTTCATGATTACACGGTTTCCCAGGGACCTGAGATTTTCACACATGAAACAAACAGAGAATGAATAATAATGCATTGTGGTGGAAGGAAAGGGGAGATGTGTTCAGAGTGTTGACTTTAAGACCCACTGTAATCATGTGCCTCAGTCTTACTAAGCCCCAGTTTCCTCCCTTATAGAATGAGAACAATAACTCTGTCTCAGTGCTGCTCTGAGGATTAATTGTGACACTGTTCATAAATGCAGGGAGCCCCAGGTGGGGCTTCCACATCCCCCTGCCGCCTGCTTCTCCCCAGAAGGCCAGGATGTCTCCTGCCATGCTACCTGACATTTGGGTAGCTTTGCAGAGGTCTTCATTTAGATACTGGCCCTTGTAATTCTGCACATGCCTCATCCGGTAATTCTAAGCCTCCAGCCTAGCAGATGTAATATGTTAGCAAGAAACCCATTTCAAAACTATGGTTGGTTAATTTGTATATTTTCTAGCTTGAATTTGCTTTTAATGAGCCTTGGTCATTTTTTCAAGGGTAATGGAGACTATCCTAGTGTTCTATGAGTTACTGCTCAAATTATGTCACTTAAACCTTTTGAACATACATTCCCCAATACAACTGCAAATAGCCCCATTTGGCACTGTCTTTTGAAGGCACAGCATCTAGGAAACACACTGTTTGGGGTTTGCTTTCTCCACTTGCTGAAAAAGCACACATGTTCCCCACCTCCCTCCAGGGTGAGGCCCCCAAAATCAGTATTTTTACCAAGCACCCCAGTCTACTGTGATTTATCCTAAGGTCTGGGAACCACTTACAGGGACATGAAGAAGCTATTCTCAGGGGGTGTTGAAAGTCTGGAGACCATGTTACTTGAGGTTCCTCAGGTTTTACTTGGAGAAGGGGAGACCCCCAAGGGGCCCCAATGGTTCTCTTTAAAGATCTGAAGACTTCTCATGAACCAAGTCCACAGGCATATTTCTACTCAAAGAGAGGAAAAATTTTTGAATGCTTAGAGCTATCTCATAAAGGAATACTTTGAAGGGTAGGGAACAAAGCAGAGGATGATTACAATGGAGAAGATGAAGAAGGAATTCCAGAATTGGCTAGGAGGTTGGACTGTGTACTCTAAAGTTCATTGTAGTTCCAGAGTGTGTAGAGCACACAACACGTGCACTGGTAGGCTGAGAAAGAGAAATGAATTTTCTAGAAGAAGGAGGACTCAGATTGGCTCTTACAGGTGAATAGAATTTCTGATAAATTTCTAAATTTATTAGAAAGGACAAGTTGGAACGTTCTCAGCTGGGACACTGCAGACTATGAGTTCCCTTTCTCATGAGCTGGTTCTGCCACCCTGATCTCTTGCTCCTGCCTTCCCAGGAAAAGTGCCAAGGTCTGCCAACCAGGCCTGGAGCTAGAGTTGCCAAGGCCTCAAGAGGAGTTCTGCAGGCTTGGAGAGGAGCAGGCCTCCAGCAGCCCTGGCCACCCCATTCATGTTCCAACACTGAGGACCCTGACGCCCCTACAAACCTGAACCAGAAGCAGCATGTGCTCTGGAATAGGGGTGAATGGCCTGCGGCTTGGCTGAGCTGTGGTCACCTTAACCATCAAATCCCATTACCCACTGCACAGGTGATGCATCACATGTGGAACAGTCAATGGAGAAGCAGTGAAAACAACAGACCAAACAGGCTGCCACTGGATTTGGTCACTGCGTCCAGATGCAGCTGGAGCCAACACGTTCCAGAGGGTGGGATCTCAGTTTGATCTTACTATCGGTGGGGCACTGAGCAACTTACTTAATTCTCCAAGCCCAAGTTTCATCTGTGAACAGAAGAGAAAACACTGATCTCATGGGATTGCCATAGTGGTAAGATGAGATAGAACAATGTGTCTGTCTCATGAGATGGAGATGGCGGCCAGCACATGATAGGTGCTCAATAAATACCCTCCCATTCATTTAATTCCTCATTCAGCCAAGGTGATGGATAAGTAGTGGGAGGGGCATTTCATAGGATAGCTAAGAAGGGGCTGCATTTGGGGTAAGAAATGGATCTGTCCCCACACCTGAGAAGCTGTGCTCCTAGACCTGATTTGTAGAAAGTGTTCTCATTTCACGGCAAAAGGGGAGAGAGAAAAGCAGTAACGTAACAGGCACCAAATATCTTAAAACCCATTAGCTTTTTGGATAATGATTCTAAATGCATATCTGAAATTTGGGAATAAATACCACTATTCGCCTACCTTTCTTCCAGTCCCTTAGGCTGAGTTGGGTGAGTAGCATCTTTACTCCATCAATTTAGAGCAGTCTTAGACAAGTCACTGAGTCTTCATTTCTTCATTTGTAAAATGGGCATTATAACACCAACCTTACAGAGGTAGTGCAAGGATCAAATGACACAGTGCATAAGTCACCTAGCACAGTGCTGGCATATGACAGGCTTTCAAAAACAGAGTTGCCTTCCCCTTTCTTCCACCTGCTACTGATTCTAGCCCTTGGTTGGGGGCCTTCACAGAGAGGCTGGGTCACCCTAAGCATGTCGCTCCCTGGCTTGCTCCCTCGGTGTCCCTGGAAGTGAGCTATTACCCACCAGTAACCAAGACTACTGACAGGACAGGGCAGGATGTTGAGGGGAGAAGGAAGAAGTAGCACTGAGAAAATAGGCTGGCATTTATTAGAAGAAAGTTCTTGGTAGATTTAAAAGGAATTAGTGTACATTGTCTCGTACCAGATGCCACACTGATCTATCTTTAGAAACTTCTACACGGGGGCAGGTTCCAGGGATATGAGCATCCCTGCTCTCCAAGGTTGGCTCTATAAATACCCTCCCAACCAGCCTCAGCAGCTCTCTCTCCTGTGATCCAGAAATAGTCCCTTCTCTCAGTAGCTCCCAGATACCAGCTCCTGAGGCCCACCTGGAGCCCAAAGTGCCCTGGACACTGAGAAGAAACAGAAGGGCCCACCTTTCTCTGTCCTCCTCCCGCTCTGTATCCCCAAAGGCCGCTGCACTTCACAGTTATATTGTGGAGCCTGAGAGCATGAACCAAGAAGACAAAAGACAGAGGATAAAATCATGGTGTGGGAGCTTGCAGGATGAAAGGCTGGGGAACAGGGGCACAGGGGGAAGTGGGAAACTGGGGGGTCTGGGGTCAGGGGCAGGGAGGGAAGAAGACAAGGCATGGTGAAAGGGAAATGATTTCAGTCTTTATTAACTATTTCCTGAGCTCCTGCTGGAGGCTGGGCAAGGTCCCGGATACTGGATGGACAGTGTAAAGACAGACAAAGCCCCTGCCCTCAGGGAGCTTGAAGTCTACAGGCAATACTCCAGAGAGGCATAGAAATCCGAATCCCTTACTATTTGGAAAAATGGAGCCTAAAGAGAAAAGGGGGTGATGGGGAGGGAATTCCCAGAAAAGCAAAGAAACAGATGTTATTTCTTCAGTTCTCTTGTCTGTTGATATTTCTCACTTTGTGCAGTCTCTCTGTAAAAAGGTGTACAAATTGAACGTCTACCACGTGAGTGATGTTTTAAATGTGCCAGGAGAGCTCCATATTTAAGGTAACATTGGTTGAGCTTGTCTATGATGGAGCTGATTGTGCCTATAGACACACACACACACACACACACACACACACACACAGTATCTGTCTCATCAGCCTAAAAGGTTTGCTATGAGTTTCTAGCAGCTGCCACTCCAGGCCTGGGCCCCACAGTCTGCACACTCTGGGTGGTCCCCTGTGAGCTGGCGGTGGAGGGCCACCACCATTCTGGGGGCCCTCGTCACTTATGCCAGACGCTTCCCTCCTTACTGCCTTTCCATCCCCTGGCCTCCCAGAAGGCAAGGTCAGCAACTGCAGGATGGGGAGGAAGCCAGAGGGAAAGGCAGAGAGAAGGGACAAGGGAGTGTGAGATAAGGAGGGAAAAGCTAAAGAGAATAGGGAGATAGATGGTCCTCACTTCCCCTCTCTCCATCCCATTTCCACACTCCCTCTCCCCTCATCCTTTTCCTCCCTTCAGTCCCCCACCTCTTCCACACACCCACCCAACACTCAGTCTCTACCCTCTGGAATCCAGCGCCACACCACAGGTGTGAAAGCCAGGGCATGGGCTGGGCCCTGTTCTCCACGTAAAACTCTCAGAGCTGTTCTCATAGGTAGAGCTCTGTGACCCCAGCCAGACTCTCAGCCTCCCTGTACCTCAGTGTCTGCCTTATTGCTAGGGGCTAGTGAGCATCAGGAAGGTAATGTTTCTAAAATGGCACAGTGTCACTGTTCAATATATAGAGCCACAGCAGAACTAGCCTGAAGGCATTGTGGGTTTAATATGTGCCTAGGGACTGGCCCGGGGACCTGATACCCATTACTAACGCTTTCCCTGGGAAAGACTGAGAAACTAGAGTTGTGAAGAGGTTTCATTTTCAGGCTCCTCGGGGTCTCCTCACATCCATGTGACTGTCACTGACCCATCTTCCATCCCCCTAGTGACTCTGAGGCCTGCTTTGTGACTTGTCATTGGCAGACCCGACCTGAGCTGCTATTTTGAGTGGTGGATGGTTTGTGTTTAAATCCCAGTGTCATAGTGAAGAAATCACAGGCTTGTTCCTGAGCAACTGCAAGTAGAATTAAATCGTCAGCAAGACTGCAGGGTTAAAAGTCGAGAAAGCAATTTTTTTAAAAACCGACCTCAACTCATTCTGTAATATTTCCTATTTACATTAAAGAATGTCAATTCCTGGCTTTAGGCCTCACAAGAGACCAAGGATTTAAAGATACTTATGAGACAGATCTAAATCTTTGATAAGACAATAACCACAAAGAGAGACATGCTGGAAATGTTAAGTCGGTTAGATTTAGTCACAGCTCTTTCCTTTTTTCCTGACTTGATTTATAAACATAGGGTGCTCTGCTGGTTCCTGGAGGGAGAAGCCTCCCCTCTCCTGTTTCAGAGTGAGGCTTACGTGTTTGGTACAAGCACTTTATGTCTGTGCCTGTTGTTCACAGTAGGAAAGAGCAATTAGAAATGTGCTAATTATTCTTTTATTTGTAATTTGGTCCTCAAAGTTTAAATGTTCAGTGTGTGTTTATGTTGATGCCTGATGTGACTGGCTGTTCCTGAAGCCACCAGCAGCCTGCAATTCCCTGTCAGAGAAACCTGATGCACATCACAGGAAATCTGCCAAGGATTCCAGGTGGATTCCAGGAATTAGGGCAAGAGTCTGGGGGGAACTGGGCATCAGGCAGGATGACCGAGCCTTGACCAGCCTCTGGGCCTCTTCGTCAGCTTCTTGAATCATACACTAGATCTCAGGTTTTAGTAAGAAGTTGGTAGGGGGATGTCTGGCCAGAAAATCACTCTAGATGGAGCATACTACTGGTGCAATTTGGGACAGACAAGCAGACGGGGCAAAGATTCCAGTGCTGACAAAGTCCAGGCAAAGAGCCTTTAGAAGGACCCTGGATAGGAGCAAGGAGACCTGTTGGGCTAACTTGCAAGAGTCTACAAATCTAAGTGTTGTCTGTGACTTGGTTCCCTGGGATAAACTATCAGAATTGTGTTCAACCTTTATAACTTATTCATTACAATTAATGGCAGGGATCGAAGCACAGCCTACAAGTAGAACAAGTGGCCAGTTAATGAACTTATCTAGTGTAGACTAAAAAGAAATTCATGAATTGGCTTCTTCCCTGCAGTGGCCACTGGGCCTTATTTGGTCTTCAAATGTGAAACAGAGAGAGGACCCTAATGTGACATGCCTCTTGGAGATCCCCAGCGCTCACAAGCTGGTGGCACCAGTGGAGCAGCAATCCCTGCGATTATCTGGGGTTCACTGGCTGGGGCTCCGCCTGCACTTGCAGCCTCCCCAGCCCCTTTCTTTCCCAAGGTCTTTCATAGATGTATTTTGGAGACTCCTGCGAAGTCTCACAGGAGCTTGTGCAGTGCCTTCTCATGCTCTCCCACACATCCCTCCACTGTCAACGAATTGAAGCCAGTGGAGCACGGTGCCTTATTGACCATTGCTGTGAAGTGATGTAGTTTGTCTTTGAGGATGCTTTTGCCTCCTCTTCATGGAGGCTCCAGGAAAATGGCAACTTCTGTTTCTGCTGCAGACTCCCTTCTCTTGCCTTAGGTGCAGGACTGGGCCAGGGGAACAGGGTCTCAGACAGTATCATGAAGTCTTCTCCTTTCCTCTCCTGTTTCCATGCAAGACCCTTCAGCCTTTACCAATACATTGTCTCCACTGAAGACTAGCTCCTGATGGCACTGCTACACCAGGCCCTCAGATACTTTCAGACACTCCCTTCTATGGTGCTCAAAGCAAGAAGGAAGCTCCAGCCCTTCCCAAAACTGAAACCAAGGCAAAAGCTTTGAAAGCCACAGAGGCTGTGCTGAAAGGGTCTATAACCACAGGAAAAAAAGTACATTCATATGTCACCCATCTTCCAGGACCCAAGACACCCTAAGTACTTTCAGAAGACCATCCTCAAGAATATGTTGATGCAAATCCAATGCCACCAGTCACAGAGTGAACCACGAAGAAGCCTGAGGTGAATGCCATGTGAGTTCTCATCAGAGAACAGGCTCTGGCTGGGTAAGTTCTGGGAAGGCTCACACACCGCTCCTCAGGGGGTCCCACCCCACCCAGGCCTGATGGAGAGGAGACACATGTTAGATGGTGGCACTGTGAGTGCTGACAACAAAATCAGGATTAGCCAACAGAGTCCAGCTGGATAGATCTAAACCTAATAACCATTTCCATCAACAGGGAAAAAAAAAAACCCCAGCACAAGGCCAGACTCGGGTCCCTGATACAGCATCGCCTTATTCCACCCCCACCAACTCATGCTGTGAGTCAGGTCTCCTTTTCCACATCTACCCAACTCGAGTGAGCACCAGACCACCTTTCCCGTCTACCTTCTTGACCTCACTGCTCTCCTCTGGGTGTGTGATGGCCCAGCCAATCTACTTCTGCACCAGGGACATCTGGATGCGGGCACTGACCCAGTACACTGGGAAGTGGTATGTTTGAGGTCTGAAAAGACCATGCTAGAGGAGGCAGTGTCTTGACCTCAGCATCTTGTCCTCTGTTGAGTCCCTCCTGAATCACGGCCACGGTGCTATAAGCTTTATGTTCCCCTCAACAACATAGTATTTTCCCTTACTTTGTAGCTAAGAAACTGAGTCTCAGGAAGGAGAAGTAGAAGTAGCGTGCCCAAAGCCACAGAACTACTGTGTCCGGACTTGGTGGGTTCTTGGTCTCACTGACTTCAAGAATGAAGCTGCAGACCCTAGCAGTGAGTGTTACAGTTCTTAAAGATGGTGTATCCGGAGTTTGTTCCTTCAGACATTCAGATGTGTCTGGAGCTTCTTCCTTCTGGTGGGTTCGTGGTCTGGCTGTCAGGAGTGAAGTGACAGACCTTTGTGGTGAGTGTCACAGCTCTTAAAGGCAGCGCGTCTAGAGTTGTTCTTCTTCCCTGTGGGTTCATGGCCTTGCTGGCTTCAGGAGAGAAGCTGCAGACCTTTGCTGTGAGTGTTACAGCTCATAAACGCAATGTGGACCCAAAGAGTGAGCAGCAGCAAGGTTTATTGCAACAAGCAAAACAACAATACTCCCACCACACAGACGCGAACCCTACCGGATTGCCACTTGCTGGCTCCGGCAGCCTGCCTTTATTCCCTTATCTGGCCCCACCCACATCCTGCTGATTGGTCCATTTTACAGAGAACAGATTGGTCCACTTTACAGAGAGCTGATTGGTCCGTTTTGACAGAGTGCTGATTGGTGCATTTACAATCCTTGAGCTAGACACAGAGTGCTAGGCGGAAAAGTTCTCCAAGTCCCCACTAGGTTAGCTAGATACTGAGTGCTGATTGGTGCACACACATCGTCCAGCTAGATATAAAAGTTCTCCAAGTCCCCATTCAGTTCAGGAGCCCAGCTGGCTTCACCCAGTGGATCCTGCACCAGGGCTGCAGGAGGAGCTGCCCGCCAGCCCTGAGCCGCACTTGCACTCCTCAGCCCTTGGGCTGTCGATGGGACCTGGCGCCAGGGAGCAGGGCTCAGGGCGCGGGAGCCCACCACAGCAGAGAGCTCAGACATGGTGGGCTGCAGATCCCGAGCCCTGCCTGGCAGGGAGGCAGCTAAGGCCCCGCGACAATTTGAGTGCGGCGCCGACGGGCTGACACTGCTGGGGCACCCAGCACAACCTCCGCAGCTACTGGCCCGGGTGCTAAGCCCCTCACTGCCCTGGGCCAGCGGCGCCGGCCGGCCGCTCCATGTGCTGGGACCGCCGAGCCCGCGCCTGCGCCCGTGCCCGCCGGAACTCACACTGGCCGGTGAGCACAGCCCTGGTTCCCGCCGGCGCCTCTCCCTCCATACCTCCCTGCAAGCAGAGGGAGGAGGCTCCAGCCTCAGCCAGCCCAGAGAGGGGCTCCCACGGTGCCGTGGGGGGCTGAAGGGCTCCTCAAGCGCCACCATAGTGGATGCCGAGGCCGACGAGGCACCGAGAGTGAGGGCTGTTAACACATTGTCACCTCTCACTACGAAGTGGCTGGGCTGGGTGAGAGCTCAGGCCTCCCAGCTCCTAAGGCTGGGCTCGTTTCTCTACTTTATCCTGCTACCCCCAGGAGGCCTTCAGCAAAACCAGCCTCTTCTACAATCAGCTCCGATCCTGGCATGTCCTGGCGCCCTACTTAGCTTGGCTTCCTGTCTCTGGATCCTCAGTTCAGCTGGAGATGTTGTGCAGCATGTGTCTAGCCTTCATGCTTTGGCCTGATTCCTCCTATTCTCCCCAGGAAAGGGCCTGGGCTTGTCCTTCTGGCTTTCCTGGCTCCTGCAACTGCCACACAGTGATGGCATACTGTGTGGCAACTCTCATATCTGTTACCAAGGACCACTCCCACAGCTGCCACCCTGACCCCTGAGCCCAGCAGGAAAGCTCATTTGTAGACTGACCTTGAGAGGTCATCCTGTCCATGCCCCAGGCCACCAGCCCCCCCACCTCCCCCAACACACACACAGTTCTATTATAGTGGTGCTCTCACCTGGGTAAAGGTGGCCCCCAAAGGGTGATGGCAAGTCTCCTCATTGACCCCACCTAGAAGCAAACATCTCCCTCAGGAATCTCTGGCTTCCAAACTTCATTGTCAAACTCAAGGCTTTCCTGGCAGAAGGTGCATCTGGCCAGTGGCAGCCATCATACTCTGGAAAACCCTCATCTATTCAGCACCCTGCCACCTCCCTGTCTTCAGGCTAATTCCAGCTTCTTCACTTCACCCTGGGACCGTTTCCAGGCACCCCCCAATTATCCAGTGACTCTCCTCTGAAGACTCCAGAAAGCCCTGCTAAAACTCAGCTTGTGATTCCCTCAAGGAGACCTGAGTGGAGACCAGTTAATCCTCAGCATCATCAAAGCCACTAGGCAGTTCCTTAGGCAAGAGCACTACCTGCAGGCCACCCTGCCCATCCTGTCCACAGTGAGAATGAGGCCTGGGCTGCTCACGGGGTGTCCTGGTGCACTCTAAATGAGGTCACACTGGCAGGGAGGAGCTGCTCTTGCAAGGTCAGTCCCTTTACACGTACTGGGGATTGCGAATGAGTGGGGCTGGGGTCGCCTCCCCAGGAGGGGCTGGAGGTCAGGGCCTGGTGGGCTCTGCAGGCTCATTAGTTCAGCACAACATGCTCTTGCATTCAAGAAACAGGGCACAGGGCTGCTCACTGGCACTGGAGGCCAAAAGAAGATGAGGGCAAGTGAGATGCAGGGACCTCTTCTCACAGCTGTGCTGACAAGCACCAACAGGAGCCCCCACTTCCACACCAGAAAAGGGGGGATGGTGCACAAGATCCAGGTACTTCATGTGTGCCCACCCCTCTGCCAATCTCACCAATGCTATGGATCACTCATACGTCTCCCACAACTTTAAGGATGTTGGTGACCCTCAGGGGTCTGGTGGACCTAGATCCACGGGGCTGGGCTGACGTCCTCGGTTCCTGGTGCATTGTCATTCCATGCTCTGGCCACACGCCACAGACGGGGGCGGTCAGTGGTTACCTCTGTTCTTTTGCCCCAGCTTCCAGTAATAGGGGCTTCAAGGACCCTTAGCTCAACCTGACCAGAGGGAGTTTCCTTCTCACTATTTGACTCCGGCTATAAAGGGATAAGAATGGGGGGACTACTTTTGTGGTAGTCTTGCTTTCTATCTTGATGAAAAATCTGCTATTTTTGCACTGTTGTAGAAGGAAAATAGAACCATGACTTATGTACACAAGTTTTGTAGCTGAAGTCATGTACTTTTGATAGTCTATTATGTTTCTCCCAATTACAAATATGCTCCTTCCCCTTGGAATTTGGGTGGAAGGGCACAGCCCTCCCCACAGTCCAGCTAATCGCGTGCCCACGAGAGAGAACAGGGGGCAGGGAGACCCTCTGGGAGAGCTGGAGGGGTTCTGGCGATCGATAGCGCAGCCTCCATCCATCTCAATCCTTATCGGTCTGTGGCCTATTAAGCGCTCCCTGTCTGTCGATAAGCCCCTATTATTGCTCTTGTGCTGAGCACTCTGAGGCCAGCTTCCATTTGGCCAGAGAAAAATAATGATTGTTTGTTTATTACTTGGGAGGAAATGCCCAGCTACAAATGTGCATTTGGGCCACAGCCAGGTCCTGCGGAGCCCTCCCTCTACCCAGGCCCTCCCTCTAGAACTCCTATAGCGGTGATCTGCAGGCTGGTGTTCGTCACGAGAAGGTGGCCCAGGAGATACAGAAATCCACATGAATGTTTCCAGGCAGCCAAGAACACACTGGCAACCTTGACTCATTCCTTGGCTGGTACAAGTGGGGAGGGCACCGCTGGGGAGAGTTGGCAATGCAAGCTAAAGTGACAGGGGGTCCCCAAGCAGGCCTGGCCATGGGCTTGTGAGCTCCAGGGGCCCTCACCTGGGAAACTGCTGGCAGAAAGCTCTGGCAACCACACTGAGTCAGGGCTACTGGGGCCTAGGAGGCCTGGCCCTAAACAACTCTTTCCTCTGCTTCCACCTGCTCTCTGTTTCCTTCCCTTAGCAGGAACTTTGGAGTCACACTGACATGGGTTCAAATCCCAGCTCTGCCACTGAGCGACTGTGAGATCTTGGCAAATTGTTTAACTTTCCCGATCCTCCATTGATCGTATGTTAAATGGGACTTCAAATGCTTGTGTCACAGGACTGGCACGAGATAAAGTATGGCAAGTAGGAAACACAAAGCCTGTGCACGTGAGGCCCTCAACAGAAGCTGAATTGCTATGTATTGGTAGCCTCCTTTCTCTTACCAGGAACCCCACGCCTCTGGCTAAACCCTAAGGCTCACTTGCCCACCGTGACCGGGTGCCTGTCTCCCTTGCCTGTTTTCCCGTGACTTGAGGAACTTCACCTGCTTTCCTTCCCTAGAAGGCCCCAGCGCCCACCTTGCTTGCTATCCGTCAAATCAAACAACCTGCACTTTCTTCTAGAAAAGTTTTACTGTTATCACTAAAGGGAAACAGAAAGATGCAACTAAAACTAGCCTTCCTTAAGCCTGGGCCCAAGTCCCAACCCTGATGCTAACTTGCAGTGCTACCTTCAGTAAGGTGTCCAGTTTCTCAAAGCCTCAATTCTCTCACCTGTCAATGAAGAGGGCTGTCCTAAATAGCTTTCAGAGTCTCTTGTACCCTACAAACATTGTTTTCTGTTAGAAACAAAAGAAACATCTTGCAAAATCTTCATGAGTACTTCTGTATTTCTTTTTTTTTTTTTTTTTTTGAGACGGAGTCTCGCTCTGTCACCCAGGCTGGAGTGCAGTGGCGCGATTTCGGCTCACTGCAAGCTCCGCCTCCCGGGTTCACGCCATTCTCCTGCCTCAGCCTGCGGAGTAGCTGGGATTACAGGCGTCCGCCACCTCGCCCGGCTAGTTTTTTTTTTTTTTTGTATTTTTTTAGTAGAGACGGGGTTTCACCGTGTTAGCCAGGATGGTCTCGATCTCCTGACCTCATGATCCGTCTGTCTCGGCCTCCCAAAGTGCTGGGATTACATATATTCTGTATTTCTCTCCGTACTCTTCTCACGCGTGATCTGCTGACTCCCAAACTTCTTGCCAAAGTACTTCCTTTAACCTGAGATGTTAGTGCCCCTCACCACCACCACCACCACCCTCTGGGTTCCCCCCACTCCCTCTGTGCTCTCAATCTGCCTGCCTTCTTTGGGCACCATGTTCTGGAAGATTGATAGGGCTTTAGGTATTCAGGTAGCTCAATGAGCCATTTTCTTCCCAGGTAGCTCATTCCTTGGGGCATAATCCCCCGTTTCCTCCTTCCCCTTTTCTCACATAATCATTGTTTCAGTCAATTTAAGCTAAGTTCAGCAATGGTAACAAATGACCCCAAATCTTAGTGGCTTACAATAGCCAAGAGCTATTTCTTGCTCATATTCATGTGCATGGCAGGTTGGCAAAGCCTTCTCCACATCCTCCTCATCCCAGAACTGAGAAGTCGCATCTGATGGAGGAAGAACCAACGGCAGAGCCATGTGATGGATCATCAAGCTTCTGCTTGAGCCAAGTCCATGTCACTTCCGTTCACATCGAATGAGCTAAAGCAAGTCACACAGGCAAGCCTGCTGTCAGTAGGACAGGAGGTATAATTTTTCTTCAAATATCTTGACAATAACACAATCTACCCCATGATTAAGCCTTATTCCTGGGATCCTCTGGTCCATACTGCTCATTTTACAGGTGAGAGGACAAAAGCCCAGAGACATGAGACAATTAGCCTAAGGTTACACAGCAAATCAGTGAAAGACGAGGGACTAGAGCCCAAATGTGTTGACCTTCCAGTCCTTGTACCTTCCAGTCTTGTACCTTCCAGTGCAGATACAAGAGCAGGGCCAAGAGAAGATGGATCTGGATTCAATCCCAGCTCCATAATTCTAGGCAAATTCTTTCAACTCTGAGCCTTGGCTTCCCTTCTATAATATAGGCTAAGAGTACCCACCTCCTGCAGGGAGGTTGGGAGAGTTGGGTGAAATTTCATAAAGTATCTCACTCAGTGCCTCACACAGAGAAACCTCTTAACACATGTCTGTTTTCTGTCCCTTTCTTCCCTGTCAACTGCACCAAACTCCTTCATTTCATTCTCTTCTCTCTTCTTTCTTACCTGTCTTCAAGCCCACTTCTCTTTTTTTTGTCAAGAAGTTGGGAGAAATAAAACATTTTAAAGACAAGAATAGCGGTGATCCTAAGGCAGTGTGGCTCAGGTACAAGAAGCTGGCAGGGAAGCCTTCTGAGGTTGCCTCCAAGCTCAGTAAGAAAAGGCCCTCAAAGCCCTCCTCAAGGACCTAATGACACGCTACCTATTTACATCCATCATCTCCTCAAATCCTCACCACAAACATGGGCAGGGATCGCCATTAGTCCCATCATGCAGATAACAAGACTGAGGTCAGGAAGGTTGAGTGACAAGCTCACCAGCTCTGGAGGCACTAGGCCTTCACAATCACAGCTCTTTGGACTCTAATATCTACATTGTGCTGCTATCCCTAAGGTTGGGACTGTCCCCACATACACTTGCCTCTCCTTATATGCCTGGCATCACGTAATAACAACATCTGAGCCTCCAGAAGAGACGTAAGTGGTCTCTGGGGAGCGAAGGAGGCATGGCTGGTGTGGGAATGATGGTGTTGGGGAGGGAGGATACTGGGGAAGAGACCAGGAAAGTGATTTCAGAAACAATTGTCACTGGTTCTGTTTGGCTTTGTCTCATAAAAATTCTGTTTTCAACATTCATGAAATGAAAGTCCAGGAAAGTCTATTTAGGCAGAGCCATTTCCTGAGAGATCTGACAGTTAACATTTCAGGGATGTATCAGGGATATGTATATATTTCAAACACCCCTTCCAAGCACAGCTCTGGAACCTGTTTGGAATATGTTTTTATGATTAGATAATGGGTGTGTGTGTGAGAGCAGATCGCTGGCTGTTGTGTTTGTGGTTTGCTTGTTTTCTCTCTCTCTCTTTCCCCCACTTCCTTTAAAGGGCTGTTTGTTTTTGTGTTCTGGGAGCCTAGCTCTACTTAGAATGTCTAATAATGACACAGATGGTCCCAATTCATTGCTGCCTTACCTCTCTGAGGGAGATACCTCTCTGAGGGAGATACCTCGGCGTCCCTCTGTCCCACCTGCCGGCCCCTCTCTTCCTGAGCTGTCCTGTGAGGACTGTGAGCAGCCAGCCTCTGCTGCCTTTCCCGAGCCATCTTCTCCAGAACCCTCCCATTCAGACACAGCAGCTCCGATGGCCCCTGCCCAAGGGCAGACACCTCTGCTCCCTGCTCCAACTGAAACAGGAAAACATCCCTGGTCTGCTGAATTTCCAGCCTCAACCAAGGGTGCAGACCTGTCCTGCCTCAAGGGAGACATGGCAAAGCCATGAGGCTTTTACAGAGAGCAAGAGACAGGCTCTATTTTACTGAATTTGAGCAGACTGTGCTAGAAGGGGAGAGATGTGTTTTCATGATAACGAATGAGATGAAAAGGCCTCAGGGTTTAAGCGACATAGTGCTGAGTTTCCACTGTAGCCCACCCCCTTCCTGGGACTGCAGTGTCTTCTTCTACCCCCCTAGCAAGTCTGAAGTGGTGGTGGAGGTGGAATGGCCCAGTCAATCATTCCACACCAATTCATTTATTCACCAAGCATTTTCAAAAAGCCTACTGTATTCTAGACATTGTTCTCAAAATCAGAGACACACACAAAATTCGTAAATATTATGGGGGAGTAGAGGAATTGCAAAGGGGGAAAACAAAGAAGTTACATAATATATTGGCAGTTTTAAGTTTTCTGAAGGAAAATAAAGCAGACAGAGGATAGGGAGTCCTGGAGTGGGCGGGGGGTGAGGGTAAAGGAGGTGAAAGCTCAAGCCAAGCCATGCAGGCATCTGGGGGCAGAGCAGCCCAGGAAGCAGGAACAGTAAGTGCAAAGGCCCTGAGGCAGGTGGGAGCCGCCATAGTGAGGAGCAGCAAGGGTGCAGCCTGAAGCTGAGTGACGGCAGCACAGTGGCAGGAGGGAAGGGAGGGGAGGAGGTGAGAAGCCAGATTCTGCAGGCCTGTGGGCTGACACAATGACTTTGGCTGTTACTCTGAGTGCGGTGGGGGTCACTGGATTGTTTAAGGAGGCTGGCAATCTGACCTATGTTTAAAAAGGTTACTCTGGCTGTGGAGTGGAGTGTTGTACGGGGACAAGGGTGGGAGCAGGAAGACGAATTGGGAGGCTTGCCCAGAGGGCCAGGGGAGAGTGGGTGGTGGCTCAGACCGCTGTGGTAGTGGCCCTTGGATTCTGGATATATTTTGAAAGTAGGAGCCAATAAGATTTGTTGGTGGCTTAGATATAGAGGTGCACTTAAAAAGAAGACTCAAACATATTTCTAAGGATTTGGCAACTTAGAATGCGGAGCAGATTTGGAGGGGAATATCAGGAGTTTAATTCTGGGTGCATTGAGTTTAAGAAGATGCCTGCTAAACATCCAAGTGAAAATGGCCAGGCTAGAGATCTACATTTGGGAACGGTCAGCATGTTGAGTATCTCCTGCGAGCTGGATACAAAGGCATTACAGTTCCCATTTATGAAGCATTTCTCAATTATCATCTCATCTAGTCTTCACAATAGCCTGTTGAGAGGTGGAGACAGGCTTAGAAAAATTCCATTCGTTTCCCAAAGCCACACAGTTAGCAAGTAGCAGAGCCCCGCAAATAGCTCACCTTCTGGGAGGTAGTGGCTCTTGACCCTGGACAAGTTACTTTGACTGGCTAAGCCTCAGTTTTCCTCATCCACAATTGGGGGCAGTAGTACCAAGCATGATTATCTTCTGAGGCTGAAATGAATAAAAGGGGCTCTGAACAAACGTTGAGTCCCCCTTCTCTTCTTTCCCTCTGCTTCCAGCGTCCTTGGTCAAGGGAGAGCCTCCCCCAGACCCTCTCCCTCCCCTCTTCTTTTTAACCTGTTGTCTTCCTCTCCTGAGATCCCATCTGCTCCTGGCCAGCACCTTGTGTGCTGTATCAGTCCCTGTCTGTTTTTCTGGCTAGGTTGCTGCATTTGGGAGGGGAGAAGGGGGCACGACCTATCCTGAGAGGAGGACTAGAGCCAGGGATGGGGAAGTGGCCCTCCAGCTGGACTATGTTCCCTGAGATCATCTACAAACAATGGGATCTTTTACAGGGATAAGAAGACTTCTTGTTAGTGCAGCTCCCATACTCATTGTGATAAAAGACCTATGATTCCGCCCCAGGCTTAAGTTACAGTAAAATAACTTCTAGTCCTCGCCTTTAGAAAGGATGGGGACGGATAAAACCCTCTGGACACGTTTTTCCCATTTTCACTCTCCAGAGTGACTGCCTTGGGGGTTACTCCTCTCCTCCCAGGTCAAGTTCACCTCAGGCAAATACATTGATCTTGGAATTCACTGAAGCCTGGAACTGTCCCCACTCCCACCCTCCCCTCTGCATCTCAGGCCTAAAGTCTGGAAACTCCTGGGAATATTTAGGGGCCACACCCTGCCCAGTACCTGCTTCCATCTACCTCTCCTACCACCCATGTCCCCTAACCCATACCCAGATACCCCACAGGTGTGAAACTCACCCTTCACCATTGTTCTTGGCAGGCCTTCCTTGTGTCCCCTAAAGAACACACCCCCACTTATTTTGCTCCTCACTTGTTCATCTTTTTGTGTAAAATGGAAATAATAATAGAATCTACCTCGAGTGAATATGAGTATTAAAGGAGTTGATGTGTGCAAGCTGCTTAGAATACATACACAGTGTGAATATAAGCACTTGTTCCATGATTTTCATAACACTTTCATGAGATGGGTATTTTTCCCCCTTTTTAGAAATGAGAAAACTGAGGCTGAGAGAAGTAAAATGACTTACTTGGGCTGACGGGGAGTAAGTGGCAGAGCTGGGGCTCAAATCTCAGGCTTCTCTCCTTCATTTCAGAATTTGCCACATCATGTTAGGAAGCCTCACTGAAAATAGAATGAATGGTCCTTGCCCACAGGAAATCTAATCCAGTCAAGGAGACTGTACAAATGCATGGAAAATTCCTGAGATTGTTTGTACCCAGAGCTGTTTCATAACTGGGGGAATCAAGAGAAAAAAAGGCTGAGGAGTGTGATCGGCTGTCTTGCTCTCTAAAAGGCTGTTTTCAGAGGGCTCTTGGCTGCCTGCTCCGTGGCCTCCTGAATGGGGATCTCTGCCCACTCCCTACCCCCCACCAATGTGGGCTTCAAATTGTTACCCCAGTTTGATTGACTGCCAGGAAAAAAACAACAAAAAACTGGACTAGATTAGCGAGGCAGCATATGCTGCTCAAGGGAAGTTAAACAATTGCACCTCTAAATAACAGCTCAACATGGAATAGAAGAGATGTCATAAGGCAAGATATGATTAATTGCCAAATGAATTATTGAAATTGTAATTGCAGAGGAGTTCAGAGGAGTGCATGATTGCTGTGGGGCAGGAATGGTCAGGAGAGGCCAGGAAGGAGGGCTATGTGAGCTGGGCCCACGGCGAGGGAGGGCAATGTTGGGCTGCAGAGCCTGGGCAAAAGCTACTCCTGAAAGGTGGAATGGGAAGGTACAGATGGGAGATGGTTCGACCCTGGTGCCAGGACCTCACAGGAGCTGAACTGCAGACAGACTTGCCAACCACAGGCATCTCCCCGATGACCCCTTTCTCCTCTTGGCCTTCCATCTGCTCTCTGACACTATGTGACCTAAGTTCTAATCCCCCACCTTTATCTGGCCTAGTGGCCTCCTGTGCCCATGCATCAATTGCTCAGTCTGCACAGTGGGTTGAGAGGGCCTGTTTTTCCTCCAACATAAGAGAGAAAAAGCCTATCACTAGGCCTGGGTTGGAGAAATACAAAATCAGTAAGGTTCGCTACAACTCCATTACATTGAGGCTTATTTTGCAGGGGCTCAAATACACAGTGAGCCAGATTACATTTCCTGGAATGTAAGACAGTGGCATAAGCAGAAACTTAGCAGTGCCCCAGACCTGAGCCCGAATCCCTCTCTGTCCTGTAAATGCTGTGTAATCTTGGATAACTTGCGTAACTTTTCTAAGCCTCAGTTTTCTCATCTGTAACGTGAACCGGTGTATGGATATCTCATAGGGTTGCTCTCAGAATTGCCTAGGATAAGTTACATCAAATGCCCAATCTAAGGTTGGTCCATGGTAACCTAGCTCCATAAATGGTGGTGGTGATTAACAAAGAGTGGTCTAACAGATAACAGCTAAAATAGTGTTTTGTTTTGCAGCCCCTCATGGACAGTGCCATAAAGCCTATCTGTGCCCCAAGTGGCAGGGATATAGTATGGTTATATCTAGTGCAAGGGCTAGAAGATAAAACAAAATGGTGGACAAGCATCCCAGGCCCCTGGGGATGGGATCGGCTCTTGGAGAGGAACAATGGCATGTCAGGGTGCCTGCAGCATGCTGGTGGAAGACACAGACTTGAACCCAGGCCACAGGATGTGGTACTCTGCAGCCATTATGATGGAATCAGGAAAACTATGCAGAGATGTGGTGAAATGGTATTTTATGAAAATGGCAGAATATGAAACAGTATACATACTCCAGTAGCAACTGAATAAATATGTCAAGGTAAATTTTTTTGAGACAGAGTCTCACTCTATCTCCCAGGCTGGAGTGCACGGGCACCATCTCGGCTCACTACAACTTCTGTCTCCTGGGTTCAAGTGATTCTTGTGGCTCAGCCTCCCGAGTAGCTGGGATTACAGGCACACACCACCGCACCCAGCTAATTTTTGTGTTTTTAGTACAATAAAGATGAGACTCCCTGTGTTAGCCAGGCTGGGCTCCAATTCCTGGTCTCAGGTGATCCGCCCACCTTGGCCTCCATAAGTGCTGGGTTTACAGGCATAAGCCACCATGCCAGGTCGAATTTTTTTTTTTTTTTTTTTTTTAAGTAAGAACAGTTGTGGAATTGGGCTAGTGTGAGAGTGAGGAGAAGACTATTCTGCGCTTAACTTTCCCTTTAGTATGATCGGCTCTTACACCTACATAGGTCCTCCCCGAAAGGCAGCAGCTTCTCAGGAAGAAAGGGGGCTCTGTGCCTCTTCTCCCCATCAGATGTCTTGGAGGGTAAGTCTCCAGCGTGGCTGTGTATTTACAGAGGCGTCAACAGACACGTCCAGCGAACAAGCACCGGGTGGGTCGTCCGGGAGTCTTGTGCTGCCGGGAGGAAAGCCGCACCGAGGGCAGCAGGTAGGGAGAGGTGACCCACGCTGGGCCTGGCAGGGGAGAGATGCTGGGGGAGGCAGGCACAGCACAGCACTACGGGAGGATGTGGGTCAGAGGACAGCAGCGGGAGGCGAGCCTTTGGCTCAGTGGAAGAAATAACTATCAGGCATTCTGAACAACCCACAGCAAGGAGTGTTCCAACTGCGGCTGGATGAGCTGTGGTCAGAGGCTGGACCACAGGGAGGACGCCGGAAGTGGGTAGAAGGTACGCTTGGATCAGTGCTTCCCAAACCTGCCTGCCCATCACAATCGACTGGAGGTGCCTGTGAAAATACAGATTCCTAGGGCTCTGTCCCAGACCCCCTGAACCTCCCGCACTGGTACCAGAATCTGCCGTTTGGGAACCTCCTGGGGATTCTCCGGAGGCCGACGATTGGGCTAGCCCTGGGAAGTGCAGGCTGACACTGCCCCTAGTGGCCTTTGGAGATACTGTGCTAGACTCACAGCCTTTGCGGGGAGCCGGGGAGGCTGTGCAGGCATGGGGCAGCTTGGGGCACAGGGCTCAGACTTAGTGCTCGCACGTGAAGCCCCTGCCACTCTCTCCCAGCCTCCTCCTCCCCCAGGGAGGCTCTGATGGCTGCCAAGAAGTAAATCGAGCAGAACTCCTCCCAGCCACTCCCTGAGGAGCAGTCCGATGCCTGTGCATCCTCCTGCCTCACAGGGGCCTGAGCGGGTCAGGCTGGAGCACAGTGAAGTCCAACGAACAAATCTCCATAATGAAGGTGTACAGGGAGTCCAGATTTCAGGTGACAAACCAAATATCACACTTCTTTTCTTTTTTTTTCTTTAAATTGACTCAAATACAAGTATGAGTCTTCATCTCCTCCAGCTTGAGATAAATTTGCCCTCAGTCACCATAAAATCTCTCACCCGAGATCTAATGCAAGCCGAGGCTTCAAAGAAGACCTCCTGGTGGTTCCGAAGTTAAACTCACCGCCCCTCAGCTTCTCACAGTGAAATAGAAGCGGCTACTCTAAGGATGAAAGAATTCCTGTAAGGCGTTTACCACAGTGCCAGGCACGAAGCACTCAATTACCGTTGTTGTTGATCTGTCTATACTGTCTAGTATTGAGACACCTATTATCCTGCCCACGATGTCCTTCCAGGCCTTCACAACTCCTAGGGCTTGGAACCTTCAGAAAGTAGCCAGAAGTCTCCTCTAAGCTCTGGCTTCTCCCCCATTTGCTTTCACCAGATAGTTCCCAGATCCTCACTCTGTCCCAACCCATTCTGGGGAAACATCTCTCTCTCTCTCTCTCTCCCTCCCTCTCTCTCTCTCTCTCTCTCTCTTTCTCATTACCCTCAATGGCGTTTGGCATAAGCTCTTCAATGTGTTTAGTCCTCCATCAAGGCATGGAGAACAGCTGCCTTTGAGCAACTTCCAAGGCTGGCCAGACTGAAATGGGAGATGGGGAAAATATAGGGAGAATCAATGCCTATTTCAGTGAATGGAGCTGGGATTCAAATCCAGGCATCCTGACCACAGAGCCGTGAGTATCCCCACCTACACACACCCTGTGTAACTCATAGAGCCTGCCAGTGTGGGAAGGGCTGCTGGCACTGAGTACGGCCCCTCCCAGGCCTACTCCACTTTAATGGAGGCTCAAGTGGACAAATTCCTTAGCTCTGAGGAATAGCTCTCTCATGAAGTCTGCAGACCTCGGGGAAGCTGGCTAACAAATGTTGAGGAATAGAGCCTCTTGATGTCCCTCCAATCACACTCTGCAGGCTTCAGACCCACTATAACCTCATTCCTTCCTTCCTTCATTCAATCAGTCAAGTCAACACGGTTTCTTCTCAGTGCCTGTTGGGGTCATGCAATGCTGCACAGACACTGTGAAGAGCCCTGGCAAAGTCTGAAGTCACAGAAGGCAGAACTTAGAGGCTCCAGGATGGGCCAGTGGTTTTAATCCCTGGCTTCTGTCCTGCCCCTTCAGTTTGGTAGGCTGTAGGCTACCAGGTCAGAGGGGAATGCCTTGAAGAAACCCTCCCAGCAGGGTT
The DNA here is from genome assembly GCF_007565055.1 of Rhinopithecus roxellana. Lineage (NCBI taxonomy): Eukaryota > Metazoa > Chordata > Mammalia > Primates > Cercopithecidae > Rhinopithecus > Rhinopithecus roxellana. The sequence continues at coordinate 125,854,782 of NC_044556.1, forward strand.
GCCAGAGTAAATATAGGACACCTGGTTAAATTTGAATTTCATTTATTAATTTTTCAAGTTTATGTCCCAAACACTGTATTGAATGGGAAATATCTATACCAAAGAAAGTATCTGCTATTTATCTGAAATTAAAATGTAGCTGGGCTCCCTGTAGTTTTCTTTGCTACGTCTGTCAACCTTATTTCCTTGGGGCATCCATTCCTAATCTATGTTTCCCAGGAAGCCACCCAGGCTGCATTTTCCAAATTCTGTAGAGAGTGTTTACACATGTACAGCAGTGGCTGTGGCTCAGAGAGGATAACAAATGCTCCAAAGCACAGAGGGCCTGTGCACAGAGCACAATCACAGCTAACACCTGGTACTTTCCAGATCTTCAGATGGGTCAGGCGCTGACCTGTTTTACCCACATTCATTCCTTTAATGCTCGCAAAACCCCATAAGGTCAATGCTATTACCATCTTCACTTCAGAGATAAGGGACCCAAGGCATAGAGAATTAAGATCCCACAGGTAGGCCGGGCGTGGTGACTCACGCCTGTAATCCCAGCACTTTGGAGGCCGAGGCGGGCAGATCACGAGGTCAGGAGATCAAGACCATCCTGGCCAACATGGTGAAATCCTGTCTCTACTAAAAATACAAAAATTAGCTGGGTGTGGTGGTGCACCCCTGTAGTCCCAGCTACTCAGGAGGCTGAAGCAGGAGAATCACTTGAACCGGGGATGCAGAGGTTGCAGTGAGCTGACATCATGCCACTGCACTCCAGCCTGGTGACAGAGCAAGACTCCATCTCAAAAAAAAAAAAAAAATCACACAACTAGAAAGGGCAAAGCCAGGCAGATCTGGGACATGAAGGCCACTCCCTGACTTGCACACAGCCTTTATTTATATATATATATATTTATTTATTTTGAGATGGAGTCTTGCTCTGTCACCCAGCTGGAGTGCAGTGGCACGATCTTGGCTCACTGCAAGCTCCACCTCCTGGGTTCATGGCATTCTCCTGCTTCAGCCTCCAGAGTAGCTGGGACTACAGGTGCCCGCCACCATGCCTGGCTAATTTTTTTTGTAGTTTTAGTAGAGACGGGGTTTCACCGAGTTAGCCAGGATGGTCTAGATCTCCTGACCTCGTGATCTGCCCACCTTGGCCTCCCAAAGTGCTGGGATTACAGGTGTAAGCCACCGCACCCGGCTGCATACAGCCTTTATTTTTTAATAAGAACAGGCCTTGGACCTCCACTGAGGAGAAGATGGCACAAGGGCATGTGTTGGTATGGAGCTGCAGACAGGCTGTCCCGTCAGGCCATTTTCCCTCTCAGCATCATGTGACACCACTGAATTGTGTATTCGTTCATACAAATATAGCTACATTTACATTAAAGTTGTGATGGCGCATTGAGCAGCTACTGGCCCTGTCTGTCACAGGGAATGTGCACCGGCGGCTTCACAAAGAAACGGGGATGTTGCTTGTAGAACAAGTCCAGCTCCTGTGCTGGGATTCCTCCTCACACTCCTCAGACCCCCCTCTGTAAGGTTCACTCCCCTTCCGACACATTACACATTTTATTTGTAAGGATATCTTTACAGCTTGTCTCTTTCAATAAAAAGCAAATCCTAAAGCAAGGAGCATACCTTCTATTTGACAAACTTTTTTTTTTTAAGCATTTACTATGTACCAAGGAACAATGCTAGGGTATAAAACGCATGTCCCTATCCACATGGAACTGACAACTTAGTGGTGGTCAGGGTGGGTGGGGAGAGACAATCAAAGAAACCAGCAGAACACACATAGTGGGTTCTAACAGGAGCACTGGGTACAAAGAGGATGTGTGCAGCATGGACGTGAGGTAGCGGGAGCAGGCAGAGGGCCATGGTCCAGGAAGCTTTCCAGAAGGCAGGAGGGGAAGGACCTGCTGGATGGACACAAGTGATTCACGCCGGGACCTATGAGCTGCAGGGAGGAAGCAGAGACACAGGAGCAGGCAGCACTTTCAAGATGTTTTAGGAATGTTGCTGTGGTCTACATATCTCCCTTCAAGGAGTTCAAGAAAAGTCAGTAACGAACTTGAGTCTTTGAAATGGCACATTGGTTGTTAAACAGGGCGCTGCTCAGAAACTGGACCATGAGGGTCCCGATGTTGCTTCATAAGCCACACATCTTTTGCCACCCACTCTGTTCCAGGTGCTGATGACACCAAGCTGGGTGAGACACAGTCCCTGCCTACCTTACCTTCCACCTCTCACACCCCCAGCTCATCCAGCTTCCACCTTCAACTCCTTGCCTCACACAGAGGCTGGAGGAATTGCCTGAGGGGTGGGTGGTCACAGGGTGTAGCAGGAGAGGGGATGATACTAGGAGCGGAGGCAGGAGAGGGGATGACAAGGACCCACACCAGCAGCAGCTCTGTCTCCTCCATTTCTATAACACTGTAGTGTTCGTTCACCTCAAGCCACCATCATTCCCTATGGAGGACTTGGCAAGACTGATTGCCACTGCTGGGCAGAGACAGAAGAACCAACTCAGAAGAAAAAGAGCTATCTGAGTCCCTAGTCTCCTGAGTGACCCAGCTGGGTACAGCGTGACCCTTTCTATGCCCAGCTTCCAGGGGGTCCCTCAGTGTTTTCTTGGTTTCAGTCCTTATGAGGCCAGCTGAAATGGTTTGGCTCTGTGTCCCCACCCAAATCTCATGTCAAATTGTAATCCCCATATGTCAGGGGAGGGGCCTGGTGGGAGGTGATTGGATCATGGGGGCGGATTTCCCCCTTGCTGTTCTCATGATAGTGAGTGTGTTCTCATGAGATCTGATAGTTTAAAAGTGTGTGGCATTTCCCTCCTCTCTCTCTTTCCTGCTCTGCCATGCTAAGATGTACTTGCTTCCTCTTTGCCTTTTGCCATGACTGTAAGTTTCCTGAGGCTTCCCAGTCATGCTTCCTGTCAGGTCCGAGGAATTGTGAGTCAATTAAGTCTCTTTTCTTCATAAATTACCCAGTCTCGGGTAGTTCTTCATAGCAGTGTGAGAACAGACTAATACACCAGCACAGCTGGATTGCAATGTAGTCTGGTGATAGGACCATGGCCACTCTGCCCACCTATTCCCTAAACCCCACAGTGACAGCCATCCAGGAAATTCAGCATACTCACGAGTCCCACCATCCTGCCCTGTTTCCTGACTTAGAGTCCTGGTATCTGGTTAGAAACCATGTCTAGCAGTTGAGATCTGAGTCACTCAGGACCCTGCACTTTATCCAGCAGATCTGAACCCAGGTCCCTATAGGTAAGAGTGGCTGTGGGAGTGCTCCCCTCCTGCATCCCAGGGGTCTATATGTATTCATAATAGTGCTTTTTGCAGCAAATAATACAAAGCATACTATAAAGATCTAAGCAAATCAAGATTTATTTTTCTAACTTAACAAGAAGTTGAGGTGGGCGATTACTGCTGCTGCTGATCCAGTGGCTCTGTGCAGTCAGAACTGAAATCTCTGGGGTTCTTTTGATCATTTTCTCATGATTTTAAGATGGCTGCTGAAGCAGTAAACATCAAATTTTTAATCACAGCAGGAAAAACAGGGAAAGTGTACCCACGAAAAGGAAGCCTAGCATGACTAACTCCAGTTTGCTCCTATTTCCCCACCCCCAGGTGGGGTGATATGTTTTGCGCTAACTGTTTTGCTTATCTCTGCACATAGGCCAAGTTAACTAGGGGAAGAATTTAGCTTATAGTTTACCTTTAAAGCAAGGATGATAGTCCCTTCTCCAACTAACCCTCAAGGAGATAAGGAGGGTGTATGCACAAGTAACAATGTTATGTTAAAACTTGAGACAGGGGCTTTCTCACTCTCTCCCTGGCTGGAGTGCAGTGGCAAACTCACAGCTCACTGCAGCCTTGACCTCCTGGGCTCAAGTTATCCTCCTACCTCAGCCTCCCAAGTAGCTGGAACTACAGGCATGTATCACCATGCCTGATGAAATTTTTGTTCTTATTTTTATTTTTTTAGATACAAGGTCTCACTTTGTTACCCTGGCTGGTCTTGAACCCCTAGACTTAAAAGATCCTCCAGCCTCAACCTCCCTCAAGTGCTAGGATTACAGGCATGAGCCACCATCCCTGTCCATGTTAAAGATTTAGAGAAGCGCTGTGACTTAACCAAGAACAAAGAAGTTTCACAACCTCCTTGGATCCTCACTGCTGCCCAGATGTCCTGTGATCATCAGTAATCTCTCGACCTCAATTCTCTTCCTCTTCTCCCTTCCCCTAACATAAAAAGAGCCTAAAATTTGTATCAACTTAAGATGGTTCTTCAGGACACTAGTCCACCATCTTCTCAGTTTTTTTGCTTTCCCAATAAAATTTGCTTTCCTTGCCCCAGCACCTTGTCTTTCTACTTACTGGCTATTGTGTGGCAAGTAGTATGAGCTTTGGACTCAATTACGAAAGAATCAGGGTGATGCTTGAATGAGAAAAGCAAAGGATTTCCCAGAACCTCACGGCAGAGCTCCATCTATGTCTCATTAGTTAAAACGGTGTTTCCCGGCCACTCCTGTGGGAAAGGCGGCAAGTAGGAAGTGGATCAGAAATGGGGCTTGAGTAAGCCAAGCCACATTATTTGTCATATTATCCTATGTCCACTTTTATTCCTACTAGCCCTAGCTGAGGCTCCTGGTGCCTGAAGAGTAGGTTAACAAGAGCTTAAGGGGGCTGCCCCTAAGGAGGAGGCTCACGTAATCCAAAGACCATTAAAGGAAAACTATTTTCTATACTCAACACTTTAAACACAAGACACACAAGTTTTCCACACCAAGAAGTTCACTAATTCTCTGTGAACACCAACTAGATGACCTACAATTTAAGTCAATTCTGACACTGACTACCTGAAGTTAGCACAGACCCTACAGGCTAAGGGCTCAGTCCCACAACATCGTCTCCACTTCACACAACAGTCACAAGTCTCAGGCCTCCAGTACTTCTGACCAACTCGGCCACAAATCATGGGTTCCCATGAGTTCTGCTCAGGTTTGATAATTTGCTATCAGGGCCCACAGAACTCAGGGAAACACTTTTCCTTACTGTTACTGGTTTACTATAAAGGATACAGATGAACAGTCAGATGAAGAGGCATGTAGGGCAAGGTTCAAGAAGGTTCCAAGCACAGGACTTCTGTACTCGTGGAGTTGGGTTGCATCACCCTCCCAGCATTCACCAACTCTGGAGTTCTTTGAACCCCTTCCTTTAGTTTTTTTCTTTTTTTTAAAGCAAGGTTCCATTACATAGGCATGGTCAATTAAATCACTGGTCATTGGTGCTTAAGTCCATCTTCAGCCCTTTACCCCTCTCCAGAGATGTGGGGTGGAGGCAACAGTGGTGTCCAGGGCTGAAGGTATCAACCCTCCAATCACAGGTTTGGTTTTTCTGCAACCAAGCCCCATCCTCAAAGAGTCACCTCACTTGCATAAACTGAGGTATGGTTGAAAGGGGCTTATTATAAATAACAAAAGACACTCCTCTCACCCCTATCCCTCAGAAAGTTCCAAGGGTTTTAGGAACTCTTGTGCCTTGGACATGGATGAAGACCAAATATATATTTCTTATTATATCACAATATCAGAGCCTTCAAGAAACAAAGATATGAAGCCACAAATAGTAGGAAAGCAGGTGGGTGGATAAAAATGTTAAATCTGGTCCTGCCTCAAACTGAACTGTGTCAGTGCTCAGTGGTGAGCCAGCCTTGTCCTCATCCCCGGATGAGGTGCCCAGCAAATGTGTCCATGAGCAGGAGTTACAGATGGAAGCAGGTCTGGAATGACCTACCTCCTTAGGGTTCCTTCAGCACTTACAGAGATGAGGAAAAAATGACTTCTGAGGCTTCTCAGCCCATTGTCCCTCAAGCATCCATTCCAGACACCCAGGAACAGTTAGTTCCTCCATATTCCACAGAGATGGAGGCAGCACACACTAGAGGCAGGCTGTGCATGAGGCGAGCTGTAAGGCACATGAGGTGTTGTAATCCCCAGTCCTGCCCTCAGGGAGCCTACAGTCTAGACCAGCACTGGTCTAGACTTTACTCACCAGTAAGACAAAGCATGGATCTAGGAAAGCCAGAAGGGCCCATCCAAGAAGCGACTTGATTTTTAACTTGCAAGCAAATTTTTGTTATTTGTCATATTATGGTTTTAGCATTGCTTAACTTGAATTGCATATGGTGGAGGGTGGGAGACACCTCCCACTAAACCTCACACCTTCAACAGAGCGCTCCCCAAGAGCAGGCAGGCACTGTATTTATTCTCTTTTTTTTTCACCAGCACCTAGTGTTTGAGTGTTAGGACTCAAATGCCTTCATGCAACCCTGCTATATCATGTGTGTCCTTGGGGCACAGAAACTCTTTATAGCATATTTCTCAACCAAGTTGCAAGGTGTCAAGTTTGTGAGCTGTGTCACAAATGGGTAATTAGTAAAAATAGTTTAAATATCCAGGTTAGCAACAATTTTTTTAAAATTATGAAATATTACAAGCAGGATGGGCTGTCTCACGCCTGTAATAATGCACTTTGGGAGGCCAAGGTGGGAGGATTGCTTGAGCCCAGGAGTTTGAGACCAGCCTAGCCAACCTGGAAAGACCTGGTCTCTACAAAAAACTTAAAAAATTAGCTGGGCACAGTGGCATGTGACTATAGTCCCAACTACTCAAGTGGCTGAGGCAGCAGGATCCCTTGAGCCCAGGGGGTTGAAGCTGCAGTGACCCATGATTGCACCGTTGTACTCCAGCCTGGGCAACAGAGCAAGACCCTGTCTCAACAAAACAAAACAAAACAAAACAAAGATATATTTCAGACGTACGCATATTTGCTTTAAAGGAACTTAGAGCCTGCTCAGCCTAGTGTGCATAAGGTCACTTTTATCACTACTGCTCTGCTACACTTCCTTAGTGGGTCAGAGAAAGGAGAGCAGCTCCAGGTGTGCAGAAACAGATGTCTCTGCTCCCAATCCAGACTCAGAAGACATATATGGGTCTCTAAGGTGGTCATGCCTTCTTTTGTATTGATACGTATTAGATGTACATATTTTGGGGGTACATGTGATAATTTTATACATTCATATAATCAAATCAAGGTAATGGGATATCTACTACCTGATCATCCCTTTCTTGACTTAATGGTTTTGAATCCAAACTCATCATTAATAATGGTCTTAATGACAGGTTTGAATCCAAAGCTTGTAAATTGTCCTGCTCCTTGACACCCTGGGAGTTATAAGTCTAGGCAAAGCTAAGTGAATACTAATCATCTGCGCCAGGAGTTATTTGTGTTTGGCTATGTGTTTAAATGACCTCTTTTCTCTAAAACGGGCCCTGCCTGAGAGATCTTGGGCCAGTGCTCAGAGGCCCTTTCCCTGATCTCTAGGAGACAGGGGTGGAGACATGAGAGTGGAGAAGGTGTGGTAGAAAGTGCGTGAGTATGGGACCTTGTGGGAGTGGACAGATCTGAGCTGGAATTCTTCCTCTACAGTTTCTAAAGGACCAGAAGAAAGGAAGACAAAGCCAGTCCCTGCTGAAGGGCAGCTGGGTAGTCACGCACCCCTGACTCTGCCTGTCTCCACCCTCACCCTCACCCCCAGTGGCAGATGAGTGAGGCTGGAGTGGACAGTTCACTCAAGGGTAACCAAATCACAGTTTGATTGATTGGTGCCCCTAACATGGACAGAGAGGTTCGTTCTTAGCCAGGTCAGTCAGATTGTCCCTCTTCAAACTGGAACTCAGAAATCCTACCCCCCGCAGCCAATTTAAAAATGCTAGTGTGCAGGAGAAGCTGCAGCCAAAAGGATCCCTGAGGGATTGTGAGGGGGCTGGGCCCAGGCCCCCCCAGCCTGGATGGAAGGCTGGGAGGGAGCAAGCTGTGGGCCTCACCCTGCCTTGGCTCTACCAGGAATGGCTGACCAGGAGTGGGCTGCTTCACAGCTCACCTTCCAGGAAGCCACACAGGGCCAGTGAGGTGTCTCAGGGTGCTAAGGAAGGAGATCCTCCTAGCAGGCAGATTTTTGTCATACTTCTGCTCTTCCAGTAACTAGCTGTTATCTGTGGGTAAATGCACATTAACCTGCCCAGGTTTCATCTGTGAAATGGACTAACTGAACTTGATGATCTTAACTGATACTTTCAGTTAGTGAAAGGTGATTTGAGAAAAGCAACCAGGAAAAGAGTGTGCATGTATGTATGTGTGTTGGGGGCAAGCAGTTCCTTTTGGTAGGGTGGTAAGAGAACCCTCTTGAGGATGTCACATTGGAGCTGCAGGGAGGGAGGAGCCAGCAGCATCCTCAGAGGACAGCGAGTTGTGTGGATCCAGTGTCCAGCAGTCGGGCATTGAGGAATATACTTTTTGGTGTGTGAAATTGAGAGTGATACAGACAAGAGGCAGGGAAATACTGGGTAGAAGAGGGTGGTCCCGGCAAGGGACACACTCTTAAGCCTGAACCTGCAGCCCAAAGTGAGAACATGCATTCCTGTTTTCTCACCGGAATGTTGCCTTTTCCAAAACCACCCTGGCTCTCCCCTCCCCACATCCTGTACCCATAATAACCCCAGGCCCCAGAAGCAGAGCGACAGAGAAGGAGAAAAAAGCAGCAGCAGCCAGGTGTTGGAGAGAAACAGCTTGACTTCAGAGGGAGGGCTTGATGGCAGGACTTCAGAGAAGAGTTCGGCTGAGGACAGCCAAACTCCAGGTGAAGACCACCTTCCCACTCCATCCCCTTTCCAGCTCCCCATTACCACTGACAGCCACTTCCACTGCTCAATAAAATCTTCCACATTTACCACCCTTCAAATCATTCACATAACCTGATTCTTCCTGGATGCTGGACAAGAACTCAGGTACCAAGACGGTAGGTGCAAAAGGCTGTTACCCTGACCCTTCACTGAACCATTAAACACTTAAGCTGTCCATGGACAGCAAAGCTAAAAGATCACACTGTAACACACTCCCTCTGAGACTCCAGGGATCACAGGGGTACCAGATGCTGCCATGGGGCCACATAGAGTTCTACTACTGCCAGCAGCCAGAAGCACTCATCTTGGCCCCTGCACCCACTCACCTGTGTGCTCCCTGTCCCAAGAGGGGTTGAGAGCTGCAGGCTGAGTAAACAGGCAAACATCTTTGCAAGTCCTACAAAGGGGTCGAGGGAACTATCGCATTTCAAGAAGACATACATCCTCATTCACAAAATTGTGTTGAGTACCTGCAACGTACCAAGTACAACAGTAGGTGCTGGGGAAGAAAGTGAAACAAAGGAAAAGAATAAATACAGTGTCTCCCCTTTGGGAGCACTTCACTGAAAGTGTGAAGTTTGGTGGGGAATACGGCTGCGGCAGTGGGGTTTATCAGTTCTGGTCCCTTCCAGACTAAAATTCATACCTTCTCATCTCTCATGAAACTACCAGCAACTTTCATTTCCCAAAAAGGATATAACACACAGAGGAGAATACTGGCAATACAGGTAGGGACAGACTGAAATGTAATTTAATCATTCAGGTGACTGTAAGAACAGGACACACAGAATTCCCAAAAGAAGAAACCCACTTTGGAATCAACTATTTATTTCACATTTTATGGAACAGCTACTGTAGATCTGATGCTGTTCTGGGTACTGAGAGTAGAGTAGGAAGAAAAGGAGACACAGGGTTTGCTCTTGTGAAGCTTATATTCCAATGTCAGGAGAAAACATATTGCCAAGAAATCATGTGTGTATGCACAGACTAGATGGGGACACTAACTATGGAGGGAGATGAAGCAAGGTAAAGGAGAGAGAGGGAGGATGGGGAGATTTCACATAGGATGGCCCTAGAAGGCCTCTCTAAGAAGGTGAAGTGTGAGCAGAGACTTGAAGGATGCAAGGGATCACCCACAGCACTATCTGATGTAAGAGTTTCTAGGTAGAAGGAGCAGCCAATGCAAAGGCCCTGAGGCAGGAGCTGCCAATCCACCAACATGGTTAATCCAACACCTCTGCATTCTGCCTGCTCCCTCATCTTGAACAATAGAAACTGCCCTTAGGGTTATTTTGCACATAAAATTATTGTGAAACAAATATTTCCCCACTGAATTACATTAACATTTCAGAGATGCTCAGCCTTCTTTTTGTTTAGTTTTCAAGTGTCAGTGACTTCCAAGTAAAGGGCAAGGTCACTTCTCCCACCTCCCCTGTGTCCTCAGAATGTCTGATAGGTGGCTACTTATGTATGAAGTATCAGGGTATACTTAGGGAAGCCTACTTTTGAAAGAAGCCAGAGAATGAACTCTTTTGTGTAAGAAAAAAAATTATCTATTCATAAAGTGAGTCATCACCCCCTGATTCATCCCCAGTGAGGGTTGGGAGCTTAGGAATGGCTTTTGAAAGTAGAACCTGGAAGGTCCAGCTCTGTTTGTGGGGGTGAGAAATTCATAAAGGTCTCTGTCCTCCTGGTACTTAGGCAGGTAGGTGAGAGACCTTCCAGGTCCAGTGGGCTTGAGCTCATTTAACCAGATCTTGGTGTGGGGATGGCAACTTGAGGCCGCTACCATTCCTTCTGAGCCATTGTGTTTAGGGAAAATTCTTAGAGATACTTTGTAGTGCATTGTGGTAAAGAATTTGGATTCAGGGATCAAACTCACTTGGTTTCTTTTTTTTAAAAAAGCCCGTACTTCACAGGGCTTTTTAAATTGTAGCATAACATATATACAGAAAATTGCACATAATCCAATTGCACATTGTGCAACTCAATGAGGCCTCACACATAGAACACATGCACTTTATTGGTGGAGTCTTTTTTTTTTTTAGAGAGCTAAATGAAATAATGCATGTTAAGTATTCAGCACAGTGCTTGGCATAGAGGAAAGCTCAATAAACAATTACTATGCAAATGCAAGGCCTTGTTGTCTGTGCGAAGTTTGGGGTATGAGACCCTACAGGTTCCCCTGGGGGCTCATCTGTTCTTTACTGCCCACTTCCTGTTGGGTTTCAGAATGAATGAAAAGGAGGAAAAGAAGGCACTCAGTAATATTTACTTGCCTGAATGAGACCAAATGCTTTTTAAAGGCTTCTGCAAAGTAGCTATCTGTTCTTGAAGCTGCAAAGCCCTGCCTGTAATCAGTTACATCCAAGGACTTGTGGGCAGAACAGTCCATTCTTACTGATGCAATAGATTTAAAATATGGTCATGAACAGGACTTGGTGGTTGGCTAGGTGGGGTAACGCATACCCAGCCTCCTCCCTCCAGGTGAATCAGGCAATGCTGAATACCAAGCAGCCTCACGAGCATCCCAGGTGCCCAAGACCTGGGGGCCCAGAACGATCAGCACCGCATATGGGGGCTTGTGGAGAACCTCCCTGCTCCTCTTGGGAGCTGAAAGTGGGTAAGGCTGCTTTGGTTGCCTCATACCAAGTGGCTAAGTGAAGGACTGAAGCAGAACTGTCACACTCCTCTAGTCTATAATAAACCCAGCCTGTAAATATTTAGTGCCTCAGTGCTGTGACACTGTAATAATCTCTCATTTTCCCCCCTCTGAAGGGCAGCTCCTGCACAGGCTGGCTGCTGCATGGTCAGAAGAGAGAGAGGGGTGTTGAGGAAGGTGGGGAGGGCTAGATATATTTCTTTCTCTTGCCTAAAGAGAAGAGAACAAGACTTCGATTCAAACATTTACCTCTCTTCTGCTAAGCACAGGCATACAGAGATTTAAAGATGAATCAACTGCAGGTGGAGCCCTACAAGGGCTCCAGTGTGGGAGGACACGTGCACATATATAAATCACTGATCCAGGCAGACTAGTGATACCTTTAGCATGGCACACATCAGAGTGCTGTGGATGTATGTGGCAGAGACTGATTTCCATAGTGGTGGTGTGGGGGTGGATAGGGAGAGTGTGCTATTGATATGGACAGGAGACAGGGAAATACTGGGTAGAAGAGGGCAGTTCCCTGGCAAAGGCCTGACCCTCAGCCTGAAAACCCGCGGCCCTAACTGGGAATAGGCATTCCTGTTTTTACACCCAAAAGTTGTCTTTTGGCCCACCACACCCCCCTATCCTGTACCCATATAAACCCCAAACCCCAGGTTCCATCAGCAGATGAACAGAAGAGCAGAATAGTGGCAGAACAGCATGGCAGAGAAGTAGAGAAGAGAAGGAGCATCTGAACGTCAAGAGGAGTTCGGCTGCAGTGGTCAGAGGGGACATTGGCCGCTGGATGGCCAAACTCCAGGGGAAGATCATCTTCCCACTCAATCCCCTTCCCAGCTCCCCATCCATTCCACTGAGAGCCACCTCCACCACTCAATAAAACCCCTGCATTCACCATCCTTCAAGTCCACGTGTGACCTGATTTTTCCTGGATGCCAGATGAGAACCTGGGTACGAAGAGGGCTCTGAGCTTGTTAACACTTAAGTCGTCTGTAGATGACAGAGCTAAAAAAGCACAGTGTAACATGCACCCACTTGGGCTTTGGGATTCACAGGCACCACCCATAGATGCTACCATGGGGCTGGAGCCCAAAAGTGCTTGCCCCAGCTCCTGCACCTGCCCGTCTGCTTGTTCCTCATCCTGTCAGGGGTTTGAGCATGCATGGCAGCCAAACAGACGAGCCACACCCCTGTCATACGTCCTGCAGGGTGGGTCAGGGAACTCTCCCATTTCACTGCGAAATCTTGGGAGGTTTCCATGGTGAAAGAACATTCCTGGAAGAGTGCTTAGGTTGTAGGCAGGCTTACCAAAGGATATTCCAGGATGTTCTAGAAGTTGAAATCTCTTTTATTTTTTCAACAAATATTTGGGTGCCCACTATCTGCCAGTGCTGAGTACTAGATGATTAAGTGTCAGAGGAAGGGGCAGTAGAACCAGGCTAGAAAGGTAAGGCTTGCCCATTTTATGAGGACTTAAGAAAGCAAGTGTCTTTAAACAAAGTGGGATGGGTGGGGCAAAGATGCACCAGGAGAGGATGACTAAATGGATAAGACCCTTTCCTCCAAGGGACCTCAGCCTGATCCTTTGAAAAAAATTTCCTAAATAAGGGAAGAAAGAAGATACACAGACACAGTGTCATTTCAGGAGGAGTCATTATATTTCTGTGCTAAGTCAGCTTTGCAGAAGGTTAATAACACAAATGAAACTGGGGCTGCAGTAGCTCTCAGAGGAGGCACAGAAAGTCTTTCATCAATCCTTTGGACTATAGGAACTACGGGGGCTTGGTCCTGCTACAGAAAGATAAAGTGCCTTACACCTAAGGTTGGCAGAAGGAGCTGGACAAGGCTCTTCTGGTGAACTAAGCAGTATCTGAATACGTAGAGAGAGAGAAAGAAAACAATGATGCAGTGCTCTTCTGTTGACTGATGACATCTGTTGACTGATGTCCTTAGGTGGTGGGGCTGGGGGCTGGGGAGTGGGAGTTGCGGGTGGTCTATTAAAGCAGATAGGTTTCATTAATCACTGCTGGCTACACCAACATAGGGCTGTTTGGAGCAGATTTCCCACTTTTTTTTTTTTTTTTTTTTTTTAACAGGAATAAAACAGTAATACCACAGAACACAGTAGAAGGCATACTTGCTGATGCTTTGGGGGAATGTGGGGGAAATATAATTAACCAGAAATCTTCTCCACAAAGGTAGTAGGGAAACAAACCACCTTATTGTTACCAGTTTTCTTTTAAGTTTATCCTTCACAGAAAGGAATCTTATCCCCTTATACAGCCAAGCTGTATAATACACCCCAGTACATACATGTTCTCAAGATTGACAATCACTAGTCCTCCAGTTAGAGGACTTGACAACACCTTTTGTCACAGAGTTTGTTTGTCCTAACTTTATTTTGGTAATTGGGGATACCACCTGTGTTGGCTTTATTTGGAGAAAAACAAACTTCCTATATCTTTATGACAAGGTAGTTTTGCAAATTGGAGCAAGCAGCCCACCAAGTTAGGCTCTTACCTTCCCACAGGAACTGGGAGATAGGGACACTATCTTCCGTGATGTTTGCATTTCAAAAAGATGACTCCCAGGTCCTTGAGGAAACATTCCTGAGTTGAGAAATTTATTTAACCATTGAAATTTATATACATTTGAAAAGAATAGAAAAAGAAATTCTGAAAAGAAAGAGGTGAGATATTTTCTCTTGTTTTCAACAGGGAGAGTTAAGCCTCTTATTTTTAATTTGTATTTGCCCTTACAATCATCTACCTGTGCTACTATAAAAATCATATTACAGTCTCCTCTAATTATTTGTACCTTTCTCTGGGCAACTTGCAGTTGCCTGAAAATTCAGCAAGTCTATAGTAAAATGCAAACAATGCAATTACCAGAATCACAGTATGATGAATTTTAAAATTCAGTATAATATTTGCCTTGGAGGAATAACCTTTAAATGTAACAGGCATTCACTTTTGTTTACTTATCTGTACTGGAATTGGAGAGAACTTGCATCCCAGTGTGAACCTAGTGACATTAAAGCTGTCTTTTGCAGTTTCTGTTTGTCTATTCATTAGATGCCTTTCTGTATCATCCTTCCAATCAAACCAGTTAATTTTTCTTGATGTCAAATTTAGAGCTTGAGTGTCTGGATGCATATTTATTACTTTCATTATTACTGAGCAGTACCAGTGAAAATGACCCCACTTACACTCTGCTAAAAATGAAATCGTTGGACTTGTAAGTCCAGATCCTGTTCATCCTGGGAGCATAATTTAAAGCTGATTGGTGATATGGGGTTATGGGAACATTTCTGGGAGTGCAGAAGAAAAAAGAAGTGCAACAAATTATACTGTTTGTTTTCTAATAAATATAATTCTCAAAGTAATTGGAATAACCACTGCCATGAACAGGACAGCCAGGCAGACTATAGAAATAGTAATACATTTTCTAGAATACTTCTTTTCAGTTGTGTAGAAAACTTGAGTTTTAGGTCCTTTGTAGAAAGCACAGTCCAGCTGCCCTGTGGTGCTAGCTTCACACAGGAAGCCTGGATTCAGCAGTTTGTCTTTTGCACTGATAGCCTTATGGGTCATCAGCAGCACTCTATAGGGTCCCTCCCCATGGTGACAGCCCACTTTTATGTAGATGAAGTCTCCTAGTCCAGAGGGGTGGCAGATTTCCTCTGTTTTCCAGATATTTCTGACTTTGTCTCAGGGTTTCTGGGGAGAAGAGAGAAGCTTTTTAAAGTACGGAATATGATTATGAAAGGATTCAGTTAAGTCAGACATATATGGCCTCAGACTCACATTCATGGGCTCCCCAAATATAAGTCCAAAGAAGAGATTCCATGTTTGTTGCATGGGTTATTTTATTTTTTTAATTCTAATTTGTAATAAGGCTAATTGATAAGGCTCTAGGTCAATTTAACCTGGTAGATTGCTGAATCTTATCCAAGGAATGTTTGGTTTTGATTTTTGTTTTGTTTTGTTTTGTTTTTGAGTTTATTTTCTCTGCTTGTGCAGAAGACTGGAACTTTCAGAGACCTGTAAACATTTGCATAATTTCTGACAAGAGTAAAAGTAAAATGACTTCCTCTGATTCAACATGCTTCAGTATCCCAAAAGTGAGAATTTTGTGTAAGAGGAGAGCCTTTATCACTGCCTGAGCATCAGCTTTGGAAGAGGGAAAGACCTCAGGCCATCTAGACCTTACACACACCATAAGCAGACAAAAGCACTGTCTGTAGGCATTAACTCTATGAAATCAAATGCCACCAGGTTCCTGGCAAAGCTGGCTGGGGGTAACTTCTTGGGCTTACCTTGGCAGTGGCCTGTAAAGAATTCTGCTGACAAACAGCATATCTCTTTTTCATTCGTTGAATACTTTTCCCTTTTGGGTAGGTGTAGAAAGAGTTTAGTATCTTTAAACTCCCTCTTTTATTCAGGTGATTTGGTTGATGACACAACAATACTAACCAAGCAAATGGGTACTGTGGCATAGGAATTAGTTTGCTAGGTAGTTTCCATAGTTGGTCAAATTTCATTTAGCCCCTTTTATAATCCTTTTGTCTACTTTCATTTACAAAGGATCGTTTTAAAAATGAACAAATGTTTCTCACTGTGTTAAAAGTGAAGCTTTTTAAGTTTAGCGATTGCTATGTTTTAACAGCAGCTTTGAAGCTCTGCTAGCAAAATGAACTACCGATATCTGAGCTGGCAGCTGTAAAACTCCGAATAAATCAGCTACCAATTGGATAGGAGGTTGTTTTAGTTCTATTCCCTCTATTTAAAAAATTTTTTGCTCTGTTGCATGACAGACACCAAACATGTAGTTATTATCAGTGTGACTATACACATACACACACACACACACACACACACACACACACACACACACACACACATATATATATATACTTTAAGTCTGGTTAAAATAAAAACTTTAGGCAAATTAAATTGATTAATTAATTAACAGAGTTTAATTGAGCAAAGGATGATTTAGGAGTCAGACAGCCCCCAGAACCACGATAGGTACAGAGCGACTCTGGCACTGCCATGTGGTCAGAGAGGATTTCTAAACAGAAAAAGGAAAGTGAACAGAAAACATAAGTGAGGTACAGAAATAGCCAGGTTAGTTACAGCTCGGTGTTTGCCTCATTTGAACATGGTGTGAACAGCTGACTGCCTGTGATTGACTGAAACTCGGCTGCTATAATTGGCTAAGATTTGGCTGTTTGTTACAAGAGTAGGTTATAGTCTGTTTACACAGCCAGTTAGATTACAGTTTACTATGTATGAAGAAACTTTTAGACCAAATTTAAATATGTAAGGAGGTAGCTTTAGGTCAAACTTAATTTAACAAATTGTCTCTTTAGGCTATTTATGTCACTCTGTTGCTATCATAAATGTTCTTATTTGGACTCAAATCCCACTGGGAAATAGCAGAATGGTGGATTTTGTAAGGTGGGAACAAGGACTTCAGGTTACTTTTTTGTAAGGGTTACACTAGAAAGGGCTCTCTCTTTCTCTCTCTCTTTCTTTTTGATAAGGAGTTTCACTCTGTCACCCAGGCTGGAGTGCAGTGATGCAATCTCGACTCGCTGCAACCTCCACTCTCCTGCGTTCAAGAGATTCTCCCATCTCAGCTTCCCGAGCAACTGGGATTAACCACGCCCAGCTAATTTTTGTACTTTTAGTAGAGATGGGGTTTTGCCCTGTTGATTATGCTGGTCTGGAACTCCTGGGCTCAAGCAAAAAGTGCTGGGATTATAGGCGTGAGCCGCCGCACTGGGCCGGAAGGGGCTTTCTCATGCTGGAGTCTCCTGTTTTCAGGAGAGAGAGAGAGAAAAACAAAAACAAACAAACAAAAAAAAAAAAAAAAAAAAAAAAAAAACAAAAAAACCCACAAAAACAACCATAGTCTGTTTTTGGGATCTATCTGCTTCCATACAGTTTCAGTTTGGTTATGTCACATTTAGCATGAGTGACTCCATGGACCAAAGATTCTACTGCTGCAGTGTAGGTGGCAGGGCAGTCTTTTTCTGATGTTTTTAGAAGCCTCAGTCTCCAGGTTCTAGATCATAAAGGGTTTCATTGTCTTCAGTTAGTGCATCATGAAAAGCTTCCTTTACCTGGAAAAAAAAATGCACTTTGGCATAATGCATTAAAGATTTGCAGCATACAGTCATTTCAGAGTTTAGAAGCAGAGGATACATGAGGCCCTATTATTAGGGGCACAAACCTTCCAGTGACTATTTCATAAGGGGTCAACTTATATTTTCCATTGAAAGTGGATCTAATTGTAATCAATCTGCAGTACCATTGACCAAGGCAATCCAGTCGATTCAGTTAGCTTTGTCTAATGCTGTTGTATCTATAAACTTTATTTAACTGTTTTACAACTTGTCCAGTGAAACAAATACCTCTATCATTGAAGATTTCTCCAGAATGCCCCATGAGGAAACACATTTCCTAATAACCTCTTAGCCACGGTTATACCATCAGCCTTCTTGCATGAAAAAGCTTCTAAACATCTAGAAAACATGCACTGAAAATGGCAGAGAAATAAAATCCCTCTATAAATGTCCAAATGGCACATCAGGTAGCAAAAACCTGAAGTTTCTATTGTCTTCCATATATATAAATTGCAGAGCTTTTAATAGTGGAGGCTTTAAGGATGCAGGAGGGACCATGTGGTTATCCAGGTTCTCCATGAGTCCACATTTAACAACTAATTTATATCCTCTTAAACACCAGTTTTGTTTCTCCAATACAGATGCATAGCACTGTTTATTAGATGAGTTATCAGAGGTAATTTGGCTTGGACCGTGGAGTTTACTGAAACTGCAGATCTTAACAATTTCATTACCGGCTTATCTAGCATGAAAATCTGGCAAAGTATTTCCTTGGTATTCAATTAATTCTTGTCTTGCTTGGATTAGCAGTTTTATAAACCAGTCAGTCTCTTCATTAGAATTCTGGGAATTCTTACCCAGTGTAAATGATATCAGGGTCCTTTCTATCCTTTCCATGAACCTTTTAGGAGACACAATACTTTAGCAATTTATTTGCTTCTGAAAAGCTTTCAGAAAATGCATCAGGGCCTGGCACGGTGCCTCACACCTCTAATCCCAGGACTTTGGGAGGCTGAGGTGGGTGGATCTCTTGAACCCAGGAGTTCAAGAGCAGCCTGGGCAACATAGTGAGACCTCGTCTCTGAAAAAAAAAAAAAAAAAAAAAAGGAAGAAAGAAGAAAGAAAATGCATCAGAATTAAGCAGTTAACTGTGGAAACAACTTAAAATAGTCATGGTTAAAGACAAAATTGACAAATAAATTTGGTTATTTCTGTTGCATTATAACCATAATTATAACCAATAACATAACAAGGCATATCAGAATTTTAGGAATCTCTTATAATTTTGAAACATATATTAAAAACATATCCATAAAAATATAACTTGAAGAAGGTTAAACATTGTTTCTTGTTTGACAATGTCTCTCATGTAATTTAACATATCAGCTAAGCCTGTTCATTATTCCCGTTTTGGATGCTGCAGGGACCCACTGTGACATCCCAAAGTTAGTGTGAAGCCAAAGTGACTAAATTTTGAATCTGAAATTTGAATTTGGAAAGCCTGTCAAATACACCAAAAGTTTAAAACAGTTAATCAAAGTAGTATCACATGTCACCATCAAATAATAGTCATTCATTTAGTCAAAGTGATAATTAAAAGATTTTCTAAAAGCAAAAACCTTTACTCTTTGATAGTGAAGAGGCTCAGTTTTCCAAATAATGCAAAGGCCTAATAAAGACAGCCTAAGACAGAATCTTTCTCTCTTCTCTTCCCCTTTTCTTTTTTGCATTTTCCTCAAAAGGTGAACAAAAATATTTTACTGAATCTGATTCATACTACATAAAATTCTTCTTTAAGAGAAACCAAATTTTACTATTGTATTAGTGTATTATCAACATGAAAGCTAATTTGACTAAAACCTTACAAACAAATTCATCCAATCTCGGGCAGCTTTTGGACACACAAGATAAGATTTTCATAAACCTTTTTTAGCCTCTCACAAAATTTTTCTATTTTTTCTTTCCCCAAATTTTTATACCCATGTAATTTTATCTATATACTTTATTCCTTCAATTTGCAACAAACTTGAAATAGCTTCTAAACTAGACAAAATTTTTTTTCAACATACCCACATCTTCATGCCTTTACAACTTTCCTCACCAAAAATATATCTTCCATTTTAAAAAAATACATTCTGTATACAAAATTGTTTCTTTTATATCTGGTAGTTTTATTTACATATATTAACTTTAATTTTAACTCTTAATAGCCCTAATTTCTAGCGAAAACCTAGGAAGTAATTTTAAACTGTTTTATATCAGTATTTGTAGATGAAAATCATTTCCTAATGTTTTAAGAAAGATGTTTCTTCAGTTTTTCTTGTTTATTAACAGATCTAATTATATTTAGCTTCTCTATACTATGTAAAAGTAAGATGCCAAGATATATAAACTTAAACTTAGGTTAAATAATTAATGTTTCAGTATTTTAACTTACTTAGAAATAACTCAAACATGTTATGACTATCTATTAGTTAATTTAATAGATTAAAGATTTTAAATTACTGAAAAGAATTTTCAAACTATGACATAGGTACCCTCCCTAATATCTTCCCTAATCATCCTGGGCCCTAAGTACCCATATGGCACCCAAGGCAGTTCTGTAGTGAAGGGCTCATCTGGGTCTTGAATTTACATATCAGGTATAGAGGTCAGAACAGAGGACAACTGTGAAGATGATACCTGGAGGATCAAACCCCTCCTGGCATGGCCAGCTGGCAACACTGGTTCAGGGAGAATGTGCCATTGGAGGTTGGCTTTGCTTTGCAGAGAGTGGTCCAGGCACTGAGGACATATTCCCAGGCCTCACCATGGTCACCTTGTTACCAGCAGTGAATCCATGTGGGTCTGCATCAGCCTCAATTCTTGCCTCCTCAGAAGAAAGAATTTGACTCAAGGGCATAAGGCAGAAGGAGAGAGAGAGGCAAGTTTTAAAGCAGGAGTGAAGTTTGTTAAAAAAAACTTTACAGCAGGAACAAAAGGAAATAAAATACATTTGGAAATACTTGACCCTCTATATTTGGAAAAGGGCCAAGCAGATGACTTGAGAGATCAGGTGCATGATTCGACCTCTGACTTGGAGTTTTATATGTTGGCATACTTCTGGGGCCTTGCATCCCTTCTTCTGTTATTCTTCCTTTGGGTTGGCTGTTCGCATGAGCCGTGGCCTGCTAGCACTTGGGAGAGGAGCATGTGCAGTGTGTTTACTGGAGATGTATGCATGCTCACCTGAGGCACTCTTCCCTTATCAAATGTCCCTAGAAGGTCATATACCAGTTAAATTCTGCCATTTTGCCTCTTAATGCACACCCAACTCCTGAGATCTTATCGGGAAGCTGCTGATCAGCAGTTTCAGGTTTTTCTATCTATGAACTGCCTTTCCTTGGCACTGGCTGCAACCAATTAGTGTTTTAGAGAGACAGTTAACAACCACCTGACCATCACTTGATAATCACCTGACATTCCTGGTTGGGGGAGGGAGGGCTCTCCTGCTCTGCTCATATCTTACTAGTTACCTATTGTAACAACCTGTCCAGATCCCAGAATCCAGAGGCTCAAAATAAAAAAACAAGCTCACAGTAAGACATGTACAAGGCTTCAATGTAGCCCAGAATCTGTGCCTTACAGCTTTAACTAACAGACAAATTAGGCAAATGTCAAAGATATCATTTCATAACTTTAAAACATGTCACGGAGACAATGTAAATCTGTCTGACCAGTAGATCCAGGCAAAAATGTCTGAATTATATTTAACTGACAATTCTGAAGCCATTTCTATCTTATTTTACCAATACTTTTAAAATTAGTTTTCTAAATCAAATATTGTTACATACACATAACACATACAGACATACAGACACACATGACAGAAGCAAATTTTATAGCTTTCATAAAGATTCTCATTTGCCAGCTCTCAAACAGTTTTTCTATTTTCCCCATTGTGACAATCAATCTTCCAATTATCCGTTCCATTGTTCTAAGCAATTGTTAGCTAGGCAACCCTAGATTTGCATTTCTAATGGGATGACTCTTAAGTAAAATAAGGTAGGAAATTTCTATCTTAAAAATCAGAGAACTGAGACTTCTGACCTAAATATTGTACCATAATTTGCCCAAACCAAGGAATCAGGATGTAGGTAAAGGCCTAGTTAAGACAGGATGGGAAGAAAAACACCTTAAACAAAGGTAAGATTTGTTATATAAATTTAAAACAATGATAGGAGTTTCTAGTGACTCAGTCCTCCCTCTTTTCCAAGTGCACAGAGGCAGACACCCTTACAAATGAAGATTTCCTTTATAGATGTAAATTTTATTTACAAAAGCATTTCAAAGCAGCCAGCTAAATGTCAGAAAGGTGTATTTTTGAGAATGATTTAGTTCAATAGGCAGGGTTTTTTTTTTTTTTTAACTTAGCTACTGTTTCTTCGCTAAAATTACCAAGTTCAGGGTGGAGTACATTGAGAAATAGGGCAAAGAAAGCATTCTGTATGTCTGGACTCAGCACAAATAGCTCTGAAAAAGAAGCAAACCTACTTTACCTGAGGCCCTATATTTTAAAAACCCTTTATCCAGGATAGCTTTCTTTATACTTTTGGGGGTGGAATAGTTATTAAGCCAAAATGGTGGCAGATTTAATTTTTCTTATCAATTAGTTGCCTAAGGTTTTTATTTGCCTTTTATAAAGAGTCTTTTAAAAGAGGTAATAAAAATATTGAAACCCTTTTAGAAGCTTCTGCACATAAATAGGCATCCCCGGGTTAGCCTAATTTGGGAGCTTTCATTTTTAAATGCACTTTTTAAAGCGCAATGTTTTTCATTTGGAACATTCCACTGTAATTTTAAAATATCTTTAGTAACAGTTTCACCATTTTTGTAAGCATTCGCTGTTTCTAGGGCCTAATACTTATACATGTAAATGTAGGCATAGCCAGAAGGGGGAGTATTCAGTTCTTCAGAAATTAAGAATCCCATTTTTACCTTGACCATTTAGATCCCCTTGATCAACTTAGCCAGTGAATTTTCTCCTACCTAACAGTGCAAGAAAAACAACAACAACAATTAAGGGGATAGGACACAAAAAATCTGAAAAATTTCTGAAAGCCGAAAATTAGACCCCCTGCAGAATTGCAATTTACTGTTAGTTCCTGTCTGACACAGTCAGACAGCCAAACAACTAACTGGATGCAAGCAGTTAATTATCAGATCCAATCTGATCCTAGACCCAGTCAGTTTTTGTTGTAAACTCCAGAAGACAGTTCGGAAAAAAATGTGCTCTAACAAGTTCAGGTAGCTCAAAACAGAAATCCATGTAGCTATAGAATCCAAGAGAGCTTACCCATGATTCCCAGTTGCTGTGAGAAAACAATGAACACAATGGGGTCAGCAGGTACCTTGCTTGGTTACTTGATGCTCCTGGGGGTCACTGGAAGCTCTATTTCAGATGCTACTTCTGACACCATGTATTAAAAGGAAACCTTTGGACAAATGAACAGAGCTTAATTGATCAAAGGACAATTTGTGAATCAGGCAGTCCCCAGAACCAGAGTATGTTCAGAGAGACGCTGGTGCTGCCGTGTGGCTGGAGAGGATTTATGGACAGAAAAAGGAAAGTGATGTACACAAAATGGAAGTGAGGTGCAGAAGCAGCCAAACTGGTTACAAATGCTAGGCTTTATGGGCTTGTAAGATTGCTGTCACAGCATGTGGGACATGCAGATAAGTCATGTGACCCAAGATAAGACTTTGGGCTTTTTCAGTAAGAATGCTAGCTACCTCTTCCTCTTGTGGACACCCAGGCATTCTCAGTGCAGTGCTTTCTAGAACTGATAAATAAACTATTGGCCTATAGTTTAATCCCAACTTTTTAGCTAATATTTCATTAGCAGCACCTTTATTTTCATAACAAAACAAGTGGAAAGGTTTTCAAAATTGAGATTCCTCAAGACTAGGGGAGAAGTTATAGCTAATTTCAGTTGTTCAAAAGCCTCCTCAGATTCTAAAGACCAGGGAGAGTTATCATGCAATTGCTCATCAAAGGTTTTGCACACTCAGCAGAAGTTGGGATTCATTGTTTTCAATGCCCTACTAATCCCTAAAATTGTCTCAATTGTTTTTCTATAGAAAGTTTTTGATATGCAAAATCGATTGACTCCTAGACCGTAACACTTTACAGTTTTCAGCTGACAGTAGATGCTTTAATCTATTTTGTGTTGCTGCTTAGTTTCTGAGGCTACCAGTCAATCATCTACACATTGATTAATTGTAGATTCCTCTGGTGGAACAAATTTCTCTAAGTTTTCCTAAAAATAACTAGAGAAAATAGTACGGGGGCATTATTTGTAGGAATTATTTGCCACAGATATTGGGCTTTTTCTAAGTAAAAGCAAAAAACATTTAGACTTGCCCACTAGAGGAACAGAAGAAAAAGCAAAACATAGACTAATCACAGAAAAAAATATGTGTAGATGACAGTACCAAAGTTGGAATAGTTACAGGGTTAGGGGCCACAGGAGTTAATGGAACAATAAGTTCATTTATGTCTCCAAGATCTCATGCAAACCTGTATATCTCTATGAAACTTACCTTCCTTCTTTACTAGAAGTGTGGTAGTATAACAGGGTGAATGTCCTTTTTAAGTTATTCCCTTGCTGGCCAGGCTCAGTGGCTCACGCCTGTAATCCTAGCACTTTGGGAAGCCAAGGCAGGCAGATCACCTGAGGTCAGGAGTTTGAGACCAGTCTGGCCAATATGGTGAAATCCTGTCTCTACTAAAAATACAAAAATTAGTCAGGCACAGTGGCACGTACCTGTAGTCCCAGGTACTCAGGAGGTTAAGGCACAAGTATTGCTTGAACCCGGGAGGCGGAGGTTGCAGTGAGCTGAGATCACGCCACTGCACTCCAGTCTGGGCAACAGAGCAAGACTCTGTCTCTAAAAATAATAATAATAATAATAATAATAATAATACATACATACATACATACATAAGATAATTATCTTGTTTTCCTTCTTTTTAAATAGAGACAGGGTCTCCCTATGTTGCCCAGCCTAGTCTCGAACTTCTAGGCTCAAGTGATCCTCCTGCCTCAGCCTCTCAAAATGCTGGGATTATAGGTGTAAGCCACCATGCCTGGTCCCTTTTCTTCTATAAGGCACATAGTAACCATTTCAGGTGCTCTTTTGTTCAAGGAGCTTCACCAATAGGCCATCTGGAGTACAAAATATAGTAGCCTTTAATTTGCAGAGTAGGTCTCTCCCCAATAGGTTTATAGGAGATACAGGAGAAAGTCAGAATGAAGGTACCTTAGTAAGAGCGCCTGTCTGTTTGGGAATCCAAGAGAAAAAGGAATAAATGGAGGCTGATCCAAAATACCAACATCTTGTACTCATCAGTTACCAGATGGAAAGCAGGAATTTTCTGAGGAAACTGCAGAATAAGTAGCACCAATATCTACCAGAAAAGCCAAGGATGGAAGTCCTTGACATAGATGGTTTACCACTTCCCACCTCTGAGATTCCCCCAATCTGTCAATTTTGAGCCATTTGCCAACTATTTCCTAGCTGAGGGTTTCATCTTTCTCAGCTTTCCTGACTCTCTTGACTCTGCAATTTTGGTATCCTCCCGAGTCTCTTTCTATAGTCCTTCCAGTGCCCTGGTATTTTGCAATAACAACATTCTGTTTTCTCCTCTTCCTTTGCTATCTTTATACTTTGCCCGGTATAGGGATTATCCTCCTTAGTAACTAATTCTCACTGAGCAGCCAACAGCAGTCTTTAATCTCTGTTGTTCTTTGTCTTATCCCTAAACTGAGTAGTGGCTGCTGCTAGGATTTGAACAATAGTCTGTCTTTGCTATCCTAACACCTTTTCCTTAATTTGGGCTTGGCTAGTCAGCAAGAGAGCAGAGACAAAGTTTGCCAAGATTAGGGAGTGATTTTATCTCTTCCTGGGTCCATGCTAGTAAATTCTGAGAAAGCCTCCACAAACTGCTGCTGGAAATCAATGGAGGACTCATTCTTATTCCAGGTACACCATTGCGACTTCTCCCAACTTACCTTTAGTGGAAAGGCTTCAAGTACTGCTGCTAGCAGTCGCTCTGGATGGATCTCCAACGTGCTCAGTTCTGTAGTTGTAGGGAGTGGTAATCAATTTCTTCTGGTCACAGTGCCACCTTAGGTGGTGGATCATCTCCAGGTCCTCAAACAAGCAAAATGGGCTGGTTGCAGGATTCCCCACAAGAGTCAAGTCAGTGCACATCCCTATGTGCAGGGCTGTAAACGAAACACAAGCTGTGGAGCATTTCTGCAAACTTTTGTGTATCTTCCCGGGGTACAGGAAAAATCCTTTAGATGGATGATATCGGCAGGAGAGAAGAGCACATAGGTGCTAAATGTTTCCTTTGCATCCAAGGGACCCGGGGGGCTTCTCAGTGGCATCAGATTTGCTGGTAATCTGAGTAAAAAGGGTTGGTTTTCTTTGCATTAAAATAGGAAAAAGGTAGGATTATATGGCATCTTGGTTTGTTTTTCCATACTGGTATATTTATGAACCTAATATCTTTTTGTTTGTCTTTTTCCAAGTAACTCTCCATCCTGCTGCCTTCATACAGGGACATAGTCTTTTATCTGAGTTCTCAATTATTCCAGGATCTTGATTATTTAATTTTATCTTTTTCACCTTTCCAGTTAAATGGTGTGTGGATGAGAAGGGGTCCCTGGAGGTGAAATCTGGTCTAAGGCAAGAAGTGGACTTGGGGATAGGCCAGGGGGCAGTCAATTCTATATCCTCAAACAGGGCGGTAACTCATTTGCAGCTGGAAAAGTGGCATCCTTTTTTCTCTTCTCATGGAACCCACTAAGGAGAGAAACCACTTGTCTAAAAGCTCATCACACATCCCTTTCCAGGAGTCAGTCTGAGACAAGGAGGGATAAAGTGAGGCAGCAGGAACAGAGGGAACAAGAATAATCAATGGAGGAGGTTTCTGTGAAAGAGAAAGTGCTCTTAATTCTTGTATTTCCTGTTCTATTTTTTTGTTTCAGTCTTTCTCTCTGGTTATCTAAATCACTTTTGAGTTTCCTCTTAGAATAATATTCATCCCACAAATACCAGTAACTCATTTGCTTGACATAAGGACCTTCTGAGAACTTCCGCAAATGCAGTAATTTATCCAAATCAAAGGGAGCCATCCCTAGGCCACTGCAGGACTAGAATCTGATGTGTATATCCATTCCAAATGTGAGAGAGAGATGTAAGCCATTCAAGAGAGTCCAACAGGCAACATTCCTGGCATCCCATATTTTTCTACCATGAACCTAATGGTGATCTTGATGAGATCTTAGAGCCTGTACTTCCCATGTTTATTCAATAGCAAAAGCTTGAATTTGGTATCATCCAGTTACTATTCCAAACAAGTAGAGAGGGAGAAGGAGACTTTTTAAAAATCAGGGTCTCTTACCTGACTGTGTGGACACAGACCTTCAGTTGTCCACTTTATTCAGAAACTGCCAGCCATCTTACCTTCATTCACAAAAATTATTGAGAAAATTAAGAAACCAAGATCTTGTCCCAACCCAGAAATTCCCTCCACAAAGGTAGTAGAGAAACAAAACACTTTTTTTAATTTAATTTTTTAAATAATTTTTTTTTTTGAGACAGTTTCTCTCTTGTTGCCCAGGCTAGAGTGCAATGGTGTGATCTTGGCTTACCACAACCTTTACCCAGGTTCAAGTGATTCTCCTGCCTCAGCCTCCTGAGTAGCTGAGATTACAGGCATGCACCACCATTCCCAGCTAATTTTGTATTTTTAGTAGGGATGGGATTTCTCCATGTTGGTCAGGCTGGTCTCAAACTCCCAACCTCAGGTGATCCGCCTGCCTTGGCCTCCCAAAGTGCTGGGATTACAGGCGTGAGCCACTGTCCCCAGTCTAAATAATTTTTATACAAAAAATAGAGACAGGGTCTTGCTATGTTGCCCTGGCTGATCTCAAACTCCTGGACTCAAATACTCCTCCTGCCTCAGCCTCCCTAAGTGTTGGAATTATAGGCATGAACCACTGCACCTGGCCATAAAACATTTTTATTTTTATTATTGAATAACTATTTCTTTTTATTAGTGAATAGCCATTAAACCAGAATGTGATGTGTATCACATGCAATTGCTAAGAGATTGCAAAGGCAGAAAGGAAACTCCCCGCTTAAACAGCCAAGCAGATACAAACCAGTACATTCATGCTCCCAAGATAAACAATCACTAGTCCTTAAGAAAGAGACAACACCTTTTGTCACACAGAGTTTGTCCTAACTTTATCTTGGTAATTGGGGAGACCACCTGTGTTAGCTTTATTTGGAGGAAAAACAAACTTTCCATATCTTTATGACAGAAGGTAGTTTTGCAAATTGGGGCAAGGCGCCCACTGAAGTTAGGCTGTAACCCTCCCACAGGAACTGGGAGATGGGGACACTATCTTCCGTGATGGTTGCATTTCAAAAAGATGACTCCCAGGCCCTTGAGGAAACATTCCTGAATTGAGAAACTTATTTAGTCATAGGGAAGATTTATATACGTTTGAAAAGGAAGGATAGAAAAATTCTGAAAAAAGAGTTGAGGATTGCAGGGCAGGGTTGATGGCGGTGTGTCTTTTATTTTTATTTTCAAGAAGGAGAATTAGGTCTTCTATTATTTTTTAAATTTTTATTTTATTTTGTTTTGTTTATAAAGACAGGGCCTTGCTATGTGCCCAGGCTAGCGACAAACTTCTGGGCTCAAGCACTCCTCTTCTTTCAGCTCCCCAAGTAGGTGGGACTACAGGTGCATGACACCACACCCAGCTTTAGGCCCTTTATTTTTCATTTTTACTTGCTATCACATTAGGGAGAGAAATATTTACCTGTTTTCCTCTACCTCCGAATTAGGATCAGAGTCTCAGATCTGAAAGGTACCCAAAAGAAAAATTCCATCCAGGCCCCTGCCTTCAGGCAGCTGAATGTTGAAATCATTTAGAATCTGTAGTTGTCTGGTCACCTCTGATGATCTCCAAGGATGGAGATGTCGCCCATTTCCATTGGTAGTACCTTTCAGTTTTTTAGCAACCAGCTAGGTTCATAGTTCCTCCTTTTGCCTATCTGAAGTCCTTCCTGCTATAAATTAATGATCAGATAAATAATACCATAAACTAATTAATTTATCATCAGATCTAGATGATGCCTTAGTGTCTTGACAGTGTCACCCTGTGCACACATTGCCCTCCTTGAAGATAACTCTCAGCTGTGCCCCTTGATATCTACTTGGTCAGGGGAAGTAAACTAGTCATATGATTCAATATTTTTAGAAAGCCACTCAAATCATACATCCTTTATACAACCCATTTAGCACTCCAGTAATTCTGCCTTTTAAACTTTTTTTTTTTTTGAGATGAAGTTTCACTCTTGTTGTCCAGGCTGGAGGGCAGTGGTGCAATCTTGGCTCACTGCAATCTCTGCCTCCTGCGTTCAAGCGATTCACCTGCCTCAGCCCCCCAAGTAGCTGGGATTATAGGCACCTGCCACCACGCCTGGCTAACTTTTTTGTATATTTAGTAGATACGGGGTTTCACCATGTTGACCATGCTGGTCTTGAACTTCTGACCTCAGGTGATCCACCCGCCTCGGTCTCCCAAAGTGCTGGGATTACAGGCGTGAGCCACTACGCCAGGTTAAACAATCTTTTCACTATAACACATGCAGCAATGAACATTTTTGAATCTGTTTTCCTCATTTGTTTTAAGAAAGCATAATGCTTACTTCATAGGATTATTATGTTATATATAAATTATTTTCCATGCAGTGTATCTTACCTGCCTAAAGCTCCATGAAGGGATCATGCCCTTCACTATTTGATATCTTCCATAATGCCTGGCAGAATGCCCTTCACTATTTGATATCTTCCATAATGCCTGGCAGAATGACTAACACAGAGAAAAACTAGGCCTAGTGGGGAAGGGAAAGATATATTCCACGGTGACAGATTTCAGCTCAATCTAGGAAAAAGCTGTCTAACAATTAGAACCATTCTGCCATGAGTGTCTCAGGGATTACTGCAATCTCAGTGGCTATCAATAGTTAAGTAGAGACTTTAAGACTGCCCATCATGGTGAAATATGAAGCATGTCTGCAATGAATAGGATGTTTAATTCATAGGTTGTCCCGAAGAGAGTTTGAAACAGGTTTTTTTTTACTCTGAAATGAAAAAAGAAAGCAATTACTTACTGAAATGTACTGAGGGCTGGATTTCTGTTCAAGTTCCTGACCCTTCTTTCCATCTCTCAGCCCCAGAGGAGAGGTGAAACTGATGTCAAGGTTCCTGGGGGATGTTTAGACAATGGAGAAAAAGCATGCACAGTTAAATAAACACTCGAAGTCACTATACTGTCTACCATCACATACCAAGGGGGAGGTGGAGAAAGGGAGGGAGAAAGAGGCATTCCACTTCTGTCATAAAGATTTGTTACAACGCCATCAGATAACTAGAAGGGAGTAGATACTGGAAGATAAGAACACCTCCCAGAGAGTAACACACTGGGAAGACCATTTTTGGCTTCCACTTGTGGCTCCATAGATATGATCAGTATTGGGGTTTTTCTTGACAAACAATCTTATCTCTTGCCTGCATTCTCAGGTCCCTTTCCCTTCTTCTGTCTTGTTGCCTGCATATAGGAAGACTAGTGGAGGTGAGGCTGGTTCAGCTCCTGCCACCTAAGTCGTACTCTCCGGTGAGAGAATGCACTGGACATGTGGTAGGAAAGGGGACATTTCAGAAATCTCAATTTGAGCATTTTCTTAAACTAGCTTTTCACTGAACCTGCGATGATGGCTGATATGTTTTGGCTGTGTCTCCACCCAAATCTCAACTTGAATTGTATCTCTCAGAATTCCCACATGTTATGGGTGGGACCCAGGGGGAGGTAACTGAATTATGGGGGCTGGTCTTTTCTGTCCTATTCTCAAGGTAGTGAATAAGTCTCACGAGATCTGATGGGTTTATCAGCGGTTTCTGCTTTTGCTTCTTTCTCATTTTTCTCTTGCTGCCTCAATGTAAGAAGTGCCTTTTGCCTCCCGCCATGATTCTGAAGCCTCCCCAGCCATGTGGAACTGTAAGTCCAATTAAACCTCTTTTTCTTCCCAGTCTCAGGTGTGTCTTTATCAGCAGCATGAAAAGAGGCTAATACAATGGCCTATGGTAGGTCAGCTCACATAGAAATAGGTGGATGCTATGTTAAAAGAGCATAAGGAATAAAGCCATTTTATAGGCCTGTTTGAAGGGAATAAAAATGTTTTCCTCACAAACATACTTCTTTGACATATTTTGAGATGGTTGTTCAGAGAACTTGCAAAGAGAAGTAGTCCGGCAAAGCTGTCTTGTGAGGGGGAGATTTGCATCTGTATAGAGTCTGCATTGATGCAGCAGGCTTTCTCTGAGGCCCTCCCTTGTCTAGATGTAGGAAAGGTTAACTGAGAGTCCAACACCTTTAAAGGTCTGGAAGAAACATTTACCATCTATTCTGTCTGAGGGCTGCTACCTGTGAGGTTCATCTACAGAGCAAGACCACCTTTGCTAGTCAGGCCTCCTCTTCTTCCCCTCCCATACCCTGTCTTACCACCATAGTCAGATTTACCATTGTCGTCATCTGTTCGTATCACTATAAAGGAATACATGAGACTGAGTAATTTATAAAGAAAAAAAAGTGTATCTGGCTCTCAACTCTGCTGGCTGGAAGAGTGTGTCTGGTGTCTGGTGAAAGCCTCAGGCTGCTTCCATTCATGCTGGAAGATAAAGGAGAGCTGGCACGTGCAGAGATCACATGGCAAGAGAGAAAGCAAGAGAGAGGGTAGGTGCCAGGCTATTTTTAACAACCGGCTCTCATGGAAACTATTAGAGCAAGGATTCACTTATTACCATGAGCTGTTCATGAGGAATCTGTACCCCCATGACAAACACCTCCCATTAGGCCCTAATCCCAAGGTTGGGTATCAAATTTCAACATGAGGGTTTGGGGGACAAACATCCAAATATAGCAACCTCCATAACCTGTTTTGGGCCAGGCTGCAAGCCCCTATTCTTTCTGTAACCTCAGTATGGTATATAAGCTTCTGAACCCTGTTGGGAGGTTGGGGCAATCACTCTGTGGTTTTCTCCTCTGCTTGTTAATGAATTTGTACGCCATTTCTCCTATTCATCTGCCTTCTTGTCAGCTGACTTTCAGTGACCCTTCAGAGGGCAAAGGGGAAGTTTTCCCTTGGCCCCTATAGTTTTGGCACTGTGAGCAGGATACCAAAACTGTTCTTCTGGAAGTCACAGGCAAGAAAACTCAGGATCAGACACACCAGCAGAAGGGTAAGAAATTTCTACCAGCTAGGCTCCTTGCCTCTCTCTGTGTGTAATCTGGTCAAATGGATGGTAAGAATCACTGTCTCTTTTTCCCCTTTAAAATCTTGACTAATGGGAGAAAAGGATTTGTGTGACTAGTCTTTGGTGTAGTGACTCTGGTGTACATTTTGGTATAAATATTCATATTGTTGAATCCTTTTCTCCCCAAAACAGTATTTTTCTTTGTCTTTTTGTGTTGCCTATCATAAAGTGGGATACCATAGGGTAGAACACAAACCTAAAACCCTCATAGGTCTGTTGTTCAGGGCAGCCCTGTGGATTCACCAATTTCGCAGTTCTGATCAGACTAGCATTTATTTAGACAAACTGCTGTGGGTCTGTGATATAAAAACCAGATGAGGTTCCATTCTTATCTTGTTTTATGACCTTGAGAACTTGGCTTGTGACCAAGCAGGAGCATTGTCTCTTGGTCTCTGCCATCATGGCAGAGGGAGGGATATAGTTTTTGGTTCAAATTAGTGGCCAGCCTAAAAAGATTTGGAATCCTGAGACATATCAGCACACACTTTTTTTTTTTTTTTTTTTTTTTTTGAGATGGAGTGTAGCAGGATGAGCTGCAGACGAAACGCCTCAGACACCAAGTTAAAGAAGGAAGGGGTTTATTGTTTATTCAGCCAGGGGCATCAACAAGACTCCTGTCTCAAGAGCTGAGCTCTCCGAGTGAGCAATTCCTGTCCCTTTTAAGGGCTCACAACTCTAAGGGGGTGCGCATGAGAGGGTCGTGATCAATTGAGCAAGCAGGGGGAATATGATTGGGGGCTGCATGCACCGGTAATTAGATCGGAACAAAACAGGATAGGGATTTTCACAGTGCATTTCTATACAATGTCTGTAATCTATAGATAACATAACCAATTAGGTCAGGGGTCGATCTTTAACTACCAGGCCCAGTGTGTGGTGTTTGTGGATTTCATTTCTGCCTTTTAGTTTTTACTTTTTCTTTCTTTGGAGGCAGAAATTGGGCATAAGACAATATGAGGGGTGGTCTCCTCCCTTATTTCCCCCTTTGAGACTCACTCAATAGTGGGAGTTCTCACTTTCATTCTCACTACCCATGTCTTCTTGCAAGACAGAGAGATAGTGATTCATATAGTACACTTGTGCTGAAGCATTTTGGTGAACTAAGGTAGCGATGAAGCTTTTTATCATTTGAAGAAGTACAGGTAGCAAACAAGGGAGCAGTAAGCAGGTTCCTATTACTACTGTAACTCTTATTATAAGAGTTTTAAATCCTCCAAAGACTGGGAACCATTTTCCAAACACGGCCCCAGGATCAAATCCATGCCACACTTGCATGGGCACATGTGCCAGTTTTGTCATAACTCTAACTATGTCTTCAACTACTTGCCCTTGATTATCTATGTGTAGGCAGCAATTAGTAAGGTTAAATTTCCTACAGACCTCTCCTTCAGCTGCTAGCAAGTAGTTGAGAGCTAATCTATTTTGATAGATAGCATTTCTCATCTGAGTTTCTTGCTAGGCCAGAATAGTCAAGGCTCTGCTGGTTTTATTAGTGATTATTTTTAAGACAGCTTGTAACCATATGATTCGGTTGATCATGTAAATGGGGGTCCGGTATCCCCATGAGCCGTCTTGTGCCTAAGTAGCAGGCCTATAATATTGTATGATTCTCTCAGGGGGCCATTTATCATTTTTTCAATTTCCTATAGCTCTGCTTCTCTTTTCACAAGAAGCATAGACAGGGAAGCCCAGGAGTTCGCCTGTTTTTATGGGCAGTAGGAAGAAAGATGGTTTAATAGTGCCAATAACACAACTACCTGCCCAATGGTCAGGTAATTTGGCATAAGCTCTATGCCCACATATCCAATATAATCTAGTGGAGACTGTCCAGTCCCGGTGGGACTCCAGGTAGGTCCACATGGTTTGCAACTTTGGGAATTTACTAAATGGATTTCTCTCTGTGTGATTTGAACTTCACCAAGTGACTGTTTTTGTGGTACCATTATACAGTTTCTGTCTCAGACAACTAAGTCATCCTATGTGGTGAGTGAATCCTTTTCCTTCTCTAGCTATGCAATATTGTCCAATAATTGAGGCTTTCAGGACCCATAAATTATCAGAGTGATTCTTTTGAGCTGGGAATTCATCAGGAACTGGGTCTGTAGGTACTAATTCTTGGGCTTCCCATGGCCATTGATCTCCTATTACAGTTCCTCCACATACATAACATGAAGTGACACTGAGAGACTGGGCTACATGCTCGGTTAATTGCAAAAACAAATTTCTTGTTTTTCCTTGAATTTCTGGTACTGGCACATTTAGTTCATCATAGAAAGTTTGAAACACTGGCTCAGGAGAGCGTTTGTAAACTTCTCCTCTAACCAAGATATTTACTTGAGGATCCAGTCTGGCCCTGTTGATTCCTAAGGTCACACGCTCCTCTTTTTTCCAGCGAGGATCAAGGGGATTGGTTATTACTAACTCTAAGGGGTTACATTGTCCCTTAGTACAGGAAGGGCCATTTTTTCGTTTCTGAAGGTGAACTGGATCCTTTTAATTTTCTTTTTATCCAAGTGGCCTAAATGACACAAGAGCAGTATTTACATGTATTTCCACACAGTCCTAATCTATGACAGATGTACTTATTTTCTGCCATATAGCCTCTTTTCTAATTAAGAGAACCACACCTTATTTCTAACTTATTTACTATCAATGACAGCACAGGCATCAAATTTTAAGGTGACTTGTTTGGGCACCACTTTTTCTTCTGTTTTGGCTAACACTTTACTCATATCATTTATGAGCCCACATCAGTCCTCAGTCCTTAATCTTATTTTAAAAACTGTGGTCATGGGAGGCTCAGATGGGTCATAACACATATCTGGTTAGTCACTTCCTGGGCTACATACCTTGTATAGAATAACATTATACAAACAAGTTCTTTTTAGAGTTCTAGTACACTTATAATAATCATAAAATAATAGGACTGTAGCAACCTTTTGTCCTACTGAGAAGTGACAACATGCTAGCAGCCCTTGCTCTTGGCACCTCCTCAGCCTCAGCATCCACCCTAGCAGTGCTTGAGGAGCCTTCAGCCCACCACAGCACTGTGGGAGCCCCTCTCTGGGCTGGCCAAGGCTGGAGCCAGCTCCCTCTGCTTGCGGGGAGGTGTGGAGGGAGAGGCGTGGGCGGGAACCGGGGCTGTGCGTGGCACTCGTGGGCCAGCATGAGTTCTGGGTGGGTGTGGGCTCAGTGGACCCTGCACTCGGAGTGGCCAGCCGGTGCTGCCAGCCCCGGGCAGTGAGGGGCTTAACACCCGGGCCAGCAGCTGCAGAGGGTACACCAGGTCCCCCAGCAGTGCTGGGGGACCCACCCACTTCCGCCTCCCAAAGTGCTGGGATTATAGGCATGAGCCACTGCGCCCAGCCAGCACATACTTTTTGTTTTGAACATGTCAAATTCTCAGGGGGATTTGTCTTAATAGAAGGTCCCATTCACAAGGAACTTTTGTTATCTCAACCCTTGCTGCCCCTGGGAAAGTCCAATCCCAGGAGGGCCTAGCCAGTATCACAGATTAATGTGCCTGTGATTGGCAGCCTCCCACAAATATGTGGGATAGTGGTGGCACTGTACACACAACACCATCCTTAACCTCATGTGGTAACAAGAGTCTTAATATTTTAGCCTATTTCTGGGACTAGATTTTGGGGGATAATTGAAACCATCTCTTCTATGCCCTCTCCAGAAAACTAAAAACTTCTTCTAAACCTGGTAAATTACCCCTTGGGCTTTCGATAAAAAGACTTATTGAATTAAGTTGTTATTGAAATAAGTATACCATTGGAAATTCTCATCAGTGGCCAAATGATGGATTTGTTAAATTAGAAAGACCCCTAAATTAAAAAAAGATTTTAGACTGTCATTCTAAACAATTGTCTTGTTTGTATTTATGAGATCAATTTTTAAATTATATAAAATAGATCCAGATTTGTTTATTCACAAAACAATAGACTCTACAACCACTGAAGACTTCGCATGAAAATGTCTCATCATGTTAGTCTAATATTTAACCTTCCAACACAAAATGTCAATAAGTGAAAATATTCAATTATGTAAAAATGTCCATAGCCTATGGTTGGCGGAGAAAAGGTCATATTTTTAAAAAGACACATAATAATGTCATGGATAGCCTTAAAAATTCTCTTGACAAAATTGAAGAGCAAAAAATCTGACTTAAAACAAAGTTAAAATCCCTTGTATTTTAATGACAGCCACTCCACCTTGTTGTCTAGTTAAAATTCCATGCTTCACCACCTTGGCCTGGCTTTCTCAGTCGGGAAACCAGTCCCTTTTGGTTTGATATTTGGGTCACTTTTCACTTTTTACGATTATTGATTATTTTCCCTTTATAAACAGCTTTTGATTTCCTGTCTCCTTCCATCTGTGGGGGCATACGAGTCTTTTTGGGTCTTTATGCATTCACAGTCAGCTGAGAAGCTGACATCCTAGAGAATGTGGCCACATAGATGTGGGTTGTGCTCCATTTGCAGCTAGTGAAACTTTCCTTTCTTTAAGCTGTCTTTGGGGTGGTTCTAGATCTTGTGAGGACTGCTTTACATCTCTTTAGATAGGCCTCATGCATCCTTGATTAAGTCATGACCTTGGTCAAGACTTTGATTTTGGTAAGTCACTTGGGAGATCACCTTTGGTAAAAAGTACAAAAGCAAGGAATATCAGCTGTGTGTCCCAACTAAAATTAGGTTTAGTTCTCATTTGCTTCCATTCATATTGGTATGATTTTTGTTAAAATGAACAAACAAATCCCAAAACCAAAAACATGTAAACTTCATTGGCCTTTTAAAAAGCTCAAAATCTCCCCCAAATTGGCTCCTCTGACTTGTTCTTCCATTTATTTCCACTTGCATTACTTTTCCTTTCTCCTATTTTTGACATTAAAAAAAATCTAAGAGACTTCTAGCAACCCTGAGACTCCTTGAGAAACACAGAAAAAAGCACCACACATCCTCTTTTAGGGGTCTTCTGTTTTCCTCCTGGAGTCCCTAAAGTCCTGGGCAGGTTTCTGTCAGGTCTAAAGCTCTACCCTCTTTTGTATTAAATTCCTTGATCTCTTTTGTTTTGGTGGTGGTGGTGGTGGTGGTTGGGGTGGTGGTTACAAGGAATTACATTGTACTGTAAGAGAAAACTTGACCTTTGTGTGTATGGTGACTGACAAGCCACTGGTGAGAACCATAGTTTTGGAGGTGGCTAACAGCAGTTGCTGTAATGGTTATTTCTGCAGGGGGCTACTTATTTCTTTGTGCATTTCGATAAAAAGGGTACAGTTTACACACTTAGAGGCTGTGGAAACACTTGCCATGAGAGATGGGCTGATCACAGAGTGGGCTGATTAACGTGAGGTCAACTAGCAGCCTTACAGAAATGTCCTTACAGTAAGGTATACTCTGAAAGCAATACACTGTCCAGTCCCATGACTTTTCCTTCTATTTAGGGAGCCAGTGTAAAATGGGTTTACACGTCATTATAAAAATGGGACCCTTGATGTTTTGGGTGTTCTGTCTTCCAGTTGCACCTGCTTTCCACATATTTAAGTATTAGGCTCTGTCTTAGCCATTTATGTTGCTATAAAGGAATACCTGAGGCTGGGTAAATTTGTTAAGAAAATAGGTTTACTTGGCTCACCATTCTGGAGGCTGTACGTGAAGCACGGATTTACTACCTGCTTCTGATGATGGCTGTAGTAGTCAGGGTTCTCTAGAGGGACAGAACTTATAGGATAGATGTATATATGAAGGGGAGTTTATCAAGGAGTATTGACTCACACGATCACAAGGTGAAGTCCCACAATAGGCCATCTGCAAGCTGAGGAGCAAGGAAGCCAGTTCGAGTCCCAAAATATCAAAAACAGGGAGGTCGACAGTGCAGTCTTCAGTCTGTGGCCGAAGTCCAGAGAACCCTTGGCCAACCACTGGTGTAAGTCCAAGAGTCCAAAAGCTGAAGAACTTGGAGTCTGATGTTCGAGGGTGGGAAGCATCCAGCATGGGAGAATGATGAAGGCTGTAAGACTCAGCAAGTCAAGTCCTTCTATGTTCTTCTGCCTGCTTTTATTCTAGCCACATTGGTAGGTAGGGTGGCTTCTCTCAGTTCACCGACTCAAATGTTAATCTCCTTTGGCAACACTCTCACAGACACACTCAGGAACAATACTTCACATCCTTCAATTCCCATCAAGTTGACACTCAATATGAACCATCACAATGGCTTTAGGCTGCTTCCACTCACAGTAAAAAAGGAAGTGTAGGCAGGGTGTGGTGGCTCACACCTGTGATCCCAGCACTTTAGCAGGCAGATCACCTGAGGTCAGGAGTTCGAGATCAGCCTGGTCAACATGGTGAAACCCCTATCTCTACTAAAAATACAAAAATTACCCAGGTGGGGTAGCACGCACCTGTAATCCCAGCTACTTGGGAGGCTGAGGCAGGAGAATTGCTTGAACCTGGGAGGCAGAGGTTGTAGTGAGCCAAGATCATGTCACCGCATGCCTGGGTGACAGAGCAAGACTCTGTCTAAAACAAACAAACAAAAAAGGAAAAACAAAAAGGAAAAGAAAAAGAAAAGGAAAGGAGCTGGTATGTGCAGAGCTTACATGGTGACAGAGCTGAAGCAAGAGAGAGGAGAAGGTGCCAGGCTTTTTTCAACAACCAGTTCTCACAGGAACAAAGAGTTAGAGAACTCACTTACTTCCATGAGAATAGCACCAAGCCAT
This sequence comes from Rhinopithecus roxellana, assembly GCF_007565055.1. Lineage (NCBI taxonomy): Eukaryota > Metazoa > Chordata > Mammalia > Primates > Cercopithecidae > Rhinopithecus > Rhinopithecus roxellana. The sequence continues at coordinate 125,893,499 of NC_044556.1, forward strand.
TAATGAGGGATTTACCTCCACAATCCACACACTTGCCATCAGGCCCCACCTCCAACATTAGAAATCAAATTTCAACATGAGACTTGGTGGGGATAAACAAGCCATAGCAGTGCCTGAAAACTACATATGCTTTTTTGGCTCTGTTTGTTATTGGGCTCTGCCCTGAGCTCAGCGGCCTAGTTGGAAAATGAAGACAAATTTAAAGCTACCCGTACAAATAAAATTGGTTTCCTTGTAAAATCTTACGGTAAATTCTTATGATTTATTTTTATTCCTATGATTTCACCTTGGTACCCATTTTTAATTTTTCTTTAATATACCCAAACTTCTTTAAAGAGCTTAAATTCTCTCTATGCTTTAATATGTAAATTTGCTACCTTGTTTACTCCAAAATGTGATAAGGGCTTCCAGCCATGTGGAACAAAGTTTAACCCGTTCCATTTACAGAGGCAAAATTTAACTATCCTTTTAAACTAGTGAGTTTTACCTGTTTCATGGCTAGAATTTTTAAACGAAAGCTACAAAATCTATATTTATGTATTCTCTATGCACATGTGTACATGTCTATGTTTGCATATTGTGTACATGGTACCAGATTGACATAAATTAAGTACTCATAATGTAAGTGTGTCCAAATACTTTCAAGTTAATGTGATTTCAGGAATCTTTAATAAATAAAGCTAGTTTAAAAACTGTTGGTAAAATAAAATAAAAACATCTTCAAAATTTAATTTAGACATGTTTGCCTGGGTCTGTTGGTCAGACAGTTTTATATTGTTTCTAGTTGATGTTTTAGGCTCATAAAACTGTTACTTCTGTAATATGAATACTTGCTTAATTTGTCTCTGAGCTTACGTCTTGGTTTTGGGTGTTTAGATTCTGAAGTCTAGAAAAGTGGCCATGATGAGAACTGGGGACATATGTGTGTTCACAGTGCCTGGGCCCCATCCTCCTTGGCCCAGCTGTTTCCAGGCTATGCTGATGGGGGTCACATCCTCCAGATATTGTCTTTACAGTCCTGTTCTCTGTACTTGGCTCTGCACCTGACACATAACAATCACAATTACTTACTTCCTAGGTTTTCCATTAAAAATCCTAGTTATTAAGGGATAACATTATAATTAATATATTGTTAAAACTACTATTTTAAAATTCTATACACAAAGTATATATATGAAAAGTAAAATGTCTTTTTAATTAAATATTACAAAAAGACATAAATATATGGATTTTGTTAAAGAGAAAGTAATTTTTTCTAGTGTAAAGGTTTTTAAAAGGTTGTTTTAAATTTAAAATACACTTGAAATGAAATAAAATATTTTATAAAATCTTATTTACAGAATCTTATTTTGTGTTGTCAAAACTAATTAAAATTAGATGTTTATAAAGTTTTATTAAAATTAACTTTAATACTAAGGATACATAAAAAGGATAAAATTTATTTTTCTCTTTTCAACAAAATTTTCATGTCATTATTAATAATAGATAATAAAATATTTTTGTTCACCTTTTAAGTAAACTACAACCCTTCCCCCACCCTAAACCTAGGAGCACATTTGCTTACGCTGTCTTTATGAAATCTTTAAATTATTTGGAAAACTGCTCAATCAAAGGAGTAAAGGTTTTGCTTTGCAAATCTTTAAGGTTGGTGTGATGGCTCCCACCTGTAATGCCAGCACTTTGGGAGGCCAAGGCAGGTAGATTGCTTGAGCCCAGGAGTTCAAGACCAGCCTGGGCAACACGGAGAGGCCCTGTCTCTACAAATAATACAAAAATTAGCCAGGTGTGGTGGCATGTACCTGTAGTCCCAGCTATTTGGGAGGCTGAAGTGCAGTGAGCCATGATCATGCCACTGCACTCAGCTGGGCAACAGAGTGAGACCCTGTCTCATAAAAACAACAACAAAAAGTTTAAAAGAATTGATCAAAATAGGATCACAAGTAACATAAAATTGTAGTCATTAAGCCAAAGCAATAATTAAAAGATTTATTTTCTTTCTTTTTTCTTTGAGTCAGAGTCTTGCTCTGTCACCCAGGCTGGAGTACAGTGGCATGATCACAGCTCACTGCAGCCTCAATCTCCATGGACTCCAGTGATTCTCCCACCTCAGCCTCCTGAGTAGCTGGGACTACAAGAGTGGACCAAGATACCCAGCTAATTTTTGTATTTTTTGTAGAGACAGGGTTTTGCCACGTTGCACACACTGGTTTCAAACACCAAATCTGCCTGGTTGGTCTCCCAAAGTGGTGGGATTACAGACATGAGCCACCTCACCTGGCCAAACCTTTCTTATTTTAGTATCAAGTGTTTCAAATCTTTGATATTTGACAAACTTCCCAAAATTAATTCTAACATGTCTTTTTGAACTCAAGTTAACTTTTAGACATTCCAAAAAAAGAGTACCTGGAAGTCCAACAGAGACATATTAGGCTTATTTGGTATGTAAAAGTCATACAGGAAGTATTGTTAATAAGAAATACTGTTTAACAATCTTTGAGTTATAGTTGTATAAATGTGCTAATATGTGTCCCAAAATAGTGTTAGATTCCAAAAATTTTGATATGTCTTGTTATATGTTATCATAATTATGATTATCCTGTTAAATTGCTGTTTGCTACAGAAATAACAAATTTCCTTGTCAATTGTATCTTTAATGATGGTTTTTCTAAATTTTGGTTATTCACGATTATTATTTCACTCTGTTTCTTCACAAAAAAGCAGTTTATAATTAGCTACTATCCAAACATTGAGTTTCCTCAAGTAAATTCATGGATAGGACTCTGACAGGTACTCTGAAATACTGATCTCTGCTTATGACTCTGAGATCATATAACTGGACTGGGTAAAAATTCTAAAACCTTCAAAGAGAAAAAGTGGAGTCATAAAATTGCTAACCTAACATCAAGCAGAATAATTAATTACATGAAACTGAACTAATGCAAGACAAATGATTTTAAAGTTTTCTCTTTAAAACATTACTGGTTCTTGCCAGGCATGGTGGCTCACACCTGTAATCCCAGCACTTTGGAAGGCCTAGGTGGGCAGATCACTGGAAGTCAGGAGTTTGAGACCAGCCTGACCAACATGGAGAAACCCTGTCTCTGCTAAAAATACAAAATTAGCTGGGTGTGGTGGTGCATGCCTGTAACCCCAGCTACTTGGGAGGTTGAGGCAGGAGAATCATTTGAACCTGGGAGGCGGAGGTTGCGGTGAGCCGAGATCGCGCCATTGCACTCTAGCCTGGGCAACAAGAGTGAAACTCCATATCAAAAAAAAAAAATTACTGGTTCTTTTTATGTTATTTTCTAGTCAAGAAATATTTTTCCTCTTATATTGCTTACAGCAATTGAGTAAAGTTAACTTTTGTGAACAAAATTGAAATATTTACCTTTCTCTCTACCCGATTCCTCCAGAATCCAGAAACTATTTGTGAGTATTCTTATTTTACGGCAATAGAATTATTTGCATACATTTAATAAGAATCTATATATTTTCTTCAGTGACAGGACACAATTAGAGACCCTGGTTATTTTACCAAGGCTTTGACTGGAATGCCACATTTTAAATGTGACCAGACTGCTTTGAGGAATTGAGGATGACTTTAAAGCCAACAGACTATAAAAAAGAGTGGCTTACTATCTTTTTTTTTGAGACAGAGTCTTACCCTGTCACCCAGACTGGAGTGCAATGGCGCAATCTTGGCTCACAGAAAACCTCCACCTCCCAGGTGTAAGTGATTCTTCTGTCTCAAACTCCCAAGTAGCTGGGACTACAGGAGCCCGCCACCACACCCAGCTAACTTGTATTTTTAGTAGAGACGGGGTTTCACCATATTGGCCAGGCTGGTCTTGAATTCCTGACCTTGTGATCTGCCAGCCTCAGCTTCCCAAAGTGCTGGGATTACAGGCATGAGCCACTGTGCCCAGCCATTTTTTTTTTTTTTTTTTTTTTTAATTCTGGGGTACATGTGCAGGATGTGCAGGTTTGTTACATAGGTAAACATGTGCCACAGTGATTTGCTGCACCTATCAACTCATCACCGAGGTATTAAGCCCAGCATGCATCAGCTCTTTTCACTAATGCCCTCTCACCCCTGCTCTCCCCCAACAGGCCTCTCCCTGTGTCCATGTGTTCTCATTGTTTAGCTCTCACTTATAACTGAGAACATGTTTCTGCATTAGTTTGCTGAGGATAATGGCTTCCAGCTTCATCCACGTTCCTGCAAAGGACATGATCTCATTCTTTTTTATGACTGCATAGTATGCCATGGTGTATATGTACCGCATTTTCTTTATCCAAAGACTGGCCTACTATCTTGCCTAAGCTATTCCCTTTCAAGGTTCCTAACTTGTGGTAAGAAAAAAATGTCACTTTTTGACAGGCACAGGTACTTTAAGATATTTTAGGAACCCCCCCCCAAAAAAAAGAAAGAAAGAAAGAAAGAAAGAAAGAAAGAAAGAAAGAACGAACGAACGAACGAACGAACGAACGAACGAACGAAAGAAAGAAAGAAATTTACCGAATCTGTACAAGTATTACAATCTTTGGCTTGCCTCCTAAATGTTAAGAGCATTTTTAAAGTCTAATCTGAGATTCCTTATGAAAAAGTTCCAGCAAAACCAACTTAAAAAGAGCCTAGTCAATCATTATTCTTGCTGTACTTTATATATATAATCAGGCTAAGTACAATATGACTAAAACTTATTTTGCAAATGTATTGATTTCACTATGACTTATCTTTGGTACAAACGGGAGATTAGAGAGAAAAAATACGTTTTAGAAGAAAACTATAGTACATGTGATATTAGATTCTAGCCCTGACCATTGTTTTTTAGTTATTATTTGTCTACAATTTGATCTAAATGCTAAATTCTTTTCTGGCTACAAGTCTCCAAACCAACATTTTCTAAATTTTTCTCCTGTATTTCTGCATTGAAATCACTAAAAAATAAAACTGCTTTTCTTAATGCCCTACAAACTGAAGCTAGAAAACTTCATATAAACTTCCAGAGAAATCACCACAGCAACTTGCAATATAAACAGCCTTTGTGTCTGTTGATGCATGGACTACTTAAAAAGTTCACTAGAACACCTGATTCTGCAGTATAGGAAAATGTACAATGCCAGAAAATCCAGAACTTGAAACTCTAGAACTAGTTTGTAGACAACTCTATGAATTAACTTTTGTTTTTCTTCTGTTTCCAATGAAATGTCTTTTATTAAAGATCTGTTTGCCTGCATCATATATAGAAGCCTAGTTCATCTACAATACCACGTCTTGGAATGAGAAACAGCAATTTAACTGAACTGATCTATTCTCAGGACTAAGAAACTAATTCAAGAAGATATGAGATGATCTATTTAAATTTGCTCTCTTCTGCTTATCCCAATTTGTTTCTCACCTCCTTTCCCAATCTCTTAACTACCAAACTCTAAAACAAATCTCTCTAAAGCTATCAACTTGGTTCTTAATATGATAAACTTTCTGAAAGAAAAGTTTCAAAAGGTACGGCGGGGTGGGAGGTGGTGCTAAAGGAAATAAAAATATTTTTTTTTCCAAAATATATTTCCTTGACCTATTTTGATTGTTCAGAGGACTTGAAACACTTCTAGAAGTAGTCCTGCAAAGCTGTCTTGTGTGGGGGATATTTGCATCTGTATAGAATCTGCACTGATGCAGCAGGCTTTCTCTGAGGCCCTCCCTTGTCTGGATCTAGAAAAGATGAACTGAGAGTCTGACACTTTTTTTTTTTTTTTTTTTTGAGACGGAGTCTCACCCTGTCACCCAGGCTGGAGTGCCATGGCATGATCTTGGCTCACTGCAACCTCTGCCTCCCAGGTTCAAACGATTCCCCTGTCTCAGCCTCCCGAGTAGGTGGGATTACAGGCGCCCGCCACCACGCCCAGCTAATTTTTGTATTTTTAGTAGAGACAGGGTTTCACCATGTTGGCCAGGCTGGACTTGAACACCTGATCTCATGATCCACTCACTGCGGCCTCCCAAAGTGCTGGGATTACAGGTGTGAGCCACCGTGCATTGCAGAGAGTCTGACACCTTTAAAGGTCTGAAAGAAACATTTATCATCTATTCTCTCTGAGGGCTGCTACCTGTGATGTTTCATCTATAGAGCAAGACCACGTCTGCTAGCCAGGCCTCCTCTTCTCCCTGTCCCAAACCATTTTGCCACCATAATCCCTGTACCTGTTGGCCTCTACAACTGTTGAAAATTCCAGAGAAATACCTAATGTAGATGATGGGTTGATGGGTGCAGCAAACCACCATGGCACATGTATACCTATGTAACAAACCTGCACGTCCTGCACATGTATACCAGAACTTAAAAAAAAAAATTAAAAAAAGAAAATCCCAGAATAGCTATTTGACCTTTCTTTTTCTTTCTTTTTTTTTTTGGTAATTTTTATACTTTATACTTCTTTGTTCCCTATAATAAAAAGTAAAACAAACTGAGGAGTGACTAAATTTTAATATGCATATGCTAATGCTGCCCTATATTCATGCAGTGTTTTTTAATTTCTAAGAGTGCCAGAAGCCTTTCCAGATATATTACTAAAACTGTTCCACAAAGCTTTGCAATTCAACAGCGCAGAGCACCACATTCCATTTCTAGGAATAGAAGGCTGCCTTTCCCATGGGAACCATGGAGTGGAGCTCATGAGAGTCTCTCCTGGGACTCACCAAATGGGATTTGGCAAGGGGAAGTGAGGACTTCTAAAGTGTAAACACTGACTACAGCAAGCTTGTCCAACCCATAACCTGTAAGCTACATGCAGCCAAGGATGGCTTTGAATGCGGCCCAACACAAATTTGTAAACTTTCTTAAAGCATTGAGATTTTTCTGCAATTTCTTTTTTTTAAAGCTCATCAGCTATCGTTAGTGTTAGTGTATTTATATGTGGCCCAAGACAATTCTTCTTCTTCCAGTGTGGCCCAGGTAAGATGAAAGATTGGACACCCCAGACTAAAGTTTAGTGTCTAAACATTAAAAATATTTTTAAAAATGGCTAGCTGTTAATAGTAGCTAATTTAGCAGAAAAATAATTTTATTAATTCTTTCAAAATTTAGCCCCTTGAAATTAGCCAATGTACAAATATTAGCTATAAGATATGAATACTTATAAGAGCTTCGGGCATTCCAAAAAAGAAATCAGGTTCCAAGTCTCCATACAAGTGCTACAAGCCTGAGAAACTGCTTTATATTCAGAAAAGAAATTTCAATAGCTCAGGGTGAAAGAACCAGAAAGGTGAGGGAGAAAAAGGGAAAGAAAAGAAAGACAAAAAAATTAAAAGCCAGCCTTGTAAAATATCCTGTTTCCCCACATTCAACAGGCTATCTTAACCACAAATCTTTCAGAGTATTCAATGAAAATAATCTCAACCTCAGACCTCTAAATTCTCTTTGTTAGAGATACATTAATAGAACTGGGCCGGGCAAAGTGGCTCACACCTGTAATCCCAGCACTTTGGGAGGTCAAGGCAGGCAGATTGCATGAGACCAGGAGTTTGAGACCTGTCTGGCTACCATGGCGAAACCCCCATCTCTACTAAAAATATAAAAATCAGCTGGGCGTGGTGGTGCACGCCTGTAATCTCAGGCACTTGGGAGGCTGAGGCATTGCTTGAACCCAAGAGGGGGAGGTTGCAGTGAGCTGAGATCATGCCAATACACTCCAGCCTGTGTGACAGAGGGAGACTCTGTCTCAAAAAAAACAAAAAAAAACCCAAAAAAAAAAACAAAACAGAAAAAAGAAAACAAAAAAAGAAAAAAGAGAGACCAAGGCGGACAGATCACCTGAGGTCAGGAGTTAGAGACCAGCCTGGCTAACATGGTGAAATCCCGTCTCTACTAAAAATACAGAAGTTAGGTAGGCTCATGCCTATAATCTCTGCTACTTGGGAGGCATGAGAATCACTTGAACCTGGGAGGCAGAAGTTGCAGTGAGCTGATACTGTGCAACTGCACTGCAGCAGGGGCTACCAAATGAGGCTCTGTCTAAAAAAAAAAAAAAAGAAAAAAAAAACCCGAAAAGTTCTGTCTCGTGAGCTTGATTTGTTGGAGACACGGTTTCACTTTGTTGTCCAGGCTGGAGTGCAGCGGCCTGATCACGGCTCACTGCAGCTTCACCTCCCAGGCTCAACTGATCCTCCCACCTCAACCTCCCAAGTAGCTTGGACCACAGGAAGGCACCACCACACCAGGCTTTTTTTTCCCCCCTTTTTTTCTTTTTTAAATCTTACGTAGAGACAGGGTCTCACTATGTTGCTCAGGCTGGTCTTAAACTCTTGGGCTCAAGCCATCCTCCCACCTCAGCTTCCTGAAGTGTTGGGATTATAGACACAAACCACCCTGCCCAGCATTACTGAGGTTTAACAGTAAAAGTGTTCCTTGGTTCTCTGAAAGCACACACACCAAGGTATAATAGTGCTGCGTACACGCCTGTGGAAAGTGCATGCAAGCCAACAACAAAACCCTCTTAGTTGGGTAGTATGCCCTCTAAAATGGCCTTCCAGGCTCCTGTGCTCCACATCATTGTGGAAAGAGAATGGCATTTTGTGGACGTACTTTTATCCACTAGAATGAATGCAAGCTCAGCAAAGTTTGGATTTTCTTTTTTTTTTTTTTCTCCTGCTACTTTTGTCTAGTCAGCAGCTAGTAACAGGGGTCAGCAAATTGTGGCCTGCAAGCCAAATCCAGCTTGTGGCTTTTTTTCTTTTCATATATGGCTCATGAGTGATACATGCTTTTTACATTTTTAAATGCTTGAAAAAAATAAAAAATTTCTGTGACACATGACAATTCACACTTCAGTGGTTTTGTTGGCACAGTGTGACATTGTGAAATACATATTTGGTCTTTGTTCCCTTTCCTGATATACTCTTGGAATCTCCAAAGTGTCTCTGTATGCTACTGAGTTGACTAATGACTGGATGGCAATTTCAGGATGGGGGCTGGTCACTGGAAAAACCAAGGCATGATTAGAAAGTTGGGACTTTCAGCCCTATCCATTCTGACATCTGGGGATGGGAGAGGGACTGAAGGTTGAGTTGATCACCAATGATTTCATCTATCATGCCTAGGTAATGAAGTTCCCATAAAAATATCTGAAAGATTGGGTTTACGGAGCTTCTGGATAGCAGAATGCCTCCCTGTGACAGGAGGGTGGTACACTCCAGCTCTACTGGAATGGAAGTGCAGGTGCTCAGGACCTTTCCAGACCTCACCCTATGAAGACATTCATTTGGCTGCTCCTTTGTATCCTTCAAAATATCTTTTAATAAACTGGTAAACTTAAGTGTTTTCCTTGGTTCTGTGCACTGCTCTAGGAAATTAAACCCAAAGGAGAGTTTGATTTACAGTTGGTCAAAAGAACAGGTAAAACCACCCAGAGCTTGCAACTGACATTGGAGGTGTGGGTAGTGGGGAATTATTGTGGGAAGAACAGGTAAAATCACCCAGAGTTTGCAACTGACATTGGAGGTGTGCGTAGTGGGGAAGCCTTATGGGACTGAGCCCTCACCTGTGGGATCTGAGGCTATCTTTGTTACAGGTAGTTAGGCATGAGTGGAGCAGATGAGGGCTATTCTCCCACCCACTAGGAATGCTGGGTGATGGTTCAACAATTACCACATTGCCTCTCTAAAAGTGATAAATTGGCAGCTAGGTGCCAGGGAGAGGTCATTTTCTGATGGTCCACACCTGTTGCACTGAAGTGTTAACTGAATGTAAACACCAGGGAGATGCAACTTCCCAGGTATGTGTATTAAGAGACAAAACGGCAGAGTATGACCTTCAAGGGGCACGCCACTGGAAAGAGGAAGAGAGCCTCAGGCACGTGTACAACTTCCTAAACACACTGTGCATGCTCACCTCCCAAGGGTAAGGACACTGTGCATGGGGGCAGCCTAACCTAAGGGAAGAATCATGGGAAAGGGGCCAGCCTAAAAGCCCTAAAATCAAAGTTAAACATGGCACTTGATGTTGGTCCCTGCTTAGGTCTCTTCCAAGTGTACTTTCTTTGCTTTCCTGTTCTAAAGACTTTTTACACTTCCACTGCTGCTCTGAAACTTGCCTCAGTCTCTTTTCCTGCCTTATGCCCAATAGTCAAATTCTTTCTTCTGAGGAGGCGAGAACTGAGGTTGTTGCAGACCGGTACAGATTCACCGCGGTAACTCGGATACCTTCCATCAGTAACATCTCCAGGTAGATAGTGTATGAACTGAACTGAATTAGAGGACACCCAGCCAGTGTCCACTGCAGAACTGACTGGTTGTTGAGAGAATAAAAAGAGCACTTTCTCCTCTCTATCCTCAGCCATATTCATTTGTTTACATTTTCTCTAGGGCTGCTTTCACATACTATAATAGCAGAATTAAGTAGTTGTGATGGAGACTTTCTGGCCCACAAAGCCTAAAATATTTACTATCTAGCTATTTACAGAAAAAAAATTTGCTAACTCCGATCCTGGAAAAGAGATTATCACATAGTAAGCACTAAAATTAATTTTTTAATTAAAAAAATTTTTAACTTCTTTTTTGAGACAGAGTCTCACTCTATTATCCAGGCTAAAGTGCCGTGGTACGATCTCAGCTCACTGAACCTCCACCTCCCAGGCTCAAGCCATCCTCCCACCTCAGCCTCCCTGAAGTAGCTAGGATTACAGGTGTGCACCACCACATCCAGCTAATTTTTTGTACTTTTAGTGGAGACGGGGTTCTGCCATGTTGCCCAGGCTGGTCTCAAATTCCTGAGCTCAAGCAATCTGGCCGCCTTGATCTACCGAAGTACTGGTATCACAGGAGTGAGCCACCATGCCCGGCCCACTAAAATTTTTGTTGAAGGAATGAAACCACCGTATGCAAGTGGCTCAACAACTTTACTCATTGCTTCGGAATAACTGCTCATACCCATTACAAACTACTAACTAAGGTATCAAAGAAGGAAGTGCACTGAATTATTAGGCTGCTTTACCAATGAAGCTCACACAAACAAGTTTCTAGGATAAATCATTCTTTCAGGGCCAGGTGTGGTGGCTCATGCCTGTAATCCCGACACTTTGGGAGACCAAGGTGGGAGGAGTTTGAGGCCAGCCTGGGCAATATAGGGAGAGCTCATCTCCACAAAAAATTAAAGAATTAGCTGGGCATGATGGTGTGTGCCAGCAGTCCCAGCTACTCAGGAGGCTAAGAAAGGAAGATTGCTTGAGCAAGGGAGGTTGAGGCTGCAGTGAGCTGTGACTGCACCACTGCACTTCAGCCTGGTCAACAAAGACTCTGTCTCAAAAAAAAAAAAAAAAAAAAAAAAAACACTTCTTTCGGCTGTTTACCAAAGGTGATTATTTCACACAATAATTAACGTGAACTGCTACCATGTTTCGGAACTTGAATTTAGAATTTATGAGAAATTCTACCCACTTCCAGCCTGATACCTCTTTCAGAACTTTCAGAATTTGGGCAATAGGAAGTTTGACTCTAAAACTGAACAAACCTGTGATTTGTTCTTTGAAGTAACAAAACCATACACGAACGGAAAAAGTTCTTGATTCTCATGTCGAGAAGCTGTAATGATCTCTGGGAAAAAGAATAAATAAATAACTACAAGCACTCAGATACCTGAGACTAAATCACCAAGAATGACTATGGACTTTGTTCAGCATAATCTTCAAGATAAATATGGAGTGAAGAGGTTTACCACCTTCTTTAAAACAACACAATTTCTTAGTGACAAAGTTGGGATTGAAATGCAAATCTCTAAACTCCATATTCTTTGTGTCTATTTTAAGTTGACAACTGGAACAGATCACTGATTTACAATCTATACTTCTCCAGCTGTCTCTCCCATTACTTTCTGTCTTGCACTTTAATAATCCTCATACTTTAAAATTTAAAAGTTTTTTGATAAACTTTTAATTTTGGAACAATGTTTAGATGTACAGAAACACTGCAAAGGTAGGAGAGTTCCCATGTACTTCACACTCCACTTCTTCTGTTTACATCTTATGTTGGTATGGTATGTTTACTACAATTAATGAACCAATGTGGATACAATAATATCAAGTACAGTCCACACTTTATTCAGATTTGTTATTATGTAACGTCTTTTCCTGTTTTAAAATCCCATCCAGTTATAGCACAGTATAGTTAAGTGTCCTTAGGCTCTTCACGGCTACGGCAGATTCCCAGACTTTGTTTCTGATGACTTTGACAGTTTTGAGCACTGATCAGGTATTAAAGTGCTAATTTGTGGTATTTAGTATCAGGTACTACAGCATAGCCGGTCCCTAACCTTTTTAGCACCAGGGACCAGTTTCGTGGACGACAGTTTTTCCATAGACCAGACATCTATGGAAACTCAGTAATGACTTTAAAAATTAAGAATCTTCCAAGATTAACTGTGGAGAACTCTATTAGCTGAAACAGTAAGAGATGGGGTGGTGGTTTGGGAATGAAACTGTTCCTTTCATGTCAGTTCATCAGGCATTAGATTCTCATAAAAAGTGTGCAACCTAGATCCCTCGCATGTGCAGTTCACAATAGGGACTGTGCTCCTATGAGAATCTGATGCCGCCACTGATTCTGACAGGAGGCAGAGCTCAGGAGGTAATGCTCGCTTACCCACCGCTCACCTCCTGCTGTGTGGCCTGGTTCCTAACAGGCCACAGACTGGTACCAGTCTGCAGCCTGGTGGTTGGAGACCCCTGCTATAGTAGGTTCTCTCAACAGGAATTCATCTGGTGTTTTTCTCAGGGTGGGGTTATGGGGTTATTTTTGGAAGAAAGATCAGAGTTAAAATGCCATTTTTCATTGCATCATAACAAGAGTATATACTATCAACATGACTTACCACTTTGGATGTTGACCTTGATCACCTGGCCAAGGTAGTCTTTGTAAGGCTTCTCAATTTTAAATTGACTCTTTTTTTCTCCTCTTCCATACTGTACTCTTTGGGAGGGAAGTCAATAAGCACAGACGATACTGAAGGAGTGGAAAGTTATGCTCCATCTCTTTATCTACATAAATTATTTGGGATTCTTCATGGAAAATTTGTCTTTTCTCTATGTATTTATTCAATCATTTGTTTATATCAACATGGATTCCCATATTTATTTTATACTTTGGGTTATAATTCCATGTTACTTTATTTTATTTTTCAAATTGTTCCAGTTTTGGCCATGGGAGCTACTCATACTTAAAAAATTTGCTTCCATTGGGCTAGATGTTCCTTTGCCTCTTATAGCTTAATTCTCACACACACACACAAAAATCCTGAAAACTGCCTCTACCAGTCCTTAATCTCCCACTACTCTATGTTTTTCCTGCATGCACATGAAGATTTTGTCTATCATGGTACCTACACCCTGTATACTTATCTGTTTCTCCACAAGAACAACAAGCTTCTTGAGGGTAGGGATCAAATCTTATTTATATCTATCCTGAGTACATAGTACATAGTTCCCTACACAAAGGGGGAGCTCAACAAATATGTCTAGAATATCACTATGATTTTTTCAGTCCAACAGTCCAGAAGTGCCTAATACATTAACCAGAAGCCACATGTGGATTTGTTAGCTAACTGCTCTGGGAGGAACAACACATTTCTACTGTTGGTAAAGTGTTAATGTTAGTCATGTAACATAACTGGCTCCAGATCTAAGGTAGCACCTCCTAATGTTTCATTTCTAAGTATGCAGACTTCTCATAATCCCAGTTTTATCTGCATAATTATATTAAAGGCAATGACTAATTACTCTTATATTTAGGACCAGGTCTGGAGAGTTTCTAGGTCTGCTGACTTACAGAACTGGTCCCCCAAAATAGCTCACGAACATTTTGGTTATGAGTTTCCCAAGTGACTTAATGCTGGCTGAAGATTGTATAACCACTGAAGAAATAAATTTGCTGAGTTACATTCTTTGTTGTTCACAACTTATAAGACAATGACTTTAAAAATTAAGAATCTTCCAAGATTAAGAATTAAGATTGTGGTGAACGCTATAGCTGAAACAAACTTTCAGGTTGGATAATGTTGCAACCTTACTCCATGTCCCCATAAACTCTTGATTGGTCACCTTCCTAACTGCACTCCTGACCCCATCTATCCATTCACCATAAATCAAGATCATGCCATCCCCTTTAGCTCCTCCCTTTAACTGCCTTTATGACCAAATTCAAATTCTCAGTTCTGTTCTAGAAGGCTCCATTGTACTGGGCTCCTCCACTTCTTTCAATTCAGCCCATACTTCTCTCTTCATTGTTCAGGCTAATCTTTCTGAAGTTGTAGCACACTCTCATAAGTTTTTTGATATTTAATAGTTCAATCTTCTTGTAAGAACTGTATAAAATTCTCCAATCTTGGCTGGGTGCAAGTACAGTACTTTGGGAGGCCAAGGAGTTGCAGACCAGCATAAGCAACATAGTGAGACCCTGTCTCTACAAAAATAAATTGTGCTCTCAGGGACTTGGAAGGGTAAGGCAGGAGGACTGCTTGAGCCCCAAGGAGTTTATGAGCAGTGAGCTATGACTATACCACTGCACTACAACCCAGGTGACAGTGCGAGACCCTGTCTCAAAAAAATTCTTCAAGACTGGGCTGGCATGGTGGTTTGCACCTGTAATCTAACCACTTTGGAGGCTGAGGCAGGAGGACTGCTTGAAGACAGGAGTTCAAGACCAGCCTGGGCAACAGAGAGAGACCTCATCTCTATTTAAAAAAGAAAAACAATGTTCCATCTTTAATGTCTGAGAAATCCCTACAAGTCCACTTAAGTAAAGATTAAATTGGAACATTTTGACAAGCTATACTGTTCTTGAGTGAGGAGTTTTTTGGTGTTAAAATGTATATTACTTTTAAGTTATTTAATAGTATGTTGTTTTTGCAAGGAATAGTAGTATTAGTTTGATCCTGACATCTCGCAGAGATGATCTCAAATTTAAAAATGCTTTCTGTTTACAAGAAAAAATTAGAAAAAATACTTAAATGAAGCACTGATTTCTTAAAATAATTAAAAACTAAATCCCTTTGATAACTAAATGTACCTTATTCTTACAAACATACAGAAATTAAATGGCTCCACAATGTATACAGTTTGAAATAAACATTAAAAAAGTGACAGCAAATAAAACAATCACAGTAATATGCTTCTACTTAAATGCATTCAGGAGGCAATAACTCTCTGCTTCATATCTGGAGGGTTTTCTACATTTGAATATTCTTTCTACATCTTTCCAAAAGGTCCTTTATTAATCTTGGAAACAATGTTCAACTAATATTGTTCTGGTTGGTGACCTGTAATTTTTGAATGATACTTTTACTCTCAGAATTGAGTCTAAAAGTTTATCAGGTTTTAACTCACAGAACCAAGATACGCTGCTCTTGATCTGAAAATGAAAAAAAACTAAAAAAAAAAAAAAAAAAAAAAAAAAAAAAATTTTAACCTGGTCTTGAGGAATTGATTTGGTGGCAAAACCAGATCTTGCACTGATACAAAACTGCTTTTGGCTGTTAATTAACCCCATGTAATGTGAACATTTATGCATTCTGCTACAGAAGTATTAATGTGTTTGATTATGGACTACTGCTCTAGATTCTGTTGGAGATTGTTACATAATATTTAGTATATGTACTCTATTAGTTTTCTAATACTTGTGTAGTCTTTGTTGCCCAGGCTGGAGTGCAGTGGCACGATCTTGGCTCACTGAAACCTCTGCTTCCTGGGCTCAGGTGATTCTCCTGTCTCAGCCTCCGAAGTAGTAGGGATTACAGGTGCCCGCGACCATGCCTGACTAATTTTTGTATATTTAGTAGAGACGGAGTTTCACCATGTTGGCCAGGCTGGTCTCAAACTCCTGACCTCAAGTGATCCACCTGCCTTGGCCTCCCAAAGCACTGGGATTAACAGGCGTGAGCCACCGTGGCTGGCCATACTTGAAAATTTCTAAGTTCTATGATGCATTTGGCCCCAAGTGTTTCAGATAAGAAGATGTGAATCTGTAACAGGTTTCAGTAATCTTAAGTGGAACAATACATTGGGATATTCTGATTACCTTCATCATGCATTATCTTTATTCAACCAAGTTTATTATTATTATTCTCCAAGTGTTTATTTTTATAAAATGTGTGGTGTATAAGTTTATAATTTTGTTTTTGTTTTTGAGACGGAGTCTCACTCTGTTGCCCAGGCTGGAGTGCAGTGGCATTATCTCGGCTCACAGCAAGCTCCGCCTCCCAGGTTCACACCATTTTCCTGCCTCAGCCTCCCAAGTAGCTGGGACTACCCGCGCTGCCACCACGCCCAGCTAATTTTTTTTTTTTTTTTTTTTGTATTTTTAGTAAAGACAGGGTTTCACTGTGTTAGCCAGGATGGTCTCCATCTCCTGACCTCGTGATCTGCCTGCCTCGGCCTCCCAAAGTGTTGGGATTACAGGCGTGAGCCACCGCGCCTGGCCTTGTTGATAACTTTTAAAGCAGCTCTTTACATCGCTTTTGCTTGACTTGCTGGTCTTCTTTCCTTTTAAAATTTGAAAATAATTTATAAAAACCAACTAGATAATTTAAGTGACCATATGGCTTAGAAATTTGGATAACAGGGCTTTCAATCCTTTTCCTCTAAGTTAAGGGCTTAAAAGTCTGTGGGCCAAATCTGACCCTCTGCCTACTTCCCAGCCATGCACATTTGTTCACATATGTCTGTGGCTGCTTTCCCGCTATACTGGGAGAACTGAATAGTTGTGACACTGACCATATGATCTGCAAAACCTAAAATATATCTGGCCCTTTACAGAAAAAGTTTGCTGACTCCTGCTCCAAGCCATTACTCAGCCTAGGATGGTACTAAAAGCAATGGACTAGTTGGTTTGGTATATACATTTAGGGCTTATGGTATGTTTATGTAACATTTCAAAGGCAAAGACAGAGCTAGCTGTCAGAGACTAACATTCTCTTTCTGTTTAAATGTGGTCTCAACAGGTCAAAATTTAGATCCTTAGCCAGATTCAGAGAGACTGGACAACACGGTACTTGCTGATGATATAAATCTGGTCAGAGAATGAAGAAAGAATTTTATAAAGTAATCTTTCTATCAACTGTAAACAATAAATTCACTGGCAGAAATCTATGTACTTTATATTTTGTTTACATTGATATGCGTAATTCCCAAAGAGGTTGGGAAATACGAACTTTACAAATTATTCACTGTTACATTATAGTTCACATATGCTACTTCTTAAAAAGAGTTATCTCTTGCTGCATTTGACAGGAACTTTCCAAGCTCAGCCGTGGCTCAATAAACTTTTATTATTTTTTTGTTATTTATTTTTATTCAAAAGAATTTGTTTCCCTATCACAAAAATTAGATAACTACACCACCAAGAGCAGCAATGTCCACGGAGTTACACTGATGGTGGAGAGTTGGCTGGGTATTCCCAATGTCCCAAAGGTCACAAAGGAGGGAAAAGAAAAAAAGAAAAAAATATTCAAAACAAATCCAAAACCCATGATGACTTAGGGGAGAGACATCACATGACATTTTCTGTTTCTTCTCTCATTGTCAGCTGCAGATGTATTTCAGCAGGATCAAGTACAATTTGACTTGAGTTAACCCTTCATACCAATTCTAGCACCTAATTGGGGGGAAAAAAGGATCCATTTAATAAAATCATTTAAGATACAAAAGGAATTTAATGACTCTACTATATTTACCAATAGAGAAGCAAATTTAAAGAATGTTTCCCAACTGGGAAAACGTCAAAGAATTTGAATGGATTGGACATTAATCCTTTCTGACCTGCAGCTTAACAGCTGCATGAACTCTTTCAGATTAGCTATCTCCACAGTTAACTGGGGAGCCTTCAAGGTAAACTACATAAAACACGTGGAGAAATAAATTGGCTAATGCATAGCACAAATATAACATTTTTGGAATATATGTTAGAATCTTTCCATATTCTTATGAAAGTTTTAAGTATCCTTGTTTAGGATTTTAGTCTGTTTTCTTCTTCCATCAATAAACACTGTTTATAATGATCAAGGTATACAGGACATAAAGTCTTGCCCTTTCCTGTTGCTTCATCCATTTCTAGCCAATCATCTAGTGTCCAGATCTTTGTATTTTTAGAATTAAAGTAGTACATTGTCATAAAAAGTCAGCTGTGATACTGCTAAAACTAAGAGGAAGCAAATGGCTAAGAAAGATCATAGAACAGGAGGATAGGTATGAGACACTGTGAAAAAGAATTACATTAGATGGACACTACAACGCTCACTAAGTAGCAAATATTTAAATGTGCAATCTTTCCCCTGCTGCTCGGCTAAGGCTTGACTAATATATGTGCTTCCATAATGTTTTTGTCTTTATATTATTAAGTAACTAGGCTACTTAACATAAGAGGTCAATGATGCTGAACAAAATCTTAGATTTGTCAGTGGGATCCTATGAGAACCTATGTAGTTTTGAGCTCTTGCAGATATGTTGGCAATCCCAATTGGTGCAAAGGATAAACCTGTTGAAGAGTAAGGTGTACCTTTTCAATTCACGCCTTGACATGAGGTAAGAGAGAGACTGAGAGACTATAGAAAGCCACTTAAATCAGATATTCCAAGACCTTCTACCATCTTGCTTGAGGCTTCCAGAACATAACAAACACTGATCAGTTAACAAACCTTGTTTTCATTTAAGCTCTCAGTGGTTCTCTAAAGAGGCTTTTCAAATAGAGAAACTGGCTGCCTAAAAAAGGAGACTACCAGGTAAATTAGTGCAGTTCTTTTGCGTTAAGTTTGCTCATTTCACCTCTATAGAATAATTCACCTCTGTAGAATAATGTTTAGGCTAGGATTTGCTGCCTTGGCTGATGGGTCATTCTCCACTTATGATGAGTCTAAGGAAGCTATGGCAAAATTAATGCTAAGTGGCAGGAGAAACACACACGTTTTGTTAAAAAACTTTTAATATTTCTACCAAACAAGCAGAGAATATGTGGAAAAAACAGGTACTCCACCAAAATGTTGTTTAGAAAGTTCACTGCTTATCTCAGGATTTATTTATCCAGTGTATCATGTACAAGTGCTATATATGCATCAATCAATTTTCTTTCTTTTTGTTTTATGGCTAGGCTTCCTTGAATCACATCTATCAATTTTCAACTGAACACTAAAATAACTTTTTCACCCCTTTGACAACTGAGGAAAAACCTACTTTTTAGGGAACAGAAGAAAGAGAACCATAAGGAAGAGAATAAAATAAGACTAAGATATGTTTAAATCTGGTGATGTCTAAGCATCTTCTGCTATATCTTGCATCTCCTGCTATGTTTTGGGTTCTGTCTACTGAAAGCCCTGTGGGATAGTTGTACTGGCATAACAGAAGCTAAACTGTGCTTAGCCCCCAGTGAATGTTCACTAGTCTTTATCTGTTTTTCAAACTGACCATCTATTAATCCATCTAGCATCCATACAACCTCAACAAGCACTATCATCTTCTCCACAGATGCAAGCTACCTATTCTTTTTCCTTAAATCAAGCCATTTGCCAGGAGACAGAGACCCATGATTTGGGATGATCGCTAAGGTTCAGTACAATGGTATATTTCCATAATCCTGTTTCAGTCTAAAAATGGTCCTGAGTTTAAAATGGAGATACAGTAAATAGCTTACCTTAATTGTACCCTGACTGTTAGCAGCAATCAGCACATTGGACTCCTAGAAAAGAATAAGAGCTTTTAAAGCATAGAGAAGGATTTCCTGGAAAGCAATCCAAGAGATAATTTCCTCTTCATCCTTCTTTCTTCACTTCCTAAGACAATTGAATCTAATATGAAGATACAATTTTTTTTTTTTTTTTTTTTTTTTTTTGAGACAGAGCCTTGCTCTGTCACCCAGGCTGGAGTGCAATGGCGCGATCTCGGTTCACCACAACCTCCACCTCCCGGGTTCAAGTGATTCTCCTGCCTCAGCCTCCTGAGTAGCTGGGATTACAGGCATGCACTACCAGCCTGGGTAATTTTTGTATTTTTAGTAGAGACGAGGGTTTCTCCATGTTAGTCAGGCTGGTCTCGAACTCCCAACCTCATGTGATCTGCCCACCTCGGCCTCCCAAAGTGCTGGGATTACAGGCGGGAATCACCATGCCCAGCCGAAGAAACAATTTTAACATGTTTTAAACTACATTTTAAACTTCAGACCCCATATTTTGAGGAGTAAGTTTTGATTAAAAGAATAAAAAGTTAGAAGCAGAGTAGGACATTTTTGAATGTAAACAAAAATAAAAGGGAAAAAGATTGTCAATGGAAGAAAAGCCAAAAGAAACAAAGACTGAAATAGAATGAAAAAAAGAGTAAGTTGAGAAAAACAAAGTGAATAATTGCTTCCCCAGAACACTCCTTCTTAATTCATTTTCCCTCATAAAATACCAGTAATTGATGTAAAACCTGCCAACATCCTTGGCACAAATCTCTATGGATGGACATTTGGTATTAGGAAAACAAGAAAATGTGAATATTCATTTGGGAAAAAGGGCTATCTTTCTTTTTAATTATTCTATCATTCAGCACATGCATTTTTAATAACCTTGGTGATTACTTGGATGAGAATATATGTGTTGAAGTATTTTTCTACTCTAAGCCAAGGAAAAAACATTTCTCTGGAAATTAGGAAGGATAGGAAAAAAAATAGACATGACTGACTTTACTAGAGAATCTCAGAAAGTAGGAAGAGTGGAGACATGCCTCCTGTAGGAAATTGGGCATCTAATAGGGCTCTGGAACTTTGACGTGTTGGAGTCTTTTGCTTTCCATGGTAGGAAGCTAAGAGGAGGTAAACAGACTTAAACTTCCATAGAGGTCAGGCCAGGTGGCAGAGAGAAAAAAGAAGTCCAAATAACAGCTATGAGAAACAGATAAAGTGGTCTAACTTGAATGAAGGACAGGATCTACCTAAATATCCTTCAGGCTTCCTGACAAAGCAATACTAAGAAGAAAGAAAACTCTTGGCTTGTGCGTTAGAAAAGTTACTTCGGCTAAGCTGAGTTAAACTTTAGTTTCTTTGACATATGCAAGTTGTGCTTTACAAACTCACATATTTCCATTTCTAAAATTTCCCTTTCATTTCTAATAAAGCCGCTCTTCAAAAATGTGCATCATGTTACTAATGGCATACGAGAAAGTAATAATGTCCTCCACTATTACAGAATTTTTAATGGAATCAGAATACTCCTTGGAATTAGTCAGTAGCATCAAAGATTATAGGTGTATCAAGAAGAAATAAAGACATGTGGGCATGGGAATTGTTGATCTTTTCCTAGCTGAGGATTTTCCTTAAATTAGCAGCACATGTTCTTAAAAATCATAACATGGGGGCCAGGCGTGGTGACTCGTGCCTGTAATCCCAGCACTTCGGGAGGCAGAGGTGGGCAGACCACGAGGTCAGAAAGAAGATTGAGACCATCCTGGCTAATATGGTGAAACCCCGTCTCTACTAAAATACAAAAAACTAGCTGGGCGTGGTGACATGTGCCTGTAATCCCAGCTAGGCAGGAGGCTGAGGCAGGGGAATTGCTTGAACCCAGGAGGCAGAGGTTGCAGTGAGCCGAGATTGCACCACTGCACTCCAGCCTGGTGACAGAGCAAGGCTCTGTCTCAAAAGAAAAAAACAAAACAAAAAAAAGGAACATGGGTAATACAACACTCACTATTAGAATTAATTTAAACATAAACTTTGGAATATTATGGGCTATTCCTGGGACTTGATGTATACAGAATCAACACTTCCATATTCAGGGTAGGGAGCTGGAGTGAGGGGAAAGGAAGATAAATTTGGGATTTATTTACTCTTTTAGTGACCTGAATGTAGAAAATGGTTGGAGTAGGTTTTGGATATCCTTTAGGATATCCTGAGTTGGTCAAGAGACAGCATTTCTATGCTGGCCTCAGAAAACAGCAGAAAGAAGCACTGTGTGGTGCAATATGGATTTCTTTCTAGCAGAAATTTTAAACAAGTTGTATGGTATCAGAACTGTCACTGGTGACCCAGAAATAATTCTCCTGTAAACATCATCCAGAAAAGCAGTTGAAAATCTCACTGATCAACCTAGTTGCCGTTCAAGGAGGGGAAAGACTCTAGTCTGCAAGAAAGTGACTGCCAAGAGCCACCACCACTAAATGCTGCAGCCATCATGAACTACTCCCTCTGCTATGAGAACAAGTAATGACAGACAATGAAAAATTTAAAGCCGAAAGCTCCATCTCTTTCTGCCATTTTGGGTCTAGTCACCTTTTAATATAGAGAAGGAATGCAGAGAGACCTGGTGAAGATGAGGATTCACTTGGGGATAAGCAGGGAGTCTATTTCTGGCAGTTATAGGGATTATAAATTACATAATTAAAACTTCTGACTTCTGATGGGAGGAAAACTAGGAAAAGTGTAGTATATTATCTTACAGTATGAAAAATTAGGCCCAATACAAATAAGATAATCTAGTTGGATTACCACACAAGAGGAGTTTAAAATATGTACAATTACCACTCTAAACCCAAGGAGGAGGACATCTGGTAACTATCCAACATGAATAAACACTGTCTTATTGTTAACCTCAGGATTACTATGGCATTAATATATGATGTCATATTAGATGCTATCCAAGGGTTAACTCTTAACACTATTTCCTACAGAAACAGATAATACTTTATGTGTTAAATAAAAAAAAAGTCAACATATGAATTGAATGCCAGTTTGAATGGTCTTTTAGGACTAAAATTTAATGAAAGAAAAATAATGGCTTCATATCTCAATACATCCCCTCTCCCCAAAGGCAATATGATTACAAAAAAGTTATTTAGAATTAAACCATCAGATAGCTAGATATTGGCTTAAGATAAATTTTTTTTTTTTTTTTTTTGCATGCAACAGAAAAATAAAACCAGGTATTTTATTTCTAGCATAGAGATCTGGAAGTAGTACATACAAGGTTATTAATATAAGTTTTTAATGATTCTTGATTGCATTTTGGATGACTGGTAATTCCTAGTTGTAGCTGTGGTCTGCTAGAGCCTAGTATAAATAAGTTCTACCTCAACAGGTTATTTTTAACTTGCTAAATAAGAGTGCCAGTCAGTAATTCTTATTATTTTCTCCCTCTTTTTTGGAAACCAGCAGTTTTACTGCAGAACTCTCCTCAAGGCTAAGCTAATAAAATATCCAATATTTTTTCTGACTATGAAGAGACTAAGAAAAGACAACAGAAAAATTAGCAAGTCTTTTATAAAAACAGGAGACATATAAACATGCATCAACTTAAGTCAGTGATACTACACTAACTTATACCAAAACAAAACTGCATTTTTAGTAGCACATGTAGGCTACTGAAGAACACCTGCATCTACTAAAATAGTTTCCTCTTTATTGGCTTGCTTAAAAAGGGTCATTATAGACGATACATTAAAATTCTGGATGGTGCTGTGGGTCACGCCTGTAATCCCAGCACTTTGGGAGGCCAAGGCAGGCGGATCACCTGAGGTCGGGAGTTTGAGACCTGCCTGACCAACATGGAGAAACCCTGTCTCTACTAAAAATACAAAAACATTAGCCGGGCGTGGTTGCTCATGCCTATAATCCTACTTGGGAGGCTGAGGCAGGAGAATCACTTGAACTCAGGAGGTAGAGGTTATGGTGAGCCAAGATTGCACCACTGCACTACAGCCCAGCCAACAAGAGCAAAACTCCATCTCAAAAAATAAATAAATAAATGAATAAAATAAAATAAAATCCTGACAAGTTGAGAAATTAACAGTTATTCATTTAGTTAGCAATTGGTGGATTTATTCATAGAGATAGATGTAACTGATTTTAAATGTAAATTAATTTTACTATAGGTATATGTATATACAATGTATTTAAATATAAGATACATGAATATATAAAAAGAAAACACTTCCATTTTTGGTTATAACACAGTAAACAAACTAAATTTGTTTTCCTACCATATACAACTAGAAAACTGAAAAAAATACATAAGATACCAGCTGGACCACAGGCAGTACAGGACGGTGATCTTTGAGAGAAGAGAAACAAATGAAGTGAGTCCTATAATCACCCTGGCTTTCTACTGAGAGGCAATTTCTGGACCACAAATCAGGTAAGGGGATTGACATAACAACAACAGAGACAAGTGAAGAATAAAACATCAAAAAATTTGGTAACACCCCCAAAATTACAACTGAAGCAGAGAGGAAAAAAGCATGAGGGGAAAAAGAGATTGGCATCTTAGTGACCTATTGGACAATATGCAACCTAGGAAATGTATAATTGGAGTCCCAAAGAAGGAGGAGAAAAAATACATGAAAACATAAAACTAAAAATGTTTCAAATCTGTAAACTATAGACCCACAAATTAAGAAGCCTAACAATTTCTAGGCAGAAAGAAGCACAACACCACATCAAGGCACATCACAGTTACACTGCTGAAGACAAGAAACAGAGAAAATCTGTAGAACTGTCAGAGAAATAAAGACACTACATAAAGAGAAAGATCACCAATTTCTCATCAGCAAGAATGCAAACTAGAAGACAATAGGACAGCATCTTTAAGATGATAAACAAGAGGCCAGGTGCAGTGTCTCATGCCTGTAATCCCAATGGTTTGGGAGGCCGAGGAGGGGGCAGATCCCCTGAGGTCAGGAGTTCAAGAGCAGCCTGGCCAACATGGTGAAACCCCATCTCTACTAAAAATACAAAAATTAGCTGGGCGTGGTGGCAGGTGCCTGTAATCCCATAATCCTAGCTACTTGGGAGGCTGAGGCAGGAGAATTGCTTGAACCTGGGAGGCGGAGGTTGCAGTGAACCAAGATCACGCCATTGCACTCCACCCTGGGCGATGAGAGCGAGACTTTGTCTCAAAAAAAAAAAAAAAAAAAAATTATAAACAAGAAAGCCATCCATTGAGAGATACACAAAATTAAAGTTAAAATAAAGACATTTTCAGATAAAATAAGGCTGAGATAATTTTTCACAAACAAACCTGCTATGTAAGAAATTGTTAAAGGAAGTTCTTCAGGCTGAAGGAATATTACATGAAAACTCTGATCTAAAAAAGGGATAAAGGCGGGCATGGTAGCTCACGGCTGCAATGCCAGCACTTTAGGAGGCTGAACAAAAAAAAGCAGGGGTTGCAATCCTAGTCTCTGATAAAACAGACTTTAAACCATCAAAGATCAAAAGAGACAAAGAAGGCCATTACATAATGGTAAAGGGATCAATTCAACAGGAAGAGCTAACTATCCTAAATATATATGCACCCAATACAGGAGCACCCAGATTCATAAAGCAAGTCCTTAGAGACTTACAAAGAGACTTAGACTCCCATACAATAATAATGGGAGACTTCAACACTCCACTGTCAACATTAGACAGATCAACGAGACAGAAAGTTAACAAGGATATCCAGGAATTGAACTCATCTCTGCACCAAGCGGACCTAATAGACATCTATAGAACTCTCCACCCCAAATCAACAGAATATACATTCTTCTCAGCACCACATCGCACTTATTCCAAAATTGACCACATAATTGGAAGTAAAGCACTCCTCAGCAAATGTAAAAGAACAGAAATTATAACAAACTGTCTCTCAGACCACAGTGCAATCAAACTAGAACTCAGGACTAAGAAACTCAATCAAAACCGCTCAACTACATGGAAACTGAACAACCTGCTCCTGAATGACTACTGGGTACATAATGAAATGAAGGCAGAAATAAAGATGTTCTTTGAAACCAATGAGAACAAAGATACAACATACCAGAATCTCTGGGACACATTTAAAGCAGTGTGTAGAGGGAAATTTATAGCACTAAATGCCCACAAGAGAAAGCAGGAAAGATCTAAAATTGACACTCTAACATCACAATTAAAAGAACTAGAGAGGCAAGAGCAAACACATTCAAAAGCTAGCAGAAGGCAAGAAATAACTAAGATCAGAGCAGAACTGAAGGAGATAGAGACACAAAAAACCCTCCAAAAAATCAATGAATCCAGGAGTTGGTTTTTTGAAAAGATCAACAAAATTGACAGACCGCTAGCAAGACTAATAAAGAAGAAAAGAGAGAGGAATCAAATAGATGCAATAAAAAATGATAAAGGGGATATCACCACCGACCACACAGAAATACAAACTACCATCAGAGAATACTATAAACACCTCTACGCAAATCAACTAGAAAATCTAGAAGAAATGGATAATTTCCTGGACACTGACACTCTCCCAAGAATAAACCAGGAAGAAGTTGAATCCCTGAATAGACCAATAGCAGGCTCTGAAATTGAGGCAACAATTAATAGCCTACCAACCAAAAAAAGTCCAGGACCAGATGGATTCACAGCTGAATTCTACCAGAGGTACAAGGAGGAGCTGGTACCATTCCTTCTGAAACTATTCCAATCAATAGAAAAAGAGGGAATCCTCCCTAACTCATTTTATGAGGCCAACATCATCCTGATACCAAAGCCTGGCAGAGACACAACAAAAAAAGAGAATTTTAGACCAATATCCCTGATGAACATCGATGCAAAAATCCTCAATAAAATACTGGCAAACCGGATTCAGCAGCACATCAAAAAGCTTATCCACCATGATCAAGTGGGCTTCATCCCTGGGATGCAAGGCTGGTTCAACATTCGCAAATCAATAAACATAATCCAGCATATAAACAGAACCAAAGTCAAGAACCACATGATTATCTCAATAGATGCAGAAAAGGCTTTTGACAAAATTCAACAGCCCTTTATGCTAAAAACGCTCAATAAATTTGGTATTGATGGAACGTACCTCAAAATAATAAGAGCTATTTATGACAAACCCACAGCTAATATCATACTGAATGGGCAAAAACTGGAAAAATTCCCTTTGAAAACTGGTACAAGACAGGGATGCCCTCTCTCACCACTCCTATTCAACATAGTGTTGGAAGTTCTGGCTAGGGCAATCAGGCAAGAGAAAGAAATCAAGGGTATTCAGTTAGGAAAAGAAGAAGCCAAATTGTCCCTGTTTGCAGATGACATGATTGTATATTTAGAAATCCCCATCGTCTCAGCCCAAAATCTCCTTAAGCTGAGAAGCAACTTCAGCAAAGTCTCAGGATACAAAATTAATGTGCAAAAATCACAAGCATTCTTATACACCAGTAACAGACAAACAGAGAGCCAAGTCAGGAATGAACTTCCATTCACAATTGCTTCAAAGAGAATAAAATACCTAGGGATCCAACTTACAAGGGATGTAAAGGACCTCTTCAAGGAGAACTACAAACCACTGCTCAGTGAAATCAAAGAGGACACAAACAAATGGAAGAACATACCATGCTCATGGATAGGAAGAATCAATATCGTGAAAATGGCCATACTGCCCAAGGTTATTTATAGATTCAATGCCATCCCCATCAAGCTACCAATGAGTTTCTTCACAGAATTGGAAAAAACTGCTTTAAAGTTCATATGGACCCAAAAAAGAGCCCGCATTGCCAAGACAATCCTAAGTCAAAAGGACAAAGCTGGAGGCGTCACGCTACCTGACTTCAAACTATACTACAAGGCTACAGTAACCAAAACAGCATGGTACTGGTACCAAAACAGAGCTATAGACCAACGGAACAGAACAGAGTCCTCAGAAATAATACCACACATCTACAGCCATCTGATCTTTGACAAACCTGAGAGGAACAAGAAATGGGGAAAGGACTCCCTATTTAATAAATGGTGCTGGGAAAATTGGCTAGCCAGAAGTAGAAAGCTGAAACTGGATCCTTTCCTTACTCCTTATACGAAGATTAACTCAAGATGGATTAGAGACTTAAATGTTAGACCTAATACCATAAAAACCCTAGAAGAAAATCTAGGTAGTACCATTCAGGACATAGGTATGGGCAAGGACTTCATGTCTAAAACACCAAAAGCAACTGCAGCAAAAGCCAAAATTGACAAATGGGATCTCATTAAACTAAAGAGCTTCTGCACAGCAAAAGAAACTACCATCAGAGTGAACAGGCAACCTACAGAATGGGAGAAAATTTTTGCAATCTACTCATCTGACAAAGGGCTAATATCCAGAATCTACAAAGAACTCAAACAAATATACAAGAAAAAAACAAACAACCCCATCAAAAAGTGGAGATATTCTACAAATATTAAAAGAATAATCAGAAAATAAACATTATGAACAATTGTATGTCAATAAAACTGACAGGTAATGAAATGAATAAATTCTATGAAAGATACAAATTCCCAATTATGACAGAGAAAGAAAAAGTTGTTAAAACTGAAGACTAAAGAACATTTCCAAACTCAGCTCGCAAATGAAACAAAACCAGAGGAAGACATTATAAAAACAAATAAAAGTACCAACTACTTTTATAAACAGATGTAGAAAACCTTAACAAAATACAAGTAAAGATAATTCAGTCATATACAAAAAGAATAATGCATCATATCTAAATGGAATTCATCCAGATATTAAAATTGGTTTTCAACATTAAAAAAATATACATATAATTCACTATGTAAAGAGACTAGAAGAGGCCAGGTAGGGTGGCTCATGCCTGTGATAGCACTCTGGGAAGCTGAGGCAGTTGGATTGCTGCAGTCCAGGAGTGTGAGACCAGCTTGGGCAATATGGCAAAACCCTCTCCATCAAAAACACAAAAAATTAGCTGGGTGTGGTGGCGTGCACCTGTAGTCCCAGCTACCCAGGAGGCTGAGGTGGGAGAATCACCTGAGCCTGGGAAGTGAAGGTTGTAGTGAGCTGTGATTGTTGTCACTATACTCTCACCTGGGTGACAGGAGTGAGACCCTGCCTCAAACAACAACAACAAAAAAAAAACAAAAAAAAATAAAAAATAAAAAGAAAAAAAAGAAAGAAAAATAATGTAATCACAACACAGAAAATGCACTTGATAACATTCATCATCCCTTCATCAAACTCAGAACAGAAAGGAACTTCTTCAAGGTGATAAGGAACACCTATGAAAAACTTCCAACTAACATCATACTTAGTGGTGAAATACTGAACTCTTTCTCTCTCAGATTGGGAACAAGGTGAACATGCTTTCTCTCACCATTTCTATTCCACACTGTATTAGAGGTACAACCCAGTGCAACAGTCAAGAAAAGGAAAAAGCATATAGATCTGAAAAAAGAAAATTGTCTTTATTTGCAAGAGATGATGGCCTATGCGGAAAATCCTAAAGTATCTTAAAAATAAGCTACCAAAATAAATAAATTGTCTTCAGCAAGACTGTCAGACATAAAGTCAATTACACCAAAATCAGTTTACTTCCATAAACTAACAATAGATAAGCAAATAGGATTTAAAAAATACCATTTACAGTACCATTAAAAGGCATGAATCATTTAGAGACAAATCATATACACATACACATACACACACACACAGCCTACACACTAAAAATTACCAAATAATGCTGGGAGATATTAAAGAATACCTAAATAAATTGACAATTATACCATGTTCATAGACCAGAGACTCAATATTGCTACAATGCCAATTCTTCTTACATTATCTATAGGCTCAATGCAATTCCAATTAAAATCATACAAACTTTTCTAGTAGAAACTGGCAAAGTGATTCAAAAATTTAAATGAAAAAGCAAAGACATTATAATAGGTAAAATAATTTTGAAAAAAAATCAAACTTGGGACTTACACAACATGATTTGAAGTGCTACTATTAATAAAAGCATTAGGTATCAATACAGTGTGGTATTATTAGGCTGGACATATAAATCAAAGGAACAGAAAAGAAATTCCAGAAACAGATCCATCCATAATCAACTGAATTTCAAAACAACTTGGCAAGTAAAAAAAAAAAAAAAAAAAGGGTAATTTTTACAAATGCTGTTGAAGCAACTGCAGATATGTGAAACAACCATATGTGTGCTAAATCAACTGTATATATGGAAAAAATGAACTTCAATCATTCTATCATACCATTCCAAAAATTAATTCTAAATAGATCTAAGACATAAATGTAAAAGCTGAAACAATAAAACCTCAAGAAAAAAAAATGAGAGAAAATCTTTGCGTTGGCAACTATTTTTCAGGATGCAAAAAATATATATCATAAAATAAAAAATACCCTGATAAATTGGACTTCATCAAAAATTTTAAAATACCATCCACACTTACTAGAACAACTAAATCTTTTTCTTAAAGTGACAATATCAAGTTTTGGCAAAAATATGTAACACCTGGAATGATTTTAGGATGCTGGCAGGAGTGTAAAATATAGTCATGCACTTTTTGACATTTTGGTCAACGATGGGTCACATATATGATGGTGGTCCAATAAGATTACTGTACTATACTTCCTAATCATTAATTTAGATTGTACTCCTTCTGCTTATTAACAAAAAAAGTTACTGTAAACTAGGCTCAGGCAGGTCCTCCAGGAGATATTCCAGAAGAAAGCATTGTTACCATAGGAGATGACAGCTCTATGTGTGTTATTGTCCCTGAAGACATTCCAACGGGACAAGATGCATAAGACGGTGATGTTGATGACCTTAACAAAAAAATGTTTAAAAAGTAAAAATAAATAAATACATTTAAAACTGGAAGAAAGCTTACAGAATAAGGAAAAATCTGTACAGCTGTACAATGTGTTTGTGTTTTAAGCTAAAAGTTATTACAAGAGTCAAAAAGTGAAAAAAATTAAAATTATAAAGTAAAAAGTTACAATAAGCTATGGTTAATTTAGTACTGAAGAAAGAAAAAATTTTAAAATAAATTAGTGTAGCTTAAGTATACAGTGTGGATAAAGTCTACAGTAATGTACAAAATGTCTGGGCCTTCACATTCACTCACCGCTCACTCCCTGACTCACCCAGAGCAGCTTCTACTCCACCAAACTCCATTTATGGTAATGCCCTAGGCAGGGGTACCATATTTTACCTTTTATATCGTATTTTTACTGTAGCTTTTCTGTGTTTAGATACACAAACCCCACTGTGTTACAACTGCCTACACTATTCAGTGTAGTAACATGCTGTACAAATTTGTAGTCTAGGAGCAACAGGCTATACCACATAGCTAAGGTATGTGGTAGGCTATACCATCCAGGTGTGGGTAAGTGCACTCTATGATGTCTGTGCAATGATGAAATCAAATCGCCTAATGGCATTTCTCAAAATGTATTCTCACTGTTAAGTGACAAATGAATGTAATACAACAACTTTGGAAAAAGGTTTGACAGTTTCTTATAAGGTTAAACTCACACCTACTCTACAGTCTCCTAATTTCACTCTTAGGTATTTATCCAAAAGAAATGATGGTATATAGTCACATAAACATTTATGAATGTTTACAGCAGCTTTATTAAAAATAGTTCAAAACTGGAAACAAGTGCAATATTAACGATTGCTGAATAGATAGAAAATTTGTTGCATAGTTATAAAATGGATTACTAATAAGAAGGAACTACAGATACAGGCAATAACACAAGCATTTCAAAATATCATGCTAAATAAAAGAAGCCAGGTACAATTACATACTGTATCATTCCTGTTATATGAAATTCTAGAATAAGCAAAACTTAACTTATGATGACATAAAGTGGATCATTAGTAGCTTGCAGTAGAGAAGGGGAGGGGACTGATTACAAAGTGACATAAGAAAACTTTTTGGGTAATGAAAATGTTGTTATATCTGAATTAAGGTAGTAGTTATACTGAAGTATATATTTGTAAAAATTCACTGAATACTCTTAAAATGTATGTAGTTTATATTTATGTAAATTATATCTCAATAATATCAATTTTAAAAAGCTGGGAACAAACACACAAGAACAAATAAGTATTTTATAAGTTAACTTTAAATCCAATATTTGTCTTTAACAATTAAAAGTCATTATCCATGATTTAAATATTTTCTGATTTCCCAATATAATATATAAACCCCTTACCACTACCATATATAGGAGATCTCTGTAACCATTAAGTATAATATCAAAGCCATTTCAGCTATGAAGCTAAATATTTTTCCCCAGAATAAAGCACTCAATTATCAAACAGAAAGGTAAAGATTTTTGTCATTCCTCTCTCCCTGTTCACTATAAAGATGGTTTTATACATAAGCCTTGTTATTTACTATGATAAACATTTCCACCTTACATTTCTCCTCCTTTCATTAACCAGAAGAGATAACTACTAAACAAAATCAGAATATAATCCTTCTTTAAAAATTTTCTCCAAATGTTAAGCATTACGTTAAATTAATGACTTCCCTCAGAATGAGAATAAATAACTTTATAGAAAAAAGAAACTGAAAAGACTTTATGCTAATAAATTTTAACATTTAAGCCAAGTGGAAAAATTCCTACAAAAACCTACCCAACTAATCAAGAAGAAATGGAAAGCAAGAATCATCCTACCAGCATTAAATTCATAATCAACAGTAAAAAATATTTCTACCTCAGGCTTACGTGACTTCCTCTACAAGTTCAGCCAAATATTCAAGAAACAAGTAATTCCATATTACACAAATCTTTCCACATCAAAGGAGGAAAGAACTCCTTAATTTGCTTTATGAAGTTAATATACCCATGAAATCAAATATACCCACGAAATCAAACCTGACATGGACAATGCAAAAAAGGGAAAGATTACAGGCCAATGTTATTCATAAAGACAAATGAAAAAATTCTAAACAAAATAGTAGCAAGTTGATTTTAACAATATATAAGGAGAATAAATCTTGACCAAGTTGGGCTTATTCCAGCGAATGTAAGGTTGGTTTAATATTAGGTTAAAAAAAAAAAAAATTTCACCTACTAGATCAATATTTGAAAGAAAAATATTACATCATGTTAAATAGGTACAAAAAACAATAATATACTTTAGCATTCATTTATGATAAGAATTCTCAGCACACTGAGAACTGAAGGAAACTTCTTTGTAAGGGTATGTATCTACAAAACTCTTACAGCAGACATACTTAATGATAACATATTTAAAAGCTTTCCCTTTGGTGAGGAACAAGTCAAGGATACCAGATACCCATTACTTTACATTAGATTTTCTGGCCATCAAAATAAGGCAAATGAATAAAAGATATAATGGTATAAGTACTGGAAAAGCAGACATTAAACTTAATTTGTGGATGAATTAATTGTGTGCATAAAAAATCCAAGGAATGTAGACACGAATACTTAAAATGAATAAAGAGAGTTTAGCAAGATGGTTGGATTAAAAATGGCGGTAATAAATAACAGATTCCTGAAGGACTACCTAGACAACTTTCTCTTATTTAGAAAAATATATTTATTGGTTAACTTGAATAGGTAATACACACGTGGTAAAAATTCAAACAGTACAAAAGAGTAGGGGAAAACTGAGTGTCTCTCATCTCCCTAGAGAGTCAACTACTATCAGGTGTGAAATCTTTCTAGGTAAATTACCATCATTAATGTAAATCGGAATAGTGTAATAGATCAAACACATCTTCGGGGCTTTCTCAAAATGTACAGAGTCAAAAGTTTTCTATTTGGTGGTTATATCCTCCTTTATCTTGTTTTGTGTTTCAGGTTTAACAAACAACCCTACTTCCAACTTGAGACTCCATTCTGTTTTAAGTGGCAAGCCAAATTTAATATTCAATTCTAAGCCTCTTCATCACCTAAGAGAGGTCTGTAGGCTTCTCTTACAGAAAAAACAATTTTACAGAGGTTTCTATATTCATGGACATGCCAGTAACTGGTTTTCAGGAGGAAATGGACCAGAATTATATGAGACAATCTGTATTCCTAAAATCAAATGAACATGTGGACGAAACATAAATGCTACATAGATAGCTAGACAGAGTGGCAGAGTAGATTAAACGTCTTTGGAGTCTGAAAGATTTCAATTCAAAGCTCTAACGCTTCTAAACTTGTCATTACGGGCACGTTACTTGACCTCTCTGAATCTCAGTCTCCTTAACTATAAAACAATGCTAATAAAACTGAGCTAACAGAACTGTTGTTATGATCAAACAGACATATACATAAGGGCCTGGCATAAAGTATGCATCTTTTAAGTGATCTTTAAGTGAGGGAAAATTGCTTCTGGCTTAGTTGTTCAAGGCAGGCAAGCAAAGGAGCCCAAAATGAACAAAGGGGCAAGAAGCAAAACAGAAGACTATTATGCAGGCTAAAAGAAGAGTTTAAGAAAGAGAAGCAAGCCAAAATTGTCAAAAATCATGAGGAAATGAAAAGACTGTTCAGTAATAATACGCCATTGGATTTGGACATTACATGGTACTGGTAACATCAAAAGCAACTCTACCAAATGGTCAAGTTTGCATCATAAAGGGCCTTTACAAGTCCCTGGCTAACACAGCCTTTAGAAGCTGGCTTCGACAGAAGCTTCTCCAGAAAGCTACTCCTGATGTCCAAGGTAACAGTGTGATGGGTAATTTTAGGTTTCAGCTTGACTGGATAAAGGGATACTTAGAGAGCTGGCAGAGCACTACTTCTGGGTAAGTCTGAGAGGGTGTTTCCAGAAGAGACTGGTTTGTGAGTTGGTTGACAGAGTGGGGAAGTTCAGCCCTCAATGTGGATAGGCACCATCCCATCACCTGTAGGCCTGGATAGGACAAAAAGGGAGCAGAAAGGTGAATTTGCTCTCTCTCCTGGAGCTGGGACGCTCTTCTCCTGGCCTCGGCCATCGAAGTCCAGATTCTCCAGCTTTTGGACTCTGGGACTTGCATCAATGGGCCCTCAAATTCTCAAGCCTTTAGCCTTAGATTCTGCCATGCTACTGGCCTCCCTGGCATATCATGGGACTTCTCACCCTCCATAATCGTGTGAGCTAATATCCCAAATAAAAACCCTCTCATAGATCTAACTATACATGTCCTATTACTTCTGTCCCTTTGGAGAACCCTGACTAAGACATAAAGAAATGCTCTGATTAATTCACAGAGAGAGTAATTTTCAATCATCACAGTCGTTTCATTATACAATAGTGACTTTGGCATGAAGTTCATTAATTTCATGCCATCTTATTCATCCATCATTATCCGTCCATTAGGGTAGATATCACATGCCAGATAATTTGCTGGGTCCTGGAGTTTCACCGATGTCTGATCTTGAGACCATAGGCCAAGAGGGGAAATGGACTTCTAACAGAAATAAACAGGCTGGGTGTGATGGCTCATGCCTGTAATCCCAGCACTTTGGGAGGCTGAGGCGGGAAGATCACTTGAGACTGGGAGGTCAAGGCTGCAATGGGCCTCGATTGGGCCACTGCATTCCAGCCTGCGTAACAGAGTGAGACCCTGTCTCAAAAAAAAAAAATTATAGAGCTCAAAGGGGCAACTGAGGAAGTAAAAGAGAGTGATCCTTTACCTGGAAAAGATAAGAAAGGTTTCATAGATTACGTCACAAATGGAACAAAGGAAAAATAAAACTTGAAATTTCACAGGAGAAAAGATGGATATGTTAGGCAAAGGGACATGGTCATACACATGGAATAAATTTGAAAAAAATGGTTTGGAATGCCGACAAATTGTGTGGAGAAGGTAGCTTGTGTATTAGTTAATGAGATGAAAATATGAGGCAGGGTAAGCATGTAAACTGTAGCATACCAGGGTCAGAAAATAAATAAGATTCATTTATCTGTGAATTTTACTTATGGATAAAAAAAGTCAGTGACTGTCTTTATGCAAAAAACAGATAGGAGTAGTTTTTCTTTGGTGTTGTAGATCAGAATACGCCATCCCAAAATGTGTTACTCTGGTGGAAAGATTATTTTGAGTTCAAGGCAACTGAGGAGAGCTTTCTGCTCCCCTCCTATCTGCCTGAAAACAGATAATAAATTCCTCTTGTGAAAGAGAGGAATTCCCTGTACCCCAGTTACTTCCCATACCAGGAAAGAGATAACAACCGTATTATTATTATAAGATGGTACTGAGAAAGAATCTGCACAAACAAATCTTACTAACTAGCCCTTATCTACCATTAGTTTCTAATATATTAATATTTGCCTTCCTATTGTTCATCACTCCTAGAAGCTCAAAGTCCCTTTCCTTTGTCTTGTTGCTTCCCTTTAAATTTGTCTTCTTGTCTAAGTGGTATAAAATCCTCCAAACCAAGCCTTTTCATTGGGGGTTTTCTTTCTATGACACATCCCCCACTATTCCAACCCACCCCTGGTGGCTGATTCATGCAAAACTTTGAATATTAAATAAATTTGTATGCCTTTTCTCCTGTTAATCCATCAGTTGTCAGTTTATCTCACAGCCCCAGCCAGAGAACCTAAGAAGGTAGAAAAGAACTTTGCTTCCCACCGGTGTTCTATTCCTTCAGCCATCTCTCCCCGCACCTCCCCTCCCTGGGCACCTAGAGTCATCTCCTTTAATCCTATCTCTTAACAAAACTCTTCAATTCACATGTATTAAGTTAAATAAATGAATTTTTGGAAAAGCAGGAAAAAAATTAAGTTGTGTACTAGAAGGTAGAAGTTAATGATTATATCCTCATAGTTCAAAACTTATTGTTTGAAGTGAACATAATGAAACATCGTCAAATAAACTTTTTTTTTTAAATGTGTGAGGGCAACCTTAACATCTTGAAAAACATGAACGTTACATGTAGGTGTTTTCTGTTATTCTTATTCCCTAGAAGGAAACTGAACACAGGGAAAAAAAAAAAAAACCCTGAATAATTAAATTATTTAATAACCTACCCGAGTAGACTCTATTTTTAATCTCTCATTACAATGCACTCTACCCACTGCTATAACACTCTCATGGGATTATCTTCACAGTGGGCTTTAGGCATCTAATGCCTACAGAAGAAGGTCCAAACTCTTTTTTTCCCCCCCTCTGTATGGCACTCAAGACTATAACATCTGGTACACTCTCTGGCCTCATCTCTCAATAAAGTCCCTACTCCACCATCCTACTTAGACACTTTATTAGAAGTTTCTTAAACATCGATTGCACTTTCCCTCATCTGCACCTTTGTTCACACTGTTCTCCAGCTTTCTGCAGTATAGCAGAAAGGGTGTAGGTTTTAGAGCCAGGCCGACCTGGGTTCTAATTCCAACTGTATCCCTTATTTAGCTGTGTAATCTTGGGCAAATCTGAGCCTCAATTTCACTTTTAAAGGAACTCAAGCATATATGCCTTAAAAGATTGATGATGATGATTTTAAATTAAGATAGCACTTAGCATACTGCCTGGTTGATACTTTAATAGATGTGTTTGTTTATGGTCTTTTGTCCAGGCACCTTCCTTTCCCTTTGTCTTAAGACTTCTGAAACCCTTCATATCTTTATGAAGCCCAGCTCAAAAGCCCCTATCTTCATAAAGTATTCCATCATTCTCCAAGTTAGAAATAATCTCCTCCCTCCAGGG
Source organism: Rhinopithecus roxellana (assembly GCF_007565055.1). Classification (NCBI taxonomy): domain Eukaryota; kingdom Metazoa; phylum Chordata; class Mammalia; order Primates; family Cercopithecidae; genus Rhinopithecus; species Rhinopithecus roxellana. Next base: position 125,930,904 of record NC_044556.1, read on the forward strand.
TCAATAATTTCAGGGGTAATGATCTTACAAAGATTGCTTTCATTCAGGTTCATACTATAGTTATTTATGAATATTTATATTTACTAGGTTGTAAATCACTTAAATGCAGAGAATATATTTTCATATTGCACAATATTTGATGAACTAAAAACAAGTACAGTTGTCCAGTTATGTGGATTAGTATATAAAATGTTAAAGATGACAGTAACATTTACCGATCAATCATTTACCTTGTGCCAACTATTTTCTTAGTACTTTCCATGTATTTTCTAATTTGATTTCAGAATATTACATGCAAGATACTATTATCCTAATATCACAAAAGAGGAAACTGAAACATGGAAAGGTTAAATCACTTCCCCAAATTATTACAGCTAATACTTAATGGTGACAGGAGGCAAACCTGGCTACTTGGCTACAGCACTCTCAATCAGAACATTACCCCAAGACAGAAGGCAATAAATGGCACACATCCCACCCTCTACCCTTAGATGTTTAAAAGCACAACCTTGCTAAATAAGGATCTAAAAACAAAACAAAAAACCCAACAAAAATCAGAAATGTTTTCTCCCCTAAAACAACTTCATGACAAAGGAAGGTAAGTTCCTTGAAAATTTTACTGGGGAAAAAAAGCCTAGAAGATGATTTTTAGGTTTAGTTCCCATTTCAAGTGGTAGAACACTATTAGTGACACAGAAAATGTAAAGTACACTGAAATACTATTCACATTTGTCCTCTAAAAGTAAAAACTGCAGCTGAGATGGCTAGCGAAGTTATAAGCAGTTCTGCCTTAAACCATTTGTCCTATAAGTACTGAATTTTCTTCTTAAAGTGTGCCCACTAAGTTTAAATTGTGTGTCCATTTAAGTCCTTTAACAAGCATTTGATTAAATGGAAATGGTAAATCACTATGAACAACATACCGTATCTGCAAATACAGCTCCCTAGAGGGCACAGAACAGTGAGAAACATGGCTGAATTTAATATCCTTCCTTAAATAAATATAAAGATGTCAATAAAAATTTGAGGTAACTAGGCTTCACACAAAAAAACTCACCATCTGTACTACATCTGTTAATTCCTTAATATTCTCTCCATAAGAGCCTCTTGTCTTATTTGGACAAAGGTATTCTCCTTATGAACACAAATGTCTTGTTTTCTCGTTGCCAGAAAAGACAGTGTTAATTTGCACTCATACAAAGATGATTTCATGCCACTGAAAATAAAAGAGCATACCTGCCTTAAGCTCTTTTTCACACCAAGATTATAAACATAAAAGAATGGGCTTTTGCTTCATTTTTTTTTTTCTCTTCAGGGTGGACTGTTACTATTTGTACTGCAATTGCATCCTGAAAACTAAAATAGCTTCTCTCTTCATGTAGGAGGTCATGGACTGTGTATATAGTCAAATCTGATTTTCACTCAGGATCCTGCAGCCACAGAACAATTTCAAATAAATTTGCCCTTCTTTTGATGCATGATCTATAGTTGCCTTATGAACATCCTCTCCCTTGCCCTTGACAAGAAATACAGATATAAGATACAGAGATTCTTAAAATTTTTCTTTGTTCAACACCTTGTTAAGTGATACTATTCAATTGTCCAATTTCATCACTCGTGCTGACATTTTGTTACTTCATCCTATTGGGTCGTTGATTTCCTGACATGCAAAATCATTATTTTATTTAAAGCACTTTCTAGTACATCTTTTAAAATTCAAATTTCTTTTGTTTTTGGAGCTCAGAGTTAAATCCATTTCGCTTATCTGGGTTTTGTTTTTTTGTTTGTTTGTTTTTGAGATGGAGTCTTGCTCTGTCACCCAGGTTGGAGTGCAGTGGTGTAGTCTTGCCTCACTGCAACCTCCACCTCCTGGGTTCAAGTGATTCTCCTGCTTCAGCCGCCTAAGTAGCTGGCATTACAGGCGCGTGCCACCACACCCAGCTAATTTTTGTATTTTTAGTAGAGACGGGGTTTCGCCATGTTGGTCAGGCTGGTCTCGAACTCCTGACCTCGTGATTTGCCTGCCTCGGCCTCCCAAAGTGTTGGGATTACAGGCGTGAGCCACCACACCTGGCCACTTATCTGGGTTTGATTCATCATGAGAATCCCCCTATTTGACCAGAGTGTTTCTTTACTTTATTCTAGACATAAATCTATGCTGTATTTGGGAACCAAGTGAGAGCCCATACAAAGATATTCAAACATAGGTTCCAATATCATCTTCAAAGGTTTTAAAATGCCATTTGTAAGCCTAAGAGTTTCTTTTTGTCCCTGACCTTTCTTTCAGTATGTGGTTTTTCAGAGTTGACTTGGTAAAAATATATATAAATAGGTCTAAGAAAGAATGAACACAAAACTACAATTTATCAATAAAAGGTCTTGCTCTTTAAACTAAAATGTTAGTTAGCTTTCCCTACATTCTATAAAAAATCCAAGGGGGTTGAGTGAATTAGCTGTCTGAATTGTGTTTGCAAGATGGACGATAAATGAACTCTGTGAATTTGAGATTCTAAGATCTGTGTCTCCTTTTACTATCTTACAAATATATATATATATATATATATATACACACACACACACTTAAAAACCTGTATCATTATCACATATTTATTGAGCACTATAGGTCAGTGACTTAGTTAAGAATTTAATATGGATTACTTCACTTAATCTGCATAGCAACACAATGAGGAAGATACTATTTTTATCATCAATTTACAAAGTCTAAGACTTAATAACTTTTCCAAATTCACACACATAGCTAAGAAACAGCAAAGCCAGGAATCAACTTGTGAAAACTGAGAAATATACCAATGCTGATCTGAGTCATAATGACCCAGTAAGCTTATCATATGCCTGGGCTTCATCCTGAATTTACCAAAGCAAAATGGAAGAAAGGAGAAAGGTGTCTTGGGTGGTCACTGACTATGTACAAGAGAGCCTCAGTTCTCACACATTATAAATATACATTACATTTCAAATCTCATAAGCCTAGGTTCTTAAAAGCCCTGTTAAACGGAAAATTTGGTCTTTTATATATCTCCCTATATGGATTTCAAGTGTTACCATCAGAGGAAAAGGCTTGGCCACAGAACCAAAGTGGTAAAGAGTGTTCCACAGTCAATATACATTGCATTGACAGGCCAAATTCCCACTCTCCTTCCAGTCCCCCACGTCCCATACACAAAATCCCAATTTGAGATCTGGCAAACTGGAATTTCCTCATCACAAGGGAACACTTTCAAAATCAGTTAATCTCAAATCTCTTCTTTCTTCTCCACTAGTATCCTTCCTTAGAAAATCTTAAGATTGTTCATTAGAATGAACAAAACAGTGGACTTCTAAAGGATCTAGAAAAGTATGGCTACTCATTTGACAACTGTCTAATGCAAAAACTGTGCAGGGTAAGAAATACGGGATTTCAGAACCACAAACAATGATCCTCATACAATTAGTTATAAATAAACCCAGGCTGGTATTGAACTCCTGACCTCAGGTGATCCACCTGCCTCAGCCTCCCAAAGTGATGGGATTACTAGCATGAGCCACCATGCCATTGAAACCCCATCTCTACTAAAAATACAAAACTTAGCAGGGCTTGGTGGCGGTCGCCTGTAATTCCAGCTACTCAGGAGGCTGAGGCAGGAGAATTGCTTGAACTGGAGAGGCGGGGGTTGCAATGAGCTGAGATTATGCCACTGCACTCCAACCTGGGTGACAGAGTGAAACTCAGTCTCAAAAAACCAACCGACCGACCGACCGACCGACCGACCGACCGGCCCAGCTGTGGCTGCTGTAAGTTGTAGAAGGCAGGGGAGGTAGGTGGGAGCAACCTCTCCCCACAACTTACAGCAAAACACACACCAGGAAAAAACAAGATTTTAAATTCAGTACTAAGAAGGTTAATACTTACCAGCCAGCTTTCCTCTGCAAATGGTTATTTCTGAACTTTGGTTACAGCCTTAAAAAATTACATAAACTGGATTTTGGAAAAATCACTTTCTTAATGAGAAAAACTTCACGGAAGCTATCTCTGATTAGCTCCTTCATATCTAAAGTATTGACCTTTACTGGTAACCCTCAATTAGTTAGGCCAATGTGGCCTTTTAGAAGAATAACATTCTTTTTTCTTTTTCTTGAGATGAAATCTTGCACCATCACTTAGCCTAGAGTGCACTGGCACAATCTCGGCTCACGGCAGCCTCCGCCTCCCAGGTTGATGTGATTCTCCCGTCTCAGCCTCTCAAGTAGCTGGGATTACAGGCACCTGCCACCACACCTGGTTAATTTTTGTGTTTTCAGTAGAGACGGGGTTTCACCATGTTGGCGCCGGGCTGGTCTTGAACTCCTGACATTCAGTGATCCATCTGCCTTGACCTCCCAAAGTACTGGGATTACAGGTGTGAGCCACCATGCCCGGCAAGAGAAGAGTAATATTTCCACATGCATTCTACTTCCTGGTTGTAGGTTCCTTAAATAAGCAAATAATACCTATTTTCAAAACTCATAAGATACCTCAAAAACCAGTGCAGATGGATACACAGGTAACTTTACTTGGTTGCCCATTTAAAAAATAATACAGTACTAATAACCAGCAGAGATACTGAATAAAATAGCAAGGAAAGCAAGTAATTAGAATGGCAGTTTTAAAGGTTGTATGGAGGGGAACGATCAGACTTAGCCAGCTGTCCTAAGCCAGACAGAGACCTCCATATGTTTATGTAGGATTGCTGCAATCTGTAGACAACAGGCATTTTTTCATTTGTCCACATGGTTGGTTCCTGCAGCTTCCATTTTTGGTGTGCTTCATTATTAAGATTTTTGTTAACCAGTCTTCTATATTCCAATTACCTAACTGCATCAAATTGTCATTTAAATATACTTTAAAGCATTCAAATAAGATAAATACAAAATCGGGATTCAGATAATATTAAGAAGGCACACTTAGCATACAAAATCAAAGTGATCCTTATTCAGGGAGAAAAGGCTGTAAAGAACATACACAAGGGAAGAAGGATTTAGATACAAAAGAATACATACATTCATCATTCCTTTCATTCTCAATGCTTTCCAAAGTCTTCTCGCCAACTGGCTGTAAACAACTTATCCTTGCCATACTGTACTCAAATATTATCTCTAAACACTTTCAACTTGCAGCACATGTTAATAGTTAATATCTCTGGACTCTGGATGATCTTTTGAACAAAGCTTGAGAACAATGTGCTTACAATGACAAGTATGATGGGGAAAAAAATGACTGGATTGCTGATTAATACTGAGAAGAGCTCCTCTGAGCATAGAACTGTGCATATTTAAAAGAGTTATTCGCTCTCCAGACTACTCTGGCAAAGCTGATTCTAGAATTCAGTACTATTTGGAGAATACCATGTAACAGAAAAAGCAATACATTCAAGGCATGAAAACCTGGATTTGAAATTTGGTTCTGCTTAATCCTTTTAGACATTCAATTTCTCCAAATATAAAGCAGATAATCTTAGGGAGAATCTTTATGAAGATTCAAGGAAAACACAGTAGAGCACTGTTAGGGATCACAACACACTACCTACAAGAAGGCACCTTGGTATTTGAAAAAACAGCACAAGCAGGAAGACCTTCTCCCACACTTCTCCTCTGAAGCAGGTCATAAAAGAATTCTCTGCCCTTCCACTGAAGCAGGTCATAAGATTCTCATTCTAGAGGTGCCTAACCTTACCTGGAGGAAAGGAATGCCCTTATCTTTGGAGACACAGGCACAGAGAAGAAGCTGAACAAACAGGTCTTGCAAGTTGCCCCCAGTTTATTACCATTAGAACATACCCCTTTGTCCTCCAATCATAATTCTCCATGACTATTCATTTCTTCATCAAACCTAAGCATAAACATACACAAGTTTGCCCATTCTTTGGGTCTTCATTTCTAAAGCCTTCTGTGTCATGTAAAACTTCTATGTCATGTAAAACTTACAGAAATCTCCGTCATGAATCAAGCAATAGGTGAGAAAAATCTTTTCTCCCTTACAGCATGTAACCAAAGAGTAACTGGCACGTTATAGGCACCAAACAAATAAATGGTAGTTACTTTTACTAAAATACCATATAACCTTAATTTCTTTACAGTTAAAGGGTAGTTATCTCAAGCAATGATAGTACTGTTAGTATCAGTACTATCAGTATCACAGTGTACTAGTAGTAATAATACTAGTGTATTATTCTAGTCAGTATATTTATGACCTTATGAAATTGATTAAAGTAGGCTCCCCAGGTTAGGCAGACTTAAATTTTATTCTAACTCAGTCTTTAACTCCTCTTTCCTAGAAAACTAAGTAGCTCTTACTCTGGTAGCTGCTAGTGTTTGTATTTTTTTGCTCTCCAAGTTGAAGCAAGGAATGTACCTGGGGCAACACTAATGACACACAACAAACAATTCAAGATGAATTTGAACATCAGTTGGTAGACTGCATTCTATAGGGTCATCAATAGCTGTGAGAAACCAGAAACCAAGGAGATAAAATGGTTAAAAGAGGGAAAGAAAAGCAGTGATTTGGCTAACGAATGATGAGAATTTAGTTAAGCAGAAATAAGAGGACAAGGCAATATGAAGAACAACACGAATATGAGTTTAGAAGCCAGAATGGGAATAGTATGGGACAATGAAGAAACTTTCTTAATGAAGTAGGTGAACTGTGTTAGAAAACAGAAATAAAGTTAGATGGAGAGCATTATATTAGATTATTGAAAATCTTGAATGTAATAGTTTAGATACGATAGTCTAAGTGCAAACACATGAGTTCAAGGAATAGAGCAGTTAAGAAGTAGTACAGGAACGACATTTAAAATCGCATCTGTGATTATTCTATACTTATTATAAAGGCTACTTTTGTAAATACTAGTAAATTTTGAAATCTGAGCTACCTTTGAGTATTTTTTTTCTATTGTACTTTTTCCTATAATTGGTACTGAATTTTCTTAAGGATCATATTTAATAGTAAGGGTAAATATAATTTTAAAATTAGATAAAGATATCTGAAGTGAAATAGATTAAATAACAAGTTCAGGTAATATATTTATCAAAATTTCCCCTTATTTTTAGTGTTGGCCAAAATATACCAGATAGAGGTACATGCAAACGCTGAATTTGAAAAAAACTTTTCTGAAAGACCTGGGTCAACTAAAGGTAACAAGCAATGTTTGATTGAATATCTCTGTATAAAGATGAACATCTGATAGTGCACAAAGGCCGATCGAAGGGGACATAAACCTGTTAGAAGTAAATCGAGAGAAGGGGAAGGGTAAGGAACAGGAATGAGGCAATGAAAAGCAGAAACGAAAACAAAGATAAATATAGAAGATATTTCGAAGAAAGAATTACTGCCATTTGATGAATAATTAGATGGAAGATAAAGAGATGCAATAATAACGATTCTGGAGTTTTAGACCTAAATGACTTAGAAAGACTGATAAAGCCGGAAGGAAATAAGGATGTCAATATGTCAAAGTTGGAAAGGTATTTTGTAGTAACTTTTTTTTGTTGTAGAGAATATATTCTCCAAAAACTCACTGCCTGACTTAAATTAACCTCATTTGTTATATTTTCAGTCTTAAAGTAAATTCTTACTTTGGTCATTTGGTCCTTGAAAACTTAATCAGCTAAAATTTATTCATTTAGCAAATTCTTAAGCAAATATACAAGTAGAAAAGAGCTCAAAACTGGTATTTTATAGCACTTTATTATATATAAATCCCAAAGGGAGTTTGTTAAAAATGGAGGTTCCAGGGCCTCCAGGTTGGTGAAAACATTGAGGTACTAGGAGGGCACCCATCTGGGAAGAAAATGCCAAAGTGTTTCCAACAGTCACCAGCACAAACCTATTCTTCCATGTACTCCACCCGCCACTCTCCAATACCTTGCCCTATGCATTTCTTCCCATGAGTTATTTCTGAGTTGTATCCATTGTAATACAGCAGTCAGTGTTTTATGGAATTTGGTTGTAAAAAACATCAGAACATAGTACCTTTTAGGAGACAGATCTTTGGCTGCAGCCGTAATGTTCCAATTAATCATGAGCACTACCAGAATGTTCTAGCCTTTGTTTTTGCTACTGAGGAGACTGATGGGAACCCTGGCCTATTATCTAATGTCTCCCTTGGATTTAGTCTCTACATCTTCCAAAGTGACCAACAGACCATGGACAGCCTCCTGATGTGGCACTCAGGAGGGTTTGAGACAGTATTTAATCACTCCTATAAAGAAAGAAATAGGTCTGCAGCAGTGACTACTGGAAACACTTTGGCATTTTCTTTCCAGATGGGAACACTATGGCACTTCTAAATTTCCCCAGGTGGCTTCAAGATTGGACGTGACAGAGATGGGATCTTTGTTTCTCCCATGCAACTCTAGGCTACTAAACAAAAGGAGAGAATTATGTAAACTATAACAACAACAGCAACAACAAATACAAAAGGTGGTTCTTGGTCCTCACCTTCAGAAAGTCAAAATATAACAAGTATAGGGTTTAGAAATTTAAAATTTCAATTCATATCCCAAGTAACTAATAATTCTAAAGCAGGTGATCAATAGACCATACTTTGAAAAATACTCATATGCATGTTGAAACTATCTACAAATACTGAACTCAGAGGGAAAACCAAGATATATTTTTCTGCTTTTGGTCAAGTGGCTAGTGAGAGGGAAGTGAGCAGGAAAGAATTTACTGAATAACTACTTAACAGATCCCATATGAGGCCCAGAGAGCAGCAATAAAAAAATATAAGGATTTTTTTTTTTGAGACAGTCTGGCTCTGCTGCCAGAATGGAGTACAGTGGTGTGTTCTCAGCTCACTGCAACCGCCACCTCCCAGGTTCAAGTGATTCTCCCGCCTTAGCCTCCCGAGTAGCTGGGATTACAGGCGCCCACGGCCACACCCAGCTAACTTTTATATTTTTTAGTAGAGAATGGGTTTCACCATGTTGGCCAGGCTGGTCTCAAATTCCTGACCTCAGGTGATCCGCCCACCCCAGCCTCCCAAAATGCTGAAATTACAGGTGTAAGCCACTGTTCCCAGCCAAAAATGACAAGAATTTCTAACCTCAGGAAGCTTTTTACTTTATTGAGAATGACTGCACATAAGCCTTATTTATTTTTTTGAGACAGAGTTTCGTTCTTGTTGCCGGGCCTGGAGTGCAATGGCACGATCTTGGCTCACCACAACCTCTGCCTCCCAGGTTCAAGTGATTCTTCTGCCTCAGCCCACCGAGGAACTGAGATTACAGGTGTGCGCCACCACGCCTGGGTAATTTTGTATTTTTAGTAGAGCCAGGGTTTCTCCATCTTGGTCAGGCTGGTCTCGGACTCCCAAACTCAGGTGATCTGCCCGCCTCAGCCACCCAAAGTGCTGGGATTACAGGCATGAGACACCACGCCTGGCCAAGCCTTATTTTTTTTAACACTTTTACAAGTCTAATTTTTAACAAAATGTATTTGGTTAAAAGATACTATAATCAGCACTAGAGTCTGAATTACACAAATGGCTCATGACAGTTTAGTAAAAGAGTTAACTTTGCAAATGGATATATATTGAGAATTTAAAATAAAAGAAGATGAAATGGGAAGTTCAGGACTGGGTTGTTACCTAAACTTCTATAGTTTACATGTACTAATCTTTTCTTTCATCTTTCCATTTTCATATTTTAAACCAGCCCATGAAAATAAAATAGATGAAGTCAGCATAACTTCATAGAATGCAGTTTAGAACTCTCTACCAACATTTTCAAGTGATACTACATCACTACATAATTCAAACTGAGGTAAAGAGTAGATTCAACACAGTAAAAATTAATTCAGAAAATGCTGAATTTTACTGCATGCAGAGCTACAACTTGCTAAGTGTTACACGTTTTAAAGTATATACTGTTTACAAGTGATGGAAAGAAGAAATTAGGGCTGTTCTTGTGAGACAACTTTGTAAGATTTAGAGTTTTTGAAATATATAATGGGTTGCCTTGTAAAGCAGGAGCTCCCTACCACCAGAAATGTTTAAGTAAGTTTGAAAAACACCCTCTTTAGAGATGTGATACACATAATTTCTACAATGGCCAAAAGTAAGTCTAGATCAATCTAATGGTATTTATCTACCCAATGAATACTCTAAATGTTTTTGTGGCTACAAAACTCAGCACTGTGTAAACTTCCAGAATAATGGCATTACCATATGTAACAAACAGAAGTGCAGGAAAGGGTACTTGGGCACAGTGAGCAGCAAGATCTAAAGCACAAAGATGAAAACAAACAAGCAAACAAAAACCCAGCATTGGGTGCTTGAGGATCCTATAGGCAGTTCATGTTGCTGGAGTGTAAAATGTGCTTATGCAAGTGGTAAGTGACTGAGTTGGAGAGGGAGGTGGGGGCCTCATGAAGAAGGTTGTTAGATGTCACATAAAGTTTAGATCTTATTCTGTAACCATTGGGGAAACACTAACAGATTTTAAACAGCGAGATAAATGAGTCTAGAACTATTAAGAAGTAATGGCAGGAGATAAACTAAACTAAATGGCAGGAGCTTGAACTAAAGGCAGGTGGTAGAGTCATAGGGTTGGAAATAAGGATGGATTCAACATCTATTAAAGGAAAAACAAGATTAAGTTTGTGCTTAGATACATACCAATCTGGTTTTGCATTTGTAAGATCCAAAGTCTTTAAATTTATGAAATGCCAAAGGATACGACTGTGCTTAAAATTTTAGAAATTTAATCGAATATTTTCCATGTGATAGTTAAGTCAATGCAATAGACTACATTGTTTGAATTTCTATAGCAACTCCTTTGGTTCATAAGTAGAATTCCAAATTAGCATAAACATGTGTTCACACATGTGAGCTGCACATATAAAGTCAGATGAATTATTACGGGAACATTCATTATTTAAAAATGAATAATTTAAAAGTCCTTAATAGTTAAGATCATGTCACATCACAACTTCTGGACAGCCTAAATATTTTCCCTACCCTTTAAAAATTCTCGCTCCTAGCTAAATTTGTAGTGAAATCTTCATTCCAAATAGATGATGTTATTGCTACTACAAATTCAGAAACTAAATTATCTTTCGTAATTGAGATTACTTTTGTCACTAGACTGAACAATTAAATGTGGTATGGGGGGCAGGGGCAGTCCAGATGGCAATACTGGGAAAGGGGAGTGTAAGAGGAGGCTAGAGAACTAGCAGCATAGGTAACAGGAAAATAAAAGATCTGAAAGAGGCTTTTAATTTTTCTGATATGTATTATACATATTTTGAAAACGATAACCACCCTTAAAATATTATAAGAATATTTCTCTTTTTTTTGAGATGGAGTTTCGCTCTTGTTGCCCAGGCTGGAGTGCAATGGCATAATCTTGGTTCACTGCAACCTCTACCTCCTGGGTTCAAGCAATTCCCCTGCCTCAGCTTCCTGAATAGCTAGGATTACAGGCATGCGCCACCACGCCTGGCTAACTTTGTATTTTTAGTAGTGATGGGGTTTCTCCACATTGATCAGGCTGGTCTCGAATTCCTGACCTCAGGTGATCCACCCACCTCGGTCTCCCAAAGTGTTGGGATTATAGGTGTGAGCCACTGTGCTCGGCCAAGAATATTTCTCTTAATGCAGTTTAGAAATATGGTGAGCATTCACAAATTTAAATAAGAAATAAGTCTAAGATAATTAAAGTAATTATTTTTAAATCCTTATATTCAATCTGGTAGAAGTAATATGAGTGTTACAAACCAGAGGGCTGAGTTTCAAGAGACAGAGAGAACTAGAAAGAGCAATACAACAAGAAAAACATCAAGAAAGCTGGACAACTACAAATTAATAACATTCCTTAAACATTTTAGGAACTAACGTCACAGGCAAAACAACCTGAAAATTGAGAGTCTGGCACCTGTGATAATAGTTTCTGAGCATTTGTGTACCAGGTACAGAAACGGCTGATAAGCTAGTAGAAAGAATTAGCTAAAAACGTTTAATACTAAAGGCTGAATATAGATGGGCTATCACGGCTATGAAGCCCTGAGGGCCACAGACATTAAGGGTAGGGAAGTGCCCCTTCCTGCAGGCTTTTCATCTATGAACATCAGGGAAGACTGAGGAGAATCCTGAAAAAAGGTTTTTGATATGGTATCCGTTAGGGAAGTTAACAGCAACCATTGCCAAAATGCCACCCAGATACATCTTCCTTATGTGCCCTAAAAAACAAAAAGATTAGTCTGTAGGATAAAAGTGGATGGGAAGAGGGGAATGATAGCCTGAGGGCCCTGAAGGACATCTATTGCAGCTGGGAGAGAGAAACAGGAAACAAACAAAAATTGCCCTTCATTTGGAAGAGGGACAGAAACAATGATAAAGTCCACATATCCCCAATACCTAGGCTCAATGACTTTTACCGAAGATTAATTGGAACATCAGTGAACACCTCTCCTCCTCTATCCCTCCCATCATATAAACAAGCAGTGAGAGAAAACAACAGAATATAGCCCATACTGCTACAAGAGACAAATTCTTTCTGGAAAGGAGTTCAAAGGAGAAAGACCAAAAACCCAACAAAGAAAACAGTGAGAAAAACTCTCTGGCAAACTAACTGATACTCTAAACAAAACTGAAACTTGAGGTGCACTGAGAGTAACCACAACAATATCAAACTTCAAAACAACCTTATCCTGACTAAGTTAATACAACTCCCGCACTGAAGGTTGGGCAGAAAAAAAAAATGCATTCATTTCCAAGTGTAAAAAATATTTACCTCAGTATTTACTGTCCTATATAATACGCCTGGCTTTGAACCAAAAATTACAAGCATTCAGGGAAAAACAGAATCTGAGGAGACAAAGCAATCATTAAACGAAACTCAGTTACAACACCCAGTTCAAATATTAAAACTGTATGAAATAAAATAATGATGATTAATATGGTTAAAGGGGTTGATGGAAAAAGTAGAAAACGTTTAAGATCAAATAGGTAATTTGAGAGAAGAGATTAAAGTATAAGAAAGAATCAAAGAGAAATCCTAGAAATAAACAAACATAGTAACAGAAATAAAAAATGCTTTTGATGGTATGATCAGCAGTCTTCAAACAGTTAAGGAAAGAATACATGGGCTGGGTATAGTGGCTCAGGCCTGTAATCGCAGCACTTTGGAAGACTGAGGCAGGTGGATCACCTGAGGTCAGGAGTTTGAGATCAGTCTGACCAACATCGTGAAACCGCGTCTCTACTAAAAACACAAAAATTAGCTGGGTGTGTTGGTGTGTGCCTGTAGTCCTGGCTACTCGGGAGGCTGAGACAGGAGAATTGTTTGAACCTGGGAGGTGGAGGTTGCAGTGAGCCAAGATCGTGCCATTGCGCTCCAGACTGGGTGACAGAGTGAGACTCCATCTCAAAAAAAAAAAAAAACCATGAGACAACGCAGAAATGAAATCACCCAAAATAAAATACAAAGAACTAAGGAGTGCAAAAACAAAACAAAATAGGCATCTAAGAGCTATGAAACAGTATCAAACGGGCTAACACACCCATAACAATTAGAATTCCAGGTGAAGAGAAAAGGTAGCAGAAGAAATATTTGAAGAAATAACAACTGAGAATTTCCCAAAATTAAGAGCAGAGAACAAATCCATATTCAAGAAGTTCAGAGAACACCAAGCAAGATGAAGCAACATCTCAACATATCATATAGAAACTGCTGAAAAATCAAAGATAAAATCTTTAAGAAAGTAAGAGAAAAAAAGGAGAGGAACAAAGATAAGAATTACATCAGACTTCTCTTGAGAAACTATGTCAGCAAGAAGACAATGGTATAATCCGTCAATCCAGAGTTTTAACACCTAGCAAAAATATCTTTCAAAAAGGAAGAATAAATTATTTTTCTCAGAAAAACAAAAGCTGAGGGTATTCACTGTCTGCAAATTACTCTACAGAAAATGCTAAGGTAAGTTATCAGGAATGTGATGCAGGTCAGCATCTTGGATTTATACAAATAAATGAAGAACATTGAAGATAAAGTTTAATATTCATTTTTTCTTATTTTTAACTTCTCTAAAAGATAACTAACGCAAAAGTATCAACATTTTATTGTGTGTTGTAACGTGTGCAAAAGTAAAATACATAAAAACAACAGCACAAAGCATAGTATGACGAAATTCAGGTTACACTGTCGTAAGGTTCTTATACAACCCTTGAAGCAGTACAATCTTACTTAAGAAAGATTCAGATTACTTTAAAGGCATATTGTAAGCTCTAGGGTAATCACTGAGAAATTGTGAAGAAAGGTAATAAATAATAAGTCAAAAGAGGTGACACAAATCATAAAGAACAGTCTAAGAAATCTGAAAAAAGGCAGAAAATGAATGGAAAAATATGTAGCAGGCATGAAGATATATTTTAATACAAATATAATCACACATGCATTAAATGGCAGAACAAAGCCTAACTATATGCTATCTATAAATAACCTACTTTATAAATACAGAGATAGATAAAAAGTAAAAACATGGAGAAAAACATACAATGTGAACACTAAGCAAAAATAGCTGGAAGCCATATTAATTTCAGAGAAAATAGACTTCAGGACAACAAATATCAGGAATAAAGGGGGATATTACCTCACAATAAAGGGTTTTTTTTCTTCAAGAAGAAATAACTATCTAAAATATATGCACAATAATGCACTGAATACAAGAAGCAAAATGCATATGTTTCAGAGTAAAAAGAGAAAACTCACAATTACAGTTGAGGACCTCCATAGTTCTCTGTCTCTCTTATGGCAGAACAAGTAGGGAGAAAACCAGTAAGGATTTTTAGTAGCTCTCATATACATAACAAAAATAACACCAAACAGGCAGCAACGAAGTAGTGGTATTAAACCAAAGTTTCTATAGTTTACCAAATATTACATTAGTATTAATCTGATGTAAATTGTGATTTAGATGCAAATTGTAATACCTAGAGCAACTACTAAGGAAATAAAACAAAACAAAATTAAATTAAATTTAAATGGGGCATTAAAAAGTCAGAAGGTAACGAAAGACGACCACAGAAATAAAAAAGGCACTCACAGAAAACAAATAGCAAAATGGCTCTATAAATCAAAGCAAAATATTATTTACATCAAATAGGAATGATCTAAACACCCCAATCAAAAAGCAGTAATTATGAGATTGAAGAAACAAAAAAATCCAACTCTATTCCACTTGTAAGACACATAAATTACATTCGAAGACAAAAACAGGTTGAAATTAAAAGGTAGGAAGACAATACACCATATAAACAATAACTATAAAAAACCTGGAATGGCTATGTTAATGTCAGACAAAACAGACTTTATGATCAAAAACATTATCAGAGACAAAGGGACATTTCATAATGATAAAAGAGTCAATACACATCAAGAAGCTATAAAATGTATATATGTATGTACACCAAACAACACAGCATATGCCAAAAAAGCAAAAACATTTGCAAAGAGAAATAATTAATTGAACAACTAATGGTTGAAAATTTCAATACCGCCACTCTCGCTGATAAATCAACCAGAAAGAAAATTAGGCAGAAATAGGAAAACGCAAATCACTATGAACCAACTTGAACTGACATTTATAGAGCAATCCAACTAATAAAATCACATTATTGTCAAGTGCACATGAAACTTTTACCAAGGTAGACTATATTTGAGACTATGAAACAAACTTTAAACTTAAAATGCAGATACTTGGAAAACCCTCAAATTTGGATATTAAACAACACACTTCTAAATAATACAAAAGCTAGGGGGATGGGGAGATTTGTTAAAAGATACAAAATTACAGCTAGATAGGAGTAGTAAATTCTAGTGTTGTACAGCACTGTAGGATGACTATAGTTAACAATAATATATAGTTTCAAATAGCTAGAAGGAGAGTATCAATGTTTCCAACACAAAGAAATAATAAATATTCTTTCTGAGATGAGAAATATGGATATGCTAATAGCTCTGATCTGATCATCATACATTATATGTATTGCAATAACCCCGTGTACTCCATAAATATATACATTATGTGCCAAACAACCTAAAGGTCAAACAAAATATCAAGGGAAGTTATAAGAAATTACAAACTGGATGAAATTAAAAATTACAGGGCTAGTATATCTTAAGTACATTTCTTCTGGATGTGCTTTATTGGGAGTAGTGAAAACTGGCAGTAATAATCAAAGGAAGGCATAAACAACAAAAAGTTTGTTATACGCTCTTTCTTCATTAACATTTCATCTCAAATGCTGAACTAACAACCATTAAAAGTTGCTCTTGCATGGCTGATGTTAATTTTTCTCTCAAAAGGAGTCTTAACAAATGAAACTAGAGTGAAGAGCAGTTATCTATCACTCTTTCTGCCTAAATGTGAACCTCCAAAATATCTAAAACATTTTCAAAGAGAAAAGAAATGGAGGAGGATAAGGAAATAAAATTAAGTGTTAAGAAATTATGTACTCTAGGGCTGGACACAGAGGTTCACGCCTATAACCCCAGCACTTTGGGAGGCCGAGGCGGGCGGACCACGAGGTCAGGAGATCAAGACCATCCTGGCTAACATGGTGAAACCCTGCCTCTACCAAAAATACAAAATATTAGCTGGGCGTGGTGGCATGCATCTATAGTCCCAGCTACTCGAGAGGATGAGGCAGGAGAAACACTTGAACCCGGGAGGCGGAGATTTCAGTGAGCCCAGATTGTGCCAGTGGGCAACAGAGCGAGACTCCACCTCAAAAAAAAAAAAAAAAAAAAAAAAAAAACAACTCTGGCAACACTGAATACTACTACTTTCAATGAATGAATTCATATGGTTTTTCAAAAATTTAAGTTATGTGCACATATAGGTATACATTAAACACTTGCAAATTTGGAAGAACAGAAACAAATACTTCTATTTTCCTAAAAAATGTGACTATAGACTTATCCTAGTGAATCATGCTATTTTATAAGGTAAGATTGTTACTCTAAATAACACATCAAATAAAAATGCACATACATTTTAAGCTGTTATTGGATGGGGAGAGAAAACTAGCAGGTCAATTTAATAAGGTAATTTCTTATCCCTAGGACCTCATATTCAGATTGGAATGCATTCACTCGATTAAATATGCCATCTACTCTATTAAAAACAAATACACACAAAACTTATTGCCTAGAATTCCGAGTCAGTTGGAGTATTCTATTCAGGAGATATCTTTCATGAGAAGAATCTGGGAAGTCTCAGGTCAGAATTCAGGTATATTTTTCAGAAATAAACGAGAAAAACTCCTTATTATTTGAAATACTACATTTGAATCACTTCAGAATATGAGGAAGAAAATACTTAAAAAGTGTCAGTTATTAACTTATAGTCTACATAACAAACATGCCTTCTAAATTTTAAAAGATTTAGGATGAAGGTGTTTTGTTTTTATACACAGCCTTCATGATGAGGTAAAAACATCTAATTAACAAATAGTGCAGTAAAACTGTTTTCCCATTTATTTTGAGAAAGATGAGAACTGAACCTTAGGCACCGAAATGAAACAGAAAAAAGAATCTGACTGAAAAGCACACGTGTGTAACTGCCCACTCAAAATGTAGTCACTTTATTTTCTTAACAACTGATCTACTAAGTTTTCCATGTAAGGCTCTTATTATCAAGATTACTACACCAAAAAACTTATGTGGTAATGCAGAGAAATAAGTAATACCATAGTGTACACTACAGGAATTTTTCATTAATAAAAATAGCAAATATAAAAAATAAAAATAGCAAATGTATAATAACTCAATATATTTTTCTTTTTTACCTATATCACACACAAATTTTATTTCATATTCTTTTACAATTCTTATTTATCTATTTTTTTTTAAAAGTTTTAAGAGATGAGGTCTCGTTCTATCACTCAGAATACAGTGGAGCAATGATAGCCCACCATAACCTCAAACTCCTGGGCTCACGGGATCCTTGTACCTCAGCCTTCCAAGTAACTGGGACTACAGGTGTGTGCTACCATGCCTGATTAATTTTTAAAATTTTCTTAGAAATGGGGGTTTCACTATGTTGCCCAGGCTGTTCTTAAACTGCTGGACTCAAACAATCCTCTCATCTCAGCCCCTCAAACTGCTGGGATTACAGGTGTGAGCCACTGTGGCCAGCACATTCTTTTTTTTAAATTCTCTATAACCACACTCAGAATCGAACACCAGGCATATTCATTATTAACAGACTGTGAAATCAAACACAAATTATGGATATAGTCCCTTCATTTCAAATTAGAGATATTTTACCCAAACAATGCTTTCTAAAAAGCTGACATTAAAAGGTGAACGTGTTTTTTTATTTATTCAAAGGTGGAAATTAATAATCTTGGCATAATCTCATAAAATATATGTGTAAAGATACCTAGCTGACATACATAAGCCCAATTCAAAATTTATTTCCATAAACAGATCTAATAGTCTTAGATGGGGAAAAAAAGATGTCTTTATAATCTTATTTACCTGTGAGGTCATTAGTGATATTATTTGTGACATTATGTGCAGATTAACATCAGTGTTTATGAAGTCATTCTCTTTTAATTATGCATTAGCAGATAAATGTGGAATTCTTCACTACAACTGATGTGTTCTACATACAACAGATGTACATTGTATAAATGTGATGTTATGTAAATTAAAGTTTGCCTACAGCCAAAAATCTCACTTGAGTTTTACAACTTTGTGAGGAAGTCTGGTATTATTTTCCTCTAAGAGACAAGGAAACAAGAGAGGCAAAGTTACTTAAGGTTATAGACTCTGTCTTCCTTACTTTTTAATTATAAAATAATGGACATCAGGAATCTAGACTGAAAGGAGTAGACAAGAAGAATTAAAGCAGTCAAATAAAGAGCACCTAAACAACTGTGTGGCTTTTTTCTTTTTTTCATTTTAAGTCTACCAAACTAAAAATTAATAAACTTCTAAGTAAGAACAGGCAACTAACATTTGTAACATTAATTTATTTTTTAACATTTGTAACTTTTAGTAATTAGTACACCTAGTACAATTTAATTTGCAGCCTTATCAGGACAACTTGTCAGATTACAGACATTTTTTGAGCACTGATTTTTAATCACTAACATTTAACCCCTTTTAGGAATCTTATAAAAGCTATAAACTCTCTTCCTAGTAAAACACCCGCAAGGAAATGAAAAACTTTTTCATATGATTTCAATTGGTAAAAAATGCCCTGAAGATCCCTGTGGAGTAAGTGTCCCACGCATCTCAAGTTAAAAATTTTTACTAGAGAAATCAAAGAGCCCTAAAGAACTATAACGTGTAATCAAATGGTGTAACTGCTAATCTAATGTCCACATTTGATTTAAGAAGGGGCTTAAGAAAAAATGGTTTAGTTCCAGAAAATAAACCACATCAACTAACTCATCACCAGTTTGAAGTGTGAGAATTACTATCTATTCTATTTATTCATTTTACTATCATTATTAATACAGCAGTGAGAAGTGTGCTAATTCAGGCAAACACTTAAAAACTACAGTTATATATTAGGAAATGTGAGTGCCTCTGCATTGATTCTTTCATTTTACATGTAGGTTATGTTTGTCCAATAAAAACTTCAGAGCAATGTTCCAAAGGAAAAAAAGAAAGCATTAGTCTACGTTTTTTAAATCTATAATCTTTCAAAATAGTAACTGATTAGTACAGAAGTTCTTTACTAGAGGAACATGACAGATATTATTAAGATGCAATATAAACTAAAATGTAGTAACATTCTATTAACCTGTGGCAAAAGTCTACCTGAACACTTGCTGACAATGTAACATTGCCAAAGTTAATGTAAAAAAGAATGTAAACTGAGCATGGTGGCACACATTTGTAATTCCAGCTACTTAGGTAGCTGAGGAATGAGGATTGCTCGAGCACAGGAGCTCAAGAGCAGCCTGGGTAACATAGACTCATCTCAAAGAATAAAAATCTTAAAAAAAATATAGTAATTACAGAAACAGTACAGTAAGAGTGAAATAGCAGCATGAAAACAAGAGGTTCGAAATATATTTTAGTGAGATTTTTTTTACAAATAAATATATTTTTTCCCTTACCACTGCTATTTGTAAAATATTTGTATGTTAGAACCATAGTCCTTAAGGGCTAATTCAATTTGTTCAATAAGGATTCCTAAAAATAGTGACACAAAATTCAGTATCTCTTAGAAAATTTCCTTTAGGAAACTTTTTGTCCTATCTTCTCAATATCAAGAAAGTTTGTATACTGAGGTGAGTTATGCTGAACTGGCAGAGGGGTTCTTTCCTTAGGATTAAGTAACATCCTAGATTTGGAGGTAATTATTCCATTTGTAAATCAGTCCAAGAGCTGAATTAAGAGGTTAATAATGAAAACCAGAGTTTCTCAGACAGCATTTTGGTGAATCTGGCATGCATGGGGTAAAATTAGGTTTAACTTATTAATGTATATACATTGTAGTCTTACTGTAAGCATAAATGGTCTTACAAATGGCCACTGAGCAATAGCAATCTAGTATACAATGCCTTCAAATTAAAGAAGATGAAAATGAGACTCAGACATGTTAACTGACTTACCTAAAATCAAAAAAGCTAATTAACGGCTATAAACCTAGAGTTCTCATCCCTCTAATAAGTGTAGATTCTGTTAACCTCAAACGTATCTCTCAGATTCTTGGATCAAAGTAAAAACGCTGTAAACAGTCCCTCTCTACTGCAGTCTACTCTATGCACTGTCTGCACTATTTGGTTTTGTTTTGTTTCCTTTCTTTTTTACTACTGGCAAGCTGTGATATTTTTGTTTTTCAAAAATGTAAACTATAAAAAAATCACACAACAAAAATTGATGTCAATTAATCTGTTTAAAGTTCTTCAGAGTTGCACAGGTAAGGTTCAAGATGCTTAACACAGTCTAGAATGATCCCTAAAAATCTCTCTCCCTAATCTATTTCCAGCTTTATCTCTCACCAGTCCAATCACATCCTAGTAGCCTCTAAACAACACTGCATTTTTTCAAATTCTCAACTCTTTGCACATGCTGTTTCTTCTGACTAGAAACATCTGAAATAGATTTGAATAATGCAAGCAAAATTCAATGCAAAATAGGAGGATGGGGTGCAGGTTACAATTTTAATTTCTCAATTTTTACCCATTAATTTATTATTAGTAGTAGCTACTATTTATTGAAAGCTTAATATGTGCAAATGTTCCATATGAATAACCTCATTTATCTCCTAACAACTCTTTGAGGTATTTTAATTAGTGGTATTACCTTACTTCAGGAATGAGAAAGTAGACTCAGACAGGATAAGGAATATGCCCAAGGTTTCACAGCTAGTGACAGAACCAGGGTTTATACCCAGATCTGAGCTACATGCAACTATCAATACATCCACATGAATTATCTCTCTTTATGTCATCCTCCCCTCTCCCTTCCCTACAACCAATGCTAGCATAGTAAGATAAACTGGAAGTTTAATTTTCTGGAAAGTAAAATAACAATATATATCAAGAGCTGAAAAATTTTAAATCCTTTAATCTAGTGCTTTTTTCCCCAACTTATAAGATTTTATATCACTAATATAATAAGATAAAAGGGGGAAAACAACCGGCCCCCAAATACTGCAAACTTAGAAATGAGAAAAATTAGAAGCAGCCTAAATGTTTAACAAATAGTAATTGATAATATATTTAAATTCTACTAAAATTACGAAGTAAGGTTAGAAAATGCTATAGTTACATGTATGAAGTTAGATACAAAAAACACCCACATTGTAAAACTATTTTTTTAAAAATGTAAGTTGACTGGAAGGACAAATATCAACATTAACTACAATTCTGTTCAGGAGGTAGAATTACAGGCCAATTTTCTCTATTATTTATTTTCTAACAGTTCTCTATTAGTGGGGAAAAATATAATACTCTGAAGCACAGATGATGCAGATATTAAAAAAAAAAAAGACATTGGGTTTCCTGAATGAGATGTAACTACAGTTAGAGGGTCTAAATGCTAAAGATGTTTCTGCTTGGTTAGACATTACTGTATGTATGTATGTATGAAGAAAGTCTGTGGTAATTTTGATTTGACTCTTCTGATACATAACTTTTATAATTTAGTTAAGCATTATAAGATGAAACTGAGCCAGGTGTGGTAACTCACACTTGTAATCCCAGCACTTTGGGAGGCCGAGGTGGGAGTTTGAGAGTCCAGGGGTTTGAGAAGAGCCTAGGCAGCATAGCAAGACTCATCTTTAAAAAAAAAAAAAAAAAAAATCAGCCAGGTGCGGTGGTGCATGCCTGTGATTCCAGCTATTTGAGAGGCTGTGATGGGCGAATCACTTGAACCTGCGTGGTCAAGGCTGCACTGCACTACAGCCTGGGTGACAGACCAAGACCCTCTCCCCGCAAAAAAAAAAAGAAAAGAAAAGAAAGGCCCACAAAGAAAACCCCCCAAAATTGCATAATTCAAATGCAATTCATGCAAAGAACCAAAATTTCATACTCATTTAAAAAAAATAATTGACAGCTGTCAGTAAGAAACATGACACCTAAAGGGCAGGTAGGAGATCTTTTCCCAAGGATTTATTCACACCTATTCAGAGCCAACAGTTTCATTCTTAGTAACTTTGGTTGATGCAAATCTCTGTATCTAAAATATATAGGATATATAAAAGCTTCTAAGTTATCTATACTTCTGATACATTTCATTTGATAGGATAAATATACCTTTAAACAATTTACTAATATTATCCCCCGCCCCAAAACCTTCCCCACTCCCATCACCATTAGTTATATTAGATGTGTGAGTTTGGAGTTAATATGGCATTTAAACAAAGACTAACAAAAAACCAAAAGCCAGAACCCACAACCATTCTGAAGTTATTACTGTTGAAAAATGACCCTTTTCTCTCTCTCTCTTTTTTTTTTTTTGAGACAGGGTTTCACACTCTGTCACCCAGGCTGGAGTGCAGTGCCACAATCTCGGCTCACTGCAATCTCTGCCTCCCGGGTTCAAGTGATTCTCATATCTCAGCCATATCAGTAGCTGGGATTATAAGCATGCGCCAATATGCCAGGCTACTTTTCGTATTTTTAGTAGAGACAGGGTTTTGCATGTTGGTTAGGCTAGTCTTGAAATCCTAGCCTCAAGTGATCCACCTGCCTCGACCTCCGAAAGTGCTGGGGATTACAGGTGTAAGTTACTGCACCTGGCCAACCCTTTTCTCTATATTCCTAAAATAATGATTTGGAAGGACAAAATGAAAAGGAAACAAAAGTATGTAACACCATGAATTTAATGTATAAAGGACAATCATGCATTGGATAAAATAAATGGTTTTCTTCATTCTAAGATGACTGGGAACCTGTTTTAACATAGTAGATACTCTGATGGAGAATGTAAAGTCTACATGATAATTGGGCTTCCCTACCAGTAAGAACAGTGAGATCTCCATAAGGGATCTTAGAATTTGTTTTGCTATCAATGACAGAGCATGCATTCTATTAGTAAAGGGAAAATCAGTTGTCAGATCTCAAAAATCCAGTGAAATGTAAAATATGTAGAATTAGAAGGTCTCAATCCTTTACAAAACAAAAAACTTTGAGGAAATAGGAATACTGGTAATAAACAGGGACTTACTGAACTCTGAAGTAGCAAGGCTAATTTGTTAATTGGGAACGGTATAACTATTTTATTCTGTTCAGAATATAAAACTATTTTTAAATGCAAATACCCATATAAGTCTCTACAATCATTACTCTTTTATTTTTTTGAGACACAGTCTCACTCTGTTGCCCAGGCTGGAGTGTGGTGGTGCAATCTCAGCTCACTGCAACCTCTACCTCCCGGGTTCAAGTGATTCTTCTGCCTCAGCCTCTTAAGTAGCTGGGAATAGAGGCGTGCACCACCATGCCTGCCTAATTATTGTATTTTTAATAGAGACAGGGTTTTACCATGTTGGGTAGGCTGGTCTCAAACTCCTGGCCTCAAGTGATCCTCCCACCTCAGTTTCCCAAAGTGCTGGAATTACAAGGTTGAGCCACTGTGCCCGGCCTCATTTATTCCTTCTTATTAGTTGATATTTTGGTTCAATTTGCACCACCATAGTCCTCTATTAGTACAAACATTAAGGATGATCATGGGAATACAGATTTGGCTGGTTAGCAAAAAATGATAAGGACATATCAGTATTAGTTGTGAAACTTAAATTATCCTTGGCTGCTACAAAAAAGAATTATATACATTCAGTTACATAATCCGAATCTGACAAAAATATTTAGATAGTTTGCAATGAAATAAGACATTTAACTTCATATTTATCAGGTGGTAACACTACCAATAAGTTCCATGAGGACTTTTTTTTGAAAGGTGTAACACGTCTTCTTAGCAATTAAAAGATAAACTCTTGTATCTCCTAAAACAAACAACATTTGGAATGCTGTGAGAGAAATAAAAAACACTTAAAGCAAAATCAACTATTAGTACTTTTTTTCTCCCAATCTCTGGAAATCAGCTCACAAAGATATGTTTGGTGAGTCATGGAGTCACTGCTTCAGATATTTAGGATTTAAAACAATAAATTATCAAAAAGGAACTGAATCTTGAAGGAGGATTTACTTTCTATACAATCCATTCCCTAAAGCTTTCTACTTTTATCAGAGAGCAAAAGATCCTAAAGATAAATAAAAGTATGACCAACTGCTTATTTAATTCTCTACAATGTGTAAAGACTTTATCATTTAAACCAAAAGATTTAGATTCATTTTCTGCCCTCATATTCATCTTTTAGTTGGCGATCACAATTCAAATAAAGAATTTGTATTTTCACCCCACTAAACTGCTTATCTACAGTTTAAAAAAAGACTAACGCAAACAGGCACAAAGGCTTCTTTACAGCAATTATAACAGACTGGCTTTTCTTCAATCTACATAATCAAATTATTCCAGTGTTCAGCAGTAATAACCTTTTTATTTTCCTGGGAATAGCTGATACCAACCCTGATAGCTTTATTTGGGAAACAGGTGAATAAAATAGAATTTAAGAATAAGAAATAAAAAAGGCAAAAACCCTACAAAGATCACATCAATATAGGAGAGTGTCATGAGAACAACAGTGGTTATATGTGAGACTGTAGAAGTAAAATACAAAAAAAAAGTTTCTTTTCTCCAGATAGGACATTTTAAAATTAGTAAAAACACTTTTTTCTTAAGCAACTGCCATCCATTTTCTCAGCCAAAAATACATATTTTTGCTTAGTTAATTCTGCTTTCAGTATTTATTAAATCCATTTTATTCAATTTAGAAAATAATCATGTTTTTCCATTACATACACTTCAGCATATTAAACCAATTCAAATAGTATTCATCAAAAGCTTTTAACTAAAGGAAATAATATCCAATATTCACTTTCCTTCTTTCTACCATTACTATGAAAATTTGGTAGGGATTACCAAAAGATAAACATTAGAAACCAAACTCAAATCCCTTCCCATCTCAAAATATTTTGGATACTTTTTGGCATGGTGAGATTATAACAAAAATTACTGTTAGGTTAATGGCATTAATTCATAATACACTCTCAAATTAATATTATTTCTTTTCTTCCCTTAAAAAAGGCAGGACTAAAACCAAAAACAGCAAGTAGCTTAAAAATTGGCATCAATTCTATGCTTCAAGATTGGCATACACAGAACACTCTTTTTAAAAAAAAGATTAAATGAGGAAGAAAAGTTAAGAACCATTCTAATATAGGTCAAACTCTATTACAGAAATATAAAAATGATACTAATTAAGAATTTAAAATGTCAACTAGCAGACCCCATAAATCATATTTTGTTGATTTTATTATAATGTTCACCATAAAGTATCTAATGCAACAAATGTTTTCCCAGAGGCTGTCCACATAGTAGTGGACATTAAGGTTAAAGAAAATGTATACTTCATATAATTTACTTAGAGAAAAAAATTACTAGGGTTGCCTCAGTTTTCTACCACCTTATTTCCTTCCTTTTCTACTTCCCTACCCCACTCTATTCCGTATACTGAGGGAAGAGTGGGGCACTGAGGAGGCGATGGGAGTCTTCCTGGAAGTCAGGGTCCATGCTCAGAATCTTCTTTCCTTCTACTCCCAAGATAGACAAAAGTTCATTCAGATTGGCCCTCTTCCAGTCAGGGAAATTTTCTAAAGGGTTATAAACAATCCAGTCAGAGGAAAGAATAAAAGAAAGAAAAGATAAAAGGAAGAAGAGAAACAGAGTTGAAGGAAGGAAGAAAGAAAGAGAAGAAGTTTCTATGTTGTCTTCTCGCCATTCACTGAAGAATTTAAGATAAGAAATATCTTTACAAGTGTGGTAAGTTAGTATTTTTTAGGAGTAGCATTTTTTGATTAATACAAATAAAAAGAACATATCTTACTTTTTTGGATTTGTTTCCTCCTGAGGTAGGTGAGGGATTAGCAAAATCTAACAGACATTAGGTATTCATAATTGTAACTGTTTCTGCTAGCAGATGTTTAAGAACCATTTCGGTTTCTTGGTTAGGATGCATAATAAACTTTTCCCCAGTGGTAACATGATTCATTTGTTCCCAAACGTGATTGTTCATATACTTTCCCAAGGAGACCCGGTGAACTTTTCAAAATACAGATCTGTACCCTCCTTCTTCCTCCCCCAAAATATGTTTTCATGGGTCTAAAAATAGAATTGCTTTGTTAATTGTTTTTTAAAGAGCCCAAGGGTTTTCTGATTATCAGTTTTGAGAACTATTGGTATAAATAAATGTTATTATAGACATCTTTTGCAGGTTAATGAAAGCAGACTGGAATACAGTATTGCACGGCTTCTCAAATGTGCTTTACTTTTCTAGTTTACTGAAATCTGATGTTTTACACACCCCCAAAAAAAGTTACTAAGAAGGAAAGGATTCCTGTCTTAGATACAACTTACATAAATTTGGAAAGTAGATATGTCTTCAAAAAAAAAAAAAAAAAAAAAGACTGAGTTGTGAAATGTCATAATGTGATGGAGAAGGGAAGGGAGAACATAATATAAATCTAACAAAAATATTAAGCCAATAATAAACACGCCTACTTCCTTGTAGTTGCACACATTTAAAAATTTTTGTTGCTTTTGAAAATAGGCAAAATGAGCTGGAAATTATATCCCAAGGGGCAAAATGGTAATTTTGAAGTAATTATATATGTACATACGAATGGTTCATGTCAGCAAAACTGCTTTTCTTAAATGGCAATTGATTATTACCATTTAGTTTCAAGTGAGCCTATTAGATATTAGAAGTATCTCCCAACTCCACTACAGCATTTCTTTAGTTCCAATTAATTACCATTTAATTATGCAACAAAAAAGATAAAGGTCAAGCTTGAAGGGTTCTATCATTCATTACAAAAATTACATATTAATTATGCATTATGTACAAACATGCTGTGTAATGCTAGGGGTAATTAAAAATATAATACTAAGAGCACACATGTATCGCTCTTGCTGTGTATCAGGAACTCTTCCAAACGTTTTACGTGCATTACCACATTTTAGCATTATAACAACCCTAGAAGATAAGTGGCTATTAGTATCAGCACTTTAGAGATGAGGACACTGAAGCACAGTGTGGTTAAGGAACTTCAGCAAGGTCACACAGCTGGTAAGTGGAGAATCTGAGAGATTTCAACCTGGGTAGCCTGGCTCTGCTCTTACTCAAAATACTATGATGTCTTTTTTTGAGGAGTTTGCAGGTTACATGAATGCAAATACAGTACAAGACAGTATATTAATTCATTCAGCGAGTATTTTTAAAGGCCAAGAATCAGGAGAAATTTAGGTAAGCAAAATATGTGCTTAAGAACACAAAGTTTTAGTTCAATGCTTCAGAACAGTATTTCATCATATAACAAAAAAGTTTTGTTAGAAGTAAGAACAGAGAGAATAAAATTTAATGATATAACTGAAAACAAAGGTGCATAGTTATAAATCTCCACAGAAAGTATTATAGCATAGTTGATGGGTTCCCAAGCCAAGTTTTGCTGCACTTGGTTTCAGAGAGGGAAATTAGGAAATCTGTTATCCTGATCCCTGCCTCCCCCAACCCCAGAGCTACAGAAACTTTTAATATGATTCCTGGTGTCTCAAGCCACAACAGAAAATGTCCACCCTAATGACCACTGCTTCTTTTCCAGAGGATAGAGTGTACTTTTTGGGGTCACTTCTGAAGAGCTAAAGGAGTAATACGTACTTTACAAGTACTGCCTTTTACTATTAGCTATCTACTTAGGATTTGTGAGTAGGTAAGTATGTGTGATATGGTTCAGAGCTGACAAAATAATCGGGTATCTGCAGCCTCAGCAGAAGTTACTATTGACTCAGGGTCTACCCCCAACAAAAATATTGTGTCCCTTTACACAAGCATCATCACATAGGAACAAATATATTCATTTGTATACTTAAAACACTTCATATTTCATTCCAGTAGTTTCAGATAAGAGTCATGTCACAGATTCACAGATATAGAACATATATAAGTTCCTTTACCTAACTCCAGTATCTAGATAAATCAATGTTAATAAAAAAGGTAAGACTTTCATCTGGAATCTTTTTCTTTCTGTGTAAGCATATCCTTTAAGGTTTTCTTTAGTTTAGGTTTGCTGATTGAAAATTTTTCAGGTTTATTTATTTTAAAATATCTTTATTTTACCACTGTCTAGAGATTTTCACTGGACATAGAATTCTAGGTTTGCAAACGTTTTCCTTCCCACACTATCTTGTTTCACTGTCTGTTGGCTTCCACTATTTCACTGAGAAGCTGGCTGTCAGTCTGACAATATTTTCTCTCTGCCTTCTTTCAAGAATCTCTCTGGGGAGGCCAGGGAGGAAGAAAAAAGAATCTCTGGGGGAAAAGACAGTCTCTTCAATAAATGGTGTTGGAAAAATTGGATATCCATATGCAGAATGAAGCTGAGTATCTCACACCATATACAACAATCAACTCAAAATGAGTACAGGCTTAAACATAAGACTGAAAACTGTAAAACTACTAGAAAACGTAAGGTAAAAGCTCCATAATGGTCTGAAAAATTTTTTGGCTACAATCGCAAAAGCAAAAATAGACAAGCATGAATGCATCAAACTATCAATATAAAGCTTCCTCACAACAAAGGAAGAGAGTGAAAAGACAACATATGGATTGGGAGAAAATACTTGCAAACTATCTATCAGTTAGGGGGTTAACCAAAATGTATAAGAAACTCCAACACCTAAATGGCAAGAAAACAAATAACCCACTTAAACAGTGAGCAAAGAATCTGAATAAACATTTCTCAAAAACAGATATACAAATAACAAACAGGTATATGAAAAAATGCTCAATATCATTAATCATCAGGGAAGTTTAAATTAAAACCACAATGAGATATCACCTCATACCAGGTAGAATTTCTACCATCAAAAAGACAAATGACACCTGTGAAAAGGGGTGTGTCAAAAAAAGATGAAAGATAACAAAGCGTTGGCAAGAATTTGGAAAAAAGGGAACTCTTGTAACATTGTTGGTGGGAATGTAAATCAGTACAGCTTTTATGAAAAATAATATGGAGGTCCTCAAATGCTAAACACAGAATGGCAATATGACCTAGCAATCACACTTCTGGGCATTGAATCCCCCTTCAATTTCAAAAGAGTTAAAATTAGGATACTGAAAAAAACATGTGCACTCTATTATTCATTGCATTATTCACAACAGCAAAGATACGAAATCAACCTAAGTGCCCATCAACAAATAAATGGATCAGAAAACATGGTATACAGTTGACCCTGGAAAAACACAGGTTTGAACTATGAGGAACCACTTATATGCAAATTTTCTTCCTCTTCTGCCACTCCAGAGAAAGACCAACCCCACCTCTTTCTCCTCTTTTCAGCCTACTCAATGTGAAGATGAGGATGAAGACCTTTAAGATTCACTTCATTTAATGAACAGTAACTATATTTTCTCTTATGATTTTAATAATATTTTATTTTCTCTAGCTTATGTGGGTTGTTTATGTTATTGGTAAGATTTTCAGTCAACAGTAGGCTATGAGTAGTTAAGCTTTTGGGTCAGGGAATCAAATTATACCTGAATTTTCAACTGAGTGGAGGGTCAGTGCCCCTTGTCCCCACGTTGTTCAAGGTTAAACTGTATATAATAGAATACTATTCAGCTTTACATGAACCTGGAGGACATTATGCTAAGTAAAATAAATCACATACAGAAAGAAACACTGCATGATCTCATTTATATGTGGAATCTTAAAAAATTGAACTCAGAGAAATGGAGAATAGAATGGTAGTTACCAGAGGTGGGGGATGGGAGTGGGAGGATGCCAAGATGTTGGTCCAAGGCTACAAAGTTTCAGCTAATTAGACAAAAAGAGTAAATTTTTGAGATGTACTGCATAGCAGAGTGACTGTAGCTAACAAAAATGTAGTGGATATTTCAATATTGTTAAAAGAATAAGATTTTAAATGTTCCCACTACAAAAAAAAAAGCATGTGAGATGACAGATATTCTCATTAGTTTGACTTAATCATTCCATAATGTACATGTGTATGAAAACACCACACTGTATCACACAAACACTTACAATTATTATTTGTCAAAAAGAAAAACTGATGGCTTAAAGGAATGAAAATGACTCCTCTGATATGGTATGGTTGTGTCCCCACCCAAATCTCAACTTGAATTCCCATATGTTGTGGAAGGGACCCGGTGGGAGGTAAATGAATTACAGGGGCAGGTCTTTCCCAAACTGTTCTTGTGATAGTGAATAAGTCTCATGAGATCTGATGGTTTTAAAAAGGGGAGATTCCCTGCAAAAACTTTCTTCTCTTTTCTGCTGTCATGTGAGATGCTGTCATGTGAGACATGCCCTTCACCTTCCACCATGATTGTGAAGCCTCCCAAGCCACGTGGAACTGTGAGTCCAATAAACCTCTTTCTTTTGTAAATTACCCAGTCTTGACTGTATCTTTATGAGCAGTGTGAAAATGGACTAATACAGAAAATTGGTACCAGAAGGGGGGTGCTGCTGAAAAGATACCCCAAAATGTGGAAGTGACTTTGGAACTGGTTAACAGGCATAGGTTGGAACAGTTTAGAGGGCTCAGAAGACCGGAAAACATGGGAAAATTCGGAACTCCCTAGAGACTTGTTCAATGGCTTTGACCAAAATGCTGATACTGATATGGACATGAAATCCAGGCTGAGGTGGTCTCAGATGGAGATGAGGAACTTGCTGGGAAATGGAGCAAAACAGACTCTTGTTATGTTTTAGCAAAGAGACTGGTGGCATTTTGCCCCTGCCCTAGAGATTTGTGGAACTCTGTCTTTGAGAGAGATCATTTAGGGTATCTGATAGAAATTTCTAAGCAGCAAAGCATACAAGAGGTGACTTGGATGCTGTTAAAGGTATTCAGTTTAATAAGGGAAATGGAGCATCAAAGTTTGAAAAATTTGCAGCCTGACAATGTAACAGAAAAGAAAATCCCATTTTCTGGGGAGAAATTCAAGCTGGCTGCAGAAATCTGCATAAGTAACAAGGAGCCGAATGTTAATCCCCAAGAGCATGGGGAAAATGTCTCCAGGATATGTCAGAGGTCTTCAGAGCAGCCCCTCCCATCACAGGCCCAGAGACCTAGGAGGAAAAAGTGGTTTCCTGGGCCAGGTCCAGTGTTCGTATGCTGTGTGCAGACTAGGGACATGGTGTCCTGTGTCCCAGCTGCTCCAGCCATGACTAAAAGGGGCCAACATAGAACCTGGGCCATGGTTTCAGAGGGTGCAAACCCCAAGTCTTGGCAGCTTCCACGTGGTGTTGTGCCTGCGTGTGCACAGAAATCAAGAATTGAGGTTTGGAAACCTCTGCCTAGATTTCAGAAGATGTATGGAAATGCCTGGCTGACCAGGCAGAAGTTTGCTGCAGGGGTGGGGCCCTCATGGAGAACCTCTGCTACAGCAGTACAGAAGGGAAATGTGGGGTGGGAGCCCTCACACAGAGTTCCTACTGGGACACCACCTAGGCAAGCTGTGAGAAGAGGGCCACCATCCACCAGACCCCAAAATGGTAGATCCACTAAAAGCTTGCACTGTTCACCTGGAAAAGCCACAGACAATGCCAGCCTGTGAAAGCAGCCAGGAGGGAAGCTGTACCCTGCAAAGCCACAGTGGTGGAGCTGTCCAAGACTATGGGAACCCACCTCTTGCATCAGCGTGACCTGGGTGTGAGACATGGAGTCAAAGGAGCTCATTTTGGAACTTTAAACATTTGACTGCCCCATAGGATTTTGGACTTGCATAGGGCCTGTAGCTTTGTTTTGGCCAACTTCTCCCATTTGGAATGACTGTATTTAGCCAATGCCTGTATTCTCTCTGTATCTAGGAATTAACTAATTTGCTGATGATTTTACAGGCTCATAGGCAGAAGGGACTTGGTTGGTCTCAGATGAGATGTTGGACTTTGGACGTCTGAGTTAATGCTCAAATGAGTTAAGACCTTGGGAGACTGTTGGGAAGGCATGATTAGGTTTGAAATGTGAGGACATGAAATTTGGAAGGGGCCAGGAGCAGAATGATATTTTCATTCTAAAATTAGTTTCCAGTTCTCAGTTAAAATTTTCAATCTTGTCTTTCATCTTGTAAGCATAGCTACTTTCAAGCTGTCTGATAACTCCAATATTTAGAGCTGCTGTGACTGTTTCTACAGTCTGTTGCTGAGGCTGGTTTAATTCGTGCTGTCTTATCTTTTATTATGTCTGTTTATTTTTTATTGTGCCCTAGTTATTGTAGTTACAAAACTGAAAAAAAAAACCACTTAGATGATCTTATCTTTTTTCAGAGAGGATTTAAGTTTGCATCCTGTGGATATTAGCAATCAAGGGTCACCTCAATTCAATTTCAGAGACTGATATGAAGTTCAGATGCAATCTCTACGAAGGCTTATCTTCTGGTTTCACCTATAATATACCCCTGTGGGGACTTAAAAAAAAGTAGTCACTCACACAATGTCAGGCACTGAGCTCTAGTCCCTGCAACCCTGTGAAGCTAGTATAAGTGCTTTTACCCACCCCACCAAAACTGACAAATGCTCACAGGGGAAAAGCAGATTCAAAAGCCAGGGTCACAATCCAAATCCAGTAATTGTGTCTTGTCTTGTTTGCTTTCCAATGCTTTCAAACAGGTTCTTGTTTTTAAAATGCATATATTTGGTCCTACTTTTCTAATTTTACTTGGAGGAAAGGTTGGTCCAAATTACCTAGTCTGTCAATTAGCAAATTTTAGGACAGCAATAGAATATATCTAATTAAAGTGAAACTATACCTGAAACTTGGATTCTTAAATTACATATCAAGTCAGAATTTTGTCAGAATTTTATTTTGTCAAAAATAAACCCAACTAACCACCTAAAAAGCTATTTTAAAAATACAAACAACTCATGTTTATACAAATCAAGATAGTAACAATAATTATTTTTTTATATAACTTACGAAAAACCTTATACTTTAAAATATAAGTGAAAAGTTTGAGGCAACTTCTCTTCATACAACCCAGTAGTATAACTTTCTCATCAATAAACTAAATATGCTTAAATATTCACATATAAATGTATTTTGCAGAACGCAATTCTACTTTGAAATAGTATTTAATTAGAGGACCATATAGGCCACTCTCCTTTACCTGCACCAATTCTTTTTCTCCCTATTAAAATACCAGCTCAGCTTAATGTTTATCAAGCATATACTGCACATAATCAATAAAGAAGAGACGGAATGTGTATTCTAGAGGATTTTCCAGTCTTACAGAAGAGATATGAAGAGACAATATGGTAATGGTTATAACTGAGATATGCACTAGATGCTATGGGTCACAGAGGGACACGATGACACCATGACATTGCTCTATCACTGTGCATTTCAGTCACTACCTAAAATGCCTATTGTCTTTGGTGACACATTACAAAGTTTTAAAAATAGTACATACCACACACCAATTTATATTTTAAATTTTAATCAAACCCTGTGTATACATAATGCATAATATGAGATCCCAAGGTGAAAAAACTGATATGAAAACTTACCCCATCTGGTAGTGCCCTCCAGCACACAGCACTAACAAATTCATTTGTATCATCTTCTTTTCGGTCTTTGTCCAGAACACTTTTGACTGTATCAAACTTAAAAGTTAACAAAGTCTTAGAAAGTCCTTTATAGTACAGGTAGAGAGAGTTATTCTCACTTCCTGAAAACAAATAATAATAATAATAATATTTTAGAATAGGAAAACTCAGAATTAGAACATCACATTCTAATAGTAATTATCACCCAAAGTTTTAGCTCAAAGATCTTTTATGGTCAAATTTGAAAGGCTAGATTACAGGACTCATTAGAAATCATGTAAGAAAAGGATTCTTGGACAAAACGTATACTTTACTAATCTAAAGAAACAATCAATGTTAAATGATACAACAATATTGATAATTCTGAGGCTAAAATTACCCTATAAAATCATTTATATAGGTTGGTACAAAAGTAATTGTGGGTTTTGTCATTACTTTCAACTTCTGCACCAAGCTAATAGTCTATAGTAGAACCAGATATATGTTATTATAGCAAGAATCTGAAATTATATTTAGAAAGATTTCCACTTAGGTAAAAGAAAGTGGCAACACTTACATAGGCAGATTTTAATAGCCTACACAATTTATTTCCATTTCTCAGTATAGGAATTATTTGATTAATGGTCTATGAACTGTATTTTTGAGCCATCTATTAAGATAGGATAATTGTTCCAGATATTTGCTTTGGCAGTCTCATACACATGTGGAGAAAGTCAACTTTGCTGAATAAAGGCCAAGTCATTTAAAAGTATGATCAAAGCTCATATATTCAGGCATTAGATATATCAGAGCATTTGAATAATATCAAATTTGATTTTTCTATTTCTTATTTAAATTTGTATAAATTATCAACAATAAAAGTCCTAGAATAACAGATCAATACTATGCAAACAGATTACTTCATGGAGAGAACAGCAGATAAGGGAAAATGAATATCAAGCTTAAGAAGACACATAACGTCTCCAAAATTAGAAATATTACTAACAGAACTTAACCTTTTCAGTCTCCTATGCAGTATCTAAAGAATTATGTTATAATGGAGAACAACTACAAAACAGTTAAAAATCAGGTGTTCAGGTATTTGAGGTGTTCAGGGTTTGTACACAATAAAAAAGGGAAGGACTAATGCTCTTCTAGTACAACACAAGGACAATCAATAATGCTGGGGCATCATGTCTATTATACTATCTTCTGAGTGCACAGACTATTTCTTAACTTAATATTTAGTCTATTTCCCTTGAGTTCAATTTCAGTAACAAATACCTGTTAAAAAGTTCCTGGAAATGATGATTTCACTTACCACAAGCTATATAATCTCCATTGGAAGCCAGGCCTACAAAGTTTTTTTCATTGATATGACCCTTGAAGGAACGTAGGCAGTACGGTTTCCCTACATTCCACAGTTTTAGCTGACTGTCTGTAGAGCTGAGGAAAAGTACAAAGAGTAAGAACATATTTAAAATTTCTTGACACGAAACTCATCACTACTAATTAGAGGCAATGCAGTTTGCTGGTTAAGAATGCAGTCTCTGGAGCCAGACTGAGTTAGAATGTTCATCTGTCAGCCAGGCGTGGTGGCTCACGCTCGTATTCCCAGCACTTTGGTAGGCCGAGGCAGGTAGACCACTTGAGGTCAGGAGTTCGAGACCAGCCTGGCCAACACGGCTAAACTGTCTCTACTCAAAATACAAAAATTAGCCGGGAGTGGTAGCATGTGCCTGTAGTCCCAGCTACTTGGGAGGCTGAGGCAGGAGAATCACCTGAACCTGGGAGGCAGAGGCTGCAGTGAGCCAAGATCACGCCACTGCACTCCAGCCTGGGTGACAGAGCGAGACTCTGCCAAAAAAAAAAAAAGTTTTCTTTTCAACATTATTTAAAACCACCATGAAATCACAGAGAAATTAACATGTCAGTGTAAAAGCCAACCAAGTAATATTTAAAACCAAAAATAATTCTACTACTATACTGCAAGTAGATAAAATATACAATAACACATTAGTTGACTTTAATAAAAAAAAACTTCTCATTATATTGCATCAACTATGTTGTTTATCTCTTTTTAAGAAGCAATAGCTAAAATCCAATCTGAAGTTCAAATGCAATTAAACACAGGAGGATGAGATAAGGGGGGAGGGTATATAAAAAACTAGTATCTTCAGGATTGTATCCACAATTTACATATAGAAGAGCACAATACAGACCAGAATCCACACTATCTTAATTGGACAAGATAAAAAAAATACTATTTAAGAAAAAGCACGTATACTCCAATGTTATAGTTTACATACATCCTCAGTGACATTACAAACTGGTAGGTCTAAGTACAGAGCTCTGTATTAACCTTAACCTCTGAGGAGAGTAATACTCACGCAGAGACAATTTCCTCACCACTCACAAACTTTGCGTAAGAGACTGCTTTACGGTGTCCTTTGAATACCATGATTGGCTGTTTAGTGTTACGAAGATCATAGTAGTGGACACAGTGATCTAAAACAAAACAAAATTAGATAAATGTAGTAAATGCGGAAATGAAAAGCAAAGTTAATTTTAACTGGTTTTTGTTTTTTTCATTAAAAGTTTCACATAGAATGTCTAATCTCTAACAGCCAGAAAACAAAGGAAAAGGAATTCTTTTCAAAAATAAGACTGGCTCTAGAAAGAGAGTATTAAGGGGTCAAAATAATTGGAAACTTAAAAATCAATCTATGTTTTAGTGGCGTCATTAAAAAATGTTAATATAAACATTATGGGACATCTGTATAAACATAATGCCATATAATCTTATTTCCCACATTTGCTTTAAAAAATTATTTAGACATATTTTGTATACAATGCACACGCTCAAAATATTGCATGCAATTCCATGATCTTTACTACATTTAACCAGCAGTTCAACCATTACCATAAATCAGTTTTATAATATTTCTGTACTCCAATAAGATCACTCATTTGGCATCCACCATCATAGGCAATCTCTATTCCTGTCTGTTTCTATCACTAATTTCTATGATAATCTTTATTATTTCCTTCCTTCTGCTTGTCTTCAGTTAGCTTTGTTACTCTTCTTAAAGACAGACACTTAAGGATACACAATTCTCTATAAACACTGCTTTGGTTGACACCACAAATTGTGATATGATGTGTTTCCATTTTCATTCAGTTTAAAATCCTTTTACATTTCCTTTGTTATTTCTTCTTTGACTAATGGGATATTTAGTAATGTGTCATGTAATTTCCAAATACTTGCAGATGTCTCAAAGTAATTATTGTTGATTTTTAATTTAATTCCATTTTGGTCAGAAAACTGTTTTGTATGTCTCCAATCATTTTAAATTTATTGACTTTTTTTCAGTCTTAAATATGGTCTCCCCTGGAGACTGTTTAAAGCTTGAGAAGAATGTATGTTCTTCTACTGTTGGGTGAAGTGATCTTTGGATGTTTGTTATGTCAGGTTGACAATGTTATTCAAGCCTTCTATAACTTTGCTGATTTTCTGTCCAGTTTTTCTATGAAATATCAAAAGTGGAGTATTTTTCAACAACTTCAGTAAAATTATCTACTTTTCCCTTAAATACTGTAGATTTTCTTTTCATGTATCTACAAAAAGTTTGTTTTTAGGCATGTAGATAATTGATGTATCTTTTCACTATTCATCCTTTTACCATTATAAAATGTCTTTGTTTCTAGTACTGGTTTCTACTCTAAGTATTTTCTGTTTGACCTAAATATAGCCATTCTACCATTTTTGTTGATTACTACTTACATGGTGTATCTTTTTTCATCCTGTTACTGTAACCTATTTGTGTCTGTGAATCTAAAGTCTATCTCTTGTAGACAGCATAAAGTTGGATTCTAATTTTTTTTGTAAACCCATTCTGCCAATCCCTGAATGTTACAATGTTCAACATACTTACATTCAATATATTAATAGGTTGCACATCTGAAATCCAAAAATCCCAAATCCTTGCTTTTGGAGTGCCAACATGACAATCAAAGTTCCAAATGCTTCATTGGAGCATTTCAGATTTTGGATTTGAGATGCTGAACAGGAAGTACAATAATGCATACTTAACAATGGAGATACATTCTGAGAAATGTATCATTCAACAATTTTGTCACTGTGTGAACATACAGTGTACTTACACAAACCTAGATGGTACACACTACTACACACTTAGGTTATATGGAATAGCCTATTGCGCTCCTAGGCTATACACCTATGTATCACGTTACTGTACTGAATGCTGTAGGCAACTGTAACAATGGTAAATATTTATGTGTCTAAATATAGAAAAGCTGCAGTAAAAATACAACATACAAGGTAAAAAATGGTACACACCTATACAGGGGATTTACCATGAATGGAGTTTGCAGGACTGAAAATTGTTTTGGGTGAGTTAGTGGTAAATGTACATGAAGGCCTAAAATGTTAACAGTATACCTAGGCTACACTAAATTTACTATAAAAAAGTGTTCTTCCATCAGTAAAAAACCTTACCTTACTGTAATTTTTTAACTTTATAAACTTAATTTTTTAAGCTTTTTGACTCTTGTAATAACACTTAGCTTAAAACACACATACATTTTACAGCTGTACAAAAGTATTTCCTTTTTATATATCCTTATTAGTTAAAAAATTAAAACAGAAAAAGCTTTTTAACCTTTTTTGTTAAAACCTAAGAAACAGAAAATTAGCCTAGGTCTACACAGGATCAGGATAACCAATATCACTGTTTTCACCTCCACATTTTGTTCCACTGAAAAGTATTCAAGGGTAATAATATGCACAGAGTTGTCATCTTCTCTGATAACAATGCCTTTTTCTGGAATGTCTCCTGAAGGGCCTGAGGTTATTATATTGTAACTTAAAAAAACAAGTGTAAGAAATACACTCTATAATAATGGTAAAAAGTAAATAATAAACAAGTATATAGTTGTTTATTATCTTTATCAAGTATTATGTAGTATATGTAATTGTATGTGCTAGACTTTTTGAACATGTTTTAATTTTTGTGAGTATATGGTTGGTATATACACTTACATGGAACATGAGATGTTTTGATACAGGCATGCAAAGCTTAATAATCACATCATGGAGAATGGGATATCTACCTCAAGCATTTATCCTTTGTGTTACAATCTAATTATACACTTTTAATTTTAAAATGGACAATTAAATTATTATTCACTACAGTCACCTTGTTATGCTATCAAATACTAGGTCTTACTCATTCTGTGTATTTTTTGTAGCCATTAACCACCTCCACCTCCCCCAACAGTCCAACTAACCTTCCCAGACTCTGGTAATTATCCTTCTACTCTCTATGTCCATGAGTTCAACTGTTTTCATTTTTAGATCCCACAAATAAGTTAGAACCTGTGATGTCTGTCTTTCTATGCCAGGCTTATTTCACTTTACATAATGATCTCCAGTTCCATCCATGTTGTTGCAAATGACAGAATCTCATCCTTTTTTTTTTTTTTTTTTAATGGCTGAATGGTATTCCATTGTGTATATGTACCGCATTTCCCTTATTCAATCATCTGTTGATGGATACATAGTTTACTTCCAAATCTTGGGTACTGTCAACAGTGCTGCAAAAAACATGGGAATGCAGACAGCTCTTTCATACATAAGTTCCTTTCTTTTGGGTATATACCTAGCAGTGGGCTTGCTGGGTAATATGGTAGCTCCAGTTTTAATTTTTTAGGAACCTCCAAACCATTCTTCAGAGTGGTTGTACCAATTTACATTCCCACCAACACTGTACAAGGGTTCTCTTTCTCCACATCCTCACCGGCACTGGTTTACTGCCTAACTTTTAGATAAAAGTCATTTTAACTGGGATGAGATAATATCTCATTGTAGCTGTGATTTGCATTTCTGATGATCAATGATGTTGAACACTTTTAAATATACCAGTTTGCTATTTACACATCTTCTTTTGAGAAATGTCTATTCAAATCTTTTACCCATTTTTAAATGGATTATTAGATTTTTTTTCCTACAGAATTGTCTGTGCTCTTTATATATTCTGGTGGTTAATCACTTGTCAGATGAGTAGTTTGCAAATATTTTCTCCCATTCTGTGGGTCGTCTCCACACTTTGTTGACTGTTTCCTTTGCTGTGCAGAGAAGTTTCTTAACTTGATATGATCCCATTTGTCCATTTTTGCTTTGGCTGCTTGTGGGGTATTACTCAAGAAATTTTTGCTCAGATCAAAGTACTGGAGATCTCCCCCAGTGTTTTCTTGTAGTCGTTTTGTAGTTTGAAGTCTTAGATTTAAATCTTTAATCCACTTTGATTTGATTTTCATATATGGTGACAGACAGAGGTCTAGTTCCATTCTTCTGCAAATGCATATCCAGTTTTCCCTTTGGCATTTATTGAAAAGATTGTCTTTTCTCCAGTGTATGTTCTTGGCAACTTTGTCAAAAGTTGAGTTCACTGTAGGTGTGCTATACTTGTATTTAACTGGTAGCATAGAATTATTTACACTATTATCACTGCAAACATGTGAGTAATGTCTGCACTATGAAGTTATAACGGCTATGACAACGTTAGAAGTTTAAAATTTTTCACCTCCATTTTAATCTTATGTCATATATGTGGTCTCTCATTGATTGAAATGGCATTATACCTTGTATGACTCTACAATGTAAATATTCCAAAATAAAAACAAATTGAAATCCAAAACACTTCTGGTCCTCAGCATTTTGGAAAAAGGGTTCTCAACCTGTATATGGTAGAATTTTTACCTGCAATGTTGCTATGTTTTTTTACGTTATTTGCTCTTTTATGCCTCCATTATTACCTTTGTGTTATACAGATATTTTCTAGTGTATCATTTTAGGTTTTAGTAAATTTTAGAAGTTATTTTTCATAGTGGTTTTTCTGGGGATTACAATTGGCATGTTAAATTAAAATAACCTAGTTCAGATGATCACTAATTTAATTTCAATACTGTAACAAAATTCTGCTGCAATATAGCTCCAGCTCCTTTCCCCCTCATCCTCTGAAACATTACGGCCATACATACTACATCTTTCTATGTTATATATTCATCAATAGTTTTAGAATTACTATTTTAGTCAATTGTCTTTCAACCCTTTTCCAGTTTAGAAAAAAGAAAGTGCAGTTTGCTGCCAAAGTTCATTTAATTTTACATAAACACTCTCTTCAAGGCTGCTGCAAATCTGACTGAATTTTAGTGTGAAAATAAAATATAAAACTGTTCTTGGGAGTCATTTCTAAAAAGAACTAACATCAGAATTGTCTGAATCATCAGAATCATCTATTTCAAAAAAATTGGATTCATCAAATGAACCTCTGGCAAGCAAGTATTTGAGTACAATGTTAACATCACGCATAAGAATGTTATGTTTTCTAGGATTTGACATTTTCAGCGACTGAGTATAGTAATTCTCTGCCAAATTTTCTCGATTTTCATTTGTGTAAATGGAAATACCACTACTAAAAACAGAATGTTATAGATAGAATGATGTCTGTTGTTTCCAAAGTTGATATACTAGAGTGATGTAAAAATAATAATAAAAGCGAGATACTTCGTGACAAAGTTATCTCAAGGTAAACAACTGCAGCCGCAAGTGCCGCCAGCAAGTATTCTCAGGGCAAATGAGTAAAGGGTTAAATCAGAATAAAAATTCTTTACAAAAAATTCATCTAAACTATCTTTTTTATATACCGATATGATTATCTCAACCAGTTCTCCTTAGTACTTTGTGGACTTACATTACAGTCTAGTATCCCCTTATTTCGGCCTGCAGAACTCTCTCTACTATTTCTTATAGGGTAGGTCTCCTGACAAAGAACTCACTCAATTTATCTGGGAATATCTTAATTTCCCCTTCATTTTTGATGAATAGTTTTGCTGAATATGAAATTCTTTATTGACAATCCTTTCTTTTCAATACTTTAAACATATCCTACTGCCTGCTGGCAGTCATGGTTTCTGATGAGAAATCATCAGAAATGTTAACGTTAATTTTAATGAGGATCCCTGGTACTTGCTGAGCGACTTTTTGATTGCTGTTTCCAGGATTCTCTCCCTGCCTTTCAAGAGTTTCACTATGATGAGTTGAGGTGTACATCTTACCTGTTTGCGGTTTACTGTGCTTTTTGGATGTGTGGACTGATGTTTTCCATCCAATTTGGGAAAATATTGGCCATCATTTCTTCAAATATTTTCTACCTCTTTCTTTCTCTCTCCTCATCTTTTGGAAATCTACAAATGTTGGCATGCTTGATGGTGTCTCTAGGTTTCTGAAGTTCATTTTTTCTTTCATTCTTTTTTCTTTGTATTCTTTACAATGGATAATCACAACTGACCTATCTCCAAGTTTACTGATTCCTTCTTTTGACAGGTCAAATTTTCTCATGAACCTCTCTAATGAATTTTTCATGTTTAGTTATGATACTTTTAACAACAGAATTTTGATTTGTTTTTATTTTTGTTAATATTCTCTATTTGATAAAGTATATTTGTCATATTTTTCTTTAACTCTTTGTGGTTTAATTACCTTTTTGAACATATTTGTAATAGGTAATTTAAAGTCTCTGTTTAATAAGCCCTATAGCTAGGATAATTTCTACTAAGAAGTTTTCTTCTTTGTGTATACCTTTTTTTACTGAAAAGCAGACATTTTGGAAAATATTATGTGGCAATTGTGGACTCAGTTCTTCCTCTTGGTTTTCTTCTAGCTCAGCTTTTTGCTGTTGGTGGTGTTGCAGTTTGTGGTTTAATGACTTCCCTGGGACTAAATCTGTTCAGCCTATAATTCCTACTGCGTGGAGCCACTGGACATCTTTAATGAGTTTATTTTTGTTTTTATTTTTAAGTCCAGCTGAGTAGGAGTCGTTCCTGGGTCAGCAACACTTAGTAGTAACAAGATGTCCTTGTCTTCTACCCTTTGCCAAGGGGATTTGTGTGTATGTTGGGGAATGCCTTCAAAGCTTAAATCTGCCTTAGCCTTCACTTCCTGCTTACACAGAGCCTCATGGTCAACCAGAGGTGAAGACTGGGGCTCTGTGCAGTTTTTCCTGGATATGCACACTACACCTGGCACATGTGCATAGCATTCTACAACTAGGTACATGTCAGAGCTTCCTGACCCTCACCTGTGGCTGTTTTGTTGTCCACATCTTTGTTTTCAATTTTTGGCTGTGTCCGTGATTGCCCAACTGGAAATAGAGTCTGACACAGCTGTGATACTGCATCTGATTATTTTCAACAATACTGTGGGTATGGACACATATTTTTCCATGGAGATTTTCAGTTGGGTCAAAGAGTAATAACATTCTAATATTTCACAATCAAAAACATTTTAATAAGTAATTTCTCAAGTTATTTCATAAGGTGAGAATAATTTGATATTATAAAAATAACATAGTACTGTATAATAATATACTAACATATTCTCAAGTGAATACAAAAGGGGTGTAATATGTAAAAGATGAAGGCGTATAAGTAAAGGTTAAATTATGTCACTGTGTACTGCACAAAAGTATTACAGTAGCTAAAAACTGCGTACCGCACAAAGGTTTTTATAGGAGTTATCAAATGACAGATGTTTCTACAGATGTGACAACTTCAAAAGAAACTGTATTGGAGTACTCAGAACCAGTTTGGTATGTTGAGTGGTGACTTATTTTCAGCAAACTATATACCAGTTAATCTGATTATTGTTGTTATTATACCATCATATTGTTATTTTGAATTTTCTTGATTTTATATATTTTATTGCATTTATTAATAATTAGAATTTGTTCTGAGTTATAGTTACTTAGACAGGGGCATATGAAGATGGTCTACAGCTTTACATTTGTATATATATTGTAAGAACATTATGATGTTAAGTTGTAAGTTTTGGTTACTTGGGGGTGGAGTCCACAATAATTTTCTTTCCTTTATAAAGGAGGGTGTGTCTTTATATTTCTGAAGTATTGCCATAATTGAAAAAGTATGCTTAATAATGAGGAGTTAGGCTATAGTCCATTTCTGTTTTTACTTTTCCCCTTTTAGCTTTAAAAAAAAATCCAATCTGCAAAGAAGTTGAAAGAACAGCACAATGAAAAACCTTGCACAATTTATTCTAGACTCACCAACTGTAAATGTTCACCCTATTTGCTTTACTCACACCCCAAACACACACCGCCTCTTGTCTCTCTCTCTGCCCCCTATACCTCTGAACCACTTTAAGTTTCAAACGTCAGGATATTTGACTTTTAAAAACTTCAGCCTCTACCTTCTACAAACAAAACCTTTCCTATGTACAC
Organism: Rhinopithecus roxellana; assembly: GCF_007565055.1. Classification (NCBI taxonomy): domain Eukaryota; kingdom Metazoa; phylum Chordata; class Mammalia; order Primates; family Cercopithecidae; genus Rhinopithecus; species Rhinopithecus roxellana. The sequence goes on from NC_044556.1 coordinate 125,975,395, forward strand.
GATATCATTATATCACACTCAAGAAAATTAATATTGATATAATATACAATGCATCCTATATTCAGATATCTCCCAACTGTTTAAAAAAGAGTCTGAATATTTATTAAGTTTTTACTAATGGGTCACTCATTATATTTAGTTTCCATGTCTCTGGCCTATTATATAAAACATTTCATAATATTGTTATATTTGAAGCATTCAGGACAGCTGTTGTCTAAATGTTTTCTTATTATTATGTTCAAATTAAATGTTTTTGGCACAAATACTATAAACATGGTCCTTTCTACCACATCAAAAGAAGAGGCACATGTTTGTTCCAATAGTGATGCTAAATTTGATTACTTAAATGACGTTCTGGCCTTTTCAGTATAAAGGGAATCTATCTCTTTTATTTCAATTGTTAAGCCAAATGATGCTACTTCCACGGCCATTAAGACGAAAACAAATACATTTTATTTTTTACACAGCTACATGTCAAATGTCAGCAAATAACCAAGTAACAAAAACTGTACAAATACTTTCTTTAAGCCAACAAGATTAATTAATACCTGATTCTTCATAGAAAATCAATGCTAGATGACAAGGTGATGTCAATAATATCACCATTTATAGAAATAAAACTATCAATGTCAACATTTCCTCAGTGGTGATAGGAGCCTGGGGACAGATTAAAGTACATTTTAAAGGCTGATTTTTAGTTGTGGGGAATAGTGAAAACAGAACTTTAATCCTTCTTAATATCCCCCTTTAAACATGCTTTCTAATTGAAACAGATTTTAATTTATCTCAGTTTTAGTTGATATCTCAAAGTTTTCATTGGTGTGAAAAACAAAATAATGTGGTGGCAATAATTCAAAACCTATACTTTATAAAATTAGAATCATGCTGTCCAGTACAGTAGTCACTAGCCACATGTGGTTATTTAAGTTATATAAAATTAAAGTAAAACTTAATTTCTCAGTAAAACCAGCTACATTTCAAGTGCTCAGCAATCAAATGTAGCTAGAACTATTACTGCAGTTCTATTTGACAGTTTTGGTAGAAAATAACTAAACCAATTAATAATCTACAAATACGTATGGTGTAGTAAGTAGAAATTTCATTTCTGTTAAAGGGAAGAGAGTAACCGAAATAGAATAATAAACTCTGAATACTTAAGATGGTTATGTTCACATTCACTAATTATGTGAGTTAATCTTCCCTTTCTTACTTTTTTTCTCATTCATATACTCCATAAAGCACACAGTATGCTTGTCAGACCATCTTAACAAACAGATCAATCTTTCTAGACAATGTGAGATTCAAATTGTCCAGTTATTCAAAATGTGAGCTTCAAAACAGTAACTGTTTTATGGCTAGAGGGAATTTAGGAATAAAATACACACAGACATTTATTATAATGCATTTATATACAGTCACATGCTAGATAATGACATTTCATGATGATGGTCCCATACGATTATAATAGAGCTGACAAGTTCCTATCACCTAGTGACTTTGTAGCTATTAGTAACTTTGTACACATTATTCTAAGTTTTTGGTGATTCTGGTGTACACAAACCTACTGCATTGACAAAATAAAAGTATAGCACATACAATTACGTACAGTACACAATATATGATAATAAACAACTGTGTTACTGGCTTATGTATTCACTGTATTTTTTAATCATTATTTTAGAGTGTACTCCTTCTATTAATTAAAAAAAAAAACTGTAATACAGCCTCAGGAAGGTGGGCACAGAGGTGTGTACTTGTATCCCAGCAACTTGGGAGGTTGAGGCAGAAGGATTGCTTGAGCTCAAGTTTGAGGCGGCAGTGTGTTAACACTGTGCTTATGAATAGTCACTGTACTTCAGCCTGGGCCATCGGTTGGAGAACAGTGGTGCAATAATGGCTCACTGCAGCCTCGACTTCCTGGGCTCAGGTGAATTTCCCACCTCAGCCTTCCAGGTAGCTGGGACTACAGGTGTGCACCACCGTGCTCCACTAAGTTTTTGTGGAGCTGGGGTTTCACCATGTGACTTGGCTGGTCTGGAACTCCTGAGCTCAAGTGATCCACTCACCCTGGCCTCCCAAAGTGCTGGGATTATGGATGTAAGCCACCACGCCCAGCCAAGAAGGGTCAAAAAACTTAAGTTTTAAAGTTAATGAAGTAAAAAAATTACATTAAGCTAAGGTGAATTTATTACTAAACAAAAAGCTATTAAAAAATAAATTTAGTATAGCCTAAGTATACGGTAATGACCTAGGCCTTCATATTCACTCACCACTCATTAATTCACCCCAAACAACTTCCAGTTCTGCAAGCACCATTCATGGTAAGTGCTCTATAAAGGTATATCATTTTTTTTAAATCATATATTGTATTTTTGCTGTAGCTTTCCTATATTCAGATACATGAATACTTACCATTATGCTATAATTGGCTACAGCTTTCAGTACACTAGCAAGCTATACAGGTTTGTAGCCTAGGAGTAATAGGCTCTACTATATAGCTTAGGTGTGCAGTAGGTTTGTATAAGTATACTCTATGATGTCTGCACAATGATAAAATCTAATGACAACATTTCTCAGAATGCATCCCATCTTTGAGCGACACGTGATTGCATTACGTAATCCCTAGGTATCCTCAGGGGAACTGGTTTCAAATCCCCATGCCCTCCATACCAAAATCCATGGATGTTCATGTTTCTTTTACAAAATGACCTAGTATATGCTTATAACTTCCATACCTCCTCCCATATACTTTAAATCATCTCTAGATTACTTATAACACCTAATACAACATACAGGTTGTATGTAAATAACTGTTATACTGTATTTCCAAAATTTGTGTTATTTTTTATTGTCATATTAATACTTTTTTTTCCTAAATGTTTTCAATCCAAGGTTGGCTAAATCAGCAGATGCCCAAGGGTACAGAGAGCTGAGATGTAACTCACTCCAAAAATATATGATTATAAAAAGAAAAGAAAATAGGGTTCAGAAATTTACTTAGCTATGGGGAAAAGCACAAGATGATGATGGGTTCTGAAATAAGAGATAATTGAAATCTAATCTTGTAATATAAAATTTTCTATTTGCTGTTTGTGGTATCTTATTTGGTCTTAATGAATCAATATAAAGAATATAAAGGATTTAAGTTTCATTTAACAAGCAAACCTACTTGGTTCTCCTTCCTGCTGTAGTTTTTCTCCTCGTATAATTTCTCATTTCTGTTACATTAGATTACCATAAATAAATTATTTTATTATAATTCTCTTTGGACTGAAATGGTTTACAAAGACTACAAACGTATTTCAACTCACCATGTAATATGTAAAAAGTCAAAATCAGACACAGAATTTTAACTGAAGTATGAGAAAATGTTTCATATATTATTTATAAAAAAGGACCTTTTAAAGCTGGTATACCTCACTATTACTAACATAGTGTTTTACCTTGAAAGCAGTGCTTCCAGAAAAAATTAAAATTCTAGACTTATTTAAATACATGCACATGTAAAACTATGAAGGTTATTCCAGGAAAGTACCTGCGGCTTTTTTAGTTAAGTCACTGCCAAAAGTATATATGTTTTATAGCTGTATGAAAGATTACTCAGCCTGATTTTACAATCATTGATTAAGAGTTCATTCCAGTAAGTGCTCTTTTAATTTTGGAGTGGGAACACTGATTAATTATATGAAGCTATTTCTCCATTCCCTCAAAATATACAAAGTATTTGTATTTTATCTTCATGTTTTCAGTGGATAATAAAGGGTACAGAATGAACTTTCATAGCAAAAAGCAAGCAGAATTTGATTTGACGTGAAAAGAGACAACAGAAGAAAGGAGAAAGTAAGAGAATACATCTGACTACTGAGATCAAGTGGGAAGCTGTGCTTACATTTGAAAGGCTGCTTTACAGACTTCTGCTCCAGGACCCCACCCAACCAATTCCTACACAACCATCAGGGTGTCAAGCACTGTCCACTCTCATCAATGCAGTTCAGAGAAAGTGATTCTGGGTGCTAAATTAGCTACTTAATCATTTATTATTTCAACAGCACAAGTTATGCTGCCTAGTTGCAACCTTTATCTCTATTAAATGGAAGTCATTCATTTACTGGAAAACTATTCTAATTATCTGTTAGAAGTCATTACCCTCAAAACAGGTGGTTACATTCTGTAATTATCATTTCTTTAAGGCCATATGGACATTTACAAACAAAACTATCTGCTAAAGAATGAGAGTTTCATAATAAAATACACGTTTTTTTAAAAAATTAAAATCTAAGGGTCCTAAATGAGACCTCACCTTACTTACCACTCTCTGAATTTAAGAAATTCAGATAACACCCAACACAACATAAATGTTGTATGTAAATAATTGTTATACTTTATTTCTAAAATGTGTGTTATTTTTCATTGTCATATTAATACTTTGAATTTAATACTCTGAATTTAAGAAATTCAGAGAGTGGTAAGTAATCTGAAATAAAAAAAATCTGAAATAAAAACTCTATGCTGGCTTTGTATTCCAAAAACTTGTGCAAAAAAATTAGGCAAAAAACAATGTGTGTGTATGTATACACATACATATATATGTACACTATACATATATACATACTATATTAGTACTAATATATGTCTATTTGTACTAATATTTTAAATACATGTATTTATTGAAAATCTATTACGTGCAGTTGTAAGGGACATCGTGGGGGATACAATAATGAACAAGAAAAGTCCCTACTTTTCTGTGTGCTTACATTCAAGTATTAGAGTCAGACAAAAACAATTATGTAATAAATAAAATACAGATCAAGTGATAACAATGAGACAAAGAGGAAAGGTAATGATTGGGCGAATCTCCTTGACAGAGGGTTTTCAATAGGCTTCTTTGAGGAGATGATGTTTAAGATGAGACTGAACAGTGTGTGCTGGCTGTGGTAAGAGCCAGGGGAAGAATGTCTAAAGCAGAGAAGCTGCACAGTGAGAGCAGCATGAAATAATGTAGGATCAATCTAGAGAAGTTTGAAAGAGATCAAAGCAGGAATGTGGGATAAATTTATCTGAAAGAATATTATCCCTACTGCTGTCTGTAGAACAAACTGAAGGGAAACAAGTAGAGAAGAGCTGAGTATTCAGGCAAGAGGTTACTCCAGTGATACAGGTAATGTAACCAAATGCAGGTCCGAATGGTTGCAGCTTGCAGTGTCCAATTAACAAGGAAGAGGTCTGATAGAAAGACAAACACTTAATTAACCAAAACTAAAGGGAAGGGGTCCGATTCCTATCCAAAATAACCACTTCCATGTTTTGGGGGGAACGCAGGTGTTTAAAAAGGGAAAGCCTGATAAGAAAGGCATGCAATAATTGAGCTGAGTACAATGTGTGCCTCAAGGTTGTATCTTGATACACAAGGGGGAAAAAAAAAGTTTTAAAATCAATTTTGAAGTTAAGCTGCCTGGTTACAGTAATGGCTTGAACTAGAGATAACTCGATTCCTGCCTAAGCTGGATATGACTGCAGGGAGAACAACAAAGAGAAGGATGGAAGAAATAGGGGAGTGGTCAATTGTATTAAATAGTAATGAAAAAGAACAGACTAGATCAATTAATTCAGCAATATGGAGGTAATTTAGTGATGATGACAAGAACACTTTAAGTGGAATTATGGTGGCAGAAGCCTTGGTGAAGTAGACTACAATGTGAATGGTAGAAGAGGAGCCAGAAAAAGGAAAATTCTTCTGCAATATGATTTTTTAAGAAGAGGATGATATTTAGTAAGTAGAACATACATGATTCAATGTAATGTGAAGAATGAGATACGTGGCTTGGACCACTGCATCAACAGGAAATTTAAAAATACGATGATAAAGTAATGGGTTTGCAAAGGAAAAATGGATTGAGCTCTGGATGTTAAGTTTGAGGTGGCAATGAATACTGAGATAGGAATTTCCAGTAAGCAAAACAGAAATATCTGGAGTTTTTTTTAGCTAAGCGTGGGATTGAGATAAATATTTAGGAGTCTGCTATTTAAACAGAATAACTAAATGGACAAAACAACCCATGGAGAATTTAGAGAGTGACAAGAGAACAGAGTGTCAAAGAATACCAACATTTCAAAGAAAAGACAACTGAGAACTATAGATGAGAGAGGTAAAAAAAAACCAGGGGTGTTGTTTTAGAATACAAACGAGGAAAGTTTTTCCAGAAGTGAGTGGTCAACAATGTTGACTACTACTGAGAGATCAAATAAAACAAGGGCTTGAATGTAGTGACATGAGGTTGCTACCGATCTTAGTGAGAAGAATTTCTATGTAGGGCTAGGAGCAGAAACCAGACTTCAGAGGAATGAGAAGCTGGAGTTAAAGAGGAGCTCTTTCTTCTCTCTCTCCGTCTCTCTCTTTCCCTCCCTGAGTTAGGGGAAACTGCACATTTAAAACGCAGACAGAACAGAGATGTCAGGTACATATAATTCTATTTCCATTCAAAAGCTGTTTTGTATAGAATTTGTAATATACTTTTATTGTGTTTACATATCCATTTTTATGAATGAACTCTTTTTTTTAAAAAAAAAAATTATGTGTAACTATCAACCCAGGTGATAAAACAAAGGTAAATAAACAAAAAAATTTATCTACTTAAATCAGCATTCATTGTTTCATTGTTTTATCTGAAATAAACAGAGAAAGAAACTGCCAGTCTAGGAACACATTAGGTAAATGTTTAACGGGTATATCAATTCCTAACATCTTAAGTGTTGAAGCTAATCAAAAGTGTGTACTAACTGTTATTTCTGTAAATATTACAGAATAATTTCTAGTACAACAAATAATTTTCCTGTAGGATTACTGAAAAAAAACAAAACAAAAACAAAAAACAAAAAACACATAAAAACCAGAACCACAGACATTTCCACCGATAAGGCAATCATCAATATGTTAAGATGATCAGATGAAATAGATATAAGAATATCTTATTAAATGTTTAATGAATATTTCACTACCTTTACTAAAGCAAGAATAAAATGACTATTATTAATGAGGCAATGTTTTAAGATATAGATTAGGACACAATCAGTCTAGACTGTGTTCCAAAAAGCAGTAAGACATACAGGAAGAAGACTCATATGTAATACAGCCAATCGGACATCAAACTGAATTTCAGAAATCCTGAATTCTATCTTTAGGCTTCTCAGATGCTTGAGAGTTTATAAAAGTCATCAATGCCCTAGCTTTTGGATACTGTGACAGGACTGGGGTGAGAAGAAAAGTTGGGAAGACACCTGTTAGGTTTTTCTTAGGCAGGAAATAAATTTTGACCATTTAAACATACATAGGTCCACTGGTTACTAGTATTTACCTCATACAGATATCATTACTAATTTTATTTATTTTGAGACAGAGTCTTGTTCTGTCACCCAGGCTAAAGTGCAGTGGTGTGATCGTGGCTCACTGCAACCTCTGCCTCCTGGGTTCAAGTGATTGTCATGACTCAGCCTCCCAAGCAGCTGGGACCACAGGCGTGCGCCACCACACCTGGCTGATTTTTATATTTTTAGTAGAGATGAAATTTTGCCATGTTGGCCAGGCTGGTCTCGAACTCCTAACCTCAAGTGATCTGCCCACCTTGGCCTCCTAAAGTGCTGGGATTATAGCTGTGAGCCACTGTGCCCAGCCTCATTATTAATTTTAATAGCAATACTTAAACAATCTTTTACTTCCGTTAAGCCTTTGGAGTTATCTCAATATACTGTTTTAGAGAACTGAAAGAAAGCTACTCTTTGACAAAGAGAGAGCAAGCCAAGTATCCGTTACACAAACACATATGGAATACTTTGGAAGCATTTCCCCTTAACACCTGCTCTCAATTTAGTTGTCAGATCTTTGTTCATGATTTGAGGAGGAATTAGAAGATATCACTTCCTATTTTCTATCACATACAGTTGGCCCTGGTTTCCAACCTGAATAAAACCTTAAAGATGCACTAATGTAAGCCATTATTATTTACTCTTTACTTTGTGAATAATCTCTCCAATCCTCACCAATCCATAATAGATAAATAAGCAATTGTGATATCCTCCTGGAGTCAAAGAAATAGCAATTACCTAACTGCACATTAGATTAAACCACAATTGTCAGTAATTTAAAATAATTAAAACAATTTTTTAAAAATACAATTTTTAAAGAAGTCTCAGCTAAATTCTGTACATTTTCCCACAATTAAAAAGAAGTCTCAGTTAAGAAAGAGTAGCAGAAACATTAAAAAACCCAGTCCTCCCTCACCTAATTTATTTTAAACCCTACAATATAAAACAGATTAAAGAGCTGCTCAGCTTAAAGCACAAGTAGGAATCAGAGCCCTTTTTACTAACTCTTTTTTTCTCCCTGTCTGCCTGAGCCATCCTTTCCTACTCTCAATCCTTGAGGAACCTAAAAAACACATACTTTGAAAAGAATTGATTCTGTTGATCAATAGGGAAAAAATAATTTCATTTACTTTATCTGTACACTTAGTTTATCTCTTTTTGCAGAAAAAGGTATACTAATGAATTTTTAATGCTTAATTTCAGGCTGGGCAAGGTGGCTCACGCTTGTAATCCCAGCACTTTGGGAGGCCGAGGTGGGCGGATCACTTGAGGTCATGAGTTCAAGACGAACCTGGCCAATGTAGTGAAACCCTGTCTCTATTACAAATAAAAAAATTATCCAGGCATGGTGGTGCACACCTGTGGTCCCAGCTACTTGGAAGGCCGAGGCACGAGAATTGCTTGAACCCAGGAGGCAGAGGCTGCAGTGAGCTGAGATCACACCACTGCACTCGAGCTTGGGCAACAGAGCGAGAATAGACTTTTTAAAAAATAAGTCATGGCTGGGCGTGGTGGCTCACGCCTGTAATTCAGCACTTTGGGAGGCTGAGGCGGGTGGATCACGAGGTCAGGAGTTCAAGACAAGCCTGGCAAACGTGGTGAAATCCCGCCTCTACTAAAAAATACAAAAATCAGCTGAGCACGACCGTGTGCACCTGTAGTCCCAGTTACTCAGGAGGCTGAGGCATGAGAATCGCTTGGACCTGGGAGGCGGAGGTTGCAGTGAACTGAGACCATGCCACTGCACTCCAGCCTGGGTGACAGAGCAAGGCTTCGTCTCAAAAAAAAAAAAAAAAAAAAAAAATTAACTACTACTACCACCAAATCATAACAACAACAACAAAAATCAAAACATCACTAACAGAGGCCTGGCACGGTGGCTCACACCTGTAATCGCAGCACCATGGGAAGCATAGGCAGGCAGATTGCCTGAGCCCAGGAATTCAGGACCAGCCTGGGTAACATGGTGAAAACACGTCTTTCCAAAAATATGAACATTAGCCAGGCATCGTGGCACACTCCTGTAGTCCCAGTTATTTGGGAGGCTGAGACAGGAGAATCACTTGAGCCTGGAGGCAGAGATTGCAGTGAGCCAAGACTGCACCACTGCACTCCAGCCTAGACCACAGAGTGAGACTCCTGTCTCAAAAAAAAATCACTAACGGCATTACAGGAAACATTTATTTCCAATAACATCTTTTATATATGTTCACGATTTGCTGATTTTAATTTTATCTGAAGGAAGAAATATGTTGCCCTAAATCTTTTGTGATATTTCTCAAACTCGACTGCCAAAGGTAAAGATACTGATTAAAACTTCATACTTGGCCAGACGCAGCGGCTCACGTCTATAATCCCAGCACTTTGGGAGGCTGAGGAGGGCGGATCACGAGGTCAGGAGTTCGAGACCAGCCTGGCCAACATGGTGAAACCCCGTCTCTATTAAAAATACAAAAATTAACCAGGCATGATGGCGCATGCCTGTAATTTTAGCTACTCAGGAGGCTGAGGCAGGGGAATCGCTTGAACTCAGGAGGCAGAGGTTGCAGTGAGCCAAGATCACGCCATTGCACTCCAGCCTGGGCGACAGAGTGAGACTCCATCTCAAAAAGAAAAAAGGAAAAACAAAACAAACAAAAAAAACAGAACAAAAACAAAAACAAAAAACTTCAAATTCACTAACAGGGCCCAGTACATAGTCTATACATAGATATTAGTGGCTAAAAAAATTACATTGTGAGGCTGGGCGCGGTGGCTCACACCTACAATAACAACAGCACTTTGGGAGGCCGAGGCAGGTGGATCACCTGAGGTCAGAAGTTTGAGACCAGCCTGGCCAACATGGTGAAACCCCATCTCTACAAAACTGGAAAGATTAGCCAGGTGAGATAGTGCACGCCTATAATCCCAGCTGCTCAGGAGGCTGAGGCAGGAGAATTGCTCTACCTGGGAGGCAGAGGCTGCAGTGATCCGAGACTGTGCCACTGCACTCCAGCCTGGGCGTCAGAGCAAGACTCTGTCTCAACAACAACAAAATTATACTGTGGGCTTTTATCACTGGGAAATGTAGGAAAATATGTATCAAAGAATAATTTAAAATTTGGCGATTTACTATTTGAATTCATCTAAAAGCATCATATACAAGTAATTACTTACAGAACACACAGTATTATCACTATATTACTGTAATGAGATAAGGAATAATCAAATCACATAATCTAAACTATTTACAATGAGTTATACAATACTAAATAAGCACAAACTGCAGACAAAAATTACTGATATTACATTTTGCCTGCTTAGAAATCAGTTTCTTTCTTCTTTTTTTAAGAGACATGGTCTTGCTCTGTTTTCATGATGGACTGTAGTGGCACAATCATAGCTCACTATACCCTTGAACTCCTGGACTCAAAGGCTCAAGCGATCCCCCTGCTTCAACCTCCCAAAGTGTTGGTATTACCAGGTGTGAGCCACTACGTCCAGCCAAGAATCAGTTTCTATAAAATAAAATGTGTACTAATTACTAGGCATATTTATGGTTGTGTTTTCTATTTACTAGGTAACATTTACAGGCAGTGCCTTCCAAATTTTACTGGTTTTTAGAAACACAAAATCCAGCAAGCCCATACCAGAAGTAAAAGCATTAAAAAACACACTCAAAAAGTAGTACAGAATTATTTCCTCTAAATGGCCTAGTTTGCTAAGATTATACAAACTCAGCAGCTGCAAAATTATCTAAAGATACCACACATTTATTTTGAGAGAATTAATTTGCTTCAATCCTCATTGATTTGCTTTACATTAATCTCTTTTTTTGTACACTTCTGCTTTAAGGATTAAATGCAAATAATGGTAAGTAATGAATGACTAACAAATATGGGACATAATTTTTTAATCATTAAAAAGACATTAAAATAACTTTTAAAAACCATGTCGACATGTAAATATTGCAAATAAATCAACTGATTTATCTCAAAAATCTAGCAAATGGTTGTCTACATTAATAATGCCAGGAAATAACTGAAAGAGCCTACCTAGGACCCTTTAACACTTACTAGTGCTGCTGTCTTTGAATATCCTCAAAGACAAATTCATTATGGGAAGCTGTCAAAATCACTCAGGACCAAGTCTGATATATTGGGATTAGCATGAATGCTTGACTTTATTGAAAAAGAGAAGCATAAAAAATCATTCTAAGTAAATAATCTATGTCTGATTGAAAAGAACGTGGATTTCTCTGGCTGACAGATTCCATCTTCTATACACATACTTGTTAACTTTCATGTTCACATCTTTATTACCTTTTAATTTTTACTTTTCTATCTTAGAAAGATCTATAAAATCTCCTAAGATACTGAAATTTGAATTCTCTTAGCATTTTCATTTTAATTAATGTATTTTGAGGCAATGTCATTACATACACAAAGCTCAGAAGATAAATGTTTTCATCCTAATTTATTCCTTTTATAACTATATTGGGACTTATAAAATATTCTGTATGTATGATAAAAGGTGAAAGCACAAAATAACAAAATAAAAGTACAAAGAGAAATTTATTGTTAACAAGCACAAATATAAGATCTAAGCAAGACAGACAGAGAAGCTTACAAGTAGCATGATGCCTCACTTCCCTGGTAGGATCCACAGTGCCTTTGCAACAGGAAGTCAAACTACAATTGGTGGGTAGCTCATATACTAATTTTCTACCTCTCAAAATTCCAAAAGCAATGTTTAAGAAAAGTATAGCCCATTCCTAAAGTCAAATTTAGATGACAGACTACATTCTAAAAAATGTTTCAATTCTAAATGAAGATGACTGAATATTGGTCAGTTTTCTAGTAGTAAAGGCTTTTCCTGTATTAAAGGAATGTTTCAGTGAAAGGTACAATGAAAGACAATGAATTAAGCACTATTGGCCTCATTGACGCTTTGCTGTGATACTATCCCCTGCTTTAGACTGAGGAAAATTAGCTCATACCTAACCTCAATGTGCCCTCAGCATCCATTTCCACCATCTTAAAGTGTTTACAGCCTATGCAAGATATAAAGTTAAAACTATATTGCTCAGATGCCCTTGCAGTTATGCTTCTAGACATGAATTAGATTCCATCAATCAGATGCACTTATTGAAGATTTGAAAGGTGAACATTTTATGGTCCTTCTCCTTCTGCTTTGAATGTTTCTGTTTCAAGCACCATTGTAGAGATGTGGGGGTTTTCTGTTGTAGTGTTCCAGTTTCTAGTTTCTAGCTTTGTGGGAGCTATGGTGAAGGATTCCTGATTCCGTGATTACAGTAATGGCATCATGTTCTTGATTTCAATAGTGCCACTTGCTGAGAAATAATAGCTCTCTTGGCCTATCTATTTGGTGATGAGCTAAGAGTCATTACAGGAAACCAAGCCTACAGAATCATTCTACAGACCTTCCAACAATAACAACTACAACAGCCTTTTCACACACACTATTACACGATGAAGAAACTGACAGATGTTTAGCTACACCTACCAAAAAGAAATAAGAGAAAATACATAATTATAGTGGAATGAAACTAGGTACATTACTATTGACAATACAGGAATTACAAAGGAATGTTATGAACAACTTTATGCCAATAAATTAGAAAACTTAGAACATCTGAATTCAGCTAGAAAAAGTAAACAGGCTGGGTGCAGTGGCTCACGCCTGTAATCCCAGCACTTTTGGAGGCCAAGGCGGGTGGATCACCTGAGGTCAGGAGTTTGAGACAGCCTGACCAACATGGTGAAACCTCGTCTCTACTAAAAGTAGAAAATTAGCTGGGCATGGTGGCACATGCCTGTAATCCCAGCTACTTGGGAGGCTGAGGCAGGAGAATCGCTTGAACCTAGGAGGTGGAGGTTGCAGTGAGCTGAGATCGCACCATAGAACTCCAGCCTGGGCAACAACAGCGAAAACTCCATCTCAAAAAAAAAAAAAAAAAAAAAAAAAAGAAAGAAAGAAAGACAGAAGAAGAAGAAAAAGTAAACACATTGAATTAGGAATTTAAAATCTTCCCCAAAAGAAAAATCCAAGCCCAGATAGAATTCATGAATTCTATCAAATATTTAAAGAAAATAATGCCAATTCTTCACAAACTCATTCAGAACGCAGAGGAAGGAACACTTTCCAATCCATTCTTTAAACCCAGTAGCTCTTTTCTGACAAAGACAGAAAATATCATCATAAGAAAACTACAGGCCAGGCATGGTAGCTCATGTCTGTAATCCTAGCACTTTGGGAGGCGGAGGCAGGCAGACCACTTGAGGTCAGGAGTTCAAGACCAGCCTGGCCAGAATGGTAAAACTCTGTCTCTACTAGAAATACAAAAAATTATTTGGATGTGGTGGCTGGTGCCCGTAAGTCCCAGCTTCTCAGGAGGCTGAGGCACGAGAATCACTTGAATCTGGGAGGCAGAGGTTGCAGTGAACCAATATCGCGCCACTGCACTCCAGCCTGGGCTCTGACAGAGCAAGATTCTGTCTATAAATGAATGTATAAAACTACAGATGAATATCCATTACTAACACAGACACAAAAGTACTTGAAAGGTTGGTTTATTATAATAATAATATTACTGTCCCATATTATTAAGTATAGGACATTAACCTCACAATCAACCTCAACAGAGGCAGAAGAAAAGCATTTGACAAAATCTAACGCCTATTTACAACAAAAACTCTTAGCAAACTACGAACAGATAAAAAATTAAACTGATAAAAGGTATCTACAAAAAACCTCACAGCCAACACCATACTTAATTGTGAAGGACTAAATACTCTTCACATATAAAAAGTTGCTTTTACCACTTCTATTTAACATTGTACTTGATCTTCTAGCTAATACAATAAAGCAAAATGTCATTCATAAATTGTTCAACTGCAGATATGATTCTACATGTAGAAAACCCCAAGAAATCCACAATAAAACAAGAACAAATAAAGAGAAGCAGTGTTAGAGATATAAGATCGATATATAAAAATCAATTGTATTTCTGTACACTATTAACAAAACAATCAAAAAATAAAATTTAAAAGCAATTCCATTCATGACAGAAATAAAAGTAACAAAATAAGGATAAATTTAACAAAAGAAGTTCAAGACTTGTACACTGAAAATTACAAAACTGTTGATGTTAAAAATGGCAAAGACAGTTAAAAAAGATAAAATGAATAATAGGCTAATTTAATATATGGATTTAAAATTACCAATTAAATATAGTAGTTTATCAAAATAATTCTACATTATGCCCTAGCAAGGTTCATTCAAGAAAAATACAACTCAGTTTTAGAAAAAGCATAAGTATCAATTGGTGCTAAAAGGTAGTTGATACAATACTGTTTTGCTTCTAATTAAGAAACAGTAAAGTAAAACAATTTGAATAAAATATTTTTCAAAAGTAGATATTCTAAACAGCAGAACACTAAAGCTCATTCAACTAAATGAAATAGATGGGGGAGGATATCACTAGTATAACTCTACCTTAGAGGTAGAGAATGTGATAAATCATCGGAAAAGAAGAAATGCAACTGGCAGATATCAAGTATAAACAGATAATCCAAACACTACTAAAAAGCTACTAGACTTAATGAGAAAAATTTATAAGGTCCCAAGATACAAGACAAATATCCAAATACGAATAAGTTTTGTCTACGCTTAGCAAAAAATACCTAAAAAAGAGGGAGTGGAAAATAAAATTTTATTAAAAATAACAAAAATGGTAACATATATAGGAAAAAAAATTGACCAAAAAGTCCAGAACCTAAAGTAAGTAAATTATAAAATCTCATTGAAAGACAGAAAACAACCCAAACAAAAGCCAGGGCACAGTGATCCCAGCACTTTGGGAAGCTGAGGTAGGCAGACTGCTTGAGCCCAGGAGTTTGAGAATAGCCTGAGCAACATGGCAAAACCCCGTCTCTATGAAAAACACAAAAATTAGCCAGGCGTGGTGGTGCATGCCTGTAGTCCCAGCTGCTCATGAGGCTGAGGTTGGAGGATCACTTGAGCCAAGAAGGACCAGGCTGCAGTGTGCTGTGATCATGCCACTGTACTCAACCTGGGTGACCCTGTCTCAAAAAAAAAAAAAAAAAAAAAACCCCAAACAAATAAAAAGACACCCCACGTAATTGTGGAAAGACATACTATCACAATAATGCCAATGCTTCTAAAATCAGCAAATAAACACAAGAAAGTCTGGTAAGAATCCCAAAAGGATTTTTCTAGAATTGGAAAACTATAAATCTTAAAGCTTGCATGGAAAATTAAATGAGAAAAGTAACTAAGAAATGTATGAAAATGTAGAATAGTGGGGAAAACTGCCTAGCAGATAGTAGAAGCATTTTTAAAGTAGGTTCCTATTTTCTAGGAAGGAGAAAATTTGATAATATTCATATCTGGCATTGGTACAAATTAACTAAATACTGATAAAATATTATTATATCCATAAATGATGGTCAGTTAGTGTCTACACACACTCAAACCCAATAAACTAATATATATTTTAATTGAATACATAATAATAATAATAAAAATAACAACTATAAGAACTTTACACAAAGAATCTTTTTTCCATAATCCTCAGAACAGCCCCAAACAGCTCTACCACTACGTTAAAGATAAAAAACTTGGGAGAAAGTTAAAGAACTTGCTCAAGGTCACATTTCTAATCAGTGACAAAGTATTTAAATAAGACAGAAGTAGTTTCAAACGAAAACAGCATGTAATCATTAAATTCTATATGCTAAAAAAAATAGAGAATTTTGCCCATATCTACATGTTAGTCCATGTCCTCCTTAAACTGAACTATGAAATTATGTCAGTAGGCCAGTGACATAGTGAGTTGAATAAAGGAAAAAGTATAGTGACATGGTTTAAATTATGCATTTCCTTTTTAAAAGTTGCTATTGTCTCCATCATATGGTGCTAGCTTGTATTTTGTAAAATCCTGATATTATTAATAAAAAATAAGACTTCACCATTCAGAAGCCAAATTACAAGTATTTACTATTTTAGTAAATATTCAAGAGGGAAAAATATCAAAGATAAAAATTTTACGGGTAGGGTGACCATATGATTTATCGTCCAACTCATGACACTTTTGTGAATGAAAGAGGGCACTAACAGTAAATACAAACGGTGTGAACTAGAACTGTCCCAGGCAAACACAGATATATGGTCACCCCAGTTAAGAAAAATAATTTACCTAATGATTATTTGGTAATGATAATAATAGCAAACTTTTTTTGATATACTTCCTATGTTAGCATGAACTCCATGATACAAGACTATGTCTTATTCACTGTCCCTAGATGAGTGCTCTGTGCATAGTAGGGACTCAATAAATAATTGTTGAAAGAACAGTTTGCCTTAAAAAAAGTGTTCCTGTGTCTATACAATATAGCTTAACAATAGCTTGTTTAAATGTTATTATGACCTTAAGTTTGTGAATAAGTAATAAGCATTAATTCATGCATATAAACACTAAGAAAAATGATAAAAATTAACAAATTCATATCTATGTATTAAAGATAGGTGACAGAATAGTGCAATTCAGGTACAGCACTAAATGAATAATGATGGCATACTGCATATACTTTTAATTTATAGTCTAATAATGAAAACAATATTTAAGCCTACAAAAGAGTTATTTGTTTTAAAATGCTCTCCTATCCTTACCATGATATTCAACCAACATCAAAGGAAGACAAATCTGCTTTCATTTCTTACCTGCACAGCCAAAAGCCAAATGGTATCTGGAAGAGGGGCTGAACTTAACACAGCACACGTTAGCCTTTGCCTCAATGCTTGCCACTGAGTTGTCTAGATTGGTAGACCACAGCTTCACTAAGGGCAAAGGACAATAAAAACAAAAAGAGAAACAAATAATACATTAGTAAATGCTTCAGTAACTTGGGCAAGTTTGCTTATTGCTGTAGAAATCTTTTTATGCCAATCTGAAACATTTGGTTTACTAGGACTAAAAGTGTTAAAGATGAATGTATTTGTTTGTTCTCACATTGCTAATAAAAAGATACCTGATATTGTGTAATTTATTAAAAAAAAAAGGTTTAGTTGACTCACATTTCCACATGGCTGAGGAGGACTCACAAAAATGGCAGAAGGCAAATGAGGAGCAAAGTCATGTCTTACATGGCAGCAGGCAAGAGAACATGTGCAGGGGAACTCCCATTTATAAAAAATCAGATCTCATGAGATTTATTCACTATCACAAGAAGAGTATGGGGGAAACTGCCTGCTATGATTCAATTATCTCCATCTGGCCCCATCCTTGACACATGGGGATTATTACAATTCAAGGTGAGATCTGGGTGGGGACACAGCCAAACCATATCACTGAATGACTGAATAATACAATAATATTAAAACTAAGAGAGCTTAGTTTCAATGTCAAAAATCGATATAGGAAAAAAAGGTCGGGCACGGTGGCTGATGACTGTAATGAGCCTGAGAGGCTGAGGCAGCAGATCACTTGAGCTCAGGAGTTAAGAGACCAGCCTGGGCAACATGGTGAAACCCCGTCTCTACTAAAAATACAAAAGTTAGCTGGGCATGGTGGTACAGGCCTGTAGTCCCAGCTACTCGGGAAGTTGAGGTGGAATAATCACTTGAGCCCAGGAGGCAGAGGTTGCAGTGAGCTGAGATCATGCCACCAAAAAAAAAAAAAAAAAAAGAAAGAAAATAAAAAAAGAAAAATCATATAGATAAATAATAAATTTATACGGACAGGTAACATAGACCCACAACTAAGACATAAAAGACAGGAAAAAAAAAAGTAATCTGGAGCTAGGTGGTACATTTGTTATATATATAGTTATATAAATACATTAGTATTATTTTTATTTTTCTTTCCTTTGTTTTTTCCTGAGACAGGGTCTCTTCACTCTGTCATCCAGGCTGGAATGCAGTGGCACAATCATGCCTCACTTCCTCTACCTCCCAGGCTCAGGTGATTCTCCCCACTCAGCCTCCCAGGTAGCTAGGTGTGTGCAACCATGCCTGGATTTTTCTATTTTTTTTTGTAAAGAAAGGGTTTCGTCATGTAGCTGAGATTGGTATCAAACTCCTGGGCTCAAGCAAGCTGCCCACGTCAGCCTCCCAAAATGTTGGGATTACAGATGTGAGTCACTGGGCCCAGCCAATTTTCTTTAAATGTGTGTATGAGTGTATACTGATATACATCATAAATATGAAAACGTACACAAACATCTTTAAAGCACTTGGAAACTGTTCTTATTTTATCTTTCAATTAAGAATTTTGTGATTTTAAATTTTTATGTAGTAATTCAGTGATATAACTTACATATGTCTAAAGTAATATATTCTAGAATTATTTAGCTAAACTTCAAAATTTTGGTTTTGTATTTGATATGTAGTCTAATCCAGTGACATACATTAAAATTTGTAATGATTAGAGAGAGCAAAGCTGACTAAGCAAAATAGGTCTGATTTGAAAGCAGAAGCAGAAAATGAGTTGCCATTTTACAAAGGTACCAGAGCAACTATCATATCATTTTTCAACAATAAAAATGTCTTAGCAGACAACAGAATACACTCATAAAATAGATTTTCAGTATATAAGTTGCCATCCTGGATGCACATTAGAATAAATAAATGAACTTTAACAACGACAAAATCTTCCTATCCGTATTTCAATCTGCCCCTAAGTCCCATCCAGGACAATACCCAGATAGGATCCAAGTACTGGTGTTTTTTTGAAAAGCTCTCCAGGTGATTCTAACATGCATTTGGGCTTGGAAACCAGTATTGGGAATGGAAACATAGAAAAAATCTTAGAATATTTTTAGAAATACTGATACAGTAACCTGTAGACGGGAGTGAATAAGTAAAACTGATTCCAATAAATACCACTTCCATGAAATGGGATTACATAAGAATTTATTTCAATACGTGAAATCTCCAAGTAGAAATTAATCATTATCAAAAAATGTTGCTAATTTACAATCTGATAAATTAGCCTTCCCACAGTAAACTAAGAGGCTCATTATTAAAATAAGAATCATTATTATTATTACTTGCAGTTTTTGAGACAAGGTCTCACTCTGCCACCCAGCCTGGAGTGCACTGGAATGATCATAGCTCACTGCAGCCTTGGACTCCTGGATTCAAGTGAGATCCTCCCATCTAAGCCTCCTGAATAACTGGGACTACAGGTGCACACCACCACACCTGGCTAATTTTTTTTTTTTTTAATGTAGAGATGGAATAAGATTTTTAAATAGCAATATTTGATTTGTTCCATGTTATTCTCCAATAAGAATGATATGCTATTTCAATCAAAACACAATCATTTGGTCAATCACGACATACAATTCTAAGATGAGATGGTTACCTGGAATTAAAAGTCAATATGCCGAACATAGGACTTAAAGATTAGATTATTAAGTGGACTTTGACTGGATTATACTCTAACAGCCTAGGCCCAAAGGTAATTCACAATAAATAAGTATGGAGCACTTACTGTGTGCATAACCCCACTTATAATCACTAAAAACCTTTAAAAGCAAGCAGTATGTATCAGCGTTTTATGTTAATTAAATATAAGTGAGAAAAAAACAGTACTGAGAGAATGATAGTTAAGTTGGAAGTGTGGCAGGTCTTTTCTAATTTCATGGTAATTTTCTCAATGCAGTAATCATTAATATTATTTAAATAAGTCACAACATTAACTACCATGACTATAATTTTTAATATATAAGATATTAGAATTCAATATAACTATCAGAGCTACAAGGGTAACTAAGACTAAAAATACTGTAAAGATACACTGAATGAATGCAGCATGGAAAAGTTGTATAGAGATTATAATAATTTCAGAGTGGTTATTAAACAAAACAGGTGTTGTGTTCCCCAAAAAGACATGTTTAAGTCCTAACCTCAGGTACTTGTGAATATCACCTTATTTGGAAATAGGGTATTTGCAGATGTAATAAAGTTAAAATTAGGTCAGACTAGTTTAGGATGGGTCCTAAATCCACTGACTGGTGTCTTTATAAGGAGAGAGAGATTTAGAGACAAAGGCACAGTGAGAAGAAGGACATGTGTGAAGCGAGCCGAGATTGGAGTGATACAGCTACAAGCCAAGAAATGATAAGAATGACTGTCAATAACCAGAAATTAGGAAGGAGACAAGAAATAATTTTTCCCTAGAGCCTTCACAGAGAGTGTGGCCCTGCCAACAATCTAATTTCGGGCTTCTGGTCTCCAGTACTATGAAAGAGAAAATTTCTGTTGTCTTAAGCCAGCCTGTTTGGGGTATGCTTTCTTATGGTAGCCCTAAAGAACTAATACAACAAATATAATGAAATAATATTAAAATCTATTTAATATCCTAAGATGGCATCACAGATCGAAAGATAAAATAGTATAATCTTTTGGAGGAAGCGTAGAAGAAATCAACAAGTGTGAGAAGAAACTAAGCCAAATATAAATGAGGTGATCTTAATAAAAACATCTTTACTGTTACTTTTTCCTTACAAGGATGGCAGTAAGAATTTCATTTAACATCAAAAATTTAAATTTCAGAATTTATTGATGAAAATTCCCTTTGAAAGGAAAAGTAAATTTAAAAGAAAATGTCATCTTCTAGGTGAAGAGCTAAAGCAATTAAATCAAATAAAATGTACTGTATTTATTTACATATGGCCTCCTTTGGCTCTCAGTAAATAATCAAAAGAGTAAACATTAGGAAAACCATATCATAGGACGTTAAAACAAAGAAACATACTGTATCTAGGCGGCCATAAATTTGTTACTTAACACTAAGTGTTCTATACAAGTTTTATTTCTTTAATGTTAATGGATAAAGAAAAGTGTCTTTTCTCTAAGTGTCACCTAATTTTTCAGTTCAAATCTGAAATACTGAATCTTAAAAAATCCAACTACACTACAGAATAAAGTGTATCATCTAATAATCTATAAAATTTGGGTGAATCATCCCCCAAGTATTTTGCTAACATTGTTTCCAAAAATAGAGAACAAGATATTGCTTATCTATAATAATATCACAATCAGTTCCCGATGTGCAAGGTTTATGTTTCTGAGTTTCTCTGACAGGGCCTACTGCATGTCTATTTGCACCAATGTATCCTAAGAAAGAATTCATTACCAAAGAAAAAGAAAACAGGGACAGAAGTTTGACATAGTAAAACAGCCCAAAGCTTTAATGAGGATGCACAAAAATGAGTTAAGTTTCATATGTAATTCTTCTAGACCCACTTCTAAACTACTGTCCAGGTCCTACAGAAAACAGAAAGTTATCCATATGAGTAAAAAGGGAGAATGCTATTTCAACAAAAACTACCATAACACTGAGGGGCAATGTGTATTGTTTTATACCTCTATGAAAAGTATGAACAATTGAATACAAAGATGTAAACTTTAATACTGTTTACCAAACATAAATAAGCTTGACTCTTGAACTTCGTCAAAGGGAAACAACAGACCCTGTATTGGTAGCTAGACACTGTCATAGAGCAACCTGCCCTAAAGCTTAGTTACTTAAAGCAGCAAACATTTACTATCTCACACGGTTTTAGAGGCCAAGAATCTCAGAGCAGGTAAGCCGGTTAGTTTTGGCTCAGTCTCAACAGACTGTAGTTGAGCTGTCCACTAGGACTCTAGACTATTAGAGTCCAGTACTCTACCACTTCCAAGCTCACTCAACATGACTTTTGGCATAAGACTTCAGTTCCCCACCATGTGAGCTTGTGACAATGCAGATGGTTTCTCCCAAAATGAGTGACTGCGAAGAGAGAAAATGATGAAGATAGAGGCTACAGTGTCTTTTATAACCTAATTTTAGAAGAGATATCTACTGGTCACATAGATGAAGCCTGGAACAAGGTAGGTGAAGGCGAACTACACAAGCGTAAGAATACCAGGAGACAGAGATCCCTGGAGGCCATGATGGATGCTGATCAACATAAGTTTAACATTTCATTTAAATTCAGCAGAGAATATACGTAGTAAAGTTTTAACTTATAGGAAAGGTAACTGCCTCTAAAGTTATAAATTATAACTGTTATCATAATGCCATTTATTAATTTACAGTTACTTATTTAATCTGCTGATGAAAAAGCAGAAGCATTACAATCAGCATGAATTTTACTAATTGATTTCTAAAATCTACCAAGACTTCATGGTTGTCACTTGTGCATTAACCTATGCAACTAATAAAATTTGGAATGAAGGGTCAGGTGTGGTGGCTCATGCCTGTAATCCCAGCACTTTGGGATGCTGAGGTGGGTGGATCACTTAAGGTCAGGAGTTCGAGACCAGCCTGACCAACATGGTGAAACCCGATCTCTATTAAAAAAATACAAAATTAGCCAGCTGTTGGGGGCAGGGGTCATGCCTGTAACCCCAGCTACTTGGGAGGCTGAGGCAGGAGAACTGCTTGAACCCAGGTGGTGGAGGTGGCAGTGAGCTGAGATCATGCCACTGCACTCCAGCCTGGGCAACGAGAGCAAAACTCCATCGCAAAAAAAATAAATAAAAATAAATAAATGATAATAATAATAATAAAAAGGAAATTTGGAATGAAGAAGAACCTGTAACTTCTGCTATCATACAGTCTAAATTCTTCAAACTCACATTTAAAGAAAAACACCTTTAAAGAATGTGTTTAATTCAAAGGCAAGATTATTTATTGCAAATAATTCTCAGGTTACATTTTTTTTTTTGAGACAGAGTTTTGCTCTGTCGCCCAGGTTGGAGTGCAGTAGCATGATCTCCGCTCACTGCAAGCTCCACCTCCTGGGTTCATGGCATTCTCTTGCCTCAGCCTCCTGAGTAGCTGGTACTACAGGCGCCCACCACCACGCCCGGCTAATTTTTTGTATTTTTAGTAGAGACGGGGTTTCACGGTGTTAGCCAAAATGGTCTCCGTCTCCTGACCTCTTGATTCGCCCGCCTCGGCCTCCCAAAGTGCTGTGATTACAGACGTGAGCCACTGCGCCCAGCGCAGGTTATATATTTAAAAAGAAAAATATATTTCTTCAAAAGAACCTTTAAAATGACTCATGAAATTCCTTTCTGATTAGCTGCTACATATTGATGGTTCTTTAACATGCAATTATGTGCATATATACTTGGAACTAAATTATTTTTAAAATACACAGCATATGTAGGAAAAATATCATTCACATGAACTCAGTTTTTATTTAAGCAATGAAAAAAATAGCTTTTTAAAAAATTCCCCAGTTAAAAATTTACTAAATACAAAATATATAAAATAAGCAAAATATATTTGTATAAAAGTGATTTAAAATATTCTCTAACTATAAAGTTATCACAAAGACAATATTTTATATGATCACCAAACAGACAAGAATAATAAATACATTTAAGTAACACTAAACAGTACTCTTGAGATGGGCTTAAAAGTGTTTGAGACTTTTACTGCCAAGCTAAGAGAGTAAGCCAGTCTCTCTCACTGTGAGTTTACTCTGGACAACATCCAAAAAACAAAAGCAGTTATATGAGGAAACTGAAAAAGTAAACAAAAACAGTAATTTCCAGGAGAGAATTCTACACTTAAATGAAATTCAGGGGATGAAGAGTACCATTTTTCCCCCTCTCTTCTCCCTCGGCAAGCTAAAGTCAGCACCTTAAGCAGCAAACACTAAGGAAAATCCGTGTGTTTAGCAATGGCTTCTGCAAACCAGGGGACTGGGAATAATTTTTTATTCTGTGCATATAAAAAGGAGCATCTGTGATATAATGAAAATGAAAAAGGAGAATCCTCATTTTATTTT
Organism: Rhinopithecus roxellana; assembly: GCF_007565055.1. Taxonomy (NCBI): domain Eukaryota; kingdom Metazoa; phylum Chordata; class Mammalia; order Primates; family Cercopithecidae; genus Rhinopithecus; species Rhinopithecus roxellana. Next base: position 125,999,568 of record NC_044556.1, read on the forward strand.
TCTTATCTATTCTCTTGCGTCTTTGCCTTGTGGCATGCCCTACTAACAGAATTCAGCAGTAGACTGGGCACCAAAGTCTCCTAAAATGAAACAACCCAACTTTCTTGACAAAGAATCAGTAAAATGGGGCCCTGGGAGATAAAGAGTCAGGAAGAAACCTGGAAAGAAAGCGCTGGAGAAGGAGATTCTACAGTTCTGTGCATTCACTGGCACAGTCACTTCTGAGCTGTGTATGTGCAAGATGGACACGAAGCACAGCAGCAAATGCTATGTGCATTGAACTACAGTTGAAAAGATGACCCAAGTCCTAAACTAAGCTCTAACTGGCATGTGTATTACGCAGACTCAAAGTACCACAGCAAAAGCTCTGAGAACTGAACTGATTGTTTCCTTTGACAAGGCAAAAATAACCGAGGGAAGGCAAGACAGAATTTACAGTCTAAATCTAAGCCAACTGATCACCTACTAAGAAATGAACCAACAAACAAAACCCCAACATTTCCCACACAATTTAAACAGGACCCAACATCTTACAATATAATATTCAAAATGGCTAAGAGACAACCCCAAAATTATTCAACATACAAAAACCCAGGAAAATGTGAAGAATTTTCAAAGGAAAACACAATTAACAAAGGTCAGTCCAAAGGTTTAGATGCTGGATCACAAGATATTAAATGAAATTGATTTTAAAGCAAGTATTGTAATTATACTCCATGGGGTAAAAATAAACTTAAAATTAATGATAAGATAGAAGTACTCAGAGAATATATAGAAACTAATTTTTTAAAAAAAAGAATAAATGAAATTTTTTTGCAAAATGGAGATGACAGATGAAGGAATCATGAGCTAGAAGACAGAACAACAGAAATTACCCAATCTGAAGAGAAAAAAATATTGACAAGAAAAAGACAGAGTATGAGGCCTGTGAGACAAAACGAAAGGGTCTAATACATTAACATAATTAAAATCCCAGAGGAGAGGAAAAAGAGATTACTATCAATAGTTTGTGGCAAACTATTGTGGCAAAGTATGTGGCAAAGTAGTTTTCAGAGGAATACTGACAGGGATAGTGATATTATATATTAACAAATGATTCAGTCCACCAAGAAGACATAACAATCCCAAATATATTTATGCACTTAACAATGGAGTTTCAAAATATATCAGGTAAAAACACACTTACACACAAAACAGGTAACTGAACAGAGAAATAAAACCAGACTTTAACATTTCTGTCTCATAATCAATAAAACAAGGAGACCAAAAAAACAGCAAGCGTACAGAAAATCAGAAATATACTAGCAAAAACTTTGATCTGACACTTACAGAACACTCACCAAACAGCATTTATAGTACAGTTTCTTTTCAATGCATTTGAAATATTTATCAAGGTCATTCATATTTTGGACCATAAAACAAACAATAAATTAAAAAATTAAAATCACGTAAAATATGTCCTTTAACTATAAAAGGATTAAGTTATAAATCAGCAACAGAATGATTTCTGAAAAGTTTAAGAAAATTTAAATATACTTTAATCCATAGATGAACAAGAGAATAACAAGAGAAATCAAACAGAATTTTACACTGAATGGAAGAGCAAATATAATAGTCACAAAAATAATACAATAGCAAATAGCTATGAAAACCTGTTTTCAAATTTATTTCAAAATTTGCTAAAGTAGTGCTTAGTGGGAAATGTATATAACAAAAAATGTTCAGATTAAAAAACACAGAAGTATCAATTAAATGACATAAACTTCAATCTTCAAAAACCTAGAAAGAGGTGAGGAAATTAAACCCAAAGCAAGAAGAAAAATGGGCAGAAATCAATGAAATTAAAAATAGAAAAATACAGAAAAATCAACAGACCAAAAGTTGAGCATTTGAAAAGATTAAAAACCTAATGCCAAGGTGACCTAAATTAATAAACAAAAAATAAACCAGAGGACACAAAATACCAGTTATCAGGAATAAAGGACAGGACATGACTGACTTCATCACAGCTTCTCAGAGGTAACGGGAGGGGAAAAAAAAAAAAAAAAAAAAAGCATGGCTACAAACCCTAGCGATATAGTATATTACAAATATAGACAGTTTCCAATTTAAATAGCTCAACAACTTATGATTTTTTGACTTTACGATGGCGAGAATGCAATGTGCATTCAGTCGAAATCATACTTCAAATTTTGAATTTTAATATTTCACAAGGCTAGTGATATGTGGTATGATACTCTTAATTGTATTATTCAACACTTTATTGTAAAATAGTCTTTGTGTTAGATTATTTTGCTTAACTGTAGGCCAATGTAAATATTCTGAGCACATTTAAAGTAGGTTAGGCTAAGCTATGATTAGGAGTATTAAATGCATTTTCAATTTATGATGGATTTATTGGGACCGTAATCCCATTGTAAATGGAGGAGCATTTTATGTATTTCGATGTCCACAAATCTCACAACACATAAAATGGATCAATTCCCTGAAAGAAATGAACTGTCAAATTTCACTCAAGAAGAGACAGATATGTTTATTAGTCCTGAATCTACTAAAGAAATTAAATTCTTATTTAAAATCTTCAAAGAAAACTCCACACCCAGAAAGCTTCACTGACGAATTCTACCAAACATTTAAGAACAAAAGAATAGTGATTCTAAACAATCACGTCCAAGAAGAAAAAACACACAGCACATATGTGTTTTATGAGGCCAGCATTACCCCAATATCAAAGTCACAAAAAATTACAAAAACAGAAAAAGAAAGACCAGTAACCCTCAAGAACACAGATGCAAAAACTTCACCCTCGGAAAAAAACTAGAAAACCTAGAAGAAATGGATAATTTCCTGGACACTTACACTCTCCCACGACTAAACCAGGAAGAAATTGAATCCCTGGAATAGACCAATAGCAGGCTCTGAATTGAGGCAATAATTAATAGCCTACCAACCAAAAAAAGTCCAGGACCAGACGGATTCACAGCCGAATTCTATCAGAGGTACAAGGAGGAGCTGGTACCATTCCTTCTGAAACTACTCCAATCAATAGAAAAAGAGGGAATCCTCCCTAACTCACTTTATGAGGACAACATCATCCTGAGATCAAAGGCTGGCAAAGACACAACAAAAAAAGAGAATTTTAGACCAATATCCCTGATGAACATCGATGCAAAAATCCTCAATAAAATACTGGCAAACCGAATCCAGCAGCGTATCAAAAAGCTTATCCACCATGATCAAGTGGGCTTCATCCCTGGGATGCAAGGCTGGCTCAACATATGCAAATCAATAAACGTAATCCAGCATATAAACAGAACCGAAGACAAAAACCACATGATTATCTCAATAAATGCAGAAAAGGCCTTTGACAAAATTCAACAGACCTTCATGCTAAAAACTCTCAGTAAATTCGGTATTGATGGAACCTATCTCAAAATAATAAGAGCTATTTATGACAAACACACAGTCAATATCATACTGAATGGGCAAAAACTGGAAGCAATCCGTTTGAAAACTGGCACAAGACAGGGATGCCCTCTCTCACCACTCCTATTCAATATAGTGTTGGAAGTTCTGGCTAGGGCAATCAGGCAAGAGAAAGAAATAAAGGGTATTTAGTAAGGAAAAGAAGAAATCAAATTGTCCTTGTGTGCAGATGACATGATTGTATATTTAGAAAACCCCATCGTCTCAGCCCAAAATCTCCTTCAGCTGATAAGCAACTTCAGCAAAGTCTCAGGATACAAAATCAATGTGCAAAAATCACAAGCATTCTTATACACCAGTAACAGACAAACAGAGAGCCAAATCATGAATGAACTCCCATTCACAATAGCTTCAAAGAGAATAAAATACCTAGGGATCCAACTTACAAGGGATGTAAAGGACCTCTTCAAGGAGAACTACAAACCACTGCTCAGTGAAATCAAAGAGGACACAAACAAATGGAAAAACATACCATGCTCATGGATAGGAAGAATCAATATTGTGAAAATGGCCATACTGCCCAAGGTAATTTATAGATTCAATGCCATCCCCATTAAGCTACCAATGACTTTCTTCACAGAATTGGAAAAACTGCTTTAAAGTTCATATGGAACCAAAAATGACCCTGCATTGCCAAGACAATCCTAAGTCAAAAGAACAAAGCTGGAGGCATCACGCTACCTGACTTCAAACTACACTACGAGGCTACAGTAACCAAAACAGTATGGTACTGGTACCAAAACAGAGATATAGACCAATGGAACAGAACAGAGCCCTCAGAAATAATACCACATATCTATAGCCATCTGATCTTTGACAAACCTGACAAAAACAAGAAATGGGGAAAGGATTCCCTATTTAATAAATGGTGCTGGGAAAATTGGCTAGCCATAAGTAGAAAGCTGAAACTGGATCCTTTCCTTACTCCTTATATGAAAATTAATTTAAGATGGATTAGAGACTTAAATGTTAGCCCTAAAACCATAAAAACCCTAGAAGAAAACCTAGGTAATACCATTCAGGACATAGGCACGGGCAAGGACTTCATGTCTAAAACACCAAAAGCAATGAGAACAAAAGCCAAAATGGACAAATGGGATCTAATTAAAGTAAAAAGCTTCTGCACAGCAAAAGAAACTACCATCAGAGTGAACAGGCAACCTACAGAATGGGAGAAAATTTTTGCAATCTACTCATCTGACAAAGGGCTAATATCCAGAACGTACAAAGAACTCAAACAAATTTACAAGAAAAAACAACCCCATTAAAAAGTGGGCAAAGGATATGAACAGACACTTCTCAAAAGAAGACATTCATACAGCCAACAGACACATGAAAAAATGCTCATCATCACTTGCCATCAGAGAAATGCAAATCAAAACCACAATGAGATACCATCTCACACCAGTTAGAATGGCAATCATTAAAAAATCAGAAAACAACAGGTGCTGGAGAGGATGTGGAGAAACAGGAACACTTTTACACTGTTGGTGGGACTGTAAACTAGTTCAACCATTGTGGAAAACAGTGTGGCGATTCCTAAAGGATCTAGAACTAGAAATACCATTTGACCCAGCCATCACATTTTGGATATACCCATCACTGGGTATATCCCAAAGGATTATAATTCATGCTGCTATAAAGACACACACACATGTATGTTTATTGTGGCACTATTCACAATAGCAAAGACGTGGAATCAACCCAAATGTCCATCAGTGACAGACTGGATTAAGAAAATGTGGCACATATACACCATGGAATACTATGCAGCCATAAAAAAGGATGAGTTTGTGTCCTTTGTAGGGACATGGATGTAGCTGGAAACCATCATTCTCAGCAAACTATCACAAGAACAGAAAACCAAACACCGCATAGTCTCACTCATAGGTGGGAACTGAACAATGAGATCACTTGAACTCAGGAAGGGGAACATCACACACCAGGGCCTATGGTGGGGAGGGGGGAGGGAGGAGGGATAGCATTAGGAGACATACCTAATGTAAATGACGAGTTAATGTGTGCAGCACACCAACAAGGCACATGTATACATATGTAACAAACCTGCACGTTGTGCACATGTACCCTAGAACTTAAAGTATAAAAAAAAAAAACTCTTAGAAGAAAACTTATGGGAAAACGTTCACGACACTGGATTTGGCAATGATTTCTTGGATATGACACCAAAGGCATAGACAACACAAGAGAAAATAAACTGACAAACTGGACTTCTTCAAAATCAAAAAAATTTTGTGCATCAAATAACTCTATAAAAAAACCAAAATAAATATATCTATTGTAACATGGTGCTCTCACTAATTTAGAAATTCAAGGACAATTTTTCTTTCTTTTCCTTCTTGCTCTTTCTTCTCTCTCTTCCCTCTTTTTCTCACCTCCCTTCCTCCCTCTCTCCCTTTCCACACTACCCTCTTCTCCCTCCCTCTCTGTCTTTCTTTTCTGAGATGGGGTCTTGCTCTGTCATCCAAGCTGGAGTACAGTGTGGCACAATCATCAATCACTGTAACCTTGAACTCCTGGGCTCAAGAGATCCTCCTGCCCACGTCTCCCTAGCAGCTGAGACTACATGCGCACACCACCATGCCCAGGTAATTTTTAAAATTTTTTGTAGAGACAGGATCTCATGCAGGCTTGTCTCGAACTTCTGACCTCAAGCCATCCTCCTGCCTCAGCCTCCAAAATTGCTGGGATTACAGGTGTGAGCCACCATGCCTGGCTGACGATTTCTTAAATCAACGAAAAAAGATATTCTATTCTGTATATAGTATGAATAAACAACTTGCTACTCTATGGCCCAAAACTTTTTAGAGGCAGTCCAGTCTTGTTTGTTTACCTTTTTACAGAATAGGCTGTGCTCCATTATTTTATTTCTTTTATGTATTAAAAAGACCAAAGGGAAAGGTATAACATGATGTGAAATACAGCTTCCAATGCTAGAGCTATCCTTGCCTATCAAAACAATACTCTGAAAGTTACAGGCAGAAAAGAAGAAAAAGGCAAAGAAATTAAGGGTGGTAATTCTAAGAAAAAATAAGTCTGTTATCATAGCTTTATACATTTAACAGTGAGAAGAAAGAACCAAACCAAAACAGCACATTAAGAAAAAGCAGAAAACAGTGAATAGTAAAGATGGATATACAAGAAACAGAAAAGAAAGGTCAATTAAATGGGCAAAAAGTGACGTAGAATTTTGCCTTGATATATAATGAATTTCATTAAGAGATTTTAGTATACAATAGAAATTTAATAAAATACAATGCAGCATATAGAGATTTCTAAATATTTCCAGGAAAAAAAAAGGTTATTCGGTGGTATATCTGTCTAAAGGACTTGGTTATAAGATAGCAGCAATTCTAAATGTCTCCATGTGGAATGAATCTAAAAACATCATTAGAATGAGGATGCAGTATATTCATTTTTCATTCACTCAAGAAGAGAAATCACTTTCTCTGCTTGGATTTTTTTTTTTTTTTTTTGAGACAGAGTCTTGCTCTATCATGCAGGCTGGAGTGCAGAGGCGAGATCTGGACTCACTACAACCTCCGCCTTCTGGGTTCAAACAATTCTCACGCCTCAGCCATCCCCAGTAGCTAAGACCACAGGCATGCACCACCACACCTGGCTAATTTTTGTATTTTTAGTAGAGACAGGGTTTCACCACGTTGGCCAGGCTGTTCTCAAACTTCTGGCCTCAAGTGATCCACCCACCTGAGTCTCTCAAACAAAGTGCTGGGATTACAAGCGTGAGCCATTGGGCCTGGCCCCTGCTTGGATTTTTAAAAAAATAATCAGTAGGCTGGGCGTGGTGGCTCACACTGGTAATTCCAGTACTTTGGGAAGCCGAAGCAGGTGGATCACTGGAGGTCAGGAGTTCCAGACCAGCCCGGCCAGCATGTTGAAACCCCATCTCTACTAAAAATTTTTTTTAAATTAGCTGGGTGAGGCCAGGCGCAGTGGCTTACATCTGTAAACCCAGCACTTTGAGAGGCTGAGGCAGCTGGATCATGAGATCAGTTTGAGACCAGCATGGCCAATATGGTAAAACCCCATCTCTACTAAAAATACAAAAATTAGCTGGACATGGTGGCATGCACCTGTAGGTCCAGCTACTCAGGAGGCTGAGGCAAAAGAATCACCTGAACCCGGGAGGCAGAGGTTGCAGTGAGCCAAGATCGCCCCACTGCACTCCAGCCTGGGCAGCAGAGTGAGATTCCGTCTCAAAAAAAAAAAAAAAAAATTTTAGCCAAGTGTGGTGGTGCACACCTATAATTCCAGCTACATGGGAGGCTGAGGAAGGAGAATCGCTTGAACCTGGGTGTTGGAGGTTGCAGAGAGCCGAGATTGCATGACTGCACTCCAGCCTGGGCAACAGAGCAAAACTCTATCTCAAAAAAAAAAAAAAAAAAAAAAAAAAAAAAGTGGCTCACGCCTGTAATCCCAGCACTTTGAGAAGCCGTCAGCAGGGCAGATCACAGATCACTTGAGGTCAGGAGTACAGTATCAGCCTGGCTAACACAGTGAAACCCCGTCTCTACCAAAAATATAAAAAATTAGCCAGGCATGGTGGTGTGTGGCTGTAATCCCAGCTACCAGGAGGGTGAGGCAGGAGAATTGCTTGAACCCAGCAGGCAGAGGTTGCAGTGAGCCACAATCGTGCCACTCTACTCCAGTCTGGGTGACAGAGTGAGACTTCATCTCAAAAAATAAAACAAAACAATAATAATAATAATAATAATCAATAATCAATAATCACAAAGGACATGAGTTTCAGTAAATGTTTGCATTTCTGCCAATGAAAGGAATTAAGGTTAGGAGGGCGAGGGAGAAGGAGGTGCTGAGAAAGAGATTCAAATAGTACCTTTTGCATCATCAGAACCTGAAGCCAAGAGTTTAGGATCCATCAAATTAAAGTCAACACTCCAACACCTCTTCTCATGCTCCTGGAAGCAGAAAGAAGACAGTAGTCTCAGACGAGATCTCAAAATGAATAAAGCAAGAAAAAAAAAACTGGTATCAATTTATTGTTATGGGGAGAGGGAAAGAGAACAGGCTAGAAAACAAATGAAAAGCAAATAAGATGTTGATATAAAGTACGTCCAAAACTTTTAATATATACATTTACTGAAATTATTGCTTTCAGAAATTTATTTGATGCATTCTATAAAGACCAAAGTCTGAAGAAATGCTTCAGAAAGTACCTGGTACCAAAAAAAGGAGACTGGAAAAAAAAAATATTTGGTATTGCATAGGCGTTACACAGGTATAAAAAGTACTAAATAGTGGCTTCAAATCTGTAATTATAAAGCACATGAAGCTCTAAAAGTTTTAAAAAAATAAATACATGATTCATATAACATGTAACTAGTACCCTTATTTACCTGATAGACCTTTGACCTCTGTCCCGTGAATCCATCCCATAAAATAACAGTGCCTTCATAATCACTGCTAGCTAACAGGTTCTTATGGTAACTACTCCAACTGATACAGCTGAAAGAAATATAGTTAAAAGTTACTTTACATAAAAATAAATAACAATGGGATAAAAAGAATTTTAATGTGTTCAGAAAGATTTGCACTATTTTAAAACGGTCTCTATCAGTTCACAATCATTATTCTGCCCACAACATACCTGGGAAAAGATGTATCAATAATTTTGAAATTTTAAAAATAAAAATTAACAAGTAATGACCCTAACCACTTTTTACTGTGATCACTAGCTGTTAAGATGGATGTGGGCCTAGAGCTATCATTGGCCATCTTTGATACATGAGAAAAGGATGTCTATCAGTGAAGGTGATACTGTCTAGAGGGCTCAAGGCATACCATCACAGAATGACAGACCTGATGAGACTGTTTAACCCCCTGGATCCAGTTGTGCCAAATCATATAAGCCAAATAAACTATAGTGAATTGGGTTTCTGTATTTACATCCCAAAAGTCTTGTCTTGACTAATTATAACTTACGACTACAATTCCAATTAAAAGCATCTAAAAGTTAGAATCAAACTTTTATCATTTATGGTTCTGGTTATTCTCAAGTGCTCTAAAAGTCCACAACATCTAAAAACTTCTGCTGAGATACATATCTGCATCATGCATATAGTAAAGGGAATGCATATTATGGAAGAAGCTACTTAGAAGGCAGTTAAGGTAGGTAACTTCTAAGACATGAACACAAGGTCTTTTGCTTTCTACTAGTTGCACTGATGCTAAATTTCAGAGACTAGAAGTGTTCATTTATATTTTTAAATACTATTAATTAGAATTTCTGGTAGAAATTATATGGAACAATTAAAAGCCACAGTTTGAATTTAGGTAGACTTGAGTTCAAATTCCAGATCTGTTACTTACTAGCTGTGGCTCTGGCTAATTTAGTTCACTTTCACAGCAGATGTGCTCCAAATCTATTTTAGGCATCCTTAAGTATTGATCCTTTCAGCCCCAGGCCCACAGCTTTCAGCCTTGAGCGCTTTCACCATTTATTCCAATGCACCAGGAACTATTGCACATTTTTACATGTATAATTACAGAACAGGTAGATAGCACATTTAAACCTTCTAATCCACGTTTTCATTATGTAATACATTATGAGTACTTGCTGTAGGCCAAGTATTGTTCTGAGTGCATTATGGGGATTTTTCAAAAGTACAATCCTATTAAATAGGTATTACTATTGTGGCCTCCATTTTATAAATAAGGAGCATGAAATGTTTAAGGGCACAGACTCTAGAACCAAACTACGTCAGTCTGAATCCTGGCTCCTCTATATAAAGGTATATAATCTTAGGCAGGTTATTTACCTTTCTGTGCTCAGCTTTCTTTGTATAAAATGGAGCAATAATGGTAACTATCTCATAGGTCTGCTAAAGACAAAGCACTTAGGATAATGCCTGATATTTAAGAATTCAATAAAGTTGTATCCAATTCATGTTATATCCTCTTCATTTAGGACATAAACTATAACAGATTCTCAATGACGAGTGGCACAAATGAATGGGGAAGCTCACCAATTATCAATATAGTATTTTTATAAATGAACTAGAAAAAAGAAAGATATAACAAATAAATTATACAAAGACTATAACAAACATACTATGTATGTCATTCACAAAGATAAAAAAGGTTCAAGGATGGCTATTTTGAAAATGTTCAAAGTTCTATACAAAGTTATTATTAGATGATTTCCTCATATATTTCTCTTTTAAAGCCAATGGTCATGATAACAGCTTGGGAAGCTTGTTTAGAAAAAAGAAAAAAGAAAAAGCAGATTCTAGAATTCTTCTGAGATTTTTTGGGGAGCAGATCAGGAGTAGAGCCTTAAAACACTGTTAATGTTTAAGAGTATTTTAGGTTTAAAATACTGTTAATGCTTAAGAGTATTTTAGGTTTGAAAAGCACTCCTTATAAAGTATAATCTCTAATACAGAAAACATAAACACCATTCCTTCAGTGAAAAGCAGAATATTCTTGTAAAAAAATTCTTAAAACTAGAAACAATTCTAATATGTTGAGATATGTGCATGCTAGGGGAAAAATTCCTGATGTTCAAATACTATTCATAAGCTACATTAATCCTTATTCAGTACTCCACAGAGTCTCCAACAACCATCTCCAACAAACAACTTTATTTGATTAAATGAAAAAAGAACTTTCATTTGACAACTGGAAAAAAAAAAAAAAAGGCTAACCTCACAGGAAAAAAGCAACCTATATCTGTAAGAAAGATGATCTAAGTAATAATATATACTCTGTATACATAGTACAATTACAGTGTTCACCATGAATGAGCAAAAAGTGTCATGCAAAGGTAAGATAATCTCTTGATAATTACACATGCAAATTGTTACATATATACTACTTCATGCCAAGAAAATAATGTAAATACCTGATTTTCGAATTGCAGGTCATTTCATTCTCAGGATAATGAATATCCACTGCATCCTGGATGACAGTGCCATATTCATAGACTTTAATCTTCTTTGTAACCCCAGCAATCGCAAAATAGTCACAATCCCGGTCAAATTCAATACTAAGGGGAAAAAGTGTATGACAACATTTGAGAATTTGCTACTTTCTATTTCTAAAGTAATTCTGTCTACAAGGATGAAAGATCTACTTCAAATGCCTTCAAATTGTACTAGGCCTCATAACACATATCAAATTAAAAGTGGTTGAGGTTTGTGTATATCTACACAATTGTGCACAGGTGTACTTTTGTTCCTAGACACCTGACATGCTTTTCATTCAGTTCTAATAACCATATTACAGCTTACTGAGAAAGATTTAACGGCATGAATCATTTGATATACTAAAAGCATGCCAAAAGACAATTATCAACTAACGTTTGATACATTCCAGTTATTTCCCTGCCATTTTGTGGAGATGGTAGAATTTCACAATATTCAATGTTTTTTTAATAAATTAGTATATAATTTGAATTACTGAAGCAATTGGGTGATGACAAGGGGATAGCATAAAACAGAACAATTAAATTATCATTACTTTTTCCCAAATTCGTACCTAATCCCCCTCCCCAAACATCTCTCTGAATTATAAAACCCCAATATGCATTCCCCATACCACAAAAGAGGTTAAATAAGTGAATAATCTCCCTTCCTTTAGCGTTAGAGAATTCACCCTCTCTTGCTGATCATTTTTATATAAGCTCCAAAACAAGCTATTTGAAAGCAAGTACAAGATCATACTCGCTTTTATAGAACTTGGAGCCTAAACAAAGTTGTTTCTATATAACCAGCTAGAAATCTAATTAGCCCAATGGTAGTAAAAGTTGAAATGAATCATCACATACATTATCCCTCAATATGATTTAAACATCTTTTCTAGAGGTTTAGTGGTAAGAATTCGCACTGATCTACAATTACATAATAATACCTAATATTCATTAGTCATTCACTAACTACTAAAACATTTTGCATGTATTAACTCATTTAGTTCTCATAACAACCTGTGATATATGTATTAATATTCTCTACATTTTACAGATGAGAAAATGAGGATTAGAGGTGAGGTACATTGCCCAAAGTTAGTCAGTTTGTAAGTGGCTGAGATGTGTATTCAAACACAAAGTGGTCCGGTTTCAGTGTTGGTATTAATAATTACTATGCTTTATCACAGATCAAAGCTCTTAATGTAAAACTCAAAGTGTAAAGGCTAAAGGTTTAAAATCTAATATGTATGAATGTGTCCTCAGTATCTATATACGTGTGTTTCTTCTCTCAAAATGCCTAGCTAGTGCTCTGCATCTATCAAGCATTCATTTAATTCATAAAAATACAAACACCTACACACAATAAAAAAGACATCCATTTTCTTAATGGATTACATGTGATATCCATTCACAGAACAGTTAATGATTAATGATTTATTAAGAAGCTTGCTGAACTGATGATGATAAGAAAGAGACACATTAAGAATATTTCAGGCTGGGCTTGGTGGCTCATGCCTGCTATCCCAGCACTTTGGGAGGCCAAGGTGGGAGGATCCCTTGAGCCCAGGCGCTTGAGACCAGCCTGGGCAACACCGTGAGACCCGATCATCACAAAAAAATGAAAAAATTAGTGAGGCATGGTTATATGTTCTTGTCCCCAGCCACTTTGGAGGCTGAGGCAGGAGGACTGCCTGAACCCAGGAATTTGAGCCATGACTGTGTCACTTGCACTCCAGCCTAGGTGACACGCAAGATCCTGTCTTAAAAAACAAGAAGAAGGAATATTTCCCTTAAAGACACACATTGAGATGCCCAATTTTCATTACAGCTTTAAACGCTTCCTTAATTTTATATAAATTTTAAAGAATTAAAAAAATTTTTTTGACAGAGATAGGGGTCTCACTATGTTGCCTGGGCTGGTCTTGAACTCCTGGGTTCAAGCAATCCTCCCATCTCAGTCTCCCAAAGTGCTGGGATTACAGATTTCAGGCGTGAGCCACAATGCCCAGCCAATTCTTAAAACATTTTGTTATTAAGAATTGACTAGAGTACAATTCAGCAAATGTTTCCTCCAGTAAAGTATGATACTATAGCAATGCAATAGATTTATTTGTACAACCTCAATTGAACTGCTGCCTCAGCTACTACTCGCTGCCATGTGGATTTTAACGCACCGTAACTATAATGATGACAACTACTCATCTATCCCAACTCAATTTACACCCATAGTCTCATGTCACTGAAGGAGAAATACTACTTTATCTGGTAAAGGACAGAATTATTATCAGAACTGAAATCCTGTTTTTAACTTAGGAGGTTTTGGTATAGCTGAGATTTCAAGCGAACCAGTTATGTTATCACTAAATACTTTTTATCCACCTACACATATACATAGCTAATAAGTCAACACCATTCCAATGTTGTGCCAGTAAAAGTATGCCATTACTAAACTATTAGTTTTAACATATATAATATGTTTAAACACTAACCTATCAAAATAATAGCTTAAATACATTACAGGGAGAAAACTGATGCATAGGTAAAAATGCTATCAAAAGAATTCAGATGACGACCTAAATATGTCTATTATTTCTTCTGCTGTTAGGTACCCTGTTATTCAAGACAGCTCTCTCTCTTTTTTCAACATGTTATTATTTAGTGACATTAGCTCACTTTTAACTCTCATACTAAGAAGTTAACTTTTTGTTTTGACTTCATTGCTATTGTTTTCTTACATTTTCGTTATGTTTTGCTTTTAATATATTAAGGTATCAAGAACCTGTAGAGTATGTTTTAAAAAATATTTTGGGGGTAACAATATCTTTTTATAGTGTAAAAATAATAGATTTTAACAGGAATATTAATCAAAAAGTATAAAGGATAATATTATTTCTAGAAAATACTGATTAAAAAGGAAAGAAAGACAAACAAGTCCCCCCCACCACCCAACCACCTTTTTTAATGGAAGAATTTCCGCATCACTAAGACTCAGGATTTAAGTACTTCCAGATACTGAAACATCTGCTCCCTATCTCTGACATATTTAATCATATATATTCTCAAACATCAACATAATGAGATTCTAAAACCAGATCATGAACTAACTGAAATGGACACTGTAATTTTCAGGTGCAGAGAGCTTTCTAGAGCTAATACAAAACAGATGACCTCTTATATAACAGTATGATATTTCAATTACTTTTATTATGAAATCTGGTAACACAAGCGAAAGTACTTCAAAAGTTAAACAGTGACTAGTTAGGCTGAGACTAAATAAAAGGTAAACTAATTAATCGAAATGTTGCTTATGCAATTAACTTCAAAAATAAATTTTAAGTCTTATTACTGTTATACAACGTTTATTTCTGCCATCCACTGTCAGCAGTAATAATAAAAACAACAGGTTTATGAAAATTTACTGCGATGACAAATTCAATTTCACAGAATTTGTTTTTGATTTCAAAACATACAAGTATACTTTTGAAAAATAGTGTTTCTGGGGACATAAACTGCATTTTTCTTTCACATTTTAAAATATTTCAACTGTTAAAAGAAAGTGACTAATATCAACAGCTGAAATATGTAATTCAGCTGTAGGAAACTAGTTGTATTCTTTGTCAAAAAGGTCATTAATCAAGTGATTAAGCAGCAAGGCAAGAAATCGCACAGGACAGCTGATTAATGCATACCTCCAGTACAATGTGGCACGAAGCAATGAAAGCCCTCTATAAGCCCAAGCAGTGAATTTTGTCAGTGTTTCCACTGTCTGTCATATCTTTTTGCAATTCTAAGTATTAATAAACATGGATTAGTGTCCCTGGATGCTAGAGCCCAATTTATCAAATTAAAATACAAAGTAAGAGCAGTTGTCAAAGTTCTCATTCTCATTCATTACCATGATAGTGTGCCTCAAGAGCAGGTAACTATAACTTCAAAGAAACAAAACATAATTTTAGAAACTGGCCATGTTAATGAACAGTGATAAGCAGATCTTTAAAAAATACAAAAGAGTAAATTAAGAATTGATGTTACTCAACTTTCTTCCAATCAATACTACTTAAAACTTCCATAACATACATAATGCTTGAGATGTGTCAAGCATTGTTCTAACTTTACATAAATTTACAAGCTTCAAATCTCCACTGTATAAAGAAACTGAGATATACTGATGTTAAGTAATTTGTCCAAGGATACACCAGATAATTCAAATTTAAGCAACTGGTTCCACAGTCTATGATCTCAATCATCATGCAAACTTGCCATGCAATTTCAATTAGAACAAATGAGCTGGTCTTCAAAGAACATATACATAGGCAAAATAAGAATAACAACACAGAATAATAATATACATTATATTAGATATAGTGATAATAACACATAATAATTTAGCCTGTGCAACAAGTTAAACATAAAGGGATTAAAAAAAGAATAAGGTAGCCTCATCGGGTTTATAATTAGTAGAAGAGATTACAGACAATATAAGCAAATGTCAAATGATAACACAAAATATTGATAGAGGAATTCAGGAGGACTTATTCGAAGAAAAGAATGAACCGTGAATATTGTCAGCCATCATATGTCCAGAGTGCCAGTTATCTGCCAGATACCTAGCTGCTGAAAAAACCAAAATGTTAAAAAAAAAAAAAATTACATTTATGCGCCATTTAAGGACATCTTATGTTCCCATAAATGATAATGAAGCTGAACAATTCCTACCCTAGTGACCTGCAGTGCAACAACACTATCCTCAGGTTTGTGGAGAAGATGGTCATATTAGCATATATGAGGGCTACCTCATTTTGTCCCCTATGGTTGCACAGATTTACATCGTCTGGATGTATCAAATTATTTAATCAGGAATATTTCATTTCTAGTCTTTTACTGTTAAACAATGTTGAAAAAAAAAAAAAAAACCCTTCTATATGTGTCAATTGCCACATAAGCAAGAATACTCTTAAACACACCCAGAATATGAAGCGCTAGGTCAAAAAAATATGTGTACTTTTCTATTAAGTAAAAGCTAAATCTCTCTCCACCCAGATAATGCCATTAATAATCGCAATTTCTTCCCTAAATATTTCCTTTGCTTTCTCATTCTAACTGAAACCCAGCTCTCCCCTGAATATACTGCTTCCTCAAAGTCTTCCCACATTCCATGTTCAAAGAGGCCTGGGAAGTAAAGTTGGTGTCCTTACTATACACAGCTTCTTCCAGTCATTTTTCTCTCTTCTCCCTGAAACCTCCCAGCTCAAAATCTCCTGTAACATATACCATCCAATAAGCGTCCTTGATGCTCCTTCTACCAACCCATGAGTTCTTGGAAATTCTAACTTTCAGCTCACTGTCATTTTCTTAAAAATTATTCCTTTCATAATTGTTATTTTAGTAACTATATATAGATGATTAATATCCTGGTCTATCAGTTTTCTTGACTTCCTCTTCTCCAAAGATCTTTTATTCTGCCCACTTCCACTTCACACAACCATGACCACACCCTAAACACTTTTCTTCGTTACCAATAACTTCACTCCCTCCTTCACCTTATGACATAACACTTTCTGACAACTACTTCCATTCTTTCCAGTTGATTCATTGTCTCCAACAATCCCTCAAGGCCAATGTGATCTAAAAATCTCTGGATCCTATAACCACTGCTCCTCATTCTGTCATGTATTTATTCTTTCCCAACATAAATTACATGGCCAGTAAATATAACTCCCTCACACAACTTTGTACTCGGTTACCATTTTCATTCTCTTATTTTTTGTACTTTACCTCCCTGGCAAAACTAACCCTAGATAAATTTCTCTACTTACTCTACATTTGAACCGGCAGATTTGAAAATGGTTAGAGAAAAAAAAGCAACCATGTTCCCTGGTCTCATTTTAAATTCATGATCACTATCCCTAAGGCGGGCACTTAACACTAACTTCATAGGAAACTACTCTCATCCTCTCACTCATAGAAAGAAGTTACATAATTTTTTTTTACTCTTCACAAATTTCCCATACCTTCACAATCACTCTCAGCAAATTATTCTTTTTTTTTTTTTTTTTTTTGAGATGGTGCCTCACTCTGTCACCCACGCTGGGGTGAGGTGGGCGCAATCTCGGCTCATGCAACCTCCGCCTCCCAGGTTCAACCGATTCTCCTGCCTCAGCCCCCCGAGTAGCTGGGATTACAGGCGTGTGTCACCATGCCCAGCTAATTTTTATATTTTTAGTAGAGACAGAGTTTTGTAGAGACAGCTTCACCATGTTAGCCAGACTGGTCTCAAACTCCTGACCTCAGGTGATCTGTCTGTCTCAGCCTCCTAAAGTGCTGGGATTACAGACATGACCCACTGTGCCCGGTCAAATTATTCTGTTTTTAAGTTTACTGAAAAATATAAAAAGCACAAGAAGATACTTTCCAAAGGCTCCCACTAACCACATCTTCCACTTATCAGCATTTATACCACGATGTTTTGATATACTCTGTGGCCTTTCTTGTCATTCTGAACGCATGTGCTCCTAAATGTAACCAAAATACATACTTGTGCGGTAAGTTCCATCCTTGCTTACCTACTCAAAGATTCTTTCCTAAAATTCCCTCTTCTCTCCTGTATCAATCAATTTTTCCATCTATCCTGGATCTTTTCCATAGGCCTTTCCATGTTTTTCTTCCTTTTCAAGTAAAAAATAAAATACTTCTTATAATCCCATTTCTATTTTAGCTACTATCCTATTGCTTTCCTTTCTAATACCATAATTTTACAAAAAAAAAGTTTTCCATAATCTCTTCTCTCATTCTCAACTCACTGGAATCAAGCTTTTACCTCCATCACTGAAAATGCTGTATGAAGGTCAATAATGACCTCTAGGTTGCTAAAGAGAACAGTCAAATCCGAATTCTGACCTTCCTTAAACATCAAGAATAGCTAACATAGATGATCACTCTCTCTTCCACAATAGAGTGATTTTTCTATCTTACTGACAATTCCATCACAGTCTACTTTGGTCATTCCTCCTCATCTTCACTTTGATAATAAAGCATCCCAGGCCGGGTGTGGTGGCTCAAGCCTGTAATCCCATCACTTTGGGAGGCCGAGGTGGGTGGATCAGCTGAGGTCAGGACTCTGAGACCAGCCTGGCCAACATGATGAAATGCAGTTTCTACTAAAAATACAAAAAAATGAGGCATCCATGGTGGTAGGCACCTGTAATCCCAGCTAACTCAGGAGGCTGAGGCATGAGAATCGCTTGAACCCAGGAAGTGGAGGTTGCAGTGAGCCGAGATCACACCACTGAACTCCAGGCTGGGCAACAAGAGCGAAATTCCATCTCAAAAAATAAAAACAAAACAAAACAAAACAAAATAAAATAAAAGCATCTCAGAGCTAAGCTAAGCTCTTGTACCTCACCTCCTTTTTATCTTCCTGGATTTCTCTGGTGATATTATATGGGCTCATGGCTTTCAATCTATACAGTACACTGATGACTATCAAATGTTTGTCACCCAAACCAGGCCTCTCTCTACACTACTACCTCATGTGTGCTTGACAGCTCCAATTTTAATCTAATAGGGATCGTTAACTTGTCTGAAATTGAGTTGCTGAATCCCCTGCCAAACATCTAGTAATTTCTTCCAGTTTTACTTGATTAGGTTGACTAACGATTTTCATCTTTTGTTTTTAAAAGCTCATGAATTGATTAGTAATTGTTTTACATAACGTATTCTTATTTTTATATTTATTTAATTTCCTTCTATTTTATTTAGTTTACTTTGTTCTTTCTCTAATTTCTTTACTTGGATGTTTAATTAAATTGTTTTATATCTTCTTTTTTTTTTTTTTTTTTTGAGACGGAGTCTTGCTCTGCCACCCAGGCTGGAGTGCAGTGACGGAATTCAGCTCACTGCAAGCTCCGCCTCCCGGGTTTACGCCATTCTCCTGCCTCAGCCTCCCGAGTAGCTGGGACTACAGGCGCCCGCCTCGTCGCCCGGCTAGTTTTTTTTGTATTTTTAAGTAGAGACGGGGTTTCACCGTGTTAGCCAGGATGGTCTCGATCTCCTGACCTCGTGATCCACCCGTCTCGGCCTCCCAAAGTGCTGGGATTACAGGCTTGAGCCACCGCGCCCGGCTATCTTCTTTATCAGTATTTTTTTTCAGTTAATTCCTTTAGCATAGTTAATTCCTTTAGAGTAAGGAGTTCTATTCTGGTCACTTTTAGCTATGTCCCACAGGTTCTGATACACAGAAGTTTCATCACACTGGTCTGATTTCCATTTTGATCCTAGAGTTGCCAAAGAAGCTATTAAATTTCCATGTTAAATTTCCATGTGGTATATTTTTCCTGTTTTGTAAGTTCGTAATAAATGTTTGATTTTGCTGTGTTGTGATCAGAAAATGTTAATTTTTATATTCTATAATTTGAGATTTGGTATATGATCTAGATTCTTTACATTTTCTGATGTTCCATGGACAATTTAAAAAAAGGTATAATCTTTATAAATGTTCGTATATGTGTTCTAGCTTGTTAATTATGTTATTTAGGGCTTCTACAGTTTTATTAACATTTATTTTTTGTACACTTAATCTGTCATGGACTAAGATCTGATTCATACCACTAAATGTGTTTATTTTGTCTTACAGTTAACACAGATATTTTTTAATAATAAAGATATCTACAATTAGACTTAAACTTCAGTGTAGACTGAACTTTGATCATTATAATGGGTGTGTGTGTGTGTGTGTGTGTGTGTATGTGACAAGGAGAGATTGATTTCATGCTTTCTAGCCTGAATTAAATCTTACTTTCAACTTTCACATTTCAAAGTTTTAAGAACTCTTTTATATAAGCACAGATTTGTGGTTTGTTATCATCTACTATAAAAATATTTTGTTACTGATAGGAAGTTCAGCCTATTTAAATTTATCAATCACATGTTTACTTTTGTATCTGTCATCTTATTTTGTGATATATGTTGTTTCAACTGCATTTTTAATTAAAACAAAGGATTTGACCACCTGATTTGTTTTCTGTCTTAGTCTCCTAAATGGGAATTGTAGTATTTCTGTCTAGTGACTATAAAATTACTTTATTAATTACTACAGAAAGAAATAAAGGATTCAATGTACCTACTAAGTTTCTACTCTGAGCAAAGGATAAAGTTATTGTTGCCCTTACTCTTCCAATCCTACTGATTATATTGTCTCACAATCTACATTATACCTCCAAAAATATTTATACCTCTCATCCTTATGCAAATGAACATCCTATAATTAACTGAGCATAGAAATGAAATCCACTTTACATAGAAAGACAAACTACCCCTGCGTTCCCAATATTTGCTGAACATTCCAAACTTACTAATTATAAGTAGGTGTAAGAATCTTATTATCCATTATATTGTCTAATGCAGGTATACCTGCTGTGTAGTTCTGAAATGATTCTAAACATTTACATAGTTTGCTACATGAATGATATGCTTTGCTATAGTAAGAATTTAGAGTGTATTCCCTCCCCACTTCAAGAATGTGGCCTCTTATCAGATCCCACACGTGAACTTGAAACTTCTCCTCCTCCCCTCTGGAATGTGACAACACATCTCCTCAGATCCCTTATGTGAGTTACTGACTTCAACTACTGAACTTCAAACATATATAATTAAGAGCTTGACAGCACTTTGAGAGCTTAGTCTGTATCAAGTTTGACTCTGTCAGCCACTTCTGAGAAGATGGAATGCTCAGGTTGTGACATGGCTTGGAGCTTTGAAGCCTTGCTTTCTAACACCAGCACTGCCCTCTCACTTCAAGGGACCTTATAGATAGTTGCGGATCTCAGCTGTGCTCACACAAAAGCACACTTCAATGTTTAATTAAACTTTACTTTCCACTGAGGCCTGCTTCCATCCTAATTGAGCAACCAGACTTTAATAATTTTGGAGCTCACTCACTACGTGGTTAATGTAACTCATCTATCAAGTGTATTCTGTGTGAAACTTGTTCACATTATTCTCTCCCTCTTAAGCACTGTGAACTTAAGGAAAAAAAAAAATATTTGTATGGCAATAAAACAAGTGAGTCATAAATTATTCTTTGGTCATCTTCTTATTTTAACCATACAGAATAGCTAAGTATTTACAAATTAAAATCATCTTCATTTAAAGTATTTTTCTTTTATTTCTCCTTTATATTAGAATTGAGACACTACAATTTTTTAAAAATTGTAGTTAGGGAATTTGTGAAATCTTTATTTATTAATTTATTTATTTGAGATGGAGTCTTGCTCTGTTGCCCAGGCTGTAGCACAATGGTGTGATCTCGGCTCACTGCAACCTCCGCCTCCCGGGTTCAAGCGATTCTCCTGCCTCAGCCTCCTGAGTAGCTGGGATTACAGGCACACACCACCACGCCTGGCTAATTTTTGTATTTTTAGTAGAGACGGGGTTTCACCATGTTGGTCAGGCCAGTCTCAAAGTCCTGATCTAGTGATCCACCCAGCTCGGTCTCCCAAAGTGCTAGGATTATAGGCATGAGCCACTGCGCCCAGCCAATATCTATTAATTTCATGTCAGAACAGTGTCAGTGGTTCCAACAAAACTTCATTTATGAACACTAGAATCTGAATTTTCACATCACAAAATATTATCCTTTGCATTTTTTTTTCAACCTTTGCAAATATAAAAAATATTCTTAAGTGTTACAAAGTCAGGCAATGGGTTGAAATTTGGATCGCAGGTATTAAGTTTGCTGATCTTAAACTCTTTTTAATAGTAAGCTGCTAGACAACTGCTGACCTTATTCTGAATTAATGGATGGACTTGATTTTATATCATAGGCACTAAACTGAAGCCACATTTTGAAGTCTACGCATATTTTTATTCTATTATTTTTATTAGGTGGCTCATTTTGTTTGAATTCCATAGAACCTCAAGATCTTGCTTTAAAACAATTACTTTAAAAAAAATTTACTTTCCTATTTCCTCTGGCTATCATTGAATAGCTAAAACAAATAAATATACTACCTGATAGATTATATTCTGAAACACTTTTGTGAATATCAAGTGTTTATCTGTGATAAAATATCTTTCTCCTTAAAGCACTTAAAATTAAAGATGCATCTTGATGCCCTTTAAAATCAATATACTTAATATCAACTTTTGTTCATTTAGAACATCCAGTAGAGAAAATAACAAGAGCTGAAAAACAAAACATATTTTTGTACCCAAAGTTACTATGACATTTTGTCCTCTTTAAAATGTTTTTAGTAAATACTTTGAAATGTGTATTTAGTAAAAGTACACCACTCAAAAGAGAATCATATGAAAGCTAGTTTCAGTTCTTAACTTTTGAAACTGCAAAATAAAATACATCTAATTTCTCAGTTCTGTTCTCCAGCAGTATTTACAAAGCAACCAACAGGATCACAATATTAAATCAGTAATGTCATTGCTGTGCTGTTTCATCAGGAAACCATAAAACTATGATATAAAGAAACTATTTCATCCTACCAAGAACTAATGTGGAGCATAAGTTTATAGTTTAGAAGAAAATTTCATCATTTATATTTAAAAATGTGTCCCCAAAATTTCAGTTAACACAGCAGACTTAAAAAATCAGAAACCCATTTTGTGTTTCTTACAAAAACAAGTAGTAAAAAACACTGAAGAAAAATATAAAAGAAAATGTGAGTTTTGCCAGATAAATGTGTTCAAACCATTGCAGCAAGAAAAAAAAGAAGAGCTCTTATTCTAAAACGTATATGGAAATGTAGGGGACTTATACTAGCCAGTATAACTTTTGAAAAGAGAAACAAAGATGGAGAACTTATATTATCGAATTTCAAGCCTTATTGTAAAACTACAGTAATCAAGAGCAGACATACAGATCAATATAACAGAACAGACAGTTAAGGAGACTCACATATATATAGTCAATTCATTTTAAACAAAGATGCCAACAGGAAAACCTTTTTATCAAATGATGCTTGGAACAAGTGGGTATCTATATTGGGAGGAAAAAACTGAACCTCAGCCAGGCACGGCGGCTCACACCTGTAATCCTAGCACTTGGGAGGCCGAGGAGGGTGGATCACCTGAGGTCAGGAGTTCCAGACCAGCCTGACCAACATGGAGAAACCCCATCTCTACAAAAAATACAAAATTTACTAGGCATGGATGCGTGCGCCTGTAATCCTAGCTACTTGGGAGGCTGAGGCAGGAGAATCACTTGAACCCGGGAGGCAGAGGCTGCAGTGAACTGAGATCACGCCATTGCACTCCAGCCTGGGCAACAAGAGTGAAACTCCACCTCAAAAAAAAAAAAAAAAAGAAAAGAAAAAAGAAAAAAAAGAACCTAAACCATTACCTCACAATCTAAATAAAAAATAACTTGAAATAAATTATAAGCCTGTAACTAAAAGCTAAAGTTATTACAATTATAGAAGAAAATATAGAAGAAAAATCTTCGGGGCAGAAACATTTCTACAGGGTAGAAAAATTTTTTAAATGGATGAACTGGAATTCATCAAAATTAAATACCACTCATGTTCCTTGAAAGATGCTATTAAGAAAATAGATGAGCCACAGGCAAGGAAGAAAAATCTGATAACACATATATCTGAGAAAGAACTCACATCCATAATATAAAAGGAATTCTAATCACTAAACAAGAGAAAGACATGATTATTATTATTATTTTATTTTTATTTTTTTTGAGACAGAGTCTCGCTCTGTCACCCAGGCTGGAGTGCAGTGGCATGATCTCGGCTCACTGCAATCTCTGCCTTCCGGGTTCACGCCATTCTCCTGCCTCAGCCTCCTGAGTAGCTGGCACTACAAGTGCCTGCCACCATGCCTGGCTAATTTTTTTTTTGTATTTTTAGTAGAGACGGGGTTTCACCAGGTTAGCTAGGATGGTCTCGATCTCCTGACCTCGTGATCCGCTCGCCTCAGCCTCCCAACGTGCTGGGATTATAGGCGTGAGACACAGCGCCCAGCTGAGAAAGACCTGATTTTTAAATACTGGTCAAAAGATTTGAATAGACAATTCACAAAAGACATACAAATGGCTAATAAGTGCATTAAACACCACTAGTGATAAGGGAAAAGTATAGAAAAATAACAAGAAAATGCCATTACATACCCACTAATAAAATGCCTGATATTTAAGAATAACAATGCCAAGAGTTGCTGAGGATTCTGAACAACTGGAATTTTTTTAACTGTTAATTAAAGTGGTAAAATAATCCAATCACTTTAAAAATCATTTTGGCAGCTTCTTAAAACGTTAAACACATCCTAACCATACAGCATAGCAATTCCAAATCCCAGTATTTACCCAAAGAAATAAATATAAACATTAATATCCAAAATGACCTGTATATGAATACTCATTATTCATAATAGTAACAAACTAAAAACCCAAACCAGTTTATTCAAATTATACAATTATTCAAATGAATAAACTGTAGAATATTTAGACAACAAAATACTACTCAATAAGTACATAAACAAATTATTAATATGGAAATCAACATGAACAAATATCAAAAACAAGCTGGGCAAAATGAGCTAGACACAAAAGAATAGATACTATATGGTTCCATTTATGAGAAATTTTTAAATGGTTGAATTATTTTATAGTGACAGAAAACAGATAAATAGCTGCCTGCGGCAGGGTTTGAAAGAGGGGTGGAATTAACTGCAAGTGGTGGAAGAGTAAATTTTTGAAAATGTTTTATATTCTGACTGTCATTAACACAAATACCAAAAATCAAACCACATGCTTTACTGTATATAAATTATACTTCAGTAAAGGTGATTTTAAAAACTATCTAACTTGTGATTTTATATTTCTTAAATTATGTAAATCAGACTGCAAATTAATCTCTCTCAAGCACAGATCAAAGCATCGAGTTTTATAACTTCAGAAGTTATCCACAAAATCACCTACTGACGTGGGTGGGGAGAAGAGAAGAGGAAGAGAGAGAATGTGAACACAAGTAAACATCATTAGTGGTAGAAAAAGAGCCCTGTTTCAATGTTAGTATGATACAGCTAAGTTGCCTAACCATAGGTTAGCTTCTGTCTTATTTCAGGGCATTTTTTTGGGAGGCTCTATTTGATAAATAATTGTAAAAATACACACATAGGAAACTTTCTGCTGTACATACCAGAATTTGTTATTATGTAAATAAAATCTGTAGCTCTCATTAACCCAATGATGGAGTGTCTACTATATGACAGGCCAAGTGATAGGTTATTTCTGTTAAGTAAGTAAGGATAAAACATAAAATAGCCACTCATCACAAATAGATCAGAAAATCTGACAAAAGCCACTTTCTGTTCTTGTGATAGTTTGCTAAGAATGATGGTTTCCAGCTGCATCCATGTCACAAGAACAGAAAACCAAACACCGCATGTTCTCACTCATAGGTGGGAACTGAACAATGAGATCACTTGGACTCGGGAAGGGGAACATCACACACCGGGGCCTATCATGGGGAGGGGGGAGGGGGGAGGGATTGCATTGGGAGTTATACCTGATATAAATAAATGATGAATTGATGGGTGCTGATGAGTTGATGGGTGCAGCACACCAACATGGCACAAGTATACATATGTAACAAACCTGCACATTATGCACATGTACCCTAGAACTTAATGTATAATAAAAAAAAAATTAAAAAAAAAAAAGCCACTTTCTTTCGCAGACACACTTTGATGTCTGAAAATATGACAGAAGTTTAATCAAGTATAGCAGTACATCCTGAGAGCTTAAACAAATCTTTTTCAACCAGTTAAAAGTGGAAAAACCATCCGTACCTGATGGATTTTTCAAAATGAGGTAATGGGCCAAATCTGGCCCATGGTCCATAGTTTGCAAATTTTAAAAAACCCCTTACTTTTCTCAATCAAAATAAGCTTCCTTGCATATAAACAAATTCAATGTAAAGTTTGAAAACGTACAATTCCAAAAAACTGAAAAATTACAAAAAAAATTGTCATATTTCATTTATATAAATAGGGATATATTTTTTAACATTATTTTTAAAGGCTAATGGAGACACTAGCATTTCCAGGACATATCTACATACTGCTCTAAGATAATACATGCTCAAAATATTAGTTCAGTAAATTTTGGAACCAACTTTTGAACACCCAAGTGTAATTTGTCGAATGTAATATATTCTTTACTCCCTTCATATGAATATACTGAACATAGTAATATGAATAGCCCTATAAACATTAGCTACCACACTCTAATATACCTCAATGACCTCAGGGTGTATTAAAATATCTAAAACCATCTGACCTCATATGAAATAAATACAAGCAGCTTTACTTTTTGGGATCCTATCTGCAGTGTTATGATTTCTTTCCCCATTTTCTTTCTTTTCTTTTTTTTGAGATAGTGTCTTGCTCTGTTGCCCAGGCTGGGGTTCAGTGGCGTGATCATGGCTCACTGCAGGCTTGACCTCCCAGGTTCAATCGATCCCCCTGCCTCAGTCTCCTGAATCCAGCCAATTTTTGCATTTTTGTAGAGATGGGGTTTCACCACGTTGCCCAGACTGGTCTCAAGCTCCTAGGCTCAAGCAATCTGCCTGCCTCAGCCTCCTAAAATGTTAGGATTATAAGCGTGAGCCACCATGCCCGGCCTCTTCCCCTTTTTCAAGCTGGCAGTAGCTACCGCTTCTTGCTGCTGCCATTTATTGCAATCACTCTCCCCTTTATAATTTAGAGAGACATGAATCATATATCTAAGATTATTAGAAATTTTATATAAGTCAATAGGCCTGAAATAACCCAATAAACTAATTGGAGTTTTAGTCATTAATTTAATGGCATTTATTTTATTCCAGTGCCTTTTTATTTCATGTAAGCCTTCCTTACTATGTTTCAGTCAGATGAGACTGCCAGAAGTTACAATCTGTTTAGGTGAAGGGTTAGTATGTTATGGAGCTCTTTACTGTGAACAGCAGATAGAGGAATTAACTCAGAGAAAGGGGAAAAAAACTGAAATAGTACATGCGGACAAATGCTCTTACAGTAATGTCCTATCTTACTAAGAAGTTTTAAATGTCTAAAAATGTCCGAGAGAAGCAATATATGGGGAAACTATCATACCTAGGACAAATGGTGAATTGAAGCTTTGTCAAATATTTATGTTATAAAACACTTGTCACCAGATTAAGTTTTACATATAGCGACATCAGTTATTTGTAAGTTGCAGCTGTAAGGGATCAAAACATGCCACCCCAAAATACGCTACTCTGCCATAAAATTCTTTTGAGCTGAAGACAACAGAAAAGAGTAAACATAGGATGAGCTTTCTGCCCTCCCCTACATGCCTGAAAACAGAACATAAACTCCTTTTGGAAAGATGTTTCCCCCACCCCACTTCCTGTACCAGGAAGAGGATGATTTTTTTTTTTTTTTTTTTTTTTTAAGATGGAGTCTTGCTCCATCGCCTAGGTTGGAATACAGGGGCGCGATCTTGGCTCACTGCAACCTCCGCCTCCCGGGTTCAAGCAATTCTCCTGCCTCAGCCTCCCAAGTAGCTGGGATTACAGGTGCACACCACCATGCTCAGCTAATTTTTGTATTTTTAGTAGAGACAAGGTTTCACCATGTTGGCCAGGCTGGTCTTGAACTCCCGACCTCGTGATCCACCTGCTTCGGCCTCCCAAAGTGCTGGGATTACAGGCATGAGCCACTGCACCTGGCCTGGGGATAATGATTTTATCACAAAGATGAGATGGCACCAAAAAAGAATCTACACAAGTCTTTCAGGACTAAGAAGTCCTTATCTACCATTAGTTTCCGCATGTACTTGTTGACCCTAGCAGCTGAAAGTCCCTTTCCTTTCTCTTGTTATTTCTCTTTATTGTCCTTTGTTAAAATGATATAAAAGCCTCCAAATCTAGCCATTTCTTCGGGGTTCTCCCTTCTTTTATGAACCTCCCCCACCTCTTCAGCCCCCATGCCCCGTGTCATGTAAAACTTTTAACTTCAATTAAGTGTTTGTGCCTTTTCTCTTGTCAATTTGTTGTCAACTTATTCCTCAGGCCCAGCCACTGAACCTGAAAGGGTAGAGAAAGACTTCCTTCCATGCAAATTCTTACACATAGCACAGACTACAGGATTAGAAACTCTGAGAGTGGAGCCCATCAATCTGTGTTTTAACAATATCTCCAGATGATTATGAGGCACTGTCCTAAAAACAGGTTAGTAGGTCGGAAAGGGTAAGAATGCCGAACACTGACATAGTATTTACAACATGCCACATAAAACACAGAATAATTTCAAAGAAGTTCTCATTTCATCTTATTTAAATATGATTAATTGAGCCTATTTCCAGTTAAGCCAGATAACTGACATAAAAACACATTTTTTCCAAACTACGTGAAACCTTGAATCAATGAACTTTATTCATTCAAACTAATACTTCTAACTCCTGTTTTAAATTACGAGTTGCACTGTAAAGAGTTACCAAGGCCTTCTCCTCCAGAAGTAGTCTATATAACTGAATATATGTGAATAATTATATTCTCTTATTTTTCTTCCACATGTTTTATCCAGAGGAAATGCAAAATACCTTCCCCTTAAACTTGCTAAGTACAACAGCCCAGCCTTTAACAATTACTACCTCCCCACAAACTTCTGCAAGAAATATAACTGTAATCCCCGTACTTTGGGAGGCCAAGGCAGGCAGATCAATGGTGGACAGAAGTTTGAGACTGGCCTGAGCAACATGGTGAGATCCTGTCTCTACAAAAAATACAAAAATTAGCCAGGCATGCTGGCAGGCGCCTGCAGTCCCAGCCACAGGGGCTGAGGTGGGAGGATCACTTGAGCCCGGGAGGTCAAGGCTGTAGGAAGTCAGGATTATGCCACTGCACTCCAGCCTGAGCAACAGGGTGAGACTTCATCTCAAGAAAATTAAAAAAAAAAAGAAAAGAAAAAGAAATTATATGAAATACATGGTTTTGGATATAATGAAGTCATAAAAGTAAGTATGTTAGTGCTGCATCCTATCTTTAAAATCAAGCACAGAAAGAATCTATAGGAATTCATTCAATTTTAAAGAAGCATTTCAAATGTCTCCAGGAAACTAAAAGTCATCACCTCAAGAGAACTCTCTTTAGTCAACTCCCACAGTATTTTATCAACTTGCCACAAGCATTTACTATTTATTTTCTACCTTGAATTTGAGTTATTTATTCTCCAATTGAGTATTCCTCAGGTATATCAGGTAAACAGGAATACCCAATAGATATCAAGTAGACCATCCAGTGCTAGAAGTACAAAGATGAAAAAGTATCCTTGCCAAAGATGTGAGCACTTCTCCCTGACCACCATCTCCAGAGGGTTCTCCCTCACTTGCTTACTGCATAAGCTCTTTTAATGACCCTTTAACACCCTGCCACCAAACCTAAAAAGTACCTGCCTCTGCATCCACTCTCTTGTTTCCTTATATTACCCAAAAGGAAGCGGCCTTCCTTCTAACTAAGGCAAGAAGTCTTCCTTTGCTTTACATTCAATCCCATCTGTAAGATCTCATGATCTAATCCACCAGTTTATCTCCTTTTCCCTTTGGATTGCATGGCAATACACTTTCTCTTCCTCCTTTCCAATTTTCTCAGTCTGCTTTACTAGTTCCTCCTTAGCTAACAAGTCTTCAAATGTTAGTCAGTGTTCTATATATCTAGAACTATGGTGTCAATTACTAACTGCAAAAGTTTCCAAATCACAGCCCTCTCCTCATCTCTGTATAACCAGAGAATTTATGTCAAATGTTAGATATCCCCCATGAACCCTGTTGCTACTTAAACAAGCTCCTCCTCCAGTATCCCTACCTGTGTAAATGATACCCGTATTTTCCCTGCCCAGCTGCTCCAGCCAAAACCTTAGAAGTTATTTCCCTCTGCTTCAAGGTCAACATCAAATCAATCACAAGTTCTGGCTACCCTAGTTCTTATATATTCTTAAATACTTCTTCTGCCTTGCCCCACAGACCTCCCAGAACCTATATATTGGATCTATTTCCACTTGTACTTATTTTTTTTTTAACTTTTTTTTAAAATTAAAAACTCTGCCAGCCAGGCGCAGTGGCTCACGCCTGTAATCCCAGTACTTTGGGAGGCCGAGGTCAGTGGTTCACTTGAGTTCAGGAGTTTGAGACCAGCCTGGCCAACATGGCAAAACTCCGTCTCTACTAAAAACACAAAAATTAGCCGGGTGTGGTGGCACAAGCCTGTAATCCCAACCACTCAGGAGGCTGAGGCAAGAGAATAGCTTGAACCCGGAAGGCAGAGGTTGCAGTGAGCCAAGACTGCATCACTGCATTCCAGCCTGGGCAACAGAGCAAGACTCCGTCTCAAAAAACAAACAAACAAAAAACAAAACAAACAAAACCAAAAAAAAAAAAAAAAGAAAAAAAAGAAAACAAATAAACCTCTGTTATCCAGGCTGGAGTGCAGTAGTGCCACCATAGCTCACTGTAACCTTGAACTCCTGGGCTCAAGGGATCCTTCCACTTCACCCTCCTCATTAGTACTACAGGTACACACCACAGGCCTGGCTAATTTTTGATTTTTTGATTTTTGTAGAAATGGGGTCTTGCTATGCTTCCCAGGTTGGTTTTAAACTCCTGGCCTCAAGCAATCCTCCCGCCTCTGCCTCTCAAAGCAATGGTATTATGGGCATGAGCTCCCATGCCCGACCACTCCTGCTTCTGTCCAACTATTCCCCATACTGTATACTGCAAATACTTTCATAGCACTTAAAACACTTTATTCTATATACTCACTGATAGAGTTTGGATATTTGTACCTGCCCAAATCTCATACTGAACTTGCAATCCATAATGTTGGAGGTGTGGCATGACCTGAGGTGTCCGGATCATGGGGATGAATCCCTTCTGGCTTGGTGCTATCTTCATGATAGTGAATTCTCACAAGATCTCATCATTTTATAAATGTGTGGTACCTCCCTCCTCACTCTCTCTCTCTTGCTCCTTCTTTGTGACTTGCCTGCTCCCACTTCACCTTCCACCATGACGATGAGGCCTCCCTAGAATCTGAGCAGATGCCAGCACCATGTTTCCTGTGAAGCCTGTAGAACCGTAAGCCAATTAAGCCTCTTCTCTTTATAAATTACCCAGTCTCAGGTATTTCTTTATAGCAAGGCAAGAACAGCCTAGTACACTCGTTTAACTGTCTGTGTCCTCACTACCATGTACATCACTCTTACATTCTCAGCACTTAACCTGTTTAACATGAATAGGTATGATTTTGAAAAAAATTAAGCATAAAAATATTCTAGACAAATATATGTGAATATATAACTGATCTTAGCATCACAGAAAGATTTTCTAAATAAAAAGGCCAGAATTTGGTTTTAAAAAGTCATAAGAATGTACGGCAACTGCCTCCTGAGGAAGGTTATTCTACCTCAGCACACTGCTGACTACAAAGATCTTCCTTATATTAACCTTAAAATGTGGCTTCTAGACCTAAGTTCTACTTTTATTTCTTGGACACCTAACACAGGTTTGTGACAAACCTTCACAAGTTTACTAAAATTTGAAATGCTAACCTAATCAATGTTTGTTTTGTGGATATGTGTAGAATTATTTCAGCTTATGGCTTCACTCTGTACTACTGACAAGCCTCTCACAAAGGCAAGGGAAAATAGACAGGAAAACCAAGTTGAGATTAGAACAGGAAAATCTTAGGGTAGAAGTTATAAGGGTGGGAGTGGATGTAGTGACTTTCAAAGTGTAAGCTTAGATTGTTTGTGTTTCCTTTTAAACCTATATTTTGAATCACGTATGTTTTGAATTACCATAGAAGCAGAAAACTCACCAACACTTGCTGACAATCTTGCATTCCTTTTTAAGTTGTTAACATGAATTTATATTTCTGTCACATATCATCGGTAATTCACAAACTTCTTGTATAGCCTAAGGATTATTTCTTCAAAGGAATACTTATCAACAAGCAAATATGTAGACATATATGGACAAATGCTAGAGTCCTACTTACTCTGGATCCTCTCCCAGCAGATAAAACAGTTTTTCATTCATTCATGCATTCATTTAACAAATATTTACAGACATAGGAATATGCAAGAAATAAGACAGGTAAGACCCCTGCCTGGATGAATCTCCCAGCCTAAAACACAGCTTTAAAAATAACTGCTATAAAAGACTGATCCCAGACAAAATTTGGGAAGGAAATCCCTCCCTCTGCACTCCCATTCATCTCATTTCTCAACCAATCCCAGATGGTCAATAACGCTTAAGACAATAATGTAAATACCTTCTGACAAAAACAGAAAGTACACTGGCAGTCTTAAAAATCATATCTATTCCTTAACAAGTCAATAATTACTTAGAGATCTCTTTTTAAGTATAAATTGAAAGCTCACAAGTATTCCACAATAAGGAACATATTGAAAGTTACCCTAAATCTGGATCTGCATTTGCTGTCATTATAAATTGAAACTTAGCAAAAATGATCCTTGTAAATATTGTAGAAACATAAAGTTTAATTTGAACAGTTTTTTCAAACTATGGTTAAAAAGTGACATCTAAGGTGCAGTATTACATGTCAAAAAATTAGTATAAAAAAATGTTCATTATTTTGACCTCCTTACAGAAACAGGGATACACAGTGCCAGAACCTCAAAAGAATTAATTCCTCTCTTTCTTCTGGGTGTCTCAAAGGAAAAGTGTTTTCTGAAACTTTATAAGGTTTCAATAAGTCGTTAAGTGAACAAAAGGGCACTAGAATTCAGGTACGCCTGTATCTAAATCTGAGTTCTGTCTGTTATTAGCATTATGTTTACCTTGGACAAGTTACAAAATTTCTGTCTCAGTTTTTTCATATGTAAAATGAGATTAATAGCAATACCTTGCAACACAGGGTTGATACAAGAATTAAATGAATTAGGGAATTGATGTAAAATATTTATAATGTTGTCTAAAAAAGAGTAGGTAACACACTCCACATTACCAGTATAGAGACTATTCTAGCATCAACCAATGCCGCCACAGATAACTATTTTCTTCTTAGGAATTTACTAATGCTTGATACAACTCCATTCCAACAGTTTGAACAAACGTAAGTAAAAATACTGAAAAACCCTCGAGAGGTAGAGTGTACAACAATTTTGACCATAACAATCTAGCTGTACAAAATTCAAACTAGGAATTCAAAAGACAACCATCACTACTAAGTATATTAAGTTTAAACTACACAGCTTCAAACTATTTCTCTCTGGTGGACACGGAACACCTAATCGAAGAAAAAATGCAAAATATGCTATCATTGCTATGTGTAAAAAGAATGCAATAACTGTCTTCTTTCCTGTTCCTTGCCATTGCTAAACTAGGACCATCTTCTACTTAAGAGAGTGAACTTCACCGTATGTCACCAATTCCATACCTTGTCTATTGTTTAATAGTTGACATAGTGTCAAGTAAACAAATGCTGCCACCTTGTGGTCTGATGGGTACGGTTTTAACTCCAAATAAGCAAAGGGAAAAAAATACGTTTCTGGTTTGGCCTTTTCTCTCAGATTATCACTTCATTAAGTGACCAACACTACGTCAAGCAATTTTATAGTAAAAATAATTATATCTTTTGCAAAGTAACAAAATAATGCAACAAATTCAACATTATCTGGCTTCTCAAATACTTGTTTAGGCCTCTTTTTTTGTTTGAGACAGAGTCTCAACTCTGTTGCCCAGTGCAGTGATCTCAGTTCACTGCAACTGCTGCCTCTAGGTTCAAGTGATTCTCCTGCACACTTCCAAGTAGCTGGGATTACAGGCACACGCCACCATGCCTGGCTAATTTTTGTATTTTTAGTAGAGACGGAGATTCGCCATGCTGGCCAGGCTGGTCTCGAACTCCTGGCCTCAAGTGATCTGCCTGCCTTGGCCCCTGCCCCACAAACTGCTGGGATTACAGGTGTGAGCCACCTCACCTGGCCTCTTTATTCCTCTTTCTGAAAGAAATTAGTGAAATTTCATTTTTGGGGAGGAATTAAAAGGCTTTATGTAAATTTATTATCAATGATGTGTTTGAATATGAGAAACTAAGAAAAGCAAAAAAATCACCAGAGCTGTGAGAGTTTTTTGTTTGTTCGAGGTGGAGTCTCGCTCCGTCGCCCAGGCTGGATTGCAGTGGCTCGATCTCGGCTCACTGCAAGTTCTGCCTCCTGGGTTCACGTCATTCTCCTGCCTCAGCCTCCCGAGTAGTTGGGACCACAGGCGCCCGCCACCACACCTGGCTAACTTTTTGGATTTTTAGTAGAGACGGGGTTTCACTGTGTTAGCCAGGATGGTCTCGATCTCCTGACCTCGTTATCCGCTCGTCTCGGCCTCCCAAAGTGCTGCGATTACGGGCGTGAGCCACTGTGCCCAGCCACTGTGAGAGTTTTTTACACCTTCATTTCTTTAGCTATGTCATCCTTTGTTGCTAGTCTTCATCTCTCATGCCTAAGAAACTTTAAAATTGGAAGTTTTTCTTTAAAAAAAACATTAACTCGGTGTAATTAATAGAAAAAAACGAACATAGCATGCAAGATGGCCCAACCAAAGGTATCTTTAAAATTTTTTATATTAATCAAAATGTTTTAATCTAACCACAATTTAAATAAGTATCTCCAAACGAAGATCTTGTTTAGGTCTTCCCAAGAATATATTTCTGTCTCAGAGTGCACAATGTTTTCATATAAATGTCAGTATGATTAGGGTTTATTAGCAATTTTAAAAAATCCAACACTACATTAAATCAAGCTTTAAAAAAGCTATAATGAAACCCTCTTGGCCAGGCAAGGTGGCTCACGCCTGTAATCCCAGCATGTTGGGAGGCCAAGGCAGGCAGATCATGAGGTCAGGAGATCTAGACCATCCTGGCTAACATGGAAAAACCCTGTCTTTACTAAAAATACAAAAAATTAGCTGTGCATGGTGGTGGGCGCCTGTAGTCCTAGCTACTCGGGAGGCTGAGGCAGGAGAATGGCGTCAACCCGGGAGGCGGAGTTTGTAGTGAGCCGAGATTGCGCCACTGCACTCCAGCCTGGGAGACAGTGTGAGACTCTGTCTCAAGAAAAAAAAAAGAAAAAGAAAAAAGCCCTCTCTTCCCCAAAACCAAGCTAACATGGCTTTCAGGAATGAAAAAAATAAAAAATAAAAAAAGATTATTACTCTTTTATGAAAGAGACTGAAAACCAATCACACATTTTCCATGTAGAGATGCCACTTTTGTAACAATGTTAAGAATAAAGTTTTGATTTTTTTTAAGGAAGAAAATACAATACAGGATAAATTCACAATGGTCAAGGCCATAAATCAACACCACGGCAGAGCTCTAATATGGGTATTTTAACTAAGTCACATAACTACAGATAAGTGCATACATATCAGGTCAATATTATAAATAAACTTTGATACTTATTCTTGCCATTTCACATTCAATCTACATTTCTGAAGTCCTTAAAAGCATAGTAAACATTCTTAATACAGTTAATAATTTAAGTAAGAATGCAAATCTGTTGCTCCAAACTAAACTGTTTCGTAGACTATTTTTTTATTTCTTATCTATAAGGGCACTAAAATAAGATTGTGGGCTCTCCTGAATCCAAGAATCACATCCGGCCTGCTCATGATCATATGCCTAGTCTGGTCTAAGGGCACTAAAGTAAGATTGTGAGCTCTCCTGAATACAAGCATCACGTCCAGCCTGCTCATGATCATACACCTAGTCTGGTCTAGCCTGTGTTAGGTTATCAATGATTCTTTGTTAATTAAATCATGTAATAAAATGCACCCCATAACCTGGTGCATTTTCAAATTTTACTCAGTCAAATGCCGACACACAGTAAAGTAAAGGAACGTATGATTTTTGTCTTATTCATTACTGAGTTAAACAGATGTTAGAATACAGTAAGATCTCCTGCAATAGTTTCTTTAGCTAGTGGCTTAGAGTTTAAGATCTTCATATACATAATAAATTAAAATCTTAGTCCTGTAAATGAAAAGCATGCCAAGTTTTAGTAATATTTGACAAGTTAAAAGTTACCAAATTCCTGATGTGCCTCAAAGAACATCTTTTTAGGGTTAGTTATTCTAAGATATTTGAACATGAACTAGCAATCTGATTATACCAAGGAATTACTGTTAATTTGCTTAGACGTGATGCAGCCCTGTGGTTTAACAATATCCATTTTAAGAGATGCAGATAAGTTTCTGAGATTTGCTTTAAAATACTTAAGCATATGCACACCCAACACTGGAGCACCCAGATTCATAAAACGAGTTATTCTTGACTACAAGAAGACTTAGCCACACAATAATAGTGGGGGACTTCAGGCTGGGCGCGATGGCTCATGCCTGTAATACCAGCACTTTGGGAGGGCGAGGTGGGCGGATCTCCAAGTCAGGAGTTCGAGACCAGCCTGGCCAACCTAATGAAACCTAGTCTCTACTAAAAATACAAAAATTAGCCAGGCATGGTGGGCAGGCGCCTGTAATGCCAGCTACTCGAGAGGCTGAGGCAGGAGAAATGCTTGAACCTGAGAGGTGGAGGTTGCAGTGAGCTGAGATCATGCCATTGCACTCCAGCCTGGGTAACAAGAGCAAAACTCCATCTTAAGAAAAAAAAAAAAAAAAAAAATAGTGGGGGACTTCAATACCCGATTCACACCTTTAGACAGATCACAGAGGCAGAACACTAACAATGAAATTCTGGACTTAAACTCTACACTTGACCAACTGGATACACATACACAGAGTAGTACTACACCCAACAACCACAGAATATACAAACTTCTCATCTGTACATGGGACATGTTTTAAGATAGACCACATGCTTGGCCTTACAAAGCAAATCTCAATAAATTTAAAAAACAAACAAACAAACAAAAAAACGAAATCACACCAAGCATAACTCTTGGACCACAGTGAATAAACACAGAAATCAGTATCAAGAAGATCTCACAAAACATTAAAATTAAACAATGTGCTTCTGAATAACCCTTGGATAAACAAAGAAATTAAGGCAGGAATGAAAAAATTCTTTGAAATTAATGAAAACACAGATACAACTTACTAAAAATCTTTGGATGCAGCTAAAGCAGTGTAGAGAGGAAAATTTATATCACTAAAATGCCTTCATCAAGAGGTTAGGAAGATCTCAAATTAATGACCTTACATCACATGTAGAGGAACTAGAAGAAAAAGAACAATCTAATCCCAAAGCTAGAAGAAGAAAAAACTAAAGTCAGAGAAGAAGTGAATGAAATTGAGACCCAAAAGTCCATACAAAAGATCAGTAAGATCAAGAGTTGGTTCTTCAGAAGAGTAATCAAGATTAATAAACCACTAGCAAGATTAACAAAGAAAAAACAAGAGAAGATCAAAATAAGTGCAATCAGAAATGACAAAGATGACATTACAACCAACACCCCAGAAATACAAAAGATCCTCAGAGATTATTATGAACATCTCTATGCACACAGACTAGAAAATCTAGAGGAAATGGATAAATCCCTGGAAACACACAGCCTCCCAAGATTCAAACAATAAGAAAGTGAAAATCTGAACTGACCAGTAACAAGTTCAGAAATTGAATCAGTAATTTAAACAAAACAAAACAAAAAAAACCTACCAACCAAAAAGAGCCCTGGACCAGATGATTCACAGACAAATTCTAACAGATGTACAAAGAATTGATACCAATCCTACTGAAACTTCCAAAAAATCAAGGAGGGGCTTCTCCCTAATTCATTCGGTGAATCCAGCATCATCCTGATACCAAAATCTGGCAGAGACACAATGATAAAAGAAAACTTCAAGCAAATATCCCTCATAAGCACAGGTACAACAATTCTCAACAAAATACTCTGTTATTATAAAATTATTATTATAATAATAAAATATTCTGTATTATAAAATACAAGTATTTTGTAAGCTGAACCCAGGAGCACATCAAAAGTTAATTTGCCACAATCAAGTATACTTTATTCTTGCAATGCAAGGCTTGATTCACAATATGCAGATCAATAAATGTGATTTACCACATAAACAGAATAAAAAACAAAAAATACATGATCATCTCAAAAGATGCAGAGAAAGTCTTTGATAAAATCCAACATCTCTTCATGATAACAACCCTTAACAGACTAGGCATCAAAAGAACATAATCCAAAACAGTAAGAGTCACCTACGACAAATCCATAGCCAACATAATAGTAAATGGGCAAAAGCTGAAACCATTCCCTTTGACAACCAGAACAAGACAAGGATGCCCACTTTCACCACTCCTATTCAACATAATACTGGAAGTCCTAACCACAGCAATCTGTCAATAGTAAGAAATAAATGGTATCCAAACAGGAAAAGAATAAGTCAAATTATCTCTTTTTGCTGACAATATGATTTTATACACAGAAAACCATAAAGACTCTGCCAAAAGACTCCTGGAACTCATAAACAAATTCAGTAAAGTTTCAGAATACAAAATTGATGTACAAAATTTGGTGCATTTCCATATACTAATAATGTTCCAGCTGAGAAATAAATAAAAAAACACAATCCTATTTACAATAGCCACAAAGAAAATAAAATACCTAGGAACTCATCTAAGCAAGGAGGTGAAAGATCTCTACAATGAGAACACAAAGTCCTGTTGAAAGAAATCGAAGATGACACAAACAAATGGAAAATTCTTCCATAAGCATGATTAGGAAGAATCAATATTGTTAAAATGGCAATATTGTTCAAAGCAATTTATAGATTCAATGTTATCCTAAAATACCAACGTCGTTTTTCACAGAATTAGAAAAAAACTATTCTAAAATTCACATGGAACAAAAAAAGAGCTTGAATGGCCAAAGCAGTCGTAAGCAAAATGAACATACTTGGAGGCATCACACCACCCAACTTCAATTTATACTATCAGGCTACAGTAACCAAAACAGCATGGCACTGGTAGGTACAAAAACAGACATAAGACCAATGGAATAGAATGGAGAACCCAGGCCTAAAGCTGCAAACCTACACCATCTGATCTTTAACAAAATTAACAAAAATAAGCCATGGGGAAAGGACTCCCTATTCAATCAATGATGCTTGGATAACTAGCTAGCCACGTGCAGAAGAATAAAACTGGACTGCTACTTTTCATCATATACAATAACTCAAGATCAATTAAAACCTAAATCTAAGACCTCAAACTATAAAAATCTTAGAAGAAAAGCTAGGAAATATCCTTCCTGACATAGGCTTTGGCAAATAATTTATGGTTACGTCTTCAAAAGCAATTGCAACAAAAACATAAATTGACAAGTGGGACCTAATTAAATTAAAGAGCTTCTACACAGCAGAAGAAATTGCCAACAGACTAAACAGCCTATGGAATGGGTGAAAGTATTTGCAAACTACGCCTCTGACAAAGGCCTAATATTCAAAATCTACAAGAAACTTAAATCGACCTATGAAAAACAAAAACTCCAATAAAAAATGAGAAGACACAAACAGACACTTCTCAAAAGAACACACACAAGTTGCCAACAGGCATATGAAAAAAAGCTCAACATCACTAATCATCAGAGAAATAAAAATCAAAACCAGGATGAGATACCATCTCATCACAGAATGGCAATTATTAAAAAGTCAAAAAACAATAGATACTGGCAAGGCTGTGAAGAAAAGGGAATGCTTATATGCTGTTCCTATGAATGCAAACTAGATCAACCACTACAGAAAGCAGTTTGGAGTTTC
This sequence comes from Rhinopithecus roxellana, assembly GCF_007565055.1. Taxonomy (NCBI): domain Eukaryota; kingdom Metazoa; phylum Chordata; class Mammalia; order Primates; family Cercopithecidae; genus Rhinopithecus; species Rhinopithecus roxellana. The sequence goes on from NC_044556.1 coordinate 126,039,800, forward strand.
GTCATATAACTTACAACAAAACTACCATTTGACCCAGCAATCCCATTAGTAGGTATACGCACAAAAGAAAGTAAGTTGTTCTACCATAAAGACACATGCACTAGTATGTTCACTGCAGTGTTATTCACAGTAACAAAGGCATATAATCAATCTAGGTGGCCATCAATGGTGGACTGGATCAAGAAAATGTGGCACATGGAATACAATACAGCCTTAAAAAAGAATAAAACCATGTCCTTTGCAGCAACAAGAGTGAAGCTGGAGGCCATTATCCTAAGTGAATTAAGGCAAGAACAGAAAACCAAATAATGTATCTTCTCACTTGTAAGTGACAGCTAAACATTGAAGACATATGAACGTAAATATGGGAACAACAGTTACTGGGGAGCTACTAGATGGGGAGGTGGGAGAAGGCAGGGGGCGTGGGCTTATAAAACACTTGTTGTGTACCTATGCTCACTGCCTGGGTGACAGAAACATTAGGACCCCAAGCCCCAGTGTCATGCAATATACTCATGTAACAAACCTGCATGTGTACCGTGTGTACCATTTAATCTATAAAAAAGTTGAAAACATTAAAAAATAAAAAAAAAGTGGTCAGGGAACATGGAAAAAAATAATAGAATACTTAAGCAAAAAGTAATCAAAATGAAGAGGATACATAAAACTTGTACAGAAAAATCTTAACCACTGCTGAATGTGGGTGATGGTTATGTGAAGACTTATTCCATTCTATTTTCCTGTATATTACAAATTTTCATTAAACATTTCAAATAATGATAAAAATAATATAATGCAAGCTGGGTGCAGTAATAGTCAAAGCTACTTGGGAAGCTGAGGCAGGAGGACTGCATGAGCCCAGGAGTCTGAGGATAGCCTAGGCAGCATAATTAGACCCCATCTCTTAAAAATAAAAAAATCAGTAACGGAAAGATCACTGGAAAATCCCAATATTTGGAAACTAGTAACAGCCTCAGTAATCATGGGTCAAAGAGAAAAATCAAAATGGAAATTAAAAGGTATTTTGATATATACTTCAAAACATGCTGTATGCAATAAACACATAAAATTTTATCTGTCAATTTTAAAAAACAAACTTTTTAAAAAATAAAAAGAAAGCTAAAATAGTACTTTGAACTATATTAAAATGGAAAAGTATCACATCAGTTTTTTTGTCATGTGGCTAATACAGTACTTACAGGGAAATGTATACCACAAAATAACTATATTAGAAAAGAAGGTATCAACTAAACGATCTCAATTTTTACCATAAGAAATTAGCATATAAGAGCAAATTAAACCCTCAAAAAGTAGAAGAATGAAAATAATTAAGAGCAAAGATTAATGATCACAGAAAACAGACAAATACAGCCTATCAATAAAACCAAGAGCTGGCTCTCTGGGAAGATCAACAAAACTGATAAACTTCTCAGCTAGACTCTTCAGGAAAAAGGTAAGTAACAAAATCCACTGTCAGGAATGAAAGAGGGAAAATCATGATGCAATCCAAAGATATTAAGAGAATAATAAGGCAATATTATGAATAATTGTACGCCAAAAAGTTTAACAGCCCTGATAAGATGGACAAATATCTTAAAAGACACAAACTAATTATAATGCTAAACCAAGAAGAAATGGATAACCGGATTAAATCTCTTAAGAAAATTGAACTGGCAATTAAAATTCATTTCTGGAAGCTTCACTGGCAAATTCTACAAAATACTTAAGGAAGAAATAATACCAATTCCATACAAACTTCCAGAAAATCCAGAGGTGGGAGCACTTATGAGGAGAGCATACTGTCATCAAAACCAGACATAGATAGTACAAGAAAACAAGCTACAACCTTATGAGATGGATACTATCTATTATTCCATTTTAGATATGAAGAAATTTGGCATATAGAAACTCAGGAACTTGCCTAAAATCACAGAACTAATAATTGGCAGGCTGCTTCAGAACCCACCCTTTTAAAAATAAAGCTATAAGTGTTTCTCAAATTCAATTAGATTCTAGACATTTTTACAAAAGAAAATAGTAATTTGCCCAATACTTACCTAGAGACTATACTGGAACCATTATAGAGATCACTAGCATATGACAATGTGGCTAAAGGTCGTACTGAATTATATCGAGTAAACTTGGACAAGCATTCCTGAAATTCATCCAACTGGCTTGCAGTTCGACTGTCATCTATATGAAAAAAAAACAACAACAACAAAAAGAAAATAGACGAATTGAACTGCAAAGTAAATCAAAGAGCTACATCCACAAATTAAAAGTTACATTCTAAATACAAAAAACAATATTTAGATTTTACTAAAGACTAGTTTGCACAAGTTAATTGGTTAATTTTTCAGCTTTAATAAAAAATGTCTTGGTTCTTTGAAAGACACTGTCTCTTTCCACTATGAATTCTCATTTTTTTTGGCAATAATTTCTTGAAAAAATAAAAATAATAATAATAAAAGAGCTACTATTTGAGAGTCATTAAAATAAAAATCCATCAATGGAGAATGTGAGGATGTTAAGAAGAGTACATATATTGGATAGGCGTTTGTTAGTTTGAAAGAACATGGTTACTGGCATACATATTTATGCCCATGTTTTGTTTAAAATCCAGTTTACAATAGCATTTTAGATAAAATAGTTCATAAATAAGAAATATTTGCTCAAATAATACACTGAAATGTTTCAAATTCTATTACAGGAAGAGAGTAGAAAACTACAATGTTATGAACTATTAATTCTAAAAAACAAACAAAAAAAGTTTGAAATTGCTCCCATTTACCTCAAAGAGTGCCTTCATCAAGAAAAAATAAATTTTCATTCAAATCTCTTGGTGAAATATGAAAAACAATAATTCTATTCAGTGGAAAAGTATACAAATACCTTGGGTAAAGTTCACTTCAGTAAACTATTTGAAGATAAATCATGTGGAATTTAAAACATAAAATCAGTTTACGAAGTACCTGAGAATACAACTAATCTATTCTCCAGTCTATTAATACAAGCAGACCTACACCAAAAGCATAAATTTAAAAACTCATTGCTTTTCAGCACTGTGTCATTTGAACTTATTCTTTCGTTTCTGAAGAATGATAAAAACAATGAGCACTTTAGCTTCCTAGACTGAAACTGAGACAAGTTTGTTATACCACTGTATTTTCATAGCTTCTTTATTCTAAGCTCATACACACACACACACACAAACTTTTCAAGGTAAACGTTCATGATTTCCCTTCTTAAGTGCCATCTGAGGTAAGAGTAAGCATAATAAAAGATGCCAGAATTATTAAGTCAAAAGAGTTATACAGAAAATATAAAGCACAGTGAAGAACTTATGTTATCTGGAGATACTAGGTTACCTTGAAAACAACTGTTTGCATGACGAAATTTATGTAACAATTATTATTAAAAAAAAAAAAAAAAAAAAAAAAAAAAAAAAAAAAAAAAAAACAAGGCCTGGTGCAGTGGTGGCTCACACCTGTAATCTCAACACTTTGGGAGGCTGAGGCAGGCAGATTACCTGAGGTTGGGAGTTTGAGACCAGCCTGACCAACATGGAGAAGCCCTGTCTCTACTAAAAATACAAAATTTGCTGGGCATGGTGGTGCATGCCTGTAATCCCAGCTACTTGGGAGGCTAGACAGGAGAATTGCTTGAACCTGGGAGGCAGAGGTTGTGGTGAGCCAAGATCACGCCACTGCATTCCAGCCTGGGCAACAAGAGCAAAACTCCGTTTCAAAAAAAAAAAAAAAAAAAAGAAAGAAAAAGAAAAAAGAAAAATAAATAACATTACTTGAGGAAACTAAGTGAGCTTTTGTCCCTGATATTTTACAAATTTTAAAGATTTAAACACTAAGCCAATTCATCAAAATACCTAAATTTAAAGGGTACAATTAGTTGTGCTTTCATTCTAAAGAGAGCAAAAGGAATTACCCAATAGGCAATACCATAATGGTATTGAGATAAAACTCTCGCTCTACAAAAATTATTCTCAGGAAATTCCACATATTATAAATAAAACATGGGTTATTTGCAAAACTAAAAATCACAACCGTACTGCAGAGTGGTCTGGATATAATAGTTAATGATTATTTTTATATGGAAACCTATTACTGTGAGTTATTTAACATTCCACATACTGGAAAGATGGTTGGTTTTATTAATTTAAAACCTGTTTCAATGTTATCCTATTCATTCCCATTTTGATATCAATTCCTAAGTACATAAAACCAGCATTCAATATTGTGTATTCTGTTCTGGGTTAACATTCCTGTTCTAGGCTAACTGGATTTCTGCCTATCATATAAGCTCATTAATGGCTACTTTCAACAGAAACCATAAAGAAAACAATAAAACTAGTTACTTCAGTATCTGAAAGTACAGTAATTGGTTTTAACTTATAAAGTTACAAAAAGGTAGAATTTCGTTTGCGTGGTATTTTATCATCAACATCCAAACATATCTGCTGGTATATCACCTCTCCTATCCTAATTACAGATTGGTTTGTAAAAGTGTATTCAATGTCTCTTTTCTTTCTCCTAATGCTTTATAATTAACTTCCTCTTTCAATTACAACTGAAACTCCAAAGTAATAGTTCTTTAATATTCATCTCTCATTTTGAAAGTTGGAAATAAAAGTTAGGGAATACAGATGGATTTACAGATTCTCATTTGAAAATATACAAAGGACAATCAACCTCTTAGCTACACCGTTTCAGAGAAGTTAAAATTTCCCCTTTACAGTCAAAGGTACTAGGAGGAACTTAAAATCCAGCAATATAATTACACTAGCTAGCTACCATAAGATTCCTGAAAACTAGAGACATGTTTTAGGTACAATACAGCCATACCCACACAAATAAAAATCTATCTAATTTTCCTCATGGTTTTATTATTCTACTGTCTTGTAAAGCTACACTCCCAAAAATAAACTGACTTGTGATGACCTTTACTATTCCATACCATGCCTATGCTGTTAGTGACTTAAAGATTATTAATAATAGCCTACCCCAATCTCTTTCCCACCTGTTTTTTTAAAGGTCTGCCACTTGCCTATAGTTGTATTTCAACATCACACCAACAAATAATGTATGAAAGGGTTAACATGAACTCTGCCAGTCAGAATGCAGGTATTGGGCTACTTTCAACTTAACAACTTCCTATGGCAGTTTATATTTATAAATTATTACATAAGCACAATAAGGGACTCAATTCACAGGCAATAAATGAAAGCTTTCCATGTATAAAAACTGTTTGTTGTTAATTTCAAAAAAACAAGCAAATCTTGGCTTCTCCCTTGGTCTTCAGAGGAAAAATGCTTTGTGAATCTAATATAATTTTTCCTGTACCACCAACATTGAGGCAAATTTGTAGGATCTAAGCAACATGTAGATTATAAATAATATAAACATATTTATTCAAGAGAAAACCAACATCCAGTTTTTAACAACCAATAAGATATCAGACTATTTTTTTTCTCCCTTAGTGGGGTTTATTTTCAGCAGATGCCCCATTAATGACATGAATTAATTGAGCACCCAACAGGTACCAAGCATTGTATCTTATACATGTCACTTACAATCATTAAAAAACTCATTAGGGTTAATGTCTCTACTTCATAGATGAGCAAAGACACTGAGAAAGACTGAAGAACAGAGTTAAGAAATTAAGAGGAAAAATTAAATTACTTTTTTACAGTAATAGAAATATCCTACGCTATCACATCCACGTCTTTGCATATGTTATTTTCTCTACTTTGAACATGTTTCTAAGTATCCTTTTCAGTTAATTCAGTTAATTCATACTAGAATAGCACATATACAACTCATCTGAAATCCCTACACCGATCATTCCCTTACACCTCTCCATTTTCAACTCAGCCTGGATTTTTTTACTACCAGTTATATTAGTGAATATTAACTATTTTCATGATACTCCTGTAAATTTATTTAACACATAACATCATACAGAACTGCTTTATCTGTTGCTTTCCCTGACTCTATTTACAACACTCCTTAACGACAGAAACCAGTTCTTTCATCTTTTATTCTCAGCACAGAGGACAGTGCCTAGAACTTCATGTTTATTTAATGTTAAATAGGAGGCAACTGAATGAAACTTAATTTTGCTAGCTACATATTCATGGCTGACTTTCTTTTTAACTTTATCTAGCTTGCCAGATAAAGATTCAGAATTCACAAATATAGAAAACAATCGTCATTGGAAAATAACATTCTCTAAGATCACTAAGAACCTCCATGATGATCTGGTAGACTACGTCAGAAATACACACTTTTGCTTTGCAATTAGGACCTTCCGTAAATTCAGCACAGAAACCCAGAAACAGATCTGAAATGTAGATTTCAGATAATTTGAGAAGGTCTAAATATATACCTGAGATACGAGACATCCTTGTAGAAAAGTAACACTGCTCCAAGTCTTCAAAATGAGCAGTAAGTCGTTTTCGCCTTGATGCTAATGTGCTGTTATACCAAGGCTGTTTCTTTGTCTAAAATAAAAAGACACGTAACTTAGAATAAACAATACTCTTCTTTTGCACAGAATACTCAAATGTTTGAGCATTTATTTATCTTCAGAAGTTCATCACAGTAAAATGATTACAAATGGTAAAAAACTATAATTCTGAGATATTTTCAAAATTGTCTTTTAACGTGAAAATAGATACCAAATTCATTCACAGAATGATTAAAACTAATAATGATTTTAAAAATAAGCTCTAAAGGACAGTTTTACAAGACTAAAATGAGAAACATCTTCAATTCTACAAATAAAATGAAGACAGAATTCATTATGCCATTCTAAAATTTAGAATTTCGGGAATTTTAATATCCAGAAATTGTTAGAAAATAATTATCAAATAGAAAATGACTTACTTCTTCCAACGAAATAAGAGGACACAAACTAATGGAAGAACATTCCATGCTCATGGATAGGAAGAATCAACACCGTAAAAATGGCCACTTCTGCCCAAGGTAATTTTTAAATTCAATGCCATCCCTATCAAGCTACCAATGACTTTCTTCACAGAATTGGAAAAAACTACTTTAAAGTTCCTATGGAACCAAAAAGGAGTCCACATTGCCAAGACAATCCTAAGCAAAAAGAACAAGGCTGGAGACATCATACTATCTGACTTCAAACTATACTACAAGGCTGCAGTAACCAAAACAGCATGGTACTGGTACCAAAACAGAGATAGAGACCAATGGAACAGAACAGATGCCTCAGAAATAACAACACACAACTACAACCATCTGATCTTTGACAAACCTGACAAAAACAAGAAATGGGGAAAGGATTCCCTATTTAATAAATGGTGCTAGGAGAATTGGCTAGCCATATGTAGAAAGCTGAAACTGGATCCCTTCCTTACATTTTATACAAAAATTAATTCAAGGTGGATTAAAGAGTTAAATGTTAGACCTAAAACCATAAAAACCCTTGAAGAAAACCTAGGCAATACCATTCAGGAAATAGGCATGGAGAAGGACTTCATAACAAACATCAAAAGCAATGGCAACAAAAGCCAAAATTGATCAATGGGATCTAATTAAACTAAAGAGCTTCTGCACAGCAAAAGAAACTACCATCAGAGTGAACAGGCAACCTACAGAATGGGAGAAAATTTTTGCAATCTATCCATCTGACAAAGGGCTAATATCCAGAATCTACAAAGAACTTAAACAAATTTACAAGGAAAAATCAAACAACCCCATCAAAAAGTGGGCAACCCCATCAAAAAGTGGGCAATATAAAAGTGATATAAACAGACACTTTTCAAAGAAGACATTTATGCAGCAAACAGACATATGAAAAAATGCTCATCATCACTGGTCATCAGACAAATGCAAATCAAAAACACAGTGAGATACCATCTCACACCAGTTAGAATGGCAATCGTTAAAAAGTCGGGGAACAACAGGTGCCGGAGAGGATGTGGAGAAATTGCAACACTTTTACACTGTTGGTGGGACTGTAAACTAGTTGAACCATTGTGGAAGACAGTGTGGCAATTCCTCAAGGATCTAGAACTAGAAATACCATTTGACCTAGCCATCTCATTACTGGGTATATACCCAAAGGATTGTAAATCATGCTACTACAAAGACCCATGCACTTGTATGTTTATTGCAGCACTATTCACAATAGCAAAGACGTGGAACCAACCCAAATGTCCATCAATGATAGACTGGATTAAGAAAATATGGCACATATACACCATGGAATATTATGCAGCCATAAAAAAGGATGAGTTCATGTCCTTTGTAGCAAAATGGATGAAGCTGGAAACCATCATTCGCAGCAAACTATCGCAAGGACAGAAAACCAAACACCACATGTTCTCACTCATAGGTGGGAACTGAACAATTAGAACACTTGGACACAGGGCAGGGAACATCACACACCAGGGCCTGTTGTGGGGTGGGGAAGGGGGGAGGGGTAGCATTAGGGATACCTAATGTAAATGATGAGTTAATGGGTGCAGCAAACCAGTATGGCACATATAAACATATGTGACAAACCTGCATGTTGTGCACATTACCCTAGAACTTAAAGTATAATAATAATAAAAAGAATGAACTGCTGATACATACAAAACAGAATGAATCTCAAAAACACTGAATAACACTCATACACAAAAGGTAATGTTATTACATAACTTAGTCATATAAAGATTAAAAACAGGTGAGTTATGAGTTTCTAGAAGTCAGTATAATATTTGCCCCTGAAGAACTGGGACTGAATTTGAAAGTAGTATAAGGCAAGATGAATGTTCCGTATGTCCATCTAGGCGTTGTGCAATCACATGTATGTGTCTGTCAAATCTCATTCAAGCAAATACATAAGATTTGTGCTTTTCTTTATATGTATTTTACCTCCATTTCAAAAAAGGCAAAATAAAAAATTATTTTATTATTACTTTCAAAAAAAAAAAGGAAAATGAGTTACTTTTTCATTATCCCTACACTGTAGCCTTACAACCTGGAATTATTGGAATAGTTCTTTTTTTAATTTAATTTTATTTATTTATTTATTTTTATTTATTTTTTATTATACTTTAAGTTCTAGGGTACATGTGCATAACGTGCAGGTTTGTTACATATGTATACTTGTGCCATGTTGGTGTGTTGCACCCATCAACACCCATCAATTCATCATTTATATCATGTATAACTCCCAATGCAATCCCTCCCCCCTCCCCCCTCCCCATGATAGGCCCCGGTGTGCGATGTTCCCCTTCCCGAGTCCAAGTGAACTCACTGTTCAGTTCCCACCTATGAGTGATAACATGTGGTGTTTGGTTTTCTGTTCTTGTGATAGTTTGCTAAGAATGATGGTTTCCAGCTGCATCCATGTCCCTACAAAGGACGCAAACTCATCCTTTTTTATGGCTGCATAGTATTCCATGGTGTATATGTGCCACATTTTCTTAATCCAGTCTGTCACAGATGGACATTTGGGTTGATTCCAAGTCTTTGCTATTGTGAATAGTGCTGCAATAAACATACGTGTGCATGTGTCTTTATAGCAGCATGATTTATAATCCTTTGGGTATATACCCAGTAGTGGGATGGCTGGGTCATATGGTACTGGAATAGTTCTTAACTATAAGAAATAGCTACTTGGCTGGCGCAGTGGCTCACATCTGTAATCCCAGCACTTTGGGAGGCCGAGTCAGGTGCATCACTGGAGGTCAGCAGTTCAAGACCAGCCCGAACAACATGGGGAAACCCCATCTCCACTAAAAATACAAAATTAGCTGGGCATGGTGGTGCATGCCTGTAATCCCAACTACTTGGGAGGCTGAGGGTGGAGAATCACCTGAACCCGGGAGGCGGAGGTTGAGGTGAGCCGAGGTCACGCCACTGCACTCCAGCCTGGGCAACAAGAACAAAACTCTGTCTCCAAAAAAAAAAAAATCTATTTAATATTGATTATCAGATTAAGAGGCAATAATATACACATGCCAAAGAGTTTGATATATTCATTAGAAGAACAAAATAACAAAATAAGATACAAAGGCAATAAACTCGAAAAATGTTAGCATATAAATCCTATAAAAAACAAAGGTTTTTGGTCCTAAATATATGTTATTTACTTGCTTCACCAATTTACAACTTCACCAATAACTATACCACAATGCCAAATGCATAAAGTAAAAAGTACTAAGGTACTGTAGTGTATACTACAGTGTATCCCTGCTTTGATAAAACTAGATGGGAGGAGGTAAGAATCATATTTTAAAGCACTGCCTCAATCTAAGAACTAAACTCTTCGGGTTTTTTTCTTTCCTGCCCAAATTCCTATTTAAGAAGACTGCGGAGTCATGCCCTACAAACGATAACATCTCATCAGATGGGTTTTATTTAACCCTATATAATCTCTCTTAGTTTTCAACCTGACTCTGAATAATGTCACATGACAGATAAAGAAGGAAATCAATATACTTTATCCCCAAATTATCCCCAAATATGTTTTTTGCTATATTTTGAAATGACCCTGCAAAGCAGTCTTTTGTGGGGAAAATTTTGCATCTGTATTAACATAACTACACCCTTGCCCTTCCAGGCCCTCCCAATCCTGAAGAGATTAACTGAGAGTCCAGCCTAATTAGGAAACATCTGCCATCTACTGCCTCTAAAGGTGGCCACCTATGAGACTTCATCGACATAAAAATTTTGGTCTTCAGAACCCCTTATCTTAACCCAGACTCTCCTTTCTATTAATTTCAGGTCTTCAGATAGTAACTTAACTCTTTGAAACAAGAGCCAATCAAAAAATCTTTGAATCCATGTGTGACCTGTACGCCAATCCCTATTCCCACCCCATGTCCCTGCCTGCTGTCCCGCCTTTCCAGATCGAATCAATGTAAACTTCGTAGTAATGATAGGTGTCTTATGTATCCTTAAAATGTATACCAACCACCTTGGGCACATGTTCTCAGGACCTCTTGAGACTGTGCCTCGGGCCAGGGTCACTCATTTTGGCTTTTTATGGGGCTCCAAATAAACCTCTTTTAAAAAAAGTTTATTTGACTCTAAATAAACTTCTTTAAATATTTTATAGCATTTGACTCTCTTTGTCAATAACTCACAAGAAAGTAAGATAATTTTCAAAGACTTAACAGACAAACAGGAAGGTGAACTCAGAGATGTAATGATAAACAAAATGTAACAACAGCAGCACAGGGCAGGGGCAAGAGGAGGACAATACCTAAACAAAAACAAGTAACTGAATTGGGATTTGGAGAATTAAGCCCAGGGACCACAAGTAGAGAAATTGAAAACAGAATTTACAAACTAGAAGAGAAATCTGAAAGAACTGCCCAGAATGTAGGATAAAAGCCAGGAAGACAAAAAATTTGAAAAACAATATAAGAGGCATAAAAGAATAATAGCTTGAAATATACCCAGAGACCCAGAAGATCAAGAAACTAAAAGAAATATTGGAAGAGTTGATGGTTGAGATTTTTCCAGAACTGAAAACAGACAAGAATACATAGAGAAATTATTCTGATCAAGTGAGATAATTAAAAAGAAACCCACAATTAGACACACTAAGGTGAAACTGTGTTTTTGGCTATACAGCAAAAAGATCTTAAAATCAGAAGAAAGATCATTCATTTAGGAACAACAATTAAAAAGGCAAAATGCTTTTCAAGAGCAGTAGAAAGCTAGAACAAAAAGGACATCAATAATCTTAAAAAAGTTGCGACAAAATAATTCCAACCTAAAATTCAGAACCCCAAAAGGCTATCTCACAACATCATAAACAAAAACGAAGTTTATTACCAGTGAGCCATCTCTAAAAGAATTTCTGCCTGTAATCCCAGCTATGCGGGAGGCTGAGGCAGGGGAATTGCTTGAACTCAGGAGGCCGAGGTTGCAGCGAGCCGAGATTGCGCCACTGTGCCACTGTACTCAAGCCTGGGCGACACAGCGAGACTCCGTTTCAAAACAAACAAAAAAAACTCTGAAATTGTGTACTTGAATAATACAATGACATAAACTGGAAGATCTGAGACACAAAATGAAAAAGACAGCAAGGAAACTAGCAAATAAATGATTATAAATATTACTGTTAATTATCATATTTAGTTTATGGGGCTTAAGAATAAGACAAAAACTATCCAACTAACAACATGTAACTCAGAAGAAAGTGACAAAAGTTGCATTCTGGAGCTCTTATACTGTTCAGGAAGGTAATTAAGATACTCTGCTTAGATGATAAGTGTGAATAAATTTCAAGGACAACTACTGAAAGCACAGTGACAGAATAGGTAACAAACCAGAAGAGGGATGGTGAGAGGCGGTAAAACCGTAAGAAAAAAATCAAAAACTAAGAAAAACAGCAAGTATAATAAGTAAAAAAGAATGAAATTATATCAGTATTAGCAATAAATAAATGGAAACAATCACTAATAGAAATAGTGACAGAATAGATAATTTAAAATAAAGGTATGCTATCTGCTAAAGAAATACTTAAAACAGAGACAAACTAAAAAATTGGAATAACATGAAAGAGTACCAAAAGAGAAAAAACAGATTCAAGATGAAAAACATTAATAAGGATGAAAATAGCCACTGTATATGAGAAAAAGTTCAATTTAACAATTATATACCTGTCTGTATGTAATAATAGGGCATTAACCTTTTTCAGGCACGAATTGCCAGAGAAATAGACAAACCTATTAACACAATGGGAGATGAATCTTCAAGTCAACTGAATTATGCAACTAGTGTTATGCAAATAACACTAGTTTATATATGGCCAAATATGAAATTTGATATAGTGAACATAGAAAACACTATACCTACTTAAAAAATAGGCATTCTTCTTAAGCATTCATGGAACATTTACAAAAACTGATCATGTACTATGTTACTGGATAGTATGTTTACAATCTTGAGAAAGGGCAGAATTTCTTAAATGAAACACAAAAAGTATTAATTATAAAAATTATAAATTTCATGACATAGAAATTAAGAACTTCTGTTCACCAAAATCCATCATTAAAAAGGTGAGACAAGAAGATACAAAATATAAGAAGATATTTGCAAAATCCAAAAACAAATGATTAGTATCCAGAATACATCTATTTCTCCAAGACCAACACAAAAAAATGGGAAAAGACTTGAAACGCCATTTCACAAAAGACAAAATATAGACGCCAATAAATATAAGAAAAGGTGCTGTTTTATAGTGACAGGAAAATAAAAATTAAAGTCACAACTATGTTCTATTTATTACCACTAAGGTGACAATCATTTTGAAGTCCAACAATACTAATTATTAGCAAGAATGCTGAGAACCTGGAACTCATATACTCATGTAGTGGGAGTTTTAAATTGATAAAAGCATGCTGGAAAACAATTTGTTATTAACTCAAAATACAAATTTTGCATACTCAATGCCCTTCAGTTCCTCTCTTAGGTACATATCTAGGGAAACTCTTGCACCTTTGCATCTGGAGACATGTACAAAGATGCCCTTAATGGCAAGAACAACAAAAACACCAGAAATACATATAACGTATACAGATTGAATTGAAAAATTGTAATATATTAACACAATGGAATATTATACATCAGTGACAATCAACTATAGCCACAGGCATCATCAATTAATCTCTGAAAAAACAAATCTCAGAAACCTACATACTAAAATATTTTTATAAAGTTCAAATATAGCCAAAACAAATAATATAGGGGTGTGTATACATGTGGTAAAACTTTTTAAAAAGTCAACATATTGATAAACATAAATATCAGAAAAATAATTATATTTGGATAGGAAGCAGGTGATAAAATTGGTTAGGAACACATGAGTAACCTGTATACTACTTTTAATGTTCTATTATTAAATAACACAAAAGCTGGTTCCATGAAAGTTTTACTATATTTCTAATTTACATATTAATGAAATATATTCCTTTGTAGGTACCAACATATTTTTTATAAATACTAAGATTGCAATTCTAGATTTTAGCCTATGGATCTCTTCAAAAGTGATCTGACTGGGCGCAGTGGCTCATGCCTGTAATCCCAGCAGTTTCAGAGGCCGAGGTGGGCAGATCACGAGGTCAAGAGACTGAGACTATCCTGGTCAACATGGTGAAACCTTGTCTCAAAATACAAAAATTAGCGGCCAGGCGTGGTAGCTCATGCTTATAAATCCCAGCACTTTGGGAGGCTGAGAAGGGTGGATCACGAGGTCAGGCGATCGAGACCATCCTGGCTAACATGGTGAAACTCTGTCTCTACTAAAAAAGCAAAAAAACTTAGCTGGGCATAGTGGTGGGTGCCCACAGTCCCAGCTACTTGAGAGGCTGAGGCAGGAGAATGCCATGAATACTGGGAGGCGGAGCTTGCAGTGAACAGAGATCATGCCACTGCACTCCAGCCTGGGTGACAGAGCGAGAGACTCCGTCTCAAAAAACAACAAAAAAATTAGCTGGACATGGGGGTGCACACCTGTCGTCCCAGCTACTCGGGAGGCTGAGGCAGGAGAATTGCTTGAACCCAGGAGGCAGAGGTTGAGGTTGCAGTGAGCCGAGATTGCACCACTGCACTCCAGTCTGGTGACAGAGAGAGACTCTGTCTCAAAAAAAAAGAGAGAAAAAAGTGATCTGTTTAATGGAAAAACATATAAGACTTCAAAGTCTGAAAGATGAGAATAATTAACAATAATCAGAAACAGTGCATATAAAACAAAAAAGAAGTAGTCAGCAACACTGTTTTATTTTATTTTACTTATTTATTTGGCTTCCAGTTTTTATAGTAAACTCACTGTCTCAATTATTTTCCAATATTTATTCTTGACATTTCTTAAATTTATTCAAAACCCTAGAGCAAATCCTTTATTCGAAAACCCTACAAGCAACTAGGTTGCCTGAAAATTGTTGGTAAATATGCAACACTTGGGTCTTTGTCATATGCCAGTTTAATTATTAAATTACAAATAATATTAATATAAAAAATAGAAATGTGCTATGTATGCAGAGATAAATGTTTTGAAAATATATACTGGATGCAGATAGTCTACAAGGCTAATCCTCAAATAAAACAATCTCAAGATAAGCTCTTTTACCTAGAGGTAGATATAAATACGACACAAATCAAACAGAAATATTCATCAACCATGTTAATTTTACCTACCTTGGCTCTAAAAAAAAATGATCACATCTATCAAACTCAAAGATAATTAAATTTCACCACAGCAAAAACAGAAGCCTATCTTATTTGGTCATTGGAAAAAGTTAAAAAAAAAAAAAAGTCCTCAAATAAATGCTAGAAAGTTAATAGGCATACTATGAAGATAAAAGAGCAAATTAGATGATTATACAAAAAAAAAAAATTATGGTCAGCCTGTAAATTATGAAAAATCTTTACAAATATAACAACTTTAATTCCCAATAAATGCAATTAACATGAAAACAGAAAAGCAGCAATCAAAACTGAATATTCTATTTCATATACTTAATATAAAATAGTGAAGTACAAAA
Organism: Rhinopithecus roxellana; assembly: GCF_007565055.1. NCBI lineage: Eukaryota > Metazoa > Chordata > Mammalia > Primates > Cercopithecidae > Rhinopithecus > Rhinopithecus roxellana. The sequence goes on from NC_044556.1 coordinate 126,055,335, forward strand.
GCACTGAGATCTTCAAAAGACTAATGAAATCAATGCTTGTCTAATCAAAGAAGTAACTTACCATGGCAAAGTTCTCTGTCAATTCCACTAAGAGAAGACTCCTACTTTAAATGAAACTAAAAGTGTCTGTATGGTTGACTGAAACCTGAAATTTTTCCAATCTATAAATACTTTTTTCTCAAACTAATTTCATAAATTAACACTGCATGGAAAACTATCATTATCTGCACAATAAGTAAACTTTGTAAGTTCAAGGAATACATACAAAATAATAAATTATTAAACCCATACACATATTTTCATACAAGCAGATTTAATGACTAGCTTTAAAGCAAAAAATTACAGAATTCAGAATAGTGGTTATCATAGTGTGATCCCCAAAATGTGGCTGAGGACCACTTGGGGGCTCTCTAAGATCTTTTCAGGAATCTGGGAGGACAAAGCTGTTCTTAAAAATGTAAGATGCTATTTGCGGCCTGGTGTGGTGGCTCACACCTGTAATCCCAGCTCTTTGGGAGGCCAAGGCAGGCAGATCGCTTGAATCCAGGAGATCCAGACCAGCCTGCGCAGCAAGGCAAAACCCTGTCTCTATACAAAACACACAAAAAATTAGCTGGACATGGTGGCGCACACCTGCAGTCCCAGCTATTGGGGAGGGTGAGGTAGGAGGATGGCTTGAGCCCAGGGGGTGGCTGCAGTGAGCTGAGATCCTACCACAGCACTCCAGCCAGGGTGAGAGAGCAAGACCCTGTCTCAAAAAAAAATCTCTTTGCAATTTTCATTGTGCTTATGTTTGTACTTGTGATACAAAAGCAAAAGGTCAGTATAAGACTGCTGGTCTCTTAGCACAAATAAAGGCAATGGCACCAAATCCGGCTGGTAGATACTGTTCTTCACTACTATTCATAATTTTTTAAAAAAAATATAAAAATCTAAGAATCAGTTCACTTAAGGATGCCCTTAACAAGGCCACACAAATTAACTGCATTATATCCAGGCCTTTGCATGTATACCTTTTTATTATTCTGTGTCAAAATGGGAAGTATGCACTTTGCTTTACCTGCTAGCAGGACTCTCTCTCGCTTTGCTGAGCGTTTTTTTTTTTTTTTTTTTTTTTCCTTTTTGCCCAATAAATTCCACTTTCCTCACCCTTCTAGGTGTCCACAAGCCTAATCTTTCCTAGTTGTGTGACAAGAGCCTGGTTTTAGCTGAACTAAGGAGAAAGTTCTGCAACATTTTTGCTGCCCAACGTGAGGCCAAAGGAAGGGTGAGTAAAATGTGAACCTAAAACCTCTCACTTTCGCTTTTGAGCCTTGTGGCCCTATGGCATGCCTCTTTTTTTTTTTTTTCAGGACAGTAAGGGCCCCTGTCTTTTCTTTTACAATACTGAAGGTGGTCCACACCCACTTCAATGGCCACAGACTTGGGCTCAGGATGGTTAGGTGAATGGCAGCTCCCTGCTCCCCTACCTCCTGGTGTGGCTGTGTGGCCATGTCTGCCACATGAGTGTGCAGTGTCCAACGGCCATACAGGGCGGGAATAAGGCACAGCCACTGCCCAGGTCTCAAGGCGGCCTCGGGGGCCTGGGCCCTGTGTGGCTGACTGGCCAGACTACCATTGGTCTGAGACAGGGGGAAAGGAACCCATTTGTATAAGACTAAGAGGTTCTTCCCCCAGGGTTACCCTTCCATTATGAACTTTTTTTTTTTTTTTGTCTACCTATTAGCAGTTAACTTTTATGTGAGAGGATTTTTTTTTCTTTTTAGAAAATGTTTTACTAGGCCAAGACCCCAACTATCACTGTTTATATTCTCTGTAAAGTTTCAACTATGAAAAAGGATTTAGGATGTTGGTCTTAAGCTGTAGCTAATCTGGTCTGCTTTAAATGACTTTCTGTATGGTAAGTAGCAAACTCTGCTGCAGGCCTCCATCTTGTTTTACTTCCTTGGGAGCCAGACCTATAACCACAAGGCAAAGTTTTGCTCTGCCTCTGCCATTTTACATTTGTGGCCTGGTGTTCAATCCTGGCTTAGGGAATGAGTCCTTTCTGGTTTGGAATCTGTGCAACCTTTGCTATTTGTTGATTCTCTTCCCTTCCACGAACCGCCTTGGATTTTACTTTGAGCCCTTAGTAAAGTTTGAAAGTCAGAAATATTGGCCACTTGGGATGGCTAAAGTCAGGTAATAGGGAATTTAAAAGAATTTTCTTAAACAACACTCAGCTTAATTAAAAGTAGATATCCAAGTTGTAGGCATATATATAAGGTCTTTATGTTTTTCTTTTCTTGGACCTTGTTTTGTTGAAAAAAAGTCTTTTTCTCAGCCAACTGAATTATTTTTCTCCATTTTTCCTTGCCACTCTCAACGCACACGAGAAGGAAGAGACCTCTTTTTTCCTCATGGAACACCAGTAATTAAAAGCAAACAGATCTCTCTCAAAATCTGTTTCTGCCTCATTTATGCCTGTTTGTTAGGCCTTAGAAACTGAATGTTTTCCTAGCCCTGTCTCTTAAAGGTTCCACCCAGGGGCCAATAATCCAATTAGGAGATTGGCAAATGAAAGAGCTTATGACAATTGGGTTTTCTTCTATCTGTGTACTTATTTATGTGTTGTGTATGTGATGGCTATTAAAAAAAAGCTCTAATAGGCTGGGTGCAGTGGCTCAAGCCTGTAATCCTAGCACTTTGGGAAGCTGAGGCGGATGAATCACCTGAGGTCAGGAGTTTGAGACCCACCTGGCCAGCATGGTGAAACCCCATCTCTACTAAAAATACAAAAAGTAGCCAGATATGGTGGCACATGCCTGTAATCCCAACTACAAGGGAGGCTGAGGTGGGAGAATCGCATGAACCCAGGAAGCGGAGGTTGCAGTGAGCCGAGATCGTGCCACTGCACTCCAGCCTGGAAAACAGAGTGAAACTCCACCTCAAAAAAAAAAAAAAAAAAAAAAAAAAAAAAAAAAAAAAAAAAAAAAAAAAAAAAGCTCTAATTAATTGGCCTAAAGGAAGATAAAAGCTGTCGTACCTTTCAGTTCATGTGACTTTAATCTTTGAGAAATAAAAACAGCCTTCAAGATTATTGGTAAAAGCAGATGTCATTAAAATGTAAATAGGTAAACTAAATTATATAGGTCAGATATTAGGTTTGCTAAATGCTTTAAGGTTATAACCTGCTTTTTTTGGTTTATGAGAACCATTTAACTTGACAGCTTCACATTTGGTAAAACCTGGTGACATATGGAACTAACTATGCCCTTAATTATCCTGGAAGAAGTCAAACCTTGGCTGCACCAAGCAATTAATTAAAATAACTTACCAGGTTTTACATTAAAGTTAAAATTGCTAAGAGTTACCATTATAATATGTAATTGAAACTACTGGAAATAGATTTACATGTGAGGTATGTTATGACGTGTTTTTAATAAAACATTATAAGAAGGCGTGGAAATGTAAAATTTTGCCTAGGGTCTACGGATTGTTTTGAATTAGATAAGATAAAGCTAAAAGTTCAAACAAGTGATGGAGGGATTGTAAAAATTAATCTTCCAAAATAAATTCTCTGTTAACATACTAACTTCAAAAAGGCATATGGTTTTTCTGTAAACTAAGCATTAAAATAAAAGCAGAAAAACATACTCTTAAGGAACTAATCTGCTCTTTAGGAAAATTTGTAAAGGGTTATAAAAGGTTTTTGTTTTTCAGATTTCTGAGTCATCATTTTGGCAAAATAAATAACTTATCTGGAATAATCTGCAATTCTATTTCATAACATCAAGAGTTTTAAACCTCCAACATATTTAACAGGCTTCCCAAAATCAAACTTCAGTTTTGAAATTGTCTTTCCTGACGCCCAGCTTTTGGATGCTGCAGTGAGTCCCTGGAGTATCCAAAAGAGAGGTAAACAGAACATGTTTACTTACATGAGATTGCCAAAATGGTGTTCAATCTTCTTTAGGTTTTATTTTGGTGACTACTACTAATATATGTTTCAAAATTGTATGGGATTCCAAAAATTCTAATGTCTAAAGTATATGCTATCTGTCGTAATTAAGGTTGTCATGTTAAGCTACTGTAAACCACCGAGATAACTGAACTACTTTGTCAATTGTGTTTCTAACTGTAACTACCCTGGATATTTTGTTTTTCACAGATAATTGCTGTCTTGTTTTGATCCTTTAAAAAAAAATAGCTTATAACAAGCTATACGACTCTAACAGGCACTCTCAAATACAGATTTCTAATAACGTTGGAGATTGCAACATTACAATACAGGAAAAACATGCAGGACTCATGAAGAGCTAAAACATTCATGAATATCAAGTAAAATAAGAGTTAACTAAATGAACTGAACTCAGAAAACTGAGGCAATCTTTTTAACTTTCGTTTGCAATATTGCTGATCCTTGTTTTTTTTTTTTTTTTTCAGAGCCAAGGAAACTTATTCTGAACTATTTACAGCCTCTAATAATTGAGTATGGTACATTCCTGTGAACAAAATTTGAAGCATATTTGTCTCTCCCCGCCCCCGCCTGGCTTCTCCAGAATTTGGAAACTAGTTGTAAGTGTTCTTAACTTATGGCAATATAGTTGTTTACATCAGTGAAATAAGAATCCATTTTCTTTTGCAACAGGATGCAACTGGAGAAATGCTGTTTTACCAAGGCTTAACTTGAAGGGTATGCTTCCCTTTAAGGAGTCAAACTTGACTTGCAGAGCCAATAAAAGCCCCTTGGGAAAACTGGCCTCACAGCCTTGTCTACACAGCCACTACAGGGTTCCTGATCTGTGATAAGTAAAGAATGTCACCTTCTGACAGGCCCAGGAGCTCCAACTTTATTTTGAGACATTAAGAGGGCCGGATCACCCAATTCACAGGCATTTGAGGATACAAACTGACGGCTGGGCTCAGCTTTAAAAGGTCTTATCAGGATTTCTTGTGGAACAGAGTTCCATCCAAGCCAATCTAAAAGGCCGATGTAAAAATAATTAAGCTCGCTGCACTTTACACAAATAATCAGGCCAAGTATAAGAGTAAAGTCTATTTTGTGAACAACTCAATTCTATCAAGATTTGTTTTTTAACAAAAATAAGGACTAGCTGGGTGTGGTGGCTCATGCCTGTAAACCCAGCACTTAGGGAGGCTGAGGCAGGCGGATCACCTGAGGTCCGGAGTTCGAGACTAGCCTGGCCAACATGATGAAACCCCATCTTTACTAAAAATACAAAAATTACCCAGGTGCGGAGGCAGGCACCTGCAATCCCAGCTACTTGGGAAGCTAAGGCAGGAGAATCGCTTGTACCCAGGAGGTGGAGGTTGCAGTGAGCCAAGATAGCGCCATTGTACTCCAGCCTGGGGACAAGAGTGAGACTTTGTCTCAAAAAAAAAAGGGGGACTGGAGAGAGATAAATTATGTTTCAAGACTTATCATACATTTGTCATTAAATTCTAAACTCCTTAGTTATTTTTAAGTTTTTGCCTACATTTTAGACTAACCCTGCTTGTTCTGGTGAACCAACCAGTAGTTTCCAGCTGCAGCTCAAACAAAAAAAAGAAAAAAAAAAAACAAAAGGGATGGGTAATATAGAAATCTGGATCAATATTCTAGTTCTGAGCAACTGTTCTACTGCGTGATGGGAATAAATAGGATGCCCAACACTTGGAGGTTTCCTTTTTAGGAAACTAAGAACAAGGGAGCTAACCAAAGACAAGAACTATGCACCTAAATCTTAGCGGGCATAACTATAGCTATCAGTTATCTGGGGTGTCATAAGACATCCTTTTCTCCCTTGTTGGAGGAGGACTCAATTCCACAGCTTCGCCTTAGCATTCAGCTTAAGAAAAGGAATCCATGCAACACTCCCCGCTCCCTAAGACACATTTTTGTCTCAAACTCAATTCCAAGCTTTAGGTCAAAGCCATAGGAAAGAAAACTGGATCTGATGGATCCAGAGGCAGATGATAAAAGAATTTAAAAAGGAACAGCATAGGTGAGCATGACTAATTTCTTACTGATTAAACCAAGATTCCCATTGCATAAAGGTCATGCTACTATCCATGGCATAAATAAGGTCCAGGGAATTCAAAGACTACTGACAGCAGGGAACATATAGTGTACATGGGTAAGAGTGAATACTCCCACCCCGTAGCATGCCCCTCCCCCCGTTAACATCAGTGAAAGCCACTTTGACACCCATGGGTGGCACCCTGTCGTGGTCGCTGGGACCTGGGATCCAAGGACAGAGGAAAGAAAGAGGAACATCTCACTCTCCCTACCTCAAAATACCCCAGGTATTTGCTAGGAAGAAAAGGGCACCTGGGGCACCTCGCTCCTTTCTTTCTAGATGAGTAGCCATTCATCTTCAGTCTGCAACCCTTTTGAGTCCATCCTAAACCCCTGGGACTTCTTTGAAAAAAAAAAAAAAACAAGCCTTCTTTTTCTTTTCTCCTCCTCTGTCCTCTCTTGACTGATAAGTAATTGTGTGTTTGTACTATGGGACACTCCCCTTGGATGCATCCTCCAAACAGGGAAAAGTTAATTTCCCAAACCTTAAACTGGTTGGCTTAGGATTGGGCTCAGGGGAAGGGAACCCAGAAGCCCAACACGCCAGCAAAAGGGTAAAAGTTTGTTTTACTAGTCAGGCTTCTGTCCTCATCTCCCTGCATTAACTAGTAAAAGATCTCCAGATTTTTGAGCTGTCCTCACCCTCTCCCCGCTTACTTTGTTTTGATACATGTTTTCTAATAACCCAGTTTGTCTCTTCTTGCCTTTAGGCCCCAAATGGTCATGCAACCGGAGCCTTGGACAATGGCCCCTTTTGCCAGGACCCTCAGATAGGCCTCTCAGGGAGATTTGACTGCCATTTTCCCAAAACAGCACACCCTGTCAGCAGGAAGCAGTTAAGATTAACCTTCCTCCTTATCCTTATCTTTATGGCAGTTAGATATACTTCAGAGGAGAAAATGATAGAGACAGTAGGGTAGGGTTCCCAGGCAAAACCCCTCCTTCATGTCTAGAACAGCCTGAAGGCTGAAAAACCAGACAGCCTATCCTGGATGAAGCATACCCTTTCCCAGCTGATTCTTTCTGAATAATGTCCACGTGCACACTGAGAGGATGGGGTGGGACCTCAGGAAGTTTGTCATTTGCAGCAGGGAGGAGCGTGGCCTCTCCTGTGCCTGGGTGGTGACCTGGGATTCAATCTGTGAGGCAAGAAACCTGCTAGCAGGATTCTGCCTCACTTTGCTGAGAGTTATTTTTCCCTTTTTCCTTTTCGCCCAATAAATTACATTTTCCTCACCCTTGTATGTGCCTGCAAGCCTAAGCTTTCCTGGTCACGTGATGAGAGCCTGGTTTTAGCTGAACTAAGGAGAAAGTTTTGCAACAATATCACTACACACATGAAAAGGAAATGTGGTCTAAGAAATATACTTGGTTTCTGTCCAAAGTTCTGAAACTGCCATTGCAAAATTACAGCTAAGACAGTGAAAGAGATCTGACCTAACCAAACCACCTTGCTTCTAACCTCCAAGCTGTCCTTGTTCATTCCTGGGCATAGACTGACTAACTTTGGGAAGAACTTACTTTATAGCTTAAAACAAACAGGGAAACAGCCCTTTCCCAAAACAAACCTCCTTCTTGCCTGGGGACTAGACATTCTTTGCAGGACTAACAAATCAGCCACAAGATTAGAAATTAAGGTTTAGGAGTCATGCAGCTGGAGGCTACAAGATTCTGACCCTCCTTAAACTGTTCCTAAGATCAGTGCTTGAGATACTTTGCAGACCCAGCACTTGATGGATCAGCTGGCACCACCCAGATAGATTAATTGGCTTATCCGATCTTGTGGCCCTGGCCCAGGAACTGACTCAGTGGAGTCAACTCCCCATGATTTCATCTCTGACCCCACTAATCAGCACTCTTGACTCACTGGACTTCCCCCACCCACCAAATTATCCTTAAAATCTCTGATCCCCAAATGCTTTGGGAGACTGATTTGACTAATAAAACTCTGACCTTAAGCATAGCTGGCTCTGTGTGAATTCCTCCTTCTCTATTGCAATTCCCTCCTGTCTTGATAAATCGGTTCTGTCTAGGCAGTGGGGAAGGAGAACCCACTGGGCAGTTACACTTCCTCACACACAGTTCCTAAAATCCTTGGAGTTTCCTGAGTGATATCAGCATCTTTTGTTATTCATAGCAAGTTCATTTTGATCATACCTGAATTTAGTGAAGTGACTTAGGGTGGGACACCTACAAAACCTCAGGATAAGGCTGGTCAAAAGACCACCAAGTAATTAGAGAGTTGGAACTTTTGCACACACACCAACCTCCAAGAAATGGCTACGGCCTGGAGATTAAGCTCTATAAAACTCTATAAAGCTCCTGAACAGTAAGATTGAGTGAGTTTCCAGGTTGGTGAACACGTTGAGGTCTAGGAGGATCAGGAGAGCATGCATGCCCAGAGAGGGCAAACCATTCTCCTCCTCCCTACCTTGGAATATTTGCATTGTATTTACCAACTAAGCACCCCCAATCTGAAAATTCAAAGTCAAGGGGGGAGGGGGGAGGAGGGAGGGCTTGCATTGGGGAGTTATACAAGATATAAATGATGAATTGATGGGTGCTGACGAGTTGATGGGTGCAGCACACCAACATGGCATAAGTATACATATGTAACAAACCTGCACGTTATGCACATGTACCCTAGAACTTAAAGTATAATAATAATAAAAAAAAAAAAAAGAAAATTCAAAGTCCAAAATGCCCCAATTAGCACTTCTTTTGAGCATCATATCGCAGTTCAGAAAGTTTCAAATCTTGGAACATTTCAAATTCTGGATTTTTAGATTTCAGATTTCTTGTAACTGCATGTAACTCTATAATTATTAATATCTCAAAATTAAAAGTTTAATTTTAAAATTTACTTTTAAAAACAAAATTTCAGCTTTAAAAAAAATGCTTAGAAATAAACTTATGAAAAATATAAGCAAAGCCTAGAGTTAAAATCAGTATCATAAAGATGTCAATTCTTCCTAAGATAATTGATAACATAAAGGCAGTTCCAATAAAAAATCCTAAGAAGCTTTTTTATGAAGCTAGATAAACTGATACTAAAGTTCCTATGAAAAAACAAACAGGAAGAAATATTCTGCAAAACAATGAAAAAGACAAGCTAAGAAAGGGGAAGAAAAGAAATATCAGACATTAAAACATATCATAAAGCCTCTACAATAAAGAGGTGATAACAATACAGACTTCCCAGAAACAGACCAGCAGATAGATGAACTTTTTAAAACAGGGCTGGGGCACATGGCTAGACATTTGGATGGATGACATTAAATCCACATTTCAAAACATACACTAGAATAAACTCCTAACAGATTGAGAATTTAAATGTAAAAAAATAAAGATGAGAAGTATTTTAAGAAAGAATGGGTTTCTCTACATCCTGGTTACAGGGAGAAGCTTTTAACCGTGATTCAAAGATCTAGATGTAATTTTTAAAAATTGGTAATTTTAACTAAAAACTTTTGAATGGTAAAAAAAAAAAAAACACAAAATAGGAAGAAACTATAGGCAACACAGGTCATAGGTAACAGACTAGTATTCCTAATATAACAAAGTCTCATAAATTGAACCAAAAAAGTCAAGCACCTAACAGAAGAAAACGGTCTGTCAGCTAAAGATACGAGTATGCTACTCACTAATAAGTATATTAGCAAACCAGTAAACATATGAAAACATAGTCAATCTCAGTCATAATTAAAGAAACAAAACTATTTTAAGATACATTTCTCGCCTAATATACTGGCAAAAATTAAAAACTATGAAAAGTCATTATATTAGAGATGCTGTGGGGAAAACAGACATATTTACAAGTTGTTGGTGAAGACACAAACTGCTTTTGGGGGGTGGTTTATTTGGTACTATCCATCCATACCTTTGACCCAGCAATCCCACTCTAGGTATTTACACTGAAGGTATACCTCCAATAATATGAAAATACACAGGCACAACTTAGTCACTGCTGTACTGGTTATAACTTCAAAATAATGGAAACTACCTACTTGTCATTATATAACCAGGTGATTAAATAAATTATGGTACAACCACATGAAGAAGTTTCATGCAGATGTAAAAAAGAATGAGGGGGACTTCCATGAACTTCTATAGAGTTACTTTCCTCATAAATTGTTAAACAAAGCAAAGTACAGAAAAAGATTACTAGAAAGCTACCCTTTGTGAAAGACAGCAAAAATAAGAAAATGTGCATGTGTATCTGTAAATCTGACTAATAAAACTGGTGAACTATAGAGGGTAAAGTAGAAACGGAGTGGAAAAGATGGAGGTAGGGAAATTGGTAGAAGGGCTGAAAGGGTAGCAGTTATTGATTATAACTTTTTATACAGCTCTGATTTTTAGAATCAGGTTAATATTTTACATATTCAAAAAGGATATATACAATAAGGATGGAAAGTGGGGTAAAATACAAATAGAAGTAAATGAAAGTATTTTAAAGAAATGTCACAAGTAAAATTGAAAAAAATTAAACAAATATAAATAACATTTGAATATACTATATTTTCAGTATATATTCTCAGGCTAAAGACAAACGGAATTTCAAAGAAATATCTCTAGTTAGATTTGTTTTCTCAGCAATTTTCATGCTATCTTTTGTATATATATTCTAAGACTATGCAAATAAGTAAATGTATTTTGATCATGAAAGTTAGGTTTCCATCAGAAGAGGAAATTATAAATATAGAAAGGACAAATGCTAAAATGAACCCTAGAGATGCTAGAATAGCATGGACTGACCTCAGCTTGTATGGACTGACCACCTAGTTATCTCCAGAGCTACCGACCCTTGCCTACACTATAGAATACATTAACTAAAGATAAATAATTTTCTGTAATCATGAGTCAGTGAGTTGTTTTGGAGCAGAACGCATCAGTTGGTCAGCATTGTTTATTAATAATAATTGAATTCATGATTTGCATGATTTGTACCTGGTTTCAGTAGTGTCTGTTAAAGCTGGTTACATAACCAAAATGTACACATCTAAGTGACTGAAATCACCTTTGCAAAATTATGACTAAGACAGTGAAAGAGATTTAACCTAACTGACCCCATCTTGCTTCCTCCAAGTTGTCCTTGTTCATTACCGGGCACAGGCTTAACTAACTTTGGGAGGAACTTACTTTATAGGTTTGTTGTCTTTTGTTTTGTTTTGTTTTGATTTTTTGAGACGGAGTCTCGCTCTGCTGCCCAGGCTGGACTGCAGCGGCACTGAGCTCAGCTCACTGCAGCCTCTGCCCTTATGGATTCAAGTGATTCTCCTGCCTCAGCATCCTGAGTAGCTGAGGCATACATCACCACACACTGCTAATTTTTGTATTTTTTGTAGAGATGAGGTTTCTCTATGTTGGCCACGCTGGTCTTGAACTCCTGACCTCAGGTAATCCATCCACCTTGACCTCCCAAAGTGCTGGGATTACAGGTGTAAGCATTTCACCCAGTGAATTTACAGGTTACAGTTTAAAACAAAGACCGTAACAGCACTTTCCCAAAAACAAACCTCCTTCTTGCCGGCGACTAGACAACTAACATTGGCCACAAGATTAGAAATTATGGTTTAGAAGTTACGCAGCTGGAGGCTACAAGATTCTGACCTTCCCTAAACTGCTCTTAAGATCAGTGCTTGAGATACTTTGCAGACCCTGCACTTGATGGATCAGCTGGCACTGCCCAGATTGATTAACTGGCCCATCTGATCTTGTACCCCCTACCCAGAACTGGCCCAGTAAAAGAGGACAACTTTAATTCCCTATGATATCATCTCCTATCTAACCAATCAGGCACTCCTGGCTCACTGGCTTCCCCCAACCCACCAAGTTGTCCTTAAAAATTCTTACCCCCAAATGCTCGGGGAGACCAATTAGAGTACCAGCACAGCTGGCTCTGCGTGAATTACACTTTATCACAATTCCTGTCTTGATAAATTGACTCTGTCTAGGCAGTAGGCAAGGTGAATCCACTGAGTGGTTACATGACTAGCTCAACATCAGAGACTCCAACCAAAAGCAGACTTTGGATCTCCTGATACTCAGGTGCTTCAAACCCAAGCCAGTAGTGATTCTAAATGTGGTAACAAAGCAATTCCTGTGCAACTTAGCAGTGGAAGGACAAAGAATATTGTGACTGAATTCTCTGGATCCCTTTCAATAAATACACTATTGCTGCTGGGCTGTTCTGTATATCCATTGCCTGTAATCACACTGTTCCAGAAATATAAACTGTTTGATTCCTGGGAGTCCTTCAGTAATCAAACACAGTGATTAATATGCAACTAATGCTTGTATATTATGGGTGTAAATATATAACAATATATATTAATACATACAAATACATATATTTCCTAGCTCTGTCCACTGAGAAAGTTTGCAAGCAATGATACTCCAAGAACAATGAGCGTACTTAAGATTTTTGGTTTTAAAATATATTTCTCCACTAAAAGAAAAGAGGTTTCTTGGATACAAGACTGATTCCAGGACTGGGGCAATGTCAGTACGGAATGAAGCTGGAACATTATTGTCTAAGAAAGTACTTATAAAGAATGACAGAAATATGTCAAAAGGATACAGAAGTCAGTCTGAAGGAGCTCCAACTAGCCAAATATAAGATGACTTGAGTTTCAAAATTAATAACAGGATATATATATTAATGACCCAGGATCCCACAATGATATAAACAAACAGAAGGACTAACTAATAAATGTGGAAGATATAAAAACTCAGAAAATCATCATTTGGACAACTAACATATCAATGATTATTATTATAAGATATAATAATGGAGGCTCAAAGGGAAGAATATGGTAACTTTACAGCAGTGAAATCTGGCAGCCACCATCTTAATCAAGTGATCAAAGTTAACATCACCAGCACTGAGACAAATAGGTATCATATGCCTCCAGATATGACAAACTAAGGATGACAAAATAGGACTACTATAGTATCCCTGATGAAAATAGATAATCTGAATCTTAGGCATAAGGAAACACAAGACAAATTCAAACTGAGGAACATCCTATAAAATAAATAACTTATACTCTTCAAAAATGTTGATGTCACAAACTGAAAAACTGTACCAATTTAGAGGAGATTAAAGAGACATGACAAATAAATGCAACAAGTCATTCAGAATGGTCCTGGACCAGAATTTTTTTTTCTATTAAGGACATTAATGAATACATTCCTGAAATTTAAATTGTAAAGAATTTAAAATTAAAAATTTAAAGTTTTCTCAGATATATCAACATTAATTTTCTAATTTTGCTAATTGTTCTATGGTTACATAACAACTCTGAAGTAAAATCAATAGGCAATTACAAAAGTTCAGAAATATAACTCTATAAAGTTCATACATTTCTGGCTTCACTTACATTATATTGTTATTATATACATATATTATTATATACATATATTATATACATTATATTGTTATATATATATTATTTTTCCATTCAATTTCAACTACTAAATAGTATTTTTAAGAGCAGTAAAGTAATCCATCCTATAGTTGAGCACTATTTCTGCAACTACTATGGCTGGGTATGTTTATTTTTCCAGAATTTTCACACACATATGATTAATACCGGTATATAATCTTTACATAGTACTTAGAATCATTCCTTAAAATAAATTTCTTTGTGAATAATTAGCAAATCAAACTATTTTAGCATTGATCATATGTATATACTGCCAAATTATCTTCCTGGAAGATATCAACTCAATTACCACTCTCCCTTCCTCCACCTACCCTTCTCCAATAGGCACATGCTCGAGCACATACACTCACTGCAAGTAAGAGTATTTCCCATTTTGGAACATTCCTTTGATTTTACCCATAACTATCAGATGATTTCTTTGGTACCTTGTATTATTCTATATTTTGCTTTTATTTATTTGCAAAATTGAGTATTATTTCATGTAAACTGAATGTGTGAATTTTTGTCTTTTAAAAATATTGATGTTGGCCGGGCACGGTGGCTCAAGCCTGTAATCCCAGCACTTTGGGAGGCCAAGATGGGCGGATCACGAGGTCAGGAGATCGAGACCATCCTGGCTAACCCGGTGAAACCCCGTCTCTACTAAAAAATACAAAAAGCTAGCCCGGTGAGGTGGCGGGTGCCTGTAGTCCCAGCTACTCGGGAGGCTGAGGCAGGAGAATGGCGTAAACCCGGGAGGCGGAGCTTGTAGTGAGCTGAGATCCGGCCACTGCACTCCAGCCTGGGCGACACAGAGAGACTCCATCTCAAAAAAAAAATAAAATAAAATAAAAAATAAAAAATAAAAATAAAAATATTGATGTCCTGCACCATCTTCTTACCCTACTTGGGGCTTTTATTAAAAAGATAAAATTGGCCGGGCATGGTGGCTCACGCCTGTAATCCCAGCACTTTGAGAGGCCAAGGCAGGCAGATCACGAGGACAAGAGATCGAGACCATCCTGTTCAACATGGTGAAATCCTGTCTCTACTAAAAATACAAAAATTAGCTGGGTGTGGTGGTGCGCACCTGTAGTCTCAGCTACTCACGAGGCTAAGGCTGGAGAACTGTTTAAACCTGGGAGGTGAAGGCTGCAGTGAGCTGAGATCACGTCACTGCACTCCAGCCTGGTGACAGAGTGAGACTCCATCTCCAAAAAAAAAAAAAAAAAAATCAAAGCTTTTAATATTTTGAAGCAATTAAGCCATTTACTTGCCCTAATTATGACACCTTTCCCAATTTGGGTTTAAATTTTGTTTGTGGTGCTTTCTTATATGTAGGGTAGATTTCCTTCTTAATTTCTATAGTTTTATTGTTGTTTCCATTGTTGTTTAGCTGATCTGAACTCTTTCGGTAAGTGAAAACAAGCTAAATTTCCTTCAAAGAGTTTCCCATTTGTCCCAACACCATGCATTTAATCGCTCCTTTCACCACTGATCTACATGACCACCTTTATCACAGACTAAATGACTACTTTTAGGTAGATTTTAAATTTTTATTCTGCTTCTTTTGTTACAGCAGTCTTAGAGTACATTTTAATAGTTGATGAGGTAAATTCATCATTAACCTCTGAATAATTCATTCTATTAATGAACTTTAACGTTAATTGGCCACATTCTACACACGCTTAAAAAAAACTGGGATTTATTTTAAATTGGAATCTAACTAAATTAGTAATTATGGTTACTGGTCTATCCAAATTGTTCTAAAATTGATCTGAACTATTTTAATATTTTATAATCTTTAAAATTACATTTCATTAAGAATGTGATTTTGATTAGTATGCATCAACATTGTCTTATTTTAATGTACTCAGTATCACGATAATAGCTAATTTCAACTTATGTTGTATATAGGCTTTTTTTTGGTCTTTCTATATTTATCATCTAGTGATAATGTAGCCTCTTGGGTAAATAATAAGCTCATTTATTTTTATTCTTATCTAAAAATGAAAGCATTCAAGACTATGAATGTTTAGTACAATTCTGACCACATTTCAGAAATTTTTGATAAACAATATTTCCACTAGCAGTATTTTTTGAATGCACTGATTTTTTAACACACAGGTACTCAGAGGAGTCTTCATTTACTCTTTTCTAGACTGTCTCTGTTTGTTTATTTGAGGCTCTAAGTCACACAATGCAGATGACACTATTTATCTTGTCTTAGATTCAATCAATTTTTTGAAATTCTCCAAGGATTACAATAAATAACATATATCCTTTGATGCAAAGTACGTATGGAGACAAGTACCTACTAAATCATGCTTAACTGATTTTACTCAAAAAATCTAAGGTCTTTCTAATAGCCTAAGAAAGCCATACGTGAAATGTAGCCTGTTATGTTTTTACCTCATCTTCTATTTTTATCTCCCTTGTTCACTTCTCTCCAACTACATGACTTCTGAACTATGTAAGGCATTCTCTACCTCAGGGATTATTTACTTCTTGTTCTCTGCCTAGAAAGTTTTCCCAGGGACATTCATAGAAATATCTCTGCTTCCTCACATCCTGGTCATTCAGGAGTCATCTTACACTTTTGCTGTAAGTATCTAACCAACTAGACTGGAAACTTCATTATAGCAGGGATTTCTATCTGTTTTTCTTTTGTCCAATGAGGTATCCTCAGAGCCTTGTAAATATCAGGTACGTTTAAAACAAAAAACAAAAAACAAAAAAACGACGACAACAACAAAACCCCCAAAACCTGCTGCTTGAATAAACGAGTACTTAAAAGCAAAGACTCTGAAGCCACAATGTCTGGGTTTAAATCTCAGTTCCCTCCTCTTACTAGCTATATTAACTGAGTCAACCTCCATAACTTCTCTGTGTACCAGTTTCCTTTTCAATAAAAAATAATAATAGTATTTATCAGCAGGGTACAGAGGCTCACATCTGCAATCCCAGCACTTTGGGAGGCTGAGGCAGGCAGATCATGAGATCAAGAGATCGAGACCATCCTGACCAACATGGTGAAACCCCGTCTCTATTAAAAATACAAAAATTAGCTGGGTGTGGTGGTGTGTGTCTGTAGTCCCAGCTACTCAGGAGGCCGAGGCAGGAGAATCACCTGAACCCCGGAGGTGGAGGTTGCAGTAAGCCAAGATGGTGCCACTGCGCTCCAGCATGGGCAACAGAGCGAGACCTCGTCTCAAAAAATAAAAATAATAATAGTATTTATCTCATAGAGTAGTTCTGAAAGTTAGTTAATACATATGAATAGTTCAAACACTGCCTATGAAAAGTAACTGCAAAATACATGCTACCTAATTATTATTATTTTTTGAGACGGAGTCTTGCTCTGTCACCAGGCTGGAGTGCAATGGTGCAATCTTGGCTCAATACAACCACTACCTCCCGGGTTGAAGGACTTCTCCTGCCTCAGCCTCCCGAGTAGCTGGGACTACAGGCGTGCACCACCATGCCCAGCTAATTTTTTGTATTTTTAGTAGAGACAGAGTATCACCATTTTGGCCTGGATGGTTTCGATCTCTTGACCTCGCGATCCGCCTGCTCTGGCCTCCCAAAGTGCTGGGATTACAGGTGTGAACCACCACCACGCCCAGCCCCTAATTATTTAATTTCTAACAGATTTTGCTTTACATAAATTCCAGTCCTTCGTGATACAAAATTTTACTACTTTTGGAAAATATACCTCTTATTTATGTGGAAAAACTGTCCTATTTTATTCATACTTTTGGAGTTATTTTAGTTTTACAGTATTCTTTAGTTTGCATTTGCCAGGCTTATACTCGACTATCCACTATTTCAATTGTTCTTGTGTCAATTTATTTTAGGTCTAGCTATTATTTGGAGCACAGCTAGAAATGAAGGGTAAGGCCTTCAGTGCAATGTATCATGTCAGCTCCATCTCAACACTAGTAGGGTTTCCTCCTCAAAAACTACCCAGTCCTCTAACAGATGCTAAGAATTCTCCTGGGTGACCTGTTATTTAATCCTTAACCATGCATTTACCATGCATATAGTGACTCAAAGATTAGGCAGCTCTTACTCCATATTTTCTCTTTTAATCATCTACAAATTCTTCTAAGTTTTAGGTGTGAGGAGAGCAATACGGCAATAAGATTTCTTGCGGGAGGGGATGAGACGATATTAACACACTGTCTCGGAGTACTATCTCAAACCAAAAGTCTCCTTCACCACATAAAAGTAAGTGCTACTCCAAAATATTTCAAAAAAAAGATTGATTGTTTTTCTTTTTCCTCCATATTCAATTTCTTTTTAGAAAAGTTGCTATATCATGGTTGTGCACATCTGTGGGGGGGGGGTACATGTATTATTTCGATAGACAAATACAATGTAATAATCAATTAGGGTAACTGGGATTTCTATCATCTCAAACATTTATCATTTCTTGTGTTGGAAACACTGCAATTCTTCTCTTTTAGCTATTCTGAAATATACAATAAAGTATTAACCATAATTTCCCTACTGTATTATCAAATACTAGAACTCATTCACCCAAACTAACTACATTTTTGTACCCACTAAGCAACTTCTCTCCATCCCCACCCCCCATACCTTTCCCTTCTCTGCCTACTATCTCCATTCCATGCTCTGCATCCATGAAATCCACTTTTTTTTTTTTTTGCTCCCATTTAAGACTGACAATATGTGATGTTTGATTGTCTTTTGGTTCCTAGCTCACTTCACTTAATTTAATGATCTCCAGTTCCATCCATGTTGCTGCAAATGACAAGATTTCGTTCATTTTATGGCTGAATAATATTCCAATGTGTATATACACCACATTTTCTTTATCCTTTCATCTGTTGATGGACACCTAAAGGTCAATTCCAAATATTGACTATTGTGAATAGTGCTGCAATAAACATGGGAGTGCAGATATCTCTTCAATATACCGATTTCCTTTCTTTTGGATACATACCCAGCAATGGGGTTGCTGGAACATATGACAGTTCTATTTTTAGTTTTCTGAGGAACCTCCATACTCTTTTTCATAATGGCTGTACTACTTCACATTCTCAACAGTATAGGGGCATTCACTCTTTCTCCACGCCCTTTCTAACATTTGTTACTTCTATTTTTTTGATAATACCATTCTAACTGTGGTGAGACGATATCTCATTGTGGTTTTGACTTTCACTTCCCTGATGGTTAATGATAAGTATTTTTTCATATACCTACTGACCACTTGTATATCTTCTTTTGAAAATGTCTATTTAGAGTTTCTGTCAATTTTTAAATTGGATTTTTTTGCAGTCAAATTGTTTGATTCCATTATATATTCTGGTTATTAATCCCTTGTCAGATGGGTAATCTGCAAACATTTTCTCACATTCTGAAGGCTGTATTCAGATTCAATTTCTACTGTCTTCTAGCTCATAGGATTTGCTAGAATTTCCAAAATGATGTTAATATAAAAGGTAACTGTGGAAACCTCTTCTTGTTCCCCTATATAGAGTTTGGTCAACGTCCTCCAGCCAAAAACCAATAAAAAAAAACACCTGTAGTAAAACAAGTTTTATTTATTGCTAGTTGCAATAAATATGAATAAGTGAGAGATGGCTCAGTAAGGCACTTGTTAAATAATTTGTGGGAGGGTTCAAGAAAGTGGGGCTTCACTGTGGATTAGATACTGTCAAACGGAAATGATTCTATAATTCAGCAACTTATGTAATGACAAATCTTATCTAGGAGCACAGAAGCCTACAGGGAAGCTACAGTTTTAACTGGTAAAGAAGCAGAAATCACTCACATTGGTCAGGGTAGGTTTTTTTTTTTTTTCTATAGTTTGCACAGTGACTTTGTTTTTTAAATGTGGCTAGACAACTTTATATGGAGTGATCTTGCTTTTTGTTTCGCTTCATCAGTCAGAGAGAGTAGCCTTGTCTGATGTTGATGTTCTGTGAAATTATGTTCAGAAGGAGAACATAAATGGCTAGTTATAAATACTAAGCCAGTTTCCAGATACAGGGACTGCTATTATCTCTCAACTTCCTATGGTATATTTCAATTTAAGGCTTTAAATTTTCTCCTAATGTATTCCATTATGTCGTATAAAAATAATTGAATCT
Source organism: Rhinopithecus roxellana (assembly GCF_007565055.1). Lineage (NCBI taxonomy): Eukaryota > Metazoa > Chordata > Mammalia > Primates > Cercopithecidae > Rhinopithecus > Rhinopithecus roxellana. Next base: position 126,074,945 of record NC_044556.1, read on the forward strand.
GGTATTTTCATGGCTGTTCAGAAACAGACACAAACCAATCTACAAACTCACTATAAAAAAATAATAGGCCAAATGTATGCATTGTACATGAACATAATACAGGATGATGTACAGAGTAGTCACATAAACTAATCATAAAAGTAACAAGGTAGTCATCCAAGTTTGGAGACAAGTAAAACAGAAGTGATATAATCCAAAAGGATGTACCGTTCACTTAGATAAAAATAGGTATACTATTTTTTTAAATAAAGTGAATATACAAATAAACATTCATTAAAATACTTCACTGATTTTTGTTTTACTATAAAGGATATTAGGGTAATTCTTTCTTTTGGGGGCTGGGATGGGGTGGCAGGGAGATAGGGTCTGACTCTGTCACCCAGGCTGGAGTATACTGGCGTGATCTCAGCTCACTGTAACCACGGCCTCCTGGGTTCAAGGTATCCTCCCACCTTAGCCTCCTGAGTAGCTGAAACCACAAGCACATGCCACCATGCCCAACTAATTTTTTTTATTTTTTGTAGAGGTGGGGTCTCACCATGTTGCCCAGGCAATATTAGGGTAATTCTTAAAATCTGAAAATCTAGAATTTAGAAATAATATTGTATCGATATTAACTGCCTGAATTTTAAAGTTATATTGTGATTACATAAGACAATATGCTTGTTCCTAAGGAAATACATGCTGAAGTATTTAAGGGTAAAGAAACATATGTGTGTACCTTACTCAAACAATCCAGAAAAGAAATTATATGTATATATGTAAAAGAAAGGCTGAATGAGAATGATAAAACAAATGTGATAAATGTTAAGTGTTTAGACAATCTGGATGCAAACTATAAAGGAATTCTTTGTAGTATTTTTGTAATTTTTCTCTAAGTCAAAACTTATTTCAACATAAAAAGTTTAAAAACACAGCCAGGAGCAGTGGCTCATTACTGTAATCCCAGCACTCTGGGAGGCCGAGGTGGGCAGATCACCTGAGATCAGGAGTTCGAGACCCGCCTGGCCAACATGGGGAAACCCTCGTCTCTACTAAAAATACAAAAATTAGCTGGATGCAGTGGTGCATGCCTGTAGTCCCAGCCACTCGGGAGGCTGAGGCTGGAGAATCGCTTGAACCCAGAAGGCAGAGGTTGTAGTGAGCTAAGATCATGCCACTGCACTCCAGCCTGGGTGACAGAGCGAGACTCCATCTCAAAAATAAAAATTAAAAATGCTTGGGCGCACTGGCTCACGCCTGTAATCCCAGCACTTGGAGAGGTCAAGAAGGGAGGATCACAAGGTCAAGAGATGGAGACCATCCTGGCCAACATGGTGAAACTCCATCTCTACTAAAACTACAAAAAATCAGCTGGGTGTGGTGGCACGTGCCTGTAGTCCCAGCTACTCGGGAGGCTGAAGCAGGAAAATCGCCTGAATCCGGGAGGTGGAGGTTGCAGTGAGCCGAGATGGTGCCACTGCACTCCAGCCTGGAGACAGAGTGAGACTCTGTCTCAAAAATATAAAATAAAATATAAAAATAAAAAGGTAAAAAAAGCATATTAGGCCTCAAAAGTAAGCTTGACAGATATCAGTATCTCTAAGTCAATAATGAAGAGAGTAAAGTTCAAAATAATCATACAGCTAATTAAAAGAGGTAAAGCTGATATCTATTTTACTCAAGACTATAGTCTTTATTCCATGGAAAAGGTGTAAGTTTCAACATAGCGAAGCATAATTCAATGACAGATTTATAATTTTCATATCTCTAAGATAAACTATGTCCTGATTACGCTTTTTTTTTTTCCCTAAAGTATTTCCTTCCTCTCAGGTTCTGAAATTAACAGTAAGTTTTAAAAAACTGCCAGGGATAGTGGCTTACACCCGCAATCCTACCACTCTGGGAGGGTGAGGCAGACAGATCACTTGAGTCCAGGAGTTTGAGACCAGTCTGGACAACATGGTGAAACCCCATCTCTACAATAAGTACAAAAATTAGCTGGGCATGGTGGTGCACTCCCATAGACCCAGTTACTTGAGAGGCTGAGGTAGGAGGATTGCTTGAGCCTAGGAGGTCGAGGCTACAGCATTCCAGCCTGCACTGACGGAGTGTCTCAAAAAAACAAAAACAAAGCAAAACCCTTTAGATTTGTTCCATCACAATTTGGTGAAGAAAATAAACTTATCATTGAAAAAGCAAATATTAATATTTGATTCTGCCATTATGCATAAGAGCTATTCAAGTGCTAATCAACACCACTGCATTCAAAATGGTTGTCTTTGTGACAGGACACTTTAGTAAACTAATCTATGACTTTATAACTCAGACAATTATACTTGTGGTATCATTAAAACAAAGATATCGTTTACCTGAGAACTGGCACTGAAACCTGGAGGTTGGCTGTATTCTGTGGAATCAATAATACTACTGCAAAATGAAGAGAGAAAAATGTGATTTCAGTATTTACATAATTTTAACAACTGAAAAACTAAATCTAAAGTATATCATACATAAGCCCAGTATTTCTAATTTCTAAGCAAAGAAAACATTTATTGTCAATCATTAAACATCAAATAGACAACCCACGACATATCAGCAAATATTTAAGCAATTTACCACTTCAACTCAACACCTCAAACATATAAACCAAGAAATAATGTCAACAGGGGATAATCACAAGGCAGGTGTCTATATAGATTTACTTGTTTATATTTCATTTTCAGATAGGTTAATCAGGTTTGGGGAACTTTAAGGAAAAGAAAATTTACACTATTGGGAAAAGAGCACAAGCATGCAATCAAAATCTATGGTTAACAGACCCTGCTATGTCATTAAAAAGCTATGTGTTCTTGGATAGTTACCTTATGATCAATCACTCAAGATTCCTTATCTATAAAAACGAGGTGATGAAGGCTAGCTATTTATATATTATCTTGAGTCCCTCCTAGCTTCAAAATATTATAATCAAACCTCATGTGAAAAACAGAACTATCAAAAGAATAAAATAAATGGTAAAATAACAATAATCTTGCCTTTGTAACCCAAAATCAATATGCTAGCTTCCTCTGCTCTGGTCAAACATAATACGCTTTCTCCAATGGTTCTTTTTATTTGATTATATCCTCTATATATTCTATCTAACCCTAAAAAAACATTCAGAAGCGTAGACTATCTTTTACTTCCTCTATCTTGGCATTTCTATCTTACCATTTCATCATTCCTATCTCCCTCCCACCTTTAAATAAGCCCTACATAAAAAACTATCAACAACTGAAAACCACATGACATATATACCAACTGTATACATTACGATTTACTTTCTGTAAATTCTTTTTCTCTATTTCTACTATAAACATGTTTAGTCCAGGCATGGTCACTCATGCCTGTTATCTCAGCACTTTGGGCGGCCAAGGCGGGCAGATCACCTGAGGTCAGGTGTTCAAGACCAGCCTGACCAACATGGTGAAACCCTATCTCTACTAAAAACAAAAAAATTAGCTGGGTGTGGTGGCACGCTCCTGTAATCCCAGCTACTTGGGAGGCTGAGGCAGTAGAACCACTTGAACTTGAGAGATGGAGATTGCAGTGAGCTGAGATCACACCACTGCACTCCAGCCTGGGTGACAGGGTGAGACTCTGTCTCAAAAAACAAAAAACAACAACAACAAAAAAATTATATTCTTTCTATCCTATAAAATTTAAGAAATTGAGATTACTAATTAGAATGGTTGATATGCAAATATACAAGATGATTAATTACTTAGTACTGAAAGAACCTCAAAGGTTAAAGCATGGGAGGTACTCTTAGAAGTACACAGTTTGGATTTTACCCATAGAAGTAAAGAGCCTGACTCTGGGCAAGAGGTTAATCTTACTTGGGCTCTAGCTTCTCCATCTACTAAATGATGAAGACAAATCAGAGAAGTTTGACATTTAAATAAGATAATGCAGCTGGGCGCAGTGGCTCACGCCTGTAATCCCAGCACTTTGGGAGGCCGAGGCGGGCAGATCACGAGGTCAGGAGATCGAGACCATCCTAGCTAACACAGTGAAACCCCGTCTCTACTAAAAATACAAAAAACTAGCCGGGCAATGTGGTGGCAACTGTAGTCCCAGCTACTTGGGAGGCTGAGGCAGGAGAATGGCGTGAACCTGGGAGGCGGAGCTTGCAGTGAGCCGAGATCGTGCCACTGCACTCCAGCCTGGGCGACAGAGCGAGACTCCGTCTCACAAAATAAATAAATAAATAAATAAATAAATAAATAAATAAATAAATAAATAAATAAGATAATGCATGTAAAGTTCACAGTATGATGCCAAAATACGGTAAATATTCAATAAATTTTAGTTTCTTTTATTAACAAGATTAGTAACATAAAACTTCACATTTTCAAAAATAAATCATATGAATCTGCCTACACAGAAGTCTTCTTTTTTTTAAAGGCATAGTTAATGGGTACAAACACACAATTACATGAAAGAAATAAGTTCTAAGGTTTGACAGCAGACTAAGGTGACTATAGTTAACAACAATATATTGTATATTTCAAAATAGCTAGAAGAGGCCAGGCACGGTGGCTCATGCTTATAATCCCAGCACTTTGGGAGGCCAAGGTGGGAGGGTCACTGGAGCCCAGGAGTTCAAGACCAGCCCAGAAAACATAGTGAGACCCCGTTTTCTACATATAATTAACTGTGTGTGGTGGTGCATGCCTGGGGTTCCAGCTACTTAGGAGGGTGAGGTGGGAAGATCACTTAATCTCAAATGGTCAAGGCTACAATAAGCTGTGATCACATCGCTGCATTCCAGCCTGGGCAAGAGAGAGGCCCCGTCTCAAAAAAAAAAAAAAAAAAAAACCCAAAACCAAAAACAAAGTAGCCAGAAGAAATGATAAATGCTCAAGGTGATGGGATAACTCCCAAATACTCTGACTCGATCATTACACATTCTATGCATGTAAAAAATATCACAAGTATCCCCATAGACATGTACAAAATACTATGTATCAACGAAAAAATAAAGTTAGATGAGTGACAAAAAATATAGCACATTAAAAAACAAAAAACAAAAAACTGTTAATTGTGTTAACAGTTCCTATAGCAAAACTGAATTACAAAAGAGCCTTTAAAGAACTTAACCATATAAAGAATTCAAATGTTCTTATCATGAGTTTATTTAGATAAAATGTAACCATTGCTTGCCTTTCCTATAGAGTCACACACTGGTATGACAAGACTGCATGCTATTTTCAGTTTACTCCATCCAGAGACTAATAGGACTGAAAGTGAGGTAATGCAATGCATTAAAGATCTCTGTTCTTCCTACTAATGAAACTCAACCCCCTAGTGTTTGTATAACATTAATAAAATCGTGTAGTTGCATAGTTAGAGGCCTATAGAACAGAACATTTCCAGCTATACATTTTTACAGATTTATGATTCAGAATTTTGTGACTGTAAGCCAAAAAAAATGAATACTGATATCTCAGTGTATACAGTAATATAATTCTACATTTCATATATGTTAAAAAATACTCATAATACAGACTGCAACAGAAAAATCTGAATAATAAAATCCATTAATTCTGCTTTATATCATACATTCATACATTCATACACATACACACACACACACAGAAAAGAATATAGCCGGGCATGGTGGCTCATGCCCGTAATCTCAGCACTTTGGGAGGCCAAGGTGGGTGGATCACAAGGTCAGGAAATCGAGGCCATCCTCGCTAACATGGTGAAACCCCATCTCCACTAAAAATACAAAAAATTAGCCAGGGCGTGGTAGCGGGCGCCTGTAGTCCCAGCTACTCGGGAGGCTGAGGCAGGAGAATGGCATGAACCCGGGAAGTGGAGCCTGCAGTGAGCAGAGATCATGCCACTGCACTCCAGCCTGGGCAACACAGCAAGACTCCATTTCAAAAAAAAAAAGAATATTAGAAAGCACTGACAGGGCTGGGTCCCTCTTGACTCTGGTGTTATACTACTACTTAACTCTTGATTCATCCGCAGTCACTAGATGGCAATAACAGTATCAATAATACCAATTACTGAGGGTTTGCTATGCACTAACCTAAATAAACTTCACAGCTCTAATGTAGATAATACTCTTATCATTCTCATTTCTCAAGTGAGAAAACTCGAGCACTGAGAGATTATATATTTGGCTCAAGATAACAACACTGGGAAACAGCAATGTTATTATTCAAACCCAAGCAGTCAAGTTCCAGAGTCCACAAGAACCACCATGCTATATAAACTACCTAGGCACTTTATGTTCTCTAACTGAAGAACAGGAAAATCCTGGATAAGCCCCCACTTCATAGACATATTTTAAAGAGAAAAATGAAAAACAGTAACCTAGAAATATAAGAAAGAATCATGTATTTTTCAAATAAATGTCAATAAAATTAGAAAAGTTATACTAGCTTAAGAAACCGCGGCAGGTGGATCATCTGAGTCAGGAGTTCAAGACCAGCCTGGCCAACATGGTGAAATCCCAACTCTACAAAAACACAAAAATGAGCCGGGCGTGATGGAAAGTGCGTGTAATCCCAGCTATCAGAGAGGCTGAGGCAGGAGAATCTCTTGAACCTGGGAGGAGAAGGTTGCAGTGAGCCAAGATTACACCATTGCACTCTAGCCTCGGTGCTGGGTAACAGAGCAAGACTCCACTTCCAAAACAAAACAAAACAACAACAACAACAACAACAAAACACTTAATAAAGACATCAAAAGATGTCAAGGAAAAAAATTTTCAGGGTGGTAAGTAAAACTGATATAGGAGTAATACACTTTAATCAAACGATAATAAAACAGTTCCCAATCTTCTTGCTGGTAACAATGAGAAGCTTTGCTAAAATAAGTAAAAACAATGTAGCTGTTAATTTGAGGTATCAAAGAAATTCAGTTATGCAAGTAGGTGTCATATAACTATTTTCACCTACATTATTTTCCTTCAAAAGCAAAGACATATTTCCTAACTAGAAAATAAGATTATGAAGTCAATTTCACATACGAGGTATAGTATAATGAAGAGGTAACCAAGAGAAAACAATGGTTCACTCTTGGAAAAATAATAGGCATATTGATTTTAGACTAGCCTTTCATATTGAAAAAGAATGGTTTAAATGGAAATTATTAGTAGATATATTAGCTAATTAAATTATAATGAGAAATTTTAAATCAATGAGCAAAAATAAAGCACACTGAGATCGTTTTAGGATAAACGTAGACAATAAATATGGAATTACAAATAAGGGAATCAAAGAGAGTCCAAAATGCCACAAACTCACATAAAATTAGACTATTATCATTGATTTTTTTTTGCTATAAATGTAAAAGAGAAAAAAAGTCTACATTTAAATAAATAAATCAAATGGAGCTACAAATAAAACTTGTTCCTTTCCAGTGTTCTACATATAGTTACTGAACCAGTTTCTCCAAAAGAAAACACTAAGAAGTAACCTGAAAATACTAAATTTTAAATAATTTAATATTTTTAATTTAATTTTAAATTAATAATAAATCCCATTTATTGAGCAACCAAAATTGTTGTGGCCCCAATTTTGCAGAGACCTCCAGCGATACTAAAAATCATTCTTCATGTTTTTTCTTGTTTTACTCCATATACCCTTTAACATTTGACACAGTCAAATATATCACCCAAAATCTATGCGACTAATCTGTCAACAACAATAATGGCAGCAGCTAACATTTATTGAGTTCTTACTATGTACCAGACATTATTTTCATGTCTTTAAATGTCATTTGTTTATGATCTCACTCTGTCACCCCAGGCTGGAGTGCAATGACACAATTCCACAGCTGGAATACTACTTTGACAGTTGCAACATATAAATGCAGTTCTCCTCTAGGACAGTATTTCTAAAATAGATTTCCTGATTTTGATGCAAAATCCAACTGAAAATTAAAATGAAATCTTCTCTCATTGCCTGTTTGGAAACAGACAATACTAAACTCTTCTCATGGTATCTGAATTTCAAGGACACAAATTTTGTATAAATAAATATTGGTGATGACAATGGCTTTTTAAGCAATAAATAGATTTTTTGCAATATAGTTTGGCCTTAAAAAAAAAAGTTTGGGCTCAGAAAGATTATATAAGACCTAAAATTCAAAACTCTGAAAATCAAATGCTTGTTTGCAACCTATTTAAAGGTAAAAATAAAAAACTTGGTCTGAACACATCTGACATCACGTCTCAATGTTGAAATACTAATGTGCTTGATTATGGGAAAGTCCCTCTTATTCTTCCATCAGCATTATATGATACATGGCATACGTACTCTGTTACCTTTCTAAAATCGGTAAAGGCAGGAAAGGAATATGACTATACTCTGATCCAAAAGATTTCCAAAAACGTTTTGGGAACTTATATATCATACAAATTTAGGTTTACTTAAGGAATGCAAGGTTAGTACAACAACAAAAGTACTAGGGATAGAGTACTTATCTATGATTTCTACAGAAAAGACATAGGGGCAATTTATTCTTCAAACAACAGAAGCTATCACAGTGTTTTAGAACTCCAGAAAAAAATTTACGCAGCACCCTCTTGTCTTTTAATTAGTATATGGTTACAAAGAGTCATAGTTACATAATGCATACGGGGACTATAGAACCTAATATTTATATTGCCTTTTAAAATGTTTAATACATAATAATTCTGAAACTGAAAAAGGAAAGCAAAAGAGCAGCTCATTTAAAAGTTTTCTTTGTAAGAGGAGTTTCCTTAGAAAGAAACTTACTGCTAGCAGATATAAAAAGCAAGCAGGAAGGAAAATTTCTAAAAGATGGAACAGGTCTGAGTCTATTGCTTTATTACTTTTGGAAGTAAACTACTTCGGTTGGTAGAATGCGAAAATAGACAAAAATAAGCTCAAAGGAATAAGACCAACAAGACTGATCTGCCTCCAACAAAATGAGTGAAAGTTTCAGTTCATTACACAAAGTGGTGTATTTGACTAGTTTGTATTCTATTACTACTTTCCAACAAGTTGGAGTAGATTACAATTTATTTGTAATTCACACAGTAGAAATTTTAAATTATCAGGTGATATAGTTGATACTATCCACCAGGGGTCTTTTAAAAAAAGAACCTGCTTTAAAAAAAAAAAAAAAAAAAAGATAGTTCTTTTAAAGAAAGAACTATCTGAAATAACATCAGAATCATTCCAGAAATAAGTAGAAGAAGCATTCCAAAAACAATTAACTAAAAATTCAAAGATTGGGGGATGTGGTGAATGGGAAAAATATGATGGGACTTCGGTAGGAGAGAGAGCATGAGCAGCAGAAATGGTAAATGATAACAGCACATGAAACTTTACATTTGTATACGGCTGTCCTTATACCTAAGCAAAGTTGTGCAGCTTTGGTTTCCCTAGGTACCCCCACGTCTGATCTCCTAGAATCAAAGTACATCTATAATAATTAAAGGGGTAAAAAGTTTCCTATGTGACTCTAAGTGACTCTAACCCGAAAGGACAAAAAGCCATAAACATGAGGCTTTGATCACAGCATACAAATGGAATTAACAGGGAATGGCTGGTATATACCAATAATTTGTTTCCTTTACAGAGACTTGATTTTAACTTTTCTGGCCCTCTCAAGCCCAGAAACTTTATCTGAGGTGTTTCAAAGACATTATAGAAGAATGTGTAACTTAACAGAATAGAGTAAAATAATTAAAAATCTTTACCCCCATCCTGCACAAAACATGAAATATGCAGTTATAAAATGTTTGTGTTGAATATTTGAACTTTCTCTTATAAAAAGGAAAATAAGCATGTCAGATTTAAGGATTTATTTAAGCACATGTAAGTAACACAGGCTTATCATCAATTACTAAATCAATTTTCCCGTATTTTCTAAAGTAGCATCTCTGCCACGCCCCAACCCCAGGCCTGCATTTGAATCTGAGATCTACCTCAAACCTAATCAATCAGATTTTTAAAATCTGCATTTCAAATAGGAGTCTTGGTTGACACTCATGAACACAGCAATTTGGCTTCTTCACACCTCAGATTTCAGAATCTAAACGAACTTTTAACATCTTTGTCAAGCAATGATTTTAGATCTTTTTAATTTTTTTTTAATTTTTAATGTTTCTGGGTACACAGCAGGTGTATATACTTACAAGGTGCATGAGATATTTTGGAACAGGCATGCAACATGTAATATCACAACATGGAGAATGGGGATATCCATCCCCTCAAGCATTTATCCTTTGTGTTACAAACAATCCAATTATACTTTTATATTTAAATGTACAATTAAATTGTTATTGACTATAGTTGCCCTGTTGTGCTATCGAATACTACATCTTATTCCTTCTAATTAATTTTTTTTTTTTTATCTATTAAACGTTCCCACTTCCCCAGCCCCGTACTACCCTTTCCCAGCTTCTGGTAACCATCTTTCTATTCTCTATCTTCATGAGTTCAATTGATTTTTAGATCCCACAAATAACTGAAAATATGTGTTGTTTATCTTTCTGTGCCTAGCTTATTTCACTTAACATAATAACCTACATTTCTATCCGTGTTGTTGCAAATAACAGAATCTCATTCTTTTCTACAACTGAATAGTACTCCATTGAGTATGTGTACCACATTTTCTCAATTCATTCATCTGTTGATGGGCACATAGGTTACTTCCAAATCTTGGCTATTGTGAACAGTGCTGCAACAAACGTGGGAACGCAGATAACTCTTTCATATATGGGTTTCCTTTCTTTTGGATATATACTCAGCAGTGGGATTGTTAGGTAATACACTACTATTTTTAATTTCTTGAGGAACCTCCAAACTGTTCTCCATAGTGGTTGTACTAATTTACATTCCCACCAGCACAGACAAGGGTTCCCTTTCCTCCACATCTTCACTAGCATTTGTTACTGCCTAACTTTTGGATAAAAGCCATTATAACTGGGGTGAGATGATATCACATTGTAGTTGTGATTTGCATTTCTGATGATCAATGAGGTTGAACACTTTTATATACACTGGTTTGCCATTTTTGTCTTCTTTTGAGAAGTGTCTATTCAAATCTTTTACTCATTTTTAAATGACTATTACATTTTTTTCCCTATAGAACTGTCTAAGCTCCTTGTATATTCTGGTTATTAATCTCTTGTCAGATAAGTAGCTTGCAAATATTTTCTCCCATTCTGTGGGCTGTCTCTTCACTTCATTGATTGTTTCCTTTGCTGTGCAGAAGCCTTTTAACTTGATATGGTCCCGTTTGTTCATTTTTGCTTTGGTTGCCTGTGATTGTGGGGTATTACTCAAAAATTTTTTGCCCAGAGTTTCTGCAAAGTTTTCTTGTAGTAGTTTCATTGTTTGAGGCCTTTAAGTCTTTAATCCATTTTGATTTGATCTTTGCATATGACGAGAGTAGGAATCAAGTTTCATTCTTCTGCACATAAATATCCAGTTTTCCCAGCACCATTTATTAAAGAGAATGTCTTTTCCCCAATGTATGTTCTTAGCACCTTTGTCAAAAACGAGTTTGCTATAGGTGTGTGAATTTGTCTCGGGGTCCTCTATTTCTCTTCTGTTCCATTGGCATATGTCTGTTTTTATGCCAGTACAATGCTGTTTTGGTTACTATAGCTATACAGTATAATTTAAAATCAGGTAATATGATTCCTCTATTTTTGTTCTTCTTGCTCAGGACAGCTTTGGCTCTTCTGGGTCTTTTGTGATTCCATATAAATTTTAGGATTTTTTTCGATTTCTGTGAAGAATGTCATTGGTGTTTTGATAGTGATTGCAATGCATCTGTAGATTGCTTGGGTAGTATGGACATTTTAACAATATTGATTCTTCCAATCCATTAACATGGCATATCTTTCCAGTTACTTGTGTCTTCTTCAATTTCTTTCATCAGTGCTTTATAGTTTTCATTATAGATACCCTTCACTTCTTTGGTTAATTCCTAAGTACTTAGTTTTATTTGTGGCTTTATAAATAAGAATATCTTTTTATTCTTTTTCACATTGTTCACTGCTGGCATATAAACATGCTACTGATTTTTTGCATGTTGACTTTGTATCCTGCAACTTTACTGAATCTGTATCATTTCATTCTAATAGTTTTTTGGTGGAGTCTATAGATTTTTCCAAATATATGATCGTATCATCTGCAAACAGGGATAATTTGACTTCTTCCTTTCCAATCTGGATGCCCTTTATTTCTTTCTCTTATCTAACTGCTCTAGCTAGGACTTCTAGTACTATGTTGAGTAACAATGGTGAAAGTGGGCATCCTTGTTGAGTTCCAGATCTAAGAGGAAAGGTTTCACTTTTTCACCATTTAGTACGACTAGCTATAGGTCTGTCACATATGGCTTTTATTACATTGAAGTGTGTTCCTTTTATAAACAGTCTATCAAAGGTTTTTATCATGAAGGAATGTTGAACTTCATCAACATCACTTTGTTTCTCCTTTTCTTTTTTTTGAGACGGAGTCTCGCTCTGTCACCAGGCTGGAGTGCGGTGGCACAATCTCGGCTCACTGCAACCTCTGCCTCCTGGGTTCAAGCGATTTCTCCTGCCTCAGCCTCCTGAGTAGCTGGGACTACAGGTGTGCACCACCACACCCAGCTTTTTGTATTTTTAGTAGAGACAGGGTTTCACCATGCTGGCCAGGATGGTCTTGATCTCTTGACCTCATGATCCGCCCGCCTCGGCCTCCCAAAGTGCTGGGATTACAGGTGTGAGCCACCACGCCTGGCATCAACATCACTTTTTAGGTATCAACTGAAATGATCATATGATTTTTATCCTTCATTCTGTTGATGATTTTAGTTCTTAACAAGAACCCAAGGATATTTTATAGAAATCCTGAAATGCCTACCAATTAATCATAATTACTACAGTTTTTGAGTTAAACAGTTTGATGATTATAAATTATTGGAATCAAAAAGTCTATTTACACCAAATTTTAAAGAGAATAATCAATTCACCTACATATCTTATTTTTCCTCCTAAAAATATGTAACCATGAGAACAGGGTTCTAGGGTCTGTCATATTCATCAATATATCCCAGTGCCTAACACTGTTTTTTACATTTTTATTTTTAATTGACATAATAATTGTGAATATTTATGAGGTATAAAATATTGTGATCCCTGCATACATTGTGAAATGATCAGAGTATAGCATATCCACCACCTCGAATATTTGTGAGGACATTTAAAATCCTCTTTTGCTATTCTAAAATACACAATTCACTATCATTAACTATAACCACCTTGTCGCACAACAGAACACCAGAACTGATTCTTCCTAACTATAACTTGGTACTCACTGACCAACTTCTCCCCTCTCCCCATCCACTTCTAATCTCTGTTAACCACCATACTATGCTCTACTTCTGTGAGTTCAACTTTTCTAGATTCCACATGTAAGCAAGATCATATAGTATTTGTCTTTCTGTGCCTGTCTTATTTCACTTAACATAATGTCATCTAGGTTCATTTGTGTTGGTGCAAATGACAGAACTTCCTGGGTTTTCTTTAAGGTGCAATAGTATTCCTGTGTGTGTGTGTGTGTGTGTGTGTGTGTGTGTATGTATATACACACATACAACATATGTTTTAAATCCATTCATCCATTTACATAAATACCTACATTGTTTGCATGGCTACTGTGAATAATGGGACAAAGAAGATGGGATTTTTTTCATAGTGATTTTATTTCCTTTGAGAATATTCCCAGTAATGGGATTGCAGGATCGTATTTTTATTTTTAGTTCTATTTTTAGTTTTTTGAGGAACCTCCATAATGTCTTCCAAAGTAGTTGTACTAATTATAATACCACCAACAGTGTATAAGAGCTCCCTTTTCTCCACATCCTCATCAACATTTGTTTCATCTTTCTGATAATGGCCAATCTAAGAAATGTGAGATGATGTGCATTAATTTGCATTTCTCCGATGATTAGAGATGTTCAGCATTTTTTTCATATATCTGTTGGCCATTTCTATGGCTTCTTTTGAGAAATACCTGTTCAAGTCCTTTACTCATTTTAAAAATAGGTTGTTTCATAGAGTATTTGTATATTTCGTTCCTTGTATATTTTGCATGTTAGCACCTAATCCAATATATGATTTACAAATATTTTCTCTCAATAATTGGGTTCTAACACAGTGTTTTATACATGCCTGGTACACCTCAAATACTGGTTGAATGACTGAAGATAAATTCTTCAACTATTCTAAAGAAAATTACAGTTTTAAGAAACGTTTTCAGAACTTACTGAATTTCTATTACCTATCTATTTTAATAAGAAATTACAGGTGTACGAAGAGTATCCCCTACGTTATTGCCATGCAAGTTTGTTTCCTGTGTTTTGTGTTTGTTTATGTTTTAGTTCACAATCAAGATTCCTTAAGATTCTTCAATTATTTTACTGACTTTGGCATCAAGTTCAACTCCTTGGCATGGTTTAGGGTCAGAATTAAGTCAAGTAACCCTTAGTACTCACAAGAATAAAACAATCAAATGGTTTTACTACTCTCACATAAAGGTAAGCTTCATTAAAATACAGCAAAACATCATGTATGTTCAAAACTCTCCAATCCAAGTGTAGTTGAAATTTCTTAAAAATCCATCTATAATCACCTAACCTTGAAGATTTGAGAAAAAGTATTAGCCTGTGTACAGATAATTTCCTGTACTGTCATAAGCTTCCCCTTAAGGATTAGTTCAACTTGATCATAAAAACATTTCATTTCCTGAATTAAGAAGAAAACTTATCAAATAAAGTTGTTGAACCAATAACAGTTGCCAAAAAGTACTAAGAACGTAAGCATTAACATGTGAAGTGGTAGATGACAATGTCAGGGGTAATAATCCAGCCAAAGACTCACTATGCAAAAATAGGGAAGATGGCTCACTTTTCATCTACTAAAGACTCATCCCTGTCCTCCATACCCATCCCAAGCATATATTCTTTCAATGACCAGAGATTAGTATAATTGCACAGAGTAACAAGAGTAAACTAGAGGAATTTCTTAATGTAGTCCAGAAGCTATTATGCAATATTGTTTCTTAAGTATCATTAATGTATTCAAATTATAAAATATATGAATTCACAAGGTATTAGATCACTACCCTACATATATATTTTTAATGTTAAATATTCCTAGCCTCCATAAAATGATTCCTTGCTTTTTCCTATTATCCCTATACTTTGATTCATCTGGAACTTTGTCAAAATTATAGAAACACAAATAAAAGGTATGCTTCAAAAATGTTTGATAGAGTAAATAAAATCAAAAGTGTCTTATGTAAGTCTTACCTACATACTTTATTCATAAATCTTCTTCCTCTAACACAGAAAATAGGCAATTCAGAATTTAAACTAATGCATTCCTGCATGACAATTTTTTAAAAAATGAATTAAACTTTCAATCAACAGCAATTTCTTATCAGTAAAAGCATTTTAAAGATAAGAGACTATAGATCAAAAAATTTTATTTAGTACTTGTATTTTGTACTACATTTACATACTATCTTAGAAAAACAAGACTTATTATGCAAATTTAACTCCAGCAACTACCTGGATCTTATAAAGCATACCCAGCTGAAGGAGATAGAGAAGCTTCAACTAATACAACATTTTTCAAACTAAGTTCTCTTATGTTCTGAACACACAGAAGAGACTAATAACTCACCATTCCAAAACTGCTTAAAGACAAAGAATAAAGCAATTATGAGATAATTATTTCTAAGAGAGAAATCACATCAATAAGATACATTCAGAAATTTAAAAGCAAAGTTACTGCAATGGCTTTGACGAGGATTTAAAATCTAATGAATTGTATGCCAATGTTCTTCATCACACCAGATATACAGCTAACCACAAGAGGGTAATACTAGGTTTATACTAAGCTAATGGCTTCAGAGGCTTGATAATAAGTTATTTAGCAGTGCTTTCTATTCAATTACACAGATTATTAAACTAAATAAGATTTAAAGAGCCTAACATCCACATTTGTTAGTCCATGTAGAGTCCACTCAGTTTACGCTCTCAAAAATTCAGAGATAATAAAGCCTAGTCTAAGTATGTTTTAATCTAAAAAAAATCAGCACTGTCCTATTTGCCAGGAAGAGAACCTAACAAAAATGTTTTGCCGTATTATTTAAATAAAGTCTGAGCTAAAAAGTTAAAAAATGTCTAAAACATTAGTAATACTCTAGAAGGGCAATTAGGATATATATCCTCACATCACCTTCCTATACAAAATAACCAATTCCACTTCGCAATAAGTAAAAGAGACTATGCTTGCCTACCAATCTCTAATTTACTCATTATTTGACACACACAACTATGCAACAATAAAATGTAAACTATGGTTTATACTGAGAATTGTGAAGACTTTCTTCCTTAGAATTTAAAGCAGATTAAAAAGGTTCTAAGTATAGCAGTCATAGGTTTGATTGATTATATGGAAAGTTTGAAATGGATGAAAGCTTAAAGGTTAAAAAATTCAACTGATTTTTATTTTTATTTTTTAAATACCTCACCTCAATGAAGCATAACTGATAGCTTTTATAGTAAAATTAAAATAATTAATTTACTTATTAAGTATACTAAATGTCATGCTTCAGTAAATTCACAAATTGAAAATTAAATGACATTCTAGGTTAGGTATATATTTACTCAAAACCTTATATTTAAGTCCCTATTATATATAAATACATAAAAATGTGGAAGTATAAGAAAAAAACAATTTTCACAGGATTACAGTACAGCATGGAAAACATGTATTTTTTCCAAAGTAATACATACTATAGAAACAGGATCAAAATAAGTAGAAATCTTTACAAAACAAGTGGTTAATTCTATCTCCTGCTTCCTTTTCCCTTCCCTTAAGTTTTTAGGGAAAGGGCATCTGAAAAAAGAATAGGAAAGACCTCACCCTAGGTTTGGGGTCTTTCGGGATAGTTACCTACAAAGAAGTCAAACATATTTACAAGAAAAGAAACAATTCCGTCAAAAAGTGGGCAAAGGATATGAACAGACATTTCTCAAAAGATGACATGCATACAGCCAACAGACACATGAAAAAATGCTCGTCATAACTGGCCATCAGAGAAATGCATATCAAAACCACAATGAGACACCATCTCACACCAGTTAGAATGGCAATCTTTAAAAAGTCAGGAAACAACAGGTGCTGGAGAGGATGTGGAGAAATAGGAACACTTTTACACTGTTGGGGGGATTGTAAACTAGTTCAACCATTGTGGAAAGCAGTATGGCGATTTCTCAAGGATCTAGAACTAGAAGTATCATATGACCCAGCCATCCCATTACTGGGTATATACCCAAAGGATTATAAATCATGCTGCTATAAAGAAACATGCACATTATGTTCATTGCGGCACTATTCACAATAGCAAAGACTTGGAATCAACCCAAATGTCCATCAGTGACAGACTGGATTAAGAAAATATGGCACATATACACCACGGAATACTATGCAGTCATAAAAAAGGATGAGTTTGTGTCCTTTGCAGGGATGTGGATGCAGCTGGAAACCATCATTCTCAGCAAACTATCGCAAGAACAGAAAACCAAACACCACATGTTCTCACTCATAGGTGGGAACTGAACAAGTGAGATCACTTGGACTCGGGAAGGGGAACATCACACACCAGGGCCTATTATGGGGAGCGGGGAGGGATGGCATTGGGAGTTATACCTGATGTAAATGACAAGTTGATGGGTGCAACACACCAACATGGCACAAGTATACATATGTAACAAACCTGCACATTATGTACATGTACTCTAGAACTTAAAGTATAATAATAAAAACAAAAAATAAATAAAATCAAAAATAAAAAGAAAGACCTCACCCTAGGTTTCAGGTCTTTGGGGATAGTTACTTAACAGTTGAATCCAGGAGAAGTTTCTAGGCAAAAGGAACAGTATAAGCAAAGATACCCTAACATTCTGCTTTGAGAGTTACGTACAATTTTAAAGCACGAAAACAGTAGGCTGGGCCTAGGTAATTACGGAGGGTCATGCAAAGAGATGGATCTAAACCAATGTACACGATAGGCAGCTACTGAAAAATTTTAAGCAGGAAAGAAACATCGTATTTCTGACAATAACACATAAGAGGATAGGTTAAAAGATTATTGCTAGATTAGGTGATGCTAAGGATCTAAACAAGGCAGAAGCAGTAAAACAGGATATGACAGAAGCAGTAACACAGGATATGACAATTATAGCTAATCAAAGTAGGTAGAATATAAAGTTCTGTGGGGGACTGGGAAAGGGAGGGAATACCATTATCTGGCTTCTGCTTTTCTTTTTTCATTTAAATACATAATCTAAACATAAACCCAGAATCTACGTAAAGGATTCAGTGACCTGACATATAATAAAGATAATCATTACAGAAAACTAACGAATCTAGAAAAGAACTTTGTAAAGTAAGCCTGTTTAAAAGAGAGATCAAAACTTTTTAGTGAGGAATAAGAACAAAAATTGTCTGGCATTTAAATAATAAAGCTATTAATTCTGAAAGAAAAATGATTAGTAAAATTGCAACTACATGCTGCTGCTTAAAGAAAAATCAAATATTAATAGTATTATAAAAGATAATATTCATGTCAGCATGTCTGATTTCAAATCGTAATCTTAAGGATCATTTTCACTCAAGAGTATTTAAGGGCTACATCATTTTCCCAAGTGCCTCTCTGAAGCCTTCAGTGATACTCAAATCACTTGTTTACAGAAAACATCAAAACACTCTTGAAGAAAATACTGTTTGCCTATTTTCACTTCTTGAACTGTTAACCCATATAACTCTGCTAGAATCTAATTTAATGATAGCTTTGCAAGCAATTCTAGCAATTCTCCAACATTTTCATAAACTTCATGAAATCTAGTATGTTTTACAAGATCTGCTACTTTATTTTACAATACAACCACTCTTACCTCTTCCATCAATAAAATCCTAATGCAAACCAACCTCCTCTCTTCTGACTGCTACAATGCTTCCTAACTTTTCTCCCTAGCTTCCAATGTCAGGGGGTTGAGAGGGACACTGGTAGTATCTTCTCTGTCCTCCACACAGGAATCCAAGTAAACATTTTAAAATCTAAATCAGATGCTGTTTAACACCATCCCATAACTTTCTATCATAATTAGTCTTTACTTGATTAATGTGTCAACTTAGATGCCACCTCCTTGGAGAAGCCTGGCTATGAAAACTAAAACAGAATCCTCTTGCAAACCCCTACCATGCCTAATTATTCTTCCTAAGGTAGTGCAGTCATGCATCACTCAATGACAGGGACACATTCTGAGAAATGTGTCATTAGGCAATTTTGTCATTATGTGATCACAGAGTATACTTACACAAACCAAGATGGTGTGTGTATGTATGTATGTATATACATATACTCACACAGATATGTATGTACACATATACATACATATATGTGTATATATGTGAATATACACACATGTGTATACATATGTGAATATATATATGCAAAAAACCAATGTCCCAGCACCATTACTGAATATCAGTCATTTCCCCTACTTGATCTGCAATGCCAATATCAAGTGTCATATATTAGGTCTCTTTATGTGCTTATGAGATCATTATTTTCTTATGAGATCACCATCATATATGCAATCCATCACTGACTGAAACGTCATTATGCAGTGCATGACTGTATTATGTTATATACTACTACTATGCTAAACATTAGCCCTTTTAGTATCTCCCCCAACCTCCATATACACATTCCAAAAGGTAAGTTCCAAAAGGACAGGGACTTTGTCAGCTAGATCCAACACCTAGAATAGCTCCTAGCACATCAGAGGTATTCAATAAATAGAGCAATTAAGTAAATTCACTATACTGTCACA
This sequence comes from Rhinopithecus roxellana, assembly GCF_007565055.1. Taxonomy (NCBI): domain Eukaryota; kingdom Metazoa; phylum Chordata; class Mammalia; order Primates; family Cercopithecidae; genus Rhinopithecus; species Rhinopithecus roxellana. The sequence goes on from NC_044556.1 coordinate 126,094,865, forward strand.
AGTTCATAAAATCCAACAATCAATGACAGACTGAGTAACAAAGATCTGGAAACAACATATACAAAAAAAAAAATTTGCTACTGTTAAACAGAGAGGAATAAGACAATGGGAATGAATTATTATTAGTGAACTTTTTGTGATATGTCAACTTTTTCTTCCCTGTATGTACTTACATAATAAATATTCCATTGACAAAGATTCTGTGCATATCAGAACTGAATTCTAGGCTTAAAGATAACAATATACACAGACAAGTCATTCTCAAATGTTTCAAAGAAAGAAAAATATAGAAGAAAATCAACTGAATTACACAGCTAAAATAACACAAGAATCAACCAGAACTCACAAAGATTCTCCATACTATAATTAATGGGAAAAATGTCAAACCTCTGAATTCTCCTTAACTAGAACATCCCTGCACTCTTTCTGTACACGATGTACCAAACTAGATCCACAACAGCTTTCCTAAAGTGATAGTTTCTGAAGGTTATTATAATCTACCATAGTAGAATTGGACTTCCTGAGAGTCCACATTATCCTAAAACTATTTGTCTGTTAAGATTCCATTCATCATTATCCTAAGCAGAGGGTGGATTTAACAAACCAAAAATACATGATTTCATGTAAAACTGTTCTTAGTTTGAACATTTCAAGCATAAAAATTCAAAACTCAAGACTGAGATAGTACATATTTCATGAGATACAATTTTGAAGCTAAAAGGGAAACACACACATTCACTATATTTTACAAATAGCTACTACTAAACGAAGCCGGGCATTATTCTAAAATCTTGGGAAATGGTCATGACAAATATAACGCCATTCTAATATAACATAGAGAATAATTAATTAAATTAATAACAAGGAGTTATAAGAAAATATCAAGGAAATCTAAACTAATAGATCTGTCTATTGCCCTCATTTTAAATGTGGGAAAAGTGATCTGCCCAATAAAATTTAACAAGTTAGGGGGGAAAGTCCAAGGTTTTATCTTACCACGTTTTCCCCTAATATTACCAATTCATGTTCTCAAATTTAGATTTTTTAATGTCATCTGACTTTAATTCACAAGATATTTAAAGCTATCATTACTTTAAGAAAGTCATCAAACTTTTAATCCAACTGTGAATTCATAACATTATAGTATTCTACTCGCTAACTCTTCCTGGCATGAAATTCATCGCATTAAGGAAACAGAAGGGCCATATGAATCTCATTTCTAGATCATGACCAAAGTAATTTCTCAGGGGTTTTATACACTGCATGGAAAATGCTCCTAAAGAACTAGACCATATGCACATTTTGTAACATGAATTCTATAATCAATTGCAAGTGTGAAGCTTGTACCTGTGTGATGGAGAAGGAGCTTCAAATTGAGGCACTGTGCTATCCTCACTGACAGGAGAGTATAAGCCACTCATTTCCTGAAAATAAAATTATTTGAATTATAGTAGACATTTCAAATAGAAGATATATAAATCAAAAAGAGGCATGATATATTCCTTTCTATTCCCGGGTTTTCATCAGTCCCCATTTGTCTCAACATCAAATTTCTGAAGGCTTCCTCTCCACAGAATACAAAAGAAAGGACATGTGAAAAGTTAAGAGACAAGCCTTTTCTATGGTACACAATCTTAAAGAACTATAAATTGTTTACTAAATATTGTTCATCATTAATGAAGCCACCAAATACAGAAAAAGATAAATGTAAATATTTTAAATGACATGTACATTATACTACGTGAATAGTGAACTAGTACATCATTAATTCAGGTGATTATCTATTGATAAATACTAATATAAATATGAGAGTAAGATAACTGGATCATCAGGTTCAACTCTTGAACACAAAAGCACAAAAAACACCCAGAATATGTCAAGTCTCTGCTTTATATATATTCTCCACAAACATTAAGATTGAAATATTAGCTTTGTTTAGTAATGACTTAAACTCTAATTTTCGATCAGTAATCCGGAGGAATAGGCCTAATCAACCATTATATAAATTTTGCCTTTCACACTGACAATCTAGCTTCCTTTTTTATGTAATTTTGATTAATGAAAAAACAGCAAATTTTTTGCATCATCAGATAGAATTATTTCTGGCTAATCCAAGCTCAGCTCACTTATACAGTCAAGTAAGTGACATAAATGTGTAACAACTTAAAAATGCCACAGAGGATACTGAACATCCACTAAATATTAAATCCATTAATCTTTAACATGTTCTACATATCAGCAAAAGAAAATTATAACACATATAAATAATTAAAAACACAAACTAAATTTTTTAATAAATACAGCCAAAGGCAAAAACTTCAAATCATAGTATCCTGTAAGACTCCCAAGTATCCTCCCATAAATTTCCTTAGGTAAACTATATTAAACGTAAATTCGCAGAATATTGGTAATGTATTCTTATATTTCTTTTAATTAACCTTAACTTCTAGAAATGCGCAGAGTAGGTATGTAAAAATTGTTAACAAAAAAAGCGTTTTAGTGGTAATAATTGACAGTTTTAAGTTATGATGGCACTCCAAGAAAACTAAGTGATTTTTTTTGTCAATCTAATTGAGAAAAATTATAGCAATAAAACATTGTAAAACAAATTTAGACTACATTTTATCATCAAGTGTTGAGAATTTTTTTTTTTTTTTACAAAAATTCATTCTCAATTAAAATGAAAGTAACAGTTGTTACTTTCTTCATAACTAAGACCAATCCCATAAACTTCACATGTAACTTAATGGAAAGGTGACAATTTCATGAAATTGAAAAATTGCTAAGGATGCGAGAAATTCTTGATTCCTTACTTCCACTCTCTTAATATCCTCTTCCAAAACACTTAGCTCCTTCTGGATCTGTTCCAGTTGCTGCAGATTAAATAGAGAGAGAGAGACAAAAAAAAAGCCTAAGCCAAACCAAAATGGCATCACCATGATCATAAAATAAATTTACATTAGGAAAATAATTTCTATCAAACTGGGCACTAATGGCAAATTAACAGGAGGGATAACCACCAACAAAATATAGCTAGAAGTTCCCGTTTTTAAATGCAATGGTAGAGAATTATGTGAAAACATGATGTTGTACTTCTTTAATACAACAGTTTGATTTTACAATAAAAATATGAGAGATGAACGACAGTGACTTAAAAAAATACAAGACAGCCAAAGAACTTTCACATTACCTCATTTAGTTGTTAAACAGAAAAACTCAGCATGTCAGTTGTTAATCACACTTTTTTTTTTTTTAATTTATTTTTAATAGAGATGGGTTTCACTATGTTGCCCAGGCTGGTCTCCAACTTTTGAGTTCGAGCAATCTGCCCGCCTCAGCCTCCCAAAGTTCTGGTATTACAGACGTGAGCCACTGCACCAGGCCTTTAATCACACTTTATAAATAAACATTAGCCTGACAGAGGTTAAATCCCCTCACCCAAAAGCAACCACAAGTCAGTATCTTAACACCTCCTTCTTAAGGGTTTTAAAAACATATCTGAGATATTTTATGTTTTATATCTTGTCTGTTAAACCATAATAATTTTCCATGCCACTAAAATGCAAACATTTAATTGTTGAATAACACTAAACAACATATTGAACCATTCCCTTTCTCATGAGAGATTTAAGTTGCCTGCAAACTATCATATATTATTCTGGAACATATTGGTCTTTCAGATTTCATTTCATTTTCAGATTTTATTAAAAGGTTACTTCAGATTTGATTAAGAGAGTATTAAAAATAAAATGATTCAATCAAAAGAAAACTGCTTTCCAGAAACACTATACCAATTTAAATTTCTATCAACAATATGTGGTTGTCTTACTCTAACCCGGATATATTGAACAAATTTATAAATGTAAAATATTAACAACTAATGCTTATATATTACTGATTGCCAGATGTGAAAAATGAGGCACAGAAAGGTTAAATGATTTGTCCAAAATCATTCCGTAAGTGGCAGAACTGGAATTCAAATTAAGGTAGGCTTCTTGTTACAGAATTCATGCTGTTAACTACTATTCTTTACTACCTACTGAAAACAGTACCTTATTATTACCTCATTTCTTTAATGACTGATAAGGGTGAACAGGGTTTTTTATAGAGACTTATTAGCATTAGTATCTTCTGCGGCAACACAGGCAAAGTTGGCAATATAATAACTTATTCGTTCAAATATTTACCAATTCTAGGCACCTTCCTAAGTATTGAGAAGAACAGGATCTAAAAACAATTGTAGCCCTTACCCTCACTGAGTTCAGTCTAGGGGAGACTGGCAAACAAGAAAGCCAATAGTTGAAATATTATAGCAAAGCATTATGATGATGGTATACAACGTATTAAGGGAATATAGACCACACCTAATGTGGAGCTGGTAGGGTAGGAACAGGACTAGATAACTAAAATTTGATTGAAAATTAAATCAGAGGTTGAGCCTTAAAGGACTAACAGAATTCTGCCAAGTAGAAAACAGTAAGGCATGACACAATAAGCAGACTAAATAACAACACATGTAAAGGTACAAAAGCTATGAGAAAGGTAAATAATAAATCTGAAGCTAAGGCAATAAATGAAATTGCTTAACTTCAATCAGTATAGTCAGAAGAGATAAAAAACAAAACTGGAATGGTAGAAAACACCAATGTCGAAGAGATGGGCAAAGGAAGAAGCAGCATTAACTTATCAAGAAGGGCAAAGTCGCAGCCAGAAAACCAGGGGAAATGACAGTACTAACGGAGAAATCAAGGGTGAAAGAGTGATTAGCATTTTCAAAAGCTTTCAACTCATCTATCTACTTTAATAAACTTCCTACCACCTTAAAATATGTCACACAATGTCACCTTAACTGAAATCCTGCTCACTCTTAAAGACACTGTCTGTCCTGAAACTCTTTTGAATAATGGCTGCTCAACTGATAAAGCCTCTGAGGCCCCAGAGTTTACAGGACTTACTAATAGATAGGAACTCACTATTTCTACTGCATTCCATGGTCATTTCCAACAATTAGTATTCCACCCTAAAAATAGTTTTCCACCATAACATAAAAACCACTCTGTCTAGCTCATACCAAGCAGTCAAATCCCTGTCTACCCACTTGAGCCATCTATAAACATCCCAGTTATTCCCCACCATCACTGAAGCCTTCGGGTTCATGGACATTTTCAACTCCAGCATCCAGTGATGCTGACCTCTAATTCAGCAAAACACTCCCATGGTCATCTCTTAAACATTTTCATTTAACTACCTTAAAATGTTCCACTCTTGAAATTTTTATTTAAACAAATGCTTTAGTATAAGAGGTCTTTAGTATAATTGCTTTAAAAAAATACATTTAAAAAGAAGAATGAGTATCTGACAAAGGTCTGATATCCAGAATCTATAAGGAACTTAAATAAATGAAAAACAAAAAACAAACAGCCCCATTAAAAAGTGGGCATAGACATAAACAGACAATTCCCAAAAGGCAACATACAAACGGCCATCACACATGAAAAAACGCTCAACATCACTAATCATCAGATAAATGTTAATAAAAACCAAAATAAGATACCATCTCACACCAGTTAGAATGGCAATTATTGAAAATGAAAAAACAAACAAAAAACAAAAACAAAAAAAGAGATGCTGGTGAGGATGCAGAGAAAAAGGAATGTTTATTCACTGCTGGTGGAAATGTAAATTAGTTCAGCCACTGTGGAGACTGGAGTTTGGAGATTTCTCAAAGAGTTTAAAAGAAAACTACTATTCAACCCAATAATTCCATTATTGAGTATATATCCAAAATAGAATAAATCATTCTCCCAAAAACACAAGTGTATTTGTATGTTCATCATAGCTCTATTCATCACAGCAAAGATTCATCATTGCCCATCAACAGTGGACTCAATAAAGATGTGATACACAGACACCAGAGAATACTATACAGCCATAAAAAAAGAACAAAATCATGTCCTTCACATTAACATAGATGGAGCTGGAAGTCATCATCCTAAGTGAATTAATGAAGGAACAGAAAACCAAATACCAAATATAATGTTCTCACTTATAAGTGGGTGTTCAACATTGAGTACTCATAAAGACGGTTACAACAGACACTGGGAACCACTGGGGTGGTGGAAGGGAGAAAGGGTTGAATAACTAACTATTGAGTACTATGCCCACATTTCTGAGTGACAGGGTCAACTGTACCCCGAATTTTAGCATCACACAATATATCTACATAAGAAACCTGTATATGTACTCCCCGAATCTAAAAGTTGAAATTATATTTAAAAAGAAAGTAAATATCTGTATCAATAGCCAAAGACAGCCAATATTACTTGTATGATACAAAAATAGCTGAAATCAAATTAATTTTTATTCTGCTTTTGAACTTGAAATTCCAGAAAAATTTCCAAAGTCACCTGAGATCTCAAAATATTAAACTCTAATGTCTTCTCTGAAAATAATCTTCCATCTCCTAGTACCTCAAAGCTTTCACTGGATAATATAATTATTGTTATATATGGAGGCTACTATATATATGAGGTGAAACTCATAAAACTGCCAATAATAAAACAATTTTTACTTCAAAAACAGCAATTTCATATGGTTCAATTTAAAAGTGAAATAATGAAGGCATGGTGTTGTCCAGACAAACATACAGATAGAATGCAAAACAAATTGATATAACCTATCCATGAGAAAGTCTGACAAAATATCAGGCAAGAAATATTAACAAGAAAAAAGTTTGGAAGAATGAAAACTGTTGAGAGAGCACATATTAAATTTGAGGCATTTCCATTTCAAGATGAGAATTCTGAAGGGATTTTGAGCTGTAAATTATAAGGGCATCAGTGCAAGACATTTTAATACTAGTAAATAGAAAAAAGATGAAGGACAACCATTTCAAGGATGTGGAAAGAAGAAATGGGCTAAATTCACTCTGCAAACATCATAACCCCAGGAAGAGAGAACCTAGAAGAAAAGCCTGAATATGAGTTCAAGAATGTTTTAAAGATATATGAAGAAAAGTTCAATAAGCTGAACTGTTTATTACCTAAAGGAAAATCAATCATAAATTAGGAATGATGATAAACTCCTAGATCACATTTACCTGAACCCCATTACAGAGATTGGTGCTACTTAAAAAATAAATAAATACGTAAGATTGGAGAACTAAGACAATGGTATTTGACAGCATGGGACTAAGGAATCAATAGCAAGCACTCTCTTAACACTGTGCCAAAGCCCAAAGAAAACTTAAGAGAAACATTTAAGATAAAGGTAAAGAGTAAGTCAGTCAGAATCCCATAAGAAGATAAGAGACAGACTCTCCCATTACTGACAATGGCTTTGGTGCAGGTAGGTATCATTGGTACGCATTTGACTCATTAGTGCCTTGATAAAGATATGCTTAAGTATTAAACTCATTATTTGAATTTTAAATATAATTTAGAATAAATTATATATAATTGTTCCAAACTGAACAAAAGAATACACCATTACACCTTCAGTGAGGAAAAGCTGATTTTAAAAATCGAGCAAGGCTAGGTGCGGTGGCTCAAGCCCGTAATCCCAACACTTTGGGAGGCTGAGGCAGGCAGACCACCTGAGGTCAGAGTTCCAGATCAGCCTGGCAACAAGGTGGCACCCTGTCTCTACTAAAAATACAAAAATTAGCCAGGCGTGGTGGTAGGTACCTGTAATTCCAGCTACTTGGGAGGCTGAGGCAGGAGAATCCCTTAAACCCGGGGGGTGTAGGTTGCAGTGAGCTGAGATAGTGCCACTGCACTCCAGCCTGGGCAATAGAGCAAGACTCCATCTCAAAAAATACATACATACATACACGCATACTGCAGCAAAACTTAATATATACTAATTCTAAGAGAGTTACTACCAAAAACAAAGCATTTAGCCATATGAAGTGTACACTACAGCAAGACAAAGTCCTTGTCATCCCATACTATCACTCCACAAACACTCACATACTTAATATCTAGTTCCTGAAATGGCAGACCTGATTAAAAGACTTTATTTAACCCTTTCATAGCACTTTCTTTCTTTTTTTTTAAAGACAGGGACTCAATCTGTCACTCAGGCTGGAGTGCAATGGCACAACCTCAGCTCACTGAAGCCTCTGCCTCCTAGGCTCAAGCGATCCTCTCACCTCAGCCTCCCAAGTAGCGGGGACTACAGGTACAGGCCACCATGCTCCACAAAGTTTTTTTAATTGTTTGTAAAGACAAAGTCTCACTATATTGCCCAGGCTGGTCCTGAACTCCTGGCCCTCAAGTGATCCTCCCACCTAAGCCTCCCAACGTGTTAGAATTACAGGCATGAGACACTGTGCCCAGCCAACATTTTGTTTTAAGCTGAGAAGAAAACAGAAAAAGCAAGAACAAAACCAAATAAATAAATAATAGAGTAGTGAGGGGGAAAAATAAGATGGCTTATGTAAGAACAAATGTAAACAGATGTCAATACCAGTAGACTGATAAGTTAAAATATATGATGTAATAGAGCAACCACTAAAACAAGATACAAAAAATTTACTTTAAAACATTATAAATAAATCAAAATGGAATTCCAAAAAAAAAAAACCTGTGCAAAAAGCCATGAAGAGAAAAACAGAAAAGTAACAACAATAATAAAAATATATATATATAAAACAAAAAACAAAATGACAGGCTTATGCCATAACATTTATATTAAATAAATGGCCTAAACACATAATTTTAAAACTGAGCCTGGCAGAGTAGATTTACAAAGCATAGTTCAACCATACGCTATCTATAAGAAATTCACCTCAAAGATAATGAGCCAGTAATAGGTATAACAAGGAAAGAAAGGCCTGGTATGAATGCAGGAAATTCTCACCACACATTTCACAACTTTACCATGAATCACACAACTGCAGAAAGCACATTCTTTTCAAGCACAAATATTTCAAAATTTTAACCAATTACCAGTTGGTACAGTAAATACTATATTCAAAGAAAGAAAACACAACTTTCTGATTACAATGCAATTATAACAGAAATCCAGAACAAAAAAAACAAAATCTCAATGTTCAAGTAATAAGACCTTTGTTTCTAAATAAGCCACAGGCTTAAGAAAAAAAAATAATGAAAATTAGAAATTATTTTGAACAATAATAAACAAAATATGATGCCAAAAGAATTAGGTACAGATTAAAAAAATAAGAAACTATGGCCCTAAATGCCTACATTAGAAAAAATGATCTGCATAATAATATGCATATCCACCCAAGCCAACAGATTAGGAAGGAACAAAAAAGTAAAATGAAAGAAAGCAGGATGGAAATAACAAAGAACAGAAAACAGAAAACAAACAAAATAGAGAGGAAAAACAAAATCAAAAGTTGGTTATTAGAAAAAATTCATATAATTGATATATTCTCGGCAAGAATTGATCCAAGAAAAAGCAAAAGAGAAAGAGAGAAAGGAACAAGCAAAATAAGCACTGCCAGGAATGAACCCTGGAGACATTAAAAACTTAAGACTCTATTAAGACCAATCTTATGCTGATAAATCTAAAAACTGAGATGACATAAACAATGACTAGAAAAAATTTAACAAATGAAAAGTGACATCTAAAACAAAAAACTTAATAAAAACGTAACTATTCAAGTAACAGATTCAATAACTTAAAACTTCCCGTAAACAAATCACAGGTCCAGATTGCCTCTCCAATAAGATCTTTAAACATTCAACAAAGATGTTCTTAGACTACACAAATTATTCCAGAAAATTTAAAAAGGGGATACATTTCCCAACTCATTTGATAAAGCTAGCATAATCTTTATGGCAAAACTGGACAAGATATGTGTAAGAAAAAAAAATCTCATTCATGAACACAGATGCAAAAATTCTAAAAAAAAAAAAAAATAAGCAAACTAAACCATATAGAAGAGAATATATACAATGGCCAAGTTTGGTTTACATAAGGGGTGCAAGTAGGGGGACCAACTGCCCTGGTGGGGTTTCCTAGAATGCAGAACCTTCAGTGATATAACTAAGATATAAGACACCCCTGGGCCAATCAGGATGGTTGGTCACTCTAGGAGCAAAGCTGACTGACTTTCCACTGTTAAACCAATGTAATTATTCACATTAACAGAACGAAAAGGAAAAATCGTATGGCTGTATCAGATGCACAAAAGTTCTGGAGACTACTCAAGCCCACTCAGAAATTTTTTAAAAATTCTCTTAGCAAACTGGGTAGAAATTTACTGCCTTGAGTAATAAAAAGTACCTACAAAAAACCTACAGAAAACATCATACCTAATGGTGACACGTCGAATGCTTTCACTTTGAGATCAGCATCAAGACTAGGATGCCCCGCTATCACCACTTCTATTCATCATTGTACCGGATGTCCTAGCCAGCAGAGTAAGACAAGAAAAATAAATAAAAGATATAAGGATCATAAAGAATGAAACTAAACTGTTATTATTTGCAGATTATGATGTGTACATAGAAAACATAAAAGAATCTACAAATAGGATTAATGAGAGTTTAACCAGGTTGCTGGATATTTTTAAAAATCTATATGTAAAACACAACTGTATTTCTATACACTAGCAATAATAAGAAACTAAAGTTAGAGACACAGACGTCATTTACAACAGCATCATATGACTAAATCTAAAATAAAGATGTGTAAGAATACCCTGAAAAATACAAGGATATTTTAAAGATCTAAATATAGAGGGAAACACTATGTTCATGGATGAGAAGAGTGAATATTGTAAATACACAGTCTCCCAGATTTATCTAGTCAAATTAATCCCAATAAAAAGCACAGCAAGTTTACCATGGAAACGTACTAGCTGATTCTAAAATTTATATTGAAATGCAGAGAGTCAGAATATCCCAGACTTTAAAGAAGAACAGCAACTTAATTCAAAGCTCTAGTATTTAATACAATGTGGTACTGCCAAAAAGACCAGTGGAGCAGAAAAGAGGACCTAGAAACAGACCCGCACACACATGGACACATGATACATGACAAAGGTGAAATTTCAGATTTCAGACTGATGAAGAAAGAATGGCCTTTTTAATAAAGGATGCTTGGGCAGCTAGATATCCATATGAAAATATCTCTATACCTCACATTATATGCAAAAATAAATCTCTACGGAGAGTACAGATCTAAATATGGAAGATAAAAGAATAAAGCTTCAAATAAAGAACAGTATAGAAAAATGTCTTTATGACTACAGGTGGAAAAGACTTATTTAAGTGACACAAAAGACACTAATTATAACAGATAAGATAAATTTCGCTCTATTAATATCAGAAACTTCTGGTCATCAAATGACACCATTAAGACAATGAAAAGAATGCAGCCCAATTAGAGGGAAAGATATTTGTGATAGACAGATCTGACAAAATGTATATCCAGAATATATAAATATCAAACCATTAAGAAAAACCAAACAAAAAATGTAAAAAGTTTTAAACAAGTACTTCAGACACAAAACATAAAAAAACCCAAATGACCAATAAACGTACTATTAGGTGCTCAACCTTGTAAGTCATCAGGAAAATGCAAATTACAACCATGTAAGTATATACCCCAAGATCAGCTAAACTGGAAAAAAAATCTATTGGTATCACATACTGGCAAGAACACAGTGCACAGAAATGCTTATACAATGCCTGTAGGAAGAATAACTAACACAACTTGTTTTGAAAAATATTTTGGCATTATCTATTAAATTTGAAGATACACATATCCTATGACTCATCAATTCCACTTCTAAACACATTCCATATAAATATGTATACTAACATAAACCTGGATACACATTTAACATAGTAGTATTTTTTGCAAACAGCCCAAAACTGAAAACAACTCAAATGACCATCAACAACAAAAATGGGGCATATTCACTTAACCGAATACTATACAACAACAACAATCAACCAACTACGGTCATATATAACCATGTGGATGAATTGTAACATTGAGCCAAAGAAGAGAGGAATAAAAGATTATATATGGCACAAGCACACTTATATAACGCTCAAACACAGAGAGACCTATGGATACTCAGGCATCGAAACATTAAAGAAAGGCAAGAAAGTGACTGCCATAAATATCAGAATATTGGTTATCTAATGGGCAAGGAAGATGACTGCAATCCAAAAAGGGTAGTCAGGGTGCTTCAGCCGTTCTAGCAGTATTGCATTGTGCTTACAATGTGGTTATACAAATGGTCACTCTACTATAATTCTTTAAACTGTAAATTTGATTTATATACTTTTTTGTGTTTTTCATATAAAAATCGTTTAAAATTCAATTCACTAAAATTCCAAGTAAAACCAAAAGGAAAACAAGACTCATCAAAACGATTATATTACAGTAAATTTAATAGGTATCAAACACTTCCAAAAGTGCATTTTAAAATTAAATCAAATGAAATAGAAGGGAATCATTCAAACGCTGGTACAAATTTGCACAGACAAGACCAGCTTTTACATGGAACCCGACACCCCTTTTGATTAACCTGACCATGAAGGAGACTAACACGTTCATTTAAATATATATAACTATTAAATGCTGTAATAGGCAGGTTCTAACACAGCCTCCAAAGATCCCCACCTCTTAGTATTCACACCCTTGTGCAATTCTGAGTGTGGAATGAACCAATGACATGCTTCTAACAAAGAGAAAACAGCAAAAGTTTTAGGATATAACTTCCAAGATGAAGTTACAAAGAGCATGTGACTTCTGTCTTCAATACCCTCTCTGGCTTTCTTACTTGCTCCTTTTGAGAAGTACCCAGCTGCCATGTAGTGAGCTACTCTATGGAGAAGCCCATGCGACAAAAATGTGGTATCTCTTTCCAAAAGCTGATGACCGAGCTTGTAAAGTTCCTATCCCAGTCACACCTCGAGATAACTGCTACCTTGGCCAACAACTTAATTGCAGCTTGGTAAGAAACCCAGAGCCAAGGCACCCAGCTACTCTGAATCAAAATTCTAGACTCAATATATTGAATTTTTCATGTTTTAGGGCATCAAATTTGAGAGTAATTTGTCACACAGCAATAGATAACTAATGCAAATGCCTATTATGTGACTTGCACTTTCCATTCTCTCAATATTCTAAGGAGAATCAGTAGGAAAAAAATAAAACTGAAAATTAATTGGCCCTAAATTACTAGCCAGTTGTGACAGTGGAGTACTCATTATTCAAATGACTTAAATGAATCTTAACATTAAATCCAAAAGGCGTATTTAACTTCTCTGATTGGTATGTATCAATGTCTAAACCTACACTCATCAGAACTCCAATTAAAAGTTACAAATGAAATCACGAAGTTAATTTGCAAAGTTTGAATGTTAAGCTTAGAGAAACAAACTCAAAAGTAGCAATGTGCCTCCTGGTAAATCTGTATTTTACTTGAATAAGTTCAAGTATATAAATTGTATTACAGGTCCTAAGAACTGTAACAATTATGTTCATTTTGAGGATTAAACACACAAACAGACTTATATGCAAGAAAATATAACCATCCACTTCAATCGGTCTGCACTAAAACATGAGGTATTATTCAACTATATTTTCTAGACTAAAGTTTATTACAATTACAAATCACTATAGTACCCAATTCCAATTATTGTGAAATTCATGAAATTTAATCAAATAGATAAACGTTTACAATTTGTTACCTAGCTTCTCAGAATTTCTTGTGTAATTACAACTAAAATACTCAAAGTCACGCAATCATAGATATAACAAAATCAAGAAAACCAAAATGTATTAATGACAGTACAATCACTGTACGCTGGAGGCACAAATATCCAGAAGTATTTGGAACTCGTATGTTTCTTGGTTAACATACCTACTACAAGAAAATACGGTCCAAGAGAAAAGAAAAAAAGAAAAATGAATCACAAAGATTACATTAGATTCAAACTAAAGTCAAGCAAAAAAGTTCTACAGCATGGTTCACCCAGAAGTTTAATAACAGAAATATAAAAACACTATGCCAAATCTATAAAATCGAAGTCAATATCACAGAAGATGCCGCGGGAGGCCCCGGGCCACCACATCAGAGAAAGGCCAAATGAAGATCACAGAGAAGAATTAATGTTGGGAAGGAATTCTCCATTATCTCTCCAATTTCTGCACATCTTGTGACAGCTTTTGTTGTAAATCATCTTTCCAAGAATGTTTATATGGCAAAGAGGCTGGCAAGACAGAAATAGAGACTTATTCTGGGGGCAGAGGACAGATTTGTTTTCTGACCAATATAAAAAAAAATAAAAAATCACGGTCTCCCTGCAGTACCAAGATTGAACAGGTCTGCCAGCAACTCCTTTTAGAAGATTGGGGTTTCCTAATATGAGGGTTCCTTTGCTGCAACATAAACAAATCCACTTGTGTGTGCAGCATCCACCTAGAGCCATCTCCACATTGTCACGTGTGGGACATTGGGGTCAGAGGGAACTGATGCAAAGATGAAGCTGATGTTATCAAATGTCTCATGAGTAATAAAATATTTTATCTCCAGTCATCTCAGGTCTTTTGCCAGCATCGATGAAACTGTGCAAGCTAACTTGTTAACCTGCTATAAAGGTAAAAAATTTCAGACCCTTCATAATGTTTTACAGTTATATGGTATATCCTTATCATATGAGACAATGTTAAGTCTAACAATTTGTGGCAGGTATCAGGAGACCCCATAGAAGCAATGACTAATACTGAAAAATCTCAGGGGCTAATGAAAACCATTAGGTTTCATTAATTGTTGCTTAAAATTAGTTTAGGACACAGATAATAATTAGTCATTTCATTTAAGCCTCAGGTATTTTGAGATTTTAACTTCATGGATTCATTTACTCATTCATTATCAGGTACTTTCTTATGTACTGAATACCATTCTCAATGACTTCAAATTCTCAGACAGACAGAAACATGTTATTCTATATATTATAAAAATGTTCAGCCTTGATCCTCAAAGTGTGGTCCAAGGACCAAGAACTTCAACATCCCTGGAGCTTGCTAGAAATATAGATTGTCAGGCTCCAACAGAGCCTCCCTTAATCAGAACATGCATTTTAGCAAGATCATCAGGCAACTTCCTTTTTTTTTGAGACGGAGTCTTGCTCTGTCGCCCAGGCCGGAGTGCAGTGGCGCCATCTCGGCTCACTGCAAGCTCCACATCAGGCAACTTTCACGCACTACTGTCATTTATATTGAGCCACCAGACACTTAAACAAATGAATGACTGGATATCATCTTCTTTCCCACCAAAAAAAAAAAAAAAAAGAAAAAGAAAAACCTAAGAGACACAAGTAAATCTTAAATTTATAACAGATAATGTTTGTTAGTAGGCATCTTAAAATCACAACTAAATTAGCAGCAGTTGAAAATTAAAAAAAATAGCCACAAACCATATAAAAATATTTAGCTATTCAACACTTCATCATCCAGTAACACATCTCTTATCTATTTATTGTCAAAAAGAACAAAGATAGCCCAGAACATAGCACATAATAGACAATTTACACAGTTTTAAATGAGTAAAAAGTATACTAATCAGACAATTCTTAACATAAACATACCAGGATCCAGCCAGTTAGAAATTAAAAAAAAAAAAAAAAAAAAAAAAAGTTTTCGAAGTTATTTTAGCATGCTATCCAGAGAACAGGATTTTAGCTATTTAATTTTCCCATATTTTGTATAGTGTGAAACGACTTTGAAATTTTATAAATGTTACATTAGAACATGCTCGCTATAAAACTGCTGATACAAAACTGCCTTTTAACTATCCTCCAGGAGTTAGAACTCCCAAGTTCTAAATACGTAGCTATGTTTTTACTTGTTTCTGTCTACATGTTTAAAAAAAACTGTATCCTACCTAAGGCTTTATTATCTAAGTTTTCCTAAGTTTTCTCTTCATGGCGAAGGGTAGGCTGTTATTTAATAAATCTATTTTCAATTCTTTATAGCTTTTAGGTAAGTTACTGTAGTCAATCTTACTGATAACTTCTCAGCACATCTCCATAAAAAGATCTTTTAAGTGTCAAGTTGTAAAAAGAAAAGAAGTTAAAATAACAAAGCTTAAGGAAACCCCCTAAAAATTAAAATGCTTTTAAAAATATTTAAAGAAATTTTTAGCCTGAAATGCTTTTAGAAAATGGGAACAGTTAACAATAGTAAATAAAACATTATGTAAAACACACAAAATAATATACCTCTCTCTTATTTCTTCTTGCAACCTTGAGGAATTCCATAAGAATCTGTAGCTGGGCTGCATGCGATTCCTACAATAGAAAATTATAATTTCTCTTTAAAAAAATATAACTGAGTTGAAAGTTTTCTTTAAAACCATAGCATAAACAGTAAGAAGCAACTTTATGAACCCATTTAAGTTCGTCCATTACTTCTATTTAATCAGTTTTCCCATTTGCTAATTGGTATTTGTAAAAGAATCAATTTTCTACAAAACTAACTCAAACTAACTTTAAGAAACAGGTGTTCTAAATTACATCCCTTATCTAACATGCTGAAAAATCTTTTCATGGATAGTAGCAATTCTATTATCTGACTCCTAGCCTTCTCTTCCCCAACTAAAGTAATAAAACATCAAAACAAAATTTACAGTGAAAGTAACATAGCTGATAGACACTAAAATCACTTTCTCCACGAGAAGCTCATTTGCAGAGATAAGTGTAATAAACAGAGATAAACCTATACCTTTCAAAAGTCAAATTTACTATTTCTAGTTATTACCTACTTACTCACAGATGTGAGAATATATTTCTATGGAAGATTTCAGGCAAAATCAAACATCTGAAAACAAAAAAATGTAATATAATCAAGTGGACAGCTTGTGGGTTGGGAGTAACTCAAATTGGTAATCGAAACAAAGATAGAACAGATAAATGAAAGTATAACAAGCCTTGACATTTTCAGAGTAGCAAAACATAAAAATACAAATATATATCATTTACTGTTTTTTTTTGTTTTTTTTGAGACAGAGTCTTGCTCTGTCACCCAGGCTGGAGTGCAGTGGCGCGATGTTGGCTCACTGCAAGCTCCGCCTCCCGGGTTCACGCCATTCTTCTGCCTCAGCCTCCCAAGTAGCTGGGACTACAGGCGCCCGCCAGCACGCTCGGCTAATTTTTTTGTATTTTCAGTAGAGACGGGGTTTCACCGTGTTAGCCAGGATGGTCTCGATCTCCTGACCTCGTGATCCGCCCGCCTCGGCCTCCCAAAGTGCTGGGATTACCAGCATGGGACAACGCGTCTGGCCATTCACTGTTAAAATTCACAAGAACCAGGAATACCAGGTCAATCTGATAAAAATACATAAAAAGAATATCAAAAGCTAAAAATAAAATAACAATAAGAGTTTATGAACAAACATCATTCTAATTTTTTCTTATATACTTGAAAGGGAGAATAAAAAAGCCCAGTGGAGCGACTCCAAAACAAACAAAAATATATTTAAAAAAAAAGATTAATAAAACTTTAATTTGCCTGGCTATGCAACAGAACTACCTGGGGCATTTGTTAAAACAGACACTGGGTCAGATTTTTAAAATTCTGATCCTGTTGCTCTAGAAAAGGTTCCAGGAATCTATGTTAAACAATGCCCAGATGATAAGAATAAGCCAATTAAAATCAAAAGAATCAGTAAGACATAACACGTACTACAAATAAGCATTGACTGCCTCACACCCACTTCTAGAGTCTATGCCTCTTGAAGACCTTTGGATTTTAAAAAAGAAGAGGCAAAACAGATGAATGTAATTTACAAGTCAAGGCAAATAAGGAGAGATAAAATATGAACTGACAATCACAACAGGATACTCCAATTAAAAAATATAACTGAAATAATATGTTTTACAACGGAATAAATTTCCAAAACATAGTATCATGAAGATTGACATTTTTTTCTTGCAAGACAAACTGACTTTGGCTGGACCTTAGACCCATTCTTCCCAAGTGAGTTAATCTGTCACACAGAACAAACTCACAAGGGCTCTGTCTCAACAACGATGACAAAGTATCCAAGTCTTCACATTGTTTGTGGGACTTCTCTACACTAGTTATCTCTAACTATCTACAGATTATTTGTCTAGAGGACAAAGACCACATGTTTATTTAAAAAGTAACAACTTTATATAAAAAGTAACTCCAAGCTAATCAAGTGACAGTTCATTTACAAAGGAAGTATACAAACTATCTTCAAAATTATAAATTTAAACACTTCATTTCAATCTATTAACTAGAATATGTAAATACAACAAGAATGCAATTGATTTGTAGAAAGAAGGGGAAAGTCCCCAAAGTGTCAATGTAAAAGGAAAGTGGGGCCAATTACATACACCAGGAATTTGCCACATGACACCTTCTTCTGCAGTTTAATCTTTTTAGGAAGCATTTCAAGAAAGGAGATGAATGGCAAATATGAAACTATAATTTCACAAATATGAAAGAAAATTATAAAAAATAGATAGTGGAAGAAAAGAGAATGCTTTAAAAAATGCAAAGAGTATAACCAATTATACTGAAATGTCTAGCCATATAATGTTCTACTAGAACAGGTGCAGAACTTTTAACATGAAAGTAATTCCACTACTAAAAATAGAAGTCCAAGAAGTCAATTCTCTACACATCTCTTACAATTGTCAAAAGTTCCAAAAAACATGTAATGATCATTTAGCCCAATTCTCCCACTTTCAGATAAGGAAGCATGTAAGAAAAAGAACAAAGAGAAACGTATTTAGAAAAAAAGAAAGAAATATACATATTTAGAATTTTACTCTCTACTCTCAGTACTCTTTACAATACAGCAAGTTTTTGTTACACTTGTCCCATCTGGTTCAGTCAAGTGTCTCAAGAGGGAGTGTATCTACCATGTGACACGAAATATGCTTCAAATTTTTATAGAACATTGGTCTTTACTTTCCTATCCTTCTCTGCAACTAAATTTTGTTGTATTCTAAAAGAAAAAATTATCCTTATTATGGGAATGGAAGCAACTGCCTGATCAGAGCCTAATATAATTATATACGTGAATTGCGTATTAAACTCTTGTTATTCCAATTCCATGCTTTAGTATCCTTCTGTTACATGGTAAGTTAGATGTCTTTCCAACTGGGAGAAAACACACTGGTCAGAACTATGTAAATAACTAATGTAACTGATTTTTATACATTTCACTATAAATGAGTAATTTGGTCCTTACAGGTTTAGTTAGCATGAGTTAATCTTCCCAAGTACAGTTCACTCTACAATAGTTTCTCAAGAGTAGAACAACTGCCATTTTGATGGCAAACTTTTTTTTTTTTTTTTTTTTTTGCATAAGACTTTCCAAGCAGAATGGCATAGGCAAGTCATTTAGAAATATAGAATTGTTGGCTGCACAATCCTAGCACTGTGGGAAGCCAAGGCAGGCAGATTGGGTAAGCTCAGGAGTTCAAGACCAGCCTGGGCAACATGGCAAAATCCCAGCTCTACAAAAAATACAAAACTAGCCCGGTGTAGGGACATGTACCTGTGGTCCTAGCTACTTGGGAAGCTGAACCCAGGAAGGTCAAGGCTGCAGTGAGCTGTGATCGTGCCACTGCAGTCCAGTCTGGATGAAAGAGCAAGACTCTCTCTCTCTCTCTCTCTTAATTAAAAAAAAAAAATATATATATATATATATATACACACACACACACACACATATAATAGAGAGTGTGCTCAGTAAATAAAAACAATTAAAAATTGATTTCTAGAAGATTCCTTCTAGAAAGTTGATACAAGGGAATGGGAGTAATGGAACTAGGGACTGCTGCTACTTGCTATAAATCTTGTTAATAACATTATGACATTGTAAATTAGACTGTATTTATTACCTAGATTTTTTTTTTTTTCTTGAGACAGAGTCTTGCTCTGTTTCCCAGGCTGGAGTACAGTGGCACCATCTCAGCTCACTGCAGCCTCCGTCCCCCTGGTTGAAGCAATTCTCCTGCCTCGGCCTCCCAAGTAGCTGGGATTACAGTTTTGCAACACCACGTCTGGCTAATTTTTGTATTTTTAGTAGAAACTGGGTTTCACCATGCTGGCCAGGCTGGTCTTGAACTCCTGACCTCAAGTGACCTGCCTTCCCTGGCCTCCCAAAGTGCTGTGATTATGGCATGAGCCACTGTGCCTAGCTTAAAATTCTAACCAAAAAAACCCTAGATAACTTTATGTGTTTTTCCCCTACTTGGGTTCAGATTCCCCATTTATAAAATGTGCAGATAACGTTTCACAAACAGCAGTCATCATCCCATACTTTACATAGGATATTACTATTTAGGTAATAATTTTTCTCTAGAAGACTACAGTATTTTCCTTAAATCTACTGTCAACAGAAAACTTCTAAAGGATATTCACTTCTGCTTGTATAAATAGACAACAGACTTCAAATAAGGGTACAGACATACCTGAGAATGCAGGAAGTTCTTAAAAAGTGTATGTGGACACAGAGCGTTTTAGGAAATTCATTCCCTAATTTTCCACCATCTGCCTTTTCTTCTTCTAAAACATGTCTGCTCACGAGACATCACTCCAGTTCTCAATTCTAGCCTCTTTCATCAAATTTTCTATTCTCACTTTGTACAGAGGGTTGTAAGGAAGGGATAGCAGCAAGGCAGGCAGGCTTGTCACTTATCTTTTACCCACCCAGAAGTTTACCTCGATACATGCCCCTGGGCTATAAAATTCTGTGGAATAACAAAATAAGGCAATAAAAAATACTGCAGTCTGGAAAAGTGAATGACTCTAAAGACTAGATAACAAATCCTTTTATAAGTCAGGTAGTTCCCAAGTCTTTGTACTGAAAGAAATGAATACTAGTGATTTTTGTACATTGATTTTTGTATCCTGAGACTTTGCTGAACTTGTTTATCAGCTTAAAAAGCTTTTCAGCTGAGACTATGGGATTTTCTAGATAGAGAACCATGTCATCTGCAAACAGAGATAGTTCAACTTACTCTCCTCCCATTTGGATTCCCTTTCTCTCTATGCTTGACTGCTCCGGCCAAGACTTCCATTACTATGTTGAATAAACAGGAGTAGTAAAAGAGGACATCCTTGTCTTGTGTTGGTTTTCAAGGGCAATGCTTCCAGCCTTTGCCCATTTAATGATGTTGGCTGTGGGTTTGTCATAGATGGCCCTTACTATTTTGAGGTATGTTCCTTCAACACATAGTTTACTGAGAGTTTTTAATACGAAGGGGGGATGAATTTTATTGAAAGCTTTTTCTGCATCTATTGAGATAATCATGTAGTTTTTGTCTTTAGTTCCATTTATGTGATAGATCACATTTATTGATTTGCATATGTTGAACCAGCCCTGCATCCCAAAGATAAAGCCTACTTTATCATGCTGGATAAGCTTTTTGGTGTACTGCTGGATTCAATTTGCCAGTATTTTGTTGAGGAATTTTGCATGGATGTGAATCAATAATACTGGTCTTAAGTTTCCTTTTTTTGTTGTGTCTCTGCCAGGTTTTGGTATCAAGATGATGCTGGCCTCATAGAACACTTAGCGAGGAGTGCCTCTTCCTCAATTTTTTGGAACAGTTTCAGTAGGAATGGTACCAGCTTTTCTTTGTATATCTGGTAGGGCTATTTATTACTGATTTAATGTTGGAGCTCTTCACTGGTCTGTTCAGGGATTCCATTTCTTCCTGGCTCAGTCCTGAAAGGGTGTATGTGACCAGGATATTCAAAGGAATATAAATCCTTCTATTATAAAGATATATGCACATGTATGTTCACTGCAGCACTATTTACAACAGCAAAGACATGGAATCAACCTAAATGTTCATTAATGGTAGATTAGATAAAGAAAATATGGTGCATATACACGACAGAATGCTACGCAGCCATAAAAAAGGAGATCACATCCTCTGCAGGAACATAAATGGAACTAGAAACCATTATCCTTAGCAAACTAACACAGGATGAAAACCAAATACCATGTGTTCTCACTTACAAGTGAGAACTAAACGATGAGGACACATGGACACATAGAAGGGAACAATACACACTGGGGCCTACCAGCGGGTGGAAGGGCGGGAAGAGGAAAAGGATCAGGAAAAATAACTAATGGATATTAGTCTTAATAGCTGGGTGACAAAATAATCTGTACAACGAACCCCCATGACACAAGTTTACCTATATATGACAAACCTGCACATGTACTCCTGAACTTAAAAGTTAAATACAAAAAGACTGAAAGGATATAAAACTAGAAGACGACAGTATTGAAAGGAAAATAGAAAAATCCATAATCATATTAGTAAATTAATCCACTTTCTTCTGTATTAGCTGGGATTTTATTTTTAAACAATTTTAATAGAAAATTTTAAATAGAAAGATATTAGACATAAAGAACATAAATCCTTGAAACAATTTCAGAACACACATGCTTCAAAGCATAAGAGGAATATTTACAAAAAGTGACAACAGTTCATATAATGAGTGACTTAAATGTGGAAGCACTGGCATCACAGAGACAGCACTTTCACAATACAAAACATTTCAGTTAAAAAAAAATAGTGTTTAATCCTCTTCAGATTAAAATGTAAAAGGTTACTTCCACAGTAGCAAAAAAGGGGATAAACCAAAAATGCATACTATTCTTTAAAGCCAATGACTGAAACTAACTCAAGCAGCAATTAAGCCCCAACTAAGCTAAATTCCTGAATAAAACCAAAGAGGTCAGTCTCTCATCCTTCTCCTAAAAATAAATAAATAAATAAATAATTTTATAAATAAATTAATTAAAATTTAAAAATTGAATGAAATTAAGAGCAAAGTAGGCATAACAGAGGAAAGGAATAACAAACTCAAATACACTTCAATACAAATTATTTAAATTCACAGAAAAAAAGGAAAATAAGAACAGAGCATCAGAAGTCTGTAAGATAACATGAAACATTATAACAACATATGACTAGAAACCTACAGAAAAAGAAGTAGAGCAAAAGGCTGAATAAGTAATGGCTCACCATGTTCAAAAATCAAATCCTAGGCATTGAATTTGTATGCTGCCAACAAACAAAATAAAAAAAGGAACAGACCTTCTTGTTCCATGAAACCCAAGAAAGATAACTATAAAAATAATAAAATGTAGGAATAACATAGTCAAATTGCTGACAACTAGCGTCAAAAAGAATGTCTTAAAAGCGGTTAGAAAAATGATATACTAGCTTTAGGAGAAGGATGGTAAAAATGACTACTGATTTCATCAGAAACAAAAGAACAGTGAAAATATCTTTAAAGTGTTTTAAAAAGAAAACCCAAAGTTTCTATATAGGGCAAAACAATCTGCTTTACAAGAAATAGTAAAAAAAGTTACACAAGTAAAAGGGAAATCATCCGGATGGATGCGAGAAAAAATGAAGAGCATCTGAAAAGGTAAATATTTGGGTAAATAAAAAAAAGAGACGGGTGGGTTTTTGTTCTTATTTATTTACTTATTTATTTTGGTATCCCATCTTCAAAAGCCAAAATAACAATGTTTAAAAAAAGGGGGAAAAAAAGTTTGGTGGGATTTATAGCATGGTTTGAACCAAAAAAAGCAGAAGTTTAGTAAACTGAGTTATTGTAAAGTTTCACATTTTTCTTAAAGTGGAATACCATATATTCAAGATTGCCTATAAACATACTGTCCTTGAAGTAGCATACCATAAACTGTGTGGGAGAAAAGGCCTTTTGTGGTATTTAGAGAAAACACTAAAACTACAATAAAAAGAAGTACGTGAAAAACAGAGAAGATAAAATGGAATGATGAAAACCCAATGATGTCTAAAGAAGGCGAGAAAGGAGGAAGAGGTGATAAAGAACAGGAGGGAGAAATGGAAAACAAATACCATGGTGTAGACTCAAACCCAACCATATCAATAATTAATATAATTATTATATTATATACTTATATATAATATAAGTAAATATAAGTAAAATTTAAATAGACTTGAGCACTTCAATTCAATGCACTTATTAGACTGTGTTTTTAAAAACAACAGAAAAAAACACCTACCTACTGTTAGAGACACACACTTTATAAGGACAATGACAGAATTAAAGTACAAGCATGAAGAAGACTATACTATGGAAACATTAGCTATAAGTAAGGTGCTGTGGCTATATCAGTACCAGACAAAGCAGACTTCAGAACAAGAAATATTTCCAACAATAAACATATCCATTTCATAATAATAATAAAGGAGATGATTCATCCAGAAGACATAAAAAATTCCAAGCATGTATGAACTGCACCTAATAACAGGGCTTCAAAATACATGAAGCAAAAATTACCGAAAAAGAAAACAAAAATAGACAATTAAAATTATAAATGTAACACATTTGTCAGCAACTAACAGAGCAAGGAGGAAAAACAATTGTAATAATATTAACTGGCTGGGTGTGGTGACTCACACCTGTAATTTCCGCACTTCTGGAGGCCAATGCAGGCAGATCACCCAAGGCCAGGAGTTCGAGACCAGCCTGGTCAACATGGTGAGACCCCCCCCCCCCCATCTCTACCAAAAATATAAAAATAAGCTGAGGCGGGTGGTGCATACCAGTAATTCCAGCTACTTGGGAGGTTGAGGCAGGAGAATCACTTGAACCTGGGAGGCAGAGGTTGCAGCGGAGATCATGCCACTGCACTCTAGCCTGGGTGGCAGAGAGACTCCATCTCAAAAAAATAACAACAATAATAGTAATATCAACCAACTCTACATAATCATATTTATAAAGCACTACAATGAATAAAAACAGTTTTCAAATGCAAGTGGAATATTTACAAAATAGATTATGCTGAGCTACAGTGAAAATCACTATCAATTTCAAAGGACTAAACATGCAAATTGAGCTTCCCTTTCGGGCAAAAATGGAGTAAAAGGGACTAGATTTACAATCCTGCCTTAAACAACAAAACACCAGTCCAACTATATGAAACAATGCTTTCCAGACAAAGGACCAGAAAGATTACATGTTCCCAGCAGCCAGAGTAGAAAAACCAAGAAATATACATGCATCAGGTACTCAAAAAGGTTGTCTCAGTAGTGAGGCAAAACTAGCAGAGACAAAAAACTGCTCTGGTCCTACCTATCATACCTTAAGAACCAGCTTCAAGAGATTCAAACTGTTTCCAAGTAACTTAACTACATGTCAGGACAAAGTTCAGGAATATATAAAGGATTACAAAAGTATTCAGCGCTGAACAAGGCAAAACTTATAATTTCTGGCATCTAAGAAACAAGCATGCAAAGAAGCCGAAAAATATATCCTACAATAAGGGGAAAAGTCAATCTACACGGAAAAAAATTGAAGACAGCAATAGAAACTATCCAAAATGAACTCGAAAGATGAAAAAGATCAAATAAAATGAACAAAACCTTCATCAGTGACCTAAAGAACAACTTCAACTACCCTAAGAGATATGTAATTGGAATTCCCAAAGTGGAAGGGGGACATAAAAATATCTGAATAATGGCCAAAAATTTTCTAAATCTGAAGCAAACTATAAATCTACAGATCTAAAAAATTCAAAGAACCCAATAACAAAAAGACACAAAGGGAGGGGGAGTAAAACCCTATTGCAAGGCACATCATAATCAAAATGCGTATACCCATAAAAAGAATATCTTAAACTGGGAGAAACATATTTCATTAAGAAGACAAAAGATAAGAATGACAGCAGACTTTTCATCTGAAACAATGCTAGAAGACAGTGGAGCAACATTTCTTTAAAAGTCAACATGGAATTTTATACTCATATGGAATACCTTTCAAACACAAAATAAAGACTTTGTCAGACATATAAAAGAAGTAATTTGCTTCCAGCAGTCCTGCACTAAAGAAATGGTAAATGATGTCCTTGAGGCTAAAGGAAAATAACAGATAGAAACTGATCTACTCGAAAGAATATAGTACACCAGAAATGGTAAATAAATGGGTAATATAAGACTTGTTAGAAATCTCCATAATTTAACCACAATTAATAACAATGTGTTGTGGAATATATAACATATTTAGAAGTAAAACATATGACATAAAATACCACAACGGCCAGCAGAGAGAAAATGAAAGTATACTGTTTTTAAGGTTCTTTTTTTTTTTTTTTCCTTGGAGACCCCAGGCTGGAATGCAGTGGCACAATCTTGGCTCACTGCAACCTCTGCCTCCTGGGTTCAAGCAATCCTCCTCAGCCTCCCAAGTAGCTGGGACTACAGGCGCACACCACCACACCTGGCTAAAATTTTGTATTTTTAGTAGAGACAGGGTTTCACCATGTTGCCCAGGCTGGTCTCAAACTCCTGAGCTCAGGCAATCCGCCCACCTTGGTCTCCCAAAGTGCTACGATTACAGGCGTAAGCCACTGCGCCCAGCCTGAGGTTCTTGTAATAGAGATGAAGTAGTATAATATTACTTTAATGTAGAATGTGGTAGCAATTGTATTAAAAACTCTAAAACAACCACTAAAAAGACAAAAAGTTGTAAGTAATGAATCAACAAAGCATCTAAAATGGAATCACCTAAAATCATGTAAATTATGTTTTCCAACTATAATGCAATTCAACTAGAATTCAATTACCAAAATATATACTTGGCAAAGTATTAATATCCAAAATACAAGCGCACACACACATACAAATCAGTAAGAAAAAAGACAAATGATCCATCAGGAAAATGGACACAGAATATGAATAGGTAATTCATCAAACAGAAAACAAGGGTGGCCAAATGAAGAAATTCTCAATTGTACTAGTTATTACAGAAATGTATTTTTAAAACACACATACAAACACAGAAACAGCATTCGATAATTACCAGACTGGCAGTAACTAAAAAACAGAAAATACTACGTGTTTATATGGCATAAACCCACAGAAGAGCAATCTGTCAATACCAAACATTTAGTAAGGTTAAAATGTGTGCACATTGCCTAACGCGAGCACAAGGAGAAAGGTATACTAAATGTAGTGCTGACAAACTAAGAATTGAGAAGAATCCAAATGCCCATCAATAGAATAATAGATATATTTCTCTTTTTTTTTGAGACGGAGTTTCGCTCTTGTAACTCAGGCTGGAGTGCAATGGTGTCATCTCGGCTCACCGCAACCTCCACCTCCTGGGTTCAAGCGATTCTCCTGCTTCACCTTCCTGAGCAGCTGGGACTACAGGCATGTGCCACCACCCCGGTTAATTTTGTATTTTTTTTTTTTTTGGAGACGAGTCTCACTCTGTCGCCCAGGCTGGAGTGCAGTGGTGCGCACTGCAAGCTCCGCCTCCCGGGTTCACGCCATTCTCCTGCCTCAGCCTCCCGAGTAGCTGGGACTACAGGTGCCTGCCACCACTCCTGGCTAATTTTTTGTATTTTTTAGTAGAGACAGGGTTTCACCATGTTAGCCAGGATGGTCTCTATCTCCTGACCTCGTGATCTGCCCACCTCGGCCTCCCAAAGTGTTGGGATTACAGGCATGAGCCACCGCACCCGGCTCTAATAATAGATATATCTCTGAGACAGATTACTGTAAAGAAGTTAAAATAAATAAACCAAATCTACATTTATCAATATGAACCTCAAAAAGTAAACGAATAGGTATATTTCAAAAGGATAACTACAGTATGAAACCCTACATATAAACCTCTAATTTATACAAACAATACTTTATATGGTTTAGATACTAACATACATAAGAAACGCATACACATGCTTGAGAAGGATCATTGCCACTTCATATGGTGGTTACACTAGGAGAAGGGAATGAGATGAGAGGGGTTTAAGTACGAAAATAATTAATTCTTAAGTCAGATCTGAGACATATGCCAAAATCTTCATTTATTAAAACTAAGAAGGAGTATTTTAGAGTTCCATATTATTTTCTGTACTTTTCTGTATGCTGGAAAGATTCAGGTTAAATAATAATGAAAAGTAAAACAGAAAGCAATAATGTAAAAAAATATATATATGACAGGAACTTTGTTTCTGACGTGGCTCTCTCTTCAGAAAATAATAGGAAAGAATCTGTAATTTAATAAGACAACTGTGTTTCTTCAATTCCAAGCCAAAAAGGAAACAAAGACTAATGCTGGCATATTAGAAGGTAGGAAGGTTACCAGTTCTCACTTTCACTATGTAATTATCTGCTTTTGGTATGGTAGCCCACACACATCTTTCTTTTCTTTTTTTTTTTTTAACTTTAAGTTCTGGGACATAAGTGCAGAATGTGTAGGTTTGTTACCTAGGCAATACCATTCAGGACATAGGAATGGGCAAAGACTTCATGACTGAAACATCAAAAGCAATTGCGACAAAAGCCAAAATTGGCATATGGGATCTAATTAAACTAAAGAGTTTCTGCACAGCAAAATAAACTATCATCAGAGTGAACAGGCAAGCTACAGAACGGGGAAAAATTTTTGCCATCTACCCATCTGACAAAGGTCTAGTATCCACAATCTACAAGGAACTTAAAACAAATTTACAGGAGAAAAAATAAACCACCCCATCAAAAAGTGGGCAAAGGATATGAACAGACACTTCTCAAAAGACATTTATGTGGCCAAAAAACATATGACAAAAAAGCTCAACATCACTGATCATTAGATAAATGCAAATCAAAACCACAATGAGATACCATCTCACATCAGTCAGAATGGCAATTATTAAAAAGCCAAGAAACAATAGATGCTGACGAGGC
Source organism: Rhinopithecus roxellana (assembly GCF_007565055.1). Classification (NCBI taxonomy): domain Eukaryota; kingdom Metazoa; phylum Chordata; class Mammalia; order Primates; family Cercopithecidae; genus Rhinopithecus; species Rhinopithecus roxellana. The sequence continues at coordinate 126,123,592 of NC_044556.1, forward strand.
TGTGGAGAAACAGGAACACCCACATACATCTTTAAGTGTGCCTGTTACGAAGTGGTCCAGAGAGCCTCTCTCTTACCACCTCCGTTGAGGGTGGAGGGGTTAAAAATTATAGTTTTCTCCTAAAGTAGAAAAGGAAGAATCATTAGCTTAGTTATATAGGAAGGAATCAGGGATTCCAACTGCTTCTTAAACAGATTCTCAACCAATCATTCTGTTTTCAGCCTTTACTGTATCAGATACCTGATGGTCCCAATCCCAGGGCCTCTGCTCCACAATATAAATAGGGTCAGTTCTTAGCTTTCTCCCTATTGCTGGTGTAGCATTCAGTTTCCTCAGATCTACTAATATATTATCTTTTGTCCATCTGTTTCATAGCTTAGTAAACATTCCTGAACATATATCTTCTCTCATTCTTATTTTTATTTTTTGCCTCTTTAAAATCCCTAATTTACTGTCATTTTCATCGTTTCAAAAGGGAGCAAGGTAACTGCATATGTTCAATCTTTCATATAAAGTCATTTTAGGGCTGGGAGCAGTGGCTCATGCCTATAATCCCAGCACCTTGGGAGGCTCAGGTGGGAGGACTGCTTGAAGCCAGGAGTTTGAGACTACTGTAGGCAATATACTGAGACCTGTATCTACAAAAAAATAAAAATAAAAATAAAAATATACTAGTCGGGTGATTTAAAAATTAAAAAAAAATAGTGGCGTGAGTAGGAGGCTGAGGCAGGAGGATCACCTGAGCCCAGGAGGTAGAGGATGCAGTGAGCTATGACTATACCACTGTACTCCAGACTGGGTGGGTGACAGAGAGAAACTTTGTCCCTTAAAAAAAAAAAAGTCTTTTCTATTACTTATCACCATGTGAAAACACGTGCTTTACTGATTTAGTTCACAAACACACGCACACAGCAGAACTTTAGCTTGTCCACAGCCCTTAACACAACCCCTGGCACATAGTAGATGCTAATAGAAAACTATGGTTAAAACCGTAAGAGAAATTCCCATGAACCCCACCTCCCAAACAGATACAACATGGGAGACAACTCATCTTGGCTGGCTCAACCTGACACACCTTTCTCCTACTAGCAGATCCCCACCACAGTGAGTGGGATCCAGATCCAAGCTAAGTTAATCATAATCTAGCCACAGAAATTTTTTAACTGCAGTTGGAAACAAAAGCTCCTTTTTTTCTTTTATCAAAAAACATGCATATAAACCAAGAGTGCAAATGACATTATTATCCACCATGTGATAAAGAAGTCTATGAGAAAAGAAAATCAGAGCTGTCTCAATCAAACAGGCACAAGGGACACAAAAGAAAGAATCTCAACAACATTCAAATCCCTAATCTCATGTACTTGTAGCCTTCCAGAGAAGCCATGGTTCTAATCTTCTCAAAGTTTGGTTGTTCAACTATTCCTTTTTGTGTGTATGTGTTATTCACTCCCTTACTGTGTCAATAAATACTTCCTTTATGTTTAGCCTCAGGGTAGTATTTGCTTATGCTAAGGTGTGTGCTGCTTATATCACACTCAATTCCCAACACTTGCAATTTCACATTTTACATCTTTAACATTTACATAAAATAAATGGAATTTTACATTACATTAAATAAGATATATTTAGTAGAGATCTCTTTAAATGCTCTTAGTTATGCCATACACTACTATTGCTACCAATGGACACCTGCTGAAAGAATTTTATGTAGATAAAAATAATCTCTATTTCTCCTTCAACTCCCGAATGCACTGAATACATATGAAGAGGGGATGATATGGCAAGAAAGATACTCATTAGAAGACAAATGACCAGCAAAACTATTTAGCAGAAGTGACACTTTGTAGCTGTTTCTAGCTGAGTAAAAATGAGTGGATTAGTGAAGCTAGCCTATCATTTTTTAGATCTTTTTCATTGCAATAAAGTTCATCATTTAAAACATTTTAAACATCATTTAAGTTTAGCTACCACTTACTGCTTCCAGTTGTTTCTTCTTCTGCACTAGTAACTCCAACATAAGATTGACATTGGCCAAATCAAGGTTATCTTGGTCAGTTCCCAACAAATCTTGAAATATCTGCCACCTGTGGCCATTCTAAAAATGAAGAAAGAAGAAACAACAACTTCCTAAGAAGACTGTTTTAGAGACTAAAACAAATGTTTACTTGCTACTTCCTAATATGCTCAACACACAGATACCAAAAATACACTGCAATGTTCCAAACTACTCCTTCCTAGCTAGTGGCTCCCTACTGTCTTCTAGTTATAACTTAAACACTATTTCTTCTCCCTTAAATGAATTAAGATAACAAATATAAAAGGTGCATTCGAGAATATTCTAAAGCTGTAATTTACCTTCAAAATAACTGAATTTAATTACTTGTCAAGCCATATTTTCAATTTTGCATGTAGTAAGGTATTAAGCTCATTTGCCTTGGTAATTTGGGACTAAGCCTTTAAAATTGAGAATCTTTCAAAGGTTTGTTTTTGTTTTTGTTTGAATATAGACAGAATCTCACTATGTTGCCCAAGCTAGTCTCAAATTCTTGGGCTTAAGTGATCCTTCAGCCTTGGCCTCCCAAAGTGTTAGGATTACAGGTATAAGCCCAGCCTCGACAGTTTTTTTGAAAATATCTAACCATTGTTTCACCATGCAATATAATCCTTCAAATGTCAAGTATTAAAAGACATGTTTCCATATAATCCCACCAGATCTTTCAAAATAGGAGCACTCTAGTAAAGTATTACAGACAATGCAGTTAAGAAAGTTATTTGACTAGAACAATCCTAAACAATCTCCTTTAAGAAAAATCAATAATATATTAAACTTTAACGTCTAACTAATATTAAACCAATAAAAACAACAAAATGAAATGTATTAAAAATAGTAATAAGAGTTGAAACATACGGTGCTACTCACTGAGTGGTCCAATTTGAACCTCTTTTCCTCAAATCTTTGCTTTTGTTTAAGAATGAGTTCATTCACTGAAAACAGAAACAAAATAAAAAGCACAAATAATTTGTATTTTTGTTAAATGTATCGTGTAATTCTTCAGTTTAGATAGATTCTATTTTACCTATACATAGCCTCCAAATTAAAAACATGCTAAACAGAAAGTGTTAGCTTTTTATTTTATTTCAAATTAGAAAACAGTTTTGCTGCAGCTGCTACTACTATAACTACTATTACTATAGGAGAATTCTTCAGAATATGAATTTTCCCTTACAAATTTCTCAATGATGACGTTACTGGCACCTGCCGAGAGAGAAATCCTCATTCACCATGTGAGACCATCACATGCCCCATATGGTAACAAGGCATGAGTAACTGAGTATCTACTATGAGTTAAGCACTAAAGACTTGCATTTGTTCTTTTTCTTTGTAATTTTTCTAAAAATACCATGGAAGACACTTTTAGTTACCTATCCAAAAACCATCCTACTCTTTCTCTTGATAATAACATGACCTTTTTTCCAAGTATCAGACTGCCATATAACTTTCAGAGAAGTTAGATCTCACCCCAACCCCATGTATTACTTTGACTAACCTAAGGCAATCTAGTCATTCATGCCCTTGCCAGTGGTTGACGTGGGGTTAAGTATGTAACCCAATTTTGACCAAAGAGAGATGTGCTATCTTTCAGAAAGAAAAGGATAGGAGAAAAAACCATGCCTTCATAAGGGGTATCTGAAACTGCTTAGAGCCATCTTGCAATCTCAAGAATAGCCAGCCAAAAGACTAAGGTGTATGCTGGCAATGGAAGAACAGAACAACAGAAAGAACCTGATAATACCACTGAACCACTGATAACTAGCTCTAGAAACTCTTTTCCTGTGAATCGATACATTTTCCATAATATTTAACCACTTTAAATGGGATTTTTCGATTTTTCCACAACCAACAAATATAAACTGACACAAAAAACTGATTTTTTTTTAAAAGGGAAACTAGTACTAGGTTAGGTAGGCACTTTATAGACAATATCTTACAGATTATCCTCCCCAATTAGAGATGAATATTAGCACAGAGAGCATAAGGAACTTATGCATGGTGACATATACAATGAGGCAGTGCTGAGAATACAGACCCAACTGTCTGATACTTCCCCCTATACCACAATGCAAGTATAAATATTTTTGAAAACACCAAACAGATAGCAAGTTCATAAGGATCCAAGCTTCAAAGATATAACACAAGGCCTCAAGCAATTCAGACAAGCAAGACAGATTCATATGATACAGTACTTATAACATAATGTGATAATCAGTACTATCGTTAAAATAGATTTACAAAGTATACAGAGATCAATCAAAATGTTAACAAGCACACTTCATACAGAAGGCAACATTAGAAATGGGCCATAATAGGCACACAGAGACTCATTAAGCAAAAATAGGAGTGAAGAAAAATTCAGGTGAGAGAGCGGGTGTGTGTGGGGGGGTGTGTGTGTATGTATGTGTAAGAGATACGATTTAAAATCAATATAGGAGTGAAGAAAAATTCAGGTGAGAAAGTGTGTGTGTGTCTGTGTGTGTGTGTGTGTGTGTGTGTGTGCAGGAGATACAATGATTTAAAATCAATATAGTAATCCCAGAACTTTGGGAGGTCAAGACGGGTGGATCACCCGAGGTCAAGAGTTCAAGACCAGCCTGGTCAACATGGCGAAATCCTGCCTCTACTAAAAATAGAAAAATGAGCCCGACATGGTGGCACGCGCCTGTAGTCTCAGTTACTGGGGAGGCTGAGGGAGGAGAATCACTTGAACCTGGGAGGTAGTGAGCCGAGATCGTGTCATTGCACCCCACTGAGCCTGGGAGACAGAGCCAGACTCCGTCTCTAAATAAACAAACAAACAAACAAACAAGTAAAATCAACATAGCTAAAACAAGGGTCAGAGTGATCTTGTGAATGATTCACAGGGATTAAGAACTAAACCTGGAAATGTAGGCAGATCAGAGTCAGATTGTGAAGGGCCTGAACTACAGGTACCTTACACAAGGAAAGTTATTATAATCCAGATAAAGTAGAGAGCATGAAATAATTCAGTGAGAATAAAGAGTTACGAGTAAGTCAATAGGCCAGTGTCCCAGTTATGAATTTAATTTAACCATTTGAAGAAAAATAGTGACTGTTAAATACTTTATATGAATATGCCACATTGAATTTTACCAAGAAATCTTATATACCATTATATTTGATTCTCAATAATAATACTGTAAGATCAAACTTTTTTTTTCAAAAGCAACCCTATTAACTAAAGATCAAGCCTGTATTTATTTAATTTACTTATTTATTTATTGAGACAGGGTGTGACTCTGTCACAGAGTATGACTCTGTCACCCAGGATGGAGTGCAGTGGCGTGATCTTGGCTCACTGCAACCTCCACCTCCCAGGCTCAAACCATCCTCCCATCTCAGCCTTCCCAGTAGCTAGGACTATAGGTGCACACCACTCCACCCAGCAAATTTTTGAATATTTTATAGAGACAGGGTTTCGTCATGTTGGCCAGGCTGATCTTGAACTCTTGGCCTCGAGTGATCCGTCTGCCTTGGACTCCCAAGTGCTGGATTACAGGCATGAGACACTATGCCCAGCCAAAGTAGAGCAAGCCTGTAAAGGCCACAAAATTAAACTGCAAAATAAAGTTACAGCAAATGATGGCAAAAATAAAATGTAAACAAACAATGTATTAACTGGCTTGCCATATCATATAAAGACATTTAAATTCTATATTTACCAAACTAAGTTTTTACTACTGTATTAGATTTTTCATGGAGCTACTTGAAAAAATGGTTACTTTTTTCTTCTTTAAAAACGATATCCTAAGCTGGGCATAGTGGCTCATGCCTGTAATTCCATTACTTAGGGAGGCTGAGGCAGGCAGACAGCTTGAGTCAGGAGCTGGAGACCATTCTGGGTAACACAGCAAAACCGCGCCTCTATAAAAAATGCAAAGATTTGCCAGGTGTAGTGGTACGTGCCTGTAGTCCCACCTACTCAGGAGGCCTAGGTGGTAGGACTGCTTGAGCCCAGGAGTTCGAGGCTGCAGTGAGCCATGATCACTCCACTGTACTCCAGCCTGAGTGAGAAAGAGATGCTGTCTCAAAAACATAAAAATTTTAAAAAAACTATATCCTACAACAAACAATGGTTACCCATGGAAAATAAACGAAGTGATTTTATTTAGTACACTCAGCTTAAGTGTTTCTTCGTCAAGGATTATTTTATTATTTTTCTACTTCAAAAATTTAACAGAAAAAAAATCTCTTAAAATGCGAGGTATATACACTGGACTTAACATTCAAATGTCAATATATAAAATATATGAAAGTCATTAGAGTCACACATTTAGTGGGAAAACCCTTTCAAACCTATGTCACAACTTACAAACAAGAATAGCAAAATGGTGAATTCCATTCCATAACTTTGAAAACTTATTTTAAAAGCAATGCTTACCTATTAGCAAAAGACAGCAGCTAGCATCTTATTTATACTATAAAGCATTTTATGATCAATGTCTGTCTTGTCCACCATTGTGGTCCCTGACGCATAGCTGGCACCTGGTATTTACTGAATGAATGAATGAATGAATGAATGAATGAATGAATATCTTGATGACATGCTCCTGGATTTTAAGTGTGACATGTCACGTTTAGCTAACACTTTCATATTCCCAATTAAAATAAGCATTAATTTGAAACCATCATCAATTCTTAGAATTGATACCTAAACCTAAGGATGTTATACATTTGTTAATTACACTTCTACAGAGCCTTACAACATCCACAGTACTAAGAACATACATTTCTTAGTACTAAGGAAAACACATTTTAATGCTAAACACTCCATTCAAGTAACTGTCTTTTTAGAAGCAGAACAGCACAGTAAAAGCACAGATGCTTGAGCCCAATTGCCTAAGACCAAATTCTAATTCCACCACTTTGGCTGTGTAACTTGACACAAGTTACTCAACCTGTCTATGCCTTCGTTTCCTCACCTAAGGAATGAAGATGATAAAATCAGTACCTATCTCACAAGCCTGCCATAAGGAATGAGTTCATGTACATACAGCATTTAAAATAGTGACTGACAGTAGTAAGGACTTTTATATGCATCAGCCATTTTTTTTTTAAACAAGGATTCTATACTTTGCATGCATACTGTATTTTTTGTTAGTAGGTAAGAGGATTATTCATTAGAGGTAAGAAAATTAAATTTACAATTTTTTTTTTTTTTTTTGGGAAACAGTGTCTCACCCTGTCACCCAGGCTGGAGTACAATGGTGCAATCTCGGCTCACTGCAACCTCCACCTCCCGGGTTCAAGCAATTCTCCTGCCTCAGCCTCCCAAATAGCTGGGATTACAGGTGTGCACAACCACGCTCGGCTAATTTTTTGTATCTTTAGTGAACACAAGGTTTCACCATGTTGACCAGGCTGGTCTCGAACTCCTGACCTCGTGATCTGCCCACGTCAGCCTCCCAAAGTGCTGGGATTACAGGCGTGAGCCACGGCCCCCAGCCTACAAATTTTACATAGAGAGAGAAAGGTAGAGAAAAAGACAGCTGGGTGAGTGGGGGGAGTACAGGGTAAAGGAAAGGAGGGAGGGAGGGAGGGAGAGGAAAACAAGCAAGCAAGCAGGCAAGTAAGGGAGCTTAGAAGCAAGCTTTGGCAGGAGTGGAGGAGTACACCTGCAGAGTATATATGGAGTGGTAATGGGGAGGGGTGGTAATGGAGGGTCGGACTTCCAGCCCTTACCTGAATCAGCCTTTCAGGATCAGGAGAGGGAAAGAGAGCATTCAAGACCAAGGGAGGCAGAGAGGAACAGAGAGAGTATGCACACTGCAGGGAAGTAAGGGAGAAACAGAAGAGAATGAGAGAAAATACTGTGGAAGGTAGAGAAAGACGCAGGGAAGGGAAGTCAGGAGGAAGAGGGACTACAGTGTAGTGCTTACAGCAGGAAATAAAGAAAATCATATTATCTATCTCAATGAAAATGTTAATGACTCTAATGACCAAGAAACCAAATCCATCTTGAGTTACTTGGTTTCCAACTCTTTCTTTTCATCAAAATTGAAGAAAATGCCTGACTTGTTAACAGGGCATTTACAATTTTTTGTGTGACAATATATCATTAAGTGGTTCTTTAGCACAAAATTCAAAAGGAAGGCAAAGAAATGAGTCATGTTGCTGTAAAAACGCCTTCAAATCCCATCAACTTAATTAATATAAATAAGGTTTCTCAAGACTCACACATTTAAAAATAAAAATTACACAAAGGAAATGGAAACTTTGCCCTAGTAATATTCATCAACGCCACTTAAACTACTTGGGGAGAAGGACACCACACACCTTGGTAAATATGGTACGTTCACTATAGAATTTTATGTCTCAGGCTTTATAACATTATGTGTAATATTTATTTCTTTGATCAACTGTATACTACTACTAATTAAATAACATAGGAAACATATTTAAGACTTCTTAACACTTAAAAGGAAATTAAGTTCAAGAGAAACTTTTAAGTATGTAATTTCTGTATACAAAGCGTACCTTGGAGAAATTGCAGGTTCGGTTCTAGGCCCCACAATAAAGCAAGTCACATGAATTTGGTTTCCCAATACACATAAAACTTCTGTTTACACTATACTGTAGTTTTAACTATTATGTCTTTTAAAAAAGCATTAATATGCACATTTATCAAAATGTTTTATTGCTAAAAAATGCTAATGATCATCTCAGCCTTTGGCAAGTCATAATCCTTTTTGCTGGTAGAAAGTCTTGCCTCCATGTTGACGGCTGCTGACTGATCAGGGTGGTAGTCACTGAAGACCAAGCTGGCTATGGCAATTTCTTAAAAGAACACAACGACGAAGATTGCTGCATCAATTGATTCTTCCTTTCACAAAAAAATTTTTCCATAGCCTGCAATGTTATATGATAGCATCTTTCCTACAGCAGAATTTCTTTCAAAGTTAGTCAACCTCTAAAGCCCTCTTGCTGCTTTATCAACTAAGTTTATGTAATATTCTAAAGTCTTTGATGTCATTTCAACAATGTTCACAGCATCTTCACTAGGAGTAGATTCCATCTCAAGAAACCACTTTCTTTGTTCATCCATAAGAAACAATTCCTCATCTATTTAAAGTTTTATGATGATAGTACAGCAAAATTCAGTAACATATTCAGGCTCAACTTCTAATTCTAACTCTCTGGCTACTTCCTCTACAGGTGCAGTTACTCCCTCTACTGAAGTCCTGAACCCTTCAAAGTCATCCATGATGACTGGACTCAACTTCCATCAAACTCCTTTTAATGTTGATATTTTGACCTCCTCCCATGAAACGCGAGTGTTCTTAATGGCATCTAGAATGGTGAATCCTTTCCAAAAGGCTTTCCATTTACTTTGCCCAGATCTCATAGGACTCTCTATCACTATGGCAGTTATTATGAAATGTGTTTCTTCAATAAGACCTGAAAGTCAAAATGACTCCTTGCTCTATGGGCTGCAGAATGGATATTGTGTTAGCAGTATGAAAACAACCTTACTCTCTTTTGTACATCTCTATCAGTGCTCTGGGGTGACCAGGTGCACTGTCAGTGAACAGTAATATTTGGAAAGGAATCTTTTTTTCTAAGCAGTAGGTCTCAACAGTGGTCTTACGATATTCAGTAAATCATGCTGAAAAGAGATATGCTGTCTTCAGGCTTTGCTGTTCTATTTGTAGAGCACAGACACCATAGATTCAGCATAATTCTTAAGGGCTCTAGGATTTTCAAAATGGTCAATGAGCATTGGCACTTAAAGTCACCAGCTGCATCAACCCCTATCAAGAGAGTCAGCCTGTCACGGGAAGTTTTGAAGGCAGGCACTGACTTCCCTCTCCAGCAATAAAAGTCCTAGATGGCATCTTCTTCCAAAAGAAGGCTGTTGTATCTACACTGAAAATCTGTCATTTACTATAGCCACCTTCGACAATGATTTTTACCTAGATCTTCTGGATAACTTGCTACAGCTTCTACATCAGCACTTGCTGCTTCACCTTATATTTCTATGTTATGGAGATGGCTGTTTTCCTTAAATCTCTTGAACCTCCATTAGCTTCAAACTTTTCTTCTGCAGCTCCTCACCTCTCTCAGCCTTCACAGAACTTAGGAGAGTTAGGGTCTTGTTCTGAATAAGACTTTGGCTTAAGGGAATGTTGTGGCTGGTATCTATCCAGACTACTAAAATTTTCTCCATATCAGCAATAAGTGATTTCGCCTTCTTATCATTCATGTGTTCACTGGAGTAGCACTTTTAATTTCCTTCAAGAACTTTTCCTTTGCATTCACACCTTGGCTGGAAGATCTCAGTGACATTTTTCTGAGCACCCAGAGATATGAAGTGAGCACATGGTGTTGGAAAAGTGGCATCAAGAGACTTAATGCAAGGTTGTCACAAACTTTCAATTTGTTAAAAAAAAAAAAATGCAACTTCTAAAAAGTGCAATAAAGCAAAGTGCAATAAAAGTATGCCTGTACACCCAATTTTGTTACAGAAAAGCATTACAGGCAGATCGGTTAGAATTTCAAGCATGGAAACAGAATATAAGGATAAAACTATGTGTGTGATATGAAATTTAAGTAGAAGTTCACAAAAAAAGGTAATGAATGACATTTCTGGTACTGAATAAAAAAGCTTACTTATATCTTTTTAAATCAATATTAAGTAACAAATCACTATGACATTTAGATTCCACCGGTTACATTTTAAAAAGTGATAAAACAGTTCTGAAGTAATCATATTTATAATACTCTAGAAATTACATTCTTTTTTAAAACTTTAATTATTTTTGAGACAGGATCTCTGCTTTGTTGCCCAGGCTGGAATGGAGTGGTACAATCATAGCTCACTGCAGCTTCAAAATCCTCAGGCTCACATGATCCTCTCACCTCAGCCTCCCAAGAAGCTAGGACAACAGTTGCGTACCAACACGCCTGGCTAATTTTTTTATAGAGACAAGGTCTCGCTATAATGCCCACGCTGGTCTCAAACTCATGGGCTCGAGTGATCCTCCTGCCTCAGACTTCCAAAGTGTTAGGATTACAGGTTTGAGCCACTGCACCTGGCCATAATATTCTTCACGATCACTTAAAGTTATGAAGAAAAAATTTTAATGCAAACTTAAAAATATGCAAGGATCATCACTTTTCAAAATTCTCATATGAGTTATACAAGCAAAAAGTTTTAAAGAGTACTGCTATAGAAATTGTGTGGACAAGCCCTCTACCTATGACTAGGCATTAGAAGTGTAAGGTCTTAACCTATCAATTAAGTAGGTGCAAGGATGCCAAGAACATCTCAGAATCATATAACATATGCTCAATTACTTTACCAGGCTAACAGGAAATCTGAAATCATTTTAAAAGGCTCTAGGTCTTCTTAACCCAACTAAGAACTGCAGGCATTATGCAAATTGCATATGCCATCTTAAGCTGAAGCAATGAAAACAACTTAGAAGACATCTTTTAGTATAGAAAAAAAGTGATATTCCACTTTCAGGAACACATGGATCAACATATCTCAATGACATTACTCTGAGCCAACAGGAGATAGTCTCTACAAACCTAGTGTAAGACCTCAGGATTTGGCTATCACTGAACAAAGGACAAGGCTAGAAGAGGCAATCAGCAGAAAAATACAAATAGATGTATCAGGATGAAAAGTTATTTCCATAGTTGACAATATAATCACACTGAAAGCTGCACTAGAGATCACTGTCAAGATAATTTCTAGCTTAAAAAATCAGTAATTGGGCCGGGGCGGTGGTTCACGTCTGTAATCCCAGCACTTCTGGAGGCCGAGGTGGGTAATCACGAGGTCAGGAGTTTGAGAACAGTCTAGTTCAATATAGTGAGACCCCGTCTCTACTAAAAATACAAAAAATTAGCAAGCTGTGCTAGTGTGCACCTGTAATCCCAGTTACTCGGGAGACTGAGGCAGGAGTATCGCCTGAGCCCAGCAGGCAGAGGTTGCAGTGACCCAAGATCACGCCATTGCATTCCAGCCCGGGTGACAGTGCAAGACTTCATCTCAAAAAAACAAACAAAAAAAAAACAGTAATTGGCCAGGCACAATGGCTCACACCTGTAATCCCAACACTTTGGGAAGCTAAGGCAGGAGGATCATTGGAGCCCAGGAGTTTAAGTTTGAGACCAGCCTGGAAAACACAGTGAGACCTTATCTCTACAAAAACAAACAAACAAAAATAGCCAGGTATAGTGGTGCATGCCTGTAGTCCCAGCTACTTGGGAGGCTGACGTGGGAAGATCACTTGAACCAGGGAGATCAAGGCTACAGTGAGCCATGATCGCATCACTGCATTCCAGCGGGTGACAGAGTAAGATGCTGTCTCAAAAAAAAAAAAAAAAAAAAAATCAGTAAATGTGACTTCACTGTTTATTAGATACATACATTTGAGAATATATAAGTCCAGGTGTGATGACTCACACCTGTAGTCCCAGCACTTTGGGAGGCTAAGGCGGGAGGATCACTTGAAGCCAGGAGTTCGAGAACAGCCTAGCCAACATGGTGAAACCCCGTCTCTACTAAAAACACAAAAATTAGCCGGGTGTAGTGGCGCATGCCTGTGATTCCAGCAACCAGAGAGACTGAGGCAGGAGAATCGCCTGAACCTGGGAGACGGACGCTGCAGTGAGCCGAGATCGCACCACTGTACTCCAGCCTAGGCAACAGAGTGAGACTTTCTGTATCATTAAAAAAAAAAAAAAAAAAAAAAGAGAATATATATAATGTAGGGGATCACTTTCCAGCTTAAGCAGTAGTGTATTTTTATATTCCTTCCATACTAATATATAACTCTCTCTCACTATTTAGAAATTCACAAAACAGAATCTCAAACTTGTGAACTAAGGAACGTTGCCTGAAAAATTTAGTAAATACCAAAATCTTCAGAACACCAGATTCCTTTCTTATTTAACCACTCCAAAAGAATAAGTAGTTTTCCAAAGTTATGACTACAGACAAATCATAGTGATCTTTAGTGATCCTAAGACAGCATCAATCCAAAATTGCAAGTTCAGGGGCAAAGGATTTTGCACTACAGGATGTGGTTTCCCTATTATCTAAACGAGGCCATCAAGTCTAGTCCTCAAGGTACCATGCGACTCAGTATTTCTCTTTGTTCTTTCCCCAAGTTTTTTCTCCAAGTCTGCCATAAAACTTTAGCCACTTAGAAAAATTTGTCATTCTGGCAGAAAATCTTCAATTCCTTTAGCACCCCTTTCTGCTATGTAATCCTCCAGTGATTTTCCTTCATAAAAAAAAAAAAATTACAGTGAAGAGTAACACAGAAAAAACTATCATAGCTAAGGCACTTTTAGAGCAGAGATAAAAAGTAAAACCATAGCTGAATACGTATCAATTTATAATTTATTATAAACCACAATTTGAGGTAAAAATCAAACTGCCACCAAAGTACCAGCAGGTCAGAATCCAATACAAAAGTACTCAACCACACCCTAACGCTGAGCATATTCGTCTTTAAAATGAAGAACTGACCTTTTTCATATATAAACCCAATAGTGCCCTACTTCATGCCTACCAATACCTGAAAATTAATCTTTAGCTTATTATTCATTCCCAAAACACTCAGACTAAAGGTTGCCTACAATATCCTAAGATAGTTAACAGGCAGAGTTTTTCTGATATTCACAATTGGCTCTGACTAGTTATTATTTCTGATCATTTATCATTTATACTTAAGGATTCCCTATTCATGTCTCTATTCTCTACTTCCTACCACTCCTCTCTCAAAAGTTCTATTCCATGTATCCCTTCCCAAGTTCTTAATTTTTAATTGCCTCCCTAGTTCAGATTCTTTTCACCCATTCACAGATTCTTTTCACCTATTCACTCCCAACTCAGCAAGCATCACATCCAAGTTTTTCCATCCCCTTTCCCTCAATATTCAACAAACCTGGGTTCCTGAGACCCATGGACTTTTTTCTCACTTCTGCCCCAAAAGCAGAAACGGTAGGGATGTATAACACTTACAGGGAGACCAAAAGGTGTTCAAAACTGCTCCCATTTTTGTTAAGCCTCACATCCAGTCTGTCATCTACATCAGCAGTCCCCATCCTTTTTGGCACCAGGGACTGGTTTCATGGAAAACAATTTTTCTAGACTGAAGGAAGGTGAGAGGGATGGTTTCAGGATGAAACTGTTCCACCTCAGATCATCAGGCATCAGATTCTCATAAGGAGCGCACAACCTATATCCCTTGCATGTGCAATTCACAATCAGGTTCATACTCCTCTGAGAATCTAATGCCCCCCACCGATATGACAGGAGACAGAGCACAGGCAGTAGTGCTCGCTCACCTGCCAGCCCCTCACCTCCTACTGTGCAGCCCAGTTCCTAACAGGCCACAGACTGGTACCAGTCCATGGCCCAGGGGTCCCTGATCTACAGAATAATCTAAAAGTTTTATCAATTTTTAAATAAAACTTAAAAATAATAAAATACTAATAATGTATAGAGTCTATGTCACAACCCAAGAAGAAGAAAGCACTGTGGTATACAGTAGAGAGACTTGCTTACCACTAAAGTAGGTTTTCTAAGTAAATTAGTGCTAGTACACAATTTTGGGGATCGAAATATGTTTAAAATAAAAATCATTCCAAAGACTCACCCAAGAAATTAGGATACAGATGATCAATATTGTCCACAACATAGTTACACTTGGGACATCTATTATTGTCCTCCAAACTCTGATGAATACACTTGTAGCTATTAGTAGGGGGGAAAAAAAAGGCTTAATTAAATCAATGAAATATTAATAAACTGGTCACAAAATAATGACTATTAGTCTTCTATTCCTCATTTTCAACTTAAGTAATCTAACAAATTTATTTTTGTTTATATTTTTACATTATCAACAGGATATACAGGGCACTTACTGGGTGAACAGTACACAAAAGTTATTTCAAACTAAACTCAAATATCAAGGCTACTGTACCCAAATTTAAAAAGCTGTACTCACTAAATTTTAAGTTTATGCAATTTAGATAGTTCATAACACCACCACAAAAGCAAATGCCTACAGCTCAGTTAAGCAAACAGACTATTCATATCACTGGCATGCTAATATCCTTAATACTCAGCGTTCACTCAAATAAAAAAGACAAACAGAAAACTCAACCAAAGACAAAAATCAGTCAGTAAGCATGAGAAAACCACCATCTTCACTAGTCACAAAAAGCTGATTTAAAATTATATACTAGATTTTACCAATCAGGATGGAAAAATAAAATACTGCCAGTAAGGCACAATGGCTCACATCTGTAATCCCAACACTTTAGGAGGCAGAGGCAGGAAGATCACTTGAGGCCAAGAGTTCAAGACCAGCCTGGGCAACACAGCAAGACTCCATTACTAGAGAAAATGAAAAAATTAGCCAGGTGTGATGGCATGTGCCATCACTTGGGAGGCTGAGGCAGGAGGATCACCTGAGCCCAGGAGTTCAGGGCTACAGCGAGCCATGATTATGCCAGTGCACTCCAGCCTGAGTGACAGAATGAGACCCTGCCTGAAAAAAAGAGAAAAAAAGACAAAAGCAAATACTGTCATAGTTAAAGAATATATGTGGATATCAACAATCTCAAGTGCCGTTACAGAAAATGTTAACCAGTACAACTTTCCTAGAAGCCAAGTTGCAGGAAAAATCTTAAGGTTTTACATCCTCTTTTGAATATTTTACTTCTAGGAATTTATCCTAAGGAAAAATATATTTAGATGGGTGTTTAATGCAAGATTATATGTAAATAGCAAAATAAAATAGAAGCAATCCAGACACTAAGAAACTGACTAAATATATTTGTAAATATCAATCCAATGCAATGCTATACAGCCATCCAATATAAATTATTGTAACTTGTATGCCATAAAAATAATCTACTCACAGTTATTGCTAGAAAACTGTGATTACAGAAAATTTTCCCTTTCTTACATTATATATTTCTATAATGTTAAACCTTTTACATTTGTGTACCTCCCTATTAAAAAAAAAACTCAAGTATTTTTCAACCAAATCACGGAAAAGTATCAAACTGATATGAGAAAAAAATGTCATTATACATACTGCTGAATAAAAACGACAATCTATAACAGTGGATATAATATAATCCTATTTGTCTTAAAAATTATATATGTGTACATTTAAAATAAATTATAAAAGACAATCTTCGCAATGTTAACAGTATTTGTCTCTGGGTCATATAATTATGGGAAATGTTTTCCTTGTAGATGTCTTTAAGTCAGGTTTCTATAGTAAATATTACTGGTTAACACTCAGGAAAAAAATGATTTCTAAGAAATTACAAAGGCGATCTGTAAAGATCATTCCTACGGAGAAAGTACCTCTTTTATTACTATTTATAGTAATCCAAATTACTATAAATTTACTTGAGCTTTGTAAACGGAAGTTGATTTTTATATCCACTTACCTTCCTCCTCCACCTTAACAAAATACAAAATAAAACAAACAAAACAATAAAAACCTACATTCCCCAGGTTTCGCCCTTCTGGCTATCGACTACTTTCACATCTCACATTTGTTACTTTCAAGATAAGTAAAAAGGAGAAAGGTGTGAAGAATAAAAGTAACGGTGGTCTTTGGCAAATCACAGGGGCCTCAAGACTGAAGTAAATGCCAGGCACATAATGGATATGCAAATATCTACTGAACAAATGACCTGCACAATCTTCCAAAAACAGTATCATCACCTCTTGCAACTATGACAAGGCTAGAATAACCATAATCACAAAATATGCTTCATAGATGACTGAAAATTTCCTATACGGAAATTTCACTGAGGAAATAACATACTAAATCTTTATTTTCATTTTTATTACAAGGAAGAAGTATAACGCAGGCATGCAAACACAATAGACTAAGAATCACAACATGTAGAAATTTATAGTCTGCTTAGGGAAAAAGGAAATGAGTTAACATTACCTGGAAATATATATACAAAATTTAACCCTTTTTTAAAATCAGCAGCCTGGGCAACATGGCAAAACCCTATCTCTACAAAAAATACAATAACAATAAATGCAAAACTTAGCTGGGCCTGGTTCTGTGTGGCCTATGATTCTAGCTAATCGGGAGGCTGAGGTTGCATTGGTCAGAGATTGCATCACTACACTCCAGCCTGAGGGACAAAGCGAGACTCTGTCTCAAAAACAAAAAACAAACAAAAAAATCAGCAAGTTCAAACAAAGCAAGTTATAAAGGAGAGACTCTGAAAGGTAATTAAAGATAAGAGACAGCTGGGAGCGGTAGCTCACACCTGTAAGTCCAGCACTATGGGAGGCCAAGGCAGGCAGATCACCTGAGTTCAGGAGTTCGAGACCAGCCTGCCCAACATGGCGAACCCCCATCTCTACTAAACATACAAAAAATTAGCTGGGCATGGTGGCAGGCACCTGTAATTCCAGCTACTCGGGAGGCTGAGGCAGCAGAATCACTTGAACCTGGGAGGCAGCACTTACAATGAACTGAGATCACACCACTGCACTCCAGCCTGGGCAAAAGAGCAAAACTCTGTCCCCACACCCCTGTCAAAAAAAAAAAAAAAAAAAAATGGTAAGAGACATGCCAGGCTGGGTAAATCTGCTAACGCCAGTAATCCAAGCACTTTGGGAGGCCAAGGTGGGCAGATCACTTGAGGTCAGGAGTTCGAGACCAGTCTGGTCAACATGGTGAAACTCTTCTCTACTAAAAACACAAAAAATAGCTGGGCATGGTGGCAGCTGCCTGTAATCCCAGCTACTCAGGAGGTTAAGGCAGGGGAATCACTTGAACCTGGCAGGCCGAGGTTGCAGTGAGCTGAATTGCGTCCCTGCACTCCAGCCTGGGTGACAGTGCAAGACTCTGTCTCAAAAAAAAAAAAAAAAAAAAATTTTTTTTTAATTTTTAAAAGTCAAGACCGGGTGCAGTGGCTCACGCCTGTAATCCCAGCACTTTGGGAGGTCAAGGTGGGCAGATCACTTGAGGTCAGGAGTTTGAGACCAGCCTGGGCAACATGGTGAAACCCCCATCTCTACTAAAAATACAAGAATTAGCAGGGCATGTTCATGCGCGCCTGTAGTCCCAGCCACTCAGTAGGCCGAGGCAGGAGAACTGCTTGAATCCGGGAGGCATAGGTTGCAGTGAGCCAAGATCACACCATTGCACTCCATCCTGAGCGACGAAGTGAGACTCCATCTCAAGGAAAAAAAAACATTAAATAATAAAGATAAGAGATGGGTTGACAGATAAGTAGAAGGAGAACACTATGGGTTTTAGCAAATAACTTTTCTTTAAAATAATAGAAAAAATAATAGAAAATGTGTAGATGACAAGAACAAGCTAAGTTTTTAAGTCACAGAGGAGTTTGTTAGGCTGGGTGCAGTGGCTCATGCCTGTAATCTCAGCAATTTGGGAGACCGAGGCGGGAGGATTGCCTGAGCCCAGGAGTTTGCAACCAGCTCAGGCAATGTGGTGAAACTCCAACTCTACAAAAATTTTAAAAATTAGCCATGCATGGTGGCAGTGTGTCCCCGTGATCCCAGCTACTCAGGAGGTTGAAACAGGAGGACTGCTTGAGTGAGCCCAACAGGTCGAGGCTGCAGTGAGCCACGTTTGCACCACTGCACTCCAGCCTGGTGACAGAGTAACACCCTGTCTCAAAAAACAGAAAAAAAATTTTTGTCAATATACAAGAAATTATTCCAAAATCTAGTAGAAACTCCTCTTTTCTTTACCATCCCAATAGGCTTACTACACCATCTCTCACAGACAAGAAAAAAATGGGGCATAGCTAGAAGTAACTGTTCTCAGTAACAATATAATTCAAGTGATTTTTCTGCATTGCACTTGATCAAATCCATTTATATTGTAAAATTAAAGTACATAAAATTACATACCACTGTATACAACTTAAGTGACAACAAGATGCATCGAGTGTATCTTAGAGCATCTACTACTTCACTACCACCCCAGAGGAGACCTGCCTTAATTTGAGAAATAGATACTATCTTATCTTGTACTTATTTCTGTATGTGCCTATTAGCCCTTCTTCCATTTTATCACTAGATGCATGGATTTGTTTTATCCTCTGTACCCTTAATGTTTAGGGCAATATCCTGTTAAAAGTATTCAAACTCAGTAAATGTTGAATGCATGAATGAATAGATACAGCCAGGAAAGCAACATACGTCTACGTCTTGTCTGCTGTCTTCTGGGTCATATAAAACACCACTAGAAATTCTCAGTATTTCTTTCCCCAGTAACTAATTCATTCTCATTCATCTAATCTACTTGACCATCACCAGCCTGTATACAAAGCTTTGGATGCCAAGAGAAGGATAAGTATTTAGATTAGTGCTCAACAACAGGTGGGCATAATAGAGGTAAAAGGAATATGTATCTCAGGTCCACCTGAGAAATTTTTAGGCTACTCACACTGCAACTCTTAAAAATAATTATTTTAATTCTGCTGATATAAATGGGTGCCTATTTCCTCTATTAAGTATGTATCTGCTAATAAAAAGTGTGTATTTCTCTATAGATGTATACAGTTACGTTTCTTCTATGTATATACTTGCTAACAAATATAAATATCTTTTTATATCTATGTAAACAAGGATGAGTAGATATAAAAAACTGCAAGTAATCAGAAAATTCTAGAAAAAAGAACAAACTATAACAAGAACAGCCAGGACAAATTAGGACCAGTCATTACATCTAATAACTAGATGTAAAGAAAGACCAAAAGTACGGTGCAAGATGATGGATTAGCCAAGAGTCTCAAAATGCAATCTGACACTCAGGCTTGATCACCTACGTGTTGGGAGACGACTATGCTGAAGGACTCCATTAACTGTAACTAATTTGTAATGAAGTAAAATAGTAAATCAGGGCTTGATTTACTATTTTTACAAATTTACTACAAAATAGTAAATACGGTACAGGGCACAAGCTGGAGGCAGCAAAGGGGCAAAGACAAAGAGCCAATTTTATCTCTACATTATGTAAAAGTCAGATTTCTTATTATATCATTGTATTTCACTTAGGCTACAGATACAGGTAACAGTAGGTTCCCAAGTGGGAATAAATAAAGTGAAAGAAGTTCCTGCTATATTGTCTCCAACTTGTTACTAGGAAAGATATTTTTATGTGGTCCAATTTGATTTAATGATAATAATTTGGATGAGCTTTGAAGTGGTATACTGCTTGAATTCAGCTTACCAGCCAGAGTTTATATTACTAGAAAGCTGACACAAGAGGCTACGGCTGATGACTGAAGTTCCATAGCCCTCACATGTTAGGAAAGAGTAAACAATTATAAACTTTTGCTTTAAACAAAACTGCAAAAAAAAAAAAAAAAAAAAAAAAAATCACAGTATAGCAAGCCTGATGTTGGAATTGACAGCCTCCAGTTTTATTAGTTCCCGCCAACATTATGGCCTTAATCCTACTAAAAGCTGCTCTCTGGTGGGTATCTTAAAATACGTTCTCATCAGGGTATAACATAAAAATGAAATTGTATTATAAGGATCTAAGCCTAAATTGTTTTGAGAGAAGGAGGAAAAGCTATTTAAGAAAGCAATGGGGCTTTCCAACAATGACCTAAAGACAACATGAAGATTATAAATTTATTGAAAAGTTCCAGCCTGTCCACTTATAAGGTCAATCTGTAATTTATTCCACTTCACAACATAGTGAAAAAAGGTCACTAACTGATCCAGGGCCTTTTTAAAAAAATGCCACAATGGATACGTAAGTTACAGGATACTCAGGAAAATTAAAAACCTCACTTCACAATCTATTTCATATTTCAACACTTTTAAATCTATAAAAAGAGAAGGAACTGAAGGAGTAAAAAGAGAATGAGGAAGAATAAGAGGGCAACAGCAGCGGAGAGTAACTTGATAAAGGTAAGTTTCAGAACCAGAAGTAGAATCCTAGTCTAACAATATCAAGGACTTGTTCTTTCAGCGCTAGATGAGTACTTCTCAAGGGAGGAAAATTTTGTCCCCCAAGGGGTATCTGCAATGTCTAGAGACATTTTTGGTTGTCACAACTGCAGAGATGGGCAAGGGTGGTACTGGGTAGGGGTCAAGTATACTGCTAAACAATCTACAAAGCACAGTACAGTCACCTACAACAAAGAATTATCTGGTCTAATATGTCAACAGTGACAAGGTTGAGAAAGCCTACTCTAGATCACCTAATTTTCAGAATCATCAAAATCCAAATCTCTGAAAAAAAAAAATACAGTTTCCTATGGAATGCTAAGATGCTAGGTCAATTTATGGACCAAAGAGAACACTACTGCCGAACAATGGCCTGAAAAGGCCAAGACCATACCTGTATCAGCCCCAAAGCAAGACCCACATGTCCAGAACTTCATTGGCAATACAGAGCAGAAAGTGATTCGTGAATCATAATAATGTCAATGATATACTAGAAAATAAAAAGTACTCAAGAAAGCAAGATGACTAAAAAAAAAAAAAAAAAAAAACAGTAAAAGGATTCTGAAAGAATACCTAATCATTCCTTTTACCTATGATAACCTCTGAGGAGGTAGGCAAGAAAAACTAGATAAAGGTAGACATCTATATTTTATATTACATATTCCTGTACAATGAGTTGTTTTTTAAAGCAAGAATATACATTGCTGTTATCATTTTAATACTTTATTTTATAAGAATATAGATAATACAAGCTAAGAAAGTGATTTGTATTTAAAGCTTTTTAAGCGACTAGCAGAGGGAATACACCTATCACTAAAGCATCATGCTCCAGATGAAACGAAAGATCTTACAGACTAGTGTTAATAACCAATACTCTTCATGATGAAGGAATATCAATCTGCCAGATATCACATACAACTTCAGCATAAAATTATGGGCCTGATTTCAATATGAATTAGAATATAAGGAGTATTAGAACACAAGGAATACTAAGGCTAAAATAATATACCAACAGAATAGGCTTAAAAATAAGCAAAAATAAGTTAAAATGCACAGATTACACATCCATTAGGATGTCTACTATCAAAAAACAACAGAAAATAAGAGTTGGCAAGGATGTGGAGAAACTAGAACTCCTAAGCACTATTGGTGAGAACATAAAATAGTGCAGCTCATATAGAAAACAGTATGGTAGTTTCTCAAAAAATTAAAAACCAAATTACCACATGATACAGCAATTCCACTTCTGAGTATACACCCAAAAGACTTGAAAGCAGAGTCCCAAACAGATGTTCGTACACCCATGTTCACAGAAGCATCATTCATAAGAGCCAAAAGGTAGAAGAAGCAACCCTAGTGTCTACTGATAGATGAATAAATAAAATGTAGTATATATATACAATGGAGTATTATTCAGCCTTACAAAGGAAAGAAATTCTGACACATGCTACAACACTGATAAACATTGAAGACATTATGCTAAGTGAAATAAGCTAGTGACAAAAAGACAAATACTTCTACTTATTCGAGGTATCTAGAATAGTTAAATTCATAGAAACGAAGTAGAATGGTGGCTGCCAGGGACTACGGGGAAGGGGAAATGGGCAATTGTTGTTTACTGAGTGCCAAGTTTCAGTTTTGGACAAAAAGTTCTAGAGATCAATTGTACAATAATATGAACATACTTAACACTACTGCACTGTTCATATAACTGTAGTTAAAATTATAAATTCCTCCAAGACTAAGAAACCAGAAAAAATATATCTATAAAATACAAATTCGATAGTATGTAAATCTTACAATTAAAAAAATGTTTAACATATGGGTTAATCTGGCATGATATAATGTAAAGTTAATATTGAGCAAAGTGTTAAAGAAAAGAACACAGAACTTTTTAATCCTCTATTTTTTTTCCATGACCTTCTTAGCCTGTTTTACTGCCTTCTCCAACCTATCCCCACAAGTGAGTAACTAGTGCTTCATGGTTGGTCCTGATTGCCCAGCATCACTAAGAACAGCAGTGAAAAGTTCTTATTAACAATTAATAAATGCAGAAGTTTTCAAATCCATCAGGAAGGCCTATGCTAAATCTAAACATTTGACAGAAATTATGTACCAGCTGTTATGTTAACTGCCTTAAACTGCCATATCTACAGACATATGTCAAGAAAAAAAATATGTAAGATAACCAAACTTCTCATTGGCTACATTTACAGATAAGTTTTAAAATATCAAAAGATTATTTTACTCTGTAGAATTGTCTTACCAAAAGCTGTGGCCACATTTTGTCATGTATGCTTCTTCAATCATATCAAAGCAGATGGGGCTAAAAAGAAAAGAAAAATAATTGATTTCTTTAAAAGTAGAGTGATTACAAACTGGAAAAGGCTAGTAACAATACCAATGAAATCATATTTCAATATATAGTTTAGAGCTAAGTCTTCAAACATTCTATCAATAAGAGATGAAATTTCTATTAAACTAAACTTCAGGGGATTGTTGGTAAAATGACAATCAGGATGACCCTAAGGGCAACTGTGCTTCAAAATGAACTAAATGAGTAAATCAAAACGGTTCCAATATTTTAACTCGGCACATAATTTTTAATAGTACAATGTAGTCACCAGAGCCCTTAAGAAAGCTCTACCATCGTTTTCTACCATCACCTGCACTCAAAAGCACCTACCCAGACCTGCTAAATACTCTTTTCTTCCTATCCCAAACAAAGCTAATTCCTTGATGATAAATTTATAATTCCAGTTTCAACAATGCTTGTAGGTAATGACAATAATCATAACAACTTATTAGCTATTTAAATAAAACAAACTATACACATTAAACTCACAACATATATTAACTAATTTAATAGTTTCAACAACAAAGTGAAATAGGTACCAATTACTAGGCACAGTTTATAGATGAGGGAACAGAAGCAGAGAGCTGTTAAAGTCACACAGCTAAGAAGTAACAAAGTCAAAATTCAAATTCAGGTCTATGTTCTCAACCACTTCTTCTATATTGCTTTCTGATACTTTAAATACAAACTATAATCCTCTTCTCCCCTTTTTTCCTATGAAGAACAAAAACAGAATACTCAAAATCCCAGCCTTTTCTGCACTTAGGATTGGCTATATGGCATCAATCTGGCCAATGAAATATAGGCATCAGTTTCTAAGGGGCCACCATCTATGAGAACAAAAATGCAAAACCTTGTAAAAAGACATTTCCTTTTATCCTTCCCTTTTCTTCCTTACTAAAATTCTGATGCAGTGTTCAGAGATACAACAGCCATCTTCTGACCATGAAGATAAAAACCTTAAGCTAGGAAGATAGGCGGATACTGGTTCCTGGATGAAATCCTTGAGCAGCTGCATCAGCTTTGGATTGCCTCTGCTGGACTTCACATTACATGAGAAAGTAAATCTTCACTTGCTGAAGTCAATGTTTATCAAGTTTTCTCTTATTGGCATACAAATCCAAATCCTTATGGATGATACAATGACACTTAAAACTGTAACTGAAAATACACTCACTCCTTCAAGAAAAACTTCTTGGGCATAAACACTATGCTTTAGAATACAGGAATGTAAAGTCTAATGGCAGACTCAAATATATTATAGATATTACAACACAATGTGAAAATATATACAATATATACAATAATGATAAACACAATAATAAGAGGACACACTGGCTATAAAGGGACCCATAGGAAGGAAAACTGAGATTTGGGGGTCAGAGCAGGAGGAAGGGCAAAAGAACAAACCAATCAATTCACTGAATATATCAGGAGCTGTTTAATAGAAAACAATACATACCTAATTGTTAGCATTTTAAGAAAGGGGTATTTTAATGTTTGAGGATCCTTCAAGTATGTCACTGCTAAGACACACAACACCTCTATGCAAATTTTTAAAAGGCACTCTCACAGCCTGAGCAATATACTGAGACCTCATCTCTACAAAAGAACAAAATAAAATAAAATAAAATAAATGGCAAGCATAGGAGCACACACCTGTAGCCCCAGCTACTCTAGTTAGTCCCAGCTCCTCGGGAAGCTGAGGTGGGAAGATCACTTGAACACAGCAGGCGAAGCTGCAGTGAACACAGACTGTGCCACTGCACTCCAGCCCAGGTGACAGAGCAAGACCCTATCTCAAAAAGAAAAGAGAAAAAAAAAAGGGCACCTCCGAGAACTAAGGAATGTGTTAAAGACTTTGGCTCTTAAATTGAGTAAAACAGCAATTCACTGGTGGATTTGGAAAAGAGGAATGATATGATTTGATACAGTGATGAACCAGATCATTCTACCTGCTATGCTGAAAAGAAGACTAAAGGGAAGCCAAGTGTAGAAATGGTTATGGAAACTATCATAATCCAAGTGAGAAACGGTGCTGAAATGGACTAGGGTGGTAGCAGTTGGGCTGATGAGAAGTGGTCAGATTCTAGATATATTTTGAAGGTAGAACTACAGTTTGCTGAGAGATGTTGGGTATGAGACAAAAATCAGTGAAACTTTCTGGGCTGAAAACTGGAAGAAATGACTACAGGTTTACTTCGCACAGAGCTCCATCATCTATTAGTTTATTTAAAAAGAAAAAAAGCAGGAGTATAGTATGTGTCATGTCACATAATGTGTTCCACTAATACTAAAACTTACAGTACCTAAAAATTACTATCAAATCAGTTAAAGCCAATAGTTTTTAAGAAATGTATTCTGAATAACTAGTGAATTAAAGGTCTCCATTCTTTCTTTGAGACAGTGTCTCACTCTGTCTCCCAGGCTGGAGTGCATTGGCATGATCATGACTCACTGCAATTTCGACCTCTTCGGCTCAGTACTTCTCTCTTACCTCAGCCTCTCAAGTAGCTGGGACAACAGGTGCATACCACCACATATAGCTCATATATATGTATTGACATATGTGTATATTATATACACATTATATATGTACATATGTGTGTATATTATATACACATTATATATGTATATATGTGTGTGTATATATATATATATATATACAGTAGACACAGGATCTCCTTATGTTGCTCAGGCTGCTCTCAAACTCCTGGGCTGGAGCAATTCAGCTCTTTGGCCTCCCAAAGTGTTGGGATTATAGGCATGAACCACTATTCCTGGCTGAAATACTAGCTTTTTAACCGCAGTTCAAGGCCACAGCTTTCAGAAAAGTGAAATTAATCCTAGCTATGCCATCTACAGTTTTGTGACTTTGAGCAAGTAGTTTACTCTCTCTAATTGTAATTCCTTATTTGTATAACAGGGATGATATTTACATCGTAGAATCACTACACAGATTAACAAGATATCTATGAGGTGCTCAATACCATGCCTGGCACACAACATTCAGTAAGTGGCAGAATACACCAAAAAGAGAAAATACGGGAAAATATACATCAGTAATAGGCCTAGTGCTATGGTCTGATATTTGTGTCCCCCCAAATTTCATATGTTGAAATCTTAACCTTCAAGGTGATGTTAAAACATAGGCCTTTGGGAGATTTTTAGGTCATGAGGGCAGAACTCTCATGAATGGGATTAGTGCCCTTACAAAAGAGGTCTAAAGTAATTTTATCCCCTCTTCCTCCATGACATCAGGCAGATTCAGAGAGCAGGCACTGTCTGTGGATCAGGAGTCTAGCCCTTACCAGACATAAAAACCTCCCCATGCCTTCATCTGAATTTCCCAGCCTCCACAAACATGAGAAATAAAGTTCTGCTGTTTTTAAGTTACCTATTTTATGGCATTTTGTTATAGCAGCCTGCACAGACTACAATACTTAGGATAGGTACTATCCACCCAAGCCAAAAACTTTAAAGAATTCCTATCAAATATAAGTAGAACAGAATACAAGAAGAAGGGTTGGCCAATTACTCCCCTTCCCAAGAAAGGGATGAAAAATCTCAGAAACTACAGAAATGAAGAGGAGATCCTAATGAAATACCATTAATTCTTTCCAGTTTTGAAGAATAAGAATACACCAACAGCAGGTTAAGGGAAAAACTTATCCATTTCGAACCATCCATTTAGAAAAACAATCCATTCAGGACCCCTGTAACACTGTCAATCAAAAGCATTTAAGGAGGATGGGCATGGTATGTTCTTCCATTTGTTTGTGTCCTCTTTGATTTCACTGAGCAGTGGTTTGTAGTTCTCCTTGAAGAGGTCCTTTACATCCCTTGTAAGCTGGATTCCTAGGTATTTTATTCTCTTTGAAGCAATTGTGAATGGAAGTTCATTCCTGATTTGGCTCTCTGCTTGTCTGTCACTGGTGTATAAGAATGCTTGTGATTTCTGCACATTAATTTTGTATCCTGAGACTTTGCTGAAGTTGCTTATCAGCTTAAGGAGATTTTGGGCTGAGACGATGGGGTTTTCTAAATATACAATCATGTCATCTGCAAACAGGGACAATTTGACTTCTTCTTTTCCTAACTGGATACCCTTGATTTCTTTCTCTTGCCTGATTGCCCTAGCCAGAACTTCCAACACTATGTTGAATAGGAGTGGTGAGAGAGGGCATCCCTGTCTTGTGCCAGTTTTCAAAGGGAATTTTTCCAGTTTTTGCCCATTCAGTATGATATTAGCTGTGGGTTTGTCATAAATAGCTCTTATTATTTTGAGGTACATTCCATCAATACCGAATTTATTGAGCGTTTTTAGCATGAAGGGCTGTTGAATTTTGTCAAAAGCCTTTTCTGCATCTATTGAGATAATCATGTGGTTCTTGTCTTTGGTTCTGTTTATATGCTGGATTACGTTTATTGATTTGCGAATGTTGAACCAGCCTTGCATCCCAGGGATGAAGCCCACTTGATCATGGTGGATAAGCTTTTTGATGTGCTGCTGAATCCGGTTTGCCAGTATTTTATTGAGAATTTTTGCATCAATGTTCATCAGGGATATTGGTCTAAAATTCTCTTTTTTGCACTGGGGCCTATCATGGGGAGGGGGGAAGGGGGGAGGAGGGAGGGATTGCATTGGGGAGTTATACATGATATAAATGATGAATTGATGGGTGCTGAGGAGTTGATGGGTGCAGCACACCAACATGGCATAAGTATACATATGTAACAAACCTGCACGTTATGCACATGTACCCTAGAACTTAAAGTATAATAAAAAAAAAAAAAAAAAAAAAAAAGGAGGATGGGCAACCCTGTGCTCAGCGAGTCTGTTGGTAGCTCACTTTTTCAACACCATGTGCTCACTTCATATCTCTGTGTCACATTTTGGTAATTCTCACAATATTTCAAACTTTTTCATTATTATTATACCTGTATAATTATCTGCGATCAGTGGTCTTTGATGTTACTACTGTAACTGTTTTGGGGAGCCACAAATTGCACCCACATTAGATGGCAAACCTCACTGTGTTCTTACTCCTCCACTAACCTGCTATTGCCCCTCTCTCTTCCTCTCCTCAGGCCACTGCATTCCAGCCTAAGTGAGAGACATACACACACACACACACACACACACACACACACACACTATTGCCCCTCTCTCTTCCTCTCCTCAGGCCACTGCATTCCAGCCTAAGTGAGAGACATAGATACACACACACACACACACAGAGAGAGAGAGAGAGAGAGAACAGAGCATCCCAGAGTTGTGACATATGTGAAATGTTCTAACATACATGTAATTGAAGTCATAGACGGCAGAGAAAGAGGAAAAAAAATGTACAGATAGTAACTGAAATCATTTTTAAAATAACACAAGACATCAAACCACAGATCTAAGAAACTCAGAAACCCCTAAATAGGGATTTCAAAAATAAGAAAATATCCCTAACACATACAATGCTCTTAAACTGCTAAAACCAAAAATAAAAAGAAAACCTTGAAGGCAGCCCAAGAAAGACACATTACATACAGAGGAATAAAGACAAAAACAGAAACAGACTTCTCATCAGAAACCATACTAGCCAAAAGACAATGTAGCAGGCACTGTCTAATTGAGAATTTTTTCTTTCAGTTATTTTATTATTGTCATTGCATTTATTTATTTCAGTTCATTTTGAAATATTAGATTATAATTGTCATCTGTTTTGGTCATATTTTTCTGGCTTGCTTTCACTGTTTCTAGGGACTGTATTACGTTTCTTTTTCCGTTGGGAACTCTTAGTTTCTCATTGTTTAGTGAGAAACAAAAATACTTCTTTAAAATACTAAAAGAAAAAACTTTCAACTCAGAATTTTATACTTGAAAAAAACTTTCAAAATGAAGGCAAATAAACTCATTTTCAAACAAACACAAATTTAAGAGAATTCACTGCCCACAGACCTGTACTACAAGATACATTAACGTAAATACTGCAAGCAGAAGGAATATGAAGACAGACAGAAACTAGGATGCACACAAAGAAATAAAGAGCTCTAAAAATAGTAATGATGAACATAAATTCAAAACACATTTATCTTTCATCACTAAAAAATGAGAAACAAGGTTCCCAATGGACAAAAAAAACTGTCCCTAGAAACAATGAAAGCCAGAAAAATATGACTAAAACAAATGACAATCATAATCTAATATTTCAAAACGGACTGAAAAAAATAAATACAACAATAATTAAAACACTAAAAGAAAAAATTCTCAATTAGAAAACTTTAGGAAACTTTTGTTCCAAAGAAAGAATTACTTTAAAAGGGAGGTTAAAAAAAAAAATCAGAAAAGAATTAGAATGAAAAAGAAAGGAACACAAAAGTAAATACGCATAATGGATAATGATTTCAGAGGAAAAAAAAAAAAAAAGATGGCTATTGTAGGCATCTGACTTTACATCTCCCACCACAAAACTTTAAATATAACAAAAAACTGATTATCGTTCAAACTACTGGAGGGTGAATATCCATCATCCAAAATGGCTGAGACCAGAAGTGTTTCAGATTCGGATCTGTTCGCATTTTGAAATATTTGCATTTATATTCTTACTGGTTCAGCATCCCTCATCTAAAAATTTAAAATCCAAAATGCCCCAATAAGCATTTTCTTTGCGAGTCATGTTGGCACTCAAAAAGGTTCAGATTTTGGAGCATTTCAAATATCAGATTTTTGGATTAGGGACACTCAACTTGTATTAGTAGAGATTATTTTTAACTTTTATCTCTTGTCGCTGTTCATTAAAATCGTGTTCTTCAAGCAATTGAATGCTATGAAGAAGAAATTTTTATACCAATTGCCAGAAGGACAGATATACTGCACAACATGAAGCTTGCCAAAAGATAATGTATGTCACTGGGGACATTAAAAAAAATGCAGAACAGATCCAGATACAGAAAATTATTTCACGTACCTAATATGCATTTATACGACATATTATCTCAGTTAATCAAGGGTCATATTACAATCAGGCCCAGGTAACATCGTTAATCAGTGGTCTATTTGTGATTCCATTTTATACGCATTATTTCCTTCAAAAGCAGCATCCAAACTTATTAAGTGAATAAGTACTAAAACTGTCCAACAAACATGTACATAGCTCAATACATGTATATTTTGGTACAAATGCTAACTCCATTTTGCTTTCATAAAATGTGTCAACTGTCTCATAGTACTAGCTCCAACTAAAAAAAAAAAGTTCAATCTTTCAAAGGTTAAATACTAAAAAAGAATAATAATACTACCAAAATAATCAGAGCCAGGTATAATCTAGAGTCATTCAGGAAAACAAGCAGTAGTTACATCTTACATAAACACGACCACAGAAACACTTTTGTATTTTGATACCAAATGCCAAACTCTAGCAAATAACCACCTGATTCTTTGAGATTTTATAATTTATAATGCCTTTTTACATGCATTATATAATCTAAACCTCGTAATTTTATGGAATATTACTATATCCCAATTTATACATGAAAAAACAGACTCCAAAACAATAAATTATTTGTCCAAAGTTAAATCTCAAGGTCTTAAATTACAAGCCCAGTGTTCTTTCTATCTTGCTATAATCTCAGAAAAGTAAATAATAATAATATGCATCCTTGGGATTATGAAAATCAAAACCACAGCTATCAGCACATAGAAGACCTTGGAAAAATTATTTTAAATACACTCAAATTTATATACAACTTCAAAAATGAAAGACATCCGGCAAAAGGACCATGGTAATGTTTCTTCCTTCCTCACAAAATTTTCAAAACTTGAAATTTCTCTAGCTTCCTCTTTTCCCTTTAATTCCTTAATTTTTCCTTTACTTCCTTCAAAAGCAGCATCCAAATTCAATCGGCCCCAAGTATATTCAGGACTGAAAGAAACAAAAATAAGTAAAAAGGAAAAAAAAAATATCAAACTCTTCTTTATACCTATAATGATAACACTAGATCCTCTGAACCAAATTTCACAGGCAGTAGTTAAGTTCCAGTCTATGTCCCATCATCTCACTCTTTCCCAGTTCCATCTGCTGTGATAAAAAGCCTTAAAAAACTTAAACCTCCATTTTTTCAAAAGCAGAGCTTAAACTTATTTGATATTTTGTAAAGTGATTCCTCCCTAATCTGTCTCCATCAAGACCTGTGTTTAACATTGCCTTAAGTCGCAGGCTCCATGAAGAAGAAGAGAGGTAAGGAAGCAAAAGAATAGCATAGCGACAATCATGTTAAGACTCTGTAATTTAACAATAAAATACTTTTTTAAATAAGGATTCTAAATAACTTGTGCTAGCTTCAGGGTCAGACCTTAGAAAAGGATAAGACCACAATGGACTAGGAAAGAAAAGACACCATGATTAATACAAGTAATAGGCATGAAAAGATAATGCAAGTGAGCCAATTTCTGGTATCCGTAACAGAACAGTAAGATTGAATCAGGGAGCTACTTATGGCCAAGAAGTATCTCTGCTGATTCCTCATACCCCAATACGTTCTTAATCTCTTCCCGGACTTTATTCCATTCACACACTCCCAAGGCTCCTGCCCAAACACAGAATCGGTTCTAATTACCACCAAAGGTTTACAGTTACAGAAGATTTAATTCGTCTTGTATTCACAAGTTAGGTACAGATGAAACAATCAGGAGATTCCTCTCATAGTAAACTGCAAGTAACAACAGTACCAGGCCTCAAACACAGACACAGATCTTCACTGGTGCTCTACCATTAACATGACTAATATTTTTCTGCTTCTCAAGACTACCAGCTTACAATATATAGCCCCTTCAGCACCAACACTACACCAAGAACTTTAGGCCAACTCAGGTGTTTCTCATTTTATTTCCAATTTCTAAAACACAAAATATAATTGGCCAAAATATCTTTCAAGCCAATTCCAGTAAGATGTAATTGCTACGCTTTGGTCACACTTCAGAAGAGTACCCAATCACAGGCCAATCGATTGGGGAAGATACCAAGTTCACACAGAAGAAAAACAGATGCCTACATAGGAGGAGCTATAAAAACAGAAATTTCTATTACAATATAAGAAAATACGAACAGGGTACCATGTGTAATACATTTCATTAGATAGTATCCCCATCCCATTATTCAGGGGTGAAAGAAATCTCCAAAATGCACAGGAGATGTGTTCCTTGTATCCCTAACTTGATTTTTAAGATCAACTTTTTAAAAACGTTGTTTCAGTAGTCAAGTTTTATTTCACAAATACAGTGCTGAATTCAAAAGATAGTACCAATTAAACTAGTCTTCTACTCTCGAAAAAAAAAACTCTGAACACTGTATATTGCATATACCACTACACGAAATGGATTCAAACAGTGAAAATCTGGATGACAACTTTCCCTTAACTTCCCTTTGGACTACCAAAAAACATACTTATGTCTGACCCAAGTTAATTATTAAAGATGAAAACACAACCTTTGAAGAGTAATACATGAATGGCCAACAAGCACTTGAAAAGATGGTTAACCTCACTAGTGAAAAGAGGAATGCAAATCAAAACCACAATGAATAACCACTTCACACCCATTAGGTTGGCTATTATCAAAAAGGAAAATAATGTGTTGACAAGATGTAGAGAAATTAGAACCCTTATACATTGCTAGTAGGGAAAAAAAAGTAATGCACCTACTATGGAAAACTGTTTGGCAGTTACTCAGAAAGTAAAATACAATTACATATCACCTAGCAATTATACTGTGGGTAAATGCCCCAGAGACTAGAAAACATATGTTCAAACAAAAACTCATACACAAATGTTCACAGGAACATTATTCATAATAGACAAAAAGTGGAAACAGCCCAAATGTTATTTAATAATACTCCCACGTAATGGAATATTACTCAACCATAAAAAAGAATGAAGTGCTGATACATGTTACAACATGGATGAGCCTTAGAAACACGTTAAATGAAAGACATATGATACAAAAGACCATATATTAGACGATTACATTTATATGAAGTGTCTAGAATAGGTAAATCCATAAA
This sequence comes from Rhinopithecus roxellana, assembly GCF_007565055.1. Lineage (NCBI taxonomy): Eukaryota > Metazoa > Chordata > Mammalia > Primates > Cercopithecidae > Rhinopithecus > Rhinopithecus roxellana. The sequence goes on from NC_044556.1 coordinate 126,157,026, forward strand.
GACAGAAAGTAAATTAGTGATTGCTAAGGTAACAGGAAAAGGAAAGTGACTGTTTAACGGGTACAGAGTTTCTTTAGGGGCTGATAAAAATGTTCTGAAAGTAGTGGTTATGGTTGTGAAACACTGCCAACTGTACTAAAAACACAACTGTACACTTTAAAACGGTGTATTTCAGGGTTGTGTGAATTTTACCTCACTTTTTTAAACAAAAGGAATAGAGAACTAACACTTCTGACAACAAGGGAATAAGTAGCAGAATGGATCCTATAGAATGGAAATATACTATTGCAAAATTTTTACATTGTATATGAAATAATATTATTTGAAGGTAGAACATGAAAAGTTTAAAAATGAGTATTGTAAACCTCAGAGCAACCACTTCCCCCCACCAAATACACAGAATCATTAACAAGCAAATAGTGGAAATAAAATGGCAATCTTAAAAATATCCAATTAATCCCCAAAACAAGAAAGCAAGAAAAAAAGAAAAACGAAATAGAAGAGACAAATAGAAAACAAAGAGCAAACAAGACAGTACACACAAAACCAAGCACATCATAATTATGTTAAAATGTAAACAGTCCAGCTAATCCAACTAAAAGGCAAATTGTCGGCTGGGCGCAGTGGCTCACGCCTGTAATCCCAGAACCTTGGGAGGCTGAGGGAGGCGGATCACAAGGTCAGGAGATCGAGACCATCCTGGCCAACATGGTGAAACCCCGTCTTTACTAAAAATACAAAAATTATCTGGGCATGGGGGCATGTGCCTGTAATCCCAGCTATTCGGGAGGCTGAGGCAGGAGAATCACTTGAACCCAGGAGGTGGAGGTTGCAGTAAGCTGAGACAACACCACTGCACTCCAGCCTGGTGACAGAGCAAGACTCTGTCTGAAACAACAACAAAGGCAGATTGTCATACTAAACACAAAGGAAGACTGAACTATACTCTGGGTACAAGAAATCCACTTTAAATATTACAACACATACATAGCAGACATGAAGAATAAAAACATACCATGTAAACACTTATGAAAAGAAAGCTAGGCCAGGTCAGTGGCTCACGCCTATAATTCCACTTTGGGAGGCCAATGCAGGAGAATCGCTTGAGCCCAGGGGTTTGAAATCAGCTGGGCACCATGGCGAGACCCTGTCTCTAAAAAATAAAATTAAAATAAAAAAAAATCAACCAGATGTGGTGGTCCACGCCTGTGTTCTCAGCTTCTCAGGAGGCTGAGGTGGGAGGACCACTTAAGCTTGGGAGATTGAGGCTGCAGTGAGCTGTGATCACGCCACTGCACTCCAGCCTGGGTGACAGAGTGAGACCCTGTCTCAAAGAAGAGAAGAGAAAAAGGAGAGGAGAGGAGAGAAAGAGAAAGAGGGAGAGGAGAGGAAAAGAGGAAGGCAGGGAGGGAGGGAGGGAAGAGAAGAATTAAGTTTAAGAGGCTATATTAACATCAAAGTAGATTTCAGAACAAGGAATATTACCAGGAATATAGAGTGACATTTCAAAATGATAAGGAGATCAATTCGCCAACTCTAAATCAGTGTAAACTTCAAAATACATGAAGTAAAAGCTGAGAGAACTAAAAGGAGACATAGCCAATTCTAGTTAGCACTGGAGACAATTGAAGAACATGTTAATTGACAGTACAAGTATACAGAAAATGAACAGGAGTACACAGAACTCAAATAACACATCAACCAACTTTACTATTTGACATGTATAGAACACCCCAGCCTACACATGGCAGAACACTCACTTTTTTCAAGTGCATATGGACCATTAGTGAAGATAAAGCTTATGGTGGACCATGAAACGAGTCTCAATAAATTCAAAAGGACTAAAATCATACAAATTATATTACCTGAACCAAGTTGAATTATATCACAAATCAGACATAGAATTTTCATGTAGAAATTAAACAACTGCAGCCATAAAAAAGAATGAAATCATGTTCTTTGTAGTAACATGGATGCAGCTGGAGTCCATTATCCTAAACGGATTAACACAAAAACAGAAAACCAAACACCGCATGTTCTTACTTTTAAGTAGGAGCTACACATTGGGTACACACAGACACAAAGACAGGAACAAGAAACACTGAGGATTCCAAAATCGGGGAGGAAGGGGGTTAAGAGCTGAAAAACCACCTATTGGGTACTACGTCCACTACTTGGGCGACAGGATCACTAGCATCATGCAACATACCCATGCAACAAACCTGCATATGTACAGGCAAAATAAACAACACACTTTTGAATAATTCATGTTTCAAATAAGAAATCACAAGGGAAATGAGAAATATTATGAACTGCTTGAAAATTTGAAGATACAGTTAAAGTAGGGATTAGAAAGAGAAATTGATAAGATTAAGTGTTGTTATTGAAAAGAGGGCCAAAAATCCATGATCTAAGCTTTCGTACTAAGAAACCAGAAAAGAAAACATGAAACTCCAAGTAAGCAGAAGAAATTTAAAAAGTAAAACTGAAAATTGGTGGAATAGAAAATGAACAAACTATACAGAAAATCAGTAATATGAAAATTGATCATTTGAAAAGAGTTAAACAAAATTAATAATCCTCTAGCTAAACCATTCAAGGAAAACAGAAACACAAGAACACAAATTATCAATATCAGGAATGAAAGATGTGACACCATTAACAAATCCAAGATATTAAAAGAATAAGGGATATATTATTATTATGCCAATAAATTCAGCAACATGGGTGTTATGAAGAAACTCTTAAACTACTAACATTCATGAAACACAGAATCTGAGTAGTGTCTATTAAGGAAATTGAATTAGTTATTAAAAACCTTCCCACAAAGGGAAGGAGTGAAATCATACAAAATATATGAAGGTCCAAAACTATGGCTTCACTAGAAAGTCCCATCAACCACTTAAGGAAAAACACCAATTTCATACACACTCTTTCAGAAAATAGAAGGGGAACATTTCTTACCTTCTTTTAGAAGCCAGCACTGGTCAGGCACAGTGGCTCATGCCTATAGTCCCAGCACTTTGAGAGGTCAAAGTATGGGAAGATCACTTGAGACCAGGAGCTCAAGACCAGCCAGGGCAACACAGTGAGACTCCTGTCTCTACGCAAAAAAAAAAAAAAAAAAAAAAAAAAAAAAAGAAAAAGAAAAAGAAAAAAAGAAGAAAGAGTGAAACCAGCGGGAGAGAGGGAGGGGGGGAGGGAAAGAACAAGTGAAACCAGCAATAATACCTATGTTATGGGTTAAATTGTATTTCCATCCCTCACAAAAGAAAAGCCCTGTGTTATAACTCCCAGTATCTCAGATTTTGCATTTGAAAATAAGGCCTTTAAAGAGATAATCAACGTAAAATACAGTCATATTGGTGGGTCCTAATCCAATACAAGCAGTATTCTTCTAAGACACAGGCAACACACAGACTGAGAGGTGACAAAGTTATGACACAACAAAAAGTGGCCCAACCTAGCCAAGACGGCAAAACCCTCATCTCTATTAAAAATTATAAAAATTATCCAGGTGTGGTGACACGTGCCTGTAGAGCCAACTACTAGGAAGATGAGGGAGGAGGATCCCTTGGGCCCAGGAGTTTGAGGATGCAGTGAGCAGTGATGGTGCCACTGTACTCCAGCTTGGGTGACACAGCAAGACCACTTCTTTTAAAAAAAAAAAAAGAAAGGAGGCCGGGCGCGGTGGCTCAAGCCTGTAATCCCAGCAATTTGGGAGGCCGAGATGGGTGGATCACGAGGTCAGGAGATTGAGACCATCCTGGCTAACACAGTGAAACCCCCTCTCTACTAAAAAAAAAAATACAAAAAACTAGCCGGGCAAGGTGGTGGGCGCCTGTAGTCCCAGCTACTTGGGAGGCTGAGGCAGGAGAATGGTGTAAACCCGGGAGGCGGAGCTTGCAGTGAGCTGAGATCCGGCCACTGTACTCCAGCCTGGGCGACAGAGCGAGACTCCATCTCAAAAAAAAAAAAGAAAGGAAACAGGCCTCAGAAGAAACCGAATCTGCCTACACATTGTTTTGTACTTCTAGCCTCCAGACCTATGAGAAAATAAACTTCTATTTCTATTTACCTATGAGAAAACCAATAAATTTAAGCCACCTAATTCTGTGGTATTTTGTTATGGCAGCCAAAGCAAACCAATACACTGTGATATGAAAACTAGAAATAAATTAAAAGAAAATCACAGACCAGTATCCCTCACTAACAAAGGTCCAAAAAATCCTTTTAAACAATTACCCAATCAAACAAATCCATTAATGTATGTTTTTTAAATAGGGCATATAAATTTAAAAGATGTAAAAGTATATTTATATACAGATAACATGGATGTTTTTCTTATAAATCCTACAGGTTCTACCAAAAAACTATTAGAACTAGTAAGTAAACTTAAAATTTCATAAAATACAAGGACAACATAAAAAATAGTGTATTTACATACTAGCAACAATTAGAAGTTGAAATTAAAAGAACAACATTTAGAACACCATCAAAAACATAAAATGCTTAGGGATAAATTTTTAAAATATGGTGAAAAACCCAAACTGAAAAGTATAAAACACTGCTAAGAGAAATTAAAGAAGACCTAAATAACTGGAGAAATATACTATGTTCATGATTCAAAAGACTCGATAATATTAAGATGTCATCTTCCCAAATTAAATCACAGATTCAAAGTAACCAAAATTAAAATCCTACATCTTTTTTTGTAGAAATTGGCAAGATAATCCTAAGATTTATGTGGAAATGTAAAGAACCTAAATAACCAAAACAACTTTGAAATAAAGGATGAAAATTATACTACCTGATTTCAAGATGTACTATAATGATACCATAATCAAAACAGTATGGCACTCGTAGGGATAAACATATATACACCAATGGGACTGAATAAAAATTGCAGAAATAAACTCATATATATGGTTAACCTTTGAGAAAGGTGCCAAGAAAATTCAATGAACAGAGATGATCTTTTCAACATATGATGTTATAATATTAATGAAGCCTTCAATCCTTATCACAGTATATAAAAACTAACTTGAAATGGATTATAACCATAAGAAAACTATAAACCTTCTAGAAGAAAACACACAAGAGAATGTTTTCTAATTTCGTGTTAATTTCTTAGCTAGAACACAAAAATTAAAAATAATAAAAATCAACTTGGACTTAATCAAAACTGAAAATTGTATCGATATATTAGAAAAAAGAAAAAACTTTTGTGCTTTAAAAAATTATTAAGAAAATGAAAAGATAAGCAACAGACTAAGAGAAAATACAATACATAGGTCTGACAAAAGATGTATGCAGAATACATAAAGAACCCTTACAATGCAAGATGACAAGCAATTTTACGGGGAAAAAGGGGGCCAAAGATTACAAGAGACACTTCACAAAAGATATGCAAATGAAAAATAAGCACATAAAAATATGTTATATAACAATGAGATAAAACTACATATCCACAAAAATGACTAATATTTAAAAGACTGAAAACAGAGCGCTAGCAAGAATGTGAAACAATAAGAACTTTTATTTGTTGCTGGTAGAAATGCAAAATGGTGGCCGGGCACACTCACGCCTATAATCCCAGCACTTTGGGAGGTCAAGGCGGGAGGATCATGAGTCCGGAGATCGAGACCATCCTGGCTAACATAGTGAAACCCCATCTCTACTAAAAATACAAAAATGTAGCTTGGCATGGTGGCAGGCACCTGTAATCCTAGCTACTCGGGAGGCTGATGCAGGAGAATCGCTACTCCGGAGGCAGAGGTTGCAGCAAGCCAAGATAGCACCACTGCACACCAGCTGGAGCGACAGTGCAAGACTCTGTCTCAAAAAAAAAAAAACAAAAGGGAAAAAAAGGAAACGGAAAATGGTACAGACAGTTTTTAAAAAGTTTTGCAGTTTATTTTTAAATTAAACATACACTTGGCATAGAACCCAGCAATTCACTACTAGATATTTTTACCCTAGAAATGTGAAGACGTGTCTGCACAAAAACCTGAATGCTTACAGAATTTTCTAAATAATAGCCAAAAACTAGAAACAAGTCAAAAATCTTTTAACCAGAAAATAAACAGCTCATGTTACATCCATACAATAATGGGATACTACTAAGCAATTAAAAGAAAAAAAAATAGTACATTCAACATCAGTGAATTTCAAAAACATTATACCACATGAAAGACACCAGACACAAAAGACTACCTACTAAAGGACTCCATTAATATGAAATTCCAGAAAAGGCAAAATGACAGCAATACAAAGCAGATCACTGGTTGCCAGGTGTTAGGTGTGAAGGTAGACACAGAGTATGAAGTGTTGGCAAAAGTGAACTTTCTGGAAATGTATCATAGCTTCATTAGGGTGGTGACTGCACAGTTGTACTCGTGTCAAAACTCATTCAACTACACACTTACGACCAGTGACTTGTTTTATGCAAATTATAACTTAGTAAAGCTGATTTTAAACAAAATCAGCCTCTAAATAAAGGCAAGGAAATAGGTGGTTAACTTGGGTAACCAGGTTAAAAACCTGACCTCTGAGTCAAATTGTTTGAATATAAATACTGGCACCACCATTATTAATTGTGTAACTGAGACAAGTTATATTACCTCTCTGAGCTTCATTTCCTCATCTACAAAATGGGAACTATAAGAGCATCTATATCAAACAGTTGTTCTGAAGATTAAACAAGTAATGTAAAACCTTTAAAACAGTGCTTGGCAAATAGCAATTTATATTTGAGCACTTGCTATTACGAGTATTTGTCCCAAACGAATTGTCAGTACAACACATTCATGTACACTCGAATGGACTTGGCATTTACAAACTTTGAGATGCAAGTATCTAAAAGAACCCCCAAAACAGTCATCAGTAATTTTTACAAAGCCTACTTTGTCTCATTGTCTCTATTTAGAGCCAAATGCCCACCCGTGAATTAATACTAAAGACAGATGATTCCAGTGCACTAGACACTTGAGCATGGATTATATGTTCCAATTCTGAATTTGGGGAAGAAATGTACCACCCCAAACCAGAGATTAGGAAACAAGGATGAATTCTCAATGGTTATACCAGAAATACAATAAACAGAAATCAGACCACCTACTGCATTCTGTGTTCCACTTTATATAGAAACAGAGGCAAAATCAGTCCATGAAACTTAATTGTGAAAAATGAAAGGACGACTAACATATTTTAGGATATAAAGAAAAACGTGTTACTCTCAGTGAATATATTGTTTGAGAAAGTACCAACCTATCTGAATAGTACTTGGCTCATACATACATAAAGAAAGAGGACAAAGAACAAGTAAGGTAGAAGGCAAAGACAAGTCTGCACAAAAACCTGAACGCTTACAGAATTTTGTCCTACAGACAACACCACATATAAAAACATATCAAGAATTTTAAAAGCACTTTAACTTTTGAGAGACAGAGTTTCACTACGTTGCCTAGGATGGACTCAAACTCCTGGAGCTGAGACTACAGGCATGCATCATCATGCCCAGCTTAAAAAACATTTTATTTGGTATACAGATTGAATATCCCTAATCTGAAAATCTGAAATCCAAAATCATGCAAAATCCAAAATTTTTTCAGTGCCAACATGACTCTCAAAGGAAATGCTCACTGGAGCAATTTGGATTTCAGGTTTTTCAGATTAAGGATGCTAACCTGGTAAATATAATGTAAATATTCTAAAATTCAAAACCAAAACCAAAAAAAAAAAAAAACCCTAAAATCCAAAACACTTCTGGTCTCAAGCACTTCAGATAAAGGATACTCACCCTGTAATACAAATTTTAACAGGAAAAAGACGATGGGCTAATTCCACCGTCAAAAAAGCCTTTCCCCCCAACCTATGGAAGTTTTCTGAGGAAAAGGGTAGCAGGTTGAAATAATAATATAAAACACGAAGAAATCACCATTAAGAACAAACATACACATACAAGAAGGAATAGTAAGCAACAAGGTTTAAGGCTACTTTAATCAGTAACAGTTCTTAGATGGAACATACCCACCTATGTAATGTTGGCTCATTATCAGAAAAGGTATAAAAATTTGTAAAAGGTAACTGCTTATCAACACATTCTTTAGTAATGAACTACTACTGCACAAGTACTGCCTTCTCAATTTATAGATCACAATTCAAAGTTAATAGTCTTCCTATCCTGTTTCATAATCATCTTTATTTTCTCTACCATTTAAATCACCCACAGAAGTCTTCTGCTGCCATTGATGCTGATGTCCCACCATCTGATAGTCCATAGGTCTGACAGTACCAACAGGTCTGATAAAATATGACATCTCCTGCAGAGTATGTTTCATCACTGTCATCCAAATGGCACATGTATTATAAAGCAAAAGAAGCATCAAGTTTGACTTCTGCAGATTCAAATAAGTTCTTGACAGATGTTACTATAATAATAATATAATAAATGCTGGCTCATTCCAGTAACTGAATATGCTTTAACAGCTCTTTAAAATACATTTAGTCTTGTATTTATAAGCTCACAATGGTCTACAAAGAAAAGCCACTTGAACTTTCCACTTTCCTATCTATCACAGGAAATTCAGTCCTACAATTCAGTGACTTTAAAACATTTTTTACCAGTGTACCCAGTGAGAAATACATTGCATATACATTGCTGTACAAACTATTACTATCTTTATTACGACAGATTCTGTGATATGTTCTATTCCCCCCCCCCTTTTTTTTTTTTGACAGGGTTTCACTCTGCCCTCCAGGCTGGAGTGCAGTGGCGCAGTCATAGCTCACTGCAGCCTTGACATCACAGTCTCAAGTGATCCTCCCACCTCAGCCTCCTGAGTAGCTAGGACTACAGGCACACGCCACCACACAGGCTAATTTTTGTATTTTTTGTAGAGATGGGGTTTTGTCATGTTGCCCAGGATGATCTCGAACTCCTGGGTTCAAGTAATCCTCTTGCCTTGACCTCCCAAAGGGCTGGGATTACAGGCGTGAACCAAGGTGCCCAACCTCACTTGTTAATAGTCTGAAAAACAGAGCCAGACGTTTTTCAGACTATTAAAAATAGCCTGGGATTACAGGCGGTGGCTGCCATCTCCAATCCCAGCTACTTGAGAGGCTAAGACATGAAGATTGCCTGAGCCCAGGAGTTCGAGACCAGCCTGGGCAACATAGGGAGAGCCCTGTCTCAAAAACGGAAAAAAAAAAAAAAAAAAATTGGAAACCAGTTATATTAACAAGGATGATCAATGGCCTTCATCTTTAGTGCTAAATGTAATTAATAGGTAATGGCTATATATTGTGCTATGCACAGTCCATTAGAGTATTTAACATCTGCCATGGAACTAAGAAAAAGGAATGGTACTAACATCTGCCATGATACTAAGAGAGGCAATGATACCAGGTTATATTATAATTACACAGTTAAAAGCCATTCTTCAAATTAAATCATGAGCTCCTTAAGAGAAAATTTTAGCTTAACACAAAATAGGCAGTCACATATTTACTGAATGATAGATCTATTTAATGTAGATCCTAACTACTTTCTATCAAGCAGATGACTAAAGTCAACTTTCTCATAAAGAGCTTACTATCTACATGCAAACGCATATTTCTGCTGCAAGAATGGCTGGGACTTGCAGAGGTAGAAAACTTCATTTGAGATAGTTGGAAAAGCTAATAAAAAGGCAGCAGTTATAGAATTGTTTTAAAAAGGAGTCAGTACAAAAAACAGAAGTCATCTTTCAAATACAGATCAGACTCATAGTCTAGTTAAATAAACCATATAATAAAATTTTGCAAAAAATCAAAATAACAAAGATTTCCTTTGAATGTTGAAGATATATCCAATGTCAAGCTAAATACTACTGTCCTGTATTAGATTCCCCATCAATAAAACACTGTTAAAATTATTCAACTTGATAATACCTTCAACCTTTTGTGTCAAATAAAAAATAAAAATGAAACCTAAACCCCTAAACTGTTTATCAACTCTGCAATTAAATATAAACTTACTTTAAGTCAGGAGAGGCCAATGTTTGTTACTGAAATTAGGTATGTGACTATTTACATCAACAGTTCTCAAGGAGGGGAGAAGGACATATCCCTATCACCACGGGAGCATATGCAAACTACACTGCCCACCCCAGCCTCCAATTCAGATATGTTCTCTTGGGATGTGGGCAGGTAAGAAAAGGGAGTGGTGAGGGATAAAACATTTATCTCATATGATTATGAAACAGCTGCTTCTCCTCCAATCTATGCCCCTTAAGAACCACTAGGTCAAATACATGTACTCGAACTTACAGATCTGAAATTCTCTAATTGCACACAAAGAAAACACAAAGTTGAGAACTGGGAAATCTGAGTTCTCATTTTGTCCTTACCTGTCCAATGAGAAACAAAATTATTTCTCTGTGCCTCAATGAGAAAATAATTAGTATTGTATTAAAAATAGGTTATATATAACATCACAGAATTGTTCTAAGGATAACATAAAATGTGAAGCATATGCATATCTTTAAAATGTCCCATAAATGAATAAGAAATTATCATTACTCAAACTTGGGCTTCATTTACATATAAAAGCATAGAATAATTTGAATTGGTTCACAGTTTGACCTTGGGGCATACAAGACAAGACCTAGAGCCAAATAGGAGTGGAAAAAAAAAAAAAAAAGATTCCTTGGGCCTTGCCTAATCCATATTATCCTAACCCAAGAGTCTGGCCAAAATCAAACCTGGCTTGAGTTTTAAATCAGACTCTCAATTAATTCTGAATATTAAACCTCACCAGAAAAAGAAATAATTAACTAATGAGATTCTTAGAAAGTGAAATACTCAGGGCCGCGGTGGCTCACACCTGTAATCCCAGCATTTTGAGAGGCCAAGGCGAGCGGATCACATGAGGTCAGGAGTTCAAGACCAGCCTGGCCAACATGGTGAAACCCCATCTCCACTAAAAATACAAAAAAATAGCCAGGTGTGGTGGCAGGTGCCTGTAATTCCAGCTACTACGCGGGAGGCTGAGGCTCCAGAATTGCTTGGACCCAGGAAGCAGGGATGGCAGTGAGTCAAGATGGTCCCACTGCACTCCGGCCTGGGTGACAGAGTAAGACTCCGTCTCAGATACAAATTTCAATTCTTTAAAAAAAAGTTAGGGTTCCCAATTCCCTATAGCATAGCCTATAGTGCAGTGAAGTTCATACAGTGCCTGGCTAACAGTGAATGTCATACAAGTATCTCCTGAACGACAATGATCGATTCCTTATTTCTCACATCTTTTACTCAATTTTAGTGTACTTACATGGAGACTAACATGTTTGTGTTTGTTAAGTACACTAAAAATGAAAATGCAAACAGTGGCTAAAAAGACAACTAAATCCTGCACACCCCCCCCCTTTGTTTCATTAGCTTATTAGCTACTCCCACTATCGACTGTAGAAGTGCAAACACTTCTCAGCCCCAACCATAAACTGCTTGTTTATAAATAACAATCACACCTCAAATGTTCAATGAAAAACAGATTAATTCTGATCCAGAATAATGTACAAAACAGCAGAAAGGTGAAGACATCATTTTTCTGCAGAAACTGGAAACTGTAAGTCTAATCAATAACTTTCCTAACAGTTCCAACTTCTAGCTCTATCGTATTTAACACCACCAACTCAGACCATCTTCAACCCTGATCTGAATCAACTTCCCTCATAATGACTGTGCAAGCAGCCAGCTTCCTACATGCCTAATATTCGATCAACAATTTCCTCAAAAGGGAAAGTACAAAACACTACCAGTTCTTAACTAGCTAACAGCAATTACTTCTCATAATCCTACCAATATCTAAAACCCAATAAAAATTCCAAAACACTCTCAAGCAACACAATCAACTCCACCTTTCACTTAATACGATGACTAACCCCTCCCTCCCAAATGTCCTGACTAAATGCTACTCTGTATCATCCAAGATGCCAACTATGATGACAAAATGTCTATACCTAGCATTTCTCAAGTCAGAAGTTCCAGCATACTCTGTTATCCAGTATAGTACAGTTACATCTGACACAGGGACGTTATTTAACAAATGTGGTTCTCTCTTTTCAAGACACTTGGTGGAAAAGTGAAAAATTTATTAACAGACTTTGACTACAGTCGTCTCAACAGCAGATTCCTAAGTGGCCCATCCTTCGAAATGTAAGAAGAGAGATATTTACACATGCATACGATGGGTACTTACATTATTATAAAAAGCATGTCTTTATAAGACTTCCATGCTTATGTTTACAGCATCATCTACCATACTTCAAATAAAATTCTGACCAATTCCATCCCTCTGCATCCCAGGAAGCTTAGTCCTCTACATTTACAAATTTAATTCATCTCAACAAGTACTCCTGATTGACTGGGTGCTCAATTCATCAGAGAGCCAAAAATTTTAAGACTCAACCTCTTTGCCAACTTTGTTATCCAAAATCATTTATTTGACCTTCCACCTTCTTCCCCCGTTATTCCCTAAACTCCCTCCACTTCCTCCTCAGTAACACTTATCTACCTCTTTATTATCCCCACCCTGCCTTGCTACTCCAACATTCCTTTACTCCACCAACCTGCAAACGCTCGAATCCCTCTGCAGACACCACCAAAGGACCAGTATCCCAGGCTCTCCAACAAGCCACCCCCCGCCCCCCGAGCCTAAGCGGCAGAAACTCATAATTTAGGGACAAGGAGGGAGTGCTCTTCAAACCCACCATACGAAGTCGTTGCTTTTGTCCTCGTAGGAGTTGATGAGCCCGTTGCAGAGAGGGGCGAGAAGAGGTCGCTTCCTGCTGCCGCTGCCTAGGCTGGAGCTGCTGCCTCCTACGCCGGCGCTGGGCCTGGCCACGCAGCTGTGCCGGGACAGGCCCGTGGACACCGCCCCGCCGCCGCTGCCCGACACGGCGGGCGCCACCAACACAGGCCGCACTGGGCCCCCGAGGCCGCCTGAGCCGGCGGGCTGGGCCGCCCCGCCGGACACCAGCGCTGCCGCCGAAGCCGCCACGGAAGGCGGCGACGGGGAAGAGGATAAAGACGAGGAGGCGGAAGTCACCGAGGAGGCCGCCGAGGAGCCGGGGCTAGTCCCAGCGGAGCCCGACCCGGCCTGGCGGCTACCAGACATCGTGACTCCCTCCCCTCCGGCCGGACGCTCGGAGGAGAGGGACCGCGACCTCGACCCTCCGCCGCCTCCCCTCCCCTCCGCCTCAGTGCATCCTGAGGACGCCCGACGAGCCGGGAGGTGGGGCTGAGGAACAATAAAGTTGCGTTTTTTTTTTAAGGCAACCACACAACAGCGTCCGACGGGAGGGGGCGGAGAAAACTAAAAAAGCGGAGTAGAAGACACTACCGCTGTCGAGGTCGCCGCCGCAGCTGTCGCGGCAGCAGCCAACCCCGACGCGCCGTGGCCGGCCGTGCGCGCGCGCAAGAGCGGCGGAAGAGGCGGGCGCGGCAGGGGATACCACTGGGGACGCAGCCGGGCTGCGCTCAGACACAAATGCCGCGCTCTCGGGGACTTGGGTCCCTGGCAAAGGGAGTCTCTCTGTCCCAAGCCGTTTTCGCTCCAGAAAACGTGCCAGAGAGCAGACGGTCCTAATGCAGTAAAAGAGTTGAGGAGAGTGGAATGATTGGTAGAGGTGGTGGGGTGGTTTGAAAGACGGGAATGTAGGGGGCGGAACCCTCAAAATGCGACTGCGCACGCGCGCGCCGGGCGCGGACGCTCACAGGTTCCCTGGGTATCCGCCCCAAGCGGAGAATATCGGCGCAAGCGCGGAGTCATCGTGTTACGCATGCGTGCGAACGCACCGTGTTCCGGAACCGGAAGAAGAAGCTGTCTCTTGCCTCATGATGGGTAGGCAGGTGCTTCCGAACTGCGGAATGAAGGTTCTCGTAAGCTGGAGACCCACGGAGAGAACACAGAAGCTCCGAGAGGTTGCTAACAGCACTGCATTGAACCAACGCCTCCTGCTCTACTGATGGTGATTCCACAGCTTTGTGAGGAATAAGTTAAGATGAAGTCAGTGAAATTTTCTGCAAATTGCAAACATGGTACCAAGTGTTACCAATTTTATTAGTAGACCACGACCTCACTCCGGTATTTTGAAAAGCTGTTTGCCAAATTGAACATAATAATGGTAAAACAGATTTTGCCCAGTCAGACCCAGCTCAGTCAGAACCTAGGTTTATTGTGGATCTGATATAATTCTAGCACAAAACAAGGAAACGTAGCATTTAATACCACCAGAAAATACACAATTTCTGGTAGTCTTTTTTAGAATATTGAAAATTGATTGTAGGCGGAGGCAGTGGCTCATGCCTGTCATGGCAGCACTTTGGGAGCCTAGGGGGTCGAATCACCTGAGCCTGGACGTGAGGATCAGGCTGAACCTGAGGTTAGAGACCAGCTTGGGCAACACAGCGAAACCCCGTCTCTAAAAAAAGTACAAATAATTAGCTGGGCATGGTGGCAGCAGGCCTTGTAGTCCCAGCTACTCGGGAGGCCGATGTGGGAGGATTGCTTGAGCTGGGCAGGTTGAGGCTGTAGGGAGTGGAGATCGCACCACTGCACTCCAGCCTGTGAGACAGAGATCCTGTCTCAAAAAAATAGATAGATAGATACTCATTTGCTACATTCTAAGAGGTGGAAGTTAGAAACAATTGTGTGATTTTTATCCTTTTCAATTCTATCATTTTATGATTTTTATATATTTATTTGGGAGTAAAGTATTGTGAAAATACTCATGACTTAGTAAACTATGTGCGTATTCAAGTAGGTAAAAGGAGACAAAGGTTTTTGAATTTTTTTTTTAAATGAGAATTACGTAATTGTTTTTAAATCATTATCCTTGGCTGCAAAAATCAGTAACAAGGTGACACCAGTCGGAGACTGGATAGGAAGTTGCCGGGCAGATGTTTTCGCGGAAGTATTTTTTGTGTAAGATTGTGGCTTTTGGCCAGGCGCGGTGGCCGATACCCATAATCCCAGCATTTTGGGAGACCAAGACCAGTGGATCACCTGAGGTCAGGAGCTCAAGAGCGGCCTGGCCAACATGGTGAAACCCCGTCCCTACTAAAAATACAAAAATCAACCGGGTGTGGTGGGCACCTGTAATCCCAGCTACTGGGAAGGCTGAGGCAGGAGAATCGCTTGAACCTGGGACGCGGAAGTTGCAGTGAGCCAAGGTCGTGCCACTGCACTCCAGCCTGGGCAACAGAGCAAGACTCCGTCTCAAAAAAAAAAAAAAAAAAAAAAAAATGTGGCTTTTGCAGTTTTTTTGTGATAGTTTTTGTCATCAGGTGTGCAAGCATGAGACCCCTTCTCTTCATGACCTCTGAATCTATTTTTTGGGATTTAAAAAAATCTATTAGTGACTTCCCCCCAACCTTTTGTTTAAAAGATGGGGCTGGGATGCAGTGACTCTTCACAGGGAAGACTATAGCACAGCACAGCCCCCAAATTCCTGGGCTGAAGCAACCCTGCTGCCTCAGCCTCCCAAGTAGCTGGACTGTAGGTAGGTGTGTACCACCGAGCCCATATAATTCCATTTTGATTATGACAACTTTCACAGAAATGAGGCATTAAGTGGGGTAAAAACATTTATAATGTTTTAAAGATTAATTTTTCAGGAGATTAATCTTTCAGAAGAGGTGGGAAATTGGGAACAAAGAGACTAGGAAAAATTAAAGCAGTTCGAGCATAAATAAGATTCTAGATTAGGATGGTGACAAAGTAAGGGAATATTCTGAGAAAAACACTAAGGAACTGATAGGATAAAGTTTAATTACTCTCTGTAAAACTGTCTTTACCATCCTTGAGAGTATGACCCATATCTGTCATATTCATCACCGTCTATTTCAGTGCTTGACACAATGGCCAATATGTTGATTAAAAATGATGAAACAAACAGAAATGACTCCAAACATAACTTCTGGTATAACAATAACTTAATGACAGGATTGGAGGTGTCCAGTAGATGGTTTAGTTTTGAGTGTTTTGAATGAATGTGGGATAAAAAAACTCAAAGAATGGGAGGAGAAAAACTCAAGGAGTAGGCAATGGTTGAAAACACAGGGTTAAGGCAAAGGAGAAAGTTCAGCACATGAGAGACATATTTGGAAGTTACTAAGGGCATAGTATAGTATGCCCTTAGTAACATATCATCAAATAGTTATTATGGACCTATTATTTGCTAAACATATTGCTACCCCCATGATTCTCAAACATTGGTACCCAGAAGAATCACCTAGAGAGCTTGTTAAAAACCAGATTTCTGAGCTCCACCTTATGAATGTGCATTTGTACCAGCACCCAGGTGAATCTGAGGCAAGTGACTAACACTTTGAAAACACTGTGATCGGCCGCATGCAGTGGCTCATGCCTGTAATCCCAGTACTTTGAGAGGCTGAGGTAGGTGGTCACTTGAGGTTAGGAGTCTGAGACCAGCCTGCCCAGCATGGCACAACCCTGACTCTACTAAAAAAATACAAAAATTAGCCGGGAGTGGTGGCATGCTCCTGTAGTCCCAGCTACTTGGGAGGCTGAAGTAGGAGAATTGCTTGAACCCAAGAAACCCAGGAGGCAGAGGCTGCAGTGAGCCGAGATCACGCCACTGCACTCCAACCTGGGCAACAGTGAAACTCGGTCTCAAAAAGAAAGAAAAGGAAAAAAACACAACACTGTCCTGTAATTGATGATGTAGGGAATGTGAAAGAGTTTCCTTCCAGGCTCGGCGCAGTGGCTCACGTCTGTAATCCCAGCCCTTTGGGAGGCAGAGGTGGATGGATCACTTGAGGTCAGGAGTTCTAGAACAGCCTGGCCAACATGGTAAAACCCCATCTCTACTAAAAATATAAAAAATTAGCCAGGCGTGGTGGTGTACACCTGCAATCCCAGCTACTTGGGAGGCTAAGACAGGAGAATGGCTTGAACCCAGGAGGTGGAGGTTGCAGTGAGCCGAGATCCTGCCATTGCACTCCAGCCTGGGCGACAGAGCTAGTTTCCTTCCAAGTTGCTTATTCTGAGGACTGCTGTGATTTGAATGTATCCCCCAAAACTCATGTTGCAATGTAATTGCCATTGTAACAGTGTTGAGAGTTGAGACCTTCAAGAGGTGATTAGATCATGAGGAGTACTGTTAGTTATTGCAGGAGAGTGGGTTTCTAATAACTGGATAAATTTGGCTCCCATCTTGCCTCTCTGTCATGCTGTCTTGGGCCTTTCACCATGAGGTGACCCTCCCCATATGCGGGCACTGTGCTCTTGGACTTCCCAGGCTCCAGAACTGTGAGAAATAAATTTATTTTCTTTATAAATTACCCAGTCTGTTGTATTCTGTTATAGCAGCAGAAAACGGGCTGAGACAGAAAGTAGTATGACCCCAACTGAGAAGTCTCCTGGGGGAAAAAAAAAATCATCAGTGCTTAGTATTACCTCTTTGCAATGTATTTTTTATAAAATCTAAATTCACAAAAGGAAGCTGAGAGTATGTGATGCAATAGAATTTCTTTTTGTACCAGATGAATGTACTGGCTGAATACATAAATGTAATGACTGAAAGTACACAGTCCTTATTAATTTCTACTGGCAAGATCTTCTGGGAAAGCAGAAGAGAAAAAGAGGAAGCATGGCGAAACACACACAACACACAAGAAGGAAGACAACTTAGGAGAAGTAACAAATAGGAGAAGAAAACAAGAAAAAATGAAAGTAAATGTAAAATGAAAACAAAACCCACATAGTTAAAAGAATACCATCATGTTGTTAAATATAAACCACAAAAATGACCAGAGAAAATCCAGTCTTCTAGCAAAAACACTGATACTGTCTAATGGAGTTAAGATGGAATGGAATTAACAAGCGGATTGAACTTTCCAGGCATTATTTCTGAGGTGTCTTATCCAAATGTATTTTAGGAAGATAAGGCTGCTGGTTTCCGTCTGCAGCTAGCTCTGCCCTTTGTAACAGGTTCCTGACTCACCTGCAGGGTTTACTACCTGCTTGCCCAGATTGCTGTCTAACCAAATATCTGAGTAAACAATAGTTCCCTGTTAAGTTTTGTTGTTAAGTTAATGTGGTTTTCCTGGTAAATTAGTGATGTCAAATAAACTGAAGGTGATATTAAAAAGCTAAACTAGTCCTGGCACAGTGGCTCACACCTGTAATGCCAGCACTTTGGGAGGCCGAGGTGGGTGGATCATGAGGTCAGGAGTTCAAGACCACCCTGACCAACATAGTGAAACTCCGTCTCTACTAAAATTACAAAAATTAGCCAGGAATGGTGGTGTGCACCTGTAGTCCCAGCTACTCGGGAGGCTGAGGCAGGAGAATCCCTTGAACCCGGGAGGCAGAGGTAGTGGTGAGCTGAGATTGTACCACTGCATTGCATCCTGGACAACAGAGCGAGACTCCATTTCAAAAAAAAAAAAAAAAAAAAAAAAGCTAACCAGAGGGCCAGGCGCAGTGACTCATGTCTGTAATAACAGCACTTTGGGAGGCTGAGGTGGGAG
The DNA here is from genome assembly GCF_007565055.1 of Rhinopithecus roxellana. NCBI lineage: Eukaryota > Metazoa > Chordata > Mammalia > Primates > Cercopithecidae > Rhinopithecus > Rhinopithecus roxellana. The sequence goes on from NC_044556.1 coordinate 126,175,563, forward strand.
GACTGCTTGAGGTCAGGAGTTCAAGATCAGCCTGGGCAACATAGCGAGACCCCATCTCTATTAAAAAAAAAAAGTTAAAAATTAGCTGAGTGTGGTGATGCATGACTTTAGTCCTGGCTTCTCAGGAGTTGAAATGAGAGAATTACTTGAGCCCAGGAATTGAAGGCTATAGTGAGCTGTGATCACACCACTACACTCAGGTGTGGATGACAGAAAATAAAAAAAAAAAAAGCCCAAGATTAGGAAAACCAACATTGATTGGAAAAGTATTTCATAGTTTTATATATGGTGAATGAATACATATTTTATGAAGGTACAGGAAGGTTTAGATCCACATAAAGATCATAAGCCGAAACAAAATTAGGTCTAATGAATTCTATAAGAACACATCAATTGGTGTCATTATGAGGTGGTATCAAAGGGCAGAAGGGGAAAAAAACACCTCACATTGAAACATAGCAGATAATGTTACAAGTCTTTTGCTCCGTAGATTTGACCACCTGTGTTTGTAATGTAGTATAAAGTGATCTGGAAAAGTGGATATAGTTGGAATCAAGAAATGTTTAAAACAGTACATTGTCCATTGTAATTTGCATCAAGACTCCTTCCTAGATGGTGAGTGATATTTTTCTGCCTAATGCCTTGAGTAGTGAGTAAATAATAGCACTTCTAATACCCACTCCTATCACTCCTGAAGTTACTTTTATACTATGTAATATGAACTTAATATAAGTTCATAGTCAAGACAGAAAAAAGTCATGAAATGATGAGATATAATATCAGTACTATGTGGAAAAGGAGGAAAGGGTACAGTGTTTCTGAGGCCCAAAGAGGTTCTGAACTAACTTGAGTTCACAGCAGGAGTCCTATACTGTTACACGTTGAGGATCTGTTATCTGAAATGCTTGGGACCAGAAGTGTTTGAGATTTTTCTGGATTTTCGAAAATTTACATTACACGTACCAGCTGAGCTTCCCAAATCCAAACATCTGAAATCCAAAATGCTCCAATAAGCATTTCCTTTAAGTGTCATGTCAGTGCTCAAAAATGTTGGATGTTCTGATTTGTTAAGCCCAACCTAGAGTAATTTATGGGTGTGATTATGTACGGTAATGCTAAAAAGATTGAGTGTTCTTTACATAAGCAACTTGGAAGTTTCATGATAAGAAATTCAACTGGTGGCAAAGAGAAATGATGTATACAAGTTTGGTTTAGGGACAAATCGTGGTTATCAGGAGAGAAGGAATGAGCTTGAATGTGATTAATAGTTCTCAGATGGCCTTCCATCCCAATCCCCCTGGACTCATGCCCAAGTTCTCAGGAGAGAAGCCTGCAACAAAAGAATTACACCACTGAATTATGTAAGAAACAGAATGCTAAAGTACCACTAAATTTTGAACTTGTATAAACAACCCTGAAGAATGGATGGCATTTGGATACAATAACTTTGATTACATGTATATAGCAACCTTGGAGAAAAGTTAGTTTTCGGGGCATATTTTTAACCTTTGAGGGTGATATGAAGTAAAGCAAGCTTTGCTCTGACAATGACTCCTCTTATTCTCTGAATCAGTGTGGTAATTCTTATTTTCGTAATTTGCTTTATTCGGGTACAGCAGGTATGTCTTTTATCACACTGTAAGTCGTCCCTCACACAGAGACCTGAGCATCTACCATTAAACCAGTTCATCAACTATATTTGCATTTATCACTTTGTTGTGAGATAGTAGAAACTGGTATTTCACCTTCAGTTTGGAAAAAAATAGGTCGAAGCAATAAAGCTGATGGCCAAAATCTTGGCGCTCCACCCCAAGTTCAACAACTGAGAGTTGCCTTGCTGAATCTAGGTCATCTCTGTTTCACATCACTCTAAATGATTCAAGAGCACATCTTGGTTTTCAATCCGTTGAACCACTGTCATAAGTAAAAATTGATTTTCATGCACCATTCCTCATTCTTTCTTTGCTCTATACCACTCTCAAACAGTTGGTTTGTACCAAGATGTAACTAGATCTTGATAATACTTCTGAAGAAATTATAAGCTGAATTCAATATTGGCATCCTCTGCAGTGTCAGCCACAGTGTATTACCTTTTGTTGTTGCCATAACAAATTACTACACATTTAAGAGAAACCTCAAGAGTAACCAAATCTGCTGATAACTTGAAATTGGACTACTAACCTTGAGAACTGTGGGAAAATAAATTTCTGGTGTTTAAACCACCTAGTCTGTGGTATGTTGTTATGGTAGCCTAGCAAATTAATACAGGTATCCAAGAGCCATTTTTAACAATAGCTGTTAACCTTTGAAGAGAGATTTTATTCAACAAAACTCTAAAATTACATGTCCGTTTGTTTTACTAATGTAAAAGGTATCTTTCTCAGAAAGACACACACAGAACTTGGTGGGACTTTCTTGAGAACAATATTGAGTCACAGTTTATTTCCATTTTTTCCTCATGAGAAGAAAATGCATAATTAATTAATGTCATGGTGAGAATTATGGAGAATTTGGCTAAATGTCCTCAAATAATCAGTAAGAAAAAGATGGACATATTTATCAACATTATGAACAATAAAAATTAAACCCCCACATATCAAAGACAAAGGCCAATATAAAATGTTAAACCAAGCCAGGTGTAGTGGTGCACATCTTTAGTCCCAGGTACTCAAGAGACTGAGGCAGGGAGATCCCTTGAGTCCAGGAGTTCGAGTCCAACCTGGGCAGCATAGCATAGTGGGACCCTGTCTCAGAAAAAAAAAAAAAAAGCAAATGATAAACTGTGTAAAATGTTGCAGTAAATAAGAAAGACAAACCCTAGGCTCTGTATAGTGCACATTGATTGTGTTTTGACTCCCATCATCCATTTGCCTAATTTCTGGTAATATTTGAGGATCTGTGCTCTTTCTTATTTTTCTGTCCATGTGGTTCTCAACAGAGCCCAAAACTCCAGGAAGTGTAGCATATAATCCAGGTTTAAACCAGTGAATCACATTCACAATGCCTTCCTCAGAGATTGGTTCAAGGATGGGCAAATGATTCAAGAAAGAGGAGCTTGTGTTTTGTTTTTGATTTTTTGTTGTTGTTGTTGCTTTTCTCATTGGATCTGAAGCATAAGAGATCTTCAGATTGGGATTGAAACTGTTTCCACCATCTTGGTACCATCTTGCTACCATGTGGAACCCATGAATGAGACCAACAGAGGAAAGCAGAGTTAAGAAGTGGAGATGGCTGGGTGCAGTGGCTCACATCTGTAACCCCAGCCCTTTGGGAAGCCAAGGTAGGCGGATCACCTGAGGTCAGGAGTTCAAGACCAGCCTTGCCAACATGGTGAAACCCCATCTCTACTAAAAATACAAAAATTAGCTGGGCCCCATCTCTATTAAAAATACAAAAAATAGCCAGTAAATAGTAAAAAATTAGTCCCAGCTACTTGGGAGGCTGAGGCAGGAGGATTGCTTGAACCCAGGAGGTGGAGGTTGCAGTGAGCCAAGACTGTGCCACTGTACTCCAGCCTGGGCAACAGAGTGGGACTCTGTCTCAAACGAAAGAGAGAGAGAGAGAGAAGGAAGGAAGGAAAGAAAGAGAAAGAGAGAGGGAGGGAGGGAGGGAGGGAGGGAAATGAAATTCTGACCACATCATTTCAGCCTTAAATCCAGCCATGTCTGATCTTAGCGCTATCTCAAAATATAAAGTTACATAGGCAATAAATTCCTTAACTGCTGTCCTTGCACTTACTGTTGTAATTGTCAGTATCTTTCAGTTAGACTCAGATTCTTGATTTTGATGACTATGTCTTTACTAGTTTATTCCCAGCATCCGGTAAAAGTACCTGGTATATAAAGGGAAGGGTTATTGTATTTTTACTGAATAGATTTGAATTAATATATTCTCATGTTTTACAAGTGCCTTAAAAACTAATCCAACTTTCTGTGTAATTTTGACTTCTTTACAACATTATGAAGATATTTTTTAGTCTAGGGTGAATGCGTGACTCACTAAGAACTCACTAGTATTCTCTTATATCATGACTCCATATTTTTAGTGGGTGACACCATTTGATGCACTTCCAAACACCCCCATAGCAACTGATGTTTCAAAAATATACTCAAAAGACATATTTTCATCTGTGTCAGATCACATACTATATATCATCTTGGATCAGAAGCCCCAGTAACAATCTGCTATGGAGATCCTTGTTTGCCTTCTTCTTACTTAGGAGTCAGCACAGTCTCCAGATTGATGTTTGTTCATTCTTTTATTCTTTCATGTATTCAGTCAATATATCCTTAATCTATTGCTGCATAACAAACATTCATAAGCTTAGAGGCTTAAACAACATTCACTTATTTAGTTCATGAGTCCATACTTTGGCAATTTCTCCTGAGCTCAGATGGGAAATCCTTTAGGTCTCACTGGGACTCCCTTCTGTGTCTGTAATCTGCTGCTGGATTGGCTGGAGGCTAATGGGTCTGCAGGGACCTCAGCTGCAACAGCAGCAATCTGCTCCATGTGGTGTCTCATCATTTTATCTTGACTATTAACTTAATCATAAAACCTGAAACCCTTAGGTTTGGGATATCACAGGGTAGGCAATAGCAAGATAAATTATTAGGGAGACTGTGAATAAAAGTCAAATCCAGACTTAATAAGGAGAGACGTTATTCAAAAGAATGATTGCTGTCGGGGGAGAAAATTGTAGTGGGAAAAATGCTTTGACCACAGGTCTACAAGTGACTTGAGATTTAGGCAAAAAGAGTTTGTCTTTTATAAGGAATAAACAAAGCTAGAAAGAACCAGGTGTGGGGAAGTGAGGCAAATGGATGATGTGATCAGATAGATCAGAGACTATTTTTAATTGGAGGCCAGTTTATTCTCAGGAGGAGCTGTATGCTCTTTCAGGATAATGGTGGGGCAAAATTTAGGGGTCTGGAGGAAGGAGAGAGCTTAACCAAAATTTTGTTAAGGGGCATTTTGTTCCAATTGATCAAAATTTTCTTCTTTCTGTACAGAGGCTAGTGTTGCCTCATGGTCTGTATGTCCTGGTCGTCAGAAAACATTATTCAGAGTGTTACAGCCCTTTTAGAATTTGTCTAGCAAGTTTAGAAAATGATTCAAGGAGACTGACACTTAGACAATGCTCAGAAATCAGAAGGTATGGCTGGCTTGGCTTTTATGCTGAAACTTTTACTATAGGCCTGGGAATTATGACAGCTGGAGTCTGAATAGATGCCTATCAGTTTTTCCAAGGCTTCCTTTCAAATACAAGGAATTTGTTAACATTACTTACTTTTTGCCTGAAGCCACACTTTCCACTTTTTTTTTTAATGTTCAGTTTTTAGGGGTTTCTTTTTTGTCTTTTTAAGACAGAGTCTTGCTATGTTGCTCAGGCTAGAGTGCAGTACAGTGCCTATTCACAGATGCAATCATAGTGCAACACATACAGCTTTGAACTCCTGCACTCAAGCATCCTCCTGCCTTAGCCTCCCCAGTAGCTGAAACTATAGGCATGCACCACTCGGCCTGGCTGTTTCTGCTTCTAAAAAACTTTTATTGAAAGCAAAGTGTCCAAAAACTTGTTCACCTTCTGGTTTCAGCTCTGAAGTGTAAAGAGCTTGGAAGGCATCACTCTTTACAAGAAGTAAAAAGCTATTTTGGCAGTCTACTACATTCAACAAATACAGTTGACCCTTGAACAACACTGGTTTCAGCTGCAAGGGTCCACTTGTACATGGATTGTTTTCAACCAAACGTGTTTGGAAAATACATTATTCACCAGATATGAAACCCAGGTACACAAGGGTTGAATTTTCCTATGTGTGGGCTCTGTAGGGTGGACTGCAGGACTTGAGCGTTTGTAGATTTTGGTATATGCTTGGCTTCGGGAACCAGTCCCCCTGTGATATGGATAGGCTTTGTGTCCCCACCCAAATCTTATCTTGAATTGTAATCCCCAGGTGCTGAGGAAGGGTCCTGGTGGGAGGTGATTGGTCATGGGGGTGGTTTCCCCCATGCTGTTCTTGTGATGCTGAGGGAGTTCTCAAGAGATCTGATGGTTTTATAAGCTGAAGTTTCCCCTGGGCTTCTTTCTCTCTCTTGCCGCCTTGTGAAGAAGGTGCCTGCTTCCCCTTCCAACATGATTCTTAAGTTTCCTGAGGTCTCCCCAGCCATGCTGAACTGTTAGTCAATTAAACCTCTTTTGTTTATAAATTACACAGTCTAAGGTAGTATCTTTACAGCAATGTGAAAACAGACTAATACATCCCAAGAATACCATGGAGCAATTATGTATTTATGTAACGACTATATAACAATTCTGTATGCCCTGCACTATCTCATGTCCTGGGGATGAATAGTAAAGATAATTGTTTTCATCCTCAAGAAGAGTTCATTCTAGTTGGAGAAACAAACACGGTATATATTTATAGGAGCTCTTTAAATATTAGGGAAATTGGCTCTTTATGAATTGCAAATAGTTTTTCCTGCTCTATAGAGAGCATTCTTGTTACTGATGTTAATGCAAATGCTTCTATAGTTTTTTCTTTATACTGTCTATATGCCTTTTGTTGTAGGTTTCAAATTAAAGCTGTTTGTTTGTTTCCAAGCTGTAGGATTTTCTATCAAGAATAAGAGGTGTATATTGCCAATGGCTGTTTTGCTTATAATTTATCATATTTTTTAATCTGTTGATTTAGTCAATTACATCTTTTTTCTCCTAAAATAAACTCCACCTGGTCATCATAATAATTTTTTAAGTGTACTACTCATTCACTTTTCTTATATGTTAAGGTATTTATGTCTGTGTTTACAAGCGAGGTTGGTTACACCTTTCCATTCTTATGCTGTTTCTGTCTGGTTTGGATATCAAGCTTATATTAGCCTTAAAATGAGTTGAGTAACTTTCCTTTCCTCCGCTCTTCTCTGAAAGTTTATGTAGGAAAGATATCATCTGTTTTTGATACTTTGGAAGAGCTATTCAGTTTCTTTCTTTCTCCAGTTTATTTTGGTATTTAATGTATTCTTTCTAGAAAATAATTTATTGTATCTAAATTTTAAAATTTATTGACATCAACTTGCCTTTTCTTTCTTTCTTTCTTTTTTTTTTTTTTGAGACACAGTCTTGCTCTGTTACCCAGATTGGAGTGCAGTGGCACAATTGCTGCTCACTGCAACCTCTGCCTCTTGGGTTCAAGTGATTCTCGTGTCTCAACCTCCCAAGTAGCTGGGACTACAGGTGTGCAGCACCACACCCAGATAATTTTTGTATTTTTAGTAAACAGAGGGTTTCACCATGTTGACCGGGCTGGCCTCAAGTTTTCCACCTGCCTTCGCCTCCCAAAGAGCTGAGATTGCAGGTGTGAGCCACCACCCCTGGCCTGCTTATGGTTTTTAAAACCTCTACTGATTGATTCTATATTTTATGCTGTTTTCTCTTCCACTTCACATATATAATTTTATTATTTGTGCATTCTTCCTTCTTTTTTCCCTTGATTGGTCTTTCTATATATTTATATGTTTAATTAGATGCCATTTCCTATTAGCCGTAAGTGTGGTAGTGGGGTTTTTCTCTTACATTTTTAAATAAAGAATTAACATTTACATGGTTTGGGTTTATTCTGTTATTCTTCTGAAACTGTCACTTAGCTTGTTTATTTTCATTCTTTTGTTTTTTTTTTATTTTCTTTTCAGAAGAAAAGAAAATAGGATCTCACTCTGTCACTCAAGTTTCAGTGCAGTGGTGGGATCACAGCTCACTGCAGGCTAAACCTCCTGGGCCCAAACAGTCATCCCGCCTCAGCCTCCAGAGTAGCTAGAATGATCAGAGGCATTTGAACCAGAGCAACTCCATCTTGAATAGGGGCTTAGTACAATAAGGCTAAGTCCTATTGAACTGCATTCCCAAGAGGTTAAGGCATTCTTAGTCACAGGATGAGACAGAATGTCAGAACAAGATACAGGCCATAAACGACTTTGCTGATAAAACAGGTTGCAGTAAGGAAGCCTGCCCAAACTCAGTAAAACCAAGATGGCAACAAGAGTGACCTTTGATCATTCTCATGGTTAATTACACGCTAGCTATAATGCATTAGCATGCTAAGAGACACTCCCACCAGTGCCACGACAAATGCCCTGGCAATGTCAGAAAGTTATCCTAGATGGTCTAAAAGGGGGAGGAACCCTAAGTTCTGGGCATTGCCTACACCTTTCCCAGAAAACTCATGAATAATCTGCCCTTTGTTTAGTATATGATCAAGAAATAACCACAAAAATGGGCAACCAGCAATTCATGCCACTGTTCTGCCTATAGAGTAGCCATTCTTTTATTCCTTTGATTTATGTATTTATTTATTTGATTTGATTTTGAGACAGAGTTTCATTCTGTTGCCCAGGCTGGAGTGCAATGGTGTGGTCTTGGCTCATGGCAACCTCTGCCTCCCAGGTTCAAGCAAATCTCCTGCCTCAGCCTCCCATGTAGCTGGGATTACAGGCATGTGCCACCACACCTGGCTAATTTTTGTATTTTTGGTGGAGACGGGGTTTTACCGTGTTGGTCAGGCTGGTCTTGAACTCCTGACCTTAGGTAATCCACCTGCCTTGGCCTCCCAAAGCGTTTTGTTTGTTTTGTTTTAACATAAGAAAAGCACAGATATGTTGAAATGGAGTACACTCTACAGAGTTGGATAGACTCAAGCAAGCAGATCAAGAGCCTATTTCTTTACTTTCTTAATAAACTTGCTTTCACTTTATGAACTCACTCTGAATTCCTTCTTGCATGAGATCCAAGAACCCTCTCTGGGGGTTTAGATCAGATGCCTTTCTGATAACAGAACTACAGGCACACGCCACTACGCCTGGCTAGTTTTTGGTGTGTTTTCTGTAGACACAGGGTTTTGCCACATTATCCAAGCTGGTCTCAAACTCCTGAGCTCAAGTGGTCCATCCACCTCCAATTTTTTAATCTATGAATTCTTCTTTGTTCTTAATTTTCTACATTTGTTTATCTGTGAATTTAATCCTGGTCAGTATGCTCTTGCAATTTGTGGATGCACATTTTTTTTTTTAATTCAGCTATTCTTTAAATTACACTCCTTAGTCATTGCCCCAATTCTTCTAGAATTCCTCTATGTATTCTCTATTTCTCATGAGTGCCTTTTTCAGATGTTTCGTTTCTTTATTTTTCTAAGCCATATTTCAGACTTTTGCAGTTTACTAATTCTTAGATTTTATTTAGTATAGCACCTATTATTTCTGTTGTGTTTTAATCACAATGGCTATATTTCACATTTCCAGATTTTTAAATAATTTGTTTTTTTTAATCTTCCTGCTCTTGGATTGATATCCACCTTTTTCTTGTTATTTCATTATTTCCTTGTTCTTGCTTTTTGTATATTATTTCTTTCCTTTACTCCTTGAAGATTTTAAGCATTCTCATATCATACTTATTTTAAGAAAATTATTTTGTTATTCATTTCTAGATAGAATTTTTTGGTATTTGAGCTGATTACCTATTTTATGATGAATTTATTTTTACTAATTTAAAACTGGTTTGTAAGTACTTTTTAAAAAAGGTTTCATTGAGTAAAATTTGACATACAATAAACTACCCATATTTAGTGTTTAGTGAGTTTTAACATGTATATACCTGCAAAACCATTGCTACAATCAAGATAGTGGACATACCTATCACCTACAGAAATATCCTTGTAAGTGCAGCTTGAGGAGCAGGTTTTTCTGCTTTGTGTTTGTCTTGCTTTACTTATCCCCATGTTTACGTTCTTATATTTTGCAGATTTCTTGTGACTTTTATCCAGTTTACCCAGGTCCCCAATTTGAAAAGAGTCTTACATTAACCAATAGATAAGACTCATATCCTGCCAGGAGAACAATGGTTTACCTCATTTCTCCTAATCCAAGAAGCTACCAGATGTGAACTATAAGCCCTGGACATAGGCCGAAACCCTTTTACATCTAAGTGTATAAGAAGCAAGCCTCTTCTTAATACTCAGTTTTACACTGTAAGCCTGACTTTGGTGCCTGCCACTAGTTCAATAAAACTCCACTTGCCCCACAGAAATTGTACTCTTGTAATCTATGTGGTTTCTGATTCTATAACCCAGATCTGTAGCTTCAGATAGGCATCTGTTCAAGTCATCTGTTCATGTCAAGAAAATGCTTTTCTTATGTTTTAGCTGAGCTAAGTCCTTTACATTCGTATGCACTTTTTCATTGCCATGTGTTTGCAAGGATGGCAAAAGGAGCTTCGCCATTTGAATCTTGCAGCTCACAGGCTCATTCTTGACCAAAAGATCTGCAGACAGTTCTTAATCACTGGGTAGAGTAGTTTGAGTGTCAGAGTAATTGGATACTCTTTCTCCCTACAGTTCAGTTCTCCTATATTCATACCCTTTCAAACTGAAACTTGTACGTAAAGAATTCACTATTGGCTGGGTACAGTGGCTTATGCCTGTAATTCCAGCACTTTGAGAGGCCAAGGCTAGAGGATCACTTGAGTTCAGGAATTCAAGAGCAGCCTGGGGAACATAGTGAGACCCCTGTCTCTACAAAAAATTTAAAGATTAGCCAGGCATGGTGGCACGTGCCTATAATCCCAGCTACTCAGGAGGCTGAGGTAGCCAGGATTGCTTGAGCCCAGGAGTTTGAGGCAGTAAGCTATGATTGTACCACTGCACTCCAGGCTGTGCAACAGAGTGAGACCCTGTCTCCTGTCAAAAAAAAAAAGAAAAAAAATTTTAGTCTTCAGTTTCCACAACCTTACTTCAGTTTTCAGAGTTCTGGGATCATGCTACCCTAGAGAAACTCTTCAATGAATATCAAATGTGTAACAAGTATTACATTTTGTTTAGTTAGAATAAATCTCAGAAAGGCCTATCTTCTCGGGGTGGATGACCATAATTAAGCCAGGGAGGAGGGTTAACCCTCAATCTGGTAAAAAAAATAAAAAATAAAAAGCCTTGCATATGAATGAAGGTATAATTATTTCATATTTTCCAAAGGAAAATGGCAGGAAGGCCAGCTTATTTCAACTTACAGGAAGGTAACTAAAGAATTTTTTATTGTTAGGAGGGAATAATTTTAAAATGTGGACATCCTGATTGCAGTAGGCAGAAGAAAGAATGAACTGAAATGTTCTATTAATATCAAAGGAACATGTGTGAGTGTCTGTGGTACTGCTATGCCAATGACGTGCAAATGACTACTAACTTGGAAAGTAAAGGATATTGTGTGAGTTAAGAATGTCAAATAAAGGCCAGGCACAGTAGCTCACACCTATAATCCCAGCACTTTGGGAGACAGAGGCAGGCCGATACCTGAGGTCAGGAGTTTGAGACCAGCCTGGCCAACATGGCAAAACCCTGTCTCTACCAAAAAATACAAAAATTACCCAGGCATAGTGGTGCACGCCTGTAATCCCAGCTATTTGGGAGGCTGAGGCAGGAGAATTGCTTGAACTCAGAAGGCAGAGGTTGCAGTGAGCCAAGATCACACCACTGCACTCCAGTCTGGATGACAGAGTGAGACCCTGTCTCAAAAAACAAACAAACAAAACCTCAAAACAGAAAAACAAAAAGAATGTCAAATAAAAATTATAGGAGACCATTGTTTTGGACTAAGCTTCTATACTAGGCCCCAACAGATCAGACTAAAAATCAAAACAGAGTCACCCATGCTAAAGTTCAACATCACTACACCTCAGTGAAGTTGCTATCTGACCTTCCAAGAAATCAGGAGAGCAAGATAACAGCTAATTTCCTAAGTAGGCCAGTTTATATCTTTAATCAATATGATAATGACATTCTCTCTGCTTTTTTTTTTCCAAAAATTTGTTTTGTCACCCTGTCCTTGCCTTACAAGAAAAAGTAACTCCAAAAAGTAACTAAGCCGGACACTTGTGGCATGTGACTGTAGCTCCAGCTACTGGGGAGGCTGAGGCAGGATTGCTTAAGCTAAGAGTTTGAGCCTGTAGTGTGCTATGATCACACCTGTGAGTAGCCACTGTACTCCAGCTTGGGCAACGTAGCAAGATCCTGTCTCTAGAGAAAAAAAGGTAAATGACACATGTGTTGTTCTTTACTTCTGCTTTCTTCAGCCCTTCTCTGTCTATAAAACCAACCTCTTCTGCTCAGTTCACTGGAAGACTTTCCAATGGAAATGAAATGTTGCCTGATTCTAGAATTACAAATAGAGCTAATTAAGATCTCTAAACTAAATTTGTTGTAATTTTGTCTTTGACAAGAACAATCCAGGCCTTGGTCCCAGTGCACTGAGAATACTGGGGCCCTATAGTTCTTGAGAGGACCTCAGGCTGCTGCCTTGCACCCACTTCACCAACCACTCAACTCCCAGAGCAAGGGTATCACTCAGAGAGAAGCTTGCTATTGTCCCCAGCACCAGTCAGAAATTTGACCTGGGGAGAGAGGAAAGCCATAAAACAGATAGCTTCTAATCTCTTCCCAAGGAAATTGACTTCATTTGTAAAGCAGCTGGAGAAGTTCAAGGCTAAAAGCATAAACAGTGGAGGGGTTGTGAAAAACAATTAGAAAAGGATTGGGAATAAAACAGCCAGGAGGAGTCTTTTTGGGGTCAGAAAAATTACACTATCCTAAAAAACCATTACTTTACAGGAGCCACATTTGACTGCATTAGTTTGTAGAGTAATTTATGCCCCCCAGGATGTTGTTGAAAGCAATAGAGCAATCAGACAGCAATTAGTGGAATTTAACAGCTGGATGTGGTCAAAGAGAGAAAGCAAGCAACTGTCATCCCAGGGTCATGGTTGGGCATACCTAGAGCTGTACCTCCCTAAGGAGCAAGATCAGAGTTTTAACACTGTGTGTGCGTGTATGTGTGTGTATGTCTGTGTGTTGCTGTGTGGGTGCACGTGCATGTATGTGTGGTGGGGGAGCACAGATTTCACTGAAATAATCCAAATAATCATTACACACACAAAAAATCAAATAATGACAAGTCCCAGAAAAGAAGGTGGGGCAGAATAACCATTGCTAAAATATATTATCTAAAATTTCTGTTTTCCAACAAAAAATTGTTAGAGTAGATAGCTAGGCAGACATGAACAGGGCAAAAGAGGGCCCTCCACCCTTGGGAATGTCAAGTGACCATCAGGTGATGGTAGGGAACTTGTTAAACTGTCTATTGAAAATAATATTTGGTCACACCCAGTACCGGGGAAAGGCAGTCTCCCAATAGATTAAAAAAACCTGAAGCTGGTCGGCAGCAGCTTCCTGATGAGCTCTCAGGATTGGGCAAGTGGGCTCATGCATGTGCAGTAAAAGGCAAAATGGTGGAGTTTAACTGGTATATGACCCTCCTCTAGGAACACTCAACTGGTAAGAGAAAAACATGTCAAATGAGTATGCACACAACTTCAGTAAACACACTGCGCGTGCAGCCCTTCTCAAATGCTGGGAGGCCACTGCACAGGTGGACAACCCACCTCAAGGGAAAAATCAAGGGAGAAGAAATGCAAACTCTGAAACCATGCCAAAGTATAAAACCCCAAGTCAAGGGCTAAACAGTGCACTTGGATCTCTCAATTTGCCTGCTTGGCCCTCTTCCAAGTGTACTTTACTTCCTTTCATTCCTGCTCCCACTTTTTTTTTTTTTTTAAGACAGAGTATCTTTCTGTTGCCCAGGCTGGTGTGCAGTGGCATAATCTTGGCTCATTGCAACCTCCACCTCCCAGGGTCAGGCAATTCTCCTGCCTCAGCCTCCCAAGTAGTTGGGATTACAGATGCGTGCCACCATGCCCAGCTAATTTTGTGTCTTTAGTAGCCATGGGGTTTCACCATGTTGGCCAGGCTGGTGTTGAACTCCTAACCTCAAGTGATTCGCCCACCTCAGCCTCCCAAAGTGCTGGGATTACAGGCGTGAGCTACCATGCCTGGCTCTGCAAACTTTTTAATAAACCTTTAGTCCTGCTCAAAACTTGCCTCAATCTCTCACTCTGCCTCATGCCCCTCAGTCGAATTCTTTCCTCCAAGGAGGCAAAAACTGAGTTGCTGCCGACCCATATGGATTTGCCACTGTTAACAAAATTATGAGGAATGCAAAGAAAAACAGGAAATTCTAGTTCATACATGCAACAAATACTGCCCATAAGAGCAACTAGATGTCAGATTTAACAGAAAAATACTTCAAACTAGCCATTATAAATATGTTCATAGAACTAAAGGAAAATATGATTAAAGATGTAAAGGATGATAGGCCAGGTGCGGTGGCTCACGCCTGTAATCCTAACACTTTGGGAGGTAAAGGTGGGTGGATCACTTGAGGTCAGGAATTCCAGACGAGCCTGACCAACATGGTGAGACCCCCATCTCTACTAAAAATACAAAAATTAGCCAGGTGTGGTGACAGGCACCTGTAATCCCAGCTACTCAGAAGGCTGAGGCACGAGAATCACTTGAACCTGGGAGACAGAGGTTGCAGTTGAGCTGAGATTGAGCCCACTGCACTCTAGCCTGGGCTAGAGTCAGACTCTGTCTTGAATTAAAAAAAAAAAAAAAAAAAAAAAAAAAAAAGGAAAGGAAGATATAACAATGTTACATTAAGTAGAGAATAACAATAAAGACATAGGAACTATAAAGAACCAAACGGAAATATTGGAGTTGAAAAGTAAAGTAATTGAAATAAAAAAATTCCCTGGAAGTCTTTTCTGGCTGCTCAAGAAGAAATATAAAAGTCATGGCAGGAACTCAAGATTGTCTGGCAGAATAAAGAATTAGTGAACTTGAAGATACAGTAAGTCCTCACTTAACATTGTCAGTAGGTTCTTGGGAACTGCAACTTTAAGCGAACAATGCACAGCAGATCTTCCAATAACATTGTTTTCTTCAACATCATTTCATTATCACATTGATGAGAAAAAAATTGGTTTTGTTGTGCGTCATTTTGTAAATCAATTGATAAACTTCCTCTAAGTACTGTCAAAGATAAATTTCAGGTAACAATTTATTCCATAAAATAGACTAAGTGCTCTCATGTATACAGCAGAAGAGTTTGGCTTTGTGGACATTAAGAGGACTGAAGAAAGCAGAAACAAGTAACAGATAGTGGATTGGCCTTTTCAAAGTTACTTTCTTTTTAGGGACGGGCTAGGCGGTCAGAGCAAGAGAAAGATGGCTGATTGGTTAACATCAAGTTAATTGGGTAATTCTTTATTGTAGGATTAAAACAGGGAACTTAATCATGCCGATTAAAGATTAAAACTGGCCTGTTTGGGAAATTAGGCTATCTCTCTCTCTCTCCTGATATCTCTGATACCAACAAGAGCAGCTCCGTTTCAGTTCAGTGATCACTGACTTCGTTGTGATTTTTTTACTCTACTTTGTTGGGGCCTAGTGAAGGAGTTTAGTCCAGAACAATAGCTTCCTATAATTTTTGTTTAACAGTACTCATGAGCTCTATCCAATAAATTTTGATATATTTTTATCATTATGTAGATTCAAATATTTATTAATTTTTCTTATGATTTCTTCTTTGCTTAGTTACTAGAAGTTTGTTAATTTCCAAATATTTGAGGCTTTTAAAAATCTTCAATTGCTATTAATATCTAATTTAATTTTGGTTCTTAGAGAACATACTCTGGAAAATTTCAAACTTTTATAATATATTGGGACTTGTTTTATGTTCCAGCATAAGGTCCATCTTGGCAAATGGTCTGTGTGCACAAGAAAGAATGTGAATTCTGCAGTTGTTGGGTAAATTGTTTTATAAAGCTCAGTTAGGTTAGGGTGGTTGATAATTTTTTTAAGATCTTCTATATCCTTACTGATTTTTATCTAATTATTAAAAAGAAAATTAACATTCTCACTTCTTTTTATGTTTACTTTTGTTTATTTTTTTTAGATACAGTGTCTCACTCTGTCACCCAGACCAGAGTGCAGTGGCATGATCGTGACTCACTGCAGTCTCGCCCTTCTGGGCTCAAGGATCCTACTGCCTTAGACTCTCAAGTAGCTAGGACTACAGGCATGTGCCACCTGCCATATCTGGCTAATTTTTAAAATTTTTATTTTTGTAGAGATGGAGTCTTGCTATGTTACCCAGGCCAATCTTGAACTCCTGGCCTCAAGCGATCTTCCCAATCAGTCTTCAAAGTGCTGGAATTACAGGAGTGAGCCACTGCGTCCAGCCAATATCTCTACTTTTGATTGTGAATTTGTCTACTTGTCTCTTTAGTTCAGTCAGCTTTTGCTTCATCAATTTTTTAGCTCAGTTATTAAGCTACCTACATTTTAGGATTTTAGTCTTCTTCATGGATTGATCCATTTATTAAAATGTCTCCATCTTTATTTTTCTTGTCTTGAGGTCCATTAAGCCTAATATTAATAAAACTTTCAGCTTTCTTTTGCATACCATTTACATGATATATCTTTTTCATCTTTTTCTTTTTAACCTATCTGTATCTTCTTACATTTAATGAAATTATTGGTATGTTTAGACTGAAGTCTATCATTTTTGTTACTTGTTTTAAATTTGCCAAATTCATTATTTTGGTTTTTTCCCCTTTTTTCCTGACTTCTCTTGGCTAACAGAATGCTATTTTA
Source organism: Rhinopithecus roxellana (assembly GCF_007565055.1). Taxonomy (NCBI): domain Eukaryota; kingdom Metazoa; phylum Chordata; class Mammalia; order Primates; family Cercopithecidae; genus Rhinopithecus; species Rhinopithecus roxellana. The sequence continues at coordinate 126,192,152 of NC_044556.1, forward strand.
TCTGGAAGAAGAGGAATCAGAAAGAAAAGGAGTCAGGAATGGATCTTACTCAGAAGGCTGACTAGACACAGCCAGGTGGAAGAGCTCCCACTGCGGGACCAAGATGACTGGAATGCCCCTAACAGATCTTCAGAGGGAAGAAACCAGTAGTAGACAGAGAGAAGACACAGAAGCTGGGCTGAAGATAGTGAAAGCTGGGAATGTGGTACAGGGCTACTGCACACCAGTTTTTGTTCCTGGCCTACAATGGCTCTGGGGGATCAGGTGAGTTGAATTGGCAAGGAACAACCCACTGTTGCCATGGGCCTCTGGAACCCCTGTAGGAGAAGACCCCTTCACCATCATGGACATTTGAGTTGGCAGGAGAGCTGCTTAGAGAAGGGGTAGGGGCAGCAAGCCATTGATGTGGGTATACTGCAGGAGTGTCTGTAGTGGAGCATGGCCGGGGATGGCCATCCTAGGCTCGACTTGCTCCTATAGAAGACTTTAGCCCTATGGGAACTGTCAGACATGATCTCTGCAGGGTGGTCTTCCCCATCAGGTGAGGCTGGTCTGACCTGAACACCCCTTGGTCTGCTGGCCTCTCTAGGAGGCCCAGCATTGGTAACACCTACTTGCAGAGCAGTCTCTAGTGCCCTGGGGGCCTACACCATTGCTTCTGTGCCTGAAAAACCATGCCTGACTGGCAGCTCCAGCTGGGCAGCCCCTATGGCCACAAACCAGCCCGCCTGCCCCCTCCCCATACTGCATCATCCCCCAGGCCCATGGAACTCCCCACATCACTTTGCTGGCAATGTCTGCAGAGGCAGATTTTGCTTTCCTTGACCATCAGTGTGCAGAAGTGCGGTCCATCCTCCCATCCCCACCAACCGCCATTGCAGACAGAGCCTTGGCAAGCACAGAATCAGCCAGCCCTTCCCCCACCAATGCCCACCCTTGTGCTAACACTATGAGAGAAGAGCAGATCCTCTGCAACATTGAGTGATCCCTCCTGTTTGCAGGGCACAGAGAAGGCAACCAGACCTGCATTTGCCAGCATGTTGCCCCTGAGCTAACACCACCACCAGTGCAGCTGCACACACAGTTGCCAGCAGGTCCCCCAACACCTACCAACTCCCCCAGGTGCATTGCCTCTGCCACTGTGGTGATCACCTGCAGGAAAGCAGGCACCCTGGCACCCACTAGCACTCTGTTGCAGCTGCTGTACCTTGTCTCCTATGCCACCCATAGCACAGTGGATTCCTACCTCAAGGGCCAGAAAACAAAGTTGGGAACCAGTACAAGTCCCCCAGAATAGAGCATGCATTCCAGAAGTTGGAAACTGAGCATTGGCCTTCTACAATTTCCCAGAAATAAAACCAGTCAGCTGAATCTACCTTATACCACAATCAAACCCTCAATATTATCAAATAAGATAAAAGGAAAAAATATCCCAAAGTCAGCAACCTCAAAGATTGAAGGTAGATAGGCCCACAAAGATGAGAAAGAATCAGTGCAAGAACCCTGAAAACTCAAAAAGCAGGAGTGCCTTCTTTCCTCCAAACAACTGTATTGCTTCTCCAGCAAGGGTTCTGAACTGGGCTGAGATGGCTGAAATGACAGACAGAATTCAGAATATGGATAAGAACAAAGATCACTGAGTTACAGAAGTACACTGAAACCCAATCCAAGTGATATGGTTTGGATATGTGTCCCCACCCAAATCTCACATCAAATTGTAATCCCCAGTGTTGTAGGAGAGGCCTGGTGGGAGGTGATTGGATCACGGGGGTGGATTTCCCCCATGCTGTTCTCATGATAGTGAGTTCTCATGAGATCTGGTTGATTAACAGTGTGTAGCACCTCCCTCTTCTCTCTTTTTCCTGCTCCAGCCATGTAAGATATGCCTGCTTCCCCTTCACCTTCTGCTATGATGGGAGTTTCCTGAGGCCTCCCCAGCCATGCTTCCTGTACAGTCTGTGGAACCATGAGCCAATTAAACCTGTTTTCCTTATAAATTACCCAGTCTCAGATATGTCTTTTTTTTTTCTTCCCCTAGCATTACTGCTGACTTATTACAAATCCCTAAGACGAATTTATTTTTTTCTTTTCAACATCTTGTTCTACAGCTTCCTTGGCTCTTTTTGCCTTTATGCCAAAGAGCTGGGCAGTGGCACAGGCCATGAGGAGATGAGCAAAGGCTTTGAAATTCTTCTCCTCCTCAGTGATGACTAGGGCTTTCTCCTTGTAGACATTCTGGATGGGCATGACCGGTCCTGTCAGCTGGATGGCCAATATCAGTTCTTCAACAGAACTGTCTCCCTTCTTGGGGTCCAAGGGCTTCCTGGAGAAGAGGATGAGTTTGGATTGGTACTCCTTCAGCCGCTGCACATTGCCCTGCAGAGACTCAGTGTACTTGTTCTGCCTCCTCCAGTCAATAGAGATGCCAGTGGTCTGGGCTACCTTCTTGTGAATGCCTGCCACCTTGAGCTCCTCCAAGCTGAAGTGCAGCTGGTGCACACCTTGGTGTGATACTGTACAGTGTGGCACTACACAATGGGCCAGATGGGTCCTGACTTGGGGTATGGGGCAATGCAGCGTGCTTTTCCTTGCTGGGCCTCGCGTCTGCGGATCTATGGGCCATCTGGTTGAACCACTTGGCCACACATCACTGGCAGTCCTTGTGGAAGTGGGGCTTCGAGATCATGCCATTACGGCTGGGCACCATGGCTGCCTATGGCCCACCTGTGCAGGAAAACAACTGATCAGAAGGCCGGTCTGAGGTATTTCTTTTTTAAAAAAATTATACTTTAAGTTCTGGGGTACATGTGCAGCACTTGCAGATTTGTTACATAGGTATACATGTGCCATGGTGGTTTGCTGCACCCATCAACCTGCCATCTACATTAAGTATTTCTCCTAATGCCATCCCTTCCCTAGCGCCCCACCCCCCAATAGGCCCTGGTGTGTGATGTCCCCTTCCCTGTATCCATGTGTTCTCAATATTCAACTCCCAGTTATGACTGAGAACATGTGGTGTTTGGTTTTCTGTTCTTGTGATAGTTTGCTGAGAATGATGGTTTCCAGCATCATCCATGTCCCTGCAAAGGACATGAATTCATCCTTTTTTATGGCTGCATAGTATTCCATGGTGTATATGTGCCACATTTTCTTTATCCACTCTATCATTGATGGGCATTTGGGTTGGTTCCAAGTCTTTGCTATTGTGAATAGTGCTACAATAAACATACATGTGCATGTGTCTTTATAGTAGAATGATTTATAATCCTTTGGTTATATACCCAGTAATGGGATGGCTGGGTCAAATGGTATTTCTGGTTCTAGATCCTTGAGAAATTGCCTCACTGTCTTCCACAATGGTTGAACTAATTTACACTCCCACCAACAGTGTAAAAGTATTCCTATTTCTCCACATCCTCTCCAGCATTTGTTGTTTCCCGACATTTTAGTGATCACCATTCTAACTGACGTGAGATGGTATCTCATTGCGGTTTTGATTTGCATTTCTCTGATGACCAGTGATGATGAGCATTTTTTCATATGTCTGTTGGCTGCATAAATGTCTTCTTTTGAGAAGTGTCTGTTCATATCCTTTGCCCACTTTTTGATGGGGTCGTTTGTTTTTTCCTTGTAAATTTGTTTAAGTTCTTTGTAGATTCTGTATATTAGCCCTTTGTCAGATGGATAGATTGCAAAAATTTTCTCCCATTCTGTAGGTTGCCTGTTGTCTCTGATGATAGTTTCTTTGCTGTGAAGAAGCCCTTTAGTTTAATTAGATTCAATTTGTCTATTTTGGCTTTTGTTGCCATTGCTTTTGGTGTTTTCATCATGAAGTCTTTGCCCATGCCTCTGTCCTGAATGGCATTGCCCTAGGTTTTCTTCTAGGGTTTTTATGGTTTTAGGACTTACATTTAAGTCTTTAATCCATCTAGAGTTAATTTCTGTATAAGGTGTAAGGTAGGGATCCAGTTTCAGCTTTCTACATATGGCTGGCCAGTTTTCCTAGCACTGTTTATTAAATAGGGAATCCTTTCCCCATTTCTTGTTTTTGTCAGGTTTGCAAAAGATCAGATGGTTGTAGCTGTGTGGTGTTATTTCTGAGGCATCTGTTCTGTTCCATTGGTCTATATATCTCTTTCGGTACCAGTACCATGCTGTTTTGGTTACTGTAGCCTTGTAGTATAGTTTGAAGTCAGGTAGTGTGATGCCTTCAGTTTTGTTCTTTTTCTTTAGGCTTGCCTTGGCTGTGCAAACTCTTTTTTGGTTCCATATGAAGTTTAAAGTAGTTCATTGATTTTCTCTACTGTTTTCCCATTTTTAATTTTATTAATTTTTGCTCTTTTATTATTTCTTTTACTCTGCTTGCTTTAGGCTTAAATCACTCTCCTTACTATAGTCTCCTGAAGTGGAAGCTTAGGTTATTGATTCTGGATCTTCCTTCTTTTCTAATATATGCATTAATACTATAAATTTCCTTCTAAGCACTGTTTTTGCAGTATGCTAAGAATTTTAATAAGGTGCATTTTAATTTCCATTTAGTTAAAAATACTTTAAATTTTTTCTTGATAATTCTTCTTTGATCTCTGTGTTACTTAGAAGTGTACCGTTTGATCTCCAAGTATTTGGGGATCATCTAGTTATCTTTCTAATATTGACTTACAGTTTAATTTCAATGTGGTTTGAGAATAGACTTTGCATGATTTCTATTCTTTTATATTTGTTAAGGTGTGTTTTATGGCCAAGATTGTTTTCGATTTTAGTCAGTGTTACATGTAAGCTTGAGAAGACTGCATTTTTCTGTTTTGGGGTAGATTATTCTATGAATGTCAATTAGATCAAGTTGATCAATAGTGCTGTTCAGGTTAGTTATATCTTTACTGATTTTCTGTCTGCTTGATCTGTCAATCATCAGAAGAGATGTATTGAAGTTTACAGCTATGATAGTATATTTGTCTATTTCTCTTTTTACATCTATCCACTTTTACCTCATATTTTTTGATGCTGTGTTGTACATTTGTATATGTTTAGGATGATATCTTCTTGGAAAATTATCCTCTTTATTATTATGTAATGTCTCTCTTTATCCATGATAATTTTTCTTGTTCTGTGCTTTGTCCAAAATTAATGTAGCTACTCCAGCTTTTTTTTGTGTTTTTTGGTAACTGCTGGCATGGTATACTCTTCTCCATCCTTTTGTCTTTACCTGACCCTTTAAATTTAATATCTTGTAGACCACATATGATTGGGCCTTGTTTATTTATCCACTCTGATAGTCTCTATCTTCAACCGGTGTATTTATATGATTCACACAAGTGATTATTGATATAGTTGAAATAATTACCTTTCCTGTGTTTAAGCTTTCTATTTGTCCCATTTGTTTTTAAATTCTTACCTCTTCTAGTTCTGCTTTCTCTAGTTCTGGTTGACTATTCTATATTATTCCATTTTATCTCTTAGCATATCAATTATACTTCTTTTTAGTTTTTTTAGTGGTCACCCTAGAATTTGAAATTTTAATTTTTTTAGTGGTGGCCCTAGAATTTGAAAATTACCATTATTAGGTAATCTGAGTCCATTTTGAATAATACCATGCCACTTCAAATATAGTGGAGGCACGTTATAACAATACAATAGTTTCTCCTTATTCATGGGGGGTACATTTCAAGACCCCCAGCAGACAACTGAAACTGCAGATAGTACTGAATCCTATATATACCATGTTATTTTCTATAAAAGCATACCTATGATAAAATTTTATTTATAAAGTAAGCACAGTAATAGATTAATAACTATAGCTAGCAATAAAATAGAGCAATTATAACAATATACTGTAATAAAAGTTAGATGAATGGGGTCTCTTTCTTTTTCACAAAATACCTTATTGTATTTTACTCATGCTTCTTCTTTTTAACATCTTTTTTTTTTTTTTTTAATACTTTAAGTTCTAGGGTATATATGCACAACGTGCAGGTTTGTTACATATGTATACATGTGCCATGTTGGTGTGCTGCACCCATTAACTCATCATTTACATTAGGTATATCTCCTAATGCTATCCCTCCCGCCTCCCCTCTCTGCACAATAGGCCCCGGTGTGTGATGTTCCCCTTCCTGTGTCCAAGCGATCTCATTGCTCAACTCCCACCTATGAGTGAGAACATACGATGTTTGGTTTTCTGTTCTTGCAATAGTTTGCTGAGAATGATGGTTTCCAGCTGCATTCATGTCCCTACAAAGGACACGAACTCATCCTTTTTTATGACTGTATAGTATTCCATGGTGTACAGGTGCCACATTTTCTTAATCCAGTCTGTCACTGATGGACATTTGGATTGATTCCAAGTCTTTGCTGTTGTGAATAGTGCCACAATAAACATACATGTGCATGTGTCTTTATAGCAGCATGATTTATAATCCTTTGGGTATATACCCAGTAATGGGATGGCTGGGTCAAATGGTATTTCTAGTTCTAGATTCTTGAGAAATCACCACACTGTTTTCCACAATGGTTGAACTAGTTTACAGTCCTACTAACAGTGTAAAAGTGTTCCTATTTCTCCACATCCTCTCCAGCACCTTTTGTTTCCTGATTTTTTTAATGATTGCCATTCTAACTGGTATGAGATAGTATCTCATTGTGGTTTTGATTTGCATTTCTCTGATGGCAAGTGATGATGAGCATTTTTTCATGTGTCTGTTGACTGTATAAATGTCTTCTTTTGAGAAATGTCTGTTCATATCCTTTGCCCACTTTTTGATGGGGTTGTTTGTTTTTTTCTTGTAAATTTGTTTAAGTTCTTTGTAGATTCTGGATATTAGCCCTTTGTCAGATGAGTAGATTGCAAAAATTTTCTCCCATTCCATAGGTTGCCTGTTCACTCTGATGGCAGTTTCTCTTGCTGTGCAGAAGCTCTTTAGTTTAATTAGATCCCATTTGTCAATTTTGGCTTTTGTTACCATTGCTTTTAGTGTTTTCATCATGAAGTCCTTGCCCATACCTATGTCCTGAATGGTATTACCTAGGTTTTCTACTAGGGTTTTTATGGTTTTAGGTCTAACAGTTGAGTCTCTAATCCATCTTGAATTAATTTTCATATAAAGAGTAAGGAAAGGATCCAGTTTCAGCTTTCTACTTATGTCTAGCCAATTTTTCCAGCACAATTTATTAAATAGGGAATCCTTTCCCCATTTCTTGTTTTTCTCAGGTTTGTCAAAGATCAGATGGCTTTAGATGTGTGGTATTATTTCTGAGGGCTCTGCTCTGTTCCATTGGTCTATATCCCTATTTTGGTACCAGTACCATACTGTTTTGGTTACTGTAGCCTTGTAGTATAGTTTGAAGTCAGGTAGTGTGATGCCTCCAGCTATGTTCTTTTGGCTTAGGATTGTCTTGGCAATGAGGGCTTTTTTTTTTGGTTCCATATGAACTTTAAAGCAGTTTTTTACAATTCTGTGAAGAAAGTCATTGGTAGCTTAATGGGGATGGCATTGAATCTATAAATTACCTTGGGCAGTGTGACCATTTTCACAATATTGATTTTTCCTATCCATGAGCATGGTATTTTCTTCCATTTGTTTGTGTCCTGTTTTATTTCACTGAGCAGTGGTTTGTAGTTCTCCTTGAAGAGGTCGTTCACATCCCTTGTAAGTTGGATTCCTAGGTATTTTATTCTCTTTGAAGCTATTGAGTTCATTCATGATTTGGCTCTCTGTTTGTCTTATTTTTAATAACAGAATGCTTGTGATTTTTGCACATTGATTTTGTATCCTGAGACTTTGCTGAAGTTGCTTATCAGCTTAGGAGATTTTGGTCTGAGACGATGAAGTTTTCTAAATATACAGTCATGTCATCTGCAAAAGGGATAATTTGACTTCTTCTTTTCCTAATTGAATACCCTTTATTTCTTTCTCCTGCCTGATTGCCCTAGCCAGAACTTCCAACACTATGTTGAATAGGAGTGGTGAGAGAGGGCATCCCTGTCCAGAGGGCATCCCTGTCTTGTGCCAGTTTTCAAATGGAATGCTTCCAGTTTTTGCCCATTCAGTATGATATTGACTGTGGGTTTGTCATAAATAGCTCTTATTATTTTGAGATAGGTTCCATCAATACCAAATTTATTGAGAGTTTTTAGCATGAAGGGCTGTTGAATTTTGTCAAAGGCCTTTTCTGCATCTATTGAGATAATCATGTGGTTTTTGTCTTTGGTTCTGTTTATATGCTGGATTACATTTATTGATTTGCGTATGTTGAACCAGCCTTGCATCCCAGGGATGAAGCCCACTTGATCATGGTGGATAAGCTTTTTGATGTGCTGCTGGATTCGGTTTGCCAGTATTTTACTGAGGATTTTTGCATTGATGTTCATCAGGGGTATTGGTCTAAAATTCTCTTTTTTTGTTGTGTCTCTTCTAGGCTTTGGTATCAGGATGATGTTGGCCTCATAAAATGAGTTAGAGAGGATTCCCTCTTTTTCTGTTGATTGAAATAGTTTCAGAAGGAATGGTACCAGATCCTCCTCGTACCTCTGGTAGAATTCGGCTGTGAATCCATCTGGTCCTGGACTTTTTTTGTTGGTAAGCTATTAATTATTGCCTCAATTTCAGAACCTGTTATTGGTCTATTCAGGGATTCAACTTCTTCCTGGTTTAGTCTTGGGAGAATGTATGTGTCCAGGAGTTTATCCATTTCTTCTAGGTTTTCTAGTTTATTTGTGTAGAGGTGTTTGTAGTATTCTCTGATGGTAGTTTGTATTTCTGTGTGGTCGGTGGTGATATCCCCTTTATCATTTTTTGTTGTGTCTATTTGATTCTTCTCTCTTTTCTTCTTTATTAGTCTTGCTAGCAGTCTATCAATTTTGTTGATCTTTTCAAAAAACTGGCTCCTGGATTCACTGATTTTTTGAAGGGATTTTTGTGTCTCTATCTCCTTCGGTTCTGCTCTGATCTTAGTTATTTCTCGCCTTCTGCTAGCTTTTGAATGTGTTTGCTCTTGCTTCTCTAGTTCTTTTAATTGTGATGTTAGGGTGTCAATTTTAGATCTTTCCTGCTTTCTCTTGTGGGCATTTAGTGGTATAAATTTCCCTCTACACACTGCTTTAAATGTGTCCCAGAGATTCTGGTATGTTGTATCTTTGTTCTCATTGGTTTCAAAGAACATCTTTATTTCTGCCTTCATTTCGTTATGTACCCAGTGGTCATTCAGGAGCAGGTTGTTCAGTTTCCATGTAGTTGAGCGGTTTTGATTGAGTTTCTTAGTCCTGAGTTCTAGTTTGATTGCACTGTGGTCTGAGAGACAGTTTGTTATAATTTCTGTTCTTTTACATTTGCTAAGGAGTGCTTTACTTCCAACTATGTGGTCAATTTTGGAATAAGTGCAATGTGGTGCTGAGAAGAATGTATATTCTGTTGATTTGGGGTGGAGAGTTCTGTAGATGTCTATTAGGTCCGCTTGGTGCAGAGCTGAGTTCAAGTCCTGGATAGCCTTGTTAACTTTCTGTCTCATTGGTCTGTCTAATGTTGACAGTGAGGTGTTAATGTCTCCCATTATTGTTGTATGGGAGTCTAAGTCTGTTTGTAGGTCTTTAATAGCTTGTTTTACAAATTTGAGTGCACTTGTATTGGATGCATATACATTTATGATAGTTAGCTCTTCTTGTTGAATTGATCCCTTTACCATTATGTAATGGCCTTCTTTGTCTCTTTTGATCTTTGTTGGTTTAAAGTCTGTTTTTATCAGAGACTAGGATTGCAGCCCCTGCTTTTTTTTGTTTTCCATTTACTTGGTAGATCTTCTTCCATCCCTTTATCTTGAGCCTATGTGTGTCTCTGCATGTGAGATGGGTCTCCTGAATACAGCAAACTGATGGGTCTTGACTCTTTATCCAATTTGCCAGTCTGTGTGTTTTAATTGGACCATTTAGTCCATTTACATTTAAGGTTAATTTTGTTATGTGTGAACTTGATCCCGTCATTATGATATTAGCTGGTGATTTTGCTCGTTAGTTGATACAGTTTCTTCCTAGCATCGATGGTCTTTACATTTTGGCATGTTTTTGCAATGGCTGCTGCCGGTTGTTCCTTTCCGTGTTTAGTGCTTCCTTCAGGATCTCTTGTAGGGCAGATCTGGTGGTGACAAAAACTCTAAGCATTTGCTTGTCTGTAAAGGATTTTATTTCTCCTTCTCTTATAAATCTTAGTTTGGCTGGATATGAAATTCTGAGTTAAAAATTCTTTTCTTTAAGAATGTTGAATATTGGCCCCCACTCTCTTCTGGCTTGTAGAGTTTCTGCTGAGAGATCTGCTGTTAGTCTGATGGGCTTCCCTTTGTGGGTAACCCGACCTTTCTCTCTGACTGCCCTTAACATTTTTTCCTTCTTTTCAACTTTGGTGAATCTGACAATTATGTGTCTTGGAGTTGCTCTTCTCGAAGAGTATCTTTGTGGCATTCTCTGTATTTCCTGAATTTGAATGTTGGCCTGCCTTGCTGGGTTGGGGAAATTCTCCTGGATAATATCCTGCACAGTGTTTTCCAACTTGGTTCCATTCTCCCTGTCACTTTCAGGCACACCAATCAGACGTAGATTTGGTCTTTTCACATAATCCCATATTTCTTGGAGGCTTTGTTCATTTCTTTTTACTCTTTTTATCTCTAAACTTCTCTTCTTGCTTCATTTCATTAATTTGATCTTCAATCACTGATACTCTTTCTTTCAGTTGATCGAGTCGGTTACTGAAGCCTGTGCATTTGTCACATAGTTCTCGTGTCATGGTTTTCATCTCTTATCAGTTCGTTTATGGACTTCTCTGCATTGGTTATTCTAGTTATCCATTCCTCCATTCTTTTGTCAAGGTTTTTAGTTTCTTTGCACTGAGTACATAGTTCCTCCTTTAGCTCTGAGAAGTTTGATTGACTGAAGCCTTCTTCTCTCAACTCGTCAAAGTCATTCTCTGTCCAGCTTTGTTCCCAAGCTGGCAATGAGCTGTGTTCCTTTGGAGGGGGAGATGTGCTCTGATTTTTTGAATTTCCAGCTTTTCTGCACTGCTTTTTCCCCATCTTTGTGGTTTTGTCTGCCTTTGATCTTTGATAATCTTGATGGACTGATGGGGTTTTGGTGTGGGTGTCCTTTCTTTTTGTTAGTTTTCTTTCTAACAGTCAGGACCCTCGCTGCAAGTCTGTTGGAGTTTGCTTGAGGTCCAGTCCAGACCCTGTTTGCCTGGGTATCAGTAGCAGAGGCTGCAGAAGATAGAATATTGCTGAAGAGCAAGTGTTGCTGTCTGATTCTTGCTCTGGAAGCTTTGTCTCAGAGGTGTACCCATCCGTGTGAGGTGTGAGGTGTCAGCCTGCACCTAGTGAGGGATGTCTCCCGGTTAGGCTACTCAGGGGTCAGGGACCCACTTGAGCAGGCAAGTCTGTCCATTCTCAGATCTCAACCTCCATGGTGGGAGAACCACTGCTCTCTTTAAAGCTGTCAGACAGGGACATTTACATCTGCAGAGGTTTCTGCTGCTTTTTGTTTAGCTATGCCCTCTCCCCAGAGGTGGAGTCTACAGAGGCAGGCAGGCCTCCTTGAGCTGAGGTGGGCTCCACCCAGTTCGAGCTTCCTGGTGGCTTTATTTACCTACTTAAGCCTCAGCAATAGCAGGCGCCCCTCCCCCAGCCTTGCTGTCACCTTGCAGTTAGATCTCAGACTGCTGTGCTAGCAATGAAGGAGGCTCCGTGGCTTGGGACCCTCCAGGCCAGGCATGGGATATAATCTCCTGGTGTGCCACTTGCTAAGACCCTTGGTAAACAAAGTATTAGGGTGGGAGTTCCAGGTGTTATGTGTCTCAGTTTCCCTTGGTTAGGAAAAGGAATTCCCTTCCACCTTGTGATTCCCAGATGAAGCGATGCCTCACCCTGCTTCAGTTCTCGCTGGTTAGGCTGCACCCACTGACCAGCACCAGTTGTTTGACACACCCCAGTGAGATGAACCTGGTACCTCAGTTGAAAATGCAGAAATCACCCATCTTCTGTGTCGCTCATGCTGGGAGCTGGAGGCTGGAGCTGTTCCTCTTCGGCCATCTTGGGCGCCCTCTTGCCCGTGATTCTTCTTGTGATGAAAATGTGAGATGATAAAATACCTATGTGATGAGATTAAGTGAGATGGATGACATAGGCTTTGTAGCATTAGGCTACAATTGACCTTCTCTCAATTCATCAGAAGGAGAAGGACAATACCTGGTGTGGATGATTCTGCATCATTGAGTCCTACTGATTCAACCATTAATGGTTCAATGTCAGGAGCTAACAATGACTAACAGGTGGCTAGTGTATACAGTGTGGATACACTGGGCAAAGGAATGATTCACTTCCCAGATGAGAAGCAGCAGGGTGGTGCAAGATTTATCATGCTTCTCAGAATGACATGCAATTTAAGTCATATGAATTGTTTATTTCTGAAATTTTTTATTTAATATTTTTGTTCTGCAATTGACTGCAGATAAGTGAAACTGCAAAAAGTGAAACCTTGAATGAAGATGTGAGGGACTACTATATTCCTAATTTTTTTCTCTCATTTCTTATGACATCACTGCCATTTATTTTACTTATTTATTATGTGTAGCAATTACCCAATACATTGTTACTATCACTTTTAACAAAGTTATCTCTTAGACTAATTAACAAACAAGTAAAACAAAAGATTTTATCTTGCCTTCATTTATTTCTTCTCTGATGCTCTTCTTTTGTTTATGTGATCTAAGTTTCTGACCTATATCATTTTTCTTCTTCCTAAATAGTTTTTATAAACATTTCTTCCTGGGCAGGTTGGCTGGTGATAAATTTACTCAGTTTTTGTTTGTCTAAGAAAACTTTTATTTCTCCTTCCTTTTTACTGATAATTTTACTGGATGTAGAGTTCAAGATTGTTGGTTTTTTTCTTACAACACTTTAAATATTTCCTTCCACTTTCTTCTTGCTTGCATGATTTTTGATGAGCAGTCTACTTTAATTTTTATGTTTCTTTCTCTATAGATAAGGTTTTATGTGTAAATCTGTTTTCTTAAGATTTTTCCCTTTGTCTTTGGTTTTCTTCAGTTTAAATATGATATACCTAGGTGTAGTTTTAAAAGTATCCTGCTTGGTGTTCTCTGAGCTTTCTGACCATGCTTTAGTCAGAAACCACACTATATTTGAAAAATTCTTGGCCATTACTACTTCAAATATTTCTTTTAATTCACTTTATCTTTCTTTTCCCTTTGGTATTCCAATTACACGTATGTTACACTTCTTGAAATTGTCTCACAGTTTGGGTGTTCTGTTTTTTTTTTCTCATTCTTTATCATTTTGCATTTTTGTTTGGGACGTTTTCATTGACCTATTTTCAAGTTCACTGATTATTTCCTCAGCTGTGTCCAGATTAATTAGCCCATCAAAAGTATTCTTCATTTCTGTTACAGTGTCTTTGATTTCTAGCATTTCCTTTTGATTCTTACAGTTTATATCACTTTGCTTACATTACCCATCTGTTCCTTCAGGTTGTCTAGTTTTTCCATCAGATGTATAATTATATATGTCTTTAGCATATATAATTATTTTAAATTGCCTGTCTGAGAATTTCAAAATTTGTATTATATCTGAATGTGGTTCCATTGCTTGCTTTGTCTTGTTTGGCTCAGAAAATCATACTCAAAAGTATGGTGCTCAGTATGCTGAGCATTTTTGAATTAAAGAAAATTAGACAGTCTTAGAGGTTACCTCAGAACCAAAAACTTTATAACCTTCTTTTGTCTCTTACACCCACCACTCAGTGCAGGGAGGAGCTCTTTCTGAATTTCTTTATATGACTGAGGAAACTTCCTTCCAAAAGAAGTGTAATTGTTTTAAAACTCTCTCCCTAGACATCTCATTAAATAATAACAAAAGATTAACTAGGAAGAGGAGAAGAGAACACATCCAGAAAGATTTTTCATCTATTTTTCTAAGGGGAGCTCTGAGAAATTACCTGAGAGACTGTATCTGCACATTCAGACAACCTTTGTTCATAGTGCAGTTCTGCACCTCATTTTTGGGAAACTAGTCCACAAGATATTGTTTGTCCTTAGGTTCCATTTATTGTGCAAAGAGCATCATTTACACACAACTGAGTGTTCTTTGGGCTCATTCATTTCCTCTAAAAATTATTTACGATTACTGTAAAACTGCCTACAACCCCCTACTTATCTCCCCCTCATAAAGATGTTATTTAAGCCTCAATCATCTGGTTCTACTTTGAGTGTCATATTTTGTATGGCTCCCATGCTTATGCATGTTAATAAATTTGTACGTTTTTTCATGTTATTGTTTATTTTTAGTTTATTTCAGTAAACCTTCAGACAGAATGGAAGAGAAGCTTTCCTTTAGCTCCTACAGTTTCCTCAGATTGTTTTTTTTTTTCTTGCTTGTTTGGTATGCCCTGTAATTTTTTGTTGAAATTAAATGTTATGTTTCAGGTGATAGGAAATGAGGTAGAAGGTCTTCAGTATGAGCGTTTCTGTTAATCTGGCTAGCAGTTGGGGTGTACTTAATATTTGTTGTAGTTTTAGATTCTAGAAGCTTCAAATTTTGTGTCCCTGTTTTAATCTTCCCTATTTTCTTTGAACTTCCTGTGGTCTCCTCAGAAAAAGTCTTGGCCTTGGATCTCTTTCAACTGTAATTCACTATGATCACACTGGAGCCCTGTGAGTGTGGTATAACGCATGGGAAAGAAGAATTTCTATACTTGATCTTAGCCAAAAGGCTGAGAAGTGATGGGAAGAAGAATTTCTATAATCTTATGATTAAATTTCAGTCTTTCATATGCTGATGTCCCTGGACCATGACTTTCACAAATGTGTCTTAGCTTTTTTCCACTCTTACATGAGCTAGCAAGAGTGAATGGGACTGGAGTTGTCATGGATGGGATAAGTCTCTGGAAGTCTTTTCCCCTGGAGAGTAGGCCTTTTTCTGGAGAATGCTCCAGATTATATGATTAGTCTCCCCTCTTCCCTCCATCCTTCTAGAGCCACAGGGGATCTTTCCTGTACATCTACTATGAGAATGTGGTAAGATTTCTAGAGCCAAAACTCAAAAAAATATGAGGATCCCTCTAACATTGTAGCCCTCAAGAGCTTCTCATTCTTGTGCCAGTCTACACTCAGACTCTGGCATTTCACCCAAATAAGCATTTACATGTTTCTACTATGTTATGGCTTCAGCAACTTCTGCTTATTTAGATATGCAGATTTCAGCTGTGTCTCTCTCCAGATTTTTGGGCTGTGATTTGTCCTGCGTAGGAGTGAAAAAGGAAGGCTTTCCCTCTACTCTCTGAAGGTTCACTGAAATGAACTAATAAGGGACAGATTAGCAAGGGAAAAGGTGTACAGATTTATTAATGTGCAGAAGCACAAGAGCCATATGTCAATATGAAATAATTGAAAGGATGAGAATCTAGTTTAAAAATATTTTATTCAAATACAATGCTGTGAATGGACATCTCAGTAACACCGAAGGCAAATAAATGGGATCAGCACTCTGGAACTGAAGAGTTAAAGCATTGCTTCTATAGGCAGAGAACAAAAAATTGAACACAATGACAGCATTTTCCATACAAGGCTAGTTTATGAGTTACGGTAATTTAATTTGTTTTAGCTTGTTTTCCTTTCCAACGTAAAAGGGTATCTGTAACATTTCGTTTTAGGCAATGTGATAGTCATGAGGACTTTGTGTAAGGGATGTATGTCTATAATCAGAAGAACAAAGGTTATAGCTGCCTAGGTTACAGCTGCTTAGGTTACAATCGCCTGTCATGTGACTCAGGTCTCATAATCACATTCCTTTAAGGCTCAAAATAATGTAAAGTTCCAATAGCTTTGATTTTCTTTTTTTGTTTTATTTATTTTTAATATTTATTTTTTGTGGGTACATGGTGGGTGTATATATTTCTGTGATACATGAGTTTTGAAACAGGCATGCAATGTGAAATAATCAGATCATGAAGAATGGAGTACCCATTCCATCAAGCATTTATGATTTGTGTTACAAACAATCCAATTATACTCTTTTAGTTATTTTAAATGTACAATTAAGTTATTATTGACTATAGTCACCCTGTGGTGCTATCAAATAGTAGGTCTTATTCATTCTTTCTATTTTGTGTATCCAGTAACCATCTCCACCTCTTTCCCAAACCTCCCTACCCTTCCCAGACTCTGGCAACCATCCTTTTACTCTCTATGTCCTTGAGTTCAATTGTTTTCATTTTTAGATTCCACAAATAAGGGAGAACATGCAATGATTGTCTTTCTGTGCCTGGCTTATTTCACTTAGCATAATGATCTCCAGTTCTATCCATGACAGGATCTCATTCTCTTTTTTATGGCTGAATAGTATTCCATCTGTATAAGTACCACATTTTCTTTATTCATTTATCTGTTGATGAACACTTAGGTTGCTTCCAAATCTTAGCTATTGTAAACAGTGCTGCAACAAACATGGGAGTGCAGATATCTCTTTGATATACAGATTTCCTTTCTTTTGGATATATACCCAGCAGTGGGATTACTGGGTCATATAGTAGCTCTATTTTAGTTTTTTGAGGAACCTCCAAACTGTTCTTGATAGCAGTTGTACTAGTTTACGTTCCCACCAACAGTGTACAAGGAGGGTTCCCTTTTCTCCACATCTTTGTCAGCATTTGTTATTGCCTGTCTTTTGGATAAAAGCTATTTTAACTAAGGTGAGATGATATCTCATTGTAGTTTTGATTTGCATTTCTCTGATGACCAATGATGTTGAACACCTTTTAATATGCCTGCTTGCCATTTGTATTTCTTCTTTTGAGAAGTGTTTATTCAGATCTTTGACCCATTTTTAAAGCTGGGTTATTAGATATTTTTCCCTATAGAGTTGTTTGAGCTCCTTATATATTCTGGTTATTAATCCCTTGTCAGATAAGTAGTTCAGCTTTGATTTTGAATTACTTATTTTTACACAAAGAAGGGCCAGATGGCTGAAGTTGATATACCCTCTTCATAGGGGAAAGAAATTGGGGAAGAGGAAGACGCCTTTGAAAGACAATTTTGAAGGGTGATAAATAATTTCAGGGAAGATGACTGGACCCAGGAGACAGAAATTAGCTTGCAATTGTTTCTCTGGAGTTTGAATGAGAGACAGAAAATATTTTGTCGTAACATCTGTCTAGGTGTGGTTACATTCCTCAGTCTTCCTTACTATATGGTAGATAATGAAATTTCAGGTTTTTTTCTGGAGGAGTTTCAGATAAATGAACCTCAAGAAGACAATTTTGCCCTGTCCTTAGGAGGAGGAGCAGAAGAAGGCTAGAAAATTCTTGGTTCTGAGGCTCTAGTGTGAGGTCTTTTACTTTTCTTTAGCTCATAACTGCTCAGCATACCAAAGCACCATGCTTTGGAATATCATTTTCTGAGCCCCACATCAATTCAAGAAAAATAATTGATTTTCAGTTTCTCTAGCTTTTCCTTGTTTTAACGCCAGAAGTGACAACTTTCAAGCTCTCTACATGTCCTATCTAGAACTAGAAATCTGGGGAGAAGTATTTTATCACTGATCTTGTTTAGAGTGGCTGGCCCATGCTGCTAATAAAGAGTAGCTTAATTTTTAGTAGGTTTTTGTTTTTATTTTGAGACAGGGTCTTACTCTGTCACACAGGTTGGAGTACAGTGGCGCAATCTCGGTTCACTGCAACCTCTGCCTCCCAGGCTTGAGCGATCCTCCCACCTCAGCCACCGGAGTAGCTGAAACCACAGGTGCACTCCACCACACCCAGCTAATTTTTGTATTTTTAGTAGAGACAGGGTTTCACCATGTTGGTCAGACTGGTCTCGAACTCCTGACCTCAGGCTATCTACCCACCCTGGCCTCTCAAAGTGCTAGGATTATAGGCGTAAGCCACTGCGCCATGCCTTTAGTAGGTTTTTAAACGTTATATTCTCTACATATTATGTGCTCCTCATTGCTTAATCTCAGAAGAACTCTCCTGTTTCCCCCTCAAGCCCTTTGTCCAAATGAAACCATCTGTCTGCTTTTCTATCATTCTTTTTCTCATTCTTTACCCACTGACTCCTACTCATCCTCTAGGTCTGGACTTAAATCTCACTTCTTTGAAGAATATCTCTCTTATTGTTTAAACTTGGTTAAATCAAAACTAGGTTAAATTACTTTATTGTATATTCCTTTGACTCTGTATACTACCTTTGGAAATATTTAAGTCTCTTGAAATTGCTTTTTAAATATAATCCTTTTGAGGGCAGGGACCATTTATGTATGTTTAGTATCTAGCACAATTACTCACACAATATGGGTACTGAAGAATAATTTATTGATTGATACTTGACTGAAAGGTGTGACCCAATAATTCTACATCTGGCTGAGTTTTCTTAAAAGTGTAATGGTAACAGAGAGAAATCCTTTGAGCTGTACTATTTGAAAAAAATTATTTGAATTTGTAATCCAGCTAATCAAAGGATAAAACCAAATATGAAATCATGCATAACTGGAGAAGATGTAGTATAAACAATGAGTTGTCAACATTAAGTCCAGTAAAGCAAAAACATATTTAGGCCCCAAACAGACTGCAATTATTATGATTATTGAAACAAAAGCTACATGATGCAAAAATAATTTGACAATAATAAAATGAAATCTTAGAATATGACCAAAAATTGAGAGTATTAAACCTATACTCTTTTTCTGAAATTGATTGAGAAATACATGTTTCAGAATTAATTTAAAAATTTCAAGGTTACGATTAGTACAAAAACCAGAAAATGAATTATAACTTGGAAATTACTTAGGTGGAGGATGATGTGGGTAGCAAACAAAGTAAATGAAACTACATAATAAAAGTTAGAAATCAAATCAAATACTAAGGAAGAATGAAAGAATACTGGTTAAGACCTATTCTCTCTATATATCCACACATATATGCATGCATAATTTAAAAGGAGTGAAATCTTCTGCTTTTCCTCTAGTAGATGATTTCACTTAAATCCAGTAAAAAGTAGACTTTTTTAGTAGTATAAAAAAGTAGTATAAAAAACAACTTTATGCTGTTTATAGGAGACATAGTTTTTAAAAGTGACCCCGTGAAATTAAAAGTATCAGTGTTGGCCAGGCATGGTGGCTCACGCCTGTGATCCCAGCACTTTGGGAGGCAGAGGCGGGCAAATCATGTGATCAGGAGATCGAGACCATCCTGGCTAACACGGTGAAACCCCGTCTACACTGAAAATACAAAGAATTAGCCGGGCGTGGTGGCGGGCACCTGTTGTTCCAGCTACTTGGGAGGCTGAGGCAGGAGAATGGCGTGAACCTGGGAGGCGGAGCTTGTAGTGAGCTGAGATCGCACCACTGCACTCCAGCCTGGCTGACAGAGCGAGACTACATTTCAAAAAAAAAAAAAAAAAAGAAAAAATCAGTGTAAAAAAATGCAATGAAAAGAAAAATCTGATGATGCCAAAAAAGGTTGAATTTGCTGGTCACAGTGGCTTATGCCTAAAATTCCAGCTACTTGGGAGACTGAGGTAGGAGGATCACTTGAGCCCAAGGTTTCAAGGCTGCAGTGAGCTAGACCATGATCATGCCACTGCATTGTAGCCTGGGCAACCAAAGTAAGACCCCATCGTTTTACAAAAAAGTTGAATTCAGGGCAAAAAAGCACTTGCAATGATTAAGAATATAATCAAAATGAAGATGTAACTGAAATGCATGATTCAAGCCAAAAGATTCTTTTCAGGAAAATGGAGAAAGCCTAGGAAAATATAATAGTAATGAAAATCTTTATCCTCTCTTGATCCTTGAGTGATAAAGAAGACAAAAAAATGTAAAGCTACAGAGAAATAAAAATGGAATAAAACTGCTCTAATTGACACGTATGTCTTTTTTGTCGTTGCTGTTGTTTTGTCTTTTTGTTTTTGAGACAGTCTCACCTGTCGCCCAGGCTGGAGTGCAGTGGCGCCATCTCGGTTCACTGCAACTTCCGCCTCTTGGGTTCAAGCGATTCTCCTGCCTCAGCCTCCCAAGTAGCTGGAACAACAGGCGCCTGCCACCACGCCCAGCTAATTTTTTGTATTTTTAGTAGAGATGGGGTTTCATCATGTTGACCAGGATGGTCTCAATCTCTTGACCTCATGATCCACCTGCCTCTGCCTCCCAAAGTGCTGGGATTATAGGCATGAGCCACCGCATCCAGCCTTTCATTCATATGTATTTCTTTAGTTCTTTTCCTGGCAAACAGATATTGAATGCAGTTTCTTCTCACTCATAAAATGTTTACAAATTTTTTCCAAATGCTAGGTCACAAAGGAAACCTTAAATAAATCCAAAATATAAAAAACAATACAGAACACAGTTTTTGATTGTAATGCAAAAAAGTGACATTATTTACAAGAGTGGGTGCCAATAAGATTCAACTGAATGGAAATGAAATCAATTTTTCTTTATATCCTCCAAGTAAAAAAGCTGGACTCAGATGAAAAATGCAGACTTTCATTATCAAACAAAAAATAATTGAAATGAATGAAATTAATATTGAATTCAGATATTGAATTAACATCTAAACAAAAGAAACAAAGACAAAAGTACCAATTAATAAAGTAGAAAAATAGAATAAATATACAAACTAAGAACTAATTCCTTGAAAATAAATTTTATTAAATAGAAAAGCTACTTGTTTAACTTGTCAAGAAAGAAGGAAATGTAAATACATAAAACTCAGGATGAAGAAGGATAAACAATAGATGTGGAAAAATAAAAGAAATCATAAGCAAATACTTTGCAACTCCTAATAAATTTGAAAAATGTGAAATGACTTTGAAAAGGCTTTAGGTTTTATAAAATATGTAGTATCTTTATTTTCTGTAAATTATTTGAATATTTTCATGAACCTACATTCCAGGGAAGAATGGACATAAACTTGTTAATTAGGAGTATCTCTTTCTCTTCAAGATAAAGAGTCTCCTTTCTTTAAAACTGTCCATTTTGGGTAAATGCCCAGTCTGTCTAATTTTCTGACATCTTATCTTTCCCAAGATAGTGCCTAGATATAGTTGACCACAGAAATTCTGCATCCTTTGGTGAGGGGAACCATAAGGCTCAGATGTGAGAGGGTCCTCATACCTTACCCTAGCTCTTCTGTGTCCTCTACTATCAAGCTCTGCTTCTGGTGAAACTCCTGGTCCACCCTCTCAGTCTGGGTATTACTGGTAAGGAGGTTAGCCAGCTGCCATGTGAGTAGCCTTTTCCTCAGTCTTTGCTGATTCTTCTGGTCCTCTAAGATGGGGCTGTGCCTTCCAAGTGACTCCTGTCTTGGGCCATGTGCCCACAGGTTCTCAGCCACATCTTTTACTCTGCCTCTTCTGTAGTGATGCATTGACAATCCTGCTAATCAACGATCTTCTGCATCTTTAACCAGGTCACACAGGAACTTCTGGATCCTATAGAAGCTGAGCACCATCTCTGGCTATGTACTTGGCAAATTCCTTCTGTTGTTTTCACTCTGAAGAGGTTGTTTCATTTTTTTTTTTTTTCAGGTGGGGTTTCACTCTGTCACCCAGAGTGAAGTGGCATGACCATGAGTCACTGCAACCTTGACCTCCCAGGCTCAAATATCTTCCCGCCTCAGACTCCTGTGTAGCTGGACCTTTGGGCATGCACCACCACATCTGGCTAATTTTATTTTAGTTTTTGTAGAGATGGAGTCTCCCTATGTTGCCAGGGCTGGTCTAACACTCCTGGTTCAAGTGATCCTCCCTCCTTGGCCTCCCAAAGTGTCGGGATTATAGGCATGAGTCACCACATCTGGCTGATTGTCTTATTTTGATATGGAAACATCTGGAATGATTTCCCACCTGAATTCTACTGCTTGAGAACATGTAAGCATTCCACTAAATCCACAGGTTGCATTTTGGGAGGAGGAATAGGGAAAAGATAAATGAAATATTTTAAACTGAAAGAAAATTTGAAATCAGAAGAGAATGAGCTACTTCAAATTGGCTAGTTGGCCTTATCCCTGTCTTCCTTCATTGCTCACAGGGATGGGTACCCAGGAACAACATTGGATTTGTTATAGAAAACAAAAAGCTCTGCGTATTTTGCACATCTCAATGGCAGTTATTAAAATTTTGACCTTATTACACTTGAAATATTTTCAGATTACTTTCATCAATCGTGAATCTTGTTGCCTAGAAGCTGTCTCCCTTCAGGGACAGGGCAGGGCAGATTCCATCTAGAACAAAGGAGCCAATCAGCTTGCAGGTTCATAACTGACTTTTTGGGGGCCTCTGGAAAAACACTAATCTGATGGCAAGAATTCATTAAGTGTGAAAATATGTTCCTGTTTTTTGAGACAAAGTCTTGTTCTATCAAACAAGCTGGAGTGTACGGGCACCATCATGTTCACTGCAGCCTTGACTTCCTGGGGTCAATCAATTCTTCCACTTCAGCCTCCCAGGTATCTGGGACTACAAGCACACATCATCACACCCAGCTAGTTTTTGTATTTTTTTTTTTTATAGAGAAGAGGTTTTGCCATGTTGCCCAGACTGGTCTCAAACTCCTGGTCTCAATCAATCCACCCACCTTGTTTTCCCTAGGTGCTGGAATTATAGGCGTGAGTCATTGCACCTGGCCAGTGAAAAGATATTTCTAAACAAACAGAACATGAACAAATAAAGCAAACAATTCTCTTTATGTATTAAAAGCCAGACTTAGAGCACTAAATAGGAGTTCTATTGTAAGTGGAGAAAACACCAAATATAAGGCTTAGAAGCCTCCATCAGTTAGGAAGAGAAGAAAGACTTTCACATAGGAGATCTGGAGAGGAAAACAGGTTGGGTGAAAAGATCACAAGTTAGCATCCGTATATAGGCTCCACTCAGGGCCAAATATTGAGGATCAGAAGAGGTGGTGGTACAATAGACAGGTATAGGAAAACCAGAGGACATCAGAGTTAGTGACCTGCTTCTTCAGGCATTCTCTGTGGATGATAGTCCTCTCCAATTTGACCCACATTCAGAAAGGGCCACCCCTAACATGATGCAGGAATAAGAAAACAACTTTGGAAGAAACATGGTCCCCATGGGTCTCTTGAGAAAATCAAGAATGTCCAGTGTACTCCTTGTGGTGACACAGAAGATAGCAGAGTGCAGAACAGGTGGGCCTGCTATGGGGCTGCTTTGGCAAAAGACAAGTTGACTCTAAAGTAGAGGGTCCTGGATTGATGGTGTAATCCATGGGCAAGATGGAGGATGTGGCTAAGACTTAGAGCATCTGCAACCTCAGAAAGAGCTAAGGTGTGGCCACTAGACACTGATCGTACCTAAAAAACAGAGCAAGAAATTTATCACCTGTACATTTCAAAACTGGAGGCCAGTAAGTTTCAGAAGCTAACCCAAGATTACATACATGGATTCAAGGTGCCTCCCTCATTTATTTAAGAATATGTTAAGTGAGGCAGGTTCAAACTTTCCCTCTGAAAGTTAGAGTCTGAGTCTGCTAAAATGAATTGATGATAGACAGATTAGCAGGAATAAAAGGGATACAAATTTATTTTATGTGAATACGCACATTAAATAATAATAAGCACATTAAATAAGCACATTTAATGTGCGTAAGTACATTAAATGAGGGAATCACAGGAGAATGATTACACAATAACCCAGTGAGGCGCAGATGCTTATGTACCCTTTTTCACAGGGGAAGGGGAAGATGGAGATTGTAGACAATTCCTTTGAGGAGAAGTAAATACTTATTAGGGAGAATGAATGGACCAGGGAGACAGAAACTAACTTGCAAATAATTCTATTTGGAATTTGAATGGTCCTGCGGGGCAGACATTATCTTGAGAAAAAGTCCTTCCAAGTGTGATTTTATTCCTTAGTCTTTTTTTCTGGGATAGATAAAGAGATAATGGAAAGCAGTTGTATTCTCTTTGGCCAGTTAAATCATTTATGAAACTGATTTTTAATTGACACATAATAATTGCACATATTTAGAGGATACAGTGGTTTTTTTTGTTTGTTTGTTTTTGTTTTTTTTTTTTTTAAATAGATGGGATCTCCTTTTGTTGCCCAGGCTGGAATGCAACAGCACCACTGTACGTAGCTCATTGTAATCATGAACTCCTCGGCTCAAGGAATCTTTCTGCCTCAGCTTCCCAAGTATCTGGGACTTCAGACACATGCCAACATGCCTGAATAATTTTTACATTTTTTGTAGAGAAGGGATCTCACTGTGTTACTCAGGCTGGTCTTGAACTCCTGGCCTTAAGTAATCATCCCACCTTAGTCTCCTAAATTGCTGAACAGGCATGAGCCACCTGGCCTGGCCAGTGTGATATTAAGATACATGTATACAATGTATAATGACCAAATCAGGGTAATTAGCATTTTCATCACCTCAAGAATTTATTATTTTTTTGTGTTGGAAACATTCACCATCCTGTCTTCTAGCTACTTGAAAATATGCAGTAAATTATTATTAACTATAGTCACCCTACAGAGCTATAGAAAACTAGAATGTATTCCTCCTGTCTAGCTGTAATTTTGTATTTATTAACCAACTTCTCCATATCATTCTGTCTCCCCTACCCTTCCCAGCCTCTAGTAACCACTATTCTGTCCTTTGCTTCTATGAGATTGGCTTTTTAAGCTTCCACGTGAGTGAGAATATAGGGTATTTACCTTTCTGTGCTTGACCTGTTTCACTTAATATGATGCCCTCCAGACTTATCCATGTTGCTGTGAATGACAGAATTTCATTTTTTAATGGCTAAATAGTATGTCAATGTGGATATGTGCCACATTTCAAAAATCTATTCACCTAATGGACATTTAGGTTTGTTCCATGTCTTGGCTCTTGTCAGTAGTGCTGCAGTAAGCATGGGAATGCAGGTATCTTTTTCACATACTAATTTCCTCTTTTTGGGGATAAATACCCATTAGTAGAATTGCTGGATTGCATGGTCATTCTCTTTTTAGTTTTTTGAGGAGCCTCCATACTGTATCTATAAAGAATTTATTAATTTACATTCCCACCAACGATGTGTAAGAGTTCATGACCAGGCATGATGGCTCATGCCTATAATTCCGGCACTTTGGGAGGCTGAAGAGGGAGGATTGCTTGAACCCAGGAGTTTGAGACTAGCCCTTGTCCTCATCCTCACTAGCATTTGTTGTTTTTTTGGTCTTTTTGCTAATTGCCATTCTAACTGAGGTGAGATGATGTCTCATTGTGGTTTTGATTTGCATTTTTATGATGATCAGTGATGTTCAACATTTTTTTCACATAACCTGTTGGTCATTTGTAGGTCCTCTTTTGAGAAATGTCTATTCAGATCTTTTGCCCACCTTTTAATAAGATTATTTGTTTTTTTAAAATGTTATTTGAGTTCCTTATATATTCTATTAGTCTCTTGTTGGATGAATGGTTTGCAAATATTTTACCTCATTTTGTAGGTTGTCTATTCACTCTGTTGATTGTGTCCTTTGCTGCGTAGAAGCTTATGTTATGTAATCCCATTTGTCTATTTTTGCTTTTGCTGCATGTGCTTTTTAGGTCTTATCCAAAAAAATTTTGCCCAGAACAAATAACCTATAGCATTTTCTCTATGTTTTCCTCTAGTAAAAGGCATACACATGTATTTAATGTGCATACAAATTTATTTAATGTGCGTAAGCATGGGGGAATCACAGGAGAATGATTATATAATAACCCAGTGAGGCACAGATGCTTATGTACCCTTCTTCATAGGGGAAGGGGAAGATGGAAATTCAGTTCTTAAATTTAATTCTTTAATTAAATTAGAAGTTTACACAATAACCCAGTGAAGTTCATATGCTTACATACTCTTCTTCATAGGGAAGGGGGAAGATGGGGTTTCAGGTCTTAAATTTAATTTTTAAATTCATTTTGAGTTGATTTTTGTATATGATGAGAAGTAGGAATCTAGTTTTATTCTTCTGCATGTGGATGTCCAGTTTTCCTAACAGCATTTATCGAAGAAGATATCAGTTACCCAAAGTGTGTTCTTGGTACCTTTCTTGAAAATCAGGTGGCTGTAAATATGTGAATTTATTTCTCAGTTCTCCCTTCTGTACCATTGGTCTGTGTGTCTGTTTTTTCTTCTTCTCTGTTGTGGTTTGGTGGCTTTCTATAGTGATAAGGTTTGGTTTATTTTTCTTGCTCATATTTGTCTGCTATAGCAGTGAATTTTGTATATTTGTGTGTTTTTATGATGGTATTTACTGTTCTTTCACTTCCAGATGTAGGACTCCCTTAAGCATTGCTTGTGAGGCCAGTCTAGTGATGAATTCTCTCTGTATTTGTTGTCTGAGAGAGACTTTATTTCTCCTTCATTTCTGAAAGATACCTTGCTGGGTAAAGCATTCCTGGCTTAGTTTTTTGTTTTTTTGTTTTTTGTTTTTAAAAGTACTTTGAATATATCAACTTATTTTCTCCTGGCCTGTAAGATTTCTGCTGTTAGTTTAATGGAAATCCTTTTATACATGACTTGAAAATTTTCTGTTGGTCTTTTTTGGAATTCTCTTTTTGTCTTTCACTTTTGACAGTTTTACTATAGTGTGCTTCAGAGAGATTTTTTTTTTAGGTTGACTCTATTTGAGCTTCCTCTATCTGGATGTCCCTATCTCCGTCAAGATTTAGTAAGTTTTCAGGTATTATTTTATAAAATTGTTTTTCTATGTCCTTTGCTATGTATTTACCTTTTGAAATTACCTTAATGTGAATATTTGTTCTTCTAATGGTGTCTCATAGGTCCTGCAGATGTTTTACATTCTTTTTTTTTTTTTTTTTTTGGTCTGATTGGGTTATTTCAAAAGGCCTGTCTTTTGAAACTTTCTGAACCTGTCTTCAAGTTCAGAAAGTCTTTCTTCTGCTTGATCTAGTCCATGGTTGAAGTTCTTGATTATGTTTTTTATTTCATTCATTTAATTCTTCATTTCTGAGATTTCTGTTTGCTTCTTTTTAAATGATATCTATTTCTATTAAATTTCTCAGTAGGATTATGTATTGTTTTTCTGATTTTGTTGAATTGTCTACCTGTATTTTTTTTTCAATCTCATGGAGTCTTCTTAAGATCATTATTTTAAGTTCCTTCTCAGACATTTCATACATTCCCTTTTCTTTAGGACTGGTTCCTGGAGAGTTATTGTGTTCCTTTTAAGGTGTCATCTTTCCTTGGTTTTTTATGTTCTTTTTGTGTGTGTCCCTTCATTGATATCTGTGCATCTGGTAGAACAGCTGCTTATTACAATTTTATGGAGTAGTTTTTGTGGAGGAAACTTTTTCATGCAGATGTTTTGTACAGTATCAGTTAGGTAGAGTGTTTTGGTTTTAGTTTCAGGTGGATGCTGTAGTGTAATCTCCACGTGATTTCTTTGGCTGTAATAAATATCAGTGGTGTCTGTGAGTGCCTCAATGTCCTAAGGACTGCAGGTGTTTGTTGAGGTAGTGGTATGGTTTTGCTGGGGACAGAGATGGGTCAGTTCTCAGGCCCTTGGTGTGTGTGTGTGTGTGTAGCATGTATGGCAGCTCTGCCAGTCATGGAGTTGTTGTCATCACTAGCAATGGTGGGTGCTGAGCAAACTGATACTTTTGCCCTGGCAAGTGCACATAATGTATGGTGTCTTCACTGGTTGAGGTGGGTGGGGTCCCCTCAGTGGTGGTAGACACTATATGTGCTGGTCTTTGGGCATGGGGGACACATTTGTTGGTTATCTTTCTCAGTCTTGGGGATGGTCTACTTGCTGTGTTGAATCTCCTGTTTCTTAGGGTGCAGGGTGCTTCATGGGCTCATGTGCTATTGTCATGGTTGTACTTCCTGGTGTAGCTGGGGTTGTGGTGTTCCAGCCTTTTGTGTGGGCATGTTAGGCTGATGGTTGGCCTCAGGGATGTGGAGATGCAGGAGCTGTTGGCCTCCAGTGCAAGATGCACTCTAGCTCTGCTCTCAAAATGGCACCAAGTTGTAGCATTTTGGGTTTGGGCAAGCAGGGGAGACCCAACATGAATTCCTTTTCTAGAGCAATGAAGCCATATGGATTCTAGGCAACTTCCTGTACTAATCTCAGGGCCTGTGAGAACTGTGGGGGTCTCCTGTAGCTAGGATTGCAGCAATCCACACTGGTAATGGGGATCTTCCACTTATTTTTTCCCAGCACTAGAGAGTACCTCTTGGCTCTGAGCCAGTCCTGGTTGAATCCTTCATTTCCCTCTCAATGCGACCATCCCCCTGGTTTAGTCTTAAAATAGATAAAGGAATATCAGTATAGAGACTCTTCCAGCATCTGCTGACTTTCAAGGGGCATTAATTTAAAATAATCAACATATAAGGATGTTATATTTTGTGGGTGAAATTTCCTGAGCTCCTTCATAAGTTTTCAAGTATAATTGATTTCATCTTGGGTAGAGGGGGAGGGGAGAAATTAGACAGCACTTGATATTGGCTCCCAAAAGACACATTTTTTTTCAAAAGGGACTGAATTTACTATTATAAAAGTAAATAGCCAAGATGCCTTTAGTTAGGAAGTGTAAATTATTTCCGCTTACTACCTAGCAGGATGGAGGCTCAAAATTAAGATAAGTTTAGTTACAGGAAAGAAAGGAAAGGCCAGTAATATCAGACTAGATAATTTGGACAAACCTTCACACTGGACACAACTAATATATATGTATGTATATGTATGTATGATATATATGTATAGAGATATAAGTTATGTGATATACATACATATACATATATCTGTAACTGAAGGCATCTAACTAAAGGCATATATATATATATATATAACAATTTCTGGACTGACATGCAGGATGCAGGGAAGTCTGGGAACACTGAAGTTTCACTTTGAGGATATTTGCTTATTTGACATTGGCAGTTGATAGGCTGAGCAGTATTTTGGGTAGTCAAGCGAGCCATAGTCAGAGTCTGAGATCACATGTTTGGGGTTTCCAAGATGACCACTTATTTTATTAGCATAAAAACATCTCTGTTCTTGAACCTGGATTAATATGTTCCCAGACTTTAGGAACCTAGCAGAAGAAAATAAAAATACTTTCAGGAGAAAATAATAGTATCTGTGGCCTATGACAGTCTTTCTCTATGTTTTCAAATAAAATGTATAGCATGTAATCAAAGAAAACAAGGGGACAAAATAAGTTGGGGAAAACCAGAAGAAAAATCAAGAAACATAAACAAACCCCCAGAGACCTGGAGATTGGGATTATCAGACACAATCTATAAAACAATGATATTTCTATGTTCACAAACAGAAAGGCCAAGCCTGAAAAATTTGCCAGAAAACTAGCAGCTATAAAAAGTGACATTTTGTAATATCTTTTACAAATATTTGAAGAGATAATGGCTGAGACGTTTAGAACTGGTGAAAGACATCAATACACAGAAATCCAATGAATCCCATGGCAGTTGAATAAAAAGAAAAGTACATCTAGACACTTCATAGAGAAATTGCATAAAACAAACCAAATAGAAAATCTTTAAAGCAGCTATACAAACAAGGTAGACTGCCATCAAGGAAGCAACAGTTGGATTTACAGATAAATTCTCAGCAAATCTGCAGGCCAGAAAACAGTGGAATGACATCTTCAAGGTGCTGACAATTACGACAACTGAAATATAAGCCCTACAAACAAAAAATATCCTTTGGATATAAGAAAATAGTATATAAATTTTCAGATCAACAGAAACTGAGACAATCACAATAAAATAAATTTCAATGGGTATTCGTTGGGTTGAAGGAAAATTACCCTGGATGGAAGATCAGAGGTATAGAAAGAAATGGCGAGCAAAGAAAGACGTAATTTTAAATCAATATGGTTTAAAACAATGATAAAACTATATTATGGTATTTAGAATTCTATCTATTTATCTATCTATCTATCAATCATCTATCTGTCTCTCTATCTATCTATCTATCTATCTATCTATCTATCTATCTATATCTATCTATCTACCTATCTTCTATCTATGTCTGTCAAAGATATTGTGATTTATAATAACAAATATCCATTTGGTCTTCAACCCTATTTTCCGGCACACAGCTCCTAAAATCCTTGGAATCTCTAATGTGATGTGTCTTCTTGTATGCTAATGAGATGAGTGATGGGTGGGGGTTCCTGGATAGCCTCTAGATGTGGGGTGATTTCCAGAGAATCCAACTATGTGATTACAGATTTGAAACTTTCAGCTCACTACAGGAAGGGAAAGGGAATGAAGGTAGAGTTGATCACCTATAGCCAGTGATTTAATTGATCGTGCCTACAGAGTGAAGCCTCAAAAAAAAATACCCCAAGGGAAGGGGTTCAGAGAGCTTTTGGACACATGGGGCTGCTAGAAAGATGATGCACCTGCAAAGGGCATGAAAGCTTTGTACCCCTTCCCCCATACCTTGCCCTATACATTTTGTCCATCTGTATCCTTTTTAGTATCTGTTGTGGGTGCCACTGGCTGGGGCCAGCATGGCAGGTGGTAAAAGAATTTATCAAGACAGATGTGGAGAAAGAACTACAGATTTATTAGAGGGAAAGTGCATTGCAAGGAAGCAAGGGGCAGCGCAGCATAGAAGGGGCTGTCTGCAAAGAGGCAGGAGCTGGAGGGAAGTTTTATAAGGTCATACTAGCGGGGCTTTGTGCACAGAAGGTGTGCAGATAAGGTCATTCTGGTGGGGCTACATGTGGAACAAGGTGTTTGGGAACAGAATGTCAAGCCAGCATATTGTCTGTGATTAACTGTCTCTCAGAACAATTGTTCTTCCCTATCTCAGGCCCTCTCCTTGCTGTTGCTTACTTATCTTGCTAGGACTCCACTGTATCTTTTATAATAAACTGGAAAATGGAAGTAAAGCACTTTCCTGAGTTCTGTGAGATGCTTTAGCAAATGACTGAAACCAAGGAAAGGGTCTTGAAAAACCCCAATTTATAGCTTGTCAATCAGAAGTTCCAGAGGCTAGGGTTCGTGATTGGCATCAGAAGTGGGGCTGTTCTGTGGAGCTGAGCACTTAATCTGCGGAATCTGACACTATCTTCAGTTAGATGGTATCAGAATTGAACTAAAGTATTGACAATACATCAGCTGGTATTGTAAAATTACTTGGCATCGGGGAAACCCCGTAAATCTGGTCACAGAAGTGTTCTGTGTTGAATATGGACTATAGCTTTCTCTCTCTCTATCTATCCATCCAGAGAAATAAAATATATCACATCAACAAATATGTAAATTAAAATGAAGGTAAATGTAGTAAAGTGTTTTTATTTTATTTTATTTTTTTGAGACAGAGTCTCGCTCCAGGCTGGAGTCCAGTGGCCCGATCTCAACTTACTTCAACCTCCACTTCCCGGGCTCAAGCGATTCTCCTACCTCAGCCTCCCAGGTACCTGAGACTACAGGGGCGTGCCACCACACCAGACTAATTTTTGTGTTTTTAGTAGAGGCAGGGTTTCACCATGTTGGTCAGGTTGGTCTTGAACTGCTGATCTTAAGTGATCCACCTACCTTGGCCTCCCAGAGTGCTGGGATTACAGGCATGAGACACCACACCCAGCCAATGTAATAAAGTGTTATTCTTTTCTTCCCTTCCTTCCTTCCTTCCTTCCTTCCTTCCTTCCTTCCTTCCTTCCTTCCTTCCTTCCTTCCCTTCCCTTCCCTTCCCTTCCCTTCCCTTCCCTCCTTCCTTTCTTTCGTCTTTCTTTTCTTTTCTTTTCTTTTCTTTTCTTTTCTTTTCTTTTCTTTTCTTTTCTTTTCTTTTCTTTTCTTTCTTTTCTTTCTTTCCTTTCTTTCTTTTCTTTTCTTTCTCTTTCAAGGGAGTCTTTCCCTGTGGCCCAGGCTGGAGTGGAGTGGTGTGATCTTGGCTCACTACAACCTCCGCCTGCCACATTCAAGCAATTCTCCTGCCTCAGCCTCCCCAGTAGCTGGGATTACAGGCATGTGCCACCACGCGCAGTTAATTTTTGTATCTTTAGTAGAGATGGGGTTTCATATGTTGGCCAGTCTGGTCTCCATCTCCTGACCACAAGTGATCTGCCAGCCTCAGCCTCCCAAAGTGCTGGGATTACAGACATGAGCCACCATGCCCAGCCCAATGTAGTAAAGTATTCTAAGGCCTTTGTATTGTCCTGCAGGAGGTTAAAATAATATCAGACTTTGGTAAGTTGAGATGGGTATCATAATCTCTAAGGTAACCATTAAAAAACAAAGCAATATAATATATAACTTAGAGACTAATTGGGAGTATAGAATTATAAAAAATAGTAAATATATTCAAAAGAAAGCAACACCTTTCTCCTAAAGTTTTTGTTACCCTATGTACCACCTTTTATCTTTAACACATGCCAACATTCCTTAATCACTTTATGCAAAGAGAAGGGTATATTATGTTAGGGTAAAACCAAAAAAGTCTTTAAGTAACATTTAGTAGTAAGGAGAACACTCATTCTATCAGCTTTGGGGTTTATAAGAACATAAAAAGCACCATCTGAGAAGTTTTTAAGAGAAGAAATGTCCATGAGAAACATTCACTGTTGATAATATTGAAAAAGCTGTTTTCCATGGCCTGGAGGCTCCAGAGGGCACAGATGAAAGGTTTGCAAGAAAGGGTGGCAATACGTATTGGATCAGCAGGAAAGAAACTAAGAGCAGTATAGGAAGGCAGAGATTACCAATGAAGCTTACTCCTACTCAGTGAATAAGCATAACAGAGATAAAGGCATAGTGAATTTATCTGGCTAAATGATTTTCTAATAAACTAGTCCTGTAAATCCCCTGGTAAATCAAAGCTGTGTCAAAATACATCAACCAAGGACTGGGTGATTGAGCTTCCAAAAGAGCCCTTGTCTTGGAAAAATGGACTTCAAACAGTCTAGTTTGTTCTCATGACTTGCTCTGTAGAAATGGAAGCAACCATTTAGCTTCCAGGTGACTTCATTTATATCTGCCTTGAAACTACAAAATTGTAATCGTTTTCTAAAAATAATATGTCTGTTAATTAAATTTACCCTTCCCCAAAAGCTAGGTATTTTTTAGCCATGTAGCCGTTCAAAAACTGGAGATCATCTTTCCAAAAGGAATGAAGGAATTCCATAAACAACCAGCTGAATTATATGGCTCTGGAGAGCTATATAAATTGATGTAGAATCCTATGTCTATTAGATATGCATAGTTGTATCTTATCATCTCTTCTACCCTTTTGAAATTCCAGTTGGTGCTTCGTGTTTGGTAATTATGAAGTTACCTTGATTTCCCACAAGTCATCTCATAAGTAACCTTTCAAATAAATTCACCAGCGTAGCTTATTTTAGAAATTATATGTTCTATTTAATTCTATAGTTTATCAATGGCAAAAAGTGCACTATAAATTTCATTCCTTTTGGGTTCAATTCTCTATTGAAATAAATGGTGAGGCAATAAGGGAGACAAAGACATGACTCCCGTGGCCATTAAGTGAATTGTTTATGGCTGGAGTGTTGCCTTGGGAGGGACAGCTGTTGCTTCAATGATCTGTTATTATCACTAACTCTGCAGTGGAAGCTTCTGAAGAATTTTAATGATTTAAAAATCCTTATTCTAAAACTAAAAATCTAATTTGAATTCTAGAGTCATAAACTGTTAGAAAAACACCTGGTAAAATATTTAGGGTCTGGTTTCTCCTGCTGCATTACATCTTCCAGGTGGAAATGGAGCGAGTGGTGGTGCATGGAAAGAGCATTGATTACACCACTCCTTGAGGAGTGATTTTTTCCCCAGTGTGTTTTCTGCTTTCTGTGCATCTGAAAATAGAGACTCCCCAAAGGCAAAAACATAAGTTAGGAAAAGGGTTTGTCTCATATTAAGGAAAAAGTTATATGTGACTAAAATAAACTTATACTTGTTCTTTGCATATATATGTGTGCTGTAATTCTTTGAAAGACTCTGTAAATTGATCTGATTCCATTGTTTGAACCAGGGAGGAGCAAGTAAACTGGCTGTAGCTATTACAGATTGAGTATCCCTTATCAGAAATGGTGGGGACCGGAAGTGTCTAGGATTTCAAATTTTTTCCGATTTTGGAATATTTTCATTACACTGGTTGAGCATCCCAAATTTGACAGTTTGAAATCCGAAATGCTC
The DNA here is from genome assembly GCF_007565055.1 of Rhinopithecus roxellana. NCBI lineage: Eukaryota > Metazoa > Chordata > Mammalia > Primates > Cercopithecidae > Rhinopithecus > Rhinopithecus roxellana. The sequence goes on from NC_044556.1 coordinate 126,226,320, forward strand.
CAACGAGCATTTCCTTTGAGCATCATGTTGGCGCTCAAAAAGTTGCAGATTTAGAAGAATTTCGAATTTCAGATTTTGGATTTGTAATGCTCAACCTGATCGATAAACTAGAGCCTGATGAGGAGGAGATGCTTAAATACCATTTGAAGGCAGATATTTAAGACCCCTCAGGCATCTCTTTCCTGTCTTTGAGATGCTTCTCTGGCTCTATGTTGCTCTACCTTGAGCTTGAATTATTTCCTCCTCTCTTTTTAATATTAAAAGTTACATTTTTCTTGTATTAAAAGTAATAATGCTTATGGGGTAGAAAATTATAAACATACGCAATAAGGCCTGGGTGCAGTGGCTCACACCTATAATCCCAGCATTTTGGGAAGCTGAGGCGGGAGGATTGCTTGAAGCCAGGAGTTTGAGACCAGCCTGGGCAACAAAGCAAGACCCTCATCTCTACAAAAAATTTAAAAAAAATTAGCCAGGCATGGTGGCACGTGACTGTACTCAGGAGGCTTAGATGGGAGGATGACTTGAGCCCAGGAGTTAGAAGCTGCAGTGAGCTATGATGGTGCCACTGCACTACAGCCTGGGTGACAGAGCAAGACCCTGGGTCAAAAAACAAACAAATGAAAAGACACAGTAATATCAAGTTCATTATAATGGAGAAATTACATCCAGTTATAGCTCTGTTAACATTTTGGAGTGTTCTTACATGTAAAAAAAATACCTATGTAGACACACACACACACACACACACACACACACACACACACCCCTACATCCATACATAGAGTATAACAATGGTTCTTAAACTTGGATGTACATTAAAAGTCATTGTGCATTATATAAGAAAGAATTATTGAAACTCCAATCACATAGACAATACTTAAAGAATAGTTCTTATCTCAAAAGATTGATTAATAGTACAAATTTATTTTTAAGCTAAGATTGAAAGTATATATACATGTGAATATATTTATGCAATTGTTTATCAAATATGTGTATAGCTTTATATCTTGATTTTTCACTTAATATTATAAGTTTTTCCATATCATCAAAAGTCTCAGTGATCATCATCCATAATGACTACAAAAATTCCATCTTATAAAAATACAAAAAATTATTTATAGTCCTGTTGTTGAACGCTAAGATAATTTCTTTTTTTTCTTTTTTTTTTTTTTGAGATGGAGTCTCGCTCTGTCACCCAGGGTGGAGTGCAGTGGTGCAATCTTGGCTCACTGCCAGCTCCGCCTCCCGGGTTCACGCCATTCTCCTGCCTCAAACTCCTAAGAAGCTGGGACTACAGCTGTCCACCATCACGCCCGGCTAATTTTTTGTATTTTTAGTAGAGACGGGGTTTAAATACACTATGATAAAGATAACGAGCTAAGTTTGTATACACATTTCTGATTATTTCCTTAGGATATAACTCTTACATGTGCACTCAGTAGATCAAAAGAGAAAGGGGGCAAAACGTGGATTAAGAAAACACAAGTTTTCCCAGGAACCTTCACAGCGGATTTCCACTTACATCTCATTAATCAGAACAGTGTCACATGTCACATGGCCACTCCGGACTAGAAGGCAGGAAGAGAGAAGTTGGATTGCTTAACAAAAAGAGTCTGTCTCTATGGCTATAGAACATTTTTAGACACTTTTTCCCCTCTTTTATGGAATACAGTCATCTCTTCTCCAAGTTCATCAACGTGCAAATCTCATGCAATTACTGCTTCCAGCTTGAAAACCTGGATCTTTAGGTGATGAACAGTTGTCTCCATCCAGTCCACATATGGTTCCCCAGGGATCAGCAGGTTGTAAGCTAAAGCAGTGGTTAAGAGTCATTCATCTGAATCAGCTAAGAGCTTGTTAAAAACAAATTGCTGAGCCCCATCCAGTATTTCTGATTCAGTAAGTGTGAAGTCAGGCCCATGAGTTTCGTTTTCTAACAAGTGCTGGGTAATGCTGCTGGCCTAGGGTTTACACATGTTATATACATATTACATATATTCTGGATACTAGACCCTTATCAGACATACGATTTGCAAATATTTTCTCCCATTCTTGGGTTGTCTTTTAACTTTCTTAATAGCATCCTTTGATAAGCATATTTTTAATTTTTTTTTTTTTTTTTTGAGACGGAGTCTCGCTATGTCGCCCAGGCTGGAGTGCAGTGGTGCGATCTCGGCTCACTGCAAGCTCCGCCTCCCGGGTTCACGCCATTCTCCTGCCTCAGCCTCCTGAGTAGCTGGGACTACAGGCGCCCGCCATCGCGCCCAGCTAATTTTTTGTATTTTTAGTAGAGACGGGGTTTCACCGTGGTCTCGATCTCCTGACCTTGTGATCTGCCTGCCTCGGCCTCCCAAAGTGCTGGAATTACAAGCGTGAGCCACTGCACCCAGCCTATACTTTTAAATTTTGATGACATCCAATGTATTTATTTTTTCTTTTGTTGATCCTACATTTGGCACATATCTACAAAACCATTGCTAAATCTAAGTCATAAAAGTTAATCCCTATAATTTCTTCTAAAGTTTTGTTTTTTTTTTAGTTTTAGCTCTCATACTTAGGTCTTTCATTCTTCATATGGCATCTTTGATACATTGAATGCTGTGTTTGTGTCTCTAAAAAAAATTTTTGGCTGGGCATGGAGGCTCATGCCTGTAATACCAACATTTTTGAAGGCTGAGGCAGGAGGATTGCTTAAATCCAGGAGTTCGATACCAGCCTGGGCAACTTGGTGAGACCCTGTCTCTACAAAAAATTAAAAAAAAATCAGCCAGGTGTGATGGTGCACACCTGTAGCCCCAGCTACTTGGGAGGCCAAGGTGGGAGGATTGCTTGAGCTCAGGAGGTTGAAGCAGCAATGATCCATCATTGTGCTACTGCACTTCAGTCTGGCAGTAGGGCAAGGTTCTATCTCCAAAAAATAATAATAATAATAATTGTGGTAAAATACACATAACCTAAAATTTAGCAAATTAGCCATTTATAAGCATACAGTTCAGTAGTGTCAAATATATTCACATTGTTGTGCAATCAATCCCCAGGACTCTTTTTATCTTGCAAAACTAAAACTCTGTGCATATCGGCAGCAACACTTGGCTATTTTCTGTTTGTTAAAATAGAAGTCTAATGGGTATGAGATGGTATATCACTGTGGTTTTGATTTGTATTTGCCTAATTATTAGTGATGCTGAGCATATTTTCATGTGCTTGTTAGACATTTGTGTATCTTCTTTGAAGAAATATCTTATCAAGTCCTTTGCCCATTTTAAAGTCAAGGTTTTTTTTTTTGTTTTTTTGTTTTTTTGCTGTTGAATTGTAGGAATTCTTAATTTATTATGGCTCCTTATCAGAGATAGGATTTGCAAGTGTTTTCTCTCATTTTGCCAGTTGCCTTTTCATTCTGTTTGTTGTGTCCTTTGAGGCACAGAAGTTTTTAATTTTTATGTAGAAAATTTATTTTTACTTTTGTTGCCTTTGCTTTTGGTGTCATACCCAAGAAATCATTGCCAAATCCACTGTCATGAAGATTTTCTCCTTTCTCCTTTGATTTCTTCCAAGAGAGTTTTATAGTTTTGGCTATTATTTGTAGGTCTTTGATTCATTGTATTCTACCTTTGATGTGTTGAACCCTGTGAAGGCATCACTTTAAAAAAATTCAAACAAGAAAGTTGGCAAGCAACTTTGAGGCTTTAATGGATTGAAGTTTAACTTACAAAGTCATTTGTCAAGGATTGACAACTTCACATATTCCAACTTCACATATAGTAAATTATTATGTAGGTTCACTTATTTGCAGGTTCTTTTATGTAACGGATTAAATATTTGAAATTTTCTTTACATAAGAAAATTAAGCTTTGCATATGTAAGCTTTGCATATTTCATTCACAGTCCCTAGGTACAATGCTCCTCTAAATACTACATGTTCCTGTTATATTTTTTCAGTTTATTGCTGGCTTTCAGGAAAACTAGGTTTAAAAAATGTATATTGTATGTATTACTTTAATACTGTCTCATTAGATACAATAGTTGTAACTTTTTCCATTGGTTTCTATATAATTGTCTATATGGAAAAAAAATAGTCATCTCTATTTCCAGATGATGTTTGTCTATTAGTATAAACATAGAGCATCAACTTAAAATAATTGAAGAGTCAGTAAGGTGGTTATCATAAGATAACTAGCTCTAAATTAAACATAGGCTGTTTTCCTTTAAAGAGAGAAAATAAGGAAATCCCCTTAAGTTACAGGGAAAAATGTAATAATTAAAATTAAAATAATCTCTTCCATTAATTTTTTCTCATTTTTCTTTCTTGCACTACTAAGTGTAGTTACTAAGAGAATATTGTTGTTGTTGTTGTTGTTTGTTTTAAGAGATGAGGTCTTCTTATGTTGTCCAGGCTGGTCTCAAACTCCTTGGTTCAAGTGATCCACCTGCCTTGACCTCCCAAAGTTCTGCAATTACAGGCATGGAGAACACATATTTTGAAAATGGAAACCTGATATTTACTAACTATGTAACTTTTGGCAATTAAACCCTGTAAGGCTCAGTTTCTGCATCTGAAAAGTGTTATAATGGTCCCTACCTCATGAAGTTGTTGTTATAATTAAGTGAAATAATCCATGTGAAATCCTTAGTGTAGTGATGATACATAATAAGCATTAAATGTAGTCATTATTGTTAATTGGGCAAGATGTATAGAGCAATATTATATGATAAGGTTATAACAGGCAATCATTTTTTCTCCATATCTTTAAAGTGGATATTGTTAGTGATTTAACATCAAGCATGATGCTTACCAGAGGTAGATTTACCTTGAAGGAAGCTCCGGATTCAGTCTCCCACTTATACATGTCCCTTCCAAAGCCTTGAATAATGTGTTTATGTGATAATATACTTTTGTAAAATTTGCAAAAGTAAGACATTTAAACATAATTGGCTAAGATAACCACTGTTTCTTTCCATGCTGGCTACCCCACCATCATATTTCCACTGCTGCCAGTTGGCCTTGGAGTTACTATGGTTTAACAGTTATTTATTGCTGTGTAAAAAAAAAAATCTGCCAAACTTAAAACAACAATCATTTATTAGTTAATAATTCTGTGGGTGGGCAATTTTGGCTGGCTTCTGATGGCTAGTTCTACTGCTGGACTCTCTTGGGCTCATTCATGTGGCTGCAGTCAGATAGTGGGATGCCTGGGGCGGTTGTAGAGTTCCTGATGGCTTCACTCACATGTTTGGGGTCATGGGGAACTGGGCTTCATGTCACTAGCATCTATCAGGCTATCATGGACTTCTTCACATGGAAACTATATTTCTTTTGCCAATGACCACACTGTCTTGATTTGCTATAATTTTGAGTCCTTCAACTTTCTTTTCATAGTCGTTTTGGCAATTCTAGTTCTTTTGCTTTCCGTACAAATTTTGGAATAATCTTGTCAATATCTGTCAAAAAGCCTTACTGGAGTATCTACTGGGATTGTGCTGTATCTATATATCAAATTAGGGAGAATTGATATCTTAACAATTCAGTCTTTGAGTTCATAATGTAGTATATTTTTCTACTTATTTAAATCTTTTTTCATTTCTTTTATGATTTGTAGCATTTGGCATATAGTACCTGTTCATATTTTATTAGATTCATTCCAAAGTATTTCAATTTCTTGTGATACGGCAATTTATATTTTTATTAACTTGAAGATTCCAGTGTTCATTACTAATATATAGAAATATGATTGACTTGTATATATATTCACTTTGATATGGATTGGCTGTGTCCCCACCCAAATCTCATCTTGAATTCCCACGTGTTGGGGGAGAGACCCCATGGGAGGTAATTGAATCATGTAGGCAAGTCTTTCCTATGCTGTTCTTGTGATAGTGAGTAAGTCTCACAAGATGTGATGGTTTTAAAAAGAGGAGTTCCCCTGCACAAGCTCTCTTTCTGCCTGCTGCCATCCACACAAGACATGACTTGCTCCTCCTTGCCTTCCACCATGATTGTGAGGCCTCCCCAGCCGTGTGGAATTGTAAGTCCAATAAACCTCTTTCTTTTGTAAATTGCCCAGTCTCGGGTATATCTTTATCAGCAGCATGAAAACAGACTAATACATGCTTTGAACCCTGCAACCTTGTTAAATTCACTTATTAGTTTTAAGAGATGTTTTATAGATTCTTTGAAACTTTCTACAGGCACAATCATGTCATGTGCAAATAGAAAGATTTTTGTTTCTTCCTTTTCAATCTATATTCCTTTTCATTATTTTTCTTGCCTTATTGCACTTGCCAGGATTTCTAGTATGATGCTTTATAGCCATGGTGAGGAATGACATCTTGCTATTTTCCTCATCTTCAGAAAAAGCATTCAGTCTCTCACCATTTAGCATAATGTTGAATAGGAATGGTGTGTGAGTGGTAGGTGTTGATACCCTTTGTTACGTTAGGAAGCTTCACCTATATTCTTAGTTTGCTGAGAGTTGTTGTTGTTTTGTTTTAAATCATGAATGGATGTTCAATTTTGTTGAGTGCTTTTTTTATCCAATAAAATGATCATATAACTTTTCTTATTTGTCTGTTAATATGGTGTATTAGGCCATTTTTGCACTGCTATAAAGAAATACCTGAGACAGGGTAATTTATAAGAAAAGAGGTTTCATTGTCTCACAGTTCTGCAGGCTGTTCAGGAAGCATAGTGGCATCTGCTTGCGGGGAGGCCTCAGGAAGCTCCAATCATGGCAGAAGGCAAAAGAGGAGCAGGCACATCACATGGTGAAAACAGGAGCAGGAGAAATGGGTAGGGGGAGGTGCCACACACTTTTCAATGACCACATCTTGTGAAACTCACTATGGTGAAAACAGCACCAAGCCATAAGGAATCTGCCCCCATGACCGAAACACCTCCCACCAGGTCCTATCTCTGACATTGGGGATTATAATTCAACATGAGATTTGGGCAGGAGCAGATGTCTAGGCTATATCATATGGTGATAACATTGGTTGTTATTTGAATGTTGAAATGTTCTGAATTTCTAGGATGAACCTTACTTGGTTGGGAATTGCTATTCTTTTCATATATTTATGGATTAAATTTGCTGATTCTAGTTTCTGTAAAATCTCTGTAAAAGGATTTCTGTAAAATAATTTCCTTACTATTTTTAGATGTAGATTTTATTTTGGCATCGTGTTTTGATTTTCCTTGCATTTCTCTTATTTCAGTCATTTCTTTTTACCTGTGTCTTTATTTCAATTTATTTTGTCTTTCTGGCATCATCTCCTGCTTCATAAAGACTATATCTACTAGCTTGTCTTGGAAGACGCTAATTTAATTCCTTTTCGTGTTTTTTTTTTTTTTTTTTTTTTTTGAGACAGAGTTGCACTCTGTCGCCCAGGCTGGAGCACAGTGGCGCGATCTCGGCTCACTGCAACCTGGCGTGATCTCAGCTTACTGCCTCCCTGGTTCAAGCGATTCTCCTGCCTCAGGCTTCTGAGTAGCTGGGACTACAGGCATGAACCACCATGCCTGGCAATTCCTTTTCTTAAATTAAAATTTTCATTTTATTGTGAATATGTTGAACTGTGCAATCACCAGGAGTCATTTATCTTATGTCTACCTACTGGACTGGCATTACATCTTTTCTGGTTTTAAAAATTGGATTCTTTGACTTACTGGAACAAAGATACATTTCTTTTCTGGTATAGTGTCATGTGGAAAAATTTTATCTCCAAATAGAATAATTCTGATTTTCTTCTGTTTTTTGTTTCTCAGTCAACGTTTTTATCTAGACATACTGAGGCAACTGATAATAATTGGATATACTCTGCCTCCAAATACCTTGTCTGGTTTCTGTTGTGTTGAGCATTGGAGATTGTAGTTTTTGTATAGATATAAGAAGAGGGAAAATAATAAAGCAGAAGAATTAAAGAGCATGACGGTTTGTGATTCTGGCTTTGACTGATATAGTTGGAAGACAGTCATATATTTTGCCGGTTATTTTATTCACTGTGTCTCAGAGTTGGAAACACATAGTCAAGAACAGTCAAAGCCTTTTCCTCCTCCTTTTTGAAACTTTCTATATTTTATTCAGATTGTGGAAAATGTGATTTATAGCCCAACAATGTTTCTTAATCCATTTTTATTGAGACAGTAGAAATGGAAATACCCTTTGGACATGTTATATATTCTTCTCATTTTCAGTTTATAATATAGCCAGTTTTGTCTTTTTTTGATATTGTTTAGATTTTTAATGGTGAGTTGAGTGTGAGGAGCTACATCAAGCAATACTGACATGTTTCCATACAGAGAGACATCTGTGAGGTTTGGGAGTAACTCACATGAAGTCATATTGCCTGCAAATGTAAAAGTTTGAATTTAAATTTAGTTTTGTTTAGTTGTTCAGAGATCATAATGAAATTTCAGAAAGAACTTAATACAAGCAAAGAAATGAAAGTGCTGCATTGAAAAAACCAAAATTTTATGAACGTGGAGGCAAAGTAATGTTAGATACTAAAATCCAAAGTGTGAATGTGCCATCTTGTAAATGAAATGTTAGTGGATGTAATTGTAGCTGAGGAATTCCATAGTTTGGGAGGCGAATGAGATTGAATAAGGATGGGATCAATAAAAAGACTAGTTCATTGCTTAAAGACATTAGGAATGATGATATGATCTGTGAGTATTGATACTAAGTCTGGTAAAAAGTTATTAAGACCTATTGATAGAACAGTTTGGACCAAGAAACATTCAGAGATTTATCTTCTTCTCTTGCCCAGATAATGACTGGGACTGGGACTAATAAATCTTGCATTGGAGCAAAAGTTTGATGAGGTACTTGTATTATCACAGCAAAGCCGTGTTTCAGTGGATACATCATTTGTGGGAAGTTTTGAGACTATAAAGAATTGTGCGTTCCACAATGTCAGTAATTTCTTTGAGGCTTCTTTGGTTCCTGTGCTACCTGCTTGACTTCAGGCCAAAACTGTCTCAGAGTCAGTGGAATTCTGCCATCCATTTGTGTCCTCCTGTAATTCTTGATTTTTTTTTTTTTTAAGTCTTTTGTATCTCTCCTCTTGTAATTCTATCTTCAGGGATTAAATTTACTTCTAATTCCTTGGTATGAAGAAATGTACTCAGATCCCATTATTTCCTCTATTTTAGTCTAGACTGTCCTGGTTTTCAGGTTTTCTCAAGTTAGCTTGCTTTCTCTTTCCCTCCAGCTCGCCCCCTCCCTCCATAAAGAAGGAAGGAAGGAAGGAAGGAAGGAAGGAAGAAGGAAGGAAGGAGGAAGGAAAGGAAGTCAGGAAGGCAGGCAGGAAGGAAGGCGCTCTTCTCTCGGGCGAGAGGCGCGTGCTTTCTATCTTCTCTCTTTCTCTCTTTTCTCTCTTTCTCTCTTTTCTCCTCTCTCTCTCCTCTCTCTCTCTCTCTCTCTCTCTCTCTCTCTCTTTTTCTTTCTTTCTTCTTTCTTCTTTCTTTCTTTCTTCCTTCTTTCGATGGGGTCCTATAACGTTGACCAGGCTAGCCTTGAACTTCTGGGCTCAAGAAATCCTTCTGCCTCAGCTTCCCAAAGTGCTGGGATTACAGGTGTGAGCCACTGCACCCAGCTTTTTTATTTTTATTTTTTTACTTTTATTTTAGTTTTAGGGGTGTATGTGTAGGTTTGTTTTATAGGTAAATTGTGTGTCACAGGTGTTTGGTGTACAGATTATTTCATCACCAAGGTAATAAGCATAGTACCTGATAGGTAGTTTTTTGAACCTCACGCTCTTCTCACCCTTCAACCTCAAGTAGGCACCAGGGTCTCTTGTTCCCTTCTTTGTGTCCATGTGTATTCATTATTTAGCTCCCACTTATATATGAGAACATGCAGTGTTTGGCTTTCTGTTCCCATGATGGTTGACTTAGAATGAAAACCTCGAGCACCATCCACATTGCTGCAAAGAACATGATCTCATTCTGTTTTATGGCTGCATAGTAATCCATGGTGTATATGTACCACATTTTCTTTATACACTATATAATTGATGGTCATTTAGGTTGATTCTGTGTTTTTGCTATTATGAGTAGTGCTGCAATGTACATAAGCATGCACATGTCTTTATGGTAGAATGATTTACATTTCTTTGGGTACCCAGCCAATAATGGGATTGCTGGGTCAAATGGTAGTTCTGTTTTAAGTTATTTGAGAAATCACCAAACTGCTTTCTACAGTGATTAAACTAATTTACATTCCCAACAGCAGTGTATAAGTGTTCCCTTTTCTCCACAACCTTGCCAGCATCTGTAGTTTTTTGGCTTTTTAATTATAGCCAGTTTGACTGGTGTGAGATGATATCTCTCTATGATATCTTACATTTCTCTAATGATTAATGATGTTGAACATTTTTATGTGCTTGTTGGCTGCACAAATGTGTTTTGAAAAGTACCTGTGGATGTCCTTTGCCTAATTTTTAATAGGGTTGTTTGTTTTTTGCTTGTTCATTTGTTTAAGTTCCTTATAGATTCTGGATATTTGACCTTTGTCAGACCTTTGCTCAGTTTGCAAATACTTTCTCTGATTCTGTGGCTTGTCTGTTTACTTTGTTGAAAGTTTCTTTTGCTGGGCAGAAAGTCTTTAGGCTCCATTTGCCCCCCCAGCTTTTTTTTTTTTTTTGCAAGTACTTTTGGCATCTTTGTTATGAAATCTTTGCCAGGATCTATGTCCAGAATGGTATTTCTTTGGTTTTCTTCAAGCATTTTTATAGTTTTAGGTTTTACATTTACGTCTTTAATCCATCTTGTGTTAGGTTTTATATATGATGTAATTATATATGATGTAAGGAAGGCATCCAGTCTCAATCTTCTGCATATGGCTTGCCAGTTATCCCAGCAACATTTATTAAATAGGGAGTCCTTTGCCCATTGCTAGTTTTTGTTGACTTTGTTGAAGATCAGGTTGTAGGTGTGTGGCTTTATTTTGGGGCTCTCTAGTCTGTTTCATTGGTCTGTGTCTATTTTTGTACCAATATTATGCTGTTTTAGTTACTGTAGCCATGTAGTATAGTTTGAAGTCAGATAATGTGATGCCTCCAGCTTTTTATTTTTTATTTATTTTATTTTACTTTTTTTTTTTTTTTTTTTTTTTTTTTTTTACTTAGGATAGCTTTGGCTCTTTAGGCCCTTTCTTGGTTCACGTGAATTTCAGTTTGTTTTTTTTTTTTTTTCTAATTCTGTTTAGAACACCATTAGAGTACTAGTAAAGAATGTCATTGGCAATTTTATAGAAATAACATTGAATCTGTAAACTGTTTTAGGCTGTATGCCATTTAAGTAAAATTGATTCTTCCTGTCTATGATAATGGAATGTTTTTCTGTTTGATTGTGTCATCTCTGATTTCTTTTAGTATTGTTTTCTAAATCTTGTAAAGGTCTTTCATGTTTCTGGTTAGATGTATTTCTAGGTACTTTATTTTTTGTGTGGCTACTGTGAATAGGATTGCATTCTTGATTTGGCATTCAGCTTGGAAGTTGTTGGTGTATAGAAAGGCTACTGATTACATTGATTTTGTATGCAAAAACGTTCCTGAAGTTGCTTATTAGGTCTAAAAGCTTTGGGGCAGAGACTGTGAGATTTTATAGACATAAGATCATATTGTCTGCAAACAGATAGCTTTACTTTCTAGCTTCACATTTTGAGACCTTTTATTTCCTTCTCTTGCCTGATTGCTCTGGCTAGGATTTCCAGTTTACTGGAAGTCAACTGTGTTGATTAGGAGAGGTGAGAGTTGACATCCTTGTCTTGTTTAAGTTTTCAAAAGGAAAGCTTCCAGCTTTTGCCTATTCAGTATGATGTTGGCTGTGGGTTTGTCATAGATGGCTCTTATTATTTTGAGGTGTGTTCTTTCAATATCTAGTTTGTTGAGCGTTTTTAAAGTGAAGGAATGTTGAATTTTATCAGAAGCCTTTTCTGCCTCTATTGAGATGATCTTGTAGTTTTTGATTTTAGTTCTGTTTTTGTGTTGAATCACATTTATTGATTTGTATATGTTGAACCAACCTTACATCTCAGCATTAAAGCCTATCATGGTGGGTTAGCTTTTTGATGTGCTGCTGTATTCAGATTGCTGGCATTTTGTTGAGAATTTTTGCATTGATGTTCATCAGGGATAATGGCCTGAAGTTTTCTTTTTGTGTTGTCTCTGCCAGGTTTTGATATTAGAATGATGCTGGCCTATAGAATGAATTAGGGAAGAGTCTGTCCTCCTCAATTTCTTGAAATAGTTTCTATAGGAATGGTATCAGCACTTTTTCCCAGGTCTGGTAGCATTTGGCTGTGAATCCATCTAGTTCTGGGCTTTCTCTGGTTGGTAAGCTTTTTATTATTGATTAAATTTTGAAACTCATTATTGATCTGTTTAGGGTTTGAATTTCTTCTCAGTTCAATCTTGGAAAGTTGTATGCTTCCCGGAATTTGTGCACTTCTTGTACATTTTCTACTCTGTGTGCATAGAGGTGTTTGTAACAGTCTTTGAGAGTTTTTTTTCTTTTGTATTTCTGAGAGACCAGTGATAACATCCCTTTTCTCATTTCTGATTGTGTTTATTTGGATCTTCTCTCTCTTTCTTTGTTAATCTAGCTGGCATCCTATCAACCTTAGTTATTCTCTCAAATAACAAATTTCAAGTTTTGCTGACTTTTTGAATGGTTTTTCACATCTTGGATTCATTCAGTTCAGCTCTTATTTTGGTTGTTTCTTGTCTGCTGGTAGCTTTGGGGTTGGTTTGCTCTTGTTTTTCTAGTTCCTCTAGGTATAATGTTAGGTTGTTAACTTGAGATCTTTCTAACACTTTGATGTGGGTATTTGGCACTATAAACTTTCTTCTTAAACTGCTTTGCCTGTTTTCTGGAGATTCTGGTATGTTGTATCTTTTTTCTCATTAGTTTAAAAGAATTTCTTGATTTCTGCCTTAATTTTATTGTCTGCTCCAGTGCCATTCAGAAACAGGTTAATTTCTATGTAATTGTATGGTTTTGAATGATCTTCCTCTTATTGATTTATCTTCTTTTATTCTGTAGTCTGAGAGTGTGGTTGCTTGGTTTTGGTTTATTTGAATGTGGTGAAGATTGTTTTATGGCTAGTTGTGTAGTCAGTTTCTGAGTATGTGCCATTTGGCAATGAAAAGAATGTATATTGTGTTATTTTTGGGTGGAGAGTTCTGTAGATGTCTGTCAGGTATGTTAAATCCAGTGCTGAGTTCAGGTGCTGACTATCTTTGTTAATTTTCTGCCTCAATAATCTGTCTAATACTCTCAGTGGGGTTTTGACATCTCCACTACTATTGTGTGCGAGTCTAAGTATCTTTGAAGGTCTCTAAGAGCTTGCTTTATGAATCTGGGTGCTTCTGTGTTGGGTGCATATATATTTAGAATATTTAGGGCTTTTGGTTGTATTGAAACCTTTATCATTCTGTAATGGCCTTTTTTTTTTTTAAATCATTGTTGCTTTAACATCTGTTTTGTCTGAAATTAGAATAATAACCCCTACTTTTTCACTTGTTTGTTTGTTTTGTGCTTGTTTGGTATATTTTTCTTCATCCCTTTACTTTAAGCCCAAAGGTGTTATTGCATATGAAATGGGTCTCTTGAAAACAGCATACAGTCGGGTCTTGCTTTTTTATCCAACTTGCTACACTGTGTCTCTTAATTGGGACATTTATATCAGTTACTTTCAAGGTTAATGTGGATATGTGTGGATCTGATCTTGTCATTGTGCTGTTAGCTAATTATTCTGCAGACTTGAGTGTGTGATGGTTTTATAGTGTCAGTGGTCTATGTACTTAAGTGTTTTTTTTGGTCGTGACTGGTAACAGTCCTTTGTTTCCATATTTGGCACTCCCTTCAGAACCTCTTGTAAGGCAAGTCTGGTGATTATGAATTCCTTTAGCATTTGTTTGTCTGAAAGGATTTTATTTCTTCTTCACTTAAAAAACTTAGTTTGTCTGGATATGTAATTCTTGGTTGGAGTCTTTTTCTTTAAGAATGCTTAATACAGACCCTCAATCTATTTTGGCCTGTAAGGTTTCTGCTAAAAAGTACCGTTAGCCTGATGGAATTCACTTTGTAGGTGATCTGCCTCTTTTTTCTAGCTGATGAATATTTTTTTCTTTGATCCTGGAGAATCTGATGACCATGTATCTTCAGGATGGTTGTCTTGTGTAACATCTTGCAGGGGTTCTCTGCATTTCCTGAATTTTAATATTGACCTTTCTAGCAAGGTTGGATAAATTTTCATGGATGATATTCTCAAATATGTTTCCAAGTTGTTTTCTTTCTCTCCCTGTCTTTCAGTGAGTCATATATTTGGTCTATATACTTATTCACATATTGTGTTTATTCTTTTTTCTTTATTTATGTCTGATTGAGTTAATTTGGTGAACCAATCTTCAAACTCTGAGATTCTTTTCTCAATTTGGTCTATACTGCTGTTAATACTTACAATTGTATTGTGAAATTCTTGTAGTGTGCCTTTTCAGCTCTATTATTATTCAGGTCTAGATGAGTTTGGTTCTTTCTTACAATGACCATTTTGTCTTTCAGCTCCCTTTTTGCTTTATTGTATTCCTTAGATTCCTTGGACTGGGTTTCAACTCTCCTCTGAATATCAATGATCTTCACTGCTATTCATATTCTGAATTCTGTGTCATTTCAGCTATTTCAGCTTGGTTAACAACCATTGCTGGGAATCTAGTGCAGTTGTTTAGAGGTAAAAAGACCCTCTGGCTTTTTCAGTTGCCAGAGTTCTTGCACTGGTTCTTTTTTATTTGTGTGGGTTGATATTCTTTTATTCATGTTTTATTTTAGAGACAGGGTCTGTCTCTGTTGCCCAGGTTGGAGTGCAGTGGCATGATCTTAGCTTGGGGATTTGCTTGTGGTGTAAGGTGGATCAGTCAGCTGGCATGGATTCTGGAAGATTTCAGGGAGCCAAGGCTCATCTGAAAACTCATGGGTTGTGTGCTCTGTCCCTGGGGGGCTGATACTGGGCCCATAACTTTGTTCTCTGGCCCCCTGAGGTTAGAAACTTGTTGTGCTTAAGGGGCTGAGGTGGTTCTTCTCTACTGGCTGCAACACTCTGATGGGAGGTGCCAACCAAAGTGTTTTGAAGGGGTGTGGGAACGTGTGCCAGCAGCTGTGGCAGTGTGCAGGGTGCACATTTGTTGGTTGTGGTGGGGCACTGATGGGAGTGGGCTGGTGGCATCCCCATACATGTGCTAGTAGTGGCATGGTAGCGGGGTGCGCATGGGCATCCTTCTGCCAGAGCTTATTTTCTTTCTTTGCAATTTGTTTTGTTATTTTTATTTTTTTGAGACAGAGTTTTGCTCTTGTTGACCATGCTGGAGTGAAATGGCATGACCTTGGCTCATTGCAACCTTCGCCTCCCAGGTTCAAGTGATTCTCCTGCCTCAGCCTCCCAAGTAGCTTGTATTATAGCCATGCGCCACCATGCCTACTTAATTTTGTATTTTTAGTATAGATAGGGTTTCTCCATGCTGGTAAGGCTGGTCTCGAACTTCTGACCTCAGGCTATCCACCCGTTTCAGCCTCCAAAAGTGCTGAAATTACAGGCAAGAGCCACTGCACCCAGCCTATTTTTATTTTTAATTTTATGAGTACATAATATATATGTATATATTTATGGGATACATGAAATATTTTGATACAAGCATACAATGTGTGTAATGATCATATCAAGGTAAATGGGGTATCCATCCATCCTGAAGCATTTATGATTTCTTTGTGTTACAAACTTTCCAATTATACTCTTTTAGTTATTTTTAAATGTACTATTAATTATTTTTGACTGTAGTCACTCTGTTGTGGTATCAAATACTAGATCTTATTCATTCTGTCAAACTATATTTTTGTACCCATTATCCATTCTTTCTTCTTCCCCTTGCTACTACTCTTCCCAGCCTCTAGTAACCATCCACCTACTCTCTATGTCCATGAGTTCAGTTGTTTTAATTTTTAGCTCCCACAAATGAATGAGAGTATGTATAAGTTTGTCTTTATGTTCCTGGCTCATTTCATGTAACACAATATCTTCCAGTTCCATCCATGTTGTTGCAAATGACAGGATCTCACTCTTTTTTATGGCTGAAGAGTACTCCAGTGTGTATCTGTACCACATTTTATTTAACCATTTCTCTGTTGATAGACACTTAGGTGTTTCCAAATCTTGGCTATTGTGAATAATTCTACAATAAATATGGGAGTGCAGATATCTCACAGATAAAAACCATTTTAACTGTGGTGAAATGATATCACATTATGGTTTTGACTTGCATTTCTCTGGTGATCAATAATGTTGAGCCCATTTTCATATACCTGTTTGCCATTTGTACAGCTTTTTAAGAAATGTCTATCAAGATATTTTGCCTATTTTTTCATTGGATTTTTAGATTTTTTTCCTAGTGAGTTATTAATTTTTCTTATTGGATTATTAATCCCTTCACAGATAGATAGTTTACAAATATTTTCTCCCATTCTGTAGGTTTTATCTTCACTTTGTTGATGGTTTCTTTTGCTGTGCAGAAGCTTTTTAAGTTAATATGATCACATTTGTCCATTTTTTCATTGGTTGCCTGTGCTTGTGGGGTATTACTCAAGAAATCTTAGCCCAGGTCAATGTCCTGGAGGGTTTCCTCAATGTTTATTTTAGTGGTTTCTTAGTTTGAGATCTTCTATTTAAGTCTTTGATCCATTTTCATTTGATTTTTGTGTATGCCAAGAGATAGCTGTCTAGTTTCATTCTTCTGCCTATGGACATCCAGTTTTCTTAGCACCATTTATTGAAGATATTCTCCATTCTCCAATGTATGCTCCTGGCACTTTTGTCAAAACTGAGTTTACTCCAGATTTGTGGATTTATTTGTGGGTTATTTTCTTCTGTACCACTGGTCTTTGTGCCTATTTTTATACTAGTACAATGATGTTTTTGTTCTTATAGCTCTGTAGTATAACTTGAAGGCAGATAATGTGATTTCTCCAGTTTCATTTTTTTTCTCAAAGATGTCTGTGATTATTCTGTGTATTTTGTAGTTCCATATACATTTTAGGGTTTTTTCCTACTTCTGTGAAGAATATCATTGGTATTTTGATGGGTATTGCATTGAACCTGTAGATACCACTAGGTAGTATGGATCTTGCTGGAGATTTATGTATCCAAATACAAGAAGCTTAAAGAACTCCTGGGAAATTCATTGCAAAAAGATAACTACCAAGGCACATAATCATCAGGTTACCTAAAGTCAACATGAAGGAAATAATTCAAAGAACTGTGAGATAAAAGCATCAGGTAACGTGTAAAGGTAAACCTATCAGACTAACATCAGACTTCAGCAGAAACCTTACAAGCTAGATGGTATTGGGTCCTATCTTTAGCCTCCTTAAACAGAATAATTCTCAGCTAAGAATGTTATATCCAGGAAAGCTTCACTAATGAAGAAGAAATAAAATCTTTTTCAGAGAAACAAGTGTTACAGAAATTTGTAACTACCAAACCAGTACTACAACAGATGCCAAAAAAGTTCTAAATCTTGACACAAAAGCTAGATATACACCAAAACAGAACCTTCTGAAAGCATACAACTCACGAAGTCTGTAAAACAATAACGCAATGAAAAAAAAAAAACAATATCTAGGTAACAACTAGTATGATGAATAGAATAGCACCTCACATCTTAATATTAACTTTAAATATAGATGTCTTAAATAATCCACTTAAAAATACAGAATGGCACAATGGGTAACAAGAAAAACAATAACAACCAAATATCTGCTGTCTTCAGGAGACTCACCTAACACATAAAGATTCATACAAACTCAAGTTAAAGGGGTGGAAAAAGATACTCCATGTAAATAGAAACCAAAAATGAGCAGGAGCAGCTATTCTTATATCAGACAAAATGGACTTTAAAGCAGCAACAGTTAAAAAAAAAAGACAAAGAAGGACATTATATAATGATAAAAGGTTCAGTCCAACAAGAAGATGTTACAATCGTAAATTTATATACATCTAATACTAGAGCTCCCAGATTTATAGAATAATTACTACTAGACCTAAGAAATCGGATAGACAGCAACACAATAATATCTGGGGACTTCAGTATTCCACTGATAGCACTAGACTGATAATCAAGACAGAAAGTCAACAAAGAAACAATGAACTTAAACAATACCCCAGAACAAATGGAATTAACAGATAGTTATAGAACATTCTTTCTAACAGTGGTAGAATATACATTTTTCTCATCAGCACATCAACATTCTCCAAGACAGATCATATGATAGGCCACAAAACAAGTCTCAGTCAATTTAAGAAAGTTGAAATCAGATCAAATATCTTCTTAGATCACAGTAGAATCAAACTGAAAAGCAACTCTAAAAGGAGTCCTCAAAACTGTAAAGATACATGGAAATTAAATAGTCTGCTTTTGAATGATTTTTGGGTTAGCAAGGAAACCAAGATAAAAATTTAAAAATTGGCCAGGCGTGGTGGCTCATGCCTGTAATCCCAGCACTTTCAGAAGCTGAGGTGGGAGGATCACAAGGTCAGGAGTTCGAGACCAGCCTGGCCAGCTTGGTGAAACCCCATCTCTACTAAAAATACAAAAAATTAGCTAGACGTGGTGGTGCGTGCCTGTAGTCCCAGCTACTCTGGAGGCTGAGGCAGGAGAATTGCTTGAACCTGGGAGGCAGAGGTTGCAGTGAGCTGAGATCATGCCACTGCACTCCAGCCTGGTGACAGAGTGAGACTCTGTCAAAAAAAAAAAAAAAAAAAAGAAAGAAAATTTTAAAATTATTTGAAATGAATGATACTGTTGGCACAAGTTATCAAAACATCTGGGCACAGCAAAAGCAGTGCTAAGAGGAATGCTCATAGCATTAAACACCTACATCAAAAAGTCTGAAAGAGCACAAATTGACAACTGAATATCACTCCTCAAGAAACTAGAGAAACAAGAAAAAACTAAACCCAAAGCCAGCAGAGGAACAGAATAACCAAGATTAGAGCAGAACTAAATGAAATTGTTTAAAAAAATACAAAAGATAAATGAAACAAAAAGCTGGTGAAACCCCATCTCCACTAAAAATACAAATAATTAGCTGGGCGTGGTGGTGCGTGCCTGTAGTCCCAGCTACTCTGGAGGCTGAGGCAGGAGAACTGCTTGAACCTGAAAGGACAATCCTATTCAATAAATGTTGCTGGGAAAACTGGTAAGCCACATGCAGAAGAATGAAACTGGATCCTCTTCTCTCACCGTATACAAAAATCAACTCAAGATGCATCAGAGACTTAAATCTAAGACCTGAAATCATAAAAATTCTAGAAGATAACATTGGAAAAACTCTTCTGGAAATTGGCTTAGGCAAAGAATTCATTACTAAGGCCCCAAAAGCAAATTCAATAAAAACAAATATAAATCAATGGGACCTGGTTAAACTAAAAAGCTTTGCACAGCCAAAGACATAATTAGCAGAATAAACAGATAACTTACAGAGTGGGAGAAAATATTCACAAACTATGCATCCAATAAACAACTAGTATCCAGAATCTACAAGGAACTCAAACAAATCAGCAAGAAAAAAAATGATATACAAATGTAGGGAAAAGAAAGATCAGACTGTTACTGTGTCTATGTAGAAAGGGAAGACATAAGAAACTCTATTTTGACCTGTACCCTGAACAATTGCTTTGCCCTGAGATGCTGTTAATCTATAACTTTGGCCCAGCCACATTGCCCCAGCCACTTAGCCCCAACCTTGAGCTCACAAAAACATGTGTTGTATCGAATCAAGGTTTAAGAGATCTAGGGCTGTGCGGGATGTGCCTTGTTAACAAAATGTTTGCAAGCAGTATGCTTGGTAAAAGTCATTGCCATTCTCTAGTTTCAATAAACCAGGGGCACAATGCACTGTGGAAAGCCACAAGGACCTCTGCCCTGGAAAGCAGGGTATTGTTTAAGGTTTCTCCCCATGTGATAGTCTGAAATATGGCCTTGTGGGATGAGAAAGACCTGACCGTCCCCCAGTCTGACACGCATGAAGGGCTTAAGTAAATTAGTAAGAGAGGAAATCCTCTTGCAGTTAAGATAGAGGAAGGCCATTGTCTCCTGCCTGCCCCTAAGAACTAAATGTCTCAGTATAAAACCCGATTGTACATTTGTTCAATTCTGAGATAGGAAAAAAACTGCCCTATGGCAGGAGGCGAGACATGTTAGCAGCAATGCTGCTTTGTTATTCTTTACTCCACTGAGATGTTTGGGTGGAGAGAAACATAAATCTGGCCTATGTGCACATCCAGGCATAGTACCTCCCCTTGAACTTAATTATGACACATATTCTTTTGCTCACGTTTTCTTGCTGACCTTTTCCCTATTATCAACCCACTCTCTTACTGCATTCCTCTTGCTAAGATAGTGAAAATAATAATCAACAAAAACTGAGAGAACTCAGACACTGGTGCTGGTGCAGATCCTTGGTATGCTGAGTGCCTGTCTCCTGGGCCCACTGTTGTTTCTCTATACTTTGTCTCTGTGTCTTATTTCTTTTCTGAATCTTTTGTCCCACCTGATGAGATATACCCACAGGTGTGGAGAGGCAGGCCACCCCGTCATACAAACAGCCAACAAACATGAAAAAATGCTCAACTTTACTCATCATCAGGGAAATGCAAATTAAAACCACATGATACCACCTTACTCCTGCATGAATGGACATAATTAAAAAGTCAAAAAACAATAGATACTGGTGTGGATGTGGTGAAAAGGAAGCACATTTACGCTGCTGGTGAGAATGTAAATTAGTGCAATCACTATGAAAAACATTATGGAGATTCCTTAAAGAACTTAACATAGATCTATCATTTAATCCAGCAATCCCGCTACTATGTATCTACCCAAAGGAAAAGAAGTTATTATATGAAAAAGACACATGCACATGCATATTTATAGCAGTACAGTTCACAATTGTAAGGATATGGAACTAACCTGCCTATTGACCAATGGGTAGGTAAAGAAAGTGTGGTATATATACATCAGGAAATACTACTCAGCCATTAAAAGGAACAAAATAATATCTTGCAGCAACTTGGATAGAGTTAGAGGTCGTTATTTTAAGTGATGTAACTCAGGAATGGAAAACCAAATACCATATGTTTTCACTTGTAAGTGGGAGCTAAGCTATGAGGATGCAAAAACATACAGAGTGATATAATGGACTTTGAGGACTTGGGGTGGGGGAGGTTGGGAGGAGGATGAGGGATAAAAGACAACATATTAGGTATTGTGTACACTGCTCAGGATTAGGTATGGTGTGCACTGCTCAGGTGATGGGTGCATTACAAATTCCAGAATTCACCACCAAGAACTCATCCATGTAACCAAAAGCCACCTATATCCCCAAAACTATTGAAATAAAAAATTGATGTTTTGAATATATGAATATGGATTTTTTTATTTCTTGTGTCCTTTTTAATTTCTTACATCAATGTTTTATAGTTTTTTAAATTATTATACTTTAAGTTGTAGGGTACATGTGCACAATGTGCAGGTTTGTTACATAGGTATACACGGGCTATGTTTGTTTGCTGCACCCATCAACTCATCATTTATATTAGATCTTTCTCCTAATGCTATCCCTCCCCCAGTCCCCCATCCTCTTACAGGCCCTGGTGTGTGATGCTCCCCGCCCTGCGTCCAAGTATTCTCATTGTTCAGTTCCCACCTGTGAGTGAGAACATGGGGTGTTTGGCTTTTTGTTCTTATGATAATTTGCTGAGAATGATGGTTTCCAGCTTCATCCATGTCCCTGCAAAGGACATGAACTCATTCCTTCTTATGGCTACTCCTGGTGTATATGTGCCACATTTTCTTTATCCAGTCTATCATTGATGGACATTTGGGTTGGTTCTGTGTCTTTTAATTGGGACATTTAGCCCATTTACATTTAAGGTTGATACTGTTATGTGTTAATTTGATCGTGACATTATGATATTAGCTGGTTATTTTGCCCATTAGTCGATGTAGTTTTTTCCTAGCATTGATGGTCTTTACAATTTGGCGTGATTTTGCAGTGACTGGTACCCATTGTTCCTTTCCATGTTTAGTGCTTCCTTCAGGAGCTTTTGTAAGGCAGGCCTTGTGGTGACAAAATCTCTCAGCATTTGATTGTCTGTAAAAAATTTTATTTCTCCTTCACTTATGAAGCTTAGTTTGGCTGGATATGAAATTCTGGGTTGAAAATTTTCTTTCAGAATGTTGAATATTGGCCCCTACTCTCTTCTGGCTTGTAGGGTTTCTGCAGAGAGATTCACCGTTTGTCTGATGGGCTTCCATTTGTGGGTAACCCGACCTTTCTCTCTGGCTGCCCTTAATATTTTTTCCTTCATTTCAACTTTGGTGAATCTGACAATTATGTGTCTTGGGGTTGCTCTTCTCGAAGAGTATCTATGTGGTGTTCTCTGTATTTCCTGAATTTGAATGTTGGCCTGCCTTGCTAGGTTGGGGAAGTTCTCCTGGATAATATCCTGAAGAGTGTTTTCCAACTTGGTTCCATTCTCCCCGTCACTTTCAGGTACGCAAATCAAATGTAGATTTGGTCTTTTCACATAGTCCCATATTTCTGAGAGGCTTTGTTCGTTTCTTTTTACTCTTTTTTTCTCTAAACTTCTCTTCTTGCTTCATTTCATTAATTTGATCTTCAATCACTGATATCCTTTCTTCCAGTTGATCGAATCGGCTACTGAAGCTTGTGCATGCGTCACATCATTCTCGTGCCATGGTTTTCAATTCCATTGGGTCATTTAAGGTCTTCTCTACACTATTTATTCTAGTTAGCCATTCATCTAATCTTTCTTCAAGGTTTCTAGCTTCCTTGCAATGTGTTCAAACATCCTCCTTCACCTTGGAGAAGTTTGTTATTACCGACCTTCTGAAGCCTACTTCTGTTAACTCGTCAAAGTAATTTTCCATCCAGTTTTGTTCCATTGCTGGCGAGGAGCTACGATCCTTTGGAGGGGAAGAGGTGCTCTGGTCTTTGGAATTTTCAGCTTTTCTGCTCTGGTTTCTCCCCATCTTTGTGGTTTTATCTACCTTTGGTCTTTGATGTTGGTGACCTACAGATGGGGTTTTGGTGTGGATGTCCTTTTTCTTGATGTTGGTGCTATTCCTTTCTGTTTGTTAGTTTTCCTTGTAACAGTCAGGTCCCTCAGCTGCAGGTCTGTTGGAGTTTGCTGGAGGTCCACTTTAGACCCTCTTTGCCTGGGTATCACCAGTGGAGGCTGCAGAACAGCAAATATTGCAGAACAGAAAATATTGCTGCCTGATCCTTCCTATGGAAGCTTCGTCCCAGAGGGGCACCCGCCTTTAAGAGATGTCAGTAGGCCCCTACTGGAAGGTGTCTCCCAGTTAGGCTACATAGGGGTCAGGGACCCACTTGAGGAGGCAGTCTGTCCGTTCTCAGAGCTCAAACACCATGCTGGGAGTACCACTGCTCTCTTCAGAGCAGTCAGACAGAGACGTTTAAGTCTGCAGAAGTTTCTGCTGCCTTTTGTTCAGCTATGCCCTGCCCCTAGAGGTGGAGTCAACAGAAGCAGTAGGCTTTGCTGAGCCACAGTGGGCTCCACCCAGTGTGAGCTTCCCTGGCTGCTTTGTTTACCTACTCAAGCCTCAGCAATGGTGGATGCCCCTCTCCCTGCCAGGCTGCTGCCTCTCAGGTTGATCTCAGACTGCTGTGCTAGCAGTGAGCAAGGCTCCGTGGGCATGGGACCCTCCAAGCCAGGTGCCAGATACAATCTCCTGGTGTGCCATGCTAAGACCATTGAAAAAGCACAGTATTTAGGTGGGAATGTCCTGTTTTTCCATGTACAGTCTCACACTTCCCTTGGCTAGGAAAGGGAAATACCCCAACCCCTTGCCCTTCACGGCTTCCCTTGGCTAGGAAAGGGAAATACCCTGACCCCTTGCCCTTCCCGGGTGAGGTGATGCCCTGCCCTGCTTCGGCTCACCCTCTGTGGGCTGCACCCACTGTCCAACCAGTCCCAGTGAGATGAACCAGGTACCTCAGTTGGAAATGCAGAAATTACCCATCTTCTGCATTGATCATGCTGGGAGCTAAAGACCAGAGCTGTTACTATTTGGCCATCTTGGCATTCCATGTATAGTTTTTCTTTTTTTTTTTGTAAAGTGTAAAAGTTAAAAGAAATTTATTTATTTGTTTGTAGAAATGGGGTCTCACTATGCTGCCCAGTCTTCTATTGAACTCCTGGGCTCAAGCAATCCTCCTGCCTTGACCTCTCAAAATGCTGAGATTACAGGAATGACTCATTGTACCTAGCCTGTAGTTTTTATTGTAGTGATCTTTCATTTCTTTGATTAAATTTATTCTTATGCATTTTATTTTTATTTGTAGCTATTGTAAAGGGGATTATTTTCTAGAACAGAGTCTTGCTCTGTCACCCAGGCTGGAGTGCAGTGGCACAATCTTGGCTCATGGCTGAAATTTTCTTTTTAATTTCTTCATTGACCCACTGGTCATTCAGGAGCATATTGTTTATTTCCATGTGTTCATATAGTTTCCAAAGCTCCTCTTTTTGTTTATTTTAGTTAATTCCATTGTGGTCAGAGAATATACTTGTTATGTTGTTTTCGCATGATAGCGAGCTAGTTTTCATGAGATCTGGTTGTTTGAAAGTGTGTGGCACTTCCCCCTTCATTATCTGTCTTTTCTGCTCCACAATGGTAGGATGTGCTTGCTGGCTTCTCCTTCACCTTCTGCCATGATTTTGTCAGTTTCCTGAGGTCTCCCAACCATGCTTCTGTACAGCGTGTAGAACTGTGAGTCAATTAAACTTATTTTCTTCATCAATTACCCAGTTTCAGATAGTTCATTATAGCAGTGTGAGAATAAACTAATATGATATGTTTTCAATTATTTTTGAAACTTTGAAGACTTGATTTGTGACCTAACTTGTGGCCTATCCTTGAGAATTATCCATGTACTGAGGAGAAGAATGTGTATTCTGCAATCATAGCATGAAATGTTCTGTAAATATCTATTAGATATAATTGATCTATAATGCACATTAAGTCCTATGTTTCTTTGTTGATTTTCTATCTAGATAACCTGCCCAGTGCTGAAAATGGGATGTTGAACTCTTCAGCTATCACTGTATTGGGGCCCATCTCTCTCTTTAGCTCTAATAATATTTTCTTTATATATCTGGGTGCTCTAGTGTTAGGTGCATATATATTTACAATTGTTATGTTCTCTTGCTGAATTGACTCTGATATCATTATATAATGACTTTTTTTGTGTCTATTTTTGTAGTTTTTGTCTCAAAATCGATTTTTGTCTCCTGAACCTTTCTCGTCTTTTTTCGGGGGGAGCCACATTCCCTAGCTTTTGACTTTTTTTGTACTAATGTAGCATAAGATAAATCCACCTGCAAATTTATTTATAGTATGTTTTCTCTACTTGCAATGTGAATGACACCCTCTCAATTTACAACAATTTGGTAAAGGATTTCTTTCCTTTGTTTTTTCTCTGTTTCTGTATGCTTAACTAAGGCTTAATCACGCTCTTGTTTTTGCTTTAGGAAAGAAAAGAGGAGAATGAAATACCATCTGGTCTGCCTTCTAAGAAGTTGAGAATTCTTGTAGTGATGCACTTTGAAAATATCTTTCTAGATTTATTTATGAGTACATCCTTTAAGACCAGGATTAAAGTCTTTTTTCCTTCCCTTCCAATCAATAATGCCTGGCAGTCTGTCATGGAGCAATATTACATAGGTCTGACTGATTTATTCTTCCTAAAATTCCACTGACTACTCACTGGCGCCCGTGATTGTTTAGCATTTTATAAATGAAATGATTAATGAGTTTGGTCTTTTCAGATATCAATGTTAAGGTGACCAGACTATAATTTTTTGGGGCTATTACATTATTTTCATTTTTAGAGGAAGGCCTTATGCATGTCCTTTTCAGCTTTAGGCTTCATCATTGTCCAACATGCACCTGGAAAGATTATTGCTATAGTAAGTTCAGGATATATCTTAACCCTTGAACTATGCTATGAGGGCATGCTGATCTGGAAATATCTGCTATATTTAATACCTGACTCATTTATCTTCTATTTTGGATGATCTTTGTATTCTATTGCACAAGTGGTAGAAATTTTATTCTACCACTGTTGAACCTGTTACAGGCATCATACTCAAATTAAGCTTTTGAAAAAAACAAAAACGATTACTCCCCTCAGAGCTCTATGGTTCCCACTCATAATTTCCCAATCATAAAATTTGGTAACAGAAATAATCAGAGACATTTTATAAAATCTGGGAAAGATGCCCATAGTGGAGATATGTTATTATTTTTCTATGTATCTCTAATATCCTATTGCCATAGGTTATTTAGAAATTGATTCAGGAGGCTTTGTAGCTTCACTTTTTATATCAAAAGATTCCACATTATGTTACCTTGTTTTCCCAGCAAGTCTAACTTAGAGGTTTGTGTTTCTTTCTACTTAGGAAAAGCTAAACTTATTTAATTGGTTTATTGGATGAACTGTACTTTGTAGAGTAAAGCAGAATGCACCTTTAATTTATTCTTTTTCACTTGTTCTTCGTATCAGTTATTTCTAGCCCCTGGAATAAAATCTCAGTCAGGTCCGAAGACTCCTCTGTCTCATTAAATAATGAATATACAGCACAGATGCTGATCAAAAGTCCCGAATCTCATTTAGTTTAAGATTTCTCTTCTTCCCTAGTTTAGGTTGGCCTCAGGCTCCGTGGACCGAGAAGGTGTGGTAGAGAGAGGTTCTTATGATCTGAATTTTTTTTTTTTTTTTTTTTTTTTTTGGCTTCACTGCTTTCTCCCCTTAGCAGTTGCTGTTTGGGGCTCCTTTAAACTAGGGAATATTAGAGTAGAGAATGGAGAATAAGGGGCAGAAATGTGCTTTTGGACTGGTAAAGTTATAATATGGTGTTAATGCCATCTGGGCATGGTGGAATTCAAGGCTTACTTTTATTTTCCCCTTCAGTTTAATGATTCCCTCCCTGGAGATCTTCACCTGCAGTTCCTGGCATGAGTGATGCCACTTCCACACGGTCAGTTTTATCCCTTCATATCTCTTCTGCATCTATGACACAACTTTATCTTCTTGTTGCTGAGGCTGCCTCACCCTTGGCAGAAGCTTTTGGTGGCACTTATGACCAGCTAACCAACTTGATTATCAGGCAGCACCATTCCACAGAGTTGTATGTGATCTATGGAAAATCGACCCCTCTGCCCTGCTTTCAATGAACTTGTAACTTACTACTGACAAGAGGCTTCTTGTTCTTCTATAGGCAGCTGTAGGTACACTTACCTTTGCTTTTTTGTTCAACCATGGGTCAAGTAACTTGCTCTCATGTCTCTGAAATTCCAGAGAATGCATATTAGCTTTCCAAATGGTTCTTTTGAGGTCCCCTTCAATTGGCTTGAGATGAAGGGGGAGTTTCCTTTCCCTCCCATGTAGGAGAGAGATAATTTACAATGCTCTAACAATAGTCTCAAAAAAAAAATCCTCATTAGCAGCCTCTTCACCCTCTGGGTACTTAGCTGTCTCTTAATCTGGAGGCGAATAATAGTCTTCAAATATCCACTGGAATGCAAGCAGCAATAAAGCAGACATTTTTTATGTGTTTTGATTATTTCTGTATCATTTGGTTTTAGAGAAGAGCCTGACACATAGTAGGGCCTCAATAGATATATGTTCAACATATGAATTAATAAATGAAAAAGCAATCAGGCACTTTGATTTAGAATGTGTGTATATACACACATCATACATATATTTATATATAAAACAACAGATAATCATACATATACATATATATACACACGTATGTATATATGTATGCATAATGATATACACATATATATGTGTATATATATATGGCACTTGTATTGTTTTTAGATTTTGAGGTGTCTGTTTAGATTTTGGGGTGTCTGTTGAAACAAAAACATAGGAACCCTGAAACAAAAAAATCCAGGAAATATCAAATTTAATATTCTATCATACTTATTTAATTTTAAAATTATCTTTAGAAAGATAATAAATTCAAGGTTTGTAAATTATCTTGCAATGGTGATATCCAAAAACACATGTGTTTTTCAGGGACCACAGGCTATAAATTCAAAGCCGGAAATGTAGCTAATCTTAGGCAGTCCAGAATAAATAAGAAATTGAGTTTATTTTAGTAATTTGAATCATCCATTTTAAGATTATAAATCCCAGCTAAAAGCTTGAGAATCTATGAAGAATGTGCAGAAGTAGAATTTACTAGACTCTGGCTCACAGAAGAAGGTACACTTTAGGGTCAGCATCTGGAAATACCCCTTTCTCAATTTCTCTGTTACATGTCTATCCCTTTAAAACAGAAGTTTTAAAACTTGTTCTATGGATCATGTTGGAAATAAAGACTATGAAACAAGTTGAATCAAGTTGGACTTTGGGGAGTCTAAATGTCAGCAAAGATAATTCACCAGTAATGTCATTGTAAAATCTCCCTTAAATTAACTGGAAATGTGGCATTGTTTGAAGTTATAAATGAGGAATTTCACAAGGATTTTCTTCTCGATGTTCATCAGGGATATTGGCCTGAATTTTTCTTTTTTTGTGTGTATTTCTGTCAGGTTTTGGTATCAGGATGATGCTGGCTTCTTAGTGACCTGCTAAGAAGTATCAAGCCCAGACATCTTCACAGAAGGTATCGTTCAAACCTCCAAAGAACAAATAATCTCAATGCTATTTCAACTGTTTCAATGCATAAAGAAGGAAAGTTTCCAAATATTCTTTGTGATGCCAGAAAGCAATTATTCCAAAATGTGATAAATATAGTACAGAAAAAGAGAATTATTAGTAAATGTAATTTGTGAATATCAATGCAAAACCCTAAGGAAATTAGGTAATAACATCTATTAGTAATTTCAAATAATAATATATACTAAGTAAAGATCCTGTCAGGAATGAACTAATGGTTCAATATTAAGAAACATATTGATTTAATTTATATATTTAATAGGCTAAATGATGAAAAAGGTAGTATTTTCATAGATGGCGAAAAGGCATTCAATAAAACTCAATATTCATTCCCAAGGAAAGATAAACAAACAATAGCAAGAACAAATTTCTTTAATTCCCTTTTCAGCAAGGTAAGTTAATAATTCACACAAGGTCATACAACCAGTAAAGATAGGTCCTGAATTTGAACCTAGATAGTTTTTGTGCAGAGATAATTTAATCCTGTACACCTACAAACAAACACCAGTGCTTCTCAACCTTCTTCATGTTGTGGTACACATAGAAAATGAAAATATTTTTATGGCACGCCGGGAAATCAATCAAGGTCACATGTAGAAGCAATTGCTTAAGGCCCGGGTTACCTGAGGACCAGCTTAGCTGCCCCAGGGGCTGAGGGGACCAATATTTTGGCACATTTTAACTTGAGGAGGTTTGCCTACTGTATATTGCCACTAGAAGAAAACACAGTCTACATCTAGAATCAAAATAATATGGGAATCTGATATGTACCAAAGATGACATTTTAAATCAGTATATAAAAATAGGTTATTTACTAATTTGGTATTGGAACTACTGACTTTCCATTTGTGGAAAAATATAACTGAATGCCTACCAACTTCTAAACTGTCAGAAATAAATGAAAAAGAAAACAATAAAATATTCAAGGAAAATGTGACAATTTAAACAATAATTTTGGTGTAATGAAGAATTTTTTAACTGACATACAAAAGAAAGCAGAACAAAAAATACTGAAACGTAGCTATATATCAAAGAAAATCAAGCTTTCTGTACAGCAAGAAATATTCTAAACAAAGGTGAAAGACAACTGGCAAATTACAAAAAAACATTTCAGGCAAAACACAAATTTTCTTAGCATTGAAGAATTCTTAAGAGTCAATAAGAAAAGGACAAGCTACAAAAATAAAAAAAATTGACAAAATATATAAATAGGTTATTTCATAGAAAAGTAAATGTAAATGTAATATAAACACATGAAATTATTCTCAACCTTATTTACAAAGATATGTATATTGAAACAAACAACACACAAAGGAGGTATCATTTGTCACATGTCAGATTATTAAAAAGGTTTAACAAGTTGGATAATACAATAATGTTAATAAGAATATGGGGAAAAGCATACTCCCATCCACTGTTAGTGAGAGAGCACAAATTGAGAAATATTACTCTGTGGAGGGCAATTTAGCAATATCCATTAAAGTTAAGCATACACAAAGTTTCTCATCCAGAAATTCCACTTTTAGGAATTTATCCAATGGACATGCATTCACAAAGCTGAAAAGATGTATATGTAAGATGTTGAAGTGTAATTTGTATCGAGAAAAAATAGGCAATCTAAATGTATAGCAATAGGAAAGACTATGTGGCTTTTTAAAATAAATAAGATAGATGTTACAAAAAGATATAGAACAAGTCACATTCCTCTATTTGTGTAAAGCAAAGGAATTAGAAAAATAACTACTAAAATATATATACATATATAAATGTATAGAACTTCTGCAAGGATAAGTAGAAAACTCTTGATGGAAGTAATTTTCAGATGTAACTGGCTTAGAATGTGGAGTAGAATGGAACTCCTTGTTCTATTTGAAGTTTTCCTCTCAGTATGTGTGCTATCTCATTAAGAAAACAAAACAAAACAACACAACAACAACAAAAAGCAGGCGGCCAGAAGCAGTGGCTCATGCCTATAATGCCAGCACTTTGAGAGGGCCAAGGCAGGATGATTGCTTGAGCCCAGGAGTTCGAGATCAGCCTGGGCAACAGAGCAAGACCCAGTCTCTACAAAAAATAAAAATGAAAGTATTAGCCAGGCATGGTGGCAAGCCCCTGGAGCCTTAGCTACTTGGGAGGCTGAGGCAGGAGGATCACCTGAGTCCAGGAGTTCAAGACTGCTGTGTGCTATGATTGCACCACTTGCACTCCAGCCTGTGCAACAGAGTGAGACCCTGTCTCTAAAATAAATAAAAATAGAAGTAAAAAATTGTTCTTAGTGATACTGATCATTTTAGGAAGTCTTGTGTCCTATGGAAAACAAAGAAAAACCATTTTGCTAGTCTTTTCCAGAAAGGCCATTCTCCAAATAAAACATATCATAAAATATCTCAATGACTAATTTATATCTTTGAGGTTGTAACCAAGTTATTACGTTTCACGTTCTACTTGACCAAAGATGCATTTGTTAAGGCCAGAAATAGACGCCAGAGTGTAAGACCAGACATTTTTACCCCAGTCCTATTTCCTCTCAGATTTGTATAATAAGCTTACTTTTGATATGAATCTCTGGAGGGAAAATTCTCCAGAA
This sequence comes from Rhinopithecus roxellana, assembly GCF_007565055.1. Lineage (NCBI taxonomy): Eukaryota > Metazoa > Chordata > Mammalia > Primates > Cercopithecidae > Rhinopithecus > Rhinopithecus roxellana. Next base: position 126,257,738 of record NC_044556.1, read on the forward strand.
AAAATGCTGGAAGGTGGTTGAGAGTGCTAATGAGAATGAAAAGAAAGTGGTGAATAAAGTCTGCTTTTTAATTGTCTTTATCTGACCCTTTCGCTCTTAGCCTTCTGGGGCTCTCATTTCCAGGACTGAAGTAAAGTTTTGCCATTGGACTGCAAATATTGGCCCATTGTTATTAGGGAGAATTGAAATTAAATTTGTAACGATAATGACAGAAGGCAGAAACGGTGAACTTTTAGGGATACATGTATGCAGTGACATAACCATCTCTTACAGTAAGAGAAATACAAACTCAGAAGAGAGGGAAAATGGGCATTTCAACAAATTCAGTTTCTGGACAACTGAAATGTATTTTAAACCAGTTTTTCTCATAGTCAAGGCCTTTTGCCATTAAAATCTTTTTTTCTCCTTCCTTCCTTCCTTCCTTCCTTCCTTCCTTCCTTCCTTCCTTCCTTCCTTCCTTCCTTCCTTCCTTCCTTCCCTCCCTCCCTCCCTCCCTCCCTCCCTCCCTCCCTCCCTCCTTCCTTCCTTCCTTCCTTCCTTCCTTCCTTCCTTCCTTCCTTCCTTCTTTTGTTTCTTTCTCTCTTTCTCTCTCTCTCTTTCTTTGTTTTCAAAGGTATAGAACAGAGCCCGACATTCAGTCAATAAAGGTTGTAATTTAGATCATGCATCCTTCTCCTAATCTTTCCCCAAGTGTAGGCAGTGCACTTATACCCTGTGAATGTCTTCCCAGTTAAGTTTTCTTCTGGTAGAATGCCTCTTTTTTTAAAAAAATTTAAATATTAGTTTATTCATTATTCTATTTCCTAACCATCTGATACTATTTAATTATACTTCTCTTGAACCACTCTCCACACTGAGGAGGTGGTTTGAGTGGGATCACAGCCTGGAATTTGATGTGTGAAATCCATGTGTGCTCTCCCGTTGCTGTGTAGCTTAGGTGGGGGCATGATCCAGATAGAACTGGTTCCCCTCTTGAGTGCTTCAGAAGGCAGCCTTAAGGTGGTCCCTCCTAGGAAGATAGCATTGATAGGCAGACCAGAAGTCAAATTGTCCTGATAAAGGTGCCCATATACCACTGGGAGCTGGCAGTTGGCAGGGTGTGTTGTAGTGGGGCAGGAAGGAGTTATTCCAGATAGAAGAGTTATTTGCAAGTTGTAGAGAGAAATGAGGGGCCTTAGCTTAGGGGCCATATGTGGAGTCAGTGGGGGCCACCATATGTCTTTGCTCCTGCAAAGAAAAGGTGATATGGTCATCATGGCCAAAGAGGCCCACTGTGATTTGACCCAGTATCCCAGTGATGATTTTGGAAAGATTTCCTCTCTTAACAAAGACAATAGACATTACCAGGTAAGAGTTTACTAGGGTATGGAGGAAATTCCTCTACCTATCACCAGTTGATTAACTGCATCTTGGTGTGCAGGTCACACATGTTGATGATAAAGAGGAAAGCAGCAAGACTGTCTTGACCACTGAAAGGAATACCCTCGTTAACTGTTGTGAGGCACTGAAGCAGATAAGAATCATCAGGCAGAATATAATTGCAGCAAAGGGGAGAGTTCCTTTAGTGTGCACAAGAACTTGGTGCAGAGAGGCTCTTGGAATTGGCCTTAGTGCTGGGCTAGAATCCCTGTGGGTGCAAAGAATTTGCTAGTTTGTTCAATGGTTCCAGAAGTTGCCAGTCTAACAGCAATTCCCATCAACTGCCCAGTAAGGAGGACTCAGGCAAAGGAGGCCTCTTGTTTTTGAATATACAAACTCTATAGGATATTTATGCTGTATGATGTGTACATGTACGTGTGTGCATGTGTGACGTATTTTGAATCATTGTTCACACATACCTAACAAGCTATCATATTAGGATGTAAAATGTTTAAAACAGCTTTCTTTATCTTTTCTTTTCCTTTCTTCCTTCCTTCCTTCCTTCCTTCCTTCCTTCCTTCCTTCCTTCCTTCCTTCCTTCCTTCCTTCCTTCCTTCCTTCCTTCCTTCCTTCCTTCCTTTCTTTCTTTTCTTTCTTTTCTTTCTTTCTATTTTGTATGGTCTCCCTCTGTTGTCTAGGCTGGAGTACAGTGGTGCAATCATGGCTCACTGTAGCCTTGACCTCCCAAGCTCAAGCGATCCTCTTACTTCAGCATCTCAAGTAGCTGAGACTACAGGGGCACACCACTACACCCGGCTAAGTTTTTTTAACTTTTAGTAGAGACGAGGTCTCACTATGTTGCCCAGGCTTGTCTTGAACTCCTAGGCCAAGTGATCCTCCTGCCTCAGCCTCCCAAAGTTCTGGAATTACAGGCATGAGCCATCATACCTGGCCCAAAACAGCTTTCTGATCACCAAATAATAGAGTTGTTGACAACTGCATTGAATGCAATAACATATAAGGTTTATGCTATATGCTATATATTAACATTATATGTTATTGCGTTCAAAGCAATTGTTGACAACTTCCAATACAATGTTGGATAGAAATGATAACAGATATCTTTGTCCTGTTCCTGCTGCTATGAGAAAAGCATTAGTTCATCTTGGATTTTAACTGTTTGTTGTCTTTTATCAGATTGAGACAATTATTTTTGATTTCTAGTTTCTGAAATTTTCAGGAGGAATGGTGTTGAATTTTGTCAAATACTTTCTCTTTATTGAGATGATTTTTTTTCTCTCTTATTTTGGTAGAGTGGTGAATTACATTGAGTTTCTCATGTTGACCCCACTTTGAATTCCTAGAATAAACCTCACTTGATCGTGGGGTATTATCCTTCTTCTATTAATATGTTGTTGGATCCCATTGCCCAGTACTTCATTGAGGATTTCTGAATCTGTGTTCGTAAAGATATTGATTTACAGTTTTCCTTTTTTATTGGCACCACGCTCTAATCACCTGAGCTAACCAGTTATATAATTTTCCTTTTTTTTTTTTTTTTTAATGTGTTTGAGGTTTTGGTATCAGGCGTTATGAAACCAACTGGTATGTTTTTCCTTCTCCTTTCTTTTATGAAAAGTTTTATGTAGGATTGGTATTCTTCCTTTCTTGACTATTTGATAGGTTTCATCAGTGAAGCCATCTGAATCTGGAGTGTTTTTTTTTGCGGAAAAGTTTTAAATTACATATTTTATTTCTTTAATAGAACTCTGCCTCCATTTCTAACTCTCCATAATTGCATAAATCTAATTCATTTATCCAACATCTATCTTTTTTTTGGAACTATCATTTTCTATTCTGTGGGCTTCTATATGAACTGTCGATCACTATAATTTGTATCCCAATCTCCTTAGAGAGTTCAGTTGAAATGTCAGCCAAACTGACATATCAGAGTATGACTTTTCTACTAGAACAAGTGGGAGAAGACTTTTTCTTCTACTTTAATGATTCTGGAACATTCTGAGTTCAAGGTTGCCAGTGGCCATTTTCTCAAATCACAGAGAGCAAGATTGTAGGTAGAAGAGAAAAAGATCATGCAGGTAAACAGAGTCAAAAGTTGACTCTGGGAGAGGGAAAGATGCCTGATGATATCATTAGAATCCTCAGGTCTATTGTCTAAAACTAATTCTATTCCTAGACTTTTTGGTACACAGCTAATAGATTCTTCTTAAAATTATGTTTTAGTCTAAGTTAACTCAAGCTGGGTTTCTGATATTTGCAATGAAAAGAGACTTAACTAATACACTCCTTTTTAAGAATCTGCACTCTTGGATTTTCACATAATCCCACATATTGAGAAGAAGAGGGACTCCTTTCTCTCTCTGCTCATTACGTAGGAGGTGAAGAAAGAGGTGTAGGTGTGTAGATGATGTTCAAGAAGTATTTCTTGAAGTAAAGTGAATTGAAAGAGTAACTCTAGTCTTATTTCAGAGGTACAACAGGGGAACATGACATCTTGATATCTTCAAAATGATCACTTTGAATATATTTTACCTTTATAATAGTAGAGTATGTGGCAGCTAGATTTACTAGAAGCATTTGCTTATCAGAAATGTTAGATATTTACTAGATGACATTCATATGTAAAAAGGCATCTCAAGTTCCAAAATACTCACTTAGAAATGACTCTTTTTGGGAAGGCTATTGGAAAGTTTGGGAATTGTTTTACTCTTCTATTTTAGAGATTGTTTCCTGAAAAATAATAATATGTGATATCATAGGCGTTGTCGAAGATAAGCTGTGTTCTTAAGAATAAATGAGCTGTACACTTGTTTATCTTGTCAAATAAAGGAGTCAATAGCATCACATTTTATGAGTTTATGGGATATTATACTATCTAAATCTGTGGCTATTGAATGATTTACAAAATCCACTGATGCATTCTATTTAATTAATCTTTAAAAACTTTTGCTTGAATTTTTTTATAATTTAAGGGCTTATGGAAATTCAGTGAAGTTATATTTGGAAATAAAGTAGACTAAAAATAATCAGGCAAATTGCAACATAATTATTCAGATTACCTAGATGAATGATTTTGTTTTAAATAATTTTGCAAATACATTTGCTATATATTATTTTATTTTTAGAAAATAAAATTTTATGTGAATTTGCTTTGGACCATTGTCTTTAAAATAACAAAAAGAAATTCATGTGTAATAGACTTAGCATTAAGATGGTTCCATGATATGGATCCTGAAGCAAATAGTAGCATTACTCATCGTAATACATCAATAAGAAAGTATTTCCAAACAGAATGACATTTGCTGGTTTGGAAACTATTTTCATCTTAGTATTAAAGAATATTACTTTTATTAAAAGTCTCTTGGAGGTCTGATGACATTTGCTGTTTGAATTTGAAAGTAAAGTACGATGAGATATTCACTCATAAGCACTATATATGTGAGTTTTAAAGTCGGACAGATCTGGCTTCAAATCTCAGGTCTGCCAGTAACTAGTTGTGTAAGCATGGGAAAGTTACTCAACTTCTCTGGGTCTAGGACACTAACCTCAGAGGATAATGTGCACAACAGTGATAATATGTCTTAAGAATTTATCAGTGTCTGGCACATAGTATTTCCTCAATAAAATGTAAACACCCAAGCAGGATTATGGAAACCATCAGGTCCACATGAAGATCTGAAACAATGGTATCTGAGAAATGTTGTTATTTATGTAACTAATAGTTCACAATCTTACCACATTTTCCTTCTTTTATAAAGTGATAAGTATTTTAATGTAAGTAAAATATTGGAATGTACTTCTGTGAAAACCATTAGAGAATTAGATGAAGAAAGAAGCTCTAAGACAAGGTGATTCTGCAGAGAAAAAAGGGGATTTTATGTGAGTGTGTGTGTGTGTGCGTGCAGGGTGTGGTAGGTGTGTGCACGTGTTAGGAAGTTTGGTTGGAGGGTATGAAACAAGCAGATAATGCCATGAGAAATCAAGTTTCCTTTCTTTTTATGAAATCAGAGTACATTTTGTGCACAGGCAAAATTTTTTGTTTGTTCTTTTTCTTTACTCAACGCACACTTACATTATCTGAGGATTTCCAGAAAGTAAAACATTCAGAAGTTTTCTTGACCTCAGTGGCAAGAAAGTCATCCCAGTGGACAGGAAAGGGATGAGTAAAGGTGAAGGGCAGGCCGGGGGGGTGGTGATTTGTTTATTTCATGTACCAGCAAAGGCATTGATATCAATTTTGTGTTTTTAGATTTAAGATTGCTGATATAATTCTGTGTTAGGGTTTTTAAGGATGTGCATGGAGACAGCGGTGTGGCAGACACTATTATTTGTCTATCCAATATCCTTTCTCTCCTTTTTCATTGCCTATAGAACTCTTTGTTTGGGGTTGTAGTGTGAAAAACACTACTTTTTTTTTTTTTTTTTTTTTTTTTTGCCTCCCTTGCAGCTAGGGGTGGCCATGTGGCATAGTGTTGACCATGAGATGTAAGGAGGAGTCTTCTGAGTATGTCTTGGAAAGCTTTTGTGTTCTTGATAACAGAGGACAGAAGTGACTGTTATTGTCCTTTGTCCATTATTCTAGCTTTGATCATGGTGTTTGGAACTGTGACATCCATTTTGTAATCATCAGGCATCAAATACAAAGATCCATGGATCCAAAATCCTGGATGCCTTCATGTGGATCAGGAGAGCCAAGCATCATCACCTACCTGTAGACTTCCTGTTTTCTGGGAAAAGTAAACTGCTTTTGATTGAAGCTGCTATCAGTTGAGTTCTCTGACACTTGTAATCAAATGCACTTCTTCAATTTTAGTTTTAACTTTTTGAGATGGGATCTCGCTCTGTCACCCAGGCTGGAGTGCAGTGGTGCATTCTTGGCTCACTGCAACCTCCACCTCCTGGGTTCAAGCAGTTCTCCTGCCTCAGCCTCCTGAGTAGCTGGATTACAGGCACATGCCACCACACCTGGCTAATTTTTGTATTTTTAATAGACATAGGGTTTCACCATGTTGATCAGGCTGGTCTCAAACTCCCAACCTCGTGATCCACCTGCCTTGGCCTCCCAAAGTGTTGGGATTACAGGCATGACCATGCCCAGTCTTATTTTTAGTTAAAAAAAAATTTCCTCAAACATTTTTTTAGAGATGGGGTCTTGCTATGTTGCTCAGGCTGGCCTGAAATGCCTAGGCTCAAGGGATTCTCCCACCTTAGCCTCCCAAGTAGCTGAGAATGCAAGCATGTGTTACCACACTTGGTTCTCAAATGGATTTCCCTCCCTCCCTCCCTCCCTCCCTTCCTTCCTTCTTTCCTTCCTTCCTTCCTTCCTTCTTTCCTTCCTTTTATCTCTCTCTCTCTCTCTGTCTGTCTTTATTTCTTTATTTATTTTTTCTTTCAGACAGGCTGTTTCTGTGTCACCCAGGCTGGAGTGCAGTGGTGCAATCAAGGCTCACTACAGCCTTGACTTCCCAGGCTCAAGTGATTCTCCTGCCTCAGTCTCTCTAGTAGCTGAGAATACAGGTACATGCCACTACACTCAACTAATTCATTTTTATTTTTTGTAGAGACGAGGTCTCCCTGTGTTACCCAGACTGGTCTCAAACTCTTGGGTTCAAGTGATCCTTCTGACTTGGCCCCCCAGAGTGTTGGGATTACAGGTGTGAGCCACTGTGCCATGCCCTCAAATGCATTTCTAACCAACACTATTGACAAACGGGTTTTGTTTACTGACTACTTTTTTAAAGAAATTGACATATATTGAGATATAATGAACATACCATACAATTCAACCATTTAATCTGTATAATTCAATGTGTTTTTAGATTTATTCATAAGGCTGTGCACCACATCTAATTTTAGAATTCTTTTTTCCCCATAACAAAACCCTATATCCATCAGGAGTCATCCGTACCTCCTATCTGCTCCCCTCCCAATGCCTCTGAGTTCTAGGCAACCATTAGTCCACTTTCTGTTTCTGTAGATTTTTATATTCCGTATATTTCATACTATTGGAATAATACCATATGTAGCCTTTTGCCTTTGGCTTCTTTTACTTAGCATAATATTTTCAGGGTTCATACATGTTGTTGTAGTATGTATAGTAACTCATTCTCTTTTATGGCTGAATAATATTTTATTGTACAGATTTATCATGTTTTATTTATCCATTTGTTAGTTGATGGACATTTGGGTTATTTCTACTTCTTGGCTGTTATGAATAATGCTGCTATGAATATTTGTGCTATAGTTTGGATGTTTGTCTCCCCAAACCTCATGTTGAAATTTGATCCCATTGTTGGAGGTGGGACTCAATAAGAGGCTTTGGGTCATGGGGGCAGATTCCTCATGAATAGATTGATGTCCTTCCTCAGAGGTGAGTTCTTGCTGTATTAGTTCCTAAGAAAGCTGGTTGTTGAAACAAAGCCTGACACTCCCACCCCTACTTCCTCTCTCTTGCTTCCTTCTTCACCAGGTGATCTCTGCAAACACTGGCTCACCTTTGCCTTCTTTGTTTTAGTTTTTTTTTTTGTTTTTTTTTTTTTTGTTGTTGTTTGTTTTTTTTTTGAGGAAATCTTGTTGCTCTGTCACCCAGGCGGGAGTGCAGTGGTGCAATCTCGGCTCACTGCAGCCTCTGTCTCCTGGGCTGAAGTGATTCTCATGCCTCAACCTCCTGAGTAGCTGGAATTACATAGATGCACACCACCATCTTTCTTATCTTTCTATTTTTAGTAGAGACAGGGTTTTGCCATGTTGGCCAGGCTGGTCTAGAACTACTGACCTCATGTGATCTGCCTGCCTCGGCCTCCCAAAGTGTTGGGATTACAGGCATGAGCCACTGTGCCTGGCCACCTTTGCCTTCTGTCATGAGTAGAAGCAGCATGAAACCCTCATCAGAAACCCAGCAGATGCTGGCACCATGCTTCTTGTACAGCCTGCAGAACCGTGAGTGAAATCAGCCTCTTTTCTTTATAAATTACTCAACCTCAGGTATTCCTTTGTAAAGCAACACAAAACAGACTGAAACAATTAGTTTTTTTTGTTAGACTTATGTTGTCAGTTCTCCTGTGTATATATGTCAGAGTGGAGTTGCTAGGTCATATGTTTATGTTTTGAGGAACTGCTAAACTATTTTCCAAAGTGGTGGCACCATTTAACATTCTCACCAACAATACATGAAGCTTCCAATTTTTCAGTGTCCTTGACAATACTTGTTATTTTCTGTCTTTTTGATGCTAGCCATCCTGGTGGGTATGAAGTGGTATCTCATCGAGGTTTTGATTTGCATTTCCCTAATAACTAATGATGCTGATCATCTTTTCATGTACTTATGGGCCATTTCAATATTTTCTTTGGAGAAATGTCTATCTAAATCCTTTGCTCATTTTAAAATCAGGTTTTAAAAAATTATTATTAAGTTGTAAGCACAGTAACTATTTAAATCATCACTTAAGCAGTCAATATTTCTGAAAGATAATATACTTTAAACAAAGTAGGATATTTATGCAGTTGTAATGTTGTTGTTTTCAGGTCAATCACAAGAGGCATGGGCATCACATGTTTATTAACATAAAGGCAAACTCATTAACTAGTAATAGCATTTCATTATAAATACATTTAATCTCAAATCTCTTGTTAAAACTTAACTGCTAACATTTTCAGTTTATCCAACTCTGAATCAAGTAAAATCAGATTGGCTAGATCCTTTATGAACATGTTTAGTGTCACTTGGCTGTTCCAGTCAGTGCTCCCAAATGTTAAATGCCTTTATATTTCTGCCTTAGCATTAATTACTCTTATGAAATAAACTTATCAAGGCCTATAGTCTCCGGCTGTCAAGAAAGGCCTTTGAGAGTATGACCTTCACTTTCACTGAGAGTCAGAAACCGCTAGAGTAAAATATTAATTTACTCCAAATGCTGTAAGTTGCTTATTAATGATCGCCTATGGCAATGTTACAGGTTTAAGCCTCAATCCCATAGAGGTGGCATTACGTTTTCTTACCAGAGCTTAGGTTTAGGAAAATCCATGATGATAGCAAACAATTTTAAAATTATATAATTGAAACAAATTCAGCTCTTGGTTTCCCATTCTCCTTTACTTCCCATCCTCCTCTGTGGTCATTTCAGAATTCCATTCTCTCTTGAACTCTTTCCTCACCAGCTTCCTTCACAGTTCCATCAGGCAGCCTTTCCTCCTACCTCATTGAGAAACAGAGGCCATCAGATAGGAGCTCCCTCAACATCCTCCCACTCCACAGAGCAAAACTACCTGCACCTGCTTCCATTAATCACTGGTCCCTACAGTCCATATGGAAGAGATGTTTCCCCACCCATGTGAGGCTCGTCCCTGTGCTTCCTGTCTCATCCCATCCTGCCTCCTCACAGACTCCATCCCATCAACTCCCCCCACTCTCCTCTATTTACAGCCTTACCTATTCTCCTGACCTCTTCCCACTAAACTTTAAAAATATTCATTTGTCCTGTGTTATAAAAACAAAACAACTCCTCTTTGAGCTCCTATTACTTCATCTAATTGCAAACCTATATATTTCTTTCCTTCATGGGCCAATGTCTGTGTCCCTTTCTTTTTTTTTATTTTTTATTTTTTTTATTTTTTATTTTTTATTATACTTTAAGTTCTAGGGTACATGTGCATAACGTGCAGGTTTGTTACATATGTATATTTGTGCCATGTTGGTGTGCTGCACCCATCAACTCATCAGCACCCATCAATTCATCATTTATATCATGTATAACTCCCCAATGCAATCCCTCCCCCCTCCCCCCTCCCCATGATAGGCCCCGGTGTGTGATGTTCCCCTTCCCGAGTCCAAGTGATCTCATTGTTCAGTTCCCACCTATGAGTGAGAACATGCGGTGTTTGGTTTTCTCTTCTTGTGATAGTTTGCTAAGAATGATGGTTTCCAGCTGCATCCATGTCCCTACAAAGGACGCAAACTCATCCTTTTTTATGGCTGCATAGTATTCCATGGTGTATATGTGCCACGTTTTCTTAATCCAGTCTGTCACAGATGGACATTTGGGTTGATTCCAAGTCTTTGCTATTGTGAATAGTGCCGCAATAAACATACGTGTGCATGTGTCTTTGTAGTAGAATAATTTATAATCCTTTGGGTATATACCCAGTAGTGGGATGGCTGGGTCATATGGTACATCTAGTTCTAGATCCTTGAGGAATTGCCATACTGTTTTCCATAATGGTTGAACTAGTTTACAATCCCACCAACAGTGTAAAAGTGTTCCTATTTCTCCACATCCTCTCCAACAACTGTTGTTTCCTGATTTTTTAATGATTGCCATTCTAGGTGGTGTGAGATGGTATCTCATTGTAGTTTTGATTTGCATTTCTCTGATGGCGAGTGATGATGAGCATTTTTTCATGTGTCTGTTGGCTGTATGAATGTCTTCTTTTGAGAAATGTCTGTTCATATCCTTTCCCCACTTTTTGATGGGGTGGTTTGTTTTTTTCTTGTATATTTGTTTGAGTTCTTTGTAGATTCTGGATATTAGCCCTTTGTCAGATGAGTAGATTGCAAAAATTTTCTCCCATTCTGTAGGTTGCCTGTTCACTCTGATGGTAGTTTCTTTTGCTGTGCAGAAGCTCTTTAGTTTAATTAGATCCCATTTGTCAATTTTGGCTTTTGCTGCCGTTGCTTTTGGTATTTTAGACATGAAGTCCTTGCCCATTCCTATGTCCTGAATGGTACCACCTAGATTTTCTTCTAGGGTTTCTATGGCATTAGGTCTAACATTTAAGTCTCTAATCCATCTTGAATTAATCTTCGTATAAGGAGTAAGGAAAGGATCCAGTTTTAGCTTTCTACTTATGGCTAGCCAATTTTCCCAGCACCATTTATTAAATAGGGAATCCTTTCCCCATTTCTTGTTTCTCTCAGGTTTGTCAAAGATCAGATGGCTGTAGATGTGTGGTATTATTTCTGAGGACTCTGTTCTGTTCCATTGGTCTATAGCTCTGTTTTGGTACCAGTACCATGCTGTTTTGGTTACTGTAGCCTTGTAGTATAGTTTGAAGTCAGGTAGCGTGATGCCTCCAGCTTTGTCCTTTTGACTTAGGATTGTCTTGGCAATGCGGGCTCTTTTTTGGTTCCATATGAACTTTAAAGCAGTTTTTTCCAATTCTGTGAAGAAACTCATTGGTAGCTTGATGGGGATGGCATTGAATCTATAAATAACCTTGGGCAGTATGGCCATTTTCACGATATTGATTCTTCCTATCCATGAGCATGGTATGTTCTTCCATTTGTTTGTGTCCTCTTTTATTTCACTGAGCAGTGGTTTGTAGTTCTCCTTGAAGAGGTCCTTTACATCCCTTGTAAGTTGGATTCCTAGGTATTTTATTCTCTTTGAAGCAATTGTGAATGGAAGTTCATTCCTGACTTGGCTCTCTGCTCGTCTGTTACTGGTGTATAAGAATGCTTGTGATTTTTGCACATTAATTTTGTATCCTGAGACTTTGCTGAAGTTGCTTCTCAGCTTAAGGAGATTTCGGGCTGAGACGATGGGGTTTTCTAAATATACAATCATGTCATCTGCAAACAGGGACAATTTGACTTCTTCTTTTCCTAACTGAATACCCTTGATTTCTTTCTCTTGCCTGATTGCCCTAGCCAGAACTTCCAACACTATGTTGAATAGGAGTGGTGAGAGAGGGCATCCCTGTCTTGTACCCGTTTTCAAAGGGAATTTTTCCAGTTTTTGCCCATTCAGTATGATATTAGCTGTGGGTTTGTCATAAATAGCTCTTATTATTTTGAGGTACGTTCCATCAATACCGAATTTATTGAGCGTTTTTAGCATGAAGGGCTGTTGAATTTTGTCAAAAGCCTTTTCTGCATCTATTGAGATAATCATGTGGTTCTTGACTTTGGTTCTGTTTATATGCTGGATTATGTTTATTGATTTGCGAATGTTGAACCAGCCTTGCATCCCAGGGATGAAGCCCACTTGATCATGGTGGATAAGCTTTTTGACGTGCTGCTGAATCCGGTTTGCCAGTATTTTATTGAGGATTTTTGCATCGATGTTCATCAGGGATATTGGTCTAAAATTCTCTTTTTTTGTTGTGTCTCTGCCAGGCTTTGGTATCAGGATGATGTTGGCCTCATAAAATGAATTAGGGAGGATTCCCTCTTTTTCTATTGATTGGAATAGTTTCAGAAGGAATGGTACCAGCTCCTCCTTGTACCTCTGGTAGAATTCAGCTGTGAATCCATCTGGTCCTGGACTTTTTTTGGTGGGTAGGCTATTAATTGTTGCCTCAATTTCAGAGCCTGCTATTGGTCTATTCAGGGATTCAACTTCTTCCTGGTTTAGTCTTGGGAGAATGTAAGTGTCCAGGAAATTATCCATTTCTTCTAGATTTTCTAGTTGATTTGCGTAGAGGTGTTTATAGTATTCTCTGATGGTAGTTTGTATTTCTGTGGGGTCGGTGGTGACATCCCCTTTATCATTTTTTATTGCATCTATTTGATTCCTCTCTCTTTTCTTCTTTATTAGTCTTGCTAGCAGTCTGTCAATTTTGTTGATCTTTTCAAAAAACCAACTCCTGGATTCATTGATTTTTTGGAGGGTTTTTTGTGTCTCTATCTCCTTCAGTTCTGCTCTGATCTTAGTTATTTCTTGCCTTCTGCTAGCTTTTGAATGTGTTTGCTCTTGCTTCTCCTGTTCTTTTAATTGTGATGTTAGAGTGTCAATTTTGGATATTTCCTGCTTTCTCTTGTGGGCATTTAGTGCTATAAATTTCCCTCTACACACTGCTTTAAATGTGTCCCAGAGATTCTGGTATGTTGTATCTTTGTTCTCATTGGTTTCAAAGAACATCTTTATTTCTGCCTTCATTGCATTATGTACCCAGTAGTCATTCAGGAGCAGGTTGTTCAGTTTCCATGTAGTTGAGTGGTTTTCATTGAGTTTCTTAGTCCTGAGTTCTAGTTTGATTGTACTGTGGTCTGAGACACAGTTTGTTATAATTTCTGTTCTTTTACATTTGCTGAGGAGTGCTTTACTTCCAATTATGTGGTCAATTTTGGAATAAGTACGATGTGGTGCTGAGAAGAATGTATATTCTGTTGATTTGGGGTGGAGAGTTCTATAGATGTCTATTAGGTCCGCTTGGTGCAGAGATGAGTTCAATTCCTGGATATCCTTGTTAACTTTCTGTCTCGTTGATCTGTCTAATGTTGACAGTGGAGTGTTGAAGTCTCCCATTATTATTGTATGGGAGTCTAAGTCTCTTTGTAAGTCTCTAAGGACTTACTTTATGAATCTGGGTGCTCCTGTATTGGGTGCATATGTATTTAGGATAGTTAGCTCTTCCTGTTGAATTGATCCCTTTACCATTATGTAATGGCCTTCTTTGTCTCTTTTGATCTTTGATGGTTTAAAGTCTGTTTTATCAGAGACTAGGATTACAACCCCTGCTTTTTTTTGTTCTCCATTTGCTTGGTAGATCTTCCTCCATCCCTTTATTTTGAGCCTATGTATGTCTCTGCATGTGAGATGGGTCTCCTGAATACAGCAGACTGATGGGTCTTGACTCTTTATCCAGTTTGCCAGTCTGTGTGTTTTAATTGGAGCATTTAGTCCATTTACATTTAAGGTTAATATTGTTATGTGTGAACTTCATCCTGCCATTATGATCTTAACTGGTTATTTTGCTCGTTAGTTGATGCAGTTTCTTCCTAGCCTCGATGGTCTTTACATTTTGGCATGTTTTTGCAATGGCTGGTACCGGTTGTTCCTTTCCATGTTTAGGGCTTCCTTCAGGGTCTCTTGTAAGGCAGGCCTGGTGGTGACAAAATCTCTAAGCATTTGCTTATCTGTAAAGGATTTTATTTCTCCTTCACTTATGAAACTTAGTTTGGCTGGATATGAAATTCTGGGTTGAAAATTCTTTTCTTTAAGAGTGTTGAATATTGGCCCCCACTCTCTTCTGGCTTGTAGAGTTTCTGCCGAGAGATCTGCTGTTAGTCTGATGGGCTTCCCTTTGTGGGTAACCCGACCTTTCTCTCTGGCTGCCCTTAATATTTTTTCCTTCATTTCAACTTTGGTGAATCTGGCAATTATGTGTCTTGGAGTTGCTCTTCTCGAGGAGTATCTTTGTGGCATTCTCTGTATTTCCTGAAATTGAATGTTGGCCTGCCCTACTAGGTTGGGGAAGTTCTCCTGGATGATATCCTGAAGAGTGTTTTCCAACTCGGTTCCATTTTCCCCCTCACTTTCAGGCACCCCAATCAGACGTAGATTTGGTCTTTTTACATAATCCCATACTTCTTGTAGGCTTTATTCATTTCTTTTTCTTCTTTTTTCTTTTGGTTTCTCTTCTCACTTCATTTCATTCATTTGATCCTCAATCGCTGATACTCTTTCTTCCAGTTGATCGAGTCGGTTGCTGAAGCTTGTGCATTTGTCATGTATTTCTCGTGTCATGGTTTTCATCTCTGTCATTTCGTTTATGACCTTCTCTGCATTAATTAGTCTAGCTGTCAATTCTTCCACTCTTTTTTCAAGATTTTTAGTTTCTTTGTGCTGGGTACGTAATTCCTCCTTTAGCTCTGAGAAGTTTGATGGACTGAAGCCTTCTTCTCTCATCTCGTCAAAGTCATTCTCTGACCAGCTTCGATCCATTGCTGGCGATGGGCTGCGCTCCTTTGCAGGGGGAGATGCGCTCTTATTTTTTGAATTTCCAGCTTTTCTGCCCTGCTTCTTCCCCATCTTTGTGGTTTTATCTGTCTCTGGTCTTTGATGGTGGTGACGTACTGATGGAGTTTTGGTATAGGTGTCCTTCCTGTTTGACAGTTTTCCTTCTGACAGTCAGTACCCTCAGCTATAGGTCTGTTGGAGATTGCTTGAGGTCCACTCCAGACCCTGTTTGCCTGGGTATCAGCAGCAGAGGTTGCAGAAGATAGAATATTGCTGAACAGCGAGTATACCTGTCTGATTCTTACTTTGGAAGCTTCCTCTCAGGGGTGTACTCCACCCTGTGAGGTGTGGGGTGTCAGACTGCCCCTAGTGGGGGATGTCTCCCAGTGAGGCTACTCAGGGGTCAGTGACCCACTTGAGCAGGCAGTCTGTCCATTCTCAGATCTCAACCTCCGTGTTGGGAGATCCACTGCTCTCTTCAAAGCTGTCAGAGTCGTTCGCGTCTGCTCAGGCCTCTGTTGCTTCCCCTGTTGTTTTTTTAGCTGAACCCTGCCCCCAGAGGTGGAGTCTATAGAGACAGGCAGGTTTCCTTGAGCTGCTGTGAGCTCCACCCAGTTCGAGCTTCCCAGTGGCTTTGTTTAATTACTTAAGCCTCAGCAATGGCGGGCGCCCCTCCCCCAGCCTCGCTGCTGCCTCGCGGTTAGATCACCGCAGACTGCTGTGTTAACAATGAGGGAGGCTCGGTGGGCGTGGGACCCTCCTGGCCAGGTGAGGGATATATTCTTCTGGTGTGCCCGTTTGCTTAGAGCGCGGTATTGGGGTGGGAGTTACCCGATTTTCCAGGTGTTGTGTGTCTCAGTTCCCCTGGCTAGGAAAAGGGATACCCTTCCCCCTTGCACTTCCCAGGTGAGGCGATGCCTCGCCCTGCTTCAGCTCTCGCTAGTCAGGCTGCAGCAACTGACCAGCACCAATTGTCCGGCACTCCCTAGTGAGATGACCCCAGTACCTCAGTTGAAGATGCAGAAATCACCGGTCTTCTGTGTCGCTCGCGCTGGGAGTTGGAGACTGGAGCTGTTCCTATTCGGCCATCTTGCTCCGCCCCCCTGTCTGTGTCCCTTTCTTCATCTCCCTTTCACTCCTTCAACTGGTTGTACTTCTATAATTTTTTGTTGATGGTATATTGGAATAAAATTGAGAGACAACTAGGAGATATTAGAGCAAAGAAGAAGGAAAGACATTCTACATGTTACTGAACCGAACTTGGGTTTGCTTGCTTGGCTCAGGGAAGCTAAACATCTACACCATATTGTGCAGTCAAAGAAAGGAGTGAGTTTACTTGTGGGGCACCAAGCAAGGAGAATTGGCCAACTCACACTTAAAACCCAGCCTTTCTGATGGCTTACACGTAAAGATATTTAAAGGCAGGGGAAAATTTTAGGAAAGCAGGAGCCACAGGCAAAATTATTAATCCTCACATGGAGGTAATACATTGATTTGGCCCCAAAAGATGGGATATCTTGAAGGAGGGGCTTAGAGATCGTAGATAGATTTAAAGAGTCTTTGATTTGCAATTGATTAAGGAAATAAAACTTTATCTAAAACCTTGAGGTCAGTGGAAAGGAATGTTAAGGTCTGACCTGTGAGCGTGACTCTCCTTAGGTTCCTTAGGAAGAAATTTAGAACAAAAAACAGCGGTCAGAATTCAGTCCTCAGTTTCCCTTTATCTCAGGCCTATTTGCCAGTGGACAGACAGCATTTTCCATTTGAAGGGGGTTTGGGTTTTTGATAAACAACTCAGGGACATATGTTAAGATGTTATCTTTAATTTTCATACAGAATCAAATATGTTGTGGCTGTATTATTTTGGATTATTGTTTTAAGCTATTATTATCTTTTTGTTTATATCAGGCTGTTCATTTACTTTTTAAGGCTAGCTAGGCACCTGGAAAGCCCCTTGAAGGAACTCAAGATTTTACTTTATTTTAAAAATTTACTTTATTTACTTTATTTTTTAAGCCTATGGGCCCCTTAGAGGGTTCGCTGCTCTGTCTCAGTCCTCCTGTCTTTTGTAATTTCTCAATCCTGAGGGGGTATAGAGAGCACTCTGGCTACTTCTTGTTGAATTGGGGCAAAGACTGGGGAGTAGGATATGAGGAATAAAAGTTTCTAGCAAGGAGCTCAAGATATTTTTGAGTTTCATGCATGGAAACTTGATTTGGAGTTATTATTATATTCTTTTAGTCACTGTTTCATTATATATATTTGGTTATAATATAAAGCATAAACAGAATTAGCAAGATTGATATGTCTAACTTCAGTAATCCATAAGACATGGATTGTATTTTATGAGGAATCTAAGAAAATAAGGAAGAAAACCAATCCTTGGGGCAGTTGGGGAGACTGGTTATAACCAAGTGGCTTGTTTTAACATTTTTTAGATTAGTTTTTATTGTTTGCAGATTTATTTATATAAGTATAACATGTAGCATTTGTAACTATGTGTGTGTGTGTGTGTGTATATATGTGTGTATATATATATGGTTTAGGTAAGATGTAATCTAAGACTATTTTATTATCTAATACAACCTGAGTCAATGGATTAACTTTTTTTTTTCTGCTGGGCAACTATTGCCAATGTAGTTTTACCAGTAAGAATTTTTGAAGTGAGGGAGAGGTTTTTAATTACGTGTTCATGGGATACTACTTTTGACCAATGTAACAATGTCTCCCCAAAGAAATACCCAGCTCCACCTTTTTGGTACCCAGACAAGTATAGATTTGTGAATCTCCATCGTGAGTTTGTGGGCCATTTAGTTCTATCAAGTGATTTTAGGGAGCTAGTTCAGTGTTTGGTTTTAGCAGATTCATGTATAGAAAGAGGGATAATCGAGAAATCTAGCAGGCAAACTTGTTTTCTATATACGAGTTGTCAATATATTTATAAGTCCAGTAGGATTTCTTTTGGGGTACTTTTCACAAATAGATATTTTGGAGGAGTACAGAGGACCCCAGAAATACTGTACACATTAAACTTGGAGTCTTGTGTCAGGGCATTGTGGGTTGGATTACATCAATGATCCATAGCCAGTGGGTCTATTTTTGAACGTTGTTTATATTGATTTTCTTTTTAAAAAAATTAAAAAAATTTTTTCACCTTATTTTTAGTATCTTCTTTCTTCTCCATTGAACGTTGTTTGGTAGTAAAGAGCAGCTGAATTGGCAAGATCCAAGATAAGAGTTCGGAGGTATTTCTGAGCAGGACTTTAGGGGATGATAGTAATAGAAGTAAGGACTATTAATATTTTTTTCTCAAGCCGATAATGTACTAAACAGAGGAAAACCGTATGATTTTTTCCCCCAGCAAATTTGATTAAGAAAGCTCTAAGAAGCAGGGGGCATACAACGTTAGTCTTTTTTGTGTGGTATTTTTCAGTTTGGTCAGAAAATAAGAAACTCTTGGTTAATTAATGATGAAATTAACAGGCTTGGAGGGTTTAGAGCAAACTTTAGACCCTTTTAGAAGGGAGTTAGGATGAAGCAGGGAACTGGAGACATACGGTCTTGGGGTGTTGTTTTTACCCAATAGGTCACAAGGTTGGGGGTGCTCTTTATCTTACCTTATGGTAAACTTAGGAACAGCCATGAAGTTAGTTACAGGCATGATTAAAGGGTTAGCATAGTCATGAACCAGAAATAGTTTGTGATGACTTATTTAGTAATTGGTTAAATTTCCTGAAGAGGTCAGAGACTGGAAAACTTTATAGAGTTAAATTTTTATGCAAGTGTAAGGGTCAAAGAAGTGATGATATAAACCAAAATCTTGTTGGCCAATTTCTAGAGGAATAACTAGAATGATATAGTAACTAATATACACATATATAATATACATTTAATTTTATTTGTTATGAATTGAAATTTTTATAATTTTTTTAGTAAAATAAAGATACCAAACGTGTTGCACTATTACTATAATTTAGTGAAAAAATAAAATATACTCTGTATAAGTTTAGAAGAAATAACAAGTTTTATTTTTAATTGCAAATTTGCAAGCCTAATGGTTAAAAGGTTTGAACAGCAAATATAAGGAGCTAAGCAAACAGAAAATTAACACATTGTCCCTATATATAATATGTAAATAGGTAGGGCCAGGAATCAGTCATTTTTTATTTATAGATTTTAAAAAGAATTTTTAATTTAAGGCCTGATGCCGGCTCATAGAAATAGCTGTAATTAGCAGGAGCTGGGTCTTTAAGAATTTGGTTGGCTGGGTCTTGTGGGTCCACAGCTGGATCAGGAACTGGCTTTATGTGAGAATGAAGAATCTACAGCTTATTTTAAAAACATTTGATAAAATAGCGTGCTATTAATAAAATCTGATATGGCCTCATCCGCTGTGGTTTAAGCTGGTCTTTGGAATGCACATCTCTCCAAGTTTTGAGGAGCACCCAGTTTTCTGGCTTTATTTTATGGAGAGGAACATCAGTAGGATGTATCATCCTATTACAGGCAAATTTATGGATAGCATTTAAAGTTATACCCCAAAACTGTACATACTTACAGTGTCTAACTCTGATTTTTAAATAATTTATCTGTTGACCTAGTGGCACAGACTATAGGAAGGGTCTTTCATACAAGATTTCATAAGAGCTTGAAGGCTGCTTTTAGGAGCCTCCCTATTTTTAAGCGGTGTTAACTGGCTATATCTTTCCCTATGTAAGACTTGTTTCCTGAGAACATTTTGTAACATCTTTTTTCAAGGTGTATTATTTGTTTGCTTGCTTGTTTAGTCTTTTTAGTGGACTGGGGTCTGTAATTTTTATTTAATTTTCAGCTATCTGGATATCTCCAGGGTTACCTTGGCAATAAAGGCACTCCCGTTTTCACTCTATATGGTGAATGGCAATCTAAATCTGGGGATAATTTTTTTTTTAATAAAGCCTTTATTATTTTTGAAGTCCTCTCAGTAAAAGAGGGAAAGGCTTTCATCCATCTGATAAATGTGTTCACCATTATTAATGAACATTAATTTATTTTTTGCTCTTGGCATTATAGTAAGCTTATTTGCCAGTCTTCCCTCTGTGTGTCAACTCTTGCTTATATCCTTTTTTGGTGCGGGTGAACCTGAGTTTGAATTGTTTTTTGCACAGAGTATACATTTTTGTATAACCTTTTGTATAGTCCTTTGCGTAGTAAGATCTATGATGTAATTCTGGATCCACTTAATCATGGTACAATTGTTATAGTGTCACATTAAGATTATCCAAGAGAATTGCTTGGTATTTTTCCAGCCGACCTGAAGTAAGCCAATAACCACCTTTTTGTTCTAATAATGATAATACACAATGTAGGGGATGTATGGCTGTGGGCTGTCCCCAGGTGAATTTTTAGCTTTTTGTAGTAAGTCACAGGTGGTGGCTAATGCCTTGAGGCACAGTGGCCATTCCTGGGTTATGCTGTCCAAAGTCTTTGAAAAGTGTGGCACAGGACACTTAGCATCTCCTAGATTTTGCGTACATACCCTCAATCCTATTTTTTGTCTTTCATGCACAAACAGATCTAATGGCTTTTTAAAAATATGGCAGTACTAAAGCCAGAGCTGTCAACAATTTTAAAAAATCATTTGAAAGGCTTTTTGGCATGTTAGTCCATACTACAGGCTCATGCTTGGTTTCTTTTAGGGCGCTACATAGTGGTTTTGCCATCAACCTGAAATGAGGAATCCATATACAGCAAAATCCAGCCATTCCTAACAACCCTCTTAATTGCCTTTGGTGGTTGGATGGCTAACACTTACTACTGCCTCCTGGTGGTTCAGGAGCACATTTCTGTCTCCTTCTGTTAGTTTAAATCTTAAGACACTTTACTGAGGGCTGAGAAATTCACACTTTTTTGGCTACCTCATAGCCTCTCTCAGTCAGGAAATTTAAAGTAGTTATAGTATTTTTATTTGAGCTGTTTCAGCTTTTACTTGCTATCATTATGTCATCTACATATTGAAGGAGAGCCCTCTTATAACTGGAGTTACCTTAGGTCTATTGCCAGCACTTCTCCAAACAAGATAAGGGAGAGGGGTTTGAACACTTGTGGAAATACAATCTAGTAATATTGGTGTGTATTTTTTGTTTCTGGATTTTATCATTCAAAAACAAAGACCTCTTGAGATTTGAGATGAGGGGAATGTAGAAAAATGTATCTTTCAGGCCTAATACTGTGAACCAACAGAAGTCTTCTGACAAAAATTATCACCAAATACTCAGGTGGGTTTTCATTCGGCCTCTGTCATAATTCTTGAACTTTATTAAAGCTATGCTGTTTTGGGTTCCTTTTCTAAGGCCTGCTAAAATACAATCTCTATAATGCTCTAGACATGCTTGACTCCCATGGTTTGTATTCCATCTGGGGCCTGTGGTTGGTACAACCTCCACAGCAGCTGGCTGAACCAGATTTCCAGGAGCCTCAAGATGTTCCTGGCCCACTTATTTCCAAGGGTTTTCTAGGACTATTCTCTGCTCTTCAGAGGTAAACAAAGTATTTAGCAAATTTTACACACCAGCTCAATTAGAATTATGACTAGCAAAAATGGAGGAGAACAAATTTTGTATTGTTCTTGAGTCATCCCAATAGGTAGTCATGTTATTCCTTCAGTTGTATAAGTCAGAGATAGAGAATGCAGTGTGCACCCATACAAGTCCTGCCTGCTGACCCTGGGCATTGATTCCATCAGTGGGTATTTGCCTTAATGGGAATTGCCCTGTCTGAACCAGAGTGGCTCCCTGATGAAATTGAGTACCCTGTCAGGTGTATGAAGGAGAGCACATTTCTCCTTCCAGCCTGTCTCTATCATTATTATTCCCCAATCCAGCCAGGGTAATAGGGTTCCCATTTCTGCCTGTGCTGGAAGGACCATTGCCCCAGCTCCCACATCTTGGCCCCTGTAGGGTGGAGAGAGGAACATTGGGCACATTCATTTGTTGAAGCAGTAAGTAATCGTCCGATTCCTTAGAACCAGGTAAAACCTGTTTTACCCCTCCTACCCTAGAGGCATCTCTTTGAACCATGGTTTTATGTAAATTATGTTTTTTATGAATTTGTTTGCCTTGGTACAAAAGCATACAAGCTTGTATATATAGAATATTATTTCATTTAACTTTGTGTTTACAAAACAACTTTAATAAAAAAAATTGTAACATAATTTAAAGAACCATTTTCTGAGCATCTTTCCTCAGCTCCCAGGGAATATTGTGGCCAGGTAGTATTGTAATAAAAACTCATTTTTTTCTTTTTTTATGGGGTCAAAATAAAAATGGCCCAATTTTGCAGAATACACCCCAATGGGCTATAAGGAGGACTAAAACTTGTGTTTTCCATTTTAGATGACAAAACCACAGGTGATAAAACCTTAGTGCCTTGGTCAGTCTCTAAACAGTTTTAAGCAAGTCAAACAGATTTTAAGCAAATCAAAATCAAATGAAGTTTCTCATGGTCTCAATCCCTTCGACTCCCTAGGGAGTCTCCACCCTCAAACTGAATGCTCTGATGAAACAGAACCAAGTGTCTGAAGGGAAAACACCTTGATGCCGTCATATATGAATTTGCCACTTACCAAAGATGTCTTCCAAGCCAAATGGCAGTTTCTAATGTGCAAAGGTGAAAGCATCATGGGCCAGGGATGGCAGTCAAACACATGGATCTTTCCCTGAGTAGAATGGCTACAGCAGCTGCTGATAGGATCCAAGGGTGGCTGTGGCCAGCGGCCAATGTGCCTTGGGTGAGATGTCCACTCGGGATTTTCATCCCATCTGGGTCACCAGTAAATTGTTAGCAAACTGAACCTGGGCCCACTCAGTTGGTGCAGGAAAGCCAAACATCTATACCATGTTTGGAAGTGAGAGAAAGAAGGGAGTTTATTTGTAGGGCACCAAGCAAGGAGAATTGGCCAGCTCATACTTGAGACCCAACCTCTCTGATGGTTTACAAGTAAGAATTTTTAAAGGCAAGAGTCAATTTTAGGAAATCAGAACTTACAGGTAAAATTATAAATCAACACATGGAAGTTATACATTGGTTTGGCCCCCAAAGATGGGATATCTTGAAGCAGGAGCTTAAAAGTCATAGGTGGATTTAAAGATTTTTTGATTTGCAATTGGTTAAGAAATAAAACTTTTTCTAAAACCTTGAGGTCAGTGGAAAGGAATGTTAAGGTCTGACCTGTGAGTGTGACTCTCCTTAGCTTCCTTAGGAAGAAATTTAGAACAAAGAACAGCGGTCAGAGTTCAGTCCTCAGTTTCTCCTAATTCTAGGTTTATGTGCCGTGGACAGCATTTTCTAGGTTTTTAAAAAGCAACTCAGGGACATATGATAAGATGTTATCTTTGTTTTTTAGAGGAATCCAAACATATTGGGATTCTAACTTTCTTGGCTGTTGTTTTAAGCTATTTTTTTTTAGATGGAGTTTTGCTCTTTCGCCCAGGCTGGAGTGAAGTGGCACAATCTTGGCTCACTGCAGCCTCCATCCCCTGGGTTCAATTGGTTCTCCTGCCTCAGCATCCCTAGTAGCTTGGATTGCAGGTGCCCACCATCACGCCTGGCTAATTTTTGTAGTTTTAGTAGAGACGGGGTTTCGCCATGTTGGCCAGGGTGGTCTTGAACTCCTGACCTCAGGTGATCCACCTGCCTCAGCCTCCCAAAATGCTAGGATTACAGGCATGAACCAACGTGCTTGGCTAAGCTATTCCTTTTTTTTTTTTGAGATGGAGTGTTACTCTGTCACCCAGGCTGGAGTGCAGTGGCGCTGTCTCGGCTCACTGCAACCTCTGCCTCCTGGGTTCAAGTGATTCTTCTGCTTCAGCCTCCCAAGTAGCTGGGACTACAGGTGCATGCCACCATGCCCGGCTAATTTTTATATTTTTAGTGGAGATGGGGTTTCAACCATATTGGTCATGCTGGTCTTGAACCTCCTGACCTCGTGATCCACCCCTGGCTAAGCTATTGTTACCTTTTTGTTTACATCATGTTGTTTATCTATTTTCTAAGGACAACTAGGTGCCTGAAATTTCCCTGGAAGGAATTCTAGATTTTCCTTTATTTTTATGCTTGGGGAAGGGGGACAGGTAGGGTCCTAAGCAGAGTTCCTGCTCTGTCTCAGAGGCAAAGAGAATAGTGTGAACAAAGGCCTGGAGTTGAAACCATATGTAGTTTCAGTTTATTTTTAATTATAAAGTGCAAGGGGAAGAGATGGTAAGTGAAGCAAAGATCAGATAATGAGGGCCATATAATGTGGGCAGACGTATGTCCTGTGGGCTCTAAATAGCAAGCCAACGGAATTTAGAAAGGAAAGTAACCTGGTCAGACTTGAGTTTTACAGAGACATCTCTATTTACACTATGAAGAATAGGTTAGAAGGAGCAAGACCAATCTGCAGGGAGAGGAGATAAAAGACTCTTATGGTGATCCAAGAGCAAAATGATTTCTCCCCCTGAACTAGGGTAATGGCAGTGGAGTTGAAGGGAAGTAGACAGATTGAGAGACACACAGGCAGTAGATATGCCAAGATTTGGTGATTGATCAGAGAAGGAAAGGGTGCAGGTGAAAGTGTAGTAACGAATGGTACAGCTTTATGAAATGGGTGACTGAGTGGATCACAGTGCCTGCATTCACACAGGTGACAATAGAAAATAGGCCAAGTGTGAAGGGGTTGCACAATTCTTGTTTGGACATAATCCATTTGATGTGTCTGGGAAATTTATAAGGTGATATTGAGTAGATAGTTGTATATATGGATCTGGTCCTTAAGAACAGCTGTAAGCTAAGTTAATATGTTGCAAGTCTGAGCATGAGACAAGATGATAGCACCAAGAAAGAATGTTAAATGAGGAGAAAGAGTGACTAGTTCTGGGGAATATCAATATTTGAAAGACAAAGAAAGGAAGAGTCTGCAAAGGTCACTGACAAGAAGCAGCCAAAAATGTAGGAAAAAAAAAAAACAAAACAAAATTTCTGGAAATAAAAAAGTTGTCATCGGCATCAGATGATTCAGAGTGGCGCAATAGCATAGGAACTGGAATATGTCTCTTTGCTTTAACCAAAATAAGGTTTTTGGTACTTTTAAAGAGAATAGTTTCAGGGGTATGTTCATATAGCTAGTTAGTTGCAGGCCCGAGATTTGAAGCCAGGTGTTCCTAACTTTAAAACCCACATACATAGTGATTAAGAGTGAACATCTCATTGTACTTGACTTTCAAATTCAATTAGCAAATGTCATCAGACCTCCAAGATACTTTTAATAAAAGTAATATTCTTTAATATTATGATGGAAACAGTTTCCAAACCAGCAAATGTCATTATGTCTGAAAATAGAAACTTTATTGATGTATAAGGGTGAGTAATGCTACAATTTGCTTCAGGATCTGTGTCATAGAGCCATCTTAATGCAAAGTCCATTACACATGAGTCCCTTTTTGTTATTTCAAAACCAGTGGTCCAAAGCAGACTCAAATAATAGTCTGTTGCAGCAGGGAAAAGTTGGAGAATGATGGAGGACTGTAATGCCAGAGAAGAGGATAAGATATTAGAGTAGAGACCTTAGTGCAGTGAGGAACAAATCCATGCACACATTCAGGGTAAGGTATCTCTGCAGAGAAAACAGAAAATGCAAAATCCCTAAAATGGAAAAGGGTTTACCATGTGGAAGGCAAAGCAAGAAAGTCTTAGGCTTAATTCTTTAGTGGAACCATTCAAAAGTCTTAAAGTGTTCAATTTTTAGCTTTTTTTCTTCTTTTTTAAATTTTTAAAAATGTGTTTTGAAATGAAATCTCATACAGAAAAGGTGCCAGTACAGTGCAGTAATGTTTTTCTTTTGAATCATTTGGGATTAAGTTGCTAACATTGTCCATCACCCCTAATTTTAATTAATTAATTAATTTGTTTGTTTGTTTATTTATTTTGAGACAGAGTCTCACTCTTGTCACCCAGGCTGGAACACAGTGGCAAGATCTCAGCTCACTGCAACCTCTGCCTCCCTGGTTCAAGCGATCTTGTGTCTTAGCCTAGTAGTTGGGACTACAGGCATGTGCCACCATGTCTGGCTAATTTTTGTATTTTAGTAGAGATGAGTTTCACCATATTGCCCAGGCTGGTCTCGAACTCCTGAGCTCAGGCAATTCACCTTCCTTGGCCTCCTAAAATGCTGAGATTATAGGCGTGAGCCACAGCACCTGGCTGACCCCTAAGTTCTGAATGTGCATTTTCTACAAATAAAGATGAGCCCTGGGGACAATACCTTGAGAAAATGATATGATATTTTCTAAATGGTTTCATCATTGAATATATTAAATGCATCCAAGAAGAATAATAATGTATATTGTATTTATAATAGCCTATATGAATAAATAAATACAATGAGTTAATATATTAATACTTATCAAAAGTTTGGAGTACAACGCATTCTCTTTTATAGATCCTCATGAAATAGGTCAGGAGTTTGAGACCAGTCTGACCAACATGGAGAAACCCTGTCTCTACTAAAAATACAAAATTAGCCGGGTGTAGTGGTACATGCCTGTAATCCCAGCTACTCGGGAGGCTGAGGCAGTAGAATTGCTTGAACGTGGGAGGCGGAGGTTGTGATGAGCTGAGATCGTGCCATTGCACTCCAACCTGGGTAACAAGAGTAAAACTCTGTCTAAAAAAAAAAAAAAAAATTTTGTTGAAAGACTGAGTGAGTTAAATACATTATTTTCTCAGAAATATTTTATACTTTCACATTTTTAGTTCAGACAATTTTATTTGGATGCAATATCTCTGATAACCCTAATTCTAATATCATATAATTCACTATTGTTATATTACACTATTACATTATTAATTTAGATGGTTAAGTGTGCTTATATAATTTATTTTTAATTTGCAGCTTTAATTCAGTTTTTAATTTTGCATTTTTTCTTTACAAAAATAAATCAATATTAATGAAAGATTTATAGTTCTAATATACAAAACAGGATTTTTAGTTAAAGGTATATAATTATTTAAGTGAACAACTAAGTAATTGAATACATTAGAAATGATGTATTTCTTGTTATTATCTCACTGACTGTAATATCAAACTTGTGTCTTATAAGGCAAACAGTTCCTTCCATTTATTATCTTGGTTGCTAATATGGGCATTTGGGTATTACTATTCTCAGGAAGAAACGTAATGATGTCTGTGACATTTCCTGCTGTTGAATAGTTAAATTTTATTTATTTAATAATACTCATGACTTTGAGGTTCCATTAGGCTCAAAGCATTGATTTTTCAAGTCATGATCCTCTAGAACTGACTCCTTAAAGTAATCTTTATAATTTTGATTGCTTCTACCAAGTGAATACTGATATATGATAGAACTCACCAATACAGCCATGTCTAGCTGCCTTAATTGGGCATGCATGCCTGGCTTAGATGCCTGTCTTGGAGACTCTGTATAATTACCACATATGTAGATGGAATGAGGAGAAAGAAGGAAGAATGAACAAATACGAAATGGTAGCTTAAGTAAAAGAACAAAGAAAGCAATTAACTAGTAACAGAACTCTAATCTACTCTTCACTGATTATAGCAACTCCTATTATCTAAAGGAGTTTTTGTGTTGGCAATAGATGTAGACATTATTCTTTACTTAAAACTTGTTTTACATTTTATTTATTTATTAAAGATAGAAACGAGTTCTCACTATAGCGCCCAAGTTGATCTCAAATTCCCAGGCTCTAGCAATCCTCCTGCCTCAGCCTCCCAAAGTGCTGGGATTACAGGCATGGGCCATGATGCCCAGCCAAGACATTATTCTCAAGAGATGGGTGACATTAAAAGAGCAGTGATACTTCTTCAAAACACTTCCAGTGCCTTCATGATTTTTATGACATTATTTCAATGATGTCTTATTGAGACACTTGACATTGATTCATTTCTTCTCTTGCCTACCTGTTTGAGGTTACCACACTAAGAATGACATTTCTAACTCCCCCTAAAATATAACTGAGGAGAATCCATCATTGTAGATTTATCATGTTTCTTAGAAATCTGATTTGTCCACACAAACGTACAATTTTTTTTCTAGATGGTTTTTTAATGGCTTTTCAATTTGGTAACTGTGGAAGTCTTCATTTGTAATGATGCAGATATTGTACTCCTCTTGAGAACATCAGTCTTTACTGGTCTACGTAAGTCTGCACACTATTTGAAGTTATTGTTTGCCGTAACTTAACCCATTGGATTGGTATTATTTTCCTCATTTGTGTGCAATACTTCTTGTATAGTCTGTAACTTCAAGATACCTCTTATAAAAATGACCTGTACTCCTTAGGAAAAGTGGCTTAGAGCACGGATTCTGGAGCTATACATTTCTGGCTATGAACCCTAGCTCCACCACCTAATGGCATATGATATGGGGCAAGTTGCTTATTCTCTTTGTGTCTTAGCTTCCTTACCTGTAAAATGGTTAGAACAACAATAATAGCCTACCACGTAAGGCTGCTGTAAGGTTTAAATGCTTAATGTGTTAAAGGACTTCAGACAATTCCTGGCACACAGTAAGTACTAAATAAATGCGAACTAAGAGGTTCTAAATATTATTAAGTAAATAAGTACTAAATAGTATTTGTGTTAAGTTCACTGGTACTAATCAAAATACTTTCCAGCTTTGTGGACTTTTAGGTGGGATTGAGGCTTTCCCTGTCTTCTCCACTTGTTTCTAATTCATGTCCCAGTTTGTTTAGGGTGTTTTAAACCATATTTGAAGACGGTCTTATTAATAAGTCATACTCATATCTGAATCTCACCAGCGTCATTTGAAGTGACTAGTGTCAATGAACATGCATTTCTCTATCTTGACCACAGAGTAACTCTTGCACTGTCTTCGAATGCTAGCAAGCCAACTGAAAGCCTGGAAGTAATACTTGTTGCAACTTCTAATAGGTGAATGTGTAACTCTCTCTGATACATCTGGTTTCTAATAACAAGGTTTAAAGAAAGGTGAATATTTGGGTTTCTAATTACAAGGGCTTAAAGAGGGAAAATATTTTTAAATACAAAGGCTTTGAAAGCAGCCAATAATAATTCATCATCGTTTTGAAGCATGTAAACTCTGTGGAAAGAAACTGAGTGATGTTAATGAAATGAACTAGGTCTATCTCTGGGAATAATAGTTACTATTCTATTTGTAGGTACAGCGAGTTTTGTTTGTTTTGTGTCAAGGAATGCAGTTGTCCCATAATTATTTTAGAAATGTAAAAGTAAATCTAAATTAATTTAGTTTTAAGGATTTTTAAATACCCTTTGGGGTTATTTGTCACAGCTGACTTGGGTATCACAAAAGGAGCCTTGGCAATCACTGGCCAATTTGTAATTCACCATTCACACTTATTGTCAAAAAAGCCAAAATAAATGCACCAACTATACTATCATCCACAGATTTCATTCACCTCTAGATCCAGCCAGAGACTAGTTTTATAGCAACTTGAAATAAAAGGGCATACTTCTGTGTTATAAGGCAAAGAATGAGACTGGAAGTAATACACAGAAAAAGCATGAGATGAAACATTGATACTTTTTATAGTCAAACTCACTGTAAGTCATGAGAATTCTTGTTTAGAGTGTAGTTGAAAGAATTTATCTCATTACTGAATAGGCTATTAGAGACTGAGTGCATGGAGACAAGGGGCTGAGAAAGGGTAATTTGATGATCAGAAAAAAGAAGAGTGGGATTAGAATGACTGACCTGTTACTAAGACCCTTCAGTTCAAGGGATGAACAAAAGCATTTCTCTTCCTGTCTCCATAAATCACATATGACCTATTCAAGCCTGATTCACCAACTAGGGCAGAGCAGAGGTCACCCTGACATAAACCCACAGACAGGAGGCCCCTGCAGATTTATTTAAACTTGGAAAGATTCTGGTTTTTGTTCTTTTTTTTCTTTCTTTTTTTCCAGACTCCCACTGCAATGCCACGGGGAGTCTTGGCTATGTCTCAGGAGCCAGCAGCGGACAGCTAAGCTTAAAATGATGAAATTACATCGGGCTTATTAGCTAATGATCTGAATTTACATCAGAATTTTGCAACTCTAGCTGTTTCTGTATGTATTGAACATGTGTAATTTATATATTTCTCCTGCCATTCTATAGCACTAACCAAATGATAGACCCACTTTTCTTGCTAAATTCTAGCTAAGGTGAAATCATATTTAGAATTTGAATGGGACAACGGTCTCATTCACTGATGTAATAGATACTGAGTGATACCCTGCTAGTGTGTGTGTGTGTGTGTATGTGTGTGTGTGTGTGTTTGAAAAAACAAACCATGAAAAGCTAATGCCCCTAAATATTTTCCACTCTAGAAGGGGAGCTAAAGTTTCACACTGGCAACTCTTGACAAGCTTAACTGCTATGAAATTTCAGCTGGATGATTAAGACATATAGTGGGTAGAGCATAAAGGCATTCTACTTAGAGAAAACTTTAAGTGCCATGGCACGGAGGCAATGAAGTTCAGATGTTTATGGGAAATAGTTCATTCGTTCATTCCATAAATATTTATAAAGCAACTAGTATGTGACAAAAACTGTTCTAGACCCTGGAGATCCAGCACTAAGAAAAGGTCAAATCTTCGCTCTCATGAGGCTTACATTCTGAAAGATAAGAGATAGATGGTAAACAAATCAATTAGATAATTTCAGATAGTGATAAGTATTACAAAGAAAACAAAACAGGAGTAATATGATAGAGCACAAGTGGGGTGGACAATATTAGATAGAGTGTTCAGGGAGGAGTTTGGTTTGACTAGAGAGTAGAGTCTGTAAATAGGATTATGGAATAGAAAACTAGAAAGATGTATTGCAGAGGCTGTAATAAATATTTAATGCTGGCCCTGATTATCTCTTTTTGGGCATTTCTAGAAAACACTAAGTTCTTCAATTCTCAAAAAAGTGAGATTCTTGTGCTCATTTTTCTGACCAATGCATGGTCTTTTCTAGCACTATGCATAGAGGCACACCTGCATCCTTGCTTGACAGCTCAGTGGAAATAGGCACTGTTACAGCTTGTGTCGCTTAACTTTATTCACTTTATAAATGCCTAAGTGGCTTAGCTTGACAAGCTTGTTCAGGAAATGTTTAAGAATCTTTTTCTTAGTTGCTCAGGTAGCGTTTTCAAATCACAGTTAACATCAGTTTATTATTTTTCACGTGTTTCATTAGAATTACCTCTCAGTGAAGTCTATCCACACAGAAATCTACAAACTTCAGCCACTTTTCAGTTGTTTTTGTAAAAATGACAAAATACAGTTTTGAAAAAGTGTCATTTTTTTTACTTCTATACCTCAAAAAAAGTCCCCAAACCCTACCGTGTTAAAACAGATTTGTTTCAAATATTTCAGGAATATAATTTTTCATTCAATGCAAATATGAAATATGTTAGCTAAAAAGGAAAGTTTAGCTCTTTAAAGCTAAAACTCTTTTAAAGAGAGTTTTAAGCATATGAGCTGTAGTGGAAATTCTTAATCAGTGGTTTCTTTTCTTTACACAAAACCTATTAATTGAACACTATTAGCCTTATTATTGTTTTAAAAGTCTATACTTTTTATAGTAGATCTCACAGTTTGTAAGGTTTATAGGAAAGCTATCAAGAGTATGTCTTAAGAAAAGATAACAGTTTTAACAAACTAAATGGAATGACAGCAAAGAAACGGATGATATTGAGATCTTTTGCTGACAATGTGTTAGGAAGAAAAGGCCTGAGAATGGAGAGATGGAACTGCATTGTGGATCATATTAATAATTTTAAAAAGAGAAAAACATTAAAACAAAGTAAATGGGTTGGGGGTGGGGTTGTCTCAAGGCTCAATCAGGACATACCATCCCATGAGGTCAAGCGGCAGTAACACACTTGTTCCTAATAATTTTGCCAGTTTTATAGAAACATCACTAATAAAATTGGACACTCAAGTTTAAGGAAAAAAAGTTATTCTAGCTTTTTATAAAATTATAAGGGGCACTCTTTTTTTTTTTTTTAAACTTTCATTTTAGGTTCAGGGGTACATGTGAAGGTTTGTTACACAGGTAAACTCACATCGGGGGGTTTGTTGTACAGACGATTTCATCACCCAGGTATGGAGGAAGGAGAGGAGCAGAAAAGATATATTGGGTACTGGGCTTAATACCTGGAGGCGCTGTTAAAAAAAAGTGATAGACAACGCTGATTTTAAGTTGCAAGTATAGGTTGAATGTAGCTCCCAAATTATTGCACTGAGTCGTTACCCTCCTTAATGCCTTTCAGTTATGGAACATTTTTTCAAAGCTTTTGTGACTGGTAGGTGGATGGTGGAAGATGTAGCACAAACAAATTTGTGGTGACTAGATCATCAAAGTTCGATCTTTTGATGGACTGGCAGCCAGGCAAGCAGTAAAGAGTGAGATCAAAAGAGAAAACAGGAGTTATATATACATATTATATTAGTCAGCTTGGGCTATGATAACAAAATACCATAGGCTGGGTGGCTTAAACAACGGAACTTAATTTTCTCACAGTTCTGGAGCTTGGAAATTCAAGATCAAGGTCTGGTCAATTCAGTTTCTGGTAAGGGCCCACTTTCTGGCTTGTAGATGGCCACGGCCTTGCCCTGTTCTCACATGGCCTTTCTCTGTGTGTGTGTTTGTGTTGTGGGGCAGTTGAAGGGAACTCTCTGGTATCCCTTCTTATAAGGACACTAGTCCTATTGGATCAGGGTCCCACTCTTATGATCTCATTTAACCTTAACTACTTCCTTAGAGGACCCTGTGTCCAAATACAGCCACACTGGGTGTTAGGCTTCAACATATGATTTTAAGTAGACATAAACGTTCAGTCTATAACAATATAGAAAAAAGGGTGGGCCTTCTAACTGAAGCAGAAAGCAGAAAAGTTTTACCTAAATTTGACTCTGAGGGCAAAAGGGAAGTATATTAGGCAGTGTGAATTTAAGTCAGTAGGTAATTTATTCAATATCTTAAGCCTCATTCTCTCTTATTGTGTGTTTCCTGTTTGTTAAAGGTTTGTTAAAGTAGTTTCAGACATTGACAAGTATTGTGTGAGAGACAGTATGTATATGAGGGGGCAGGGGCATATATTTTGGGGCTAGAAAGTCTATCACACCCTAGATTTTTTTCCTACATAAGAAGCTGCTTTTAAATGCTACTTTTACCCCTTGGAGCCTGGGTCAAAGGTGTGAAGAACTACCAGATTTGGACCCAATTTGGATTTATTGCCATTAGAATAAAAGATTGAACTCTGAACTGTCAGTGCTTATGCAGGAATAAAAGAAAACAAATGAAACTTATAAACCCTGCAAGCAGATTGTTTCAAATTGGAGGAAGATTGCAAATCCGAATGCAAACACTGAAAGTGTTAAAGAAGATTGTGTTAATTCTTGTGTATGCAAGTGAATTTAAAATAATTTTGTTCTTAAAATTACCAATATTTATGGGATAGCTGGAGACAGATTTATTGGTCACAAACTAAGGTTGGTATTTTTATTTTTGATGTTCTGAATTAGAAAATAGAGCATAAGTAATACAATGGGTCACAAAATCATCTGAGTGATGACTGCGTAAGCAAATTTAATATTTAGTTCTTAAATGGGTGTGTCATTCTTTAATTCCTTTTAGCTTGTCTAAATTTTTTTGAGTTCAACTTCATTTTTAAGTCTACTTTGTTTTCTCAGAAGGATAGAAAATAAAAATAATAATTCTCGATCATTGATATTCCTTCAAAACGGCAAGTTCAAAAATATCTGCATGTAAAAGTATAACCAGAAAAATAAATAAGCATAATGTAATGCAAAGATTTTATTCCTTCATTCATCCTTTTGTTCATCCAGAATTTGACCAATTTTTATTCAGTGTCTTCTACTTAACACGGTATTTGTTAGGCTCTGGTTAATATGGTGCTCTTTAGAACTTCCATGCCAGTGGAAAATACAGGCAAATGAAGAGTTGATTAAAATACAGTACTGTGTGATAGCTGCCATTCTAAACATATGCACAAGTATTATTGGAACACTTATGAGGATCATCTTTCCTGGATGAGGCAATTTGGGTTGGTTTCTAGAGAAAGTGGCACATGAACTGAAGATGAATAAGAGCAAACATTGGAAAGGGCGTGGAGTTCCAGGGATGACATTACACACTTGGGAGCAACTGGTTCAAAGGCAGAGAGGCACATCTGAGTGATAACTTGGAGAGTGAATCCTGGAGTAGTAAAGCTGGAATGCAGAGTGAGAGTAGAATGAGATGAGAAGTAAGGCCAGGACAGAACTCTGCATGCCATGCTAATTTGGCACTTTTCCTAAAAGGAAAGCCTTTGAAGGGTTTTGACCAGTGGATTGGCATGATCAGATCTGTTTTTCTGAAGGACACTGCCAGTAGGAGTGTGGCAAATGGATGGAGGGTGGAGTGTGAGAACCGTAGTCTGGGATCAAGTTAGAAATTATTGCAGTAATCCAGACAAGTAGTGTGAAGTCCTGAACTAGACTGTTAACTATTTCCCAAAGACATAAAAACAAATCTCTTACACAATCCTGGGCCAGATGCTTTAAACAGTTGCTTAGAAGAAAGCAGATAATATCTGCTTGCAGGCAGGGATAGTTAATTTATTTTTTTCTCATTAAAAAAACAAAGCAAAACCTGCCAATACAATTTCAAAGCCATATGATATTATAGGCCTCTCCAAGAAAGAACAACAGATAAGCAGACATTAGCTCATCTATGCTTACAAATAGTCTACTCCCCTTTCAGGCAACCCTATGCAGGTTAATCAGAACCAAAACCATAAATCTTAATTGTAACATATGTCCTGTCATCTGATAATGTATTTTCAAGTTTGTACAGGTATGACCCTATGCCACAATGAACGAATGAACTAGAAAGATCAAAGTTATTTGATCTGGTTCTGTGATTTATAATTTCCAAATCAACATGAAGAGAAAATAGCAGGCATCAAACATCCATCTATGCTTGTACCAGGTCATACACTGTAATTCTATCCAAGTACAAGTTTCCATGGTAAACAGGGCAAGACTTGCCAATACTTCACAGGTTTCCAAAAAGCAGCTATGTCTCTCTTGGGAGAACTTTGTAACTGGAAAAGAAAATCTTTATGGATGAAATCTCCAGCAAAATAAAGTCACAGACTGTATTTCTGCAGGAGACTTTTTGCCAAATGTCTCATCAACAAGTATGGCTCTGGCAGTGACCCGTCCTACTATAGAGGTGGTAAAATACTCCCGCCAAACCTTGTTTTCATTTGCTCACGACTTCCTAGAAAAAAAAAAAAAATCTTACTTTGAGTTGAAATTTTTCATGTTTTATCCTAGTCCAAAGGTGACTTAAAATTTTTTTTTTTGGAAAGTTGAATTAAATTCAAGTGAAATTTGTAAAGTTTAGTCATTTGGGTAGCTATGTGTACACAAAGATCTCACTGGGTAACACCAAAAAATTACATTTTCCTTTTCCTTGTGACTGTTGGAAGACTAACTCCTTTTGGCTGTTCTTTTAGAAAGGATTTAATCCTGTTAGGGTCAGGAAATTGACTATTTTTTCAGTTTATTTAAACAGGTTTTTGCCTACAAAGAATTAATAAAGTAAGACTTCATATATAAATGTACTAGTAGGTTTTTGGAAAAAAATTACAATGCCTTTGTGTATTTGATATAAATTTTTTAAAATGACGTGTTTAATTCAATTAAATCTAACAAATCTACTAAGTACCAGGCAGTAAGTGAGTGGTCAGTGTTTGGGGTATGTATAGCTGAAAAGGCAGTTCTTATTGTCAAGGAATGTATTATTTGGCAGTGGACATAAGAGCGACACAAAAGACAATAATATGAGGTGGAATATAATAAATATAATACATGGTAAAGCAGATATATAAGCAAGGTGACATAGGACTGCCTAAGTGGGAGAGATTAATGTTGACTTGAGGATAGGAATAGTTTTTTCTGGGTTTTGAAGGATTGAGGTGGGTGAAAATCAGTGAATTAGGAAGAACATTTCAGATTAGAGACTAGTGTGAGCACAGCCATAGAGGTTAAAAGTGGGACTAGTCAAGGTGGCTGGAGTGTTGGATATTAGAGAGGAAGGAATAGGAAAGAAAGTGGAAAATGTAGGCTCAGAGATTCTCAATGGTGTGCTCTTAGTGTTTCAGGTGGATGGTTCTTTGTCATCCCAGGAGTGTGTATTTCTGGTCCCAACCTTCTAAAAGTCAGTGGTGCTCCCTCGCCATGGGGGAAAACTGGAAAGAATCCTCCCTCAACATTTTAAAACACCTCCTGGGGGAGGCAGTGTCACCCTGTAGAAAACGAATGAGAGGCTTTGGACACCAAGTGTTGGGACAAGTTCTAAGTGGTTCTGACCAGAGCAAGTAAATAATCAGACTTGCGAGTCACAACAATCATTTTGGAGACTGAATCAGAGGAGGGAAAAAATTGGATAATTAATTCAATTCAGTCTATTGCAGTTGCCTAGGCAAGAGTTGGTGTGGACTTGAACTAAACAATTTCATCACTTTCATGCCTGAAAATATTAATAGATTTTTTTTTTAGCTATTCTTCTTGCTTCTGAAACTCCATAGTGCTGCATTGCAGAACTCTTTGTGCTGTAGCTGCTTTCCTGTTTTTTCTCTCCCCAAATTAATATCATATGGTAAATTCAGTATTACAAAAACAAGATTTTTAGAGGGTGATCATAAAACCCTTTCTACAACACATTTTCTAATTATAGAATAAACACATGGGGGATGGAAAGCCCTATTTAAAAACAAGACACAAAGAAAGCTGTTTCTCTGTTTCCTTTTAGATCGTGTTTGGATTCTTTCACTTCTTGACTATCTTCTTTGCCTTTTTTTTTTCTTTAAAAGGAAGCCTCTGCTGACAGTCGATTGAATGATTTTAAATCCCAGATGTCAGTGTAGTGGAAACTCAAAGTGGATAGGCAGATGGAATCTGTCAGAAGCACCACTAGTGGCCAAAACAGAAGACGGTGCCCAAGGCAAAGGAGGCAAGGAGATAGTACCATGACTCTGAGGAGTGCAGGAAACCCGCGAGACTGGTGGTGGAGGCCAAGGGCCACCCTGACATAGGACCAGTCTGCATGCATCAAAAGGGTGTCCTGACTCAACACAGCAGCTGTAATCACATCTTGTAATGTGTCCTCTCCCAAATGCTGAAATATTGCTGCCTTCTGGTTTTCCAAAGAAGCGTTGGAAGGGACTGTACTGACAGACGATAAACCACAGATATGTTATGCTTAGATCTTCCCTTAAAAAATCTTCTTCAGGAAACTTTCAGGTGGTTTTTTGTTTGAAGCAAAATGAGGCTTCAGTACTTTAAACAGTTGAAAATTTATACCACATTTATGCAGTGGCCCAAGAACTTGAGATCACAAGTTCGAATCTGATCCTTTTCATTAGCAAGACTCCTATTCTCCAAACCTCATCTTCTGGCCAGGTTCTCATTGAGGGTTTCCAAAACTAGCTTTAGTCTCCACCCAGATTTTCTGGGGCTATATTCCCAACAGGTTTCCTTGTGAAAAATTGTTAATTTTGCTCCTCATTGAGAAATATACTGAAAAAATGATAATGTTTTTAATTTCTTTGGTATTTTATATGTTATTAATCATTTTTGTAAACATTGGCTCATTAAATCTCCTGAATCTCAGAGAGTTTAAGGGATTTACCTAAGGTCACGGAATAGAAAACCCAAAACTCAACTTCAGGTCTTCTGACTCCAAGTCCATGCTATTATCTGTAAAGTTGGCTATTTGATGTCCAGCGCTTTCATCCCCTGAATTGGTGATGAAGAGGGCCAGAGACTTCTTAGTAGTAAACCCTCTTGGTTCTGACCTAGGGTCTGATGCTTTGAATAATGACGGTCAGTTTTATTGGTAGCTTCAAGCAGTCTTTTAGAAATTGCTACTGATAGCATAAGGTTTTAAGGATCACAGCCCTCAGTGACAGGGTTCCAGTGCCCCCATCTCCTGGTGACTATTACTCTCTATATTGTTGCATCCACTGATCCTTGCAGCATTTTTTGCTGGCTGTGGTAACTCCCAGTTACTCCTGCCTACAGCTCTTGAAAGGTCCTCTGGATCCTTCTAGTGTCTTGTTTCCTGGAATGACTCCTTTGCAGGGAGACGGCTCAGCAGCATAATCTCAGCACCACCTCTAAGGGCAGATCAACTTGTGCTTTCCAACTCTTGTTGGAACTTCTTCAAATTGGTCCCCAAAGTGACTTGGGGAAGCAAGACTATCCAAGGTCCAGTAACTTCATACTGCTAGTTTCTAGGGTTCTTTTGAACTCTGAAACAGATTTGGGTCCACTGAATATCTGCTGGTTCAGCGTGTGTGCCTTTATTCTTCTCTCAGAAGTCATGTGTGGAGCCTACACAATTTCTATCTACAGGCTCACTCTTTCCCTTATTATGCATTCATGTTAGGTGAGTCCCTGAAGCTGCCCTAACTATCTCCAGGTTCTCAAGATCTCATGATTTTCTAGAAGGACCCCCCATAACCAATTAACAATAATAGCAATAAGGTAAGTTTATTTAGGATTTGTCACATGTCAAGACCTGTTATAAATGCTTTCTTTTTCGAATAATGACTTCTTTTCCTCAGGGTAGATACCCAATGGTGGGATTGCTGGATCAAATGGTAGTTCTACTTTTAGTTCTTTAAGGAATTTCTACACTGTTTTCCATAGTGTCTATACTAGTTTTCATTACCACCAGCAGTGTAGAAGTGTTCCCTGATCACTGCATCCATGCCAGCATCTACTGTTTTTGATTTTTCGATTATGGCCATTCTTTCAGGGGTAAGATGTTATCGCATTGTGGTTTTGATTTGCATTTCCCTGATCATTAGTGATGTTGAGCATTTTTTTATATGTTTGTTGGCCATTTGTATATCTTCTTTTGAGGATTGTCTACTTGCACACGCATGTTTATAGCAGCACAATTCACAATTGCAAAGTCGTGGAACCAGCCCAAATGTCCATCAATCAATGAGGGGATAAAGAAAGTGTCAGAGATATATATATCCATATATGTTTTCATATATATATCCATACATGTGATATATATCCATATATGTATTCCATATATATATGTACATATACATATATATACATGATGGAATACTATGTAGCCATAAAAATGAATGAATTAACAGCATTTGCAGTGACCTGGATGAGATTGGAGACTATTATTCTAAGTAACTCAGGAATGGAAAACCAAACATCGTATGTTCTCACTGATATGTAGGATCTAAGCTATGAAGATGCAAAGGCATAAGAATGATACAATGGACTTTTGGG
The DNA here is from genome assembly GCF_007565055.1 of Rhinopithecus roxellana. Classification (NCBI taxonomy): domain Eukaryota; kingdom Metazoa; phylum Chordata; class Mammalia; order Primates; family Cercopithecidae; genus Rhinopithecus; species Rhinopithecus roxellana. The sequence continues at coordinate 126,297,164 of NC_044556.1, forward strand.
ACTTGGCGGGAAGAGTGGGAGGGGGAAAGAGATAAAAGACCACAAATATGATGCAGTGTGTAGTGCCTGGGTGATTGGTGCACCAAAATCCCACAAATCACCACTAAAGAACTTACTCATGTAACCAAATACCACCTGTACCCCAGTAACTTATGGAAAAAAATAAATGCTTCTATTAACTTTAAAAATCCTTGTTACATAAGCAGAATATGTATGGAAAAAACATCCTCATAACACACCCCTGAGGAAAAAGAATCTTACAAAGTTAAGAAAAACTTGCTTGAGAGATAATGAATGTGAGATATGCCTTCTGGTCATTTCTAAATTCCAGAAGTTCCTAGTGAATCTATATAACATTAAAAATGTGAGTGCATCCTTTATCCTCCTTGTAGAGTGCCACATTTTCCCTGAAGGCAGACTTCTTAAGATTCATGTGGTCTGGACAGAGCTAAGACTTCTGTGGTAGACATTTCTTTCTTACCCAACAGACATTCCTTATTCTTGCTAACATCCCTGATTTTGTTCAGATGACAGTGGGCTGCTGAGCCACAAGGGATTGGGTCCTCATTGGCCTCACTTAACCATAGCAATCCCATTCTCCTTGCATGCATGTTTGATCTAGGGGCAGGCAAGTGACCCAGTTTTGGATCTATGGAAAGCTTCTAGACAGGATAGTTCTCTCTGAGTGAAGACAGAACCACATGAAGATAAAGCCCTTTTTTTTTTCTTCATGCTTTCCTTCCTGCTTTGGATAGTATTGACTGAGGAGCTAATATCTTGGGCTCTGGAAGGTTGTGGCCACGAGATTACAAGCTAGAGGGCAGTAATTAGTATCCTTCAGATAGAAAAGTGGCATAATAAAAAAAAATCTGGGTCTTAATGACATTGAGCCCCCAAGTTAATCCCACGACCACTTCTGGATTTCTCTTGAGGTCAATAATAAATGTTCTTATACTACTCAAAATGTGAATAGTACACACCAATTTACAAACTGTTACTCCTCTATGAAGAGATAAGAACATAATTTGATAATAAGGATTTAGATACTATTATTACAATTTGGCATTGTCACAAAAGTCAAGCCAGTAACAGGTAGATTTGTCTCATTGAATAGGGTATTGACCAGTGCAAGACAAATTAGAAATTAAAATAACAACAATAATAAGTAGACCTTCACCATAGATAGTTTAGTTGAATTTTTTGTTACTTTCAGCTGACAGTATATATTTTTAATGTACAGACCTCTTAAGAAAAGAAGGTTATGTACAAATGCTTGATATACTCTTGAATTCGAATAGCTTTATTATTTCAAATAGTATAGACCTAAACACAGTAGGCCTTCTACTTTAGATGCTATCTTAATAAATGACCAAAAATGTGTCTTTTCATTTGACTGATTCTTCTGTGATTGTCACACTTGGAGGGAAAACCAAGCCACTTGAGGAAAGCAGGCTGGCACAGAGTAGTCCCTTATTAAATAGAGCAGAAGTGTGGGGTTGGCAAACATTCAGCTTAGTGCTGTCTCACAGGGTCCTTCAGAGGTTCCTCCCACCTCTCTAGCCTGATATTCCTCATCTCTTCTCCCTTCTACTTGTTTTTGATCTCAATATGATTCTGATTAATCTTTAACAGGGTTTTAGCAAACAAGTTCCCATAAGGCCACTTAAGACTTTGGGGCTTTAGGAAAAATCACTATTCTCTATGAGTCTCAGTTTTCTTGTTTGTGAAATGGGGATAATGGGATTCTCATTATATAAAAAATAATAACAGCAACAACAATAACAATAATAATACCTAACATTTATTGCATGCTTCATGTGTGCTTAGTACAATTTTAAGCCCTTTATAAGCATTACCACACTTAACCCTCTTAACTTTTTGATGTATATGCTACAATTTTATGTCCATTATATAAATGAGGACTATGACGCCTGGTTACACAGCTGGTGAAACAGCCATGGTTTGAACCCTGATATGACCACTAGAGTGCTTTCATTTGACCACGATGCTGCAGCTCCTTGTATAAATGTAAGGAATTATCAAAATTATATGATGAAAAACATGGAAGCAAAAATGGCTTATTCAACGATTTTGTCTGCAATGAACCACCCATTTATATCATCATAATAACATGATTACATGTGTAGTAATGAGCTGTTTCACAGCACCCCCAAAAATCAACCCAAACATTCTGGCTAGTTTCCTGTTCAGGAGTTCCCAAAAAGTAAACTCAGTTATTGTGTTGAAATTTGTAGATTAGAAAATGTGAAGAGTTTGGAGTGTATTGCCAACTGGAACAACCCTTTTCAGGTTGATCACTGAACAGCCAGAGGTGGTGGGAAGATCTGCTTCATTTTGTGGTAAAAAACCTATTTGATGGAAGTCGAAGGCAAGGCTGAGTCCAGGAAACATATGAGACCAGGAATCAGAAGAGCTGGTGTTCAGGGCTGGGTCTTTTACCACCTGATCCAGTGACACTGGACAAGTCACTTAACCCTTCCAAGTGTCAGCTTTCTTTGTGGTGAGTGTATTAGTCTGTTCTCACACTCAAGGTTGCATGGGGCCTGTATCCCCTTTCTTATGACCAATTTCTCCCTCTTAGAATGGGAATTCTAATAAAGAAATATCCAAGACTGCATAATTTATAAAGAAAAGAGGTTTAATTGGCTCATGGTTCTACAAGCTGTACAGGAAGCATGGCTGAGGAGGCCTCAGGACACACAATTATGGTAAAAGGGGAAGGGGAAACACATCTTACATGGCTCAAGCAGGATGGAGAGGTGACACACACTTAACCAGATCTCATGAGAAAAGCAAGGGGAAAATCCACCCCATTAATTCAATCACCTCCCAGCAGGCTCCACATCCAACATTGAGGATTACAATTCAACATGAGATTTGAGTGGGAACACAGAGCTGAACCATATCATTCTGCTCTTAGCCCCTCCCAAATCTCGTGTTTTTCTCACGTTTTAAAATACAATAATTTCTTCTCAACAGTCTTCCAAAATCTTAACTCATTCCAGCATTAACTCAAAAGTCCAAAGTCCCACTGAGACAAGGCTAGTCCCCTCCACCTATGAGCTTGTAAAACTAAAAAACAGTTAGTAACTTCAAAATTACAATGGGAGTACAAACATTGGGTAAATATTCCCATTCTAAGAGGGAGAAATTGGCCATAAGAAAGGGGATACAGACCCCATGCAGCCTTGAAACCCAGCTGAGCAGTCATTAAATCTTAAAGCTACAAAAAGAATCTCCTTTGACTCAGTGTCTCACATCCAGGCCACAGCAGTATAAGACGTGGGGTTTCAAGCCCTTGAGAAGCTCTGCCTCTGTGGCTCTGCAAGGATTGGCCCCTACAGCTGCTCTCAAGGGCTGACATTGAGTGCCTGAGGAATTTCCAGGTCTGCAGTGCAAGCTGTTGGTGTGTTTATCATTCTGGGGTCTGGAGAACGGTGGCTCTCTTCTCACAGTTTCACTAGGCAGTGCCCAGTGGGGACTCTGTGTAGGGGCTCCAACCCCACATTTCCCCTCTGCACTGCTCTAGTAGAGGTTCTCTATGAGGGCTCTACCTCTGCAGCAGACTTCTGCCTGGACATCTAGGCTTTTCTGTACATCTTCTGAAATCTAGATGAAAGTTTCCAGGCCTTAATTGTTACACTCTCTCCAGCTTAACACCATGTGGAAGCTGCCAACCCTTATGGCTTGCACCCTCTGAAGCAGCAACCTGAGTACCTGGGCCCCTTTGAGCCAAGATGGTAGCTACAGCAGATGGAATGCAGGGAGTGGTGTCCTAAGGTTGTACAGGGCAGTGGGACCTGTTCTCTCTAGGCCTCAAAGGCTATAATGGGGGCTGCCTCAAAGGTTTCTAAATGCCTTAGAGGCCTTTTTCTGATTGTCTTGGCTATTAACATTTGGCTCCTCTTTACTTATGCAAATTTCTGCAGCCTGCTTGAATTCCTCCCCAGAAAATGGGTTTTTCTTTTCTAACTCATGGATAGGCTGCAAATTTTCCAAACTTTTATTCTCTGTTTTTCTTTGAAATTTAAGTTCCAGTTTTACTTAATGTCTTTGCTCATGAATATGAGCATATGCTGCTAGAAGCAGCCAGTCCACATCTTGCTAGAAGCAGCCAGGCCACATCTTGAACTCTTTGCTACTCAGAAATTTCTTCTTCCAGATACCCTGAATAATCACTCTCAAGTTCAAAGTTTCACAGATCCCTAGGTCAGGGGCACAATGCTGCCAGTCTCTTTGCTAAAGCATAGCAAGAGTGACCTTTACTCCAGTTCCCAACAAGTTTCTCATTTCCATCTGAGACCTTCTCAGCCTGGACTTCACTGTTCATATCACCATCAGCATTTTGGTCACAACCATTCAACAAGCCTCTAGAAAGTTCCAAACTTTCCCTCATCTTCTTGTCTTTTTCTGAGCCCTCCAAACTATTCCAACCTCTGCCCATTACCCAGTCCCACAAGCACTTCCAAATTTTCCAGTATCTTTATAGCAATGCCCCATGCCTGGGTACCAGTTTTCTGTATTAGTTTATTCTCACACCATTATAAATAAATACCTGAGACTGGTAATTTATTAAAAAAAGAGGTTTAATTGGCTCAAAGTTCTGTAGACTGTGCAGAAAGCATGGGTGGGCAGGCTTCAGGAAGCTTATAATCATGGTGGAAAGTGAAGGGGAAGCAGGCATTTCTTACATGGCTGGAGCAGGAGGAAGAGATAGGGTGGGGAGGTGCCACATACTGTTAAACAACCAGATCTCATAAGAACTCTATCATGAGAACAGCACCAAAGGGGGAAATCCACAGCCATAATCCAATCACCTCCCACTAGGCCTCACCTCCAATGTTGGGGATTACAATTCAACCTGAGATTTGGGTAGGGACACAGAGCCAAAGCATTTCAGTGAGGCTCAGATGAAGATAGCAGAGGTATATATTGCTTATAGACTGTAAAACACTGTAAACATAATTTTGGTTAATTTGCATGTATATTTACATTAGTGCCTATATCTATAAATACATATTTGTATTAGCAATCTTGAAACTGTGGTATATTTGGACAATGTAGCAAAAAATTCCACTGTTTCAGAGATAGGCTCTCTGGGTTGTCTTACTCTAGCTCCAGCCTGCTATGGCAATGTTTTCTTCCATGAAAACAGAGCAATGTGTGTGGTGTGGAGGGAGGGCTTCTAAATGGTCTCAAGGATGCTGTGCCATTTGATCATAAAAAATACTGAGATACTTCACTTTCCTTAGATATTAATGAGCAGATGTTGCTACTCTCACATTTCCACAAGCTAAAACATATTTTCAAAGCACACCAGAGCTCTGCTCTTCTGACACGTGAAAAGGAGACTGCACAGCCATCAGTCAAAATGGTAGCACTTGGACACAGCTCAGGTGTTATCTGTCAAGGCAAGGAACTTGTGCACATGTTTAAAAGCTTGTGCACATGTTTCAAAGTGCACTTGTTACTGGAGTGCACACTTCATGGCCAGTGTTATGAAAGGATTTTCAAATTCCAGCATGTGACTAGGGTTAGCAGTATCAGCCATGCTCAGAATATCAGAGCTACAAAGGTGTGTGTAGAGAATGAGGAAATTGAGATTCAGAGAGGGTACAAAAATTGCACGAGCCTGCACAGATAATTGGCAGTAAGCAGAACTGGAACCCAGCTGGCTGATTCCCAAGCTGGCTCTTTCTGTTGTCCTGTATGGCCTTATTTACAAAGATGATATTATTAAAATTATCCTGAGGAATTGCTCAAACAAATCATCACAAAATATCTAAATAACACAAAACCTCTCAATTACTCAGATTACTTATGTATTTTCCACACATCTAATGTGAGACATGCAAATAGTTTAGCAATTTTTTAAGCTAATATATAGCATGCATACATAATTTAGTAGCATTCCCTGACTTATTTCTGGGAGATATATATTACTACAAATATAATGTTGTTATATCAAGCTGATGAAACTTTGTATTTGAAGATTTCTCTTTTTGATCTTCTATTTCATAGGCATCTGAGGCAGGTCTCTCTTTGAAAGAAGTCTTATTTTGTGTGGAGCACAATGTAAGCACTTATCCTAGATCAATCAAAGGAAAGATGTAGTGGTGAAAAACAATGACAAGGGGAATGGCATACTAGATATATAGCAAGACCTGAGGGTCATGGTGGATTATTAACAAAATATGAGTTTACAATGGCTTATTGTAAAGCAAACGATATATTTAGACATTTCAAATGGAGTAATCTGTGTTATAGCCAGAAATATAGTAATTTCCCCATTATTCTCAGTGTTTGTCAGTCCTTTAATTTAGCATTGAGTCTACTTTTGTACTTCTTTTCAAGCAAATTGGATAAATGGCAAAGGAAGAGTGGAAAAGAGGACAGTTAATAAGCATGAATAAGAAAACATTTCAATCATGTAATAAATTATTATAAAAGATATTATTAGTTGCTAGAACAGGATGGACGGTCAGATGAGATATCAAAAAAGTGTCCAATTACAATATTCAGTGAGAGTTAAATGACAAATAGCTAACATTTACTGGGTACTTATGACATGTCAGGCATAATGCTCAGTGCTGTTCATGAATGATCTCATTTAATTCTCACAAAACCCTATATGGTCAGTACTATTATTATCTGTCTTCAATAGATAGGAAACTGAGGTTGAAAAATGTTCAATAACCTCCCTAAGATCACACAGCTAGAATGCAGATGGAAAGACACTGTTGGCCACCCACCCAACAGCTATTTCTTCCTTTTTTATGCAAAGAGTACCCCAATATTTTTATCATGGGAGGCAGGAGGAGGCGCACAGTCCCTCCCCAGCTGCAGGGGGTGACCTTTAGTTGGTCTAATTCAATTATGGTGATGTCCTTTCCCTTGCCAAGTAGTTGCCTCAAGCATGAGAATGAAACACAATTTTGTCTAACGAGACATGGGAAATTCACTGTGGGGCTTCTGGAGAGCTTATTTGTGTTCTTAAAAAGACACTTTACCCTTTGCCTGCCTGTGGATGGTGCTGTGGTGTGAATTTGGGGTGTGTGGGACTCTTGAAGGCATCAGGCTGAAATGAAAGGAGAAAACCAAAGAACAAAGGTAATATTCATCTGTCCTTAGAATGGACAGATGAAAAGACTGTGCTGCATTAACCAATCCTAATACCACCCTATCTCAGGACTTATGAGATAAAATAAATACTCTTATCACTTAAACCACTTTTAGTAGGTTGTCAGCTATTTGTTGCTGAATGCATCTTTACTGATAAAGTGAAAATGCTAGGATTTAAAGCCAGGTTACTACTACAAAAAATTGAAGGAGACAAGGAAGCAATTGACAGATTAAATCAAGCAGGATAATCAAGCCAACTGTATTGCTAGGGAGAAAAATGGCGTTTAAATAGGGGTGGCTTGGAGTTATGAGAAATGGAAAAAGAGTTGTGACTGTATATTACTTGTATGCATTTTTTCATTTACTGGCCAATGATTCAACTCTGCTTGTCCAGGCTTATGTAAATGCAGCATGTGAGCCATCTTACAAAGGTAAGTGGTACTGGAAAGGAGAGTACGCAAACAGAACAGTAAGATGGATGAGGCCATTCTGATTATATATGAATGTTGTTCAAACTCCTATCTCAGGCTGATGGTACTAGGATTGGATTAGGGTGTGGTGTCTCCAGCTTGGACTTGGGTGGCTGGGTTGGCTGGAACTTACTCTAGGTCAGAAATTCTCAGTGTAATTTCTGAACCCCTAGTGGTTCTTGAGTTCCTTCCAGGGTCTCCATGAGGCCAAAACTGTTTTCAAAATAATATTAGTATTTGACTATTTTCAGTTTCAATATCTGGTGAGTGAACAGTGAAGTTTTTCATCATTGCATGAAATGTGCTATTAAAAAAGATGCAAAGTGAAAGCAGATATGAGAATCCAGCTGTCCTCTATTAAGCCAGATATGTTAAAATTTGCAAATCTGCAAAACAATGTTATTCTTTTCAATAAGTTTTTTAAAAATGATTTCTTCATGAAAAGATGCCATTTATATTAACATGAAATTAGTTTATTATTGTCGTTTAAAAATAAATAAGGAAATAAATATTTTAAAATTCTCAGTTTTAATTTCCAATATGGGACATTCGATAGTGAAAAACAATGTAACATTTCTTTGGGGTCGTCAATGATTTCTTTATTTTTTTGAGACAGAGTCTCGCTCTGTCACCCAGGCTGGAGTGCTGTGGCATGATCTCGGCTCACTGCAACTTCCGCCTCCTGGGCTCAAGCGATTCTCCTGCCTCAGCCTCCTGAGTAGCTGGGATTACAGGCACGTACTACCACTCCCAGCTAATTTTTACATTTTAGTAGGGAAAGGGTTTCACCATTTTGGCCAGACTGGTCTCGAACTCCTGACCTCAAGTGATCCACCTGCCTCAGCCTTCCAAAGTGCTGGGATTATAAGTGTGAGCCACCACATCCGGCCTCAACAATTTTTAAGAGTCTAAAAAGTCCTGAGACCAAGAAGTTTGGGTATATTTGGTTTAGGCCTTGATGCTTAACGCTGAAAGAGAAGGGACAGTTGTAAGAGATATATCTTAACATGAAGAGAAATGGAAATTAAAAACAAGGTTCAAACTTATGTTTTAAATGGAAGGGTCTAGTTGCAGTGGGAAAACCTAGGAAAAGAAGTTGCAGGACATACATTAATGAAACCAGAGAAAAGTGGAGATTCTATGTTGATTAATGCTGGGGGTGTGGTAGAGAAGTAAAAGGCAGGGTGCAGGAATTTTTTTTTGTTTTCATTTTTGAGTTTTTCCAGTTTTATTGAGGTTTAACATTGTTTAACAAACAAAAATTGTGTATATTTAAGGGGCACAACTTGATGTCTTATTGTACATAGACATTGTGAAATGTTTACTACAATCAAGCTAATTAACATTTCCATCAACTCACATAATTAACTTTTTTGGTGAAAACAATTAATATCTACTCAGGAAATTTCAAGCATATGATACAGTATTATAAACTGTAGTCTCCATGCTGTCTGTATATTAGATCTTCAGAACTCGTTCATCCTGCATAACTGAAACTTTGTACCGTTTGACCAACATTTTCCCATGCCTGTGGTAGCTACCATTCTACTTTCCTCTTTTAAAAGGTCAACTTTTTAAGATTCTACATTCAAGTGAGATCATGCATTATTTGTCTTTCTGTACATGGCTTTTTTCGCTTAGCATAAAGTCTTCCAGTTTCATTCATATTATCATAAATGAGGAAATTATCTTTTTTTTCACAAACTGAATAATATTCTATTGTATATGTAGATACACACCACATTTTCTTTATTCATTCATTCCGTGATGGACAGTTAGGTTGATTCCATATCTTAGCTGTTAGTAATAATGATGCAATAAACACGGGAGTGCAGATATCTTATCAACATACTGATTTCATTTTCTTTGGATACATACCCAGAAGTGGAACTGCTACATTATATGATAGTTCTATATTTAGTTTTTGGAGGAAACTTTATACTGTTTTCTATGATTGTACTAATTTAAATTTCTGCCAACGGTCAACAAGTGTTCCGTTTTCTCCACATCCTCACTAAACTTGTTATCTTTTGTCTTTGATGATAGCCATTCTAATAGATGTGGTTTCTTATGCATTTCCATGATGATTAGTGATGCTGAGCACCTTTTCAAATATCTGTTGGAAATATGTATGTCTCCTGAGAAATGTATATTCACGTGCTTTGCTCAATATTAACTTCTCATCAGATGCATCATTTGTAAATATTTTCTTCCATTCTGTAGGTTATCTCTTCACTCTGTTGATTGTTTTCTTTGCTGTGCAGAGATTTTTGGTTTGATGTGATACCATTCGTCTATTTTTACTTTTGCTCTCTGTGCTTTTGACTTCATATTCAAAAAAATCATTGCCAAGATCAATGTCATGGAGATTTGCCTATGTTTTTCTCTAGTAGTTTTGTAGTTTCAGGTCTTTCGTTTAAGTCTTTAATCCATTTTGAATTGATTTTGTATATGGTGTGAGATGAGGGTCTAATTTTGTTCTTTTACCTGTAGATATCCATTTGTTCCAACATCATTTATTGAGTAGACTGTCCTTTCCCCATTGTGTGTTCTTGGTATCTTTTCGAAAATTAATTGGCTATAAAGGTAAAGGCATGGATTTATTTCTGAGCATCTTATTTTTGTTCCATTGTTTGATGTATCTGTTTTTATGCCAGTACCATGCTGTTTTCATTTCTATAGCTTTGTAGTATATTTTGAAACCAGGCAATATTATGCCTCTGGATTTGGTTTTTGCTCAAGATTGCTTGACTATTCAGAGTTTTTTGTGGTTTCATACAAATTTTAAGATTGTTTTCTATTTCTCTGAAAAATGTCACTGCACTTTTGATAGGGATTCCATTGAATCTATAGATTGCTGTTGGTTGCATGGATATTTTATCAATATTAATTTTTCCAATTCCTGAACACTGAATATCTTTTCATTTATAATGTCTTCTTCAATTTCTCATCAATGTTTTATAATTTTCAGTGTACAGGTTTTTAACTTTCTTGGTTAAGTTTATTCCTATTTTATTATTGCTTTGATAGTTTTTATAGGTGGTATTGTTTTCTTGATTTCTTTTTTGGATAGTTTGTTGTCAGTGTATAGAAATGCTACTAATATTTGTATGTTGATTTTGTATCCTGAAACCTTATTGAATTTATTTAGTAGTTATAACAACTATTTGGTGGAGTCTTTAGGTTTTCCTATATATATATAAGATCTTGGTGTCTATAAACAGGGGCAATTTAACTTCTTCTTTTCTAATGTACTTTGATGTCTTTTATTTATTTCTCTTGCCTAATTTTTCTGACTAAGACTGCCAGTACTATATTGAATGGAAGTGGCAAGAGTAGGCATTCATGCCTGGTTCCCGATCGTAAAGGTAAAGATTTCAACTCTTCACTGTGGAGGATGATGTTAGCTGTGGGCTTCTCATAAATGGCCTTTACTGTTTTGAGGTACATTCCTTCTATACTTAATTTGCTGAGAGTTATTGTCATAAAAGAATGTTGAATTTTGTAAAACTACTTTTTTGCATCTATTGAGATGATTATATTGTTTACGTCCTTTATTCTGCTAAAGTGTTATATTACATTTATAGATTTCTATACGTTGAACCATCCTTGCATCCCTGAGATAAATCCCACTTGATCATGGTGAATGATCCTTTTACTATGCTGTTGGATTTGGTTTGCCAAAATTTTGTTGAGAATTTCTGCAACTATATTAATCAAGAATATTGGCCTGTTATTTTTCTATTGTTGAAGTGTTTTTGTCAGGCTTTGGTATCATAATAATGCTGGCCTCATAAAATGCATTTGAAAATATAACTTATTTAATTTCTTGGAAGAGTTTAAGAAGGATTGGTATTAGCTCTTTAAATGTTTGAGTAGAATATAGCAGTGAAGCCTTCAGGTCCTGGGCTTTTCTTTGATGAGAAACTTTTTATTAATGATTCAATCTCCTTATTGTTATTGATCTGTTCAGATTTTTTTTTTCTTTTTTAACCTGGAGTGTCACTGACAGAAGTTCAGATTTTATTTCTGAATAATTGTCTTGGTAGTTTTTATGTGTCTAGGAATTTACCCATTTTTTCCTAGGTTACGAATTTGTTGGTGTATAATTTTTTCCAATAATTTATTAGAATCTTTGTATTGTGATGGCATTAGTTACAATGTCTTCTCTTTCATTTGAGATGATTATTTTGAATTCTTTTTCAGGTAATTCACAGATCTCCATTTCTTTTGGGTTGGTTATCAGAGATTTGTTTTTCGATTGTGTCGTGTTTTCTTTAATCTTCATGCTTTTTATAGGTTTGCCTTGTCATCTGTGCATTTGAATAAGCAGCTACCTTTCCCAATCTTTATGGAATAATTTTGACTCAGAGAGACCTTTACTGGTCAGCAGTACGTAATATGAGGCAAGAAAGAAAATGATTCCTTAGTGAGCACACTATTAAACTGAGGGCAAGGCCCCCTTATACCCTTACCTGGAAAAGCCTCAGTTCTGTGCTTTTCTCCAATTATACAGAGCAGTGCTAGCTGTAAGGGGATGCTCACCCTTTCCTTTTATTCCTAGCTGTCCTAGGAGCCCAGGATCTCTAGGTTGTTACAGCTTTAAGTGAGTTAAAAACCAGCTCCATGGAGGGTGCACTAAGCTAGGAATAAGGTTCCTTTTACTTCTTTCCCTCCCATATGGAAAAAACCTCATTTTGCACCTATTCCCAATCTTGAAGAGCAGTACTGGTATAAAAGTCTCACCTTCCTCTCTTCTTTGTTTCTCGATGGCCCTGGAGTTGCGATCTACAAGTTGTTCGGTAGTTAGGAGGGATAGAAATCAGCCCCAAGGAGGGCTCCTGAGAGGTCAGGAGGCCAGGCACTGAGACACATGCTCCAATCTCACTTTTCCTCCTATAAGAGCAGTTACAGGCCTAGGGGATCTTAGTATTAAGCTAAGTCTGTTTGGAGGAGGGACTGATACAGGTAAAATAAAATTGCTCATTAACCCATATGAATGTGACTGCTTTAAGTTTGTTCTTTTCTAGAGTGCTTTTAGTTAGCTGGATTCTGGGTTTCTCTTCAAGGTGTTTTTGTATTAATATCATTGTTTTATTGTTGTTTCTGTGGAGGAATGAGAGGTAGAATTTTGTACTCTGTCATTTGCTCACAGGATTTTTCTTTTCAAGAAAACTTGTGGCTTCCAAGTGGATGAGGAGGGCTGTGAAGCAGTTATCCCTGCTGAGTTAGCTTAAACAAGAATTCTGGATTAAATGCTGTAAATTAAAACCAACCAGAATAAAAAAAATCCATAATTATTTGAGTTATAAGTATTGCCCAGAAGATATAATGAATGTAAATCATATAAATTAGAAACTTCTTGTCCTAATTCTGGCTATTTGAATAAATTGAAAATCTGGTCTTATTTCAGTTCACAAGAAGCTTCCAATGGGATTATGTACTTCCAGTGTAGATTGTTTTTATACCAGGTGGCCACATTACAAACTGGCCTTTTTACACAGAAGTTTTCAGCTGAAGGACTTTTAAAACTCCTTACTGAAATGTTTTCAAAGCAAGTGCAACCATTGTCCTGCTTTTGAACATTGAGCACATGAAAACCTTGTGAAAATAAATGGTTGGGAATTTCTAAGCTGAGAGAATAGTTGGTGTTTCCCAATTGGCAGAGGAAAATGCAGAACCCCTCTGGAGGGACATTTCTTCAATGTATGACACACAAGATTTCCATAGATAAAGCCACAATGAAGATAAGCTCACATTTCAAAATTACAGCACACTAGACAAACTGTGAGTGACAGTATACCAATTAATAGAACTGTCATATGGTGACTGTCAAATACGCATAATTAAAATGATATAACAGATGGAATAAAATCACAAAAGTATTCTGAATTAGAATAGGGATTTAAAAAACAGTAAAATATGACTTTTAGAAATGGAAATATGTAAGAATTGAAATTAGTAGATAGGTTAAATATATTAAATAACACTGAAAAGAAAGTTAATGTACTAGAAGAGAAATCTCAGGAAGTTATCTGGAAAGCACTGAAAAGGAAGAAAATATTGGAGTTAATCGTCCCCGTCTGAGAGCTCTGAAGAGAGCAGTGGTTCTTGCAGCATGGCATTCAAGTTCTGAGAACAAACAGATTGCCTCCTCAAGTGGGTCCCTGACCCCCATGTAGCCTGACTGAGAGACACCTCCCAGTAGGAGCTGACAGACACCTCATACAGGCAGGTTTCCCTCTGGGACAAAGCTTCCAGAAGAAGGATCAGGCAGCAATATTTGCTGTTCTGCAATATTTGCTGTTCTGTAGCCTCTGCTGGTGATACCCAGGAAAACAGGGTCTGGAATGGACCTCCAGCAAACTCCAATAGACTTGCAGCTCAGGGAACTGATTGTTTGAAGGAAAACTAACAAACAGAAATGAATAGCATCAGCATCAACATGAAGGACATCCACACCAAAACCCCACCTGTAGGTCACCAACATCAAGACCAAAGGTAGATAAAACCATAAAGATTGAAAGAAACCAAAGCAGAAAAGCTGAAAATTCCAAAAACCAGAGCACCTCTTCTCCTCCAAAGGATTGCAGCTCCTTGCCAGCAACAGAACAAAACTGGATGGAGAATGACTTTGATGAGTTTACAGAAGTAGGCTTCAGAAGGTCAGTAATAACAAATTTCTCTGAGCTAAAGGAGCATGTTCTAACCCATCACAAGGAAGTTAAAAACCTTGAAAAAAGGTTAGACGAATGGCTAACTAGAATAAACAGTGTAGAGAAGACCTCAAATGACCTGATGGAGCTGAAAACCACAGCACGAGAACTTCATGATGCATGCACAAGGTTCAGTAGCTGATTTGATCAAGTGGAAGAAAGGATATCAGTGATTGAAGATCAAATAATTAATGAAATTAAGCAAAAAGACAAGATTAGAAAAAAAAAACCTAAAAAGAAATGAACAAAGCCTCCAAGAAATGTGGGACTATGTGAAAAGACCAAATCTATGTTTGATTGGTGTATCTGAAAGTGACGGGGAGAGTGGAACCAAGTTAGAAAACACACTTCAGGGTATTATCCAGGAGAACTTCCTCAACCTAGCAAAGCAGGCCAACATTCAAATTCAGGAGATACAGTGAACACCACAAAGATACTCCTTGAGAAGAGCAACCCCAAGACACATAATTATCAGATTCACCAAGGTTGAAATGAAGGAAAAAATGTTAAGGGCAGCCAGACAGAAAGGTTGGGTTACCCACAAAGGAAAGCCCATCAGACTAACAGCAGATCTCTCTGCAGAAACCCTACAAGCCAGAATAGGGTAGGGGCCAATATTCAACATTCTGACAAAAAAGAATTTTCAACCCAGAATTTCATATCCAGTCAAATTTAAGCTTCATAAATGAAGGAGAAATAAAATTCTTTACAGACAAGCAAATGTTGAGAGATTTTGTCACCACCAGGCCTGCCTTACGAGAGCTCCTGAAGAAAGCACTAAACATGGAAAGGAACAATGAGTACCAGCTACTGGAAAAACATGCCAAATTGTAAAGACCATCAATGCTAGGAAGAAACTGCATCAATTAATGGGGAAAACAATCAGCTAACATCATAATGACAGGATCAATTAACACATAGCAATATTAACTTTAAATATAAATGGGCTAAATGCCCAAATTAAAAGGCACAGACTGGTAAATTGGATAAAGAATCATGACCCATCAGCGTGCTGTATTCAGCAGACCCATCTGATGTGCAGAGACACACATAGGCTCAAATTAAAGGGATGGAGGAAGATCTACCAAGCAAATGGAAAGCAAAAAAAAAAAAAAAAAAAAAAAAAAAAAAAAAAAAAAAAAAAAAAAAGCAGGGGTTGCAATCCTAGTGTCTGATAAAACAGACTTTAAACCAACAAAGATAGAAAGAGAGAAAGAGAGCCATTACATAATGGTAAAGGGATCAATTTAATAAGCAGAGGTAACTACCCTAAATATATATGCACTCAATACAAGAGCACCCAGATTCATAAAGCATGTTCTTAGAGACCTACAAAGAGCCTTAGACTCCCACACAATAATAATGGGAGACTTTAACACCCCACTGTCAATACTAGACAGATCAATGAGACAGAAAGTTAACAAGGATATCCAGGATTTGAACTCAGCTCTGCACTAACCAGACCTAATAGACATCTACAGAACTCTCCACCCCAAATCAACAGAATATACATTCTTCTCAGCAGCATATCTCACTTATTCTAAAACTGACCACATAATTGGAAGTAAAACACTCCTCAGCAAATGTAAAAGAACAGAAATCACAACAAACTCTCTCTCAGAACCACAGTGCAATCAAATTAGAACTCAGGATTAAGAAACTCACTCAAAACTGCACAACTACATGGAAACCGAACAACCTGCTCCTGAATGACTACTAGGTAAATAATGAAATGAAGGCAGAAATAAAGATGCTCTTTGAAACCAATGAGAACAAAGACACGACGTAAAAGAATCTCTGGGACACACATAAAGCAGTGTGTAGAGGGAAATTTATAGCACTAAATGCTCACAGGAGAAAGCAAGAAAAATCTAAAATCAACACTCTAACATCAAAATTAAAAGAGCTAGAGAAGAAAGAGCAAACAAATTCAAAAGCTAGCAGAAGACAAGAAATAACTAAGATCGGAGCAGAACTGAAAGAAGCAGAGACACAAAAAATCCCTCAAAAAATCAATGAATCCAGGAGCTGGTTTTTTGAAAAGATCAAATAAATAGACCACTAGCAAGAGTAATAAAAAAGAAAAGAGAGAAGAATCAAAGAGATAACAATAAAAAATGATAAAGGGGATATCACCACTAATCCCACAAAAATACAAACTGCCATCAGAGAACACTATAAACACCCTCTGCAAATAAAGTAGAAAATCTAGAAGAAATGGATTAATTCCTGGACACATACACCCTCTCAAGACTAAACCAGGAAGAAGTTGAATCTCTGAATAGACCAATAACAGACTCTGAAATTGAGACAATAATTAATAACCTACCAACCAAAAAAAGTCCAGGACCAGATGGATTCACAGCTGAATTCTATGAGAAGTAAAAAGAGGAGCTGGTACCATTCCTTCTGAAACTATTACAATCAATAGAAAAAGAGGGAATCCTCCCTAATTCATTTGATGAGGGCATCATCATCCTGATGCCAAAGGCTGGCAGAGACACAACAAAAAAGGAGAAATCTGGACCAATACCTCTGATGAACATTGATGCAAAAATCCTAAAAAAAAAAAAAAAAAACTGGCAAACTGAATCCAGCATAAATCCTAAAACCATAAATCCTATAAACCATAAATCCTACAACCATAAAATCCACATCAAAAAGCTTATCCACCACGATCAAGTTGGCTTCATCTCTGGGATGCAAGGCTGGTTCAACATACACAAATCTATAAATGTAATCCATCACATAAACAGAACCAACGACAAAAACCACATGATTATCTCAATAGATGCAGAAAAGGCCTTCGACAAAATTCAACAACCCTTCACGCTAAAAACTCTCAATAAACTAGGTATTGATGGAACGCATCTCAAAATAATAAGAGCTATTTATGACAAACCCACAGCCAATATCATGGTGAATGGGCAAAAACTGGAAGCATTCCCTTTGAAAACTGGCACAAGACAAAGATGCCCTCTCTCACCACTCCTATTCAACATAGTGTTGGAAGTTCTGCCCAGGGCAATCAGGCAAGAGAGAAAAATAGAGGGTATTCAATTAGGAAAAGAGGAAGTCAAATTGTCCCTGTTTATAGATGACATGATTGTATATTTAGAAAACCCCATCGTCTTAGCCCCAAATCTCCTTAAGCTGATAAGCAACTTCAGCAAAGTCTCAGGATACGAAATCAAAGTGCAAAAATCACAATCATTCATATACACCAATAGCAGACAAACAGCCAAATCATGAGTGAACTCCTATTCACAACTGCTACAAAGAGAATAAAATACCTAGGAATACAACTTACAAGGGATGTGAAGGACCTCCTCAAGGAGATCTGCAAACCACTGCTCAATGAAACAAAAGAGGAGACACAAACAAATGGAAGAATATTCCATGCTCATGGATAGGAAGAATCAATATTGTGAAAATGGCCACACTGCCCAAGGTAATTTACAGATTCAATGCCATCCCCTCAAGCTACCAATGACTTTCTTCATGGAAAAAACTACTCTAACGTTCATATGGAACCAAAAAAGAGACCACATAGCCAAGACAATCCTAAGCAAAAAGAACAAAGCTGGAGGCATCACGCTACCTGACTTCAAACTATACTACAAGGCTACAGTAATGAAAACAGCATGGTACTGGTATCAAAACAGAGAGATAGACCAATGGAACAGAGCAGAGGCCTCAGAAATAACATCGCACATCTACAACCATCTGATCTTTGACAAACCTGACAAAAAACAAGAAATGGGGAAAGGATTCCCTATTTAATAAATGGTGCTGGAAAACTGGCTAGCCATATGTTGAAAGCTGAAACTGGATCCCTTCCTTATACCTTATACAAAAATTAATTCAAGATGGATTAAAGACTTAAATGTAAGACCTAAAACCATAAAAAACCTAGAAGAAAACCTAGACAATACCATTCAGGACATAGTGATGGGCAAAGACTTCATGACTAAAACACCAAAAGAAATGACAACAAAAGCCAAAACAGACAAATAGGATCTAATTAAACTAAAGAGCTTCTGTTACAGCAAAAGAAACTACCATCAGAATGAACAGACAACCTACAGAACGGGAGAAAATTTTTGGAATCTACCTGTCTGACAAAGGGCTAATACCCAGAATCTATAAAGAACGTAAACAAATTTACAAGAAAAAAACAAATGACCCCATCAAAAAGTGGCCAAAGGATATGAACAGACATTTCTCAAAAGAAGACATTTATGCATCCAACAGACATATGAAAAAATGCTAATAATCATCACTGGTCATCAGAGAAATGCAAATGAGATACCATCTCACAACAGTTAGAATGTAATCATCAAAAAGTCAGGAAACAACAGATGCTGGAGATGATGTGGAGAAATAGGAACGCTTTTACACATTTGGTGGGAGTATAAGTTAGTTCTACCATTGTGGAAGACAGTGTGGTGATTCCAGAAGGATCTAGAACTAGAAATACCGTTTGACTCAGTGACCCCATTACTGGGTATATAACCAGAGGATTACAAATCATTCTACTATAAAGACACATGCACACGTATGTTTATTGCAGCACTATTCACAATAGCAAAGGCTTGGAACCAACCCAAATGTCCATCAGTGATAGACTGGATTAAGAAAACGTGGCACATATACACCATGGAATACTATGCAGCCATAAAAAAGGATGAGTTCATGTACTTTGCAGGGACATGAATGAAGCTCAAAATCATCATTCTCAGCAAACTATTACAAGGACAGAAAGCCAAACACTGCAGCTCTCACTCATAGGTGAGAACTGAACAATGAGAACACATGGACACAGGACAGGGAGCATCACACACTGGGACCTGTCGGGGGGTGGGGGACTGGGGGAGGGATAGTATTTGGAGAAATACCTAATGTAAATGATGAGTTAATGGGTGCAGCAAGCCAACATGGCACATGTATACCTATGTAACAAACCTACACGTTGTGCACATATACCCTGGAACTTAAAGTATAATAAAAAATAACAAAGAAAGAAAACGTTGGAAAATAGAAAACATCGAGACATTGAAAATATAAGAAAATAAACATATCTACTAGGAGTTTTAGTAAGAAAGAATAAAGAGAATGGAGGAGGGGTAATATTCAGAGATAGAGTAGCTAAGAATTTTTTCAGCATTGATTAAAAAAACTAAAACAAAAACATAAGTCCTACTATTTAAGAAGCACAACCAGGTTCTTCGCAGAATAAGTAAGATAAATCCACATATAGAGATAGCTTAGTGAAACTACAGACCATCAAAGACAGAAAGAATATAGACAATATATTAAATATATCAGATAAGACTAAGAAGAAAGTTAATGTACTAAAAGACGGTGGAACAATATCCTCAAAGTGTTAAGAGAAAACAAAATTAACCTAAATTCTATAACCAGCTAAACTCTTTTACTAATAAATTCCCTTCAACAAAAACAAAAACACATTTTCAAACAAATAAGAGTAAAATAACTTAGCATCAAAAAACCTAACTAAAGGAACTACTGAAGGATATAATTCAGGAAAACAAAATTGAACTAAGAAGCAAGGCATATGAAGGAATATTGAGCAAATGAACTGCTGTGTTCCCCCTTACTGCTGCTGGGTGTCCAGGGCCTTCCAGAGTAGGGGCTGAGAGTGGAGATCAGGTAGGGAGACGTATTCCCATTGCTGCACATTTATTTCTGTGCATTTATAACACATTTCTTCATAGGAGTGGTGTTGCAAATAGTGAATAAGTTCCCACTCTGGCCCTTCAAAGCCTATTGAACTCAAATGTTATCAACTCATAAAACTATCTGATGAAAGAAATACTTGAGATCAGAAAGAATTAAGCAAAGATACCAAGAGATTGCTAAATTCCCAAGTCAAAGTCTGGGGTGGTGGCACTGGAAGTCATGGGAATGAGGACAGTGAGTACACGAGCATTGGCTTCCTAAAAGAAATTCTAGATTCTTGCTCCGAAGAAACGTGCGGGCTTCTCCTGGACTCCACTTAAGCTTTGCTTTTTTTCTTCACTAGTTACTGACGATAAAAATGGAAGAATAAGAACCTTGGAAAAATATGATCAAAAGAGGATGTGATTGCCAACCAACTTTTAGATTTCACAGAAAGGGCCCTTTTAGGCAAATACTTCTTTACCATGAGGGCCCAACTGAATTGCTTAAAGCACATTTAAGTGACGAGTCCTTTTTCTGGAAATAAACTCACTGGAGACTGAAGATCAGATGATTCTGCAGACAATGCATAACATAGAAACCCTCTGGACAGAAGAAATGTCTGAGTCCAGCAGGAAGTGGGCACAGAAGGTCAGGAGAAGGGAGAGGATAAAATAGATGTTCTCGGTTGGTGCCAATGGTCCGCTGCAGGCAGTCCCATAAACATTCATAAGCTTGTCCCACAATAGGGTAGAGTGCAGAGTCAGGACAGGTGGAGTGTAAAGGGAAATCCCAGGGTGGCTGGAAATGGATAGTTTCTAGGAAAGAGAACACATCAAGTAGGAAAAATTAAAGTTACCCTGTACCCATCTTCACACTCAAATAGAGATGAAGCATGTGGAATACTACAGGGGAAAATGGAAGTCTGAGAGCACAAAATTATTTTGTAGGAGAGAAGAGAAATTTCTGTTCATAGAAACAGTAGATATTATGTTAGTATAGTTCTAATAGAAAGTTTTTAAACCTAAGCACAGTTGCTTGACTATACTAAAGTCCATCTTAAACTTTTGGTCAAACCAAAGATAATGCCTAGTATGATATAGTCAAATGAATGAGAAAGCAGGAAGTCATTAAAATATACTACTTTTCTATGAAGGATTTCCATTGAATAAAGCCTCGCTTTTTAAAGAACAAAATGGTTAATATTCTAGACAGGTGCTGACAACCTTAATTAGCCTTTAATTGGGGAACAGGGATGTCATAATTAAGAAACCTGGCAGAATGAGAGCTGAGACACTGACTTGAAGGGTTATGTTAATTTGAAAAGTAATTTATGCTACATGATAATCTTAACTCCTGAGCTCCTCTTTTTTTTTTCTATTTTTTTAGCTCAGAAAATATAGACAGTGAATTACTATCCCTTCTCCTTTTTTCTTCTTTATCCTGTCATGATCACCACTACTACATCATGAAGATAGTTTTATTGCTCTCCCTTATGAACTGTTTATTATAGCAGGAGTCTTTGTACAAAATTCCAAGGAGATACATCAATTCTGTTTAACAAATATTTGTTGAATGTCTGCTATGTCAAGCGATGTACCTGGGCCTGCAGCTATAAAGATGGGATGATATAAAGATGCGTGAGGGAGCCAGGCAGGTAAAGTGGTCAGCTCAACATTATGAGCTGGGTGACAAAGGTGACTAAGGAGAACACTTTGTGCAGCCTGGGCTTTATTATTAACAGGGGCCTAGTGCTTAGGACACTAAGCTTCTTATCTTAACAGCCAGCCGGTGACTTAGCAATGGGCTGTCTTATTCCAAAGCCTGGTTTTAAACCCAACCACCCTATGCCTTAATTTTCTCATTGCTAAATAGGAAAAATATGTGTTTGCGAATAGTGGACATTTGCCTGGCAGTTGTCTTTCCACTGGGAACTCATGTGACACCTGTGGGTCTGCCAATCCCACTATCTGATGATCTCTGGTGCAAAGAGATGGTCACACGACTCAAGCCTGGCCCTTAGAGTGTCTGGGCTGAGTGCTGCACATATGACTTAGCAGAGACATTCACAGCCCTCCCACTAAAGCGAGAGGGAGGGCATGAACAAGAGAAAGACTCTTTCCCTTTGACCTCTCAGCATGGACATGTAGGCTTGGAGTTTCCCGTAGCAGTTTCCCTAGCTAGGTATGTCAAGAGGGACTGTGAATGCAGCCAACACTCAGAGCGAAATAGAGCTGAAAGATGAAAACAGTGAAAAATCCTGATAGCATTGTTTAATCTCGTGGATTCAGCCTTTCTGAAGCCAGGAATATCTACCCCTGGATGTTCTGGTTCTGCAAGACAACAAATTTCTTTTATTGCTAGGCTATTTTGAGTCAGTTTTATATTATTTGTTACCAAAATTCCTGTTTAATAATAAATGGCATGAGGTTTCTGTGAGAATAACATGAAATAGTATAGATAAAACAGGATTCCTGGAATATTATAGACTCTAAATTCTGACTGTCATTGTTATGATCATCATCATTATCATTATTAGCACAAAATGGTCTTCTTTCTCCTCTTAGGGCTCTTTCTTCTTAAGTGGTCTGTAGAATGGAATGCAGTTTACAATATTTTCTCCCTTCTGTAATGCTTATTAGAAAGAACTCAGAAAATTTTGACATTTTCTATAGTTGGTTTATATTTTGCTAGTCACTCTTCACAGTGCTATGAAGGAACAAGAATGCCTCAAGGCTGCAGGCCTTTGTGTACAGCCAGTCTTCAGATTTTCATGCTGCAGTGGGCAGAGGAAGAGGCCTTGCTTAAAAAGTATCTGTCCTATGGATTTTCACCATTGGTTGTAAAAGAAGCCTAAGCATCCCTGCTGCAGTTTGTTTAACATTCCCTGTGAGCCTGCTGCTTGATTCCATCTCTACATGCTTGCTTCAGTTTGCCTCAAAGTCATTCCTTGCTTTTCTTTGTGCATCTGAGTCCAGCTTCCCTTCAAGACCCAGATCAACTTCCGTGTTCTTCCTGGAGCTTTTCTTGGACATTCTCTCAGAACTGACTCTCCTTACCTGAAACTTATAATATCCTTCTGTGAGTAGTTACTTTTAAATGGGTGATTGCTTTATCTCCTCAACAAGACCTTGTTGTCATTAAAAGGAAGGGATATTTCTGAATTTCTCTGAACCTGGCACACGCCAGATTCTCTATAAATATTGGTTCAAAATGTACCATTCACATTAGGCAATTCTCAGGGGCAGACGAAGACTTGCCATTGGTTGGTTGTAATGCCACACAGCGAACCTACCTCCAAAATCCCAGCAGCTGTCTTTACAAGCCACAGCTCCACCACAGGGATTCTAGGTACCAGTTTTCACTGCCTTTGCAGTTTGAGGTCAAGTTGCATAAATTCCTTCTTTCCATTGTTTCATGTTTCATCTTGTACTGTGCCTCAGTGTTGTCTAGGAGATTGGTATGGATGCTTAAGGTTTAATGAGTTAAACGTGAAATCTCGTTATTTACACCATAATCTTGTCGTATTCTAAGGGTCTATGTCAACTTCCAAAAATTGATTTATCTTGGCCTTTCTCTGTTTGCTATGTAGATCAAACACATGCACCATGCAGTGAAGTTGCTACTTTTGTGTGTGATGAGACAATGATTTATGCTGTTTTAGACAAATTGAAATGATAGTTATTTGTGAGATTTTCTCTCCTAATATTACGTATCCACTTCATTAAAGCCAAGACTGAAGTGCACAGCTACCTGCTTCATTCTCTGCTTCAATCTTGAACGCTTAGCATGTGTTTTAGTGTTCTTTTGGAAGCTTTTTGGCCAAGACTTTGGATGATGCAAATAGAGAATTTTCTACCTTAGAGTCAAGAGCATACTTTGGCAAAAGAAGACATAATACATTTATAAGTTCTTTGAAAACTGTATATCATTGTAAAAATGAAGGCTATTGTAATTAGAAGACTCCTGATTCTGGCAGCTAAGAGATTGTTTTATATTAGTTCAGAAGCTTATTTTCTTTGGAATTTCGGTAGCAGCATTCTCACATGTCAATATGAAAATGGTGTTATTGTACATTCAGGTCTGGCTCTTTTGATTGACCCCCCATAGAGGCAGCAAGAGGAAACTGAACACACATACACCCACACCTACCCCCACACACTGCCATCTCCCATACCGTATATGTATAATTTAAAGAAAAATATTCAATATCAGAGCAATTGCTAAAAAGCAAATTTTACAGAAAACTGTAACTATGTATTAACAAATTATATCTAAAAGCATAATGCATATTATTATTTTTCAGTAATCTTAGCAAAGATAAAGTGTATAAGAAACAAAATAAGTGACTTACAAAGAAAGGGCCTTTACTTCAAGGACCATTAAAAACGAACACAAAAGGATTAGTTTTCAGTTACATACGTTGAATTGAATCTTAAATACTAGAAATGAGAGCATTTTTCACGTAGTGTTAACACATACTATAAAATACATATTGTAAAAGGGACCAGACCACCAGCATTACAAAAGCAGCTTTGATAGCTATATAATAAAACTCTTAGTTCATCATTTTATACATAGATAGCAAGTATGAGATGAGAAAAAGAACTGCATCCTTTTTACTTTCTGTTTAAAAGCAAATAGAAAGCAAGCTTAAACATCACTCCTACTATACACTGAGCAGCTTTGAAGCACATCATTTGTAAAAAAGAAGGATCAAGAATAAAAATATATTTATAGACAAGGGTGGGCTGGAGATGAGTGGAGTTAACTCACAAGAAGTGATTGTGTGTATCTCCTCCCAACTCCCTGTTCAGTGATATCATGACTATATCTTGAAATTCATCATGGTAGGAGTATTTCACCTCAGATATTGGCAAATGCTACAAATCAGCTCTCCTTCCCTATCCACAATGAAAAGCTGGTTGTTAAACATTTTTCAGGCCACTATGGAGGTGCACACATAAATGAGTGTCAGTAGACCATACCCTAATGATGATACTCAGGAGGAACCACACTCATAATTGTTGGCACTATATGAAGTTGAAAAAAAAATCTCTGTCAGATACTTTGAAAATAATGCAGATAGTTTAATATTAAAGCAATGGTCTTCTTATCCAGAGGCGCATTGGCTAATATTGCTTGGATTCATGTAAATTGCCTCATTAGATGCGGTGTTCCATCAATCTAGGGCTAGCGTACATCAGGGAGATCTGTAAGGTTTCTGGAATACTGTGGTCTCAAAGTTGTTGAGTGGCTGAGTGCTCAACATTATACTGAGTATGCTTTATATATGTCATAATTTTACTAAGAATATACTCCTTATTGTCTGTATTTCCTTGAGATTTCTTGTAATTTGCCTAATCCTCATAAATAACTCTACATTCTTCTCTTGGAAGGAAGATAAAGGACACCATGTCTGGTAACTAAGTTCCTATCATCAATAGGTCATAGTTTTGGTTATTCAGGAACTTTTAACTTCACCTCTGTTCATAAATGATTTTTTGTTTTCAATGGTCGGGTCCATTTGGGCTCTGGTCTTCCAAGGTGGTTAAGAGGTCTCACTAGCTTGGCCGGAAGGTCCATTTTCAGGAGCTTTCTGTTTGTTCTTTTTCATTTGTACTCTCATGTTTTTTTTTCTGTTCTCTAACTTTTTGGAGATCATCTATTCTGGGGAAGCCCTTCTTGCCATTCATTGTGCATATTGTTCTTGTTTGGCATTGGAAGTTCTCTCTCTGCAGACTGCTCTCCGTGTTTTTGGGAGCCATGCTTTCTGGAACACATTCATTCTTTTTATTTTAACTACTCAAATATATGAAGATTTTTACTTGTTTTTTTCCATGGTGATCTTCCTATGAAGAAAAGCCCATGAAAAAACATCATTTGCTCACTCTCCTGGAATTTAGACTTCAGGACCCGCTTCAGTGTTATTATCACCGATGTGCCACTTCTCCCTTCACCTTCCACCCACGATTCCCCAGCTAATATTTACTTCAGGATACTGCAGGTGCAGCATGCATGCCTGAGTTCATTCACGCATTCAAACAAATATTTGTTGGGGACATACAATGCACCAAATATTGTATTTGGTGCTGGAGATACTCTTACATTCTAGAAAGGGTAGACTGAAAATAAGTACTTTTCAGATAATTAAAATATGGTCATGTGTGTGAAGATAGCACAAAACAGGGCTGGTAGGCAGGCACAAGTAGTGGCCAGGGTCCTGGCCAGAAGAGGCAGCACCTGGCAGGGTCAGGAGATTAGCATAAAAGTGAAAGTTCGAGAACTTTTTTTTCACTATCAGAAAAGTAAGAACAAAATATGGAAAGAGGCAAAACTAGAATGCAATGGACCATGTGTTGGGTGGGAGTATTGATATGAACTTATGAATATATACATAAAATAAGTGCGAGTGTGTATGTGTCTGTGTATGTGCACATGCATGCATATTCATGTGTATACATACATGCAAAGGTATATCTTTGCATATGAATATATATATGTATGTTTACATGTGCATGTATTTTCTAGTTATGCCCACTGGAAGGAACTGGGAACGGCAATACCCTAAGATGATAAAGCTCATATTTTGGTTTCCAAAAGCCACTCTCCACTTAAAGAAATGGTGGATTCTAGCTGTGGGGCAGGGAAAGTAGAAGATGTATCTAGAGTAGTTTGTTGTGTTAGAAAGAAAAAAATGCTAAAACAAGATGGACAGTTGGAAAGGACACAGAAAAGAGGCACCTACGGATCAAATCTAGAACAATTGTGCATCAAAATAAATCTTGATAATTACAGATTGTAACTTACTGAATAGAACGGGAAGTGATGAATCCACATTGATATACATGAATAAATAAACGGGGAGAAGAGAAAGCTCTTCCTTATGGTAGAAAGACAACTAGTAAATGTAGGAGAGATAATGGTATTAGACAATTACCAATGGCAACCATCAGAGGGATAATTAATTTAGACAAGAGACATCAAGGAATACTAAAACTAGTGGGTAAAAATGGGGTAAGAAATGGGATTTTACTTAGTATCAAATTATTTTACCCACAGACTGTTTATTAATTTCAAAGATAAGTAGTAATTTTACTATAGAGAAATCTGGAAGACACTGTTTTACTCAAATGGTCAAAATTCACATGAACATCTCTCTTATAGCCTTCCAACATGCCCTTTTCAGTTCACTCTGGCTGCAATGTGAAAAGTTAATGGGAGCAGAGAACAAATGGATTCAAGGAGGCTGTTAGAAGGCACTAATAGAGATGGTGGTGGTTTAGAAGAAGGCCATATAGTGGGGCAGAGAGGAATGACAGGATTGGAAAGTTTTGAAGGTGAAATTTAATAGAGTTTGGTGATGGACAGAGAGGTAGGCAAATGACAGAGGATTAAGGATAATTTGTTAAGTTTTGACTTGAGCATCAGGGTGGATTCTGGGTTCATTTACTGAAATGGAAAAGCTCAAGACAAGGGTAAATTTAGAATGGAGGATTGAAATTGAGAGTTCTGTTTTGACAATGATTAAGATCCATGTGTGTCTCAGCCCATTTGGGCTGCTATAACAAGATACCTTAGACTGGGTAATTTATAAATAGTGTAAATGTATTGCTCACAGTTCTGGAGGTTGGGAAGTCCAAGATCAAAGCATGAGCATCTTCAGAGTCTAGTAAGGGCTTGCTCTGTGATTTAAAAATGGAGCCTTTTTGCTACATCCTCATATGGTAGAAGAGGGAAAGGCAGCTCCCTTCAATCTCTTTTATTTTGCTTTTATTAATACTTTTAACTAACACATAATAATTGTTCATATTTATGGACTATAGTAGGATACCTTGATACATATATACAGTGCATAAGCTATAATAATCAAATCAGGGTAATTAGCATACAAATAACCTCTAACATTTATTATTTCTTTGTGTTGGTAACATTTACAATCTGCATTTCTAGCTATTTAAAAATATACATTAAGTCAGGTGTGGTGTCTCATACCTGTAATCCCAGCACTTTGGGAGGCCGAGGTGAGAGAATCACGAGGCCAGGAGTTCAAGACCAGCCTGAGAAAGATAGCCAGACCCCTACCTTTACAAGTGCATGCCTGTAGTTCTGGCTACACAGGAGGTTGAGGCAGGAAGATTGCTTGCCCCGAGGAGTTTGAGGCTGCAGTGAGCTTTGGTCATACCACTGCACTCCAGATTGGGGCCCAGAGTTAAACCCTGTCACACACACTCACACACACACACACGGAAAAGAAAAGAAAAAGCAAAAAAGAAAATGTATTATAAGTTGTTGTTAATTATAGTCACCCTACAGTGCTATACAATATGAGTACTTATTTCTCCTATCTAGCTATATTTTTTTACGCATTAACCAACTTCTCACTGTTCCCCAATTTGCCTCCTGTTCCCAGCCTCTCCTAACTACTATTTTACTCTCTGCTTCTATGAGTGAGAACATGTGGTATTCATCTTTCTGTGCCTGGCTTATGTTACTTAACAAAATGTCCTCCAGGCTCATCCATTTGCTGCAAGGACAGGGTTTCCTTCTTTTTTATGCCTGAATAATATTATATTGTGTTTATATACCACGTTTTTCTTACCCATTCCTCCACTGATGGACACTTAGGTTGCTTCTATATTTGGCTATTGTGAATACTGCTGCAATAACTGGGGCTGCAGATATCTCTTCAACATACCAATTACCTTTCCTTTGGATATAGATCCAGTAATGGGGTTATTGGATGATATGGTAGTGCTATTTTTAGTTTTTTGGGGAATCCCCACCCTGTTTTTCATAATGACTGTGCTAATTTACATTCTCACCAATAATGTATCAGAGCTCTCCTTTCTCTGAATATTTGTCAACATTTGTTATTTTTTGTTTCTTTGGATAATACGCATTTTATCTGGGGTGAGACTATATCTCACTGTGGTTTTGGTTTTCATTTCCCTGATGATTAGGGGTATTAAGCAATTTTTTTTCGTATACCTGTGGGCCATTCATATGTCTTCTTTTGAGAAATGTTTATTCAGGTCCTTTGCCCACTTTTCAGTCAGATTATTGTATGTGTGTGTGTCTGTGTGTTTTGATGTTGAGTTTTTTGAATTCCTTGTATTCCATATATTAGTCTCTTGTTGGATGAATAGTTTGCAAATATTTTCTTTCCATTCTGCATATTGTCTCTTTAGTGTGTTGTTTCCTTTGCTGTGTAGCAGGTTTTTAGTTTGATGTAATCCCATTTGGCCATTTTTGCTTTTGGTGCTTATGCTATTGTGGTTTTGTTAATAGAATCTTGTCCAGACCCGTGTCCTGATATGTTTCCCCTATGTTTCCTTCCAGTAGTTTCATAGTTTTGGGCCTTTAATTTATTTTGAGGTGATGTTTTGTAGATGGTGAGAGATAGGAGTTTAATTTTATTCTTCTACGTATGGATATTCAGTTTTCCTAGCATATTAATCAAAGAGACAGTCCTTTCCTGAGCAAATGTTCTTGGAGCCTTTGTCAGAAATCAGATGGCTATAAATATGCGGATTCATTTCCGAGTTCTATATTCTGTTCTTTTGGTTTGTGTATCTATTTTTATGCCAGCATCATACTTTTTGGGTACTATAGCCTTTTAGTATATTTTCAAGTCAGGTAATGTGATGTCTCCAGCACTGTTCTTTTTGCTCAGAATTGTGTTAGCTATCTGGAGTCTTTTGTGGTTCCATATGAATTTTAGAATTCTTACTTTTCTATTTGTGTGAAGAGCATCATTGGTATTTTGATGGGGTTTATTGAATCTGTAGATTGCTTTTGGTAATATGGTCATTTTTATAATATTAATCCTCCTAATCCAGGAACACTGATGTTTAATAGTTTTTCTTGTAGATATCTTTCATCTCCTTGGTTAAATTTATTTCTAGGTATTTTGTTATGTTTTGTAGCTATTGCAAATGGGATTGCTTTATTTATTTTTATTTTTATTTTTTAAGATGGAGTCTTACACTATTGCCCAGGCTGCAGTGTAATGACACGGCTCACTGCAACCTCTGCCTCCAGGGTTCAAGTGATTCTTCTGCCTCGGCCTCCTGAGTAGCTGGGATCACAGGCACCACCACCACACCTAGCTAATTTTTGTATTTTCAGTAAAGATAGGGTTTTGCCATGTTGGTCATGCTGGTCTCGAACTCCTGACCTCAAATGATCCACTTGCCTCAGCCTCCCAAAGTGCTGGGATTACAAGCATAAGCCACCATGCCCGGCCATAAATGAGATTGGTTTTAAATTTCTTTTACAGTTAGTTTATCCTTGGTATATTGAAATGCTACTGATTTTTATATGTTGATTTTGTATCCTACAACTTTATTGAATTCATTTATCAACTCTAAGAGTTTTTTGGTGGCACATTTAAGGTTTTCTGTATGTAAGATCATGTCATCTCCAAACAAGGGCAGTTTGACTTTCTCCTTTCCAATTTGGATGCCCTTTATTTTTTTTCTCCTGCCTAATTCCTTTGGCTAAAACTCAGCCTCTTTAATAAGGATACTAATGCCATTCATGAGGACAGAGTTCCCTGATTTAATCATGTCTCAAAATACTCTATCTCTTAATACTATCACATTGGGTATTCAATTCCAACATATGAATTTCAGGAAGACACCAACATTTAGACCATAGCTATATGTAATAAGAATTCTATCAAAACACTCTAATATATGGGTCTAGGGTTTTTGAGGAAAGAAGACACACAAGTTAGTGGTCATCAACATATTTGTGGCATTTAAATCTATGAGATCAAAAAAGGTCACCTAGGGAGAACATGAATCCAGAGGAAAATGAGGGCTCAAGCCAGAGCCCTGGACACTCCAACGTGTAGAATTCCAGCAGAGGAGACAGAGATGGGAGAAAGGCAAGAGGATAAGGTGTTATAAACGCTAAAGACACAAAGTGGAGAGTAAACCAGTGCTGTTGAGAGATCAAGTAAGAGCAGAACAAAAAAATGGCCTTTGAGTTTGATAACACAGAAGTCATTATTTATTCATCAAATTATCCTGAGTGTCTGTTTACTGAAAGCCAAGTATTATGCTAGGCAATTGGGGAAGAGAGACAAGTAAAAGACAATTAGAATAGACAATGTGATAAGTGATAAGTGCTGTAATAGGGTTCTATGATAATTTAGGGAAGATATGCCTAACCTAACCTTGGAGGTGGGAAAGAGGGAATGGAGGCCTCCAGGAGATGCTCAAACTGGTGTTGAGTGTTTAAGAGTGAGTAAGTATTAAACTGAGTGTGGTAAATTTGCTTTAGGCAAAGGAAACTCATGTATGAAGACATGGAGGCATGATAAACAGAAGTATTAGTAGATTGGTTTGGGTGGAATGTAGTGTATATATAAAACAGCCAAGCAGGATGAGGTAAGAGAGGTACCTAGGGGCCAGATAACAAAAGCCCTGTATCCTTTATCAGAGATTACCTGATAATCTGCAGAAAAGAAGGAAAAGGCACAAAATCAATCACCTTAAGGATGCCAGGATGGAAGATGTGGAGGAGTGCCAGGTGGACTCTGGTTATGCTGTTGAAGGTCTGCTTATTCAGGCTATCTTTCGTTCTTTTAAATTCCTTCTCCAGGTCATGAGAAGTTGTCGTTAGGTCCAAAGCTGGGGAGTGGCTTGATGAACACAGCCATTAAGGTTAATAGAGCAGTTGGCAAGGCAGTTTGGAGGAGAAACTGGAGGCAGAAACATCAGGCTGCTGCAGTGCCATGGACATAGAATGACAAGGAACTAGGTGAAGGTCAAAAACAGACATCCAGAAGAAAACTATCATTATAAAATATTTGTATGGGCAGATATGGTGGTATGTGCCCATGGTCCCAGCTCCTCGGGAAGCTGAGGAAGAAGGGCTGCTTGACCTCAGAAAGTCGAGGCTGCAGTGAGCCATGTTTATGCAATTGCACTCCAGCCTGGGAGACAGAGTGAAACCTGGTCTCAAACAAAATAAAGCAAGATGGGATTTGTAAGGGAAACATGACAAGGCTAGCGGGATAAGAATATATAGTATTAAGAACTTTGTATTTGAATCTGAGATCTGTATATATTTGATAATCCATAATAGTATCTCTTGTTTTAATGTATATACTTTACTGAATAGTAGGTATTTTCATTTGATCCTAATATCGGCATTGTTTTCCTAAATTTAACAGAAATGAGGCTAAGAGAGGTGATTAGGCAAACATCACACACTAATAATGGTGCAAGATTGTAAACCCAAATGTTATAATTTTGAGTTCAGTAGATCATTTTGCTACCTAGATAAATCGTGGAATGGTTTCTATCTGGAAGGATTACAGTTGGCTAACATTTGGCTCACTTAAGGAACGGCGTATCTGCAGAGATGGCGCTGTTAGGCCACAATACAGACACTTACCACCAGAGGGTGCTCTTACCCCAAGAGAAAGTTGGCAGCTCTTTCCTACAGTTGAAGAATTCTGCTAGTTTTTCTTTTTTGAGGTTCTTTCTTTAGAAGTTGCAGAATGAAGAACTGAGTTGTAGTAGCCCAAACACTGCAAATCTCGGAGCAATGACCTGTAGCCTCTCACAGCTTGTGTCAGAGAGGCAAGATGTGTTAGGGAGATGCTTAATTTTCTCTGAAATAATCCCAGATTATGCCTGGTGGAGGAAGTAAAGAGGAACAGTTCAGAAATAAGAAAATTCTGGAGATGTTTGGAGATGAAAGGAGTAATTCCTGTGATTCTAATGTAGGAGCTGTAGGGTTCTCTCCAGGGATGATTCTTAGTTGATTTGTAGGTACTTTTTGGTAGATATTCTCAAAGGGTCATATTTTAAATTTTTGATTTTGCCTTTATAGGACAAATAATTTTTGCAATGTTATGAAGGCAATAATCTCAGCCTTTATTTTTATTTTGTGCACAGGTTCATTTACTATTGCTCTTTTTCTCCTTTCCCTTATTTTCCTCTTTCTTTTCTTCCTTTTCCCTTTCCTTCTTGACTTCCCTCACTCATCAAAGTTATGTTAGTAAAGGATAGAAATTAATTCACCTTGTGGTTGAAGTAGTTGATACTGGCTTAAATGTTAAGCCTAGGAGTATATGCATAGTTCTAACAGAAATTAAGGTTTTTAAACAAAGAAGTTAGAGCTTAACAGTGGATAGAATAGCATCTAGTGTGTTTGGACGGTGGAGTTTTTTTGAGGGGGACCGGTAGTTTCTCCTTGGAGTTTTAATATAGTATTTTCTCATGAGCAGCCCTGTATTTGACATGTACTTTACGACTATCCCTGGGACTCTCCTGGTCATGCCATTTGTTGTCTGTTCATAGGCAAGTGTGAAAAGTGCATAATATTCTGGTTTGGAAAATTTGAGAAACATCTCCCTTGCTCCCTATGCCCTCCTCTCCTCTTCAATAGCCACCCTTTCAGGAATCCTAGGAGGATGGCAGGAGTAATCCAGGGCCTGAACAATTGAGATGATCCTCTTGGTCTCCACTTACTTTTCCTCCTGTAGGCATGACCTCTGGGTTTGGTTGGAACAAAAGCAGACTCCAACCATCACTTTCTTGGTGCAGGACTCAGCCCGGAAGGTGAGTCTAGACTCAGTCTGGAAGGTGGAGCTGAGGACACCAGATTTATTACAAGTCATTTTCAATGGTTCCTCTCTTGAAATTCTTCCATAGTGTTATGCTTGAGGAGAATTTGGACTAAAATAATGACACCTAAGTTTATACCCTGAGGAAAAAATCGTAGGCAATAAAAGACTGGAGGCCTAAGACAATCTCCCAAGTGGACAGTATGTCTATGTCTTATCCCTGTTTGTTAAGAGTTGAGAGATGTAGTTTAGCCTGCTTCCTTCATTGGGTCTTACCTTCTTTTACTTTTGAGAGATGCTTTCCTTTGGGGCTTGGGACCACAGTGTCAGTGTTATGGAATCAACTATTTATTCAACCACTTAAGGATAAATACTGACAATTTGAAATGGAGTGGGGTTAAGTGCACATGCTGAATAGATTTGATACCAGGTTTCATCTTTTGCAGTTAGTCCTGGCCAATATCTCTCCAGTGGTGGTTTCAGTAGTGAATCCCAAGGATGATGTGATGTGCGGGGCCACTGAGTTTGGCATACCTCTCAAATATATATCTCTAGAATGAGAGGTGGAGTCTGTCATTCCACCTTTGTAGCTTCACCTCTTTAATCCTTTAAGATTTCTCAGCCTTCATTTATTAAAATGCAGGAATTCCAGGAAGACTCACAGCTTAGCCCTTAATAGTTAATGCTTTAGTTTTTTTTTTTTTTTTTTTGAGATGGAGTTTCGCTCTTGTTGCCCAGGCTGGAGTACAAAGGTGTAATCTCGGCTCACCATAACCTCCGCCTCCCGGGTTCAAGTATTTCTCCTGCCTCACCGGGTTCAAGTATTTCTCCTGCCTCAGTCTCCCAAGTAGCTGGGATTATAGGCATGCACCAGCATTCCCGGCTAATTTTGTAGTTTTAGTAGAGATGGGGTTTCTCCATGTTGTTCAGGCTGGTCTTGAACTCCTGACCTCAGGTGATCCGTCTGCCTCAGCCTCCCAAAGTGCTGGGATTACGTGTGAGCCACCGTGCCCGGCCAATGCTTTAGTTTTTAATTAATGACTTAGCAACTATTAGAGTCAAGAAAGGTTTTCCCTTGTAGGATCTTCAGATATTGTTCACTTTACAGATGAATAAACTGAGGCCAAAGAGCGATAAGAGAATCATCCAAGGTTACATATCTAAAAAAGCAAACCAGGGCTGCAATTCAATTCTTTCAACTTCTACACTGTGCCTTTCTCCCTGTGTTACCCTGTGAATGAGGCTAGGCTAGGGGTGAAAGTGAGAGGGAGAAGAGGATGCCCGAAGGGAGGAAATGAGCATGTGTAACATAGGTGTTTAGTTCCCCAACATTTATTCAAAAGCATTCACTGGACGCTACCATTCTAGGCTTCGAGGTGGGTGTTGTGGCATTAAAGATAAAAGTATGACTTAGTTGCTGTTCTCCCTAACTCTCAGGTCTAGAACTTGGCAGGTAAACAAATCAGCAGTTATATTGAGTGTGATGGTAGAAATGAGTGCTATGGGTATGCATTGGAAGGTGGTCGGTCTATTGTCAGGATTCTTTTCACTGCAAGTGACAGAACTCTTAGTTTAAACCAATTTAAAGAAAAGAGATAATTTACTGATTCACATAATTAGAAGGTCCAGAAGGTATTTCTGGTTTCAAACACAGATACATTCAGGATCTCTTTCAAACACAGATCTATTCAGATCTCAAACACTCTGGACAATGTCTCTCAGCTCTTTTTTCTTTTGCGTTAACATCATTTTCAGGCAGTCCCCGAGTGGTGCCAAAGATGGATCAGACATTTGTGGTCTCACTTCTTCTAAGCTTAGCACCCCTAATGGAAATAGTATGTTTTTTTGTCAAGCTACTCTCACTGTACTAACTTGAATCACATGCCTATTCTAAAGCATCAAGGGGAATTGGAATACTCTCATTGGCCAGTCTGGGTCTGAGTCAAATCCTTACCCTGGCACTGAAAGAATGGGATTAGGCTCACTCAAACAACATGGGTTGATTATGGAGGAGGATGCCTTGTGGTCATGCAAAAACAACACAGGCTGTATCACCAACTGGAGGAGAGGTGGAGAGAAGAAATAGAGGGTTGTTCTGTTTCAAAACCCAACTGGGTGCAGTATAGTTCCACTGATGGTATCATTCTGATGATGATAGTATCATTCTGATACTAACCATCTGAAGTTAGCATCAGACTCCCCACATTAAAACATGTTTTCTACAATACTCCCCTTCAGAGTCCTGCTATACTTTGGGAGGTCTTCAGATAACCTGTGCTTCCAACTGATATAAATTTGGTGGTTTACCTCTGATTTGATAATTTGTTAGAATAACTTGCAGAATTTTTTAAAGCGTTATGATTACAGTTTTATTATATAGGGTATACATACGGTAAGGTCCGGGAGAGACTGAAAAGCTTCTGCATTCTGTCCTGGTGGAGTCAGGGTCCATTACCTTCTTGGCATAACAATTGTTCAACAACTAGGAAGTTCCGTAAGCCTCCATGTCTATAGTTTTTGTTGGGTTTCATTACATAGGTATTACTGATTAAGTCATTGCCATGTGACTGAACTCAATCTCCAGTCCTGCTCTCCTCTCTGGATGTCCGGTGGCTGAAAGTGCCAGCCTTCTTCTGGTGACAAGTCCCCGTCCTGAAGCTATCTATGGGCCCACCATGAGTTACATCATTAGCATAACAAAGACACTCCTAACAATTAGAAAATCCCAAGAGTTTTTAAGAAAAAGTATTTATTTATTTTTAAATTGGAAAATAATAATCATACATATTCATGGGGTACCTAGTGATGTTTTGATATATATCATGCATAGTGATCAGATCAGGGTGATTAGCATCTCCATCACCTCAAACATTTGTCATTTCTTTGTGTTGGGAACATTCAGAGATCAAAGATCAGACAAGCTCTTTATACCACACGGTTGAAGGAAAGTTTCCTAGGAAAGTTACATTTGAGTTGGGTCTTTACACTTCATATTGGCAAAGACCACATCTGTGTGAAATCACTAATGTGTGAAAAAGAAGGGTAGTTTCAAAGGACTATAAGTATAGTGAATAAGGCAAGAGAGGGGGCTATAGAGATGGAACAATGTCCACATCTGTCAGCGCTTTGTAGGTCTGATTTTATCTTGTGCAAGCTGTGAGGAGCCAGTGAAGGATTCAAATTTGAGTATTAAGTCACTAGCATAAATATGGAGGGTGGTGGGAATTGGAGCAAGATGAAATTATATGACTATAATTAATCAGGTAAGAATTCCAGTTTCCAGAGGCACCTTTTCACTACTTCATCAAGGAGAGACCCTTGCTGTCTGTATTAGCGTCCTAGGGTGCTGTAACAAATCATCACTCACGAGGTGGCTTAAAACAACAGAAATTTATTCTTTCATAGTTTTGGATGCCAAGAGTCCAATATGAAGCTGCTGTTGAGGTGGGTTCCTTTGGAGGGACGGACAGTGTGTTCCTTGCCTCTCTCCCAGCTTCTGGTGATTGCCAGCAATTCTTGACATTCCTTCGGTTTCAGAGGCATTGGCCTAATCCCTGTGTTTGTCCTCACATGATGTTCTTCTGTATCTGTGTCCAAATTTTCTCTTCTTATCAGGACAACAGTTATTAGGTTACAACCTACCCTAATTCAGAATGGCTTCATCTTCATTTGATTATATCTTCAGGGACACTATTTTCAAATCAGGTCATATTCACAGGTACTGAAATTAGGACTTTAGCATATCTATTAGGGGACACAATTTAGCCTACATCATGCCCCAAGCCTACCTGAACACAGGAAACAAGCTGATGAGTCATCTGTAGCTTTGTAGTTAACGGTTATCCCTTTGGCTTCATTCACATGAAGCCCTGGTAGCCCTTCGTGTAAGGTGTCTTTTTCTTCATTGGCTGAGCTGATAGGGCGAAAAGTATTGCCCTTGCTAATATCTTGGAGGAGAAGAATCTGCTCCTTTATTTTCCCTCCCAAACTGTGTTTTAAATAGGCAGGTGGTGGGGGAGGTACTTTGAGTGAGTACATCCCTTCCCTCCAGCAGTCTATAATTCTCATTCTCATAGCACTCCTATTTCTCTAGGGAAAATAGGTAATGCCTGACCCTAAGTCCAAGGACTGCTCATCTCTTTCAGAAAGAGGGATGGTGGTATGAAACAACCATAGGATGACCATACTGACTGTTCCCCTTACATTCTCTCACTTCCTTCCAACCAACACATGAAATGGCACACTTCCATCTGGTGTCTTCTTTGCTGCGTTTAGGTTGTAGTCCCTTGTAGTCAAAATGTTTTACTGATCATGTCTCATTAATTCTAAACATGCAGCTGTGTGTTGGGAGTTCTAAGACCGGTTTCTACACTTTGATTGAACCAGATACTTCCAGCATGTAAGGTACATCCTGGGAATCACATAAGCACATTTAGAGAGTCAATTTGTTCAGTGGTTCTCCATTGCCTCAAAGAGACAAGCTGCGCCAAGAAAGAAATTAAGTTTTTGGGGTCATGGACTTTGAGGTGTTTTACTAAGGAGGCGCAATTTCCTGTCTCTGTGGTGCCAATGTTATACGATCAAGGATGACTGGCCTCTCTGTACTGCTTTTTAAAGATTTTATGCATTTTTCTTCTTCTATTATGGATTAATGTGAATTAAGGCAAATGAGTGAATTTTTTAAATTTATTTTTAGAGTTGGAAGTCATGAGATCTAGGTAGGTGCAGTGAATTTCCCAGATTCACTTCATGGAGTGACTCACTCATTCTGGTTTGCCCGAGACTTTTCTGGATTTCAAACCAAAAGTTCCAGATCTTGAAAACTTCCTCAGTCAGCCTTAAAAAGACCACAAATTCCTCAATGTCAGAGATTGTTTTGCATGCCTTCCATATTCACTATATTCACTATCTTACTCCTTCTTTCCCTCATCATGATATTTAGTGTCAATTTTAGCATGTATCTGTGTCTAAGAGAATGTTCATCTAAGAAGCCAGAGCTAAAAGCAGCAAGAAAAAAATCACGCAATTTCCAGTATTTGACTTTGTCCCATTAGTGTTCCGAATACAGAAAAGACTGAGAAGGTTAGGAGGGAGAAAGTGATGGAAATGGAGGATGCAAACTCAGAATGCTGTTTTTAGTCTTGGAAGAGTCTTCAGTTGAGTTACTGGCTTTTCTCCAAGGGCTAAACAGCTCTGAAGTTCCAGAGGAAGCCCGTGGAAAAGTCCCCTTTTTCAGGAGACATCACTATGTAAATTTCCCCCATGAGATCAAAGCAAGTGTCCATCCAGTGACGTCCTGTTCCATCTCCCTTCACCCCTGGTGATCATCCCTCTGATGCAATTTATGGACTGTGATCAGCAAAATACTTGTAATAATTTCATAGTTAGAGTATATTCACACACTTGTTGTTATGGCAACCATCAATAATATTAATAAAACCCTGTCTGGTTGAAGCAGATGAATGGGACATGTAAACACAGACAAGAATAGCCATATCAGACGTCAACATGGAACAACACAAGCACAACAGTCTGTATGCTGGTTTTCGCCTTCCACTGTACTCCCAGCAGTCTCATCTGTTTTACTTATGCCTGAGTCCCCCACTGGCTTCAGTGTAAAGGCTATGTAAGTGGGTACACATCAGGAAGGGGCCCACTTTGACCTCCAAAATGAGAACAAGAGAAACTGCTTACCATGAGTCTAGTATTCCATGAAACTAGGGGTACCCTGTATGGGTATTTGTACATTGTTCATCAATTATGGTAGTCATAAAACATTGTCTAAAAAGCTTGCTCTTATTAAACATTCACTTTGCATATGTTGGTGACAAATAGTGGTTGATTTTAGCTGGAGGATCACTGGATACAACAGCCTGGTGATGACTGCATTCACTCAGATTCTTCTTTTACAAAATGGAATAATCAAACCTACCTTATCGGCTGTTGTGATATTCTAATGAGATAATGTAAGCAAAGCTCTTAGCACAGTGATAGCAAATGAGTGCTCAGCAAATGAAATCTCCTGGGAGGCTATCTAGCACAATGTTCATGGACTTTGAAGTTAGTTCAAATTCCAGCTTACTCATTTTACAGCTGTGCATCCTTGGGCAAGTTTTTAAAATCTCTCTCAGCATGATATGAACTTTCACATCTACTGAATGAAAATATTAATAGTACCCACAGTATAGGATTGCTGTGAGAATTAAATGACATTATGTACCAAAGGTGCTTACTTCAGAGCTTAAAACTTGGCCAGGACCCAATAAGCAGTAGCAATTGCTGATATTACTGGCAATTACTAGTATTGTTATCACTATGAGCTGCCCAGGGATATGACAGATAAGAGTTTCAGTGAAAACTTAAAGGGAACATTTTTTTTTTGGTGAGGTAGTGAGGGGATTGAGTGGGCTTATGCAGATAATGATTATAAATTTTCTCTGTTCAACTTTGGTAAGTACAGGTGCTACAAAGCCAAGGAATCTTCAATAGGTTCTTAGTTTACTTCAGTGACAGCATGGAAGCATTACTTTGTATACATCTGTCTCCAATTTCTAAGTTTCACATTCAAAACCATCGGTAGTACTGTAGCTCATCAGATTATATTCTCTATCTCTTCTAGACTTAAAATACATCTTATCTACTTCTAGTCTTCCTTTCCTCTCATCTCTTTGTACTGTCAGTGCTCACCTTTGCTATTTCCCTTCTTATCTTTTCACTCATTGAGCCAGCATTCTGGTAATATATACTATCCAGCAGTCAGAAAACTTGACTGCCATGGAGGGGAATGAGAAACTTTTTTACCTGAAACCAGCAAACCATAGTGTTCCTGATATCAGAGAGAGCTTTAGTCCTTAATAACCCTTCTTCTTCTTCTTACAACTTTCCTTTGCTCAATCATAAAAAAAAAAAAAACTATTGTTAAGAAGATTAATTGTTCCTAACTTCTTTCTTTGAGCCCTCACCAGCAGGTTCCCAAAGTCCAGGTTTCTACTAAAAATATATTCAAGGCAATTTAGGCTTTCTCTAAACATGCTCCTCAAAACTCATTTGACCTATATTCACTGCCCAGTTCCAAAGCCGCTCCCATATTTCTAAGTATTTGTTATGGTACCAAAATCTGTATTAGTTAGCTACCTTAAAAAATTACCTTCAAATTTAGAAACTTTTAACAACAAACATTTATTATCTCAAATTTTGTGGGTCAGAATCTGGGTGTAAGTTATCTAGATGTCTCCACCTCGAGGTCTCTTGCAAGCCTGTCATCAAATTTCTGGCTGGGACTTCAGTCTCATCAAAAAGCCCAACTGAGGCAAACCTGTCATCAAATTTCTGGCTGGGACTGCAATCTCATCAAAAAGTCTATTTCCAAGCTCATTGTCACTCAAATGGTTGTAACAGGATTCAGTTCCTCATGGGCTGTTTGACAGAGAGTCTTGGTTCTTCACTGGCTGTTATTTGGAGGCTCTTGTTTGATTGTGGGTCTTTTCATAGGCTAGTTCATAAAAAAGCAGCTGGCTTCAATCAGAATGAACCAAAGAGTGCAAGTGTCTGGGATGGAAGCCACATTCTTTTTAACATAATCTCAGAAGTGGCATACCCTTGTTTTTGCTGTATTCTAGATTAGAAGTGAGTTACAGGGTCCGTCTCATCCCCAATTCCACAAGGATAGGGGATTACTAGGATGTGGGGATTACTGGGGGTCATTTTGGAGGCTGCCTACCACAGGCAACTGTCTCATGCTATGTGCAGGCAGGGAGAAGAAACAAGATGTACACAGAAAAACAGAGGTAAGGACTAGAATCTGCCTTGGCTCCTGTCACCTTTCAAGTTCATAATTACAGCCGTCATGAGAACCAACTGCACTGTTTGCTAGGCTTCCATGTTATGTTCCTGTAATCTATGCAATAAATTCTCATTTTATCTTCCTTAAGAGAGCTTAAGAGATTTATTTTACATGCCATGAGATGGCCTTGACTGAGATGGGATTGCACTTTGTCAGCACAGGTCTAGGCTCATATTTGATGCTGCAATCTTACTTTCTGAATAAATTATTGATTTTTTCTTCTTTTTCGACAGGGTTTTGCTTTGTCATCCAGGCTGGAGTGCAGTGGCACAATCTCAGCTCACTGTTGCTCAGTTGTCAAGGCACCGTGGGCCCAAGCCATCCTTTCACCTCATCCCCACAGGTAGCTGGGACTACAGGCGTGTGCCACCATGCCTGGCTAATTTTTGTATTTTTTGTAGAGATGGGATTTTGCATGTTGCCGAGGCTAGTCTCAGACTCCTGAGTTCAGGCAATCCTCTTTGTCTTCCCAAGGTGCTGGGATTATGGGCATGAGCCCCCCGTGCTTAGACAAATTATTGATTTTTTTCTAGCATGCTCCCTGTGGGACTATGGTGTCATCTTAAACATAAACACCAGCAAGAATACCTCCTATTTCAGTATTTGGCATTAACCCTAACTTCCAAGGTGGAGTATTTCTCACAGGCTGAGGGGTTAGGCCGGGGCCTGGTGGTGTGAGTTGTTTATTGTATCTGGTTTTATTCACTTTTACAATATTTGTGTGAGGAGTAGACTCACCACCGTTGGCCCTCACATTCTGTGCATAGACAATAGTTCTGAGGGGAGATGCTGACTCAATAATAACTGGGGAAGGTAATTGGAAGTTGCCCACAATGCATTCCTTGCTCCAAATAGTCTGAGGCAGGGGCCTTTATCATTAGTCTCAGCTTGGTCCAATGTGTTTTGGAGTTTTATTTCTTTAGTTTTTCACCACTGTCCCAATGCAAAGTGCCTGGCTCTGTGGTAATGTGGACTAGCTGTGCAGTATTCAAAATTCCATGTTTTGGCAAAATGTGGAAATTCCTTTGAGGACAACTATGGCTCATTGTCAGAGATAATCCTTTCAGGAATTCCATGTCTGGCAAATGTGGCCTTCAATTTGTGGACTCTTGTGGTAAATTGGTATTGTTCAGGCTTTCCAATCCTGAGATTTTTATTGTAGTTATCCTCTCTAATGATATAGTTTCTGTTACTTTTTCTTCCAGATAAACATATTGGTGCCAATGTCTGCTGTGGTCTGGTTGTGGAGGCTTGGGATATCATTGTTTTAAAAAATATACACATTATACACCTTTCAAATGAGATTGGGCATTCACTGATGAGTAAGCCTATTTACTAATGAAACTACTGAACTCAAAGAGTAGGCTGCCATTGGCATTTTTTATGCTTACTGGGACCATGACAGAGTTTGAACACTGCAAGAGACTGTGGAGATTATCCAGTTCACAACCCTCAGTCCAAAGTCAGCCTTAACTGATCCAGGGCTTGAACACAGGGTTTGTGATTTCTTTCTCTTTACCACACTATTTTTAACTTGAGGTAGTCTCTTGTTGTCAAATATGCTTTATATAGCCAAGAGAAATGGAACTTAACTTCAACTAACATTTCAAGTGATTATCTCTTATTTCTATTAGTATTCTACTTCCATGAAACTCCGAAAGACAGTAAACTCACATTTACCTAGAAGTCAGATGTAACTTAATATTTTCAGGTTTTCCATACTTGCCAATCTTTTTGTTTCTGTAACAAATAAATGACAATAATTGGATCTTCCAAGTTTTGTGACTGTAGGAAGTCCAGTTCTCTAAGTATCACTGAGCATGCTCAGTTTGCAGCAGGAATGATAGAATATCACATAGCTACTTATTTGCTGTGTGCCACAATACACACACAACAGTATCAGAATAATAACACCAGCCCTTCTACAAACACTGTAATTTGGATTCTATTTTTGAAGTTCCTTTGGTCTTCCTCTCTATGTGGTTACATGACTAGGTGGATACACATGTAGGTTTCTAAATTTTGTTTTAAGTTTTTTGAAGATTATTTCTTAAATTTAATTTTTTACAACCATGTATGTGGTTCTAAAGTTAAATCTATATAAAGACCTATTCAGAGAAACACTGAATATCCTACTCTCCTCCACAATATTCTTTACCTACAGGTAATTAATTTTTAATATTATGATTTATTCTTCCATTTTCTGTTTGTTACGTAAATAGCCTGTTACCATGTAGTATTTAAACAAATCTCTTTTTATAGTGCATATAAACTTGGTATTTAGAAAAGTTTGCATTTCTCTAAAATTGTCTGTGAATACATGCATTTTAATTTTTCCTCTTAAATTTGAATACATTTTATTTCTTTATCTTGTCTAATTGTAGTGGCCAGAACTTCCAGTGCAATGTTAAATAGAAGTGGTGAGAATGGGTGGGGGGTGCAGTGGCTCACACTGGTAACCCTAGCACTTTGGGAGAGTGAAACAGGTGAGTGGATTGCTTGAGCTCAAGAGTTTGAGACTAGCCTGGGCAACCCTGCAAAAATCCATCTCTATAAAAAAGAAAAATTAGCCAGGCATGGTGGTGCGTGCCTGTAGTCTCAGCTACTGGAGGCTGGGGTTGAGGTGGGGGTAGGGGATGCTGAGAAGGCAGGAGAATCACTTGAGCCCAGAAGGCTGAGGGTGCAGACCTGGTCAGAACTTCCAATACTATGTTGAATAGAAGTGGTGAGAGAGGCCATTCTTGTCTTGTGCAGGTTTTCAAAGGGAATGCTTCCAACTTTGCCCATTCAATATAATATTGGCTGTGGGTTTGTCATATATAGCTCTTATTATTTTGAGATATGTTTCATCAATACCTACTTTATTGAGAGTTTTTAACATGAAGGAATGTTGAATTTTACCAAAGGCCTTTTCTGCATCCATTGAGATAATCATGTGATTTTAGTCTTTGGTTCTGTTTATGTAATGGATTACATTTATTGATTTGCATA
The DNA here is from genome assembly GCF_007565055.1 of Rhinopithecus roxellana. Lineage (NCBI taxonomy): Eukaryota > Metazoa > Chordata > Mammalia > Primates > Cercopithecidae > Rhinopithecus > Rhinopithecus roxellana. The sequence continues at coordinate 126,341,597 of NC_044556.1, forward strand.
TGTTGAACCAGCCTTGCATCCCAGGGATGATGCCAACTTGATCATGGTGGATAAGCTTTTTGATGTGCTGCTGGATTCGGTTTGCCAATATTTTATTGAGGATGTTCGCATCAATGTTTATCAGGGATATGGGCCTGAAATTTTCTTTTTTTGCTTTTTTTTTTTTGTTGTGCCTTTGCCTGGTTTTGGTATCAAAATGATGCTGGCTTCATAAAATGAGTTGGGTAGGAGTCCCTCCTTTTCAATTGTTTGGAATAGTTTCAGAAGGAATGGTACCAGCTCTTCTTTGTACCTCTGGTAGAATTTGACTGTGAATCTGTGTGGTGCTTGGCTTTTCTTGGTTGGTAGGCTATTAATTACTGCCTCAATTTCAGAGCCTGTTATTGGTCTATTCAGGGACTCAACTTCTTCCTGGTTTAGTCTTGGGAGAGTATATGTGTCCTGGAATTTATCCTTTTCTTCTAGATTTTCTAGTTTATTTGTGTAGGAGTGTTTATAGTATTCTCTGATGTAGTTTGTATTTCTGCAGTGTCAGTGGTGAGATCCCCTTTATCATTTTTTTTTATTGTGTCTATTTGATTATTCTTTCTTTCTTCCTTATTAGTCCAGCTAGCAGTATATCTATTTTGTTAATTTTTTCAAAACACCAGCTCCTGGATTCACTGATATTTTTGGAGGGTGTGTGTGTGTGTGTGTGTGTGTGTGTGTGTGTGTATGTGTGTGTGTTCCTATCTCCTTCAATTCTGCTCTGATCTTAGTTATTTATTGTCTTCTGCTAGTTTTTGGGTTAGTTTGCTCTTGCCTCTTTAGGTCATTTAATTGTGATGCTGGGGTGTCGATCTGAGATCTTTCTAGCTTTCTGATGTGGACATTTAGTGCTATAAATTTCCTTCTTAATACTGCTTTAGCTGTGTCCCAGAGATTCTGGAATGTTGTCTCTTTGTTTTCATTGGTTTCAAAGAATGTCTTGATTTCTGCTTTAATTTCATTGTTTACCCAGGAGTCATTCAGGAGTAGGTTGTTCAATTTCCATGGAATTGTGTGGTCTTGAGTGAGTTTCTGAATCCTGAGTTCTAATTTGATTGCACCATGGTCTGAGAGACTGTTTGTTATGATTTCATTTCTTTTGCATTTGCTGAGAAGTGTTTTAGTTCCAATGATGTGGTTGATTTTAGAATAAGTGCCATGTGGCATGGAGAAGAGTGTATATTCTGTTGGTTTGGGGTGGAGAGTTCTGTAGATGTCTATTAGGTCTACTTGGTGCAGAGCTGAGTTCAAGTCCTAAATATCCTTGTTAATTTTCTGTCTCATTGATCTGTCTAATATTGACAGCAGGGTGTTAAAGTCTCCCACTATTATTGTCTTGGAGTCTAAGGCTCTTTGTAGGTCTGTAATAGCTTGTTTTATGAATTTGAGTGCTCCTTGTATTGGATGCATGTGTATTTATGACAGTTAGCTCTTCTTGTTGAATTGTTCCCTTTACCATTATATAATGACCTTCTTTGTGTTTTTTGATCTTTGTTGGTTTAAAGTCTGTTTTATCACAGACTAGGATTAAAACCCATGCTTGTTTTTGCTTTCCATTGCTTGGTAAATTTTCCTCCATCCCTTTATTTTGAGCCTATGTGTGTCTTTGCACATGAGATGGATCTCCTGAATACAGCACACCAATAGGTCTTGACTCTTTATCCAGTTTGCCAGTCTGTGTCTTTTAATTGGGGCACTTAGCCCATTTACATTTAAGGTTAATATTGTTATGTGTGAATTTGATCCTGTCCTCATGATGATATCTGGTTATTTTGCACACTAGTTGATGCAGTTTCTTCATAGTGTCATTGGTGTTTATATTTTGGTGTGTTTTTGCAGTGACTGGTACCAACTTTTCCTTTCCATATTTAGTGCTTCCATCAGGAGATCTTGCAAGGCAGGGCTGGTGGTGATGAAATCATTTGCTTATCTGTAAAGGATTTTATTTCTCCTTTGCCCATGAAGCTTAGTTTGGCTGGATGTGAAATTCTGGGCCGAAAATTCTTTTCTTTAAGAATATTGAATATTGGCCCCCAATCTCATCTGGCTTGTAGGGTTTCTGTTGAGAGGTCCACTTTTAGTCTTATGGGCTTCCCTTTGTAGGTGACCTGGCCTTTCTCTCTGGCTGCCCTTAACGTTTTTTCCTTTATTTAGACCTTGAAGAATATAATTATGTGTCTTAAGGTTTATTTTTCTCATGGAGTATCTTAATGATGTTCTCTGTATTTACTGAATTTACATGTTGGCTTGTCTTGCTAGTTTGGGGAAGTGCACCTGGGTAATATCCTGAAGTGTGTTTTCCAGCTTGTTTCCATTCTCCCCTTCTCCTTCAGCTACTTCTGTCAATCATAGATTTGCTACTTTTACATAGTCCCATATTTCTTGGAGCCTTTGTTCATTTGTTCATTCCTTTTCATTCTTTTTTCTCTAATCTTGTCTGTATGCCTTGTTTCAGCAAGGTGGTCTTCAAGCTCTGATATTTTTTATTATTATTATTATTCTTATTATTATTATTTAGACAGAGTCTTGCTCTATTGCCTAGGCTGGAGTGCAGTGGCATGATTTTGACTCACTGCAACCTCTGCCTCTTGGGTACAAGTGACTCTGCTGCCTCAGCCTCCCAAGTATCTGGCAGTACAGGCATGTGCCATCATGCCCAACTAATTTTTGTATTTGTAGTAGAGACAGGACTTTGCCATTGTTGCCCAGGCTGGTCTCAGACTCCTGAACTCAGGCAATCCACCTGCCTCAGCCTCCCAAAGTGCTAGGATCACAGGCACGAGCCACTGCTACCAGCAGTGATATCTTTTCTACCACTTGGTCAATTCAGTTTTTGATATTTATGTATGCCTCACAAAGTTCTTGTGCTGTGTTTTTCAGCTCCATCAGGTCATTTATGTTTCTATCCACACTGGTTATTCTAGTTAACAGCTCCTCTAACCTTTTACAAAAGTTCTTAGCTACTTTGCGTTGGGTTAGAATATGCTCCTTTAGCTCAGCGGAGTTTCCTATTACCCATCTTCGGAAACCTACTTCCGTCAATTCGTCCATCTTATCCTCTGTCCATCAGCACCCTTGCTGGAGAGGCATTGCAATCATTGGAGGAAAAGAGGCACTCTGGCTTTTTGGGTTTTCAGCATTTTTTCATTTGATTCTTTCTCATATCTGTGAGTTTGTCTAGTTTCAATCTTTGAGGCTGCTGACCCCTGGATGGGGTTTTCGTGGGGACTTTTTTGTTTTTGTTGATGTTGTTGTTGTTGCTTTCTGTTTGTTTTTCTTTCAATGGTCAGGTCCCTCTTCTGTAGGGCTGCTGCAATTTGCTGGAGGTTCACTTCAGGCCCTGTTCATTCAGTTCACTCCCGCACTTGGAGATGTCACTCAAAGAGCCTGGAGAACAGCAAAGATGGGTGCCTGCTCTTTCTTCTGGGATCTCTGACCTTGAGGGGCAGTAGGGTTGCTGACACCAGTAATTACTGACCAGGATTGCTGACACCAACCTGACACCTATAGGATGGCTCCTGTATAGGGTGTCTGACAACCTATATAGGGGACAGGATCTGTTTAACAAAGCACTTTGACTGTCACTTAGTGTAGGGGGTGGGCTTCACTGGAGGGAAACCCACTCATCTGGGCTGCCCGGATTTCTCAGAACTGTTGGAGGAAAAGGCTAAGCTTGCTGGTCTGAAGAGAATGCAGCCACCCCTCCTCCTAAGGGCTCACGCCCAGGGAGGTCAGGGTTTTGTCCCTGAGCCTCTGGCTGGAGTTTTTGCAGTTCCTGCAGGGAGGCCCCACCCAGTGAGGAAGGATGGGCCAGGGTCAGGCCTGAAGAGGTGTTCTGGCCAATGTCTGCCACAGCCGGTATGTTGGGCTGTGGGGGACACCTCTTTGGACTAAGCCATACAGCCTCCCTGGCTCCAGCAAGGGAAAAGCACAGCTTGGAGCTAGAGATGGCTGCCACCTTTCCCCACTCACAGAGCTTATCATGTTAGGCAGTTATGAATCCCAGTGCTGGATGCTACCCCTTTTCCAAGGAATTCAAATGGCTTAGACAGCAGGTGGCTGCAGCTGTGGTGCTGGTCACCCCTCCCCTCTGGGAACTCGGTAGGCTAAAGCAGATTCTAGCTGAGAGGCTGTTGAGAATCTTCGAGGCTCTGGGGTTGGTACCCTAGGCCCTGGGGGTGTGGGTTCACAAGTGGGATTTTCCGCACCACACTGCCCTTCCTTCCTCCCCGTGGATCATGCCAGCCACCTAGTCAGTCCTGAGAGAACCTGGATACCTTGGTTGCCAGTGCAGAATTCACTCGCTAATTATGATTCTTTTCGATAAGAGCCTCTGATCACTACTACTTCTAGTTGGTCATCTTGACCCTGCCCCCCTTATTACCTTAAAGGTTTTAAAGTATGGATTCAATTAAAAAAAAATAGTTGTGTGCCTTTTATAATAATGTATTTTTTCTTGAGTGAGTTTGAATTTGTGTCTTTCAAGAAGTTAATTTCATGTAATGTTTCAAATTTATTGGTATATAGTTCTCATAATTTTTATCTTTTTAATTTCTATGGATTCTGTAGTGATATCACCTTTCATATCTCTGATATTAAGAATTTTTCCTTCCTTTTTTTCTTATGAGTCTGGCTAGGAGTTGCCAATTTTACTTATTTTTTCTAAGAAACTACTTTCCATTTAATTTATTTTCTCCATTGCCTTTCTCCTATATATGTCACTGGTTTTCATTCTAATCTTTATTGTTCTTTTTCTTTTGCATATAGTGTCTTTAGTTTGCTCTTTTCAGTGAAAATGCTTTTTTTTTTTTTTGTGTGATTTTTTATTTTTTTATTTATATACTTAAGTTTAGGGTCATGTGCATACTGCGTTTGTTAATATGATACTTATGCTTTGTGTGCTGCACCATCAACTCTTCAGCACCCATCAATCAAATTATCATGTATATTCCCAATGCAATCCCTCCCTCCTCCCCCTCCCCCTCCCATGATAACCCAGTGTGTGATGTTCCCTCTCAAGTGATCTCATTGTTATCCCACTAGCATGCATCTCAGCAAACAAGACGAACTTTGGATAGTATTTCATGTTTGTGTTTTTTATTCTTACGAAGGCAGTTTTGTAAACTAAACTCGACATGTGTCTAGCTTCCCCCATTTGATTGTCTTCTAATTGAGCCACTAGTTTACAATAGAGCAGCAACTCCACCCCTGTTTTGTGAACTCAAGTGACATTTTTCATGGTTCTATGGAAGACAATTTTTTCAACAACTGTGGAATGGGAAGTTTTGCTGATCATGCAAAACATTTATGTAGATCACATGGCTAGATGCCATATTCCAAGTTGTACTATGAATGAAATAATCTTTATGCCTCACCATCATGTGGAATCAGTGGAAACCCTGAGCTTGTTTTCCTGCAACTAGACAATCCCATCTGGGGGTAATGAGAGACAGTGATAGATCATTAGGAACTAGATTCTTGTAAGGTGTGTGCAACCAAGATCCTTCACATTGCACAGTTCACAATAGGGTTCATGCTCGCATGATAATATAATGCCACCACAGATCTGACAAGATGTAGAACTCAGGTGGTAATGCTAGCAATGGGGAGCTGCTGTAAATACAGATGACACTTTGCTCGCTTACCTGCCATTCAACTCTTGCTGTGTGTCCTAGTTCCTAACAGGCCATGGTACCAGGTTGGGGACTCCTGCTTTAGATAATTTTTCTTATATAGTTTATGTGTTTTGCTTCTAATTTGGTTGTATTGTGGCTTGAGAACATACTTTGTATGATTTAAATCATTTAAAATTTATTGAGCCTAGTCTAATAGCTCAGAATATGATTTATATAAATACATGTGCATGTAAACAACAGAATGTGTATCTTATTGTTTGCTTAGACATTCTAAATGTCAATTAGGTCATCTTGGTTTAAATGCAATTTAAGCGTCCTATATGCTTGATTAACTGCTTTCCTGTCACATCACCTTTTAGGAGATGGTGTTGAAATCTTCAGCTGTGATTGTGGATTTGACTCTTTTTTTCTTGCAGTTCGATTGGTTGTACTACGTTAATTTTGAAGTGCTGTTATTAGGCTTATAATCTTTTAGTATTGTTTCTCCCGCTGATGAATTGATCTCTTTATCATTATGAAATGAAATACTTCATCCCTGGTAATACTCTTTGCTCTGAAATCAACTGTGTCTGATATTGATGTAATTATCCCAGCTTACTTTTGATTAATATTAGCACATTATGTTCTTTTTTTCTCTCATCCTTTAACTTTTAACCTATTGGTGTCTTTATATGTGAAATGAATTTCTCATAGGTAGCAAATATTTGAGTTTTGCTTTTAAAATCCATTTTGATAACATTTCTCTTTACATTGAGGTATTTATACAATTTACAATTATTGTGATAATTGAGGTGGTTGGGTTTAAACTACCATCTGGCTATGTATTTTCTATTTGTCTAACCTGGTTTTTATTCACTTTTCACTATCTTTTTTAGGTTGATTATAATTACATAGTTATTATTTTATTTTATGGATAAAAACCAACAAAAGTCCATAAAATAAAACAATGATTATGTTTAACAATTGGCTTTCTTTCCTTTTTCATTCTTTCCTTTTCCTTCTTTTCTTCTTCCTTCTTTATCGGAGCTTGATTTAAGGTTTATTGTACGTATCTTTAAATTGTAACTGTTATTTTCAAGTGATTGTATACCACGTTATATAAGAATCTTACAACAGTATATTTCCATTTCTCTCTTCCTATTTTGCTATTGTTTTCATATATTTTATTTCTACATAGTTATAAACCCCATGATGCATTGCTATTATTTTTTATTTAAATATTCAGTGATTTTTAAGGAAATTTAAGTAAGGAGAATGGTAGCCTTTTATATTTACCTGCATAGTTACCATATTTACCATAGTGCTCTTAATTCTTTTATGCATCTACATTTCCATTTGATACAATTTCAGTTATACCTGAAGGACTTCTTTCATTAACATTTCTTGAAGTGTGCTCTGCTGGTGATGAGTTTTTTCAACATATTTATTTATTTTATTTATTTATTTTTTTGAGACGGAGTCTCGCTCTGTCGCCCTGTCTGGAGTGCAGTGGTGGGATCTCAGCTCACTGCAAGCTCCGCCTCCCGGGTTTACGCCATTCTCCTGCCTCAGCCTCCCGAGTAGCTGAGACTACAGGCGCCCGCTACCTCGCCCGGCTAGTTTTTTGTATTTTTTAGTACAGACGGGGTTTCACCGGGTTAGCCAGGATGGTTTCGATCTCCTGACCTCGTGATCCGCCCGTCTCGGCCTCCCAAAGTGCTGGGATTACAGGCTTGAGCCACCGCGCCCGGCCTGTTTATTATTATTTTAAAAAATAAGTCCAATGTTTAGATTTAAGGGGTGTATGTGTAGGTTTGTTTCATGGGTACATTGTATGATGCTGATGTTTGGGGTATGACTGATTCCATCATCTAGGTAGTGAGTATAGTACTCGATAGTTAGGTTTTCAACCCTTGCCTCCTTCCCTTCCTTAGCTCTCTAGTAATCCCCAGTGTCTATCGTTGCCACCTTTATGTCAATGTATAACCAATGTTTAGCTCCCACTTACAAGTAAAAAATGTGGTATTTGGTTTTCTGTTCCTGCATTAATTCACTTAGGATGATGATCTGCAGCTGCATCCATGCTGCTGCAAACAACATTATTTCCTTTTCTATGACAGTATGGTATTACATGGTGTATATGTACTACGTTTTCTTTAGCCAATCCACCAATGTTAGAAAATATAAGTATCTTATCTTTTCTTTTGAGAAATACTTTAAATATTTGAAAACATTAGGAGTTTTTTTGTCAGTTTTTTTTTTTTATTTTTGATTTTTTAAATTGCTGTAGGTACATAGTACGTGTGTATATTCATGGGGTACATGAGATGTTTTGATATAGGCATGCAATGTGAAATAAGCACATAATGGGGAATGGGGTAAATATCCCCTCAAGCACTTATCCTTTAAGTTGCAAACAATCCAGTTATACTCTCTAAGTTATTTTAAAATGTATAATTAAATTATTGACTATAGTCACCTTATCGTGGTATGAAATAGTAGGTCTTATTCATTCTAACTATTTTTTTGTACCCATTAACCATCTCCACATCCCCACCTCCCCACCTCTAACACCCAACAACCTTTCCCAGCCTCTGGGAATCGTTCTACTCTCTATGTCACGAATTCAATTGTTTTGCATTTTAGATCCAGCAGATAAGTGAGAACATGCGATGTTTGTCTTTCTGTGTCTGGCTTATTTCACTTAACATAATGATCTCCAGTTCCATCCATGTTGTTGCAAATGACTGGATCTCATTCTTTTTTATGGTCGAATAGTACTTCATTGTGTTTATATACCATGTTTTTTTTATCCATTCACCTGTTGATGGACACTTAGGTTGCATCCAAATCTTAACTATTGTAAACAGTGCTGCAACAAATATAGGAGTGCAGATATCTCTTCAATATACTAATTTTCTTTCTTTTGGGTATATACCCAGCAGTGGGATTGCTGATCATATAGTAGCTCAATTTTCAGTTTTTTAAGGAACCTCCAAACTGTTCTCCAGAGTGGTTGCGTAATTTACATTCCCATCAGCAGTGTACGAGGGCTCCCTTTTCACCACATCATTATCAGCATTGCCTGACTTTTGGATAAAAGACTTTTAACTGGATGAGATGACATCTCATTGTAGTTTCGATTTGCATTTCTCCGATGATGGAGTGATGTTGAAGACCTTTTTGTATGCCTGTTTGCCATTTGTACATCTTCTTTTGAGAAATGTCTATCCAAATCTTTTGCCCATTTGTGATTGGATTATTAGACTTTTTCCTATAAAGTTGTTTGAGCTCCTTATATATTTGAGTGATTTTTCCCTTTTCAGATGGGTAGTTTGTAAATATTTTATCCCATTTTGTGGGTTGTTTCTTTACTTTGTTGATTGTATGCTTTATTACACAAAAGCTTTTAAATTTGATGTGATCCAATTTATCCATTTTTTGCTTTGGTTCCCTTTGCTTATGGGGTATTGCTCAATAAATCTTTTCCCAAATCAATATCTTGGAGATTTTCCCCAATTTTTTTGTAGTAGTTTCATAGTTTGAGGTCTTAGATTTAAGTCTTTAATTCATTTTGATTTTTATTTTTGTATGTGGTGATAAATAGGCATCTAGTTTTATTCTTCTGCATCTGAATATCTGGTTTTCTCAGCACCTCTTATTGAAGAGGCTGTCTTTTCTCCAGTGTATGTCCTTGGAAACTTTGTGAAAAATGAGTTATCTGTAGGTGTGTGGATTTATTTCTAGGTTCTCTGTTCTGATCCATTGGTCTATCTGTCTGTTTTTATGCCAGTACCATGCTGTTTTGCTTACTATAGCTCTGTAGTATACTTTGAAGTTAGGTAATATGATTCCTCCAGTTTTATTCTTTCTTGGTTACAATAGCTTTGGCTATTCTGAGTCCTTATTGGTTCCATGTAAATGTTAGGATTTTTTTTTCTATTTCTGTGAAGAATGTCAGTATTTTGATAGAGATTACATTGAATAAATAGATTGTTTTGGGTAGTATAGGCATTTTAATATTGATTCTTCCAATCCATAAACATGAAATATTTTTCCATTGTTTGATGTTCTCTTCAATTTCTTTCATCAGTGTTTTATAGTTTTCATTGCAGAGATCTTTCACTTGTTTGGGTAAGTTAATTTCTAGGTATTTAATTTTATGTGTTGCTATTGTAAATGGGATTACTTTTTTTTTCCACATTGTTCACTGTTGGGATATGGAAATGGTACTGATTTTTGAATTTTGATTTTGTATCCTGCAACTTTACTGAACCTGTTTATCAGTTTGTTCTAATAGTTTTTTGGTGGAATCTTCAAAAATCTTCTTATATTTTTCAAATATAAGATCATATCATCTGAAAACAACTTGACTTCTTTCTTTCCAACTTGGATGGCCTTATATCTTTCTCTTGTCTGCTCTAGCTAACACTTCCAGTATTATGTATTCTACGTAAGAGTGGTGACAGTGGGCATCCTTGCTGTGTTTCAGGTCTTGGAGGAAAGGCTTTCAGTTTTTCCCCATTCAGTATGACACAAGCTGTAAGTCTGTTGTATATGGCTTTTATTATGTTGAGGTATGTTCCTTTTATCTTCAGTTTTTTAGAGTTTTTAAATCATGAAAAGATATTGAATTTTATCAAATGCTTTTTGAGCATCAATTGAAATATCATATGTCTTCTTTTATTTTTTTGATATGATATATCACATTGATTTGCATATGTTGAACCATCCTTGCATCCCAGGGATACATCCCACTGGGTCATGATGAATGACCTTCCTAATGTAGTGCTGAATTTGGTTTGCTAGTATTTTGTTGAGGATTTTTGCATCAATATTTATCAGAGGTGTTGGCCTGTAATTTTCTTTTTGATTTGTCCTTGTCTGGTTTTGGTATCAGGGTAACACTGGCCTTGTAGAATGAGTTTGGAAATATTCCTTCTTCCTTTATTTTTTGGAATAGTTTGAGTAATAATGGTATTAATTCTTTAAATATTTGGTAGAATTCAGCAATGAAGCCATCAGGTTCTGGGCTTTCCTTTAGTGGGTGACTTTTTATTATGGTTTCGGCCTTGTTACTTGTTATCAGTCTGTTCAGGTTTTGTATTTTGTCCTGGTTCAATCTTGGTAGGTTGTATATATCTAGGAGTTTGTCCATTTCTTCTAGATTTTCCAATTTATTGTCATATATTAATAGTTGCTCATAGTAGCCACTAATGATTCTTTGAATTTCTGCAGAATCAGTTGTAATGTTCCCCCTTTTATTTCTGATTTTGTTTCATTGGATCTTCTCTCTTTGTTTCTTAGTCTGGCTAAAGGTTTGTCAATTTTAACTTAAAATTTTTTTTTGTTTCATTGATGTTTTGTATTTTTTTCATTTCAATTTCATATATTTCTGCTCTGATCTTTATTATTTCTTTTCTTTTACTAATTTTGGGTTTGTTTTGCTCTTGCTTTTCTAGTTATTTTTGATGCATCATTAAATTGTTCATTTGAAGTTTTTTTCTTTTTTGATATAGGCACTTACAGCTATAAACTTTCCTCTTTGTACTGCTTTCGCTTTTGGTAAGGTAATTCAGAGGCATATTTCACAGTTTCCCAGAAATTCCTCAGGTTTTGGTATGTTATGTTTCAGTTATCATTTGTTTCAGAACTTTTTCAATTTCTTTCTCAATTTCTTCATTGACCAATTGGTCATTCAGGATCATATTGTTTAATTTCCATGTATTTGTATACTTATCAAAATTCCTTCTTATTAATTTCTAGTTTAATTCCATTTTGGTCAGAGAGAATGCTTGACAACATTTTAGCTTTTTAAATGTTTTTAGACTTGTTTTGTTATCTAATATATGGTCTATCCTTGAGAATGATCCATGTGCTGAGGAAAAGAATGTGTATTCTGTAGTTCTTGGATGAAACGTCTGGTAAATATCTCTTAAGTCCATTTAGTCTATAGTGCAGATTAAGTCTAATGTCTCTGTTAAATTTCTGTCTGTAGGTTCTGTCCAAGGCTGAAAGTAGGGTGTTGAAGTCTCCAGCTATTATTGCATTAGGGCTATCTCTCTCTTTAGCTCTAATAATATTTCCTTTGTATGCCTGAGTGCTCCAGTGTTAGGTGCATATACATTTAAAACTGTTATATCCTCTTGCTGAATTGAACCCTTTATCATTATGTAGTGACCTTCTTTGTCTCTTCTTATAGTTTTTTTCTTGACATCTATTTTGTCTGATACAAGTGTAGTGACTCATACTTTTTTGATTTCCATTGGCATAAAATATCTTTTTCCATCCTTTTGTTTTCAGTCTACGTGTGTCATTATACATGAAGTGTGTGTCTTGTAGGCAATGGATCAACTGGTCTTGTTTTATTCATCCATTTAGCCAGTCTCTGTCTTTTAACTGGATAGTTTAGCCCACTTACATTCAATCTTATTACTGATAAGTAAGGACTCACTTCTGCTATTTGGTTATTTGTTTTCTGGTCTTCTCTTCCTTCATTCTTTCTTTTCTGTCTTTCTCTAGTGAGTATGATTTTCTCTGGTGATGTAGTTTAGCTTCATGCTTTTTATATTTTGTATATCCATTACATGTTTTCTGGTTTATGGTTTGAGGTTACCATAAGATTTGCAAATACTATCTTCTAACCCATTATTTTGGCCTAATAACACCTTAATGCTATTTGCATAAACAAACAAGCAAAAAGAAAACCAATAAAAACTCTATGCCTCGGCCGGGCGCGGTGGCTCAAGCCTGTAATCCCAGCACTTTGGGAGGCCGAGACGGGCGGATCACGAGGTCAGGAGATTGAGACCATCCTGGCTAACACGGTGAAACCCCGTCTCTACTAAAAATACAAAAAACTAGCCGGTCGAAGTGGCGGGCGCCTGTAGTCCCAGCTACTCGGGAGGCTGAGGCAGGAGAATGGCGTAAACCCAGGAGGCGGAGCTTGCAGTGAGCCGAGATCTGTCCACTGCACTCCAGCCCCGGCGACAGAGTGAGACTCTGCCTCAAAAAAAAAAAAAAAAAAAAACTCTATGCCTTATTTTTGTCTGTCTGTTTTTCAACTTTTATTGTTTCTATTGATACTTATTATACTGAGTATGTCTTGAAAAGTTGTTGTATTGATTATTTTTGATTGGTTCATCATCTAGTCTTTCTATTTAGGATAAGAGTAGTTTACACACTATGGTTACAATGTTGTAATATTCAGTGTTTTTCTGTGTATTTACTATTATTGGTGAGTTTTGTACCTTCAGGTGATTATTTATTGTGCATTAATGTTCTTTTATTTCTGATGGAAATACCCACTTTACCACTTATTGTAGAATAAACCTGGAATAAAATCCTTCAGCTTTTGTTTGTTTGGGAAAGTGACCTTTCAGACAGGGAATTAAAAATAGCTGTGTTATCAAAAAGCTTATCCACCACGATCCAGGTGGCTTCATTCCTGAGATGCAAGGTTGGTTCAACAACATGCAAATCAATAAATGTGATTCATCACATAAACAGAATTAAAGAAAAAAATCCACAAGATTATCTCAGTAGATGCAGAAAAGGCCTTTGATAAAATTCAACATTGCTTCATGTTTAAAACTCTCAATAAACTAGGTATTGAAGGGACATACTTCAAAATAGTAAGAGCCATATACAACAAATCCACAGCCAATATCATACTGAATGGGCAAGAGCTGGAAGCATGCTCATTTTTCTGCCTCAATGTCTTTATTTCTCCTTCATACTTGAAGGATAATGTTTCCAGATATACTATTCTAGGGTGAAAGTTATTTTCCTTCAGCACTTTAAATATGTCATGTTACTCTTTCCTGGCTTGTAAGGTTTCCACTGAATCTACTGCCAGACATATTGGAGCTCCGTTGTATGTTATTTGTTCCTTTTCTCTTGCTGTTTTTAGGACCCTTTCTTTATCTTTGACCTTTGGGAGTTTGATTATTGTCTTGAGGTAGTCTTCTTTGGGTTAAATCTGCCTGGATGTTCTATAACCTTCTTGTGCTTGGATATTTATACCTTTCTCTAGGCTTGGGAAATTATCTGTTATTATCTTTTTGAATAAACTTTCTATCTCAATTTCTTTCTCTACATCCTCTTTAAGTCCAGTAATTCTTAGATTTGCCCATTAGAGGTTATTTCCTAGACCCTGAAGACATGCTTACTGTTTTCTTTTTTTTTTTTTTTTGTATTTTCAAATAGCCTGTCTTCAATCTCACCAATTCTTTCTTTTGCTTGATCCATTCTGCTTTTAAATGACTCTGATGCATTCATTATTCAGTATGCCAACTACATTTTTTAGCTCCAGAATTTCTGCTTGATTCTTTTTAATTATTTCAATTTCTTTGTTAAATTTATCTGATAGAATTCTGAATTCTTTCTCTGTGTTATCTTGAATTTCTTTGAGTTTCCTCATCACAGCTGTTTTGTTTTTGCTGGGTTTTTTTTTTTTTTCAACTTTTATTTTAAGTTTAAAGGTACAAGTTCAGGATGTGCAGGTTTGTTACATAGGTAAACATATGTCATGCTAGCTTACTGTACAGATCATCCCATCACTCAGGTATTAAGCCCAGTGTCAATTAGCGATTTTTCCTGCTGCTCTCCCTTCCCCCAACCCCTGACAGGTGACCAGTGTGTGTTGTTCCCCACCATGTGTTAATGTGTTCTCACTGATCAGCTCCCACTTATAAGTGAGAACATGTCGTGTTTGTTTTTCTGTTCCTGTGTTCATTTGCTGAGAATAGTGGGTTCCAGCTTTCCCTGCAAGGGACATGACCTTGTTCCTTTATATGGTTGCACAGTATTCCATGGTTTATATGTAACATATTTTTCTTATCCAGTGTATCACTGATGGGCATTTAGGTTGATTCCATGACTTTGCCATTGTAAATAGGGCAACAATAAACATACGCATACATGCATGCCTCTTTATAATATAATGATTTATATTTCTTTGGGTATATATCCAGTAATGGGATTGCTGGGTCAAATGGCAGTTCTGTTTTTAGCTCTTTGAGAAATCTCCACACTGCTTTCCATAATGATTGAACTAATTTATGCTCCCACCAAAAGGGTAAAAGTCTTCCTTTTTCTCCACATCTTTTCTTTTTTGACTTTTTAATAGTAGCCATTCTGATTGTTGTGAGATGGTATCTCATGTGGTTTTGATTTGCATTTCTCTAGTAACCAGTGATGTTGAGATTTTTTCATATGTTTGTTGGCTGCTATGTATGTCTGCTTTTGGGAAGTGTCTGTTTATGTCCTTTGCCCACTTTTTAATGGGGTTATTTTTTTTTCTTATACATTTGTTCAAGTTTCCTAGTAGATTCTGGGTGTTGGTCCTTTGTCAGATGGATAGATTGCAAAAATTTTCCCTCATTCTGTAGGTTGTCTCTTCTCTTTATTTCTTTTGCTGTGCTGATGCTCTTTAGTTTAATTAGATCTCATTTGTCAATTTTGCTTTTGTCGTAATTGTTTTGGTATCTTTGTTGTGAAACCGTTGCCCATGCCTATATCCTGAATGATATTGCCTAGATTTTCTTCTAGAGTTTTTATAGTTTTGAGTTTTACATTTAAGTCTTTAATCCATCTTGAGTTAATTTTTATATATAGTGTAAGGAAGGGTTCCAGTTTTGATTTTCTGCATATGGCTAACCAGTTTTCCCAGCACCATTTATTAAATAGGAATCCTTTCCCCATTGCTTGTTTTTGTCAGTTTTGTTGAAGATCAGATGGCTGTTGATGTACAGTCTTATTTCTGAGTTCTCTATTCTGTTCCATTGGTCTATGTGTCTGTTCTTGTACCAGTACCATGCTGTTTTATCTACGGTAGCCTTGTAGGATAGTTTGAAGTTGGGTAGTGTGATGCCTCCAGCTTTGTTCTTTTTGCTTAGGATTGATTTGGCTATTCGGGCTCTTTTTTGGTTCCCTATGAATTTTAAAATAGTTTTTTTAAAAAAATATGTGAAGAATGTCAGTGGTAGTTAAATGTGAATAGCATTGAATCTATAAATTGCTTTGGGCATTATGGCCATTTTCATGATATTGATTTTTCCTATCCATGAGCATGGAATGTTTCTCTGTATCCTCTCTGGTTTCTCTGAGCAGTGGTTTGTAGTTCTCCTTGAAGATGTCCTTCACTTCCCTTGTTAGCTATATTTCTAGGTATTTTATTCTTCTTGTAGGAATTGTGAATGGGAGTTCATTCATGATTTTGCTCTCTGCTTGCCTGTTTTTGGTGCATAGGAATGCTAGCGATATTTGCACGTTGATTTTATATCCTGAGACTTGGCTGAAGTTACTTATCAGCTTAAAATGCTCTTGGGCTGAGAAAATGGGGTTTTCTAGATATAGGATTATGTCATCCTAACAACATAATTTGACTTCCTATTTGAATACCCGCTAACAACATAATTTGACTTCCTGTTTGAATACCCTTTATTTCCTTCTTCTGCCTTATTGCCCTGGCCAGAACTTCCAATACTATGTTGAATAGGAGTGGTGAGAGAGGGCATTCTTGCCTTGTGCCAGTTTTCAAGGGGAATGTTTTCAGCTTTTGCCCATTCAGTATGATATTGGCTATGGGCTTGTTGTATGTGGCTCTTATTATTTTGAGGTATGTCCCTTCAATACCCAGTTCACTGAGCATTTTAAACAAGAAGCGATGTTGAATTTTGTTGAAGGCCTTTTCTGCATCTATTGAGATAATCATGTGTTTTTTGTTTTTCTGTTTATGTGTTGTTTTGTCTTTCTGTTTATGTTATGTTTTGTCTTTCATTTATTGATGTTGAACCAACCTTGCATCTCAGGAATGAAGCCAACTTGATCATGGTAGATAAGTTTTTTGATAACACAGCTATGTTGAATTCTCTGTCTGAAAGGTCACATATCTCTGTTTCACCTTGATTGGTCCCTGGTGCCTTAGTTCTTTTGGTGAGGTCATGTTTTCCTGGATGGTGTTGATGCCAGTAGACATTCTTCAGTGTCTTGACATTGAAGAATTAGGTATTATTATAGTCTTCACTGTCTAGGCTTATTTGTAGCCACCCTTCTTGGGAAGACTTTCCAGGTATTTGAAAGAACTTGGATGTTGTGATCTAAGGCATGTCTGCCTTAGGGGGCACCCCAAACCCAGTAACACTGTGGTTCTTGCAGACTTGTAGAGGCACCACTTTGATGGTCTTGGACCAAATCCTGGAGAATTCCCTGGATTATCAGGCAGACTCTTGTTCTCTTCCCTTACTTTATTTTAAACATACAGAATCTCTCTCTCTCTCTCTCTCTCTGTTCTGTGCCATCTAAAGCTGGTTGTGGAATGACACAAGCACCCTGTGAATACCACTACTATTACTGTGCTGGATCAGACCTGAAGCCAGAACAGCACTGGGTCTTGCGCAAGGCCTGCTGTAACCACTCCTTGGCTACTGCCTGTGTACACTTAAGGCTCTCAGGCTCTACAATCTTCAGGTGGCAAAGCCAGACAGGCCTGTGCTCTTCCTTTCAGGGGACTGAGGTCCCAGAGGCCCCAGGTGGGTCCAGAAATGTCTTCCAGGATTTAGGGACTAGAGTCAAAAACCTTAGAAGTCTCCCTGCTGTTCTATTGTATTGCAGCTGAGCTGGCAGTCAAACCACAAGACACAGTCCTTCCCATTCTTTCTTGCCTTTTCCAAAGGCAGAGGAGCCTCACCCCATAGTCATTACCACCCCAGGCCATAAGGAGTATGTCAGATTACCACCAATGTTCCCTTAAGGCCCAAGGTCTCTTAAGGCAGCTTCTCATGAATGCTGTCTGGCCCAAGACTCACCCTTTAAGGCAGTGGACTCTGTCTGGTCCCAGGCAGGTCCCAAAATGCTATCTAAGAGTCAAATTCTTGAACTGGGGACTCCAACAGCCCACTTGGTGTTCTAGCCCCTGTGACTGTACTGGTACATAAGGTGCAAGACAAAGCCTCTTTTACTTTTCCCTCTGCTCTTCTTAAGCAGAAGGAGTTTTGCCCCATAGCCACCACAGCTGGTAATGTACTGAATCTCACCTAAAGCCATCAAGCCTCAGAGGCTCACCCAAGGCCCTTGATGTAATACCTAGGTATTGCAGCTGGTTATTCAGGGCCCAAGGGCTCTTCAGTTAACAGGTGATGAATTCTGGCAGGACTGGGTTCTTTCCTTCAAGGCAGCAGGTTATTTCTGGACCAGGATGTGTTTAGAAATGTCATCTGGGAGCTAGGGGCTGGAACAAGGACCTTGCAACTCTGACCAGTGTTCTATCCTGCTGTGGCTGAGCTGGTATCCTAGATGCAAGACAAAGTCTTCCCCACTCTTCCATTTCCTCTTCTCAAGTGGAAGGAAGGGGTCTCTTTTGGAGCCTTGAGCTGTGCAGCCTGGGGTTAGGGGAGGGATGATACCAGTACTCCTTTGACTGCCTCAGCTGATGTCTCAGTATGCTGTATGCACCCTCAGTCCACTGTCTCTGGGCCTAGTTCAGCACTAGGACTAACCTAAGAGTTGCAGTCCTTATGGCCTAGAATGCCTTTCAAGTTTATTTGGAGACACAGAGTGCTCATAGCCCTTGGTGGCAAAGATTGCAGGCTTTCAATTTGGACCTTTGGGATCAGTGATTCCCCTCTGACTAGGGCTGATTTAAATGCTCTCTCCATGGGCAGGCATCAGCTGAGTTTGGTCTGGTTTTCCTTTCTGCTTTAACAGAACAGCACTATATTTAGTGCCTCATAATTGCTGTGTTCTACCTTCCTTGGCACGCAGAGATGCTCCCTGTACCACACCACCACTGCTGGGGTGGAGGATAGGGATTGGGGATGGGTGGGGAGAGTTGGGAGTGGTGATGGGAAGGGTGGGCTTGGTGATTCAGGACTGTTTTTTCTATCTCCTCAATGACTTTTTCTTCTATCTCTTCAGTGACTTTTTCAGTGATATGAAGTTAAAACCAATTACTGTGAGTGCTCACAGGATTTTTGGTTCTTATGAAGGTGTTTTTCTTCTATGTGGATAGTTAACGTGGTGTCCTTACTGCGGCATGATTAGTGGAGCCTTCTGTTCCACCGTCTTGCTCTACTCAGTGTTTGAAAGATACTGCTCTGCTATCTTCTGGCTTGCTTTATTTCTGATGGCATTCAGCTCTTTAGTACATAATGTACCATTTTCCTTGGCTGCTTTTAAGATTTTATCTTTATCACTGAATTTAAGCAATTTGATCACTATGTACCTTGGTGTAGTTTTATCAATGTTTCAAGTACTTGGGATTCACTGAGGTTCTCTGACCTGTGAGTTTCAGTGTTTATCAAATTTGGACACTTTTTTTGGTCACTACTTTTTCAAAAACTTTTTGTTTCTTCTCTTTATGTCATTTGGGGACATGAATTACATGTATATTAGATCACTTGAAGTTGTTCTGAAGCTCACAGATATTGTATTTTTTAATTTTAAAAATATCTTTTTCTCTGTGTTTTATTTTGGATAGTTTTTATTGCTTTGTTTTCCAGTTCACTAATATTTTCTTCTTCAAAGTCTAATCTACTTTTATATCCATTCAGTGTATAGTGTAATCTTCTTTATCTCACATATTTTGTCTCTCGAAGTTATATTTTTGTGTTTTTAAAATATCTTTCATGTCTCTACTTAATGTGTTCTGTATTTCCTCTAGTTCCTTGAATATTGCAATACAATTATAATTTATGATGTGCTGGAAATATTTGAAAATTAGCTCTGGGAAAAGAAAATAACACAGCCCTCATGTGTTGCATTTGCCAATTTCTGTGCTTTAAGTAATCTATTTTTTTTTCTTTTTTATTATACTTTAAGTTCTAGGGTATATATGCACAACGTGCAGGTTTGTTACATATGTATACATGTGCCATGTTGGTGTGCTGCACCCATCAACTCGTCATCTACATTAGGTATATCTCCTAATGCTATCCCTCCCCTCTCCCCCCTCCCCACAATAGGACCCGATGTGTGACATTCCCCTTCCTGTGTCCAAGTGATCTCATTGTTTAGTTCCCACCTATGAGTGAGAACATGCGGTATTTGGTTTTCTGTTCTTGTGATAGTTTGCTGAGAATGATGGTTTCCAGCTGCATCCATGTCCCTACAAAGTAATCTCACAATAGCTGAATTCAGGAAATGAACATGTAATCACTGAATATACATTCGGGAGAAGATGCATGGTAGTATCACACTATTACATAGTATGTTCACCCTGCAGTACCATAACCTTAAATAACTGCAGAAGCATAAATTATACTAAAATGTAGTAAAACAGTTGACAACTTATGGCTTTTAATATTTATTAACTTTGTTTTAATATAAATTAATTATACATTTATATAATTTAATTTAAAATAATGACTGTATTTAGCAGCTGGCTTGCAAATTTCCCAACGATTGGGAATGACTGAATAATTAGCTCTCATGGACCAGTGTGCTATGACTCCAGCACAGCACTGGATAATAATTTTTAATGTCTTTGTCTATTAATTCTATCTATAGTCATTGATGGAACAGTTTTGTTTGATTTTTTTCCTCCATATTGTGGGTCATACTTTCCTCTATCTTCTGAAGTCTGGGGGTTGGATGATTGAATGGCAGACATTGTACATTTTACTTTTTTTGTGCTGGGTATTTTTGTACTATTATATTATTGACCGTTACTTTATTATACTGATATTACAATATCATTTGTAGTATTTTATTATTGACTCTTGCTCCATAACATGATTTAGTTTTTTAGAATGTTGAATCCTTTCTGGTCCTAAATGTAAGTGTTTTTATTTGTTTGTGAGACCAGAACAGCATTTTGTATAGGGTTAGTTTTTGCCAGTACTGTGGGAAAACCCTTTTGAGTACTCTACTAAATGCCGGGTGGATTGTTAAATTCCCCACTGATGGAAATAGAAACTATTTCCCAAGAGCTTTCTGGTCATTGTAGGTGGCTCTTTTCCTGGTTTGGGTAGTTTTTTTTCACATACAAGGGTTGATCAGTATGCAGATGAAGACTTGAAGGGACTCTCTGCAGCTCTGTACATCTTTTCCACCCTGTTTCTTCTCTCCTGTCTAATACTCTACCCTGCAAACTATAGCTGCCTTGACCTTTCTAGATTTTCAGCTCTATTCAACTCCAGAAGAACCATGTGCTCTTCCTGAATTCTCCCAACCTGCACTATCGCCTTTGGCAGTTCACTGGTGCAATAGTAGAGCTCATACTGCTTGTTTTCCATTTTCCAGAGATGACTGCCTTTCATTGCCTGATATCTAGTATCTTGATAAGTAATGTTTCATATATTTTTTCCTTTTTTATTATTACTTGTGCATATGTGATAGTAAAATTGCTCTGTCATTCCATCTAGACTGACATTGAAGTTTCTAAGCTTTTTATTTTTTAGTTAAAAATTTTTGTTTTGTTCACCTTCTATTTATGTGAACACATCCTGTATCTTTTTTATCCATTATTTTGTTCTGGTTTAGTCTTAATTACTGAAATTATTTATTATTTCACATCTAATTCTTTTCTGAGTTCTTATGTGTCATATTTGCTTAGGTATCTGATGATCCCATATGTTCTTCTTTCAATGCTTCCTTCATTTTCTTAATGTATTTCTAGCACATTTTGAAATGTTAGTTTGCAGTTTTCATCTGTTTTGTAGACGTGACTCTTAGGAGTGCTTTTGTTGCCTGACAGGATGTTATTCTGCTCTTTATTCCCTTTTAAAATTTTTAACTTTTGATGAGATTGGACCACAATTATTGTTTATGACTCATCTTAAGTGAAATGAGTTTTTCTGTATTTTCAGGGTGATGAAATTGGCCAAGATAGCTTTTCAAACATCATGACTCAAAAGCTTCCTTTCCTGTTGTTTGCACAAAGTAATTAATACACAGTTTTCTACATTCTGAGGTCTTCT
Organism: Rhinopithecus roxellana; assembly: GCF_007565055.1. Classification (NCBI taxonomy): domain Eukaryota; kingdom Metazoa; phylum Chordata; class Mammalia; order Primates; family Cercopithecidae; genus Rhinopithecus; species Rhinopithecus roxellana. Next base: position 126,363,159 of record NC_044556.1, read on the forward strand.
TCCCCTATACCACTACCTCTTTTTTTCCCTCCTGTTTCTTTGTTCTATTGTATTTGAATAGACTCTTAAGGGTTTCTCTTAGCTGCTGGGCTTTATCTTGAATGGATATTTTAGTTTGTTAGTTTTACGAACTCATACAGTCTGAACTGATCCAGCTTCATCATACTTTACTGTGTACTCCTTGCCCTTCCTCTGCAACTGGAAACTCTCTCAGGTCAGCTTCTGCTCTCAGATTAGTCCATAGCCCTTTCTAGTGAGTATCTATTGGGGATTTTGAAGATCTCATGTGCTCATATCCATCAGACATCTTATTAAAGACACTCTATTTTGCCTTCTGTCTATAGATGCTGATGGCATACAGGCTTCATAGTTGTTGGTTTTACCTCTCTCTCTATCTCTTTTATTTTGTATTTTCTGGTTTCTGTCAATTCTTGTCATTTAGTTTTGTGGTAGGTTCATCCATGGGCACTTGTTTAGCTATGTGCTGTAGGCAGAACAATGAGCATCCCCACCAAAGATATCCCCATTCTAATCCCCACAGCCTGTGAATATGCTACATAAGGGGCTTTGCAGATGTAATTAACATAAGGATCTTGAATAGGGAGATTATACTGGATTATCTGGGTGGGCTGATTGTAATTGCAAGGATACTTACAAGTGAAAAACAAAGGCAGAAGAGCCAGAGAAGGAAATGTGGTGGTGGAAGCATAGTCAGAGTGATGCATTGTGAAGAAGACTTGCCTGGGCATGGCTGGCTATGGAGATGGTGCAAAGGGATTTACTGAGTACAAAGCGAAGAGAGGCTTGAGTCTTTGAAATTTGCCTAATCTACATTATTCTACTACACTGGTATACAAGCTTCATGTGGCTGCTGCTGCAAAAAAAAAAAAAAATTACAAACTTGTTCATTTAAAATAGCAAATTTATTTTCTCACAATTCTGGAGGCAGTAAGTTGAAATCCAGATGTTGGCAGGATAATGTTCCTTCTAAAGACTTCAGAGAGAATCCTTTCTTGTCTTTTCCAGTTTCTGATGGCACCAGGTGTTCTTTAACTTGTGGTTGCAAAAATTCAATTTCTATTGTGATATTTATGTAGCCTTCTTCTCTCTGTGTTTTCTTCTCTTCTGTTTCTTATAAGGACACTTTGTCATTGGATTTAAGGCCTACCTGTGTCTTGGGGATAATCTTCTTGTGTAGAATCTTGCAGGAGTTCTTTGAATTGCCTGAATTTGACTGTTGGCCTCTCTAACGTGGTTGGGGAAGTTTTCATGGATGATATCCTGAAATGTTTTCCAAGCTGTTTGCTTTCTCTCCCTCCTTTTTAGGAATGCCAGTGATTTGTAGATTTGGCCTCTTTATATAATCCCATAATTTTAGAAGGTTTTATTCATTTATTTTCATTCTTTTTTCTTTATTTTTATCTGACTGTCTTATTTCAGAGAGCTAATCTTCAGGTTCTGAGATTCTTCCCTCAGCCTAGTCTATTTGGCTATAAATACTTGTGAATGCACTGTGATATTCTTGTATTCTGTTTTTTAGCTCTGTCAGATCCATTAGGTTCTTCTGAAAACCAGCTATTTTGTCCTTCAGCTCCTGTATAGTTTTATTGTGATTTTTAGTTTCCTTGGATTGGGTTTTGCCATTCTCTTGAATCTTGATGATATTCATTTCTATTCATATTCTGAATTCTATTTCTATTATTTCAGCCTGTTCAGTCTGTTTAAGAACTCCTGTTGGAGTACTGGTCTAGTCATTTGGAAGACACATGACACTCTGGTCATTTGAGTTGCTTGAGTTCTTGCATTGGTTCTTTCTCATTTCTGCATGTGGCTGTCTCTTTCACTGCAGAGTAGAGTAAGTATGGTCAATAGACTTTTTTTTTTCTGGATGTTTTCACTGCACCATGGCTTTGTGCAGTGTAGCTGACTTCTTGTCTTGGTTTCATGGGGCTATGTTAGTGAGGTATTTTTGGTGTTGAAGCTTTGGGATGTGATCCAGTAGGTAGTGCTTAGGTGTAGTGGTCAGTTGGTAGTCTCTTGCTTAGTTGTGGCTCTTCTATATTTCTTCCCAGTTGCAACCATACTGTCTCTCAATGCTCCAAAAGTATGGGTTCTTCTTCCACTTGACTGCTGGCTATAGGATTATGGCTTGGCCTGCGTATTGCCACTGCAGCTCTGCGGCAATCTCAGGGTTTATGTTCCTTCCCCAAGTCGGAGGCAGCAGTGGAAGGGACCTTAGCAGTGGTTGTGGCCAAGGGTCTTTTGCTTGTCTCCTGGGGGTTTCACCCCAGAGAGATGCAGGTCGGCAATTGCTCAGTGTAATCAGCCAAGTATGAAGGGTCTGTGCTATGGGCCCAAGCCAGGAGGTTCCCTATCTGGTGACAAATAGAGGTTGGGTGGGACCCATGGGTGATGGACTGGACTCCTCTCCTTCAGTCAACTGAAGCTTATTGATGTGTGGATAAAGCACTTAGGGTCTTTGATCCTTTTGACAAAGGATCAAAGCAAAAGCAGTTTTATTGTAGAGGCAGTGGCAGGGAGGCTTTCAGTTGCACCTGGGGGTTCCACCTCCAAGAAATGCAGAGACACTGGTACTGGGAGTGTTGAGCCAGTGGAGTGGGGCAGCTACACCATTGGCATGAGCTTGGGGTTCCACCTGTTAGGTAGCAGGGGGTCAAAGGCTCACAGGGAGGAGAGTTTAGACTGCTCTCCGTATGGTGACTGTAGTGTGCTGTAAGCTTGGTTGTAGCCTTCAGGCTCTTTGTTTCTTCCCCAGACCAAGAGCAGCAGGGCTAGAACTGCTACTGTAGCAGTGGCAGAGGGTCTGTCATCTGCCTCTGGGATCTTCTTTCTGGGGAAACTCTGGGCCACTATCAGTGGGTATTCTCAGTTGTGGGTGGGGTGACTGTTCTGCATTCATGAACCATGGCCTTGCCTGGTGAAGAGCAAGGGTGGGGTTTCCCAGGGAAAAGGGGCTGGACTCCTCTCCATATGGTGGCTGCAGTGTGTTAGAGGTGCCTGTGTAATGACTAGGCCCTTTGTTCCTTCCCAGTCTCAGGGCTGTTAAGGCTGTACCACTGCAACTGTAGCGGCAGAGGGTTTGAAATTTCCTCCTCAGGAAAAGGCTGGGCTGCCTCTGATTGCAGTGATGACGTAGGGGCAGGGTGGTTGTGCTGGAGTTCCAGGTTGGAGGTTGGTTGTGCTGGAGTTCCTCATTGGCCCGGCCAATGAGGAGAAATGAGGACTGGGATCTATGTTGAGAATAGTCTGGTCATTTTTCTGAGAGGTGGTTTCTCTGTGCTGGGGGTCTGGACCAACCTCTGGTCCCTGCAGACTCTCCTGAGCCTGGAGACAGCAAGGGCAAGGGCTGCAAGACAGAGAAGATAGCAACCTGCCCCTCCCACTGGGAGCTGTGTCCAGGAGTTGCAGAGCTTCTACTGGCTCTATAGCCCTGCCTGGGAGTGGCTGGAGGCCTAGGTCTAGAGAACATGCCTGGTGAGGAGATATGGCATTGGGCATCCACATCACAGTCTGGCCACTTTTCTGCAGGGCTGCTGTGGTATGCTAGGTGTCCACTGCAGTCCCTGGGCACTTCGGATTTTCCAGTACCTGAAGGTATTAATAGCCCCTCTGTCACTGCCACAACAGTGAAGACTGCAAAACAGAAAAGATTGTGGCCTGCTCCTCCCTCTGGGAGTTCCATCCCAGGGAAGTATGGACCTGTTGCAAGCTGGAAACACCTGTAGGAGGTGGCTGGACACCCCTGTTGGGAAGTCCCACCAAGTGAAGAAGAATGGGATCGGGGACCCACTTAAAAAAGCAGTCTGGCCATGTTTTCATACAGCAGTTATGCTGTGCTGGAGATCCACTCTCAAAAGCCTGAAGGCCAGAGTGGGAGCTCTGTTCCAGAGGAGGAAGAAGACTGCTATCTTTGCTATTTGGGACCTCTGGGAGCTCTCCCCAGGAATTTTTGAAACCTGTTAGCCAGAAAATACCAGTGTAGGTGACTGGGAATCCTGGTTGGGAGATTCTGCCTAGTGAAGAGAAAAGGGATTTGCCATCCATGTAAATAAGCATTCTGACTACTTCTCATAGTGCTGCTGGGCTGTGCTGGGGGACTGCTCCAGTCGCTTGTTGCCTCGGACTCCTTAGAGACTTAAGGCAACAGTGGCTGAGGCTGTGAAATAGCAAAGATGGTGGCCTACCCCTCCCACTGGGAGCTCCTTCACAGGGAGATGTGGCATTGTTACTGGTGGCTGACTGTAGTTCCAAGTCAGTGGGTCTTATCCCGTGAGGTGCTATGGAAGCAGGGCCTGCAGACAATCACTACTCAGCACCCTGGATTCAGCCCCTTTCCTAAGGGTATGTACAGGGGCCTAATTGGCCCCCAACCTCGCTGCTTGCTTTGCTGGAGTTTCAGCTGCTTTTTCTGAGAAGCCTGGGTATACCCAGGAAAGCTTGGGTATTTAAGGCTCCCAGGTCTCTGCGTGTGCCTTAGCAGCTGCTCTGCTGAGACTCCACGTAGCTCTGTGTCAGACTGAATAGCCTGGTGGAGTGGGTTCACAAGAAGATCTCCCGACCCAAGGGTTGCAAAGATCTGGGGTATCTAGCTTCATCTTTTTGCATGTGGATGTCCAGTTGTTCCAACACTATTTGTTGTAAAGACTGTCTTTTCTCCATTGTATTGCCTTTGCTTCTTCATCAAAGATCAGTCTACTACACTTATATGGGTCTATTTCTAGATCCTCTATTCTGTTTCATTAGTCTATTTAATTCTTTACCAATGCCACACCATCTTGATGATGGTAGTATGTCTTGAAGTTAGGTAGTGTCAGTCATCCAGCTTTGTTCTTTCCCCTCAATGTTGTGTTGGTTATTTTGAGTGTTTTGCCTCTCCATATAAAATTTTGAACAAGAGTTTTGCTGTCAGCAAAATAACTTGCTGGAATTTTGGTTAGAATTGCATTTAATCTACAAATCAAGCTTGGAAGAACTGACATCTTGACAATATTGTCTTTCTATCCATGAACATGAAATATCTCTGCAGTTATTTAATTCTTCTTTGAGTTCTTAAGCTGTTTTGTAGCTTTCCTCATACATATCTTAACATATTTTGTTAGATTTATATGTACATATTTATTTTTAAGGTACCAATGTAAACAACATAGTGTTTAAAACGTCAAATTACATTTTGTTGCTGTTATATAGGAAAAGTGATTGATTTTTATATACTAACCTGCAAATATATATATATATATATTTTATATACTATCCTGCAACCTTACTATAATCCCTTATTAGTTCCAGGATTTTTTTGGTTGATTCTTTTAGATTTTCTCCATAGATAATTATGTCATCTGCAAGCAGTAACAGTTTTATTTTTTCATTCTCAATCAGTATACCTATTATTTTATTTGTTTCTTATTGCATGACTTGGACTTCTAGTATGATGTTGAAAAGCAGTGGTGAGAAGAGACATTCTTGCTTTGTTCTTGATTTTAGTAGGAAAGCTTTGAGTTTCTCACTACTAAGTATGGCATTAGCTGTAGGTTTTTGTTTTTGCAGATATTCTTTAACAAGTTGAGAAAGTTTCCCTCATTCTTAGTTTGCTAAAGTATTTTTTTCACTCTTTGAAAAAGGCAAATACTTTAGGCAATTTTAATAGATTGTATGGTGGCATCTAAAGTGCTGTCTGGAAAAAGGTAATCCCTTCTGTTGCTCAGTGATGCTTCTACTCTGTAAGGAGATCAATATTTTGAAGTCCAGTTTCTTTTGGAAATTTCAAAATACTCTTTATGAATATTGCTAAAGATAATGAAGTAGGACCATTATTTGTATAATTTATTTTATGGGTTATTTGTACAACATGTTTTTTGATTAATTACCAAATGTATCACATTCAGGATCAGTGTAAGAAAAATCAGTATGAAATAGCTTCTCTTTAAGGCATTTCGCAAGCTGTCCTTCATATTGTTCCTTTTGGGTTGGGGGAGAAAAGATCTGAAATCTGGAGGTTTTAGAATAAGCTCTTATAGGCTTCCACTTTCTGTATATCTGGGTACTCAAAAAAAGTAATTTGTGGTCACTTTAAAAGTTTCAAAATCTGATTTAACACTGAAAGTCTCTAATTTCTGGAGAAAGTCTCTAATAATCTGGGATCAGAATAGGAGAATATAACACCTAGAATTTTCCTTAGATGATTATAATCATGGTGCTTTAGGAGGTAGAAGAAAGTAAAAAAGAAAACAAACAAAATCTTTCTAAGTTTTGGTGTCTTTTTTTTTTAAAGTTTCATTGCTATCTAATCTTTTGGTTACCATTTTACAGTCTAGCCCAAGATATACATTTGATTCTTATATTATCTAGTTAACTTCTTCTTCTTCTTTTTTTTTTTTTTGGTGCAGTTTTATCACTAAAATAACTTGAATGGGGTTGGGTTAACTTTATATAAACTTTATTTCTCCTAGAAACTATGCTTTTATTTTAAAGCACAGTTATAATAGATCATTAATGGAGCTTATTGAAAGTAGAATAGACTCAGTGTATAGACCCTCTTTAGACATGAATGGCAGATAATTTGGATTGTACCTTCCTGTGTTTTTTATTTTATATTAAGATATCTTTATTGGAAAAACAACACATAATTTGATGAACTACTTTCTTGTCCTCATAAATTGAAAAAATCTCAGAGCAAAGATGAAATGAAACATTGGTTGTTTTCAGAAGAAAGGCCTTAATTGCTTTTTAAATGCCTATTATTCTGTGAGCATTAAATTAAATTTCTGGTAGCCACATTTTTTTTTATTGGTCTGCCTTCTGAAGCTCAGAGACTTTACAGCGTTTAATCTCATGGGTACTTCTATGAGGAGTTGGAAATGACCTTCTTAAACAGCTGCTTGATCTTGTTGTTCTGTTTTGTTTTTTTTCTAAATTGCTCCTCTATTTTTCACCCCGACTTCTACAAAGGTCCAGTCTTTTTTTTTTTCTTTTGATGTACATTTTAAAGTCACCAAAGGATCTTATATCCCAAAGAACTAAAATAAGGATAAAGTGAGATTGAAATAAAACTGAATTCGGGAGCAAGAAAATATTAATATGTACCATTATTTAAGGATAGATGAAGCAATATTAACAGTTGAAGATAATACAGACCTGCCTAGCTCTTACTTCTTTTATTCTTCTCTATTACAGAAAAGGTTATTAAAAGACTGAAAGATATTAATAAAATAAAGAATTAAAGACTGAGATAAGAGAATGAAAGCAAGAGGGCATCCAACTGCTTTAAATATATTCAAATCTTCAGATCAAGAGGAAGTAAAACATGGGTAATGGTAGAATTTGGAAATGTTTGTATGTAACTGCTACTAATCATCTTAAAAAAAATGGCAAAGCAGAGTGTCTTATTCTGTTTTGTTCTGCTATAACAGAATACCTGAGAATGAGTAATTTATAATGAACAGAAATTTATTGGCTTATGGTTCTGGAAGTTAGAAAGTTCAAGATCAAGGTACTAGCATCTGGTGAGGGCCTTTTTGCTGTGTCATAATATGGCAGAATGTAGCAGAAGGGCAAGAGAGAGAGGAAAAGGGGTATGAACAACCCTGTTAGTAACAAACCCATTTCCACGATAATAGCACTAATTTATTCAGTCTGCCCTCATGTCCTAATCACCTCTAATTAGGCCCCACTTCCCAATAATGTTGCATTGGGGATGAAATTTCCAAAACATGAACTTTGGGCGCGTATTCAAACCATAGCACAGAACACTGTCAAAAACTTGAGGAAGGGAAACATCTCAACTTTTATGATAAAAATTATAAATTTCAAAAATTACAGATGAGGGGCTTTGATTTTTTTTCATACAAATGTCCAGGCTGGGTCTAGCCATTCCCGTGTTAAAGGCATGGTGAGTAAGTGCTGCCCTAACCCCATTACGGCTTCCAGAAATTTGCACCTCAGCACATGATTAGAACCTCTTGATTTCCATTTACCTATGAGGGGAGATAAAACAACAACATTTTAGAATGAATTATTTTTTAACAAAAGATTTGGGAATTTAGAAAAGCATGTCATTTTTATTGGTAGTCAGAAGTTCACTAGTAACAAGTCATATCAAACCAACTTTCTTTCTGAGTTTACTAGCGTTAGAAATATTGTATTTCAAGCCTGGGCAACATAGGGAGACCCAGTCCCTTAAAAAAAAAAAAAGAAAAAGAAAAGAAAAAAGCTAGGAGTGGCACACACTTGTGGTCTCGGCTACATGAGAGGCTGAGGCAAGAGGATTGCTTGAGCCCAGCAGGTAGAGGCTACAGTGAGCCATAATTGAGCCACTGCACTCCAGCCTGGGTGGCAAAATGTGTTAGTCCATTCTCTTGCTGCTAGTAAAGACATACCTGAGACTGGCTAATTTATAAAGGAAAGAGGTTTAATTGACTCACAGTTCAGCATGGCTGGGAGGCCTCAGGAAACTTACAATCACAGCAGAAGGGAAGCAAACATGTCCTTCTTCATAGGGTGGCAGGAAAGAGATGTGCCAAGCAAAAGGGGTAAAAGACTCTTATAAAACCATGAGATCTTATGGGAACTCACTCACTATCAGGAGAATAGCATGGAGGTAACTGCCTCCATGATTCAATTACCCCCCACTGGGTCCCTCCCATGACACATAGGGATTATAGTAATTACAGTTCAAGATGAGATTTGGATGAGGACACAGCCAAACCATATCACAGAGTAAGGCCCTGTCTCAAAAAAAAAAAAAAAAAAAAAAAAAAGAAAGAAAAAAAAAGTAATATATTTCACCAACATACCAGAATTGTAGAGCTCGTAGGGATCTTAAAGTTATTTCAAATTCCTCATTTCTCATTTTTAAGTGAAAAAAGAAGACCAGAGAGATTAATTACATTGCCTACTATGACAGCAAGTTTGTGGCAGGTAGAGTTGGAATAAACAGATCTCCTAGTCTGAGTTTTTTTCTAGCCCATGAAGTTTTTCTCATGATGTGTTTGTTGACAAGAGGAAGTATGGGCTGAATGAAGCACAGTTAAGTAGATTTATAGTTGATGCAACAGCCACACTCCAAAAAATGTTTAAGATGTTTGTGTCAATTTAAAGAGAGATCTACAAAGTTGTACTTCAGTTTTCTGCCTCTGGCTCTGTCACTGTCATGTTTAAATATGTTAATTATTGAATTGTAAAGAAGACGCAAAATCTATTACTAAATTTTCAGATAATACAAAGCTGGGAAGAATAGCGAACACATTGGAAGATAGAATGAATATTCAAAAAGCTTTTAACTGAAATAATGAGCTGAGACTGAGACGAAATTTAATAGGGGGAGGAGAAAAGTACTACAATTAAGTTAAGAAAAATCGACTGCCTTAATTCAAGATGGGGGGTAGTTTGTAGAAGTTTTAGTTGAATGCAAGTGTGATGCAGGTCAGGAGTGTCATTTGAATGCCAAAAGGAGTTGCAATTTCAACCTATCTTAGAGGCATGACTGAGCCCTGATAAAGGGTAGTAATGGTCCTCTGGACAGGAACAAGTGGAGCACGAGCTGGCCTCTAGACACCACATTTTCACAGGGATATAGACAATTGTAGTTCTTTAGAGGAGAGTGACGGGATTATGAGTGGTCTGTTGTGAAGAAAACCAGGAACAATTATCCTGAAAAGGAAGTGATTTATGGATGCTTTGCTAATAATACCTGTCTTTAAAACCATTTTTTTCCTTGTTTAGTTTTTTAATTCATTCAGTAAAGTTTTTTTCAGAACTTCCCAGTAAGTGCTAAGAATACAAGGGTAAGTAGGATAAGATATCTACTCTTAAAAACCTCATAGTCTGATACTGTGTTTCCAAAAGCAGGATCTCTGGGCACCCTGGTGCCCGCTAAACAGTGTAGAGTCCTAGACTCATCTAAGACCTATATAATCAGCTCATGAGTGAAGCTTAGACTATTGTATTTTTAGGAGCACACATATTAGCAGTAAAATTTGGTAGGTTTGTGGTAGAAGTTTGTCCGATGTGCTTAGGCAGCATATGGGAAGGCGTAACTAAGTCTGTTTGATAGAGTCTGCCATGTACTAAAGGGAACAGAAATACTTTTGGATGTCCTAGAGGGAAGAATTATAGCAGTGAGTAAAAATTAGAGGGGCCAGTTTCAGCACAGAATAATGAAGATTTTTATTTATTTATTTATTTTTAATAAACAGGGGTTTCAAAGGTGGAACAGGCTTCCTAGTGAACAATGCACCTCCTCTTCCTGGAGATGATCAAGAAGGGGACCAACAAACAAGTGTACACGGTGGTTTGGGGAAGAATGCTCCTGTCCCTCATCCTATGACCCACCTCCCCGTAAAGGGGGTGCTTCTGCCAACACTCCCTTCCCCTTTCTCCTGACTTCTCACTTTCTCCTCCTTATGGGAGAGACTAGTCTGATTTCTTAGAGTCTGGGGCATTTTTGAGGCAATGTTTTTCTAGGGGCAGTTGGTCATATAAAGCACTTCCTTTATCAGGCTGATGATTCCTGTTAGACATACAGCCTTTTCATCTGGATGGGGTTGGTCCTGGAGACTGCTCTGCAGGAGCCCCTGGCACATCTGAGTGCATAGGTTTCAAGGTGTATATAGAAGGTGGAAAGTAAGGACCCGAGTTTGTCTCAGGTTATATTCTGCACGTTGGTTACCAGGACTTCTGCTTCAAGAAACACTGAAAGTTTCCAGAGTATTAAGAAGCAGATATTTGAATCTCCATTTGGTTAGAAGTTCCATTATTGGATAGAGTTCTGAGGTAGAGGACAGGTGAGTCACAGACCAACAAATCCAAAACACTTTTATTTATTTATTTTTCATTTAGTGATGTCAGGAAACTAGCAGTTGGGCTTTCTCAGCACACAGATTTCTTGTAGGCTGAAGGTTGTACCATTAGCCCTTCAGAGTCTTACTGTTGTCTGGATGCTCTAAGGCCCTGTTTGTTTATAGATTCTGGCCGATATTAAGTGAACAATTTGTCCTTAAGTCTGCTGATTAATAATACCCATCTGTCAAATGGTTAGACCTTAACCTTACTTCCTCTTTTATGGCTTTAGGAATCCTCAAAAAGGTAGATATGTCTCACATATAATTCAGGTTGTTGCCTTTATTTATTTAACAAATTGTGGTACATGCTGTGTGGTATGCTGTCCAGATCCTCCCTTGAGGACTGAAACACTCATTGCCCCAGTTTTAGAGAGTTGGCAAGTGATGATTTCTAATGGAGTCTCTCACCAGGAATTATCCTTTGCTGAATGTCACCTCATCCAAGGTGACACTTCCTTCTTGGAGGTAGCCCATGTGGTTAATATAGGGGAATCCTTTTACCCAATTTGGGACAACTCTGTAGGGCCATCGCAGCTCTGGAGCTCCCCAGGGAATGGCTGAGGACTTTGTTGTGACTTATCACAGACCAGTTTCTCTCTCTGTTCAATGTTGCTTCCATCTGTTCCCATAGGAATGATCCCAACAGCCCCTGTCCCCAGTAAACTTTCTGTGTACAAATTGTTGTCTTCGAAGTCTTCTTCCTCCTAGGGAATTCAATCTGCAACACAAATGTTTGAATTTTAAAACTTTAAAAAAAAATCAAGCAAAAGTGCTTAATGTATGGAATATAGCAGTGTGAAAAGAGCCTACTGTTCTGTTGTCTGACTGTTCCAGCTACAGTCTTTCCCCTGTTCTGTTACGACTTGGTTAGACTTCACAGACCTGCCTTTCCGCTGATATTCACAGGGTGCTGCTGCACTCCTCTTAACCCCTATATTGTTGGGCATGTCTCCTCACTGCCTGTGGCTATGCCGCTAGTCACCTTGATGTTAGTGGCCTGCTTTGCCATGTTGGCTATGTTAGACTCTGGATACCTTGGCAGAGTTGATGACCTATTCTTGGCCCCCATTCCTTTGATGTGACTGTTCTTTCTTCTGCTGTTTGATTGAAGCCTGTCCCCATGTCTGCCTATCTTTGTTCTCTGAGTTGTTTGCTAGTGAGGGAACCTGTTCCCTTTCTTGTGCCAAACACCATTAGATGTAGCTGTGTCCCTTGACATAGTTCTTTGGCTCCCTAGTGGTAAAGTCTTTTATTTTCATCATCCAGCCCTCTTTAGAGGTCACTTTCTCATGGAAATGCAGGTGCCTTTGAGTGATTCATTTCTTTCATATATTTGTTTTCATGTAGCTCTTTTCTTGCCTTGGATATATAGACATCCCTGGGGCCTGGTTGGGGTAGATGGAGAGTGTTTTAAAGATAGCCTCATATTATACCCAGAATAACTTCTCCCTTTCCTATAATCAGGTCCTGATACTAAGTTTATCCCTTCCAAGACTCCTATCCACTTATGGCAACTTTTTCTTTAGTGACTTGGTTGTCGCTCCTTGGAACATGGCTTCCCTTGAGATCTCCCCAATCTATCAGAAATGTCTGTATTTGTCTAGACGTTAATTATGGACACAACCCAAGATCATTCCCTGGGGGTCTTGGGCCCCATACCAGTAAAGGGATGCAGCTAGATTCTTATCTAAGTGTTCACAAACATTCCACTACAGTTACCCTTAATAGCCCTGTGCACACAAATGACCTCTGGACAGGAGGGCGCCTAACTCCGCAGGCTAGCATATCTGAATCTCAGCCAGAATGCACTAATATGTATGACTTTGGAACTGTATGAAGTGATAATGTGTAATGGGAAGAAAAGTGAATCTGGAGTCAGATCTGGAGTCAGTCCTGTTAATGTCGCAAATCTATTGGTTTAGATCTTAGGACCTCAGTTTCCTCAATTGTAAATGAGGAAGTTAGAGTAAATTATCTCTAATAGCTCTTTCAGTTCTAACACTTTATAATTCTTTCCAGCCACTTGTGTCATCTTTCCACACTCTTTATTACCATGACTTTAATTGGGTCTGGCATGAACTCCTCTGAGGGACGACATTTCCAAAACAGTTTGCTGCTGGAATGCAGATGATACTTTTCCAGGGTTGAGACATATGCATTTCTTTGTGTGACCTCTGGATCCCAGCACAGAATTTTCCATCCTAGCCTTCCTGGGATTAATCAGACGCTTCAGGAGAGGCTCATCCAGGATTGCGCCTTTGAAACAGATTCCGGGGTAGAAATCAACAAGCTCACCTTTGTGCCCGGATAATACTGATGGCTGGAAAGAAATAAGTTGGTCTAAGATATTATTTAATAGATTTACTGCCTAATACTGAGTCCTTGAATTCTGCATGTAACAAAAAAGTGAAGAGTAATAAGTGGATTGTACACCTACATAACAAGACATTCAGTGATTAGAATTCCCATAGACTGGTTCTATGGGATAAACTGCTGTCATCACATACATGAATGTTTTTACACCAGATGTAAAGCCTAAAGACAGAATCATAAGGCTGGAAAGAATTGTGCGAAGACATCTGCTTTATTTTCTAAGAGGAAGGTAAATGAAACTTAATTAAGCCATCTCAGATAGAAGATGACCAATGTTACCTATTGAAAATCAACAGAGGATCTATAATCCTCAGGAGGAAGCCTTTTCTCTTCTTGTTTATAATAATTCACTGTCTACAAAGCTTTCCTGTTACCACTATCTCTGAGAGGAGGTATTAGACAGAAAACTGGTACAGAGTCCCCTGAAAAGTCAGCCTTCTTTTTCAGTCTCCATCATCCATGTGTCTGACAAGTTTCTTTAAAACGCCACTCCAGTCAGTTCCCTGTCTTCATCATGCCTCTTATGCCTTGGTTTAGGCCCTTATGATTTCTAATCTGGATTATTGTGATTGTCTCTTAATTTAATAAACTCCAGTTCAACAGTGCAAGTAGAAAAATGAGTCTAATTTAAGATCTGACATTCCAAAATTCTCCCAACACATTACAAAAATTCTCATTCTTTTCAAGCACAGGAGATAACACTGACTAGTAATTGTCTAGCAGACAAAGTAGGGGAGTTAGAGAGGGAGAGAACTGGTTGTGGTGGCTCATGCCTTTGTAATGCCAAAACTTTGGGAGACTGAATCAGGAGGATTGCTTGAGGTCAAGAATTTGAGACCAACCTGGGCAACATAGCAAGACACTGTCTCTAAAAAATAGTTTGAAAAATTGACTGGGCATGGTGTTGCACACCTGTTGTCCTATCTACTCAGGAGGCTGAGGCAGGATGATTGCTTGAGTCCACGAATCTGAGACTCTAGTGAGCTATGATCATGCCACAGCACCCAAAAGGAGAGAGAGAGAACTCATACAATGTTAGGCCTTGACAGTGCCAAGACTTGAAGAAAGATACCTTGGTACTATTCATCAAGTATAGTATTTCTTCATGAATAGTATACTGTCTATGTTCCTGGGAAGTTCTATAGACTTTTAAGGAAAGTGTGAGGTTAACTGGGGTCTGATCTGAGACTATGATTATCCTGCTTGCTTCTGTACTAGCCAGGTGCTGTTGCTGTTTTTTCCTATTTCTCAGCATTTTGCCTTGGCCTTGGGGATTGAGCTCAAGTAGTCCTGCCATATGCCTCTGCACTAGATGCGTCGACTTAGTTTTTCTACTGTTTAGTCTCATACTCCTTTAGCCTATCCTTCACGTTGCTGCTGAAGTGATTTTTTTCTAAAATGCAAATCTATGCATTCTCTCACTCAGTGTTCCACAGCACCTCCCCACTGTTCTCAGGGTGCAATCCAACCTTCTTGTTGGAATAAACAAAGCCTTGTGACCCAGCTTTTGCTTGTCTCTTCTGCTTTTTCTTAGTTATGTCATCTTGTCTTTGTGCTGTCATCCTGGCTTTGTCTGCCCATACACCTCATGTGGCTTGGCTCATTACAGCTTATCCCAAGAGTCCCTTCTTCTGGAAAGCTGTTTCTAGCCTCCTTTCCTTCTCCCAATTATCCTGATCTTCATGGGGTTTCATTCCCTTCTCCTGTGAGTTCTCACAGAATCCTAAATTTGTTTTTATCACAGAATTCATCACACTATATTGTTTGCTTCAGGTCTGTCCCTCCTACCTGGCTGGAATCTTCTCGAGGCCTACATCTCTGTTTCCTTTATGTATCTCTTACTGTAGCACTAAAACTGGCCCACAGTATATGATTAATATATGTGGGGTGGATACATGGCATGGAAGGATTCCCTAACAAGGATGATCTAAAAATGATTTTTTACTGAGTACAAAGCCTAAGTTATGATAAATTGAGACTTTGAAACAAAAAACTTCTCAGAAAGTGGCTATTTCTACATAACAACATTATTGTTTGGGTGTTAAATTTGGTGATTTTGATCTTTTTCATAGTTCACTATAGAGTATAAATTCTATTTTTAGGAGTTTCTTCTAATTCAGTCGTTTTACTAACAGAGATAATTTAGTTCCATTATCTCTGTTAAAACAACTGGATCACATTTATTACTCTGGCAAATTCCCATAGAATTCTGAACTTATTTCTGCCACAGCATTGATCACACTGTATTGCAATTATTTGTTTCATGCCTGTCCTTCCCACTAGGGATTAGGTGTGGATTGAAAAAATTTAGGCAGAGCTAGTCCCAAGTGGAAACCAGATTTAAGAGCCAATGTCAAAGCAGGGTCAGGCATCAGAGGCCCATTGAGTGGTCTAACAATGTCATATGTCATATGTCATAGCAAAGCAGTGGGCTAAACCTGGGAAAGTGGTTAGAAATCAAGAGAGCAGATCCCACAGGTTAGGTGAGGCAAGACTGATGGCCTAATGATTTGGCAGGCAAAGAGAGAGAAGCAGCTGGGAAAGGGTCAGGCATGGGAAGACAGGCCACAGCAGAATGGAGGACACATTCATGAAACCTCTTCCATTAGAACCTTGATCCTGAGGCAGAGCCTGGCCCATCAGAAGATTTCTGATGTCCTTTGTAATAGCACATGTTATTGTCACCACTAATTCAGTCTAGACCTACAGCATGGTATTTGTAGTTGTCTACAGTCAATCTGAAGGCAGCAAATAACAACAAATATTAGCTATTAGAGTGCTGTGACATGTCTTGTGGTACCTTTACTTGTTGTATAGCCTCTTATAAACCTATGTAGCATCTCCTATTAAACAGTAAATTCCTTGAGAGCAAACACCATGATTTCCTATCTTTAGACTTCCTATTACACTTAATGTAGTGCTTTGCATATATCACATGTTCAGTATTATATAATGAATATGTTAGTCAGTTCTCATGCTGCTAATAAAGACATACTTGAGACTGGGTAATTTATAAAGAAAAAGAAGTTTAATGGACTCACAGCTCCACATGGCTGGGGAGGCCTCACTATCATGACAGAAGGTGAAAGAGGACCAAACGCACATCTTACATTGTGGCAGGCAAGAGAGTGGGTGCAAGGGAACTGCTCTTTATAGAACCATCAGATCTCGTGAGACTTATTCACTGTGATGAGAACAGCATGAAAAAAACCCACCTCCATGATTCAATTACCTCCCACTGGGTCCCTCCCACAGTATGTGGGGATTATGGGGGCTACAATTCAAGATGAGATTTGGGTGGACACAGCCAAACCATATAAATAAATTAGATTAAAAGTTAGAGATTATCTTATTAATGTTTTTGGGAGATAACTGAGTGGCTCTAGTGAGTCTCCAAAAGTTCACTTAAGCCATGTGTGGACTCAGTCATTGTTAATGCCAATCACAGTTTTTTGTTCTCGACAATTAAATATTTGAGGTCTGAGTGACGCTGGAAAATAATTTGTGCTCTGAGGAGATGCATTGGGATCATTGGTGAATCAAAGAAAAAGTAAGTTTTCTTGGGACAAGATCCCTGTTAGAATGTCTGCCCTGTTGAATGAGAATATCAGATTGTGTGTTCATTAATTAACCAACAACTGACATTAGTGGAATAAATTTAAATATCATTCACTATTTAGTATCATAACTAAAGAAGAATCAAGTATTGAAAGCCC
The DNA here is from genome assembly GCF_007565055.1 of Rhinopithecus roxellana. NCBI lineage: Eukaryota > Metazoa > Chordata > Mammalia > Primates > Cercopithecidae > Rhinopithecus > Rhinopithecus roxellana. The sequence continues at coordinate 126,380,104 of NC_044556.1, forward strand.
TGTAAAAATTTAGGAACTCCATGTCATACTGGTTACTGCTTTCTTGATTAAGTATTTCTCTGCTTTCAGGGCTATATACCTGTGCAGCAGGAAAGATATTCTAGGGCTAGATAGGGGGGCTCACACTTGAAATCCCAGCACTTTGGGAGACCAACGTGGGAGGATTGCTTAAGCCCAGGAGTTCAAGACCAGCTTGGGCAACATAGTAAGACCCTCGTCTCTAAAAATATATAAATAAATAAATTAACTGAGCATGGTGGTGTGTGCCTATAGTCCCAGCTACTTGAGAGGCTGAGGGAGGAGGATTGCTGGAGCTCAGGAGTTCAAGGCTGTAGTGAGCTATGATCACACCACTGTACTCCAGCCTGGGTGACCAAGTGAGAGCCTGTCTCTTAAAAAAAAAAAAAAAAAAAAAAAAAAAAAAAAAAAGATAATCAGAAGTGACAAGCTTTTGGAATCTTTGGTAATATGCACTTATAATCCAATATCAAATTTAGTCATGACGAATGAATTCTAGAGTCTCACAAAGGATGGCACATATTTTGTTTCATTTTTTTTTTCTAAACCTGTTTCCACATTAACTGGGGTCAAAATAACTTTCTACTTGCTTGGCCCTCTTAATTACTTTTAGTTATTTTTTCTCCCTGCTTTGCCATGAGAATGACCAAGATCCACAGTTTTCTAAGGTCAATATGGTGGCCTCATATAGAGAGTGAATCTGAGGTTAAGAATTTCACTTTTAAGTCTGGGAACTTGACACAAAAATAGCTTAATTTAATCATTTGATTCTAGTTATTCGGTTTACTCATAAGAAAATATAGTTTTCCCTTGCTGGATTTTGCTGATTACCCTTTGTCCTGACTTGTCTTAGGCAAAATTCCAAGTGGATTTGAAGTCTAAAGTCTTGAGATGGAGACTCAGCTTCACCATTCATTAGCTACGTTAATGTGGGCAACTGCCAGAGGCTTTATTTTCTTATTTGTAAAATAAGAATAAGAATTTCTATTCTTGGTGAGTTAGTTAAAGGACTGCATGCCAAGATGTCTTGAAAGCACTATTATTATACTTACCTTCTTGCTTTGTTTCTTTACAAAACTCTTTGAAGCTTAGTGCCTCTACTGTCTTAACTTTTTACATGCAATTCATAATGTAAAATGCAATCAACTATAATCAAAGAGAAATAGAAAATAAAAATCATCACCACCATCACCACCATCAACATTCTAGTACAATGTATAGAAAAATGAAAACAATGTCAGGCCAAGAAGAAGATCCTCTGCTGCTCGAAAGAGCAAGTAAGTTAAGGGAGCTTATGGTCATGCACAGGGTCAATGTTGCTCATTGATTTGGTGGAGAGCTACCTGCTTTGGTAGAATGTGGGGGATAGTGAAAAGCATTTGTGTCCTAAAGTAGAAATCCACTGATGACTTACAGTAGGAAGTGGATAAAACCATGGGAACTGGTTTTATCCACTTCCTATGGATCAGTTTCACCTTCTCTGTGGGACATCTAACTGTTTCAAGAATCTATGGGATTTGGGGACAATGTGAGAGGTGAGACTTAGTGTTTCAATGACCAGCAAGATTTTTTTAAAATGAGGCTCCAAATTTCTGACCTCTGTTGTTTTTGCACCTTTGTGTAGGAGGTGAAGGTACATGGGGAAAAGCTGCGAGGAGATATATGATGGACAATAACCTGGCCTGGGGTCAAGAGACCTGGGTTCCAGCTCTGTTTTTGCCACTAACAAATTTTGTTTTTTCTTTTAGTTTTCCATGACTCTGGGGCTCAGTTTCTTTATCTTTAAAATAAAGAGTTTAAATAGTTACTTAATATCTTTTTCCAGAAAACATTATTGAGCTCTTGCTTCTTGCTTGGTAGTGTACCGAGGTCTAATGGTACAAAATAAATAAAACTCAGATCCTATCCTCAGATCATTTGTAAACTAATAGGACAGATGAGTAGACAGATATATGTAATAAAGGAATGCTAGTGTTAAGCTAGATGTCTGCCTATGTCTATTCTAATTTGAATATTGTATTTTACATGTCTCTTTAAAAATATTACACACTCCCTGGAAGGGTTGAATTATTAGCAAGACACAGTTTGACTTCCTTCAGTTTTGTCAGGGGTCCTGTTGCACCATGACCTTCCTGTTAACCAATGAGAACCATTTTCCCTAATTATTCACGGCCAATTTTAGGTGTTTCTCACAATGTGAGGAACTTCCTAACCTAAAAAGTGATTGTTTTGATGTACCTGATCTATATTATTCAAACACTATGTGTCACTTCACAGTCAGCAAGATACGACAATAAAAGAACAATAATGATTATTACAAATGCCATTATTAATTATTCATGTTAATGCCTTCCACTGCAGTCATTTTAGAATTTCCCAGGTAGATATAGGCAGTTTCTCTTCTGTAGTATCTCATTTTCTTTTACTTCCATCTTCTTCCTCCCTCCCTCCCTTTCTTCCTTCCTTACAATGTTATTACAATTTTTTGTTTTCTTGTCTCCTCCACCAGAATATGAGCTCCTCCAGGGCCCAGGTCTCTTTCCTGTATAAGTATCCTGGCACTAAATGCAGTCTCTGGGCACAGAATAGATATTCAACACTTGTTGGTTGAATGAAATAATGCATTTGATTATCTTAACTATAGCCATTTAGACAATACGATGTTTTCAGTCATAGTTTCTTAACGATATCCAGCCACATTCTGCCTTTAGCGACTTAGGCTTTATTCCACTGGAGGGCTGGTGGACATTATACATCTGTTTATGTTTAAAGGAAGGAACCCCAGTTGAATGTTATTGTGCAGACTCTCAGATCTGTTTTTTTTTTTTTAAAGAAGAATGTCTTTTTCTTTTTTGAAAAAAACTTGTTGTATATGACTCCAGGATATTATAAAAAGGAAAAAAAACCTCATTGTCTCCAAGACCTGAACCATTCACCCCCAATCTCACCTCTGCCTCCACCCACACCTCCTTTTGCTTGCATATGTGTGATGCGGCACCATTTTGGGGCAGAATTTTATAAAGAGTTTGGACACTGGATCCCCTCAGATGGTGAGACATAGAGGAAGAACTCACATGTCCCTTTGTTTTCTGTGTTCTCTTCTCATTAAGGCCTTCAAAGAAAGCCTATGTGAAAGAATCCGAAGGCTGAATTTGACACCGTGAGATACTCAAGTGGCAGTGGATGGGGGGAGGAGTTGCATGTGAAAAGTTGAGGAAATAATTTGGATCCAGAACCAGCTCTAGCTCAGTTGCCAACTGATCAAATGTCGCTTTGGTTCCCTAGATTTATCCACGAAATTTGTGTCTTGGAAAAATTGCATTTTGTGTTGGCAGGACAGAAGTTTTATGCTTATCAGAGTTGAGTTTTTAGTGCTTTGTGTTCTCTTTCTCCAAGGGTCCCATGTGTTCTGAATAATCCTACCTTTTCCCCATTCCACAGTAGTGAAGAAATGTTGCTTGGCGTATGGAAAGATCAAAAGACATTAGTTTCAGAACTTGTCTATTTTTGTTCCCCATCATCCATGGACAATGCCAGATTCCTCATCCATTTGAGACACAGTAAGCCAGTCCCATCCACATTAATCTAGATTATGTTGACTTTACTCTTTTCTGACAACATGCAATACTCTGTGTCTTGTTTAATCACACAGTAGAAAGACAATTCTCCCTAAGTCATTTATTCACCATATTCCGACTGCACAAAATGTGATTATTCTTTTAATATTCATATGGTGCTACAGATGTACATGTCAGAGAAATCACACTAGGAGGGAAAAAAGGTTATGCTCTCAGGCAGCTATAGTCTGAAGGGATGAACTCTCAAAGGAAGGAAAAGTTTGAGGTCAACTCAGAGAAGCAAGCAGGCGTGTTTAAAATTCACCTTAGTGTAGGAGGTAGTAGAGATTCATTTAATCATGCAAAAAATATTTATTAAGTGTCTTGTGCAGGCAATGTTCTAGGTACTGAGGGATAAACTCTATGTCTTTATAAAATTTACAGAAAAATTTTGAAGAAGGAACTACGAGTGTGAAGAAGATCATGAAAAGGGAGACAGAGGGAGCACATGGGGGATAATCAAGCACAGAACAGGAACAGCCAACATCAATTCAGGGGTCAGGATGGTCTCCTTCTAGAAGCAGTAGTTAAACTGAGGCCTGAAGTGGGAGGAGGACTTGGTCAAGGTTTGAGGGAAGTGTGTATGTGTGTGTGTGTATACATGCATGTGTGTGTTGATAGAGGGGAGGGTTCGTTCCTGGGTAGGACTCCTTAGGCAGCAAGTTTAGAGCGTGCAGATGACTTGAGGCAAGAATAAGAATGGTGCGTCTGAGGAAATAAAAAGTCTAATGTCGCTGGAGCCCAGGGAGTGAGAACAGCTATAATAGTTAGAATGATGAGCAGTATTCCTTTGAAGATGGGAAAGGATTTCTCACTGACTAGGAAATTGTTCCCAGCTGCAGAGGTGGCAGGAAAGGAATCATACCTGAGAGCAAGGTCAAAGGAGTGATGAATAAGGTGGTCAGGACAAGGTAAGTTGATGAAAAGGAAATGTATTCGGATTATTGGAGGATTCCAATGAGTGTTTTTGGTATTTTAAGGTATCAGGACTGGGTTTAAGATGCCTTGAAGAAGTACTCTTGGAAATATGTGATTGGGTGGATACTTCCTTTATTCATGAAAACCAGACCATAAGCTTACTGAGGGAAGAACCAGGTCGTTTCATCTGCTAACAACACTCCTAAGCTTAATGTGTACTTGGCCAAAAGTTGGCTTTCAATAAATATTTGTTAAATATGTAAATTAATAAATAAACAAATAAAGCATGAATTATTATCCCGACAATTATCTTGGTAGTACCTTTGGTCAGATTAGCTTTGCCCTTCTCCTAGGGTTGCTTAGGGACCCTTGGAGGCTCTGTAAGTATCCCAGCGCTACCCAGCTTGGTTCCAGAGCTGATCTCATGGGGGCAGCCTTGGACTTCCCAGGTCTGTTTCCATCCTGACCTGAGTCCTTGGAACACACTCTGAGTGCAGAAGTCCAATCATGGAATAATAAAAAGCTCTGTGGTTTAGGGATTTGGTGAGATAGCAAGACGGTGGTTTGTCACCATGGTCCCTTGTAACCTCTCTACTTTTGTTTCCAGGGGTAACCTTGTTAACCCCATGAATCATATTAGATTATAAAGATGATCAGTTTTTTGAGGAAACCATGATGCATTGTAGTGGCAGGAACTAACTTTTTCTTATAGTAATTGACAGTTTCCAGAGTGTACCCTGTTGACAGTTTCTGTGCTTCATTTCACTTTGGTACTATTACCATCTCTCCTGTACTGATAGGAAACTATTGTTTAAAGGTAATTTGCCCAAGGTCACAAAATAGCAAGTCATGAAGACAGGACACATACCTTGTTCTTCAAGAATTTTTTCACTGGTGTTTCAACAAATATCTCGTTTGGAACCTCAGGCAATTTATTTCTAAATTGCTGTTTTCCTTGTTTCCTGCTACCAATGGTGACAGTGAGCTATGCTAGAACAAATGTTCAAAATTATGGCTTTATGTTTTACATATGGGAATATAATACTTAAATTTGAAGGATTGAGTTTATAATGCATAATATTTAGCTGTTACAGGAGGTTTATTAAAGAACTGTACACATGTAGGAAGACCTTTTCATGTTTTCAAGTTTTCTAAGAAAGTATAATGTAGTGGAAAAAACACTAACTAGGAGGCAGAAGCCAAGCACAATCCACTTAACATTGTCTCATATCCTCCTCCACAAAACAGACCTACCATTGTTGCCCCACATCCTCCAGGGGTCGTTGTGAGGATCAACAGATAATGATTTTTCTGAAAGTTTTTGTAAACTGCATGTTACAATGTCTGATACCATACCTTATGGCTATCTAAGTGTAAAAAATGCATAAAAATCTCAACCTGCCTTAAAGAATATTTGTTGAAGATAAAGAGTTTAATTCAGAAGTATTCATATCATGAGCTCTAATTTTCCCATTGGCTAGCTGACCAGGTTACTTAACTTGTTTGTCTTTTTGGTCACATACATGACTAAAAATAAATGACCTCCCATACCTTTCAGCCATCATGTGTTGACAAATGAGGAAACAAGTTAGAAAAAGCTTTAAGGAAGGTTGCATTGTAGAATTATGACTAGTCTTTCCAGATTCTTCTTGGTGTGCACAGCATATGTTTCTGCAACATCAAAGTTTTGAGGAGAATTTCCCACCCTCTTTCCATGATGAGAGACAATAAGTGGTCCTTTTTCTCCTGGGGATCAGGAGAGGAATTCGAATAGATATTCTGAAAGGTCAGAGTCATGAGGAGGGATGGGAATTATGTGGGGATAGGCAGGTGACATTTAGGGAATGGACAATTTGTTCTTCCAGCAAACCAGGATGGTAGAGTAAAATGCGTGAGGTGGAGGAGGCAGAATGAAAATATACTTAATTCAGGTATAAGAATTACATAGGAGAGGAGTTAGGACAAGAGAAGAAATTTAGTAAGGACCTGTGTGGTGAAGGGCCTTGACAAGGAGAGTAAGTAGTTTAAATTGGTTTTGGAAGGCGTGAGGAGCCAAGGAAGCAGCTGATTCCACTAGTGTAATATAATAATAGCATGATAAGCACAGCAGAATGTCACCATGGTGAAGTGGGAGAAGAAACAAATGTTAAATGCAGTGTATTCTTATAAAGCTTCAATTTGGTGTCATCGCTTTATAAAGATCTTAGTATTTCTTTTCTTTTCCTTCTCTTTGAATAAACTTCCTTTCAGAACAAGGCTCACAAGTACACTATTGTGATGAAACTTAGTAAAACTACCTACATGGAATTACATTGGAAGCCCTGTAGTAAGTGGACTATGACCAACCAAAGCTGGAATGGAGATGTTTGAGAGGGACTCACTTCCTGCATCATCGATCCCCACGGGCTGAGGAACTCTTGTCTAGGCTGCCGCAGAAGCCTTCCTGTTATGTCCTGTGTGTGACTGCTGACTCCCATCTTCAGTGTTCTCCTTCTTCTCTTCAGGAAGAAGTTCCACGCAGGCGGCACCTTACCGAGGCCATGCATAAGGCCTTGACACCCCTCCCTCCTGTGGTCTTGAGCCTGTTAGAAGAATGCTGAGGTTTTGGGCCTCCACCTGGAGGTACCCAGCAGTAACTTCAAGGAGCTAATGAGTAAAGCACAGTAATGAGAGTAAATCCCAATGAACTTATTTAAAAAACGGAACCACAACTTTGGCAAGGGAGGAACCATTGTCTGGAACTTGTTTGTCCATTTGCAGAGTATTGTAGCATGCCTTTGTACATCCCCTCAGCCTTTCAGAACAGAGAGATTAGCAACAAAAGACAGATTTTTCGAAGCTACACACAGCCTGATTTATACCCCACTATGGAGACTGTTGGGATGGCTTCTTTGGATTGAAAAGGGTACCAGCTAACCTCTGTTTTAATGGGCCATCTGGGACTTTAGCTGTACTGTGTGTGTAAAGCAGAAGACCTCTGATCCAACCTCCATCTTTTGTGGAGAAACTTCTTTGTAATTGCTTTGGGCTTTCTGAAATTCTTCTCTCAAGAAAAGTAAAAAATGGTTTCAGGTGCTATAACCATTTTATCCTGGAATTATGTATAACCAACAACATGAAATCCCCAGGTTGCCTTTTTTCATTGCTGGGGTAAAGATAATGTTTGCAGAGCATCTGCAGGGGTTAAGGTACTTTTGAGAACTTTAGATAATTTATGTTCTTGGAGGACTTGCGTCCTTAGGAGAAGGGGGCTGCAGTTGCGTCATCTCTAACTGGTTAGTTCCATATAAGTTCTGTGTTAATTACATCAAGGCTAGAGGGTGAAAAATCACAAGCAAAAATTACAAGTGAAAATACCACCTTGCAGAAGTGTTTGGTGTTATCTACTGAGGTTGAATACATGCCCACACTATGACCCAATAGTTGTACTTCTAAGTGTGTACCCAACCAAATTGCACCAAAAGATGAGTACAAGAATGTTCACAGCAGCATTATTCATAATAGCCAAATCCCAGAAACTACACAAATGACCACGGATAGTAGAAACAATAAATAAATTGTGGCATTTTTACACAGTGGAATAATATAGAGCAGTTAGAATAAAGGATCTGTAGCTAAATACAATGATATGGATAAATCTCAACAAATAATGTTGAGCAAAAGAAGCCAAGCACAAAATATTTCACACTGTAGGATCCCATTTATATAAAGTCCAAAAACAGACTAAACTAATCTGTGGTGTTAGAAGTCAGGAGAGTTTTTACTCTTGGGAGAGGTGCAGTTCCTAGAAAAGAGCACAAGGGAGGCTCCTGGCGTAGTGATTAGAGAGGTTTGTGTGTTCAACTTGTGAAAATTCACTGAGCTGTGCACTTATGTGCACTTTTTGAATATATATAATAATTTGATTAAAAGGTAAACAGAATTGCAGATGGGTTAGTTTCATTCTGTTACCTGATTACTTAAACTACAACCTTAAAGAGTCACCTAGGGCTGGCGTGGTGACTCACACCTGTAATCCCAGCACTTTGGGAGGCTTAAGTAGGAGGACTGCTTGAGCGCAGGAGGTCGAGACCAGCCTGAGCAACATAGTGAGACCTTGTCTCTACTGAAAATGAAAAACAAGAAAACATGATCCAGGAGCGGTGGTGTGTGCCTGTAATCTCAGCTACTCAAGAGGCTGAGGTGGGAGGGTCCCTTAAGCCCCAGAGATCTAGGCTGCAGTGAGTCATGATGGCACCACTGCACTCCAATCTAGGCAACAGAGCAAGACCCTGTCTCAAAAAAAAAAAAAAAAAAAAAAAAAAAAAAAAAAAAAAAAAAAAATCAACTAGGAAAGGTATTGCTATTAGTTGCTAGAAATAATAAAGTTGGGTGGTTAGCTTACTGCAAACTTATCAGCATCATCCAAAACAAACAAACAAAAAAGCTGAGAACTTAAGATTTTAAAATCCCTATTTATTGGTATCACCACCTCACCCCATCCACGTAGTCTCTACATTTTTTGCCTGTGTGTAATCTGAGGACTCCAGGTGTGCCCCAGCGACTCAACAAGAAGGAACATGTGTGACAGGAAAATGTCTGCTCAATACGGCATCACAGTTATATTAATGAGATCAGATGAGGGCATCTGTGCCTGTAGCAAGAGGCTTTTCAGCTGAATTTGGTGATCCCTGAAAATAGTCATGCCTTGCTTAACTATAGAGATATATTCTGAGAAATGTGCTGTTAGACAATTTTGTTGTATAAACATCATAGAGTGAACTTCCACAAACCTGGACAATATAGCTGCCTACACACTTACTGTGCTGAATACTGTAGAAAACTAACACAATGATATTTGTGCATCTAAGCATCTCTAAATGTAGAAAAAGTACAGTAAAAATACAATATAAGAGATAAAAAATGGTACACCTGTATAGGATACTTACCATGAATGGAGCTTGTAGGACTGGAAGCTGCTCTGGGTGAGTCTGTGAGTGGTGGGTGAATGTGAAGGCATAGAACATTACTAGTGTACACTACCTTAGACTTTATCAGTGCTGTACACTTATGCTAACTAAATTTATTGACAACTTTTTTCTTTGTTCAATATTGTTTTTTTCTTAGTGTAACTTTTTTTGCTTTATAAACTTTTAAATTTCTTTTAGCTTTTAAATTCTTTTATAAAAGCATTTATCTTAAAACATAAACACATTGTACAGCTGTACAAGGTATTTTCTTTCTATCCTTATTCTATAAGCTTTTTTCTATTTAAACATTTTTTTATTTTTATTTTTTTATATTTCAAAATTTTTGTTAAAAACATAGATGAAAACACACACATTAGCCTAGGCCTGCACAGGGTAAAGATCATCAATATCACCGTCTTCCACCTCCACATCTTGTTCTTACTGGAAGGTCTTCGGGGCAATAAAACACATGGAGCTGTAATCTTCTGTGATGACAGTGGCTTCTTCTTTCTCCTGAAAGACCTGTCTAAGGCTTCTTTTTTTGTGACTAGAAGGAATACATTCTAAAATAACAATAAAAATGATAGTATCATAAATACATAAACCAGTAACCGAGCCCTTTATTATCAATACCAGATATTATGTACTATATATAAAGGCATGTGTCATACTTTTATATGACTGGCAGCACAGTAAGTTTGTTTACACCAGCATTGCCACAAACTTGAGGGTAATGTGTTACAGTTATAAAATCACTAGATTTAGGGGTTTTTTCAGCTCCATTTTAATCTTATGGGGCTACTGTGCTTTCTGCAGTCCATAGTTGACCAAAGCATCATTATGAGGCATGTGACCATATCTTTTCTACCATCATGCCTGGAGAAAACAGATTTTCATCCTCTCTCAAACCTTAAACACTTGCCCTGGAACTATTACTCTACAAATCCATTTGAATTCACCTGAAAGGAGAAATAAGACTAAAAGTTTTTAGAGTTGGGTTTATACACACTTATAGTGAGCATAAACTCTTCCCATATGGCAAACATCTTATTGACCACTCTAGAGTAGAATAAAGTCTGTATCATGCCTACCATTCAGCATCTTGGGATAGGAATTAGATTTGTGTGTACCCAACCTATAAATATTCAAGATCTGCTGTATCAATCAAGTCCCTGTATTACAATTACTTTTCCATCCAATAAATTGATATTTACTGAGTATCTACAATGCTAGAGGCACTGAGGAGATCAGTATACTTGGGCAACTATTCCCCTTTCTATCAGTAGATACCTATTTTACCTTGTATCTTCTTCATCACATTAGTGAAATTAGAAAAATAAACATATTTTAAATCACAAAATAATAATCAAAGCATTGGTACTGAGATGTAAACCAGAGTTTGAATCCTGGCTGAAACACTTAAATGTATACAATCTTGGTCAAGTCCCTTACTTGATTTGGTTAAGATAGGAATCATAGCTGTAACTACCTCATAGGTTTTTAAATTTTTTTGTAAATATTAAATGTAGTTAGATGGCAATTCCATCTTGTTCTAAATTAGACTCATAGCTGGATTTAAGGAAGCCAGAGGCTTGTTTCTTACAATCTTTTTTAGTGGACCGGCAATACTCTTCTCAGATCTCAGATTCCTCCTACCAGTTCTTTGTGGCCTGTGTGCTTCTAGTGACTCAGACCTCCTCCAGAGGATGACCCCTGGCTTACTAGAGCTGCATAGCTTATATTCCTCTTAGTCAACAGGTGACTTCATGGGATTTGAAAGCCTAGATTCCTAGTCTTGAGGAGGAACAAACTTTAAGGTTGTAACTTAGGCTCCTGAGCTCCCTGCAAGATTAAGTCAAGGCTGGGACTTTTCCTGATCCCGCCATTACTTGACAACTACTGATTGACAATAACCCTGTCTTGCTTACCTCATTTCCTTATCAATTTCTCTTTGGAGCACTTTCTTAATAAATTACTTGCATATGAACCTTCATTTCAGTGTCTGTTTCAGAGGAGCCTAAGGCAGTCCTTATTGCCATGTATAAACTAAAGTAAAAATTTTCCTGGGAAGTAGTTGTACTTGGGATGAGAACAGATAGAGCTGTCAGATGGAGAGGTATATATAGTTGGGAGTGGCTGCTTGTTTTTCTATAAAGCAATTTTCAAATGAGCTCAATCAAGGTTTTACAAGAAAATATTCTGATAGTGCCACAAATTGTTTCATTCAACAGACTATTATTGAGCACCTGTCATGGGTCAGACACTGTGCAAACTAAGCAGTGTCTGGGTACCTCACTTACAGAAAGTGGGAAATAATTTTTTTGTTTGTTTTAAGACATTAAGTTTAGGGATTGTTGTGGGAAGTCAGGGACCCTGAACAGAGGGACAGCTGGAGCCACGGCAGAGGAACGTAAATTGTGAAGATTTCATGGACATTTGTCACTTCCCAAATAGTACTCTTATAATTTCATATGCCTGTCTTATTTTAATCTCTTAATCCTGTTATCTTCGTAAGCTGAGGATGTACATCACCTCAGGACCACTGTGATAATTGTATCTAACCGTACAAATTGATTGTAAAACATGTGTGTTTGAACAATATGAAATCAGTGCACCTTGAAAAAGAACAGAATAACAGCGATTTTAGGGAACAAGGGAAGACAGCCATAAGGTCTGACTGCCTGTTGGGTCGGGCAGAATAGAGCCATATTTTTCTTCTTGCAGAGAGCCTATAAATGGATGTGCAAGTAGGAGAGATATCACTAAATTCCTTTCCTAGCAAGGAATATAATATTAAGACCCTAGGAAAAGAATTGCATTCCTGGGGGGAGGTCTATAAACAGCTGCTCTAGGAGTGTCTGTCCTATGCAGTTGAGATAAGGACTGAAGTACGCCCTGGTCTCCTGTGGTACCCTCAGGCTTACTAGGGTGGAGAAAAATCCTGCCCTGGTAAATTTGAGGTCAGACTGGTTCTCTGCTCTCGAACCCTGTTTTCTGTTGTTTAAGATGTTTATTAAGACAATACGTGCACAGCTGAACGTAGACCCTCATCAGTAATTCTAATTTTGTCCTTTGCCTTGTGATCTTTGCCTTTGTCCTTGCCCTGTTTCCTCAGAAGCATGTGATCTTTGTTCTTCTTTTTGCCCTTTGAAGTATGTGATCTTTGTGACCTGTTTGTACATCCCCTCCCCTTTTGAAATCCTTAATAAAAACTTGCTGGTTTTGCAGCTCAGGTGGGCATCACAGATGTACCGATATGTGATGTCACCCCAGGTGGCCCAGCTGTAAAATTCCTCTCTTTGTACTCTTTCTTTTTATTTCTCAGACCGGTCAATATTTAGGGAAAATAGAAAGAACTTATGTTGAAATATTGGTGGGGGAGATTTCCCCTGATAGGGGATAATTTGTTACATAGCAATAGATAATTAATGTAAAGAAAAAAGAGGCCCACTTAGGTGGAGTGAAGTGACCCAGAGGAAGTGTAGTAGGAGAGGCAGAGAGAGAACAGTGTTGGGGGATCCAGATTTCACCCATAAAGATGCTGATTCAGTAGGTCTGACTCAGTGGGGTTGGGGTCTGGGCATCTATATGCCTTTAAAAACTCTATAGATAATAATTCTATGCAATCATGGCTGCATACTGCTGAGAAGAGGAATTCACTCAGGTTGTGGTGGCAATACCAGGGATAAAGTCCACTATGTCACAGCCCAGGTGCCTATCTCTAAGGTGAAGAGTGTTGGTGACTAGGTTCCATTCATATCACATTTTCCAGAAACAAGTACTCCAAGCTTAATTAATTTTCAATGATGAATTTGTGACAACCTCATCGAATATGAAGAGCCCATGGATTTAACTTTTTGTGCTTCAACCACTCCTCCCAGGTGAATAAAGAGAGCAAAACCAGGAGAGCTACTCGTTGTATTTCCATCTCTTTCTCCTTTCCTGCTGCCATATTCTTCATAGGAATGTCTACTTCTGATTGAATGTTCCCCTGAAGTTGACTGTATCAATTTCCTCACCGTGCAAAATCACACCCTATTCTTCAATCTCTTCAATATTTTTCCAACTTCTTTTAATCAGAACATATAGTTAACATCACTTATTTCTCTCAAATGCTCCCAGATCTAGAGTGCAATATCCTTCAACTCTCTGGCCCAGGGTCTTTGATGAATACCTTAAAATTAAATAAAACATACTCTGCCAGTTTGAAAATCAAGGAATAAATGTTTGTGTGACTATCAATAAAGATTTTTTTCAGAGAGAAGAAAGGGTTATTCTATAGGGTATCATAAGAGTTAACAGATATTAATAATAATGTAATTATAGTAGTAACAGTTATACTAATATTAAATGACATGTGTTGAGAACCATTGAGAATTTCTTTTCTTTATAAATTTGCCAATATCTTGCTCAAATCTGACTCATCCCCAACCCAATCCCTTGCCTGGAATAGTCTCCTTTTTTTTTTTTTTTTTTTGAGACGGAGTCTTGCTCTGTCGCCCGGGCTGGAGTGCAGTGGCCGGATCTCAGCTCACTGCAAGCTCCGCCTCCCGGGTTTATGCCATTCTCCTGCCTCAGCCTCCCAAGTAGCTGGGACTACAGGCGCCCGCCACCTCGCCTGGCTAGTTTTTTGTATTTTTTAGTAGAGACAGGGTTTCACCGTGTTAGCCAGGATGGTCTCGATCTCCTGACCTCGTGATCCGCCCGTCTCGGCCTCCCAAAGTGCTAGGATTACAGGCTTGAGCCACCGCGCCCGGCCGGAATAGTCTCCTTTTTAAACATTCTCACCCTTACATTTGCTAATTCTTATTCATCTTTGCAGTTTCATAAAAAGAATCAACTCCTGGGAAGCTTTCCCTAATTATTATAGACTAGATTAAGTAGTCCAGTTTGTGTCTACTAGCACTCGGTACTTCCCTAATACTATGCTTACCACATTTTAGTGTTATTGCTTTTTCAAATTCTCTCTCTTTCCTGCAAGTCTATGGGCCTCTTGAGAGAAGAGATCATGTCTAATTTACCTAGTTTGGTTAATTCAGAGCCATGCACCTCACCTGACACATAGCAGATGATTGAAAAATAACTGTCGCAGCAGTGATTTTCTTATAGTCCAGTACTATGCAGACATTGGACTGCGATCTTTATGTACTTACCTTTCAAAATATAGCAACTCTAGAAAGTATGTATTAGTCCCCATTGAGTAAAAGAAAGAAAGTGTGGCTCTAAGTGGTTAAATGGGCCAAGTTCTTGTAGCCAATAGGTGGTGGAGTGAGGATGTGAAACAGGTCTGTCAGACCCTAAAACTCTTAACCACAAAATTTCCCTTTATAGAAGGCATCAGGACATTGGGAAGGGTGGTGGAATTAAGTTTTAGGTTTTACATCTGTGTGACAGAGGAATGTTGACTACATTTCTGAGGTTGATGTCTTACCTGGTAAAATCCCAGTTAAATAGGTTTGATGCATTGGCTGCTGTTTCCTATTCTTTTCACACAGCCCTAACAGCTACTTCTGACATTCTTTTATTCATTCACTTAATCACATGTAATAGATACCTTTTTTTTATGTTTACTGGTTTATTATAAAGGATATCGCAAGGATACAGATGAAGACACGTAATAGTTATCTGTTGAGTGCCCACTATGTAGTAACACTAGACTAGGAACTGGGGCCTCAGAGGTAAATAGCCACATAGCCTGCCCTCAAGAAACTTATATTATGGTAGGAGGCATCGTAAATAAATAAGTGCGATGGATTGCCAATATTGGCGAGTTAATCTTTGTAGCTTTTGCTTGTTCTACATCTGTTCTTTTTTCTGGTGATAGCATTTTCTCTGTGGAACTACTCCTTCACTGTTAGTCTATGTGTGTCAGATGGGGTTGATCCAGGGGTGGGCAGACAAGTGACACAGGCCAGGCCAAGCAGAGCCTTCCATTCTCTGGTCACATCAGTTGTTTCAGGATGCATATGTTTCAGGACAGGGTGGGATGGGGCATGAGAACTCCTCCTGGGACCCTGTTAAAGCTTTTATGGAAGAAACAGCTTCTTTTTGCTTGGTTGCTAGGAAAGTTAGATATAGCTGGGGACTGATTCCTAGAGAAATTGTGTGTGAGATGGAAGCCAACCCAGAGGAAAGCAGAATAAAGATGTGGAGGAAAAGACAAAGTCACGATGATGCTGTTTGAGTACTTGCTGTATAATTATTATTATTTACTTAAGTTGCTTTGAGTTGGGTTTCTATTAATTGCAATGCAAGGTGAAATGACATAAAGGCTAGGATAAAGACATAGCCCCTGACAAGGAAGGGGAATAAAAGATCATGTGGTCTTTCAGGATCACAGAACTGAAGAAATGACCTAGAGTTTAATCTACAATTTATATGGATTAACAACTGCCCATAAACCAGTAAGTCAAATTTGAAAAGAAGAGCAAACAGGGAGAGTCACTCTGACAGATACAGAACCATACGGTAAACATACATGCAGTGAACACTGTGTAATATATGTAAAAGAATAGGGAAATAAATCCATGTCACAGAATAAAGAGTTAAAGGAAAACCCATATTCATTTGGAAACCTGGCATATAATAGGTGTGGTATCACAAATATATATGTCAATAGATTAGTTAATGTCTGGTATTAGGGAAATCAGGCCACTATCTGGAGAAAAAACTGTCATATTCTTATAAGACATTAAACATTAATCTTTCAGAAGGATTAAATGTGAATGGAACTATAAAGCTAATGGGAAAGAATATCTTTGGGAGTTTGGAGTGAGGGAGGTCTTCTTAAATAAGACAACCAAAGCACAATTCAAGAGGAAAACAGGGTGATATATTTGACTACAATCAAATTAGATAATTTCTTTTCAATAAAAGTATGATAGATCAAACTAATTAGACTGACAACAGACTAAGATATTTTGCAGGAACCAAAACAACAATAAGGAACTGATATCTAGATTAGAAAAATAATTGTTAAAATTCAACAACACAGTTTGACAAACTCCATAGAAGTGGTTGAAGAATAGGAATAGATAGTTCAGAGAAGGGAGATCTGAAAGGTTAACAAGTATATGAAAATTTACTCAAACTCAGAAATAAGACATAGGCAAATTAAAATAAATACAAAATAATATTTTATATCCACTAGAATGGAAAAATTTAGAAATATTCCTGAGGACCTGGGGATGCTAGAACTCTTACACACTGCTGGTGAAGTATACATTAGTGCAGCCATTCTGGAGAATAATGTGGCAATATTTAGCAAAAGTGATGTTTATGGGTATACATTGTGACCCAGGAACTCCAGGTCTTAGTACATACCCAGAGTAATTCACACAGAGAAAGGGGCATATGCAGGGATCTTCACTGTAGCATTGTGGAGGGAGAGAGATGGAGGCATGGAAGCATGGAATGAAAGATAGTAAGAAACAATGAAATCGTGAAATCTCTAGCATGATATCATGTAAGTAAACTCAAAACACAAAATATACCATACCACTACTTATTTTTCAAAAATAAACTGCCCCCCCATATATACCTATTATATTTTGATATCAGACACCCATTAATGTGGGTGTCTTTAGGGTTGGGGTCATAAACACAGAGTGAGGGAAATGGAAGTGGGATCAGGCAAAAAAGAGAATAAATAAAGGCTCTGCAGGGACTGATAATGACAGTGTGCTGTGAACTTAAAAGTATAATCAAATCAACTGAGTACTTCAGGTTAAATATCAAATTATAATTAAGACTAAAATTTAAAATTATAATATAATTACAAGTGAGACTAAAATGCCTTAGGTAAGTAGAGGGTCAGGAATATTTTACATGAGCTGTGGTCTCATCCTACCTGGAAGTGGTACATGACCCAAACCATCCTTAACCTGGCATGAAGATATTCTATTCTTCCACCAACTTCTTTGTTGAAATAAAGGAGAAATTAGATCCCATTTATAAATACTTTTCCATGTTTTAAAAAGTAAAGTAATTTAAAATGGGCATTTTTGCTACTAAAATTAGGAAGCAATTTCTATTATTTTTAAATGAACAACTTGTTGGAAATTAATATGCTTATTGTCAAAAATCATTGGCCTAAAATCAGTGCTTCTGTTTTTGTGGTAACCCTTAGTTTGGAATTGCCTAAAATATTCAGTGGTATGCAAGTTTTGGCTGTCCTCATTAGTATATGTAAATTGTACTCTGTTTTCCTCCAGATTTAAGATTAAAAAAAGTCACATGTCAGGACAGAAACTATTGGGTTCTAAATGATATTAAAATGGGAAAGTTCCCTGACCCCCCTCGCAGGATGCGCAACAGGGGTGTGGCTTGTCTATTCAGCTGCCGCCACTGCTCAAAGCCCTTACAGGATGGGGAGCACGCAGAAGAGCAGATGCAAGAGCCTGGGCAAGCACTTTTGGGCTCCAGAACCATGGTGACATCTAGGGGTGTGTGCCTGTGACTTTCAAAGCCCAGTGGATGTGCTACAGTGCTCTTTTAGCTCTGCTGTTTGCAGACAACTAAAGTGTCAACCAGCTCAGCACTTTCTTGGTACCAAGGTTCTTGTCTGGCATCCAGAAAGAATCAGGTCTTGCACAGACTTGAAGGATGTGATTGCGGGGATTTTATTGGGTGATGGAGGTGGCTCTCAGCAGGATGGATGGGGAGCTGGAAAGGGGATGGAGTGGGAAGATGATCTTCCCCTGGAGTTTGGCCATCCAGTGGCTGATCTCCTCTCTGACTGCCCCTCGCTGAACTCTTCTCAATGTTCAAACACTCTTTCTCTTCTCTCCTTCTCTGCCGCATCATTCTGCCACTCTTCTGCTCTTCTGTTTGTCTGCTCTTGGAGCCCAGGGTTTGGGGTTTGTATGGATACAGAATAGGGGGTTGTGGTAGGCCAAAAGGTAACATTTGGGTGTGAAAACAGTGATTCCTGTTCCCATTTAGGACCACAGGTTTCCAGGCTTGAGGGTGGGGCTTTTGCCAGGGAACCACCTTCTTCTACCCAATATTTCCCTGTCTCCCATCTATATCAGTATCTTATGCTCTTTTCTGTTTTTTTGTACTCTGACCCCAAAGCAGGGATATTTTTAGAGGACACATGTGTTTTTTCTTTATACGACACATATCCAAACACACTATCCCTTTTCAGCTGTGACATAAACCCTACAAACACACAAACAACATGACACTCAAGGATCTGGCAAATTGTATTGAATGAAGATCCTAAGGAGATTTTCAGAGAGGAAAGGGCTTTATTTTTCTTGTTCTGTTCTGTATCCCCATGCCTAATACCTGGAGCATAGTAGGTGTTCAATACATATTTGTGGAATGAGTGAATATACAGATGAACATGTACACGCATATCTGTAAGCACACACCTATTTGTATTTGGTCTGCAATCCATTGTCACAATTCACTTTTTCTGTTGTTTCTCCCTTTAAAAATTAGCCAGTCAACATAGTCTTCACTAATATCTCGTGATGTACTGACATCAGTATATGATCTATGCGAGTTGATGGAGAGAATAACATCGAATTATAAAACAGTTTTCATGGCTGAGAAGCTTGTGATCTAATAGGGCAAACACATAAGAATAAAAACCAGGAAACGTTTTAGCACTAGTAATACTGTTTGGAAACTTATGAGAAAAAGGGAGTGAGTGGGTTGGCAGGAGATGGGGGAGCTACCACCCAGCTAGCCTACACAAAACCACAGGCAAGTCACTAGTGGAGGCCTCACTATTCTGACCAGCTGCTAATGAGAAATGGGCTCTTCCAAGCCAGAAGAGGCTGTCAGAAAGGCACAGGCACTTAACAGGTTTCAACTGAGCTTCTGCAGACACATCCTCTAAGGAGTAGAAAACTCCATTCCAGACCCAAGGAGGCCAAAAGGGTGCCCGTATACGTGAACAGGAATATTGTGGCAAAAGAACCAATAATACAATGACGGAAATCCTTAGCTTTGTGTCCAGGGAAAGCTTGGTTTAGCTGTGAGCGAGTGAAACCAGCTCAATAAACGTCAGCAATTTGAAGACATCTGGTCTTTATTTTTGGACTTTTGTACACTGAAGAGGATTATGGTTATACGATGTAGAGGCCATTTAGTTTTGTCAATCTACAGGATTTCTTATAATAGGAATCCCTCACACTTAGAATAGAACCTTGCTCTCCAAAGTTGCCTGGAGATTTTTAAATATTAACTCTTCATCTCCCAGAGTGATTTTCTGAAGGAAGTTTCATCCTTGAAGGAAGGAAATAGATTGTTTTAATAGATAAATTGAGCTATGGAGTAGATATTTATTTTACCCTGGTTGGTGGAACCTCCAAGAACTTTAATATTCTGTGACAGCCAAAAGGAATTATTCTGTTCTTCTTGCTAAACTCTGATGTTATTTTTTTCTCTCTCTTTTATCTTCTTTTCTGGCTTCTGTTTGTCTTTAGCTATCCCTACCTATGCTTGTTCCTCAAAAAATGATTAATCTGATAGTTATTGGTGATCTGATACTTACTTTCCATCCACCACCCTTTGTAGTGAGATGGGAAAGTTCCCTTGACCCCCTTGTGGGACTTGTGACACAGGTGGCCCATTTACTCAGCCATCAAGCTCAAATCCCTTGAAGGAGGGGGAGCACACAGATGAGTGAGTTCAAGAGCCAGGGCTAGTACCAGCAGGAATGAACCCTTTACCGTCCCATGGCAGCATCTAGGGGTTGCCTGTGACCTCTGGAGCCTTAGAGGGCATGTGTTATAATCAGTGATCTTTTAGCATTTGCTGTCCATGGATGGCTAAGTGTTAAACAGCTCAGTGGAGAGTCAGTATGACAGCCTCTTGTACCCACATCCAGATCCTTGTCTGGTGCCCAAGAGCAATGAGGTCACACAGACTTGAAGGATGGTGAATGCAGGGATTTTATTGAGTGGTAGAAGTGGCTCTCAGCAGGATGGGGAGCTGGAAAGGGGATGGAATGGGAAGATAATCTTCCCCTGGAATTCGGCTGTCCCCAGCCAAACTCCTCTCTGATCATCTCCGGCCAAACTCCTCTTCAATGTCCAGCTGCCTCTTTTCCTCTTGATGTTCAGACACTGTTTCTCTTCTCTCCTTTTCTGCCATGCTGCTCTGCTCCTCTGCCAGTGGAGCTTGGGGGTTTTATGGGTAGAGGATGGGGGGTGTGGCAGGCCAGGGTGTTTTGGAAAAAGCAGCATTTGGGAGGGAAAATAAGAATGCATGTTCTCATTTAGGGCCATGGGTCCAGGCTTGAAGGTGGAGCCCTCACCAGAGACCCCACCTTTTTCTACCCCATATTTCCCTGACTCCTGTCTGTATCAATGTCCGTTGGCTAATGATCCGGTGCCTTCCCAAACCCTCTTTATGTCTCCCATGTTCCCCCAATTTTTTTTAACCTTTCTAGCCCATCATTTCTGACATTCTCTACTTCCCCTGTTAATACCTGTGTTGAGTTCCATTGCCCAGGGCTCTGCCAGGTGATTGACTGTATTAGACAAATTATTTGTAGCAAAGCTGTTAATAGCCTACAAGTGGCTCAGGGGCTTCCCCCTGTCTGATAACATTTGCATTTTCATTGGGGATTTCAATGTCAAAAAGGTCAGTGAGGGATTCCTGCACCTTGGCAGACTTTACTCTGATTTTCTCCCCATCTGGCTGCCCATTGAGCCACCTTTAGAGCGGCATCTGCTCTCAGGTCATGGCTGCTGCAAGCTGGTTGGACTTATCACTGTCTTATTCCAGTGCTTTTTCAGTTAGCATGGTGTTTTTCAATCTATTCTAAAAGCAAAGGGCACAGGAAAAGACAGTAGGCAGAGGGAAAGAAACATTGCAAATTGGATAAAGAGCCAGGCCACTGGGCTTAGGTACTCTGTCTGTGGAAAGGCCCATTGGGCACCGATGGTATTGCTGTCCATTAAAGAAAATCCATAGGCTTTTTAAAAATGCATTTTCACCTTAATATAGCAGGAACAGCCACTCTGCCATGCAATTCCTGAGGATTTATGGCTGGCTGGGGTTAATGATTTGAGGTGTTATTCTTTTCTGTGCCTCATTAATCCCCAGGAAGTGCCTGTGCTGAAGTGGTTATTCAGCTCAGGTGGGCTTCAGAGGCACCAGTGTTCCCCACTGCAGCTCTAAGGTGGTTGCAGGGGCCAGGCCACAGGAGCTCTCAGCTCTGACGCAGGCTCTGTCTGGACTACCACGTCCCTCAGAGACTGGGTTAGTGACCCCACAAATGGCATTATAAGTCCTAGGTAAGTTTTGGCAGCCATTTTTCTTAGTTACTGGTGTTGTTGATATGACTCTATGGCTTCCCCCTTTACCCTTTACCACAGAAAGTTTGAAAAAGACACAGTTGGCCTTGTCTGAGAAGGAGAAGTGTGAGTGCAATGCTCCTTATCCACAGATGACAGAAGGGACTGATCCACTGATGGGGCAGAACTGATAACAGGACAGTCTCTCAGCAGCACAAGGTGCTTTCTGATGATGATAATGTATTGCATTTTGGTTGGGGGAATTCTAACTTTTCGGAGACAATAGTGTTTATAAAATATTCTCCTATACCTTTCTGTCCCATCTTCCTCCCTTCTACAAATATTAATTGAGCACTTATTAAGGTACCAGTATAGATATTGAGGACACAACCATGAATGAGAGGAACAAGACTCCTGTCTTCGGGTTTTTGACATTTTAGTGTGCTTGAGGTGTGTGTGTGTGTGTGTGTGTGAAGGCCAGACAACAAACATACAAATATTTAATCTTTCAACAAACCAGTGGCTCAGGCAGAATAGGTGTACCCATATCTATTTCATAGATTAGAGACCTGAAACTTTGGAGAGGTCAGGTGATCTTTTCAGGTTAGCCAGTTTGTGCCTTCATTAGCTTATTTATCAGACAGATTACCAACACCAGTCATCTCTCAGCTCATTTCCTAGACTTTTGAGTTACAAAGATGACTAGGGTCCTGCCTTCCAGGGCTCACAATACAGTGGTAAAGGAGCCCACAAACAGATGAAAATACTCTAATCTGATAACTGCTATAATGGGACTTTTGCTTGCAAAATAAGGGCTTGAAAGAAGCATCTGCCTGAGGGAGAGAACCAAGGTCAGCCATAAGTCTAAGCCTGGGAGAACCTGCTCCATAACACTTGTTGGATTGAAATGAGCCAGCTATTCAAGACTGGCTTCACTATCTGGTTTAAAAAGTGTCCCCAGGACATCAGAATCATATATTTGAATAAAGCAAAAATAACATTCTCATTCCAAACCAAAATAGAAATTGTTTGTTCCACTTTTGATCAGGCTTCCTGCTTTTACATGATTAATTAAAAACAGGGTAGCCACTAAGCTGCAATATAAATGACAAATTATTTATGTCTCATTTATTAATGTAAAAATGCCCAGAAATTCCTCCTAGAGTCTGTTTCATCCACCCTCATCCTTCCTGTATACCCCCCTACCTCCATTAGTCTGCCTGTAATTGAGAAATACTTACACCTAGCCTCAACCATAGCAATGTAGAAAGAGCCATTAAACTAAACTCAGGAAACCTGGGTTTTTGTCCCGGGCTTGTTATTAGCTAAAATTCTGACCATGGGTAAGTAACTTAAGCTTTTTTTTCCCTTTATTTCCTTTCCTTTATTTTCCCTTCCTTTATTTTCCTTTCCTTTCCTTTCCTTTCCTTTCCTTTCCTTTCCTTTCCTTTCCTTTCCTTTCCTTTCCTTTCCTTTCCTTTCCTTTCCTTTCCTTTCCTTTCCTTTCCTTTCCTTTCCTTTCCTTTCCTTTCCTTTCCTTTCCTTTCCTTTCCTTTCTCTGTCTCCCTCTCTTTCTTTCTTTCCTTTCTTTTTTTTTTTTTTTTGAGACAGAGTCTTGCTCTGTATTCCAGGCTGGAGTGCAGTGGTATGATCAAAGCTCACTGCAGGCTTGATCTCTGAGGCTCAAGCAATCTTCCCACTTCAGCCCTTCTTAGTAGTTGGGACCACAAGTGTGCACCACCACACCTGGTTAATTTTTAAATTTTTTGTAGAGACGAGTTCTCTTTGTATTGCCCAGGCTGGTCTTGAACTCAAGTGATTCTCCTGTCTCAGCCTTCAAAGTGCTGGGATTATAGGCATGAGCCACTGTGCTTGGTCTCACTTAACCTCTTGATGTTTCAGTTTCCTAAATTATAAACTGGGATTGAATACTTGTCCTATCTTAGATCACATGTCCTTGTAAGGACCAAGTGGTAATACCGGGTGGTAGCCAGAGAATGGAGCAGTTAGCAGTTTCACATGACTAGCAAAAGGAAATTGTTGAAATAGCTGCATAAACTAGGGGCTGATAAGATCCTGAAAACCAGATGTAGGCTAAGCTGGCTAAGACCAACTGGACCCAATGTGGTGCTGGATTTGACGTGGGTTTCACCTATAACCTCATTATATGTTCATTAACTTACTAACTCACACACCCACCAGTGCCGTGGTAGTCCGGGAACACCCAAATTGGTGTAAAAATAGGTGGTACCACAGTTCCAGGAAATGTTCACCTTTTCCCAGGAATCTTCATGAATATTCCACCCCTTGGTTAAAGAAACTCAAAAAGATGGAAGCCCTGAACCCCACTGGGCATGACTCTCTCTCTTGAGCAAGCACACACTCCCTTTTCTTGGGTGTGTACTTTTTGCTTTGTGATACATCTCTGCACTTTCACTATTTTCCAACTCATCCTTAAATTCCTTCTCACAACAGTGTCAAGAGCCTGGACGCCGGCCAAGATTGAGGTCCTATTGGTGTTTGGGGACCTCCCCAAGCCCACCAGTATCAATGGCATATGGTCTGTGGCAGTGATTAAGGAGCAAAACACTTGGCATGTATTGGGGGTGTCACTACTATTACCATAGCATGTCTGCTAACTGAACAAGACGCTGGACGTTTGCTAACTTGGCTTGGGCACGGGGGGTGTTAGACTTCTTGTATTCTTTTGGCGTCAGAGTGCTGGGACGCAGCCCTGTAAGCGGGGATGAGCATCTCCCTTTAGCATTGTTGTTCCCATCCAAGGGTCAGGCTCCTACTTCATGGCTCAGTTTCTCCAGTCTAATAACTTGTAACAAATTGTCTCATTTTTCTTTGATAAGTGACAACCTTTGGCTGCCTGGTCTTCTTTTAGGCTGCAACTGCTTCTGTGAGCTGGCAACTCCAGTTCTCCTGGGTCTCATCCAGGCCTGTGCAGGAAGATCATGGAGGGGATTAGGATGAGGGTTATTCACATCCTCTGCAGACACCTTCTCATGTTCAGTGTCTGCTTGGCTGGCATTAAAGGCAGAGGGAGTGCTGAGGATGAGTGTGTGTGGGGTGCAGGAAGGAAAGGATGGGTAGGGAGAGTTTTATTGCTAAGCTTAGAGAGGGTTATGAGAAGAAAAGTAGGTTGAGGGGAAAGCAGTGAGGGAGGATATAATTGAGCCAAATATCTTATTGGAACAGACAGAAGTGATAATATTTATTTCTTCTATAGATGCACTGATCATGTTGTCAAAATCAAAAATAGAAACTGTGGACTATGATCTAACAGATATATTTTTGAGGACAACAGGACAGTGTAGTTTGAATATAAACTGGGAAAATTCTGGAAGAGTGATTTCTTATGCCTGTGACCTCATACTCTCCCATAATTTCTTCTTCTTCTTTATAAAAAATTTAACCTCTAGGAGTACAGAACACTCCCATAATTTCAAATCTTGTTGAGTCTAGTTTTGCCATTGGGCACAATTGAGAAGTCTGTGTTTGTATTTCTTCTATTTACTCATTCTTTCTTTCCTTTCAACAAATATTTATTGAGTACCTACAATGTATGGCCCACTTCATGGGTGCGGGATCTGTGTGGTCACACAGGGCCCTACACTTAGGAGGGCCCTGTGCTTGGTTCAGTGCACTATTACCATCTTGAAATTTGTAATACTTCTCAAACAAGAAGTTCGGAATTTTTATTTTACACCAGGCCCTGTAAATTATGTATCTGGTCCTGATGGGATACGATATTGGATGTTGGGGATACAAAGATGAAAACATACAGCTTTTTCCCAAACTCTTTCTAGCTGCCACCAGCTCTTTGCTTAGGCAATACCCCAGGTGCTGGACATGGCTCTCCACAGAGTTATCTGCTAAACACTGCCTTAGCTAACTGGGAGTTTGAAGAGTTTCTTCTTAACTAATTCACTGTAAAGCACTCTAAATTACGTAAATAATTTTTAAATTATAAAAGTAATAGAAGTTACTGTAGAAAATTATAACTATGCAGAAAAATTTGAAGAAGAAACTATAAAACAATCCACAATCCCAATATCCAAATGCAGTGGTTATCACCAGATAGGTGGCTGGATAGTGGTTACTGCTGGATAGGTGTTTCCACTTTGAATTATTCATATTTATATTTTTAAATAAAAGTAGAATTCTAATGCACATATAATTTTATAATCTTGTCTTTTCACTTAAAATTGCATATTTGCTATTTCCCAAGACATAAAATAATTTCCAAAACATGGTGTTCTGTGTTTGTAGCATTCTGTCACATGGATGTGCCATGATATATTTTCTTCCTTCCCATTTTTTGGGGTACATCTAGGTTGTTTTCAACTTTTTGCTGTGGTAAATGTCACTTGGATGAACATCCATATATATACATCTTTGTCTGCTTCTTTGGTTATTTTCTTAGGATAAACTTCCAAAAGCAAAACGACTGGTTAAAAGGGTGTAGAGAGGCATGACACACATGCAAATCATTTCCAGAAGACTGCAACAACTTTTACTCTTACCAGTAGTGAGTGGGAGACCCTGTTTCACAAGTCTCCCTATACTGGCTATTTTTATTTTTCAAAGTGGTTGCCCAAGTTGACAGGTGACAATGTTTATTTGATTACTTGTTAGATTAGATACATTTTTTTCCTATATTTATTGGGCACATATATCATCTGTTTTTTTTTCAAAAGCTGCAAAAACTCTGAAATTTAATTCATACTTCAATATTTAATACAAAATTACCTTTTTTATTGTTTCTTGTCTACTATAATCTCATGCCTATCCTGACTATTCTTTTTTTTTAACTTTTAAGTTCAGGAGTACATGTGCAGGTTTGTTATACAGGTAAACTTGTGTCGGGGGTTTTTTGCACAGATTATTTCATCACACAGGTATTAAGCCTAGTACCCATTAGTTATTTTTCCTGATCCTCTCCCTCCTGCCACTCTCCACCTTCCAATAGGCCCCAGTGTGTGTTGTTCCCCTCTGTGTGCCATGTGTTCTCATCATTTAGCTTCCTCTTGTGAGAACATGTGGTGTCTGGTTTTCTGTTCCTGTATATCATGTCTTTTATAAGTTGTCTTATCAGACCTTTTGTTCACTCCCCTGTCAGAGTGCTCCACTTTTTCTCAGTTGTCTATAAGTTAGTTATCTATTAAATGCCTCAGGTTTTAAAAAATGTATTAGGCAACATGCAGAATTAGGTCTAAGTGACAGATAATACATGTGTGTTTAACATGTTATCTCGGCTGCAGGGTATTACCTTTAATAATTCTTCAAACTTGAAGAATTATTTTCTATATAGAAACTTCATATAGAAGCTTAATGAGGTCCTATATGGGAATGAATTATTGCAAAGAAAATGAAATTCCTATAATTGGAAAAATTCCTGCAAAGGCCAAATGAACATCAGCCAAGCTGCTGTAGAAGGATTCTTGTGCTAGGCAAGAGGTTGGAATGAGTGAGTAATGTCCAGTCATTTTTGATTCTCTTTCTATAATTCTAATGATAAAATTTCAAGCACCATCATCTGATTGGCTAGGGCCCTTCCAATTCTAATTTATGAGTAGTTACCTCCAGGTACATTCAGGCCTTCCTGGGTCAAGTAAGTTATCATATTAAATATTAATATCAGTATATTATGTGAGATGAAAAGAGAGTAAATTCCAAATGGTATGAAAAAGAGGAACCACACTTACGTATTACAGGGAGTCAGAAAAGAATGAATCTTGTGAGTGCTTTGGAAATCAGGGAAGGTCTTATGGAGAGAGTGAGCCTTGAATGAATCAGAGTCTGTGCAGCAGAGAGAGAGGTATGAAGGCTTTCTAGGTGCAGAGAACAACAATGTGGTTTGCCATGGGCTATGAACCCCACCTAGGGGTGGCCCTGTGTATCTGTCACAGCACAGACTGAAGGTCAGATCAGTGCAAAAGGGGATTTGTCATCTTGGAAAGCCAAAAATTCCCTGCAACATGGAGTGAGAAAAAGAATTTCCAGAGCTAAGGGCAACTTTCCTCCGGGACTCCACAGTGAAATTCTGGTGTTAGGCTCACCTGTTTTGCATAGAAATCCTACATCGTATTTTGTAGCTCTGAGACCATATGGGAGGTCCAACCATTCTGCAAAACAGTCGTGTATCGCTTAATGATGGAAATATGTTCTGAGAAATGCATTGTTAGGTGATTTCATGGTCATGTGAACATCACAGGGTGCAGTTCCACAATCCTACACTATATAACCTATTATACACCTAGGCTTTATGGCATAGCTTATTGGGCCTACAAACCTGTACAACATGTTACTGTACTGTATACTGTGGCAGTTGAAACACAATGGTATCTGTGTAACTAAACACCACCAAAGAGAAAAAGAATAGTAAAAATACAATGTTATAATCTAATGGGACCATGGTTGTTTATGCAGTCCATTGTTGACAGAAACGTTGTGTGGCACACGATTGTAAGTTCAAGCAAACTGAGGAGCTTTTCTCCTCCTCTTCTTTTCAGTTGTTTTTCTCTGAGGTTTTACTCTCATTGTTAGAAGTGTTGGCAGGTTGCATTAGTTGGAGACAGAGAATAGCCCTTGCCTTGTGGGAGGTCAGCTTCAGCTTCCCCATCTGAACTTTAAGAAGCTGCTTTCACATTAGAAAGACTCTCTATAACAAGGATGGGTTCTGGGGCAAGGAAGAGAGTCTTGTCACCTCAGCTGTTTGTTGAATCAGGGGCAGTGGATGCCTCATTTATTCAGTTGACAGGGCCAGGTGCTAGAGAGGATAAAGTGATGGGTTCAGTTCTCAGTGGAGCCAGCTAACTTCACTCTGTTTCACAAATGGTCCTAAGTTGTACTTGCTATCTATCAGTTTATAAAGTCACTAATTTGGGGAGCTAGGTTTGGCACTTCAGTACAAACCGCTTTCTCAACTGGGCCTCACTACTGAGATGCTAGACACATAATTGGTGCTTCATGAATCATTTGATGAGTATTTGTGGAGCCACTACAATGTACCAGGAACTGTGTTAGGTGCTGAAAATGCAGATTAAATCAAGACACTCTCATACAGTGGATTTGATAAATAGATGAAGAATAGCATTTGCGTGCAGAGACCTAAGAGGGGCTGGCTGGGGAGAGTGAGAGGCAGTAAGGGGTGTGAAATCAAGGGTGACCATTATAAAGTAGACAAAATGCAATAGATGGAGACAATACAAAAAGGAGCACTATTTCAAATCTCCATTTATCTGAAGGTTTGTGGATTCAAGTAGCTTAGTTTTGCTGAATTCACATTTGGACTATGTGAGTAAGCACCAGAGAGGAAGGTGATGTTTAACACAGGCCTCTGAGATTCTTCCATCCTGGATGTCTCTGGGCCCTGACATTCCTCTCTCAAAATCCTTTTAATGGGAGAGCTTCAGACTGTTTTTCCTTTGTACTCAGTTAGGGGCTTTGTTGATGTGGGAAGAGCATTTGGGTGTTTAACCAGCACCAGGAAAAGCAAATCTGCTTATTAGGTCCACCCAAAACTAGGGAGGGGGTATCAGTTTGGAAGGCAGCCACATCAGTCAACTGAGCAAATTCTCATTGCCAACTCTTCATGGATACCTTTCCAGGTGTATGGTCCCATCTCTTCTCTATTCTTCCTAGCTAAGCACTGGGAAAATGGTCAGGGAGGTTCACTCACCTAGTTCAGCTCCAGTCCTCCTGCATGTGAGGTGGGCATGGAAAGAATCAGGGAGTTCAGAGGCAGGTGTGAGTGCAGCATCTCCTGCACAAGGCCCTCTCTGTGTACCCTCATGTCCCCTTATCTTTCATGTGAAGGCACACATTGATTTTAAAAGCGGCTAGTCATTGGCCACAGGGGTTGACTTGGCCACTTAGGTACCTATCTCCTTTCCCCCTCCTGCTTCCAGGTGTGCCTTTTCTCAAGAAGAGTTTCCCTGACAGAGGAATGTTCATCTGTGATAAGATTTCTCTTTGTTCTTTGGGACATATATGCTTTAAAAAGTTTTATCTCAGTAAGTAAGAATACTATGTTTATGGAACATACACTACCTCTCTGGTACTGTTTTTGGCAATTGAAATGCATTATTTCGTTAAACACTCACCAGATGTTAGTAACTTGTAAGAGCTGGTAGGTGGAAGAATCAGGATTCGAACCTGGAAATTCCAACTTCAAGCTCTGTTGCTGACTGCCATCCTATCCTGCTTCCAAATATTTGCAATGCTTTCATACACTCAGTTGCTTGCATGGTGGCAGCCAACAAGAAAGGAAGAGCATTGGTCTCAATAACTAACATTTTTTGCTGCTTCAATTGCTTTGATAAGCCCAAGTCTTTTGGGTAAGAAAATGCTTTTCCTTCTTCAGGTCTTTGTGGCTTTCTCTTAAGCCTAATTGTTGGAAAAATACTTTTCTACCGGAAAAAAACAGTTTCTGATCACTCTCTGGTATCTATGGAACGCACCAGTCCCTTCTTCTCTCCCTCACCTTGCTTTCTCTTCTATTTCTGGGAGAGGGAGTGGGTGGGGTGCCACTGAACATGAAATCCAGGCACACGCTGTAACACACACACCCCTCTAGTACCCCACCAACATGCCTGTGAGTGGAACATGGAAAATGGCCCAGGATTAACAGCACCATGGGCAGAAATGGGGACCACAGCTTGGGCGATGCCTTGGGAAGTGCTTGCTGTCTTTCAGAATTAAGTGAGCAGTTGCATACTTTTCATCCAACTAGGGAGAACACCTGCCACTAGAAAAGGCAAAGAAAACTGACTATGGTATTTCTTGGCAACTGGCCTCAGTGACTGCTTTTGATAGCATCCATTGGGCCAAAGTTCTGGATTGTTTTGTAGCAAGACTCTGCTCTTACCTCCCAGACACAGGAGGGTCACTTCACACCCCTGCTCCCTCCTTAGGGGTCCACAGCAGTTGTCATCTGGGATGCATCAGACAATTCACCACAGCCCACAGTACACATTCCAGGGCCACAGACACGTGGCTCCCTGAGCTCTTTGCTCACTCTAACATGTGAAATGTGTATTGTGGGCTGAAATGTGTACTGCTGGCCATTGGTTCCCATTCCATATTGATACTCCTTACATGCCTTTGCAGAGGAAGCTGCCAACAACTTGATAGAGATTTTTATGGGGTCGAGGAAGGGACTTTGCCTTCCAAAATACTGTCCAGAAAACATGATGGAATTTCTGTAACAGGAAACAAAACATTCAGTTTAGTTAAGTCTCTAACTGTAAATAGGAACAGAAATTCACACTAATATGTCAAGAAAATCACCTGCCTCCTTCTCCAAGAGAGAAGGTTCACAGTGGTGAAGGTCTGGGGTTTACTGGTGGGGCTCACTCACACAATCACAGAATTAAGTCAGGAACTCTGGACACTGAGAATAAGTAGCTTGGGCTGACTCTCATTTTGCCCTGGTGGGCACTATTTTCAGCTATTTCTCTGCTTATCAGAGGCCACATAGACAAAAAGGTAAGAATTCTCACCTCTGTCCTCACCTCAATGGACAGTTGTGTAAAACAGTCTCCTTCCTTTAGTTCCTGGTGAAGATGACTCCACATCCATCCACATTTTTCACCTAGCCTTTCTAGACCTAAAAGCTGGAAAGGCAGATCAGAAGGACGTGTTCTCAATCCAGGGGAGAGGAGTGATCAGGCCAGTAGACACCAGCCAGAAGTTAGGCTGACTCTAGACTGCATGGAACACTCCTAGAGAAGGAAAATAGAACTAATTGGAGGAAAGAATGCTTTCCTGAAGAAAGGCCCCATCTCCCTGAGGGCAACGAAAAGGAAAATTCGGAGAAATACTCAACTCCCAGTGAAAATGGACAAGAAGCAACAAAAATGTGAAATAAAAACACCATCATTTTAAAAACAACACAACAATTCCAAGAATACTTTGTGCTTATCAGCTTTGCGCCAGCCTTTTCCAAGTGGCGTCTCTTCTAATCATGGCTGGGGCTGATTTCTAATCTGGGGACCACTGCTTTGGGTCAGTGGATTTTTGTTGTTGTTTTTTTTGTTTGTTTGTTTGTTTGTTTTGTTTTGTTTTGTTTTGTTTTTAGTTTTAGGTTGAAAGAGAGCAAGAGCTGGCCCCATGCTTTAGTTCCAAGTCCCCAGTGGCTTCTCAGGTCAAATAGCACATCCTCAGAATGTGAAGGAGCCATTGATTCTAGGACCCAGGGTTTGTCTTCTCTAGCTTTTACAGATAGTGAGTGATAGCTTGTGATATGCCTCTATGAGTGGGGTTCATGCCTTAAATCAAGAACATGGGAAGGGAAGTATTTGTTACTTGGTGCAACAAGAACCCATATGGGGGAAGTGAAAAAATAGCAAAGCTCAGTGGAGGAAAATTATGGTGGATTCTGAGCTTGACTGGCTTGGGCCTGAGGGATTTGAGGTGCTGCCACCAGAAAGATGAGTAGCTCAAGCAGGGTTCAGAGGGACTCCTTTCCCTCTAAGTCAATTAAATTTTCATTCCCAACTCTCATTGGCTTTGCCATTTAAGACTGAATTCAGGCTATGCTACCTCTTTGAAGCTTCTCCAGAGACCTCAACACACTGTGTGTGTCTGTGTGTTTTTAAAGTTTAAAGCCTTTGTAAAAAAATTATAAAATAAAACACAGAGAAAACCAAACAAAACAAGTGTAGAGCTTAATAGATTGTTACAAGGCAAGCACTCTGTTAATCATCAACCAGATAAACAAACAGAACTTGGTCAGCCAAATCAGAAGCCCTCCATGTGCTTTGTCCCAATTACAATTTCTGCCTCCCTCCCTATGAAAGTAATATACTGACTTCCATAAAAATCACTTTTCTTTCACCACAACTTTAGTTGTGGTTTTACCCCCCAAGTGACATCCCTAAACATTATAGTTTAGTTTTATCTATTTAAAAATCTTGTGATATATCCTTTCAATCTCTTTAAACCTATAGTTTTCCCCTCCAAACTTCTCTTTTCTGTACAATGTATCTGTTACTCAGGGCATTTGACCTGTAGAGTTTCTTGTAGGCTGGATGTTGCTGATTGGATGCTCCTGATGTGATTCAGCATTTCCTCCAGCCTCTGTATTTCCTGCAAACTGGCAGCTGGATTTGGAGGCTTGATGAAACTATCTCTTCGGCAAGAATATGGCTGGCACATCAGATAGTATGTAATGTCTGGTTGTCTCTCTTTGTGACTTGGCAGACATTGATTGCTCAATGCCTAGTGGACTGCAGAATATTATTGCATATTATTTCTTTTCTACTTATTCATTGGAATATTTTTGTAAAAATGCTCATCTCTTCATCTATTATTTGATTTATTGGTGTTACAATTCATATAGGAAAGGCCAATAAAGTCTTGATTCTTTTATTCAATCATTTTTCAAGGTATTGACTGTTTCATCTTACCCTCCAAGGATTAATTTTTATCTTAATTATTATGAACTCATGTATCCATGTGTTCGTGTATGTATTCAACATATTTGGTGGATTTCAAGTGATTGTAATCATTATCTTTATGCAGTTCAATTAGTCCCATCTTTGGCCAATGAGAGCTTCTTTCATTGGCATTTGAATCCTTTTCACATGATCCTTATAGTCTTTGATAGCTTCTTTGCTATCACATATGACAAGTCAGTCTAGGCTTATCTTGTATATTTTCTGCCCCAAACATGAAATCTGCCATTTCTTCAAGAGTCCCTGGTTTCTTTTAATGGGAAATGGTACTTAGAAACCACAATCTAGGCACAAAGTGTGTTTATCCCGATTGTGTTGATCATTGTTTCCAGGTCTTTTCAGTGGGCAGAGCTAGGATATATCTATATATTTTTAGAGAAAATATAAACTTATGAGGTCATTTTGAAACTTCCAGTACAACTTTTGTGCGATAGGTTTTTACAAACATAACAGGTTCAGAACAGTAATATTAGTAGTACTACCACCAACATGATTACTAAGGTTTACATTTTTAAAGTTTCTCTCTGCATTTGCCTCTACTTTTTGTGATTTTTTGTTTCAAAAATTTCAAATAAACTTTATTTTCTCGAGGAGTTTTGCATTAATAGCAAAATTGAGCACAAGGTACAGAGATTTCCCGCATACTCCCTTTCCCCACATATATGCCAATTCTCTGTCAACATTTCACCCCAGAGCAAAACATTTGTTAACAATCGATGAGCCTACAATGGCACATTATTATCACACAAAGTCCATGGTTTGCATTAGGGTTCACTTTTGGTGCTGTACATTCTATGGATTTTGAAATTCATAATGATATGCATCCACAATTATAGTATCCTACAGAATAGTTTCACTGCCTTAAAAATTCTCTATGCTCCACCTATTCATCCTTCCCTCCTCCTAACCTCTGTCCTTCTAACCCCTGACAACTACTTACCTTTTTACTGTATAGTTTTGCCTTTTCTAGAATGTCATATAATTGAGATCACACAATATACAGCCTTTTCAGATTGGCTTCACTTAGTAAAATGCATTTAAGTTTCCTTCATGTCTTTTGCGGCTTGAGAGCTCATTTCTTTTTTAGCACTGAATAATATCACCTTGTCTGGATTTATCATAGTTTATTTCACTTACTGAAAGATATCTTGGTTGCTGCAAAATTTTGGCAATTGTGAATAAAGTTGCTACAAATATCTGTGTGCCCATTTTTGTGTAGATGTAAGTTTTACAGTAACTTGGGTAAACACCAAAAAATGGAATTGCTGGATTGTATGGTAAGGGTATGTTTAATTTTGTTAGAAATTTCCAAACTGTTTTCTTTTATTATTATTATTATTATTATTATTATTATACTTTAAGTTCTAGGGTACATGTGCATAACATGCAGGTTTGTTACATATGTATACTTGTGCCATGTTGGTGTGCTGCACCCATCAACTCATCAGCACCCATCAACTCGTCATTTACATCACGTATAACTCCCAATGCAATCCCTCACTCCTCCCCCCCCCCCATGATAGGCCCTGGTGTGTGATGTTCCCCTTCCCGAGTCCAAGTGATCTCATTGTTCAATTCCCACCTATGAGTGAGAACATGCGGTGTTTGGTTTTCTGTTCTTGCGATAGTTTGCTGAGAATGATGGTTTCCAGCTGCATCCATGTCCCTACAAAGGACACAAACTCATCCTTTTTTATGGCTGCATACTATTCCATGGTGTATATGTGTCACATTTTCTTAATCCAGTCTGTCACTGATGGACATTTGGGTTGATTCCAAGTCTTTGCTATTGTGAATAGTGCCGCAATAAACATACGTGTGCATGTGTCTTTATAGCAGCATGATTTATAATCCTTTGGGTATATACCCAGTAATGGGATGGCTGGGTCATATGATACTTCTAGTTCTAGATCCTTGAGGAATCACCATACTGTTTTCCATAATGGTTGAACTAGTTTACAATCCCACCAATAGTGTAAAAGTGTCCCTATTTCTCCACATCCTCTCCAGCACCTCTTGTTTCCTGACTTTTTAATGATTGCCATTCTAACTGGTGTGAGATGGTATCTCATTGTGGTTTTGATTTGCATTTCTCTGATGGCCAGTGATGATGAGCATTTTTTCATGTGTCTGTTGGCTGTATGAATGTCTTCTTTTGAGAAATGTCTGTTCATATCCTTTGCCCACTTTTTGATGGAGTTGTTTGTTTTTTTCTTGTAAATTTGTTTGAGTTCTTTGTAGGTTCTGGATATTAGCCCTTTGTCAGATGAGTAGATTGCAAAAATTTTCTCCCATTCTGTAGGTTGCCTGTTCACTTTGATGGTAGTTCTTTTGCTGTGCAGAAGCTCTTTAGTTTAATTAGATCCCATTTGTCAATTTTGGCTTTTGTTGCCGTTGCTTTTGGTATTTTAGACATGAAGTCCTTGCCCATGCCTATGTCCTGCATGGTATTACCTAGGTTTTCTTCTAGGGTTTTTATGGTATTATGTCTAACATTTAAGTCTCTAATCCATCATATGGAACCAAAAAAGAGCCCGCATTGCCAAGACAGTGTTTAGTCAAAAGAACAAAGCTGGAGGCATCACGCTACCTGACTTCAAACTATACTACAAGGCTACAGTAACTCAAACAGCATGATACTGGTACCAAAACAGAGATATAGACCAATGGAATAGAACAGAGTCCTCAGAAATAATACCACACATCTACAGCCATCTGATCTTTGACAAACCTGAGAAAAACAAGAAATGGGGAAAGGATTCCCTATTTAATAAATGGTGCTGGGAAAATTGGCTAGCCATAAGTAGAAAGCTGAAACTGGATCCTTTCCTTACTCTTTATATGAAAATTAATCCAAACTGTTTTCTGAAGTGGCTGTACCATCTTGTATTCCTACTATCAGTGAGTGACTGCCTGTATTGCTCCTCATCCTCACCAGCATTTGGCATTATCAGTGTTTTGGATTTTAGTCATTTGAATAGGTATGTAGTAGTATCTCATTGCTATTTTAATTTGCAATTCCTGAATGATACATGATGTTGCGTGTCTTTTCATATGCTTATTACCATCTCTATCTTCTTTGGTGAGATTTCTGTTCCAGTCTTTTGCCCCCATTTTCTAATCTCATTGTGTTTTACCTACTTCTGAATATGTGTCATGTTTAGGATCAGAGTGGTAAGCAGGTGAAACATCCAGTGAGCCTAAGCTGTATCAACCATAGACTTCTGATATTTGATGGAATTTTCGGAACAGGTGGCTAGAATTCTGAAAACAGTAAAGTATGTATCGCTTCTGTTTACCTCATATCTGATTTCTATAGAGGGTGTTGGCTATATATAAAAATGTTTTAGTTCATTCTTTTAAATGATTTCCCTAAAAACTGTGTCTAGTAGTAAAAATAGGCCATGTTATGATGCAGTAACAAAAACGTGTCAATTCCCAGTGACTTATTTTTTGCTTACTTTACATGTCCAAGGTAAGTTCATGAGGACTTCATTTCCTCAGTCACTGGGGTTCTAGGTTGATGAAGGCTCTACTATTTTTTGATTGCTACTATCTGGAACACATAGTCTTCTTGATCAGAGAGATACCTCAAGAGTTCCACATTGACCTGACCTGGAAGTGACACATATCCTTCCCATCCATAGTTCATTGACCAGCACTGGTAATATGGCTGCCTAACTGCAAGAGGGCAGGGTAATGTGGGAAAGCAGCTGGATGTCTTGGTGATTCTGTGGTCTCTGCCATACTGCATCAGATTTTGTAGGCACAATGGTGGTGATGGCAGTGCCCACTTGGAGACTACAGAGTCCAGCAGGAAATAGTGGTATCCAGTAAAATTTAAAAGGATGCCCAGCAGGAGACATCAGGGAATAGAGGGAAATCAGGACATTTAGTTCCTATCCAAGACTCACACACTTACTACAAGTTCCATAATTATTCTATTGCTTCATATAAAAGCTAAAATTGTCAACTCCTTAAATTCATATAGTATAAAAATGTGAGGAAGAGGCTACCAGAAAATATGATTGTTTTCAAACCTGAATTGTGAATGAAGAAGCCATAGGAACTATTTGGTGACTTGTCATGGCTCTAGAAATACCTGTGTCTTCAAGTCCCAGAAATTATTACTGGGAAAAGTCATATGTTGTGTCGATAAGTGGGGAAAACAAGCAGCATATAAATTATATGTACAGTATGAATATCTCTTTATAAAGCAAATAAAATTAAAACTGAATATAAAAATAGAATAAAATATAATCAAATATAAGTGGTAGTCATTGTTGGTTGGTAGTATTAAGAGAAATTTTGTTTTTTTGTGTGTTTTTTATATTTTTTATATTGATAATTAACACAGAATGAACTTACACAGCAAGCACCGTACACAAATGCTATGCCATAAAACTGTTCCTGGGATACATGGCTCATCTAAAGCAAGTGCAATAGGTTTCCCATGGTGAGAAAGCCACAATGTCATTTGCTTCTGGCTGGCACAGAGTAGGTGGTCAATAAATATTTGTCAAATGAAT
This sequence comes from Rhinopithecus roxellana, assembly GCF_007565055.1. NCBI lineage: Eukaryota > Metazoa > Chordata > Mammalia > Primates > Cercopithecidae > Rhinopithecus > Rhinopithecus roxellana. Next base: position 126,417,863 of record NC_044556.1, read on the forward strand.
GGATGATTATATATGTGTATGTATGAGTATGACTTGGCTTACAAATAAACAAAAGCCTAGTATAGGTGAGGAGTTTTTAATGCAGTGTTACTGAAAAGAAAAAGCCCAGATTCTCTGCTCTTGGCCCAGCATCAGTTGTTACTGGCCTCAGTGCATCCTTACAGGAGGAAGGTTACACTGGGGAGAGAGGGCTACCAGTTTTAGTAAGCCCTGAGAACCCTATGTACTTTCACTTTGTCCTCCTGATACCTGGGAATAACCCTGGCTACAGACATTTTTGTCCATATGGAGTCCTCCAGGACGAGAAATGGAAAAAAAAAATGCCAGACATATTTCCTTTCTAAAAATCCCACCAGACAAGTTAAATAATTGAAAAATGTCATCCAGTAATATCTTGACTTGGCCAAGAAAATAACCCAACATTTTATATTCCTTTTAATAGAGATTAGCAATTTTAGGGTGTTCTTTTGCTTTGTTTTTTGGAGGATGGGAGAGGGAAGTGGTTTAGGGAAGAGGGAAAGAGTCATGGCCATTTGTCCACTTAATTTAGAAAGTCTGAAAAATTGGAGTGGTGAAATGTTAGAGGGAAGAAGCCGAATTATCTCCATTGAGACACCTAACTAATACTTATGATGAAAATAGGAAGCAGAAACCAAGAATAGTTACTGGGCTTGCAGGCACTGTGCAATTTTTCAATATTAGTAGGGCACTGGCTTTTCTGAGTTACTGTAGTTATTTGGTGCCGTGACTTTAAAAGGTTTTTGTAAAGTTTGGAGCAAAGACTATTTTATAAAGCTGGATCATTTTCCATGCCCCTGATATCTTTTCTGGTTACCACACAGCATCCTTTTAGAAGAGTTAGAGGAGGGAAAATATTGAAAATCCAGTCTCAAGAAAGCCTGTCTCTCTCCCACCAATACTTCAACGTCTGAGTCCTTAGTGTTGTAAAATGTGGTTCATAAAAATATCAGCAAGCATCTGGGTTTCTTGTCTGGAATGTGTGTTCCAGGAGAACAGAGACCTTGCATCTAGAATAGTGTCTGGCACACCGAGGAATCCCAGTGTGTATTGTCCACTAAATATACTTTGTTCTCTGCCATACCTGTGGTCCTGAATCCAAAAGCTGAAGCTCATGTCCCCACCATGATAAGGAAAACAGATGGTTACTGTCATTTGCAGTCCTATTTCTATGCTACTTGTTTTATTGTAATGGGACAGTGTCAGGCATGGAGTCTGAGTGGGCCAGGTCAGTAGCAGGAGAGTATAAAGAATCTGTCTGGCATTCCTGCCTAGACTCAAGAACTTTGGCTCACTAGTACAGTTGCTCTAGATTGCCAAAATGCAAAGCTAGCACTTTAGACCTTCACTTCAAGAGGCCTTTTCATTTCAATTGATCTCTTGGCTCAACTGCCAGTTTTGGAACCATGACTAGGATGATTTTATCAGCATGATTTAGAAAGATTTTAACAATGACAGATTCCTGGGTTCTTCTTTAGAGGTTATGATTCTATATGTATAAGGAGGATGCCCTGAAATTTGTATTTTTAGAAAAGATTCTAAAATGAAATCAGTTTGAAATCAATAATCTATTGTCCTTCTGTTTGCACTTGGATATTTGCCTGGGGAAAGCTGGAGTCATGTGCTCTTGGACCTGATGCCATGTTGGTGAGGCACCGGGACCTCAAAAATCCTCTAAATGGTTTTACAAGAACTTTTACATGAGCCACGGTCATCCTTAAGCAATCTCTGTGTTTCCTGGGTACTTTTCTCATCCCATTTAGCCTTTCAAGGGAAGCTTTTCAATCTTATCTAACTGCTCTCAGGAAGAGAAATCAGTTCTTCATGAAAAAGACAGTTTTTTATTCCTTTATTTCTACCACCAAAATCTACCACCACACTTCCTCTCAGGATCATAGTCTCATTGCATTTCCTTTCTTGTGACCTTGCTGAGTGCTCATACTTCGCTTTGAAGGCTCAAGAATTGGGGGATGTGAGGCTAAAATTGTAAAACCAAGACTTTCAAACAGTTTTACTCGTGATCAACAATAAAATATGCATTTTTTATTGTGATCCATTATTACACACATGCACACCTAAAATAAGTTTCATGTAACACTACTTACTCTAAATACATGTGATATATTCCATTCTCTAAACTATACTATTTAGTTTAATTAAAAATTATGGCCAAGTGCAGTGGCTCACGCCTATAATCCCAGCACTTTGGGAGGCTGAGGTGGGCAGATCATGAGGTCAGGAGATCGAGACCATCCTGGCCAACATGGTGAAACTCTGTCTCTACTAAAAATACAAAAATTAGCTGGGAGTGGTGGTGTGTGCCTGTAGTCCCAGCTACTCAGGAGGCTGAGGCAGGAGAATCACTTGAACCTGGGAGGTGGAAGTTGCAGTGAGCTGAGATTGCGCCACTGCACTCCAGCCTGGGTGACAGAGTGAGACTCTGTCTCAAAAAATAAAAAAATAAAAAAATAAAAAAATAAAAATATAAAAATATAATTATGCTGGCCTAGACATACAAAATTATTTTTATGACCCACTAAAGGGACTCAACCCATTATTTGAAAAACATTGCTATATGGATTTACCTCTCTCTCAAGTATAGGTGAGGAGAGAATGAACAACAGAGAAGTCAAACTGTTTCCAAGTTAACAGCTGAGTTATCTGCTCTTAAAGGCATGGGACAGTTATGGAGGTTCCATAAGTAGCTGTTAGACCATCTAGGCAATACCTAATGTAACAGATCTGGAAGCTGCTGGCCTAATCACCTTGGGTAGGAACTATAGCTGAATATTTTGAGTGGCTTCTCCTATTAAAAAGACTGTAGAATAAGAAGCTTGTGTCAGACTATGGGTCATGAGCCATCAAAGGTGCTTTATTTTCAATAAGAAGACATTGAGAAATCTTTGTTAAGAATCCAGATTGATTTCACAAAACCATTCCAATGGAATATATTCTGATATAAAAAATTCCTTTTAAAAATTACTTGAATGTAATTTGGAGTAAAGGGTAATGGCTAAGATCATAGACTCAGAAGGAGTTGGATAAACCTCAATTTGGTTCCTGGCTCTGCTACTTGTTAGTTGTGTGCCCCTGGGCAAGTTACTCAACCTCTCCTAAGTTTCAGTTGCCTCATCAGTAAAATGGGGAGAAAAATAGAATCTACCTACTGATGTCATGAGGACTGAATGAAAGAACATGAAGTATTTGGCAGGGTGCATTACAGAGTAACAGTCACAGCCTCATGATAGTTACTGGCATCACATCTGATCCCAGATGTAGGTTCAAACAGTGGACTCATTTTTATCTCAGTTGGGTTTGAGAATGTGTCTTAACCATGAGTATTGTGCCACAATGTTCTTGAGACATTGATTAGGCAAAACAGAGAATGGCCAGGGAGACTGGCCAGTCCTCTCCTTTGAACCCAGTTCGTTGCTCTTGAGTTCAAAGATAAGGGGTAGTCTTGCTCAACCGTTGTTGAAGCCTCTCCAGCTGGTCTTGGATGAGGACCAAGTCCTCATTGACATTTATATATGCAGATCACATTTTAAGTACACATATTTATATCACAGTCACCTATTTATGTCACCGGAGTTAAACTTTGATGACCCTTTGGTGGGGCTGGATCAAGTTGGATGGAGATAAGATCTAAGTTATATAGGGCCTTGAGGGCAGACTGGCTCTTTTAGTATCTTTACATTAATCCATTGATGAGGATATTTTCTCCACAAGTACCTGACAAGGATTTTTTCACTCAAAAAACATTTTGGACCCACCAATAATAATAAGTTAACTCGTTTAATGATCACAGCAACCTATCAGGTAGATACTATTATCAATATTTTGAAGATGAGGAAACTAAGGCACTGAGAGGTGAAATAATTTTCCCAAGTCCACGCAACTAGTAAATGAATTAAAGCACGGGTCCAGATTCTGGGAGAGTGTAAGCCAGCAGCATTAGAACCATCTCTTTTGGTGCTAACTGGTTTTTGTCTTGTTGTTCTTCTTGTGGAGGTTTTGGTAGATGGAAGGTGGGGAGAAGCATCTCTTAAGGACTCACCAGATCTTTAAAAAAAAGGTAGTGGTGATTCTTCTTTGGCCTTCACAGCATCACAGCAGTGAAGACAATTGTATAGCAGACTCTCTGCTCACCAGGCTAGCAGGCAAGTATCCCTAGGAAATCGCACCCCCGGACTTAGAGGACTGCCTTGGGAAGGGAGAGGTGTTAGGGAGGAGACAGTGTGATTCCAGGGCAGGAGGCTATGCGGACCCTTGGGCATTCCTCTAGGTGTTTGCTGGGTAATTTTAGAGGGGGCTGGCTTAGAGAAATATAACGAATAGAGGAGGATCCTCTTGTGGTCTATTCATTCCTTGCACTTTTCTTCTTGTAGGTCATCTACAATATTCATGACTTAATAAGTTTGAAGCTTCTATAGAAAAAGTTAGAATACCTTGCTTTCTGCATGGAATATAGGAAATTCCCTTCTTCAAGCACTGCAGTCAGGAAGCCTCAGCATGCAAGGTAAAATACAATAACTTGATTTGTAACATTGACCATCCTTGTTGTAATCCCCACATTTATAGCACATCAATCTTAAAGCATAGAAAGTTAAAAAAGAATTATTTTTACAAGCTTGGATTTGAAGATTTAGCCTGTAGAAGAGAAATACACAGGGAAGTGTCCGAAGCTAAGAGTCCCTTTCCCCCTCCCCCTGGCCACAGAGCGGCATTTCCAGCTGCTTGACAACCTCTGTAGCCTAGTGTTGAACACTGGTGCTCACCAGCTGCTGCTGGAGAGAAGCCGGGTGGTGGGGGAGGGGTCTATGTGGAGAGCAGCCTTCTCCCCATGCCCTGCAGCCCACACCTACCTCTCTCGACCTGTAACTGGGCCTCCTCCGTGCCCAGCTTGACTTGGCAGTACTGCTCTGCGCAACAGTCTCCAAGAAGTCTCTATGCCTCCGCAGCTCCTGGGGCACCCGAAAGGGCAGTGCTGGATAAGTCTCAGTAACACAGAGCAGCCCCGGGGAGAGGGCCGCTCCATGGCTTTTGGGCAGGCTGACCTGGAATGAGCTGGCAGGCCTGATTCCAGCCCTGAGGGACAGGTACCCACATCAGGAAACCACTATCCTAACTGGCCCCATTTTTGGCAGTCTGAACTGAGAGGCTAAGCAGGGAAAGGAGAATGTAGAATTCCACCCCACCTTAAGGGAAGGCAAGTAGGTGGTGGGGCGTGGAGGCAGGAAGGCTCAAAGGGCCAGGTGGGGAAGGGGACATGCAGGGGACATCATGAGCACCGGGAGCTGTCTGCTGGGCGAGGTCTGCCCTTACAGATGCTCATCCTGTACCTCTTTCCACACTCATGAGGGGCATCCAGATTTCACAGAGAATGGATGAAGGAAAATATTTTCTTTCTCCTGCAGTAATTTCCTTCCGTGACACTAGTTAGGACCACCCCTTCTCCCTCTCCCCACCCCTCCCTCAGGGTCTTGCCAGGAAGGAAAATCCTACATTCATACCTGGAATCATAGAGCAGACCAGACCAGACGAAAACACTAAAGCCAGTCACCCGACTGTGCACATATTCTCCACCTTCCCGGAGCAGCCGCCCTCAATGCCTCTCCTGGGCGTACCTGTGACTGCATCTAGGAGTGCCCCTCTCTCCTAGGCCTGCACCTCCACCCCACAGTGCCTTCCTCTTCTCACCTCATTCTGCCCTTGGCCTACCCGCACCACCCACCCCATTAATGGAGCAGGATTGTGAAAGAGGGGAGGGTTTCTGAAAATAAGTCTGAACTCAAAGTGACAAAGGGAGAAGAGAAGCTTTCTGAATATTGGATTAAGACTGGCTCCAAGAATATTGATATTCCCATAAGGAAGCCGTTAGCTTGCCCACTACTTTAGATTCCATGAATATTTCATTGGTTGATTTAAGCGCTGAGATTTTAAAGCACACATGCACACACGGACACACACATACACACACACACACACACACACAAAGCGCCTTTTTGGCAACAGGGCCATCGTGCTGTCCTCCTGTGCCGGGGCCTTTGACATGACTCTGGAGTGATACCGTGTGGCAGCGTTGAGACAGAATAATCTGTCTACCTCACAAAGATCTAAATTTATATCCAACCAGGGACATCTCCTAGTGTGGCCAGGGCAAGGTTTCCAGAAGAAAAACAGTGGTTTAACATGTACTTGTTACTCACTTAGGAAGTAGATTTCCTCAGCTACCCATTGCTGAGGTGACCAGTTGTCAAATTAGCTGACTGTCTGCTGCAGACTTAATAAAAGGGGCAAATCAGTTTTAATCCTAGCATTTGGGGCTAAGAAAAAAATTGAGGCTATGACTTATACTCCTCTGATCCTGGACAAGAATAGATGCTTTTATTGTTTTGTTTTCTTTGTTTGTTTTTGAGATGGAGTCTCACCCTGTCACCCAGGCTGGAGTACAGTGCCGCGATCTTGGCTCACTGTACCCTCTGCCTCCCAGGTTTAAGCAATTCTCCTGCCCCAGCCTCCTGAGTAGCTGGGACTACAGGTGTGCGCCACCATGCCTGGCTAAATTTTGTATTTTTTTTTTTTGGTAGAGATGTGGTTTCACCATGTTGGCCAGGCTGGTCTCCAACTCCTGACCTCAAGTGATCCATCCGCCTCAGCCTCCCCTAAAGTGCTGGGATTTATAGGCATGAACCACCACAGCTGGACAAGAATAGATGCATTTAAAAGGTTCTGTCTCCACACATTTCCTAATTAATATCAAAATAAAGAGTTTTTCTAATTCCTTTGATCACAGTGCCACACCACTCTGAAATTCTCTTTTCTTCACTGTGAAAAAAATCTCATCGCATAGAGGTAAAAGAGGACAGCCATTCAACACAATTCAGAAAAGTCTCCCAGTCATACTGAAATCTATTAGTCCAAATCCTTCTCTTCCCTAAGCTGAATAATGGCAGTTTTTAGGCGTTCTGTGTAAATGTCAGTCATAATGAATGCAGCTGCGTTTATTAGAGGAGCGTTTGATATAGTGGCAAGTACTGTTTATTTAGAGTTAGGAGACCTGTCTTATAGATTCAACTTTGTCATGGATACTTTGGGCCAGTCACTAAACTCATCAATTGTTTTTATTTCTATAGTCACTAGTTGAACATTGTTAAACTATTTTGCTCATAACTTTGTGGTGTTAAGTGAAGATCATTAAATTCCAACTGGCATGAACAGGAAAAATGAGTCTTTTTATGTAACCAAAAAGCCCGGGGGCAGCTTCAGGCTCAGCTAAATACAAGGATCACCGAAATACTATAAGAATTTGGTTTTTTTCCTGGCTCTGTTTTCTCTCTGTTGACTTCATTTTCAGGCTGACTCTACGCTTTTGGTGGTAAGATGACTGTTAGTATCTCTGGGCTTATAACCTATCTTCTCAGCTTGATGTTCAGTGGGGAAAGAATTCCTCTTTCCCAGATGCTCCAGTAAAAGTCTTTGGTTTGAATCTTATTAGACCAACTTGGGTTATGTGCTCGTCATCCCTGAACTGATCACAGTAACCAAGAAGTGTGGCACTCTGACCAGGCTTAGGTCACATGCCTTGCTCTGGGTTCGAACCTACCCAAACTACATGTAATGAGGGAGGAGGATGGGGGCATCCTAAGGAAAATCAGAGCTCTAGTACCACGAATTGATAAACTGATGGCAAGATGCTTCTTGGTGAAGGTGACGGATGCCCTTTTCAAGGTTACCAAATGTTCTTCATGTGGCTGAAGGCATGGTCAATTCTCATTCCTCCTCGTACACGATCATCACTGTTATTGGACATACTGGATCACTTCTCTAGTCTTGCCATATTTTCTATACTTGGGATTCCAGGTCCCCTACCTGTCTTTGTCCTTTGCTGACTGCTCCTTTGCTGGTTCTTTTTCCCTCTCTGACTGTATCAGTCAGCACCCAATCAGAAACTACACTAGTGATCTGAACAGAAACAAATACAATACAAAGAATTGTGTTATGCTAGCCTATTGTTTTACTAGTATATTGGTTAAGAGAAGAGGTAAAAAAGGACTCTGAGGGATATGGAAGTACTAAATACAAAAAGGAGCTACTACTAGGGTCTAGGGAAACTGAAAAAAGGAAGGAGCCCTTCTCCTTCCTTAGGTGAAACTCAGACATCTTTTTTTTTTGAGACAGAGCGAGACTCTGCTGCCTCCCAGGCTGGAGTGCAGTGGTATGATCTTGGCTCCCTGCAATCTCTGCTTCCAGGGTTCAAGCGATTCTCCTGCCTCAGCCCTCTGAGTAGCTGGGAACATAGGTGCCCACCACCACGCCTGGTTAATTTTTGTATTTTTAGTAGAGACGGGGTTTCACCATGTTGGCCAGGCTGGTCTCAAACTCCTGACCTTGTGATCCACCTTCCTTGGCCTCCAGAAGTGCTAGGAATATAGGCATGAGCCAGCACACCTGGCCTCAGACATCTTTTAATGGGACGTGGCTGCCTCAGGAAAGGGAAGATTGCCAGTGGTGAGGAGATGTGATAGAGGGAATGGGGAGAAGCTGCAACTTGTCCACGAGGGCTCCTGAGGGGAGGGCTTTCCGCCCTGTGAACCCAGTCTTCAGTAAATGGCAACTCTACCTTTGTAGTTGCTCAGGCCAAAACAGTGAAGTGAATCTTTCCTTCATATTTCATTTTTAACCTGACAGTAAATTGTATTGGTTCTACATACAGAATGTACCCAGAATTGGACCACATCCACTGCTACCTCCCTGGTCCAACCACCTTTATCTCTCATCTAGACACTGGCATTGTCTCCTGACTAGATTTCCTGCTTTGGCACTTTTGTCTCAACACTTTAATTTCAATCCATTCTCCTCCTATGTGCATAGTTTCTGAGGACATGTCAGATGCAGTTTTTATCTTGGCTCCTTTGTGAGTAACGTTTTCCCCCCTCGGATTCTTTCAGGACTTCTCTTTGCCTTTGATATTCTGTAGTTTGAAAATAATATATGTATGTATTTGTAGTTTTAATCTGGTATTTGCCCTTCTTGCTATTGTCTGAGCTTCCTGGATCTGTGGTTTAATGTGTGACACTAATTTTGGGGAAATTACCAGTCAGTCTTGCAAATATTTTTTCTGCTCCTTTCTCTTTTACTTCTCCTTCTGATATATTCATTATGCATATGTTACACTTTTTGTAGTTGTACAACAGTTCTTGGATAGTCTGTTCAGGTTTCATTTTCAGTGATTTTTCTGTTTGCTTTGCAGTTCAGAAATTTCTATTGATGTATCATCAAGCTCAGGGATTCTTTCCTCAGCTGTATCTAGTCTACTACTAAGCCCTTCAAAGGCATTCTTCATTTCCCTTAGTGTTTTTGATCTCTAGCATTTCTTTTTGGTTCTTTCTTAGAATTTTCATCTCTCTACATCTCTACATTACCTATCTGTTCTTGCATGTCATCTGTGTTATCCATTAGAACCTTTAGCTTATTAATCATAATCGTATTAAATTCCCAGTCTGATAATTCCAGCTCTCTGCCTTATCGGAGTGTGGTTTTCATTCCTGATCTGTCTCTTCAAACTGTGTTTTTTGGCTTTTCACTTCTTTCCTGCCCAAGCACCCGTTTCTGTGGAGGTTTCTGCTCTGGCAAGTTATGAGTCTCTATATTCACCTATCAGTTTCTCCAATTTAAGGGGCAATGGTTTGCTCTGTGGCTCCACTTCTCTTAGAAGTAAAAAGAGTTGTTGATTTTTCAAGTTGTTCCACTTTTTACTCGTTAGTACAGAGTTAGTACAACTTCCAAGCTTTCCATACGCTGGACTGGGAAACAGAAATCTTCTGGCCTTTTTGTTACCACAATCTTAGCATCAGCAAGGCAGCTAAAGCGTCCTTGTAAAAATATAAGATAGATTACATCAGTCTTCTGCTTAAAGCCCTCCAGTGATTTCCATCTCACTCAGAGTAAAAGTCCTTATTAATGGCTTTCAAGTCCCTAATGATGTGTCTCCCCATTGCCTCTCTGATCTCATCTTTTTTCTTCTGTGTTACTTCATTCTAGCCATGTTGGACTTCTTGCTATTTCTCAAACTCTCCAGGCGTATAACTTTTCAGATCTTTGCACTTACGCTTCCCTGTGCCTAGAAGCCACATGATTCACTCTCCCACCTCTTTCAATTATTTGCTTGTATGTCACCTTCTTAGGGAAGCATTTTCTTATAACCATATTTGGACTATTTTTAAAGAATTGTTCACCAAATTTATTTTCTTCATAGTACTTACCACTCCTGGCATACAATATATATACTATATATCTATATAGATATAGATAGATATATAGGTATAGACAGATATAGTTTATTATCTATTTCCTACCACCCTACTGAAATACATAGATATAAGCTGCATGAGAGCAGGATTTTTTTGTTTGTTTTTCTCACTGATGCATTCCTAATGCCTGTCATATAGTAGGCAGGGGGAGGAAAAATTTATCTTCTATCTTCTTGAATTCAGTGATTGGGAATTTGAAAATTAAACCGACAAAAGACAGATTAACAAGAGGAAAGGCATACAGCTTTCATTGATGTTAATCTTTTTATATGCATGAAATTTCACAGAAAAGAAGTGAAAACTCAAAGAAGCGTTTAGACTTGGAGGCTTATGTACAAAGGACAATAAATTGTGGAGGAGTGACTACACAAAGAAAAGGGGATTGGGCTTCTAGGGGTGACAAATTGTGGGAAAATGACTAGGAAATATATAGGGAAACTAATGGAAGTTAAGGGTTATTTTAGTAGGGTTTGTTTATATAAGCTCACCTTGGTGTGACCCCCTGTCTCCAGTGATGAATCGGTCTCTTCTTCCTCGTACCATGAGGTACCCTCCTCAAAGGGAAATTTATGCCCTGCTTTTAGGCAGATAAAAGAAGGATGGATAATTTTTCTTGCATGTCTTGTTTATCAATTGCCTTTACTTCAAAATAATCCACATGATAAAGTAGCATGTTTTGGAGTGGCATATCTTGATCTCCTTCATAGGTGCTCAAAAATACTTTAAAAAATCAAAGAATTAATGTCTTCTTTACTAATACGTATGAGAATCTGTGCCAGAGCCTGGGATATTTTAGAGATAGTATAACACATAGCCCTTGACCTCAAGGAGTATACAATCTAGTAAGGATGCTTAGACAGGTACAGACATCTCTACAGTGCACTGTAGAATATGACATGTACAACAAGAGAAGTTCTAGGCACCAAGTGTTACTGAGATTTGGAACTTAGATAAATTGTATCAACTTTATGAAATTAAGAAAGACTTCACAAAGAAAGCAGCTTTTGAGTGGTATCTTAATTCTCTAGGTGGGGAGCAAACTGAGGGCTTTCAAATGGAGGAAAATCACAAGTACAGGCCTAGATGCGGGAAAGCACTGGTACTTTTTGAAACCATTGAGCAGTCCACTGTGGGTATGGGGATAGGCATGGATCCAGCAATGGACGGTGAGAGGGAGAGGCACACTGGGACTAGATTGTGGTTGGTCTTAAATGTGAACATGGAAAAAAGTATGCTTGAAGTTTAGGAGGCCTTGGAGAGCCAGTGAGGACTTCCGAAGAAGGGGGCTTTGTAATTAGATACCTTGATAATGTTTACAGGTGGAGGGAAAGGAGCTAATGTGGGAGGGGAAGTGGGTGGATTAAAAAAAAAAAAGGAAACAATTGAAGTGAAACCAAATCTGGAAAAAGTGTGAAGTATGAGATTAAGAACAGGAAAACATGGCCAAAATGGCCTCCACAGATCCTCATAAAAGGAGAGAGCTGAAAAGTCCTCATCTTCTCTCCTTCACCCCACCACCCTCAGATAATTTGACATAAACTATTTAAAAACATATCTTATAAAATATAGGTAAATGTAATTATTAAGAATCAGCAAAATAAGCAATTCTAAAAAGGTGGCCTTCTGTGTCAATAGTGGCTGGGTTGCTGGTGAAGGCCATCTTGACCAAAGTCTACCCTAGAGACATCATTCCATGTGCATCCCTCTGAAATAGGCTCTACCTCCAGCAGCATTCAGAAAACTGCAGCTTCCAAATCTCCATATCTTCCCTGGAGCCTACCTCCTTACTGTGGAAGACTGAATCCTGGAAGACCTGATGACCTTGCTACTGTTCTTTGCTAGAGTTCGGTTTGACTTTGACAATCTTGGCCAGGTACTCAGAATCCAACTTGGAAGTGAATTGTTGAATTTCCAAAGTAAAAGTCCTAAACCGTGATTAGAAATCAGAAACAGCCAACTGGGTGGCCAGGGCTGGGGTCAGTATCCGTGGAATAAACATGGCTTGTTCTGCAGCAGCTAGACCTGGTGAGATAATTAGGCTGGATTGGTTCACCAAGAATTCATTGTTTTGACTCTAATAAGCATTTATTGAGTGTGACTATTATAAGGGCCTTGGGTAGGACCTTGTAGGGGTAGAGGTTGAGGCCAAAGACAAACAAGATGTGATTCCTGTTCCCCAAAAGGATTTAGAGTCAAGTAGGAGTCAGATGTGTGTAAATCACACAAGAGAGACAATAAAAGGGACAGGGAAGAAGTGAAAAATAAGATACGTTGAGCCAAGGCTGATAGTATCTTGTCTCTAAATTTTAAACTGAAATACTGAGTTAAGAGGACACTTCTAAATTCAACAGAAACAATGAGATTGATGTGGAAATCCTACCTGGAATTTTAGGCAGGCAAGTAGAAAAAATGGAGTGGGCTGTTTTAAAATTCTGTTTTAAGGGTAAGCAGCCAAAGTATCTATGGAGATATTAAACCCTCATGTTATTATTCTATTTCCTCTATATGGTATGGTTGTTTCTCTAGCTGTTCTGCATGGATAGAAAATAGGCCCAGGTATTCCTCATTTCCCAGTGTAATTAAACTTTTGTACGCATCTTCCCTGCTTTTTGTTTGTTTGGTTGGTTGGTTGGTTGTTTTTTTTTTTTAATATAAGAGAATAGTAGAGCTGGTTGGCTCATAAGTTATTACCTCTTAAGGATGTTATAGCTTTATCCAATAATATATGAATTGAATTGTGGAAAATAATGAGGCTTTGAGATTTTATATATATCTATCTATTCCCATATATATTGGCTTATATAACATATAAAATTAACTTAGAAGTGTGTATAGAGAAAAAAATGATCATAGAATGGGAGCCTCTGGAAACAGGGTGATGGTGGAAAGAGTGTAAGAGTGGCTTCTAAATTAGATTTGGCTTAGTCACTGAGTAGTTGTGTGACTTAAGACCAGCGCCTAACTCTCTGAGGTTCCGTTTCCTCACCTGAATAATTGGGATGATAAGATTATCTACTTTATATAGGGTTCAGGTGCAAAACATCCAGCACAGTGGAAGGTCCATAGCAAGTGGTGAACACGTTGTAAATACTATTATTTGTTCTGCTCCTTTTTGAATGAAACATGGTTGTTCAGGGCTTCAGAGAAATATAGTGTAGTGTATATTGGTGAGAGAAGACCCAGAGGTTTGGTTCCTCTCTCCCCTACTCCCTCCTTAATCTCTTTTTGTCTTCTACCATCACCTGCCCTCTCTATCACGATCTTGGGTGGATTGTGCTAGGGTTGGGGAGGCACTGAAGGGAGTCTGGTTCTAGATTTAGCTAGAACACTGAGTTCTAGTTTTAACTCTGCCACTAATGAACTGTAAAACTCTCGGCAAGTATTTTAACTTCTCTGGATCTGATCACTCTCATCTGTATAATAAGGCTGGAGTACATGCTAGGAATGTAGTGATTTTCAAACTACAGATCAACACCCATACTTTACATAGTTACCCAGTGTATATGCATGTGATGTGTGCCCATACACAAACACAAGCTGTCACGTTCATGAATATAACAAAAATATAAGTTTTATAAAACAGTGATTAACCCTACTATGTATGCTATATTCTGATATTTTCTGTCCTGCCCTGTTCTGTTCTCTAATACATAATTTAAAAATTGCATGTTGTGGCCTAGTTAATTGATTTCAAGACCAGCCATGAGTTGGGATTGAAGTTCAAACAACTGGTCTTAGCACCTCCCCACTCTAATGTATGGGATTTTAATGCATAGAGGAGCTTCCCAAGGGCTGCAGTCTCCAAGGCCTCGAGTCAAATACCCTTTATGAATACTTTATAGAAGTAGATTTCACTCAGAAGTAGCATGCTTTGGAGATGTTACCATATTGATCCTCTTAGTTCTCCAGAGAGGCTGGTGACACGTTATCGTTGGCAGGTAAATGCCTGAAATCTGCAGCAGCTGTCCATCTCTTGGAGTCCCATGGCAGCTACTGCAGATTTGGGGCAAGCTTTCTGACTATGTAATCCTCTGTGTCTGCTCTCCCTATAGAAGGTCAGAATCATGTTAGGATTATTAGTTTTGCAGTCTAGGTATACGGGTCTCCTTTTAGTGATTTATTTTTCGTGCTAAGAAATAAGTTTTGAAAAATTGGACAAGCTCAGGCCCATTGGTGGCTCCTCTGTAATTTCAGTTTTATATTGCCTATGACATCTATGGCACTAAATGACACTTACTTGTTTATGTATGTGTCTACCCACTATTAATTCCTTAAAAGCAAAGACTGATGCTCATTCTGCTATTTAGATCTACATCTTATCAAAGGGCCTAGCGTTTGGTATATACTCAATAAATATTTGTCAAATTGGTTTAGGTGAATTTGTGAAACAATTTCAGACAGGAGCTCCTTCTGGATCTTGTTCTTTGCCAGCTAGACCAGACTCCAGGAAAAGAAGGCTGTCATTATTAGAACAGGTGCTGCTTGGACCACATTACTTTTAGGGTAAGCCCTTTGGGAGTTTTGGAAAGAGGCAAAGTTTCTTTTAAGTGTCTTTTTTTTTTTTTTTTTGCTTTAGTTCTCTTTTTTCCATTAATGATAAGCCTTTCTTCCATTGAGGCCCCAGGACCCCTCTGTTCTATCTTCTATCTTTCAAAGGATTTGATAAACTAGTTTATCCTGTGATGAATGCATTATCCCTTCCAGGGGAATTTAATAAAAACAAGAAATGTCAATTCAAGTGAATGACTGACTTTTAATATTGGATCTTTAGTTCTCAGGCAGCCTGATAAGGGAAGTATTTTGGGGATAGGACTGGCAGAACAGGAAAGATATTTCCACTTTGCTGAAGCTCCACAACAAACATAGTTATCCTCTCTGCTTGCCTGTAAAACTATCCTAGGTTATTTTTGTGTGATACAAATGTAGAATCATAAAACCAGGAAATCTATGTCTGTTTGGCATAATTTGATCCTAGGTTATATGGTGCTATGCATTTTCTTCCAAATATTTCATATGTGTTCATCTTCTCCCCCCAGGGATGCAGACTCCGTTAGTTCATGCAGATTGCTCAGGAAGCATGTTTGTCTGAAATGACCAGAGTTCAAAGAAGCCAGTGCAGGAATCAGCTGGCTCATTCATGGCTCAGTTCTCCCTAGTGTGGACTTCCACTATGATGATAAAAGTTCAAAGGACCCAGGCCACTTGACTGTTTCTCCTATGGTCACATCATATCTGTGGTAGGAGCCCACAGTCTAGCTCGACCTCAGGTTCTCAATGCCCCAAATAGGGCTTTGTTTTGGTTTTGTTACCATGCATCCTAGTCTGAAATATGGACTATCTTACCTACCACAAGATGTCTGGTGACTATGTGGTGATTTCCTTAGCCTGAAACCTGATTTACACATGATCGCAAGTGCTGGCTCTGCCTGTAACCTCACCAAGGGCTGGTTCTCTAACTGGCTTAGCTGCCCAAAGGAGAAAGAATGAATCTCTACTTCATAACCTTGTTAAAGACTGTAGCTCTTGAGAAGTCAAGATAACTTTGTTCTTTGATCAGACATTTACTACATGCTGACTAAGTGCCAGGCACTATGGAAAGGCTGGAGATTCAAATATACATGGGTCAGTCTCTGTCTTCAAGAGGCTGACAGTCTGGTGAGGGAGAACATAGAACTACGATATATTCTGGTGTATGTCATTAACTATCTGTGTGGATTAGATGCTATAGGAGTCCTGAAGTGGGAAAAATTAGTTTTGTTTGGAGAGGAGATGGGAGCTGTCTTCTTAGATGAGGTATGGCATCTGGGCTGAGCTTGAACATAAGCATGGAGTTAGAGGAGGGAAGAAGATATTTGCATGAGAAAAAACACAAAGTTATGAACATGTCTGACATGTTTGGAAAATGTAGAGGCTGAGTGTGGCCACAGCATAGAATGAGCAGAGTAGGGGAAAAGATAAAAAATAAGTAAAAAAATGTAGGTAGGACCAGATTGTGAAAGGTGATCTTTGTCAAAGGAAGTTATTTAATTGATAAGATGTGTACATGAGAAAAATAAACATTGTTGCTATTTTATATGCATGGTAAAGACAGACATCAAAAGAGAACGTATTTATCATTATTATTAGTTCCTTAAAAATACTAGTAGTTATTTGTTTTGCTTCTATTAGCAATATTCTGTTTTGGGAAATGCAAGTATTTCTAATTTTTACTCACAGCACTTTAATCCTGGAGTTTCTGTTTGGTTTCATCTGATATTATTGAAGGAGGAAAATGTGATACAGAGACATGAAATGATTTAGCAAAGATCACATGAGGAAGTGGCAGAAATGAAATATCAGCTGAGGTCTTCCAATTCTATGCCCTGCACTTGTCAAACACAGCAGAACCCAGGCTCTTTTATTCTGGGAAAGCTTGTGGTTTTATGCCCACAGGATGCTCCTGAACACCAAGCATGGAATCCTGTGTCAAAATGCCAATGGGTCAAATGAATGAGATTGGAAACAGCAAGATGTGAGGATTTGTGAATGACAAACATCTCTACAACTCGAGGGCAGACTCAGTGGTGCTCACAGAGCATGGGCGCAGAGAGCCCAGTGCTGTAGGTCTCCCTTGCACAGCCATGAACAGACAGCTGAAGAGTTGGCTTAGGCATGGCCATTCTCCTTCTTTTCTCTGCTGTGCTGCCTCTTAGCTTAGGCAGGATTTCTGTCTCCTCAGTGGCACTTCAGTTTCTCCACAAAGAGTGAGAAAAACATTTTCTTGATATTTCCAGAATATATAACAATAGTTGTTTTGATGATGATGGTATTCTGAGACTCCAAAAAATTAAATAATTTGCCTCAAGTCATATAGTTAGTCAGTGGAAGAGCTAAATTTGGATCCCAGTCTGTGTAACTCCAAGGTTTGTCATAACTATTATCCTTTTCTGCAGTATAAAGGTGCTTCCAGGTCAGAATTTCCTTTGTTTCTAAGCCCAACTGATTTGGGGCTCTGCCCACACACTGCGTAGCATCAGTAGCTCCTTAGAAGAGTGTGAGTGTGGTGGTGGTGGTGGTGGTTGTGGTGGGACTGCGGCGACTTTTTCATGTTGGAGAGATGTACAGATTTGAAAGTCAGCTAGCTCAGATGTTTCTCAATTATAATCATAAAATAATCATAAAGTAAGCATAACTATACCTTACATATGGTTTGAGCTTAATGGTTTCCAAAGCATTTTATTTGCATAATCTAATTTATTACTCCTTAGCTTGGTGGATAGAGTGCGTATTATCATTAAGGGAACTGAATAACAGGTTGAAGGTTGAGTAGAAAGTTAGCAGAACTGAATAGATTTGAAATATTTTTAATTACAACCCACAATAGAAAATATATTTTCTGTTGTGATTCAGGATAATACCCTCTAGTGTGATCTATTTTGTCCCATTCTATTTATTCCAGTAAAGAATGTTGGTCACAATCCAATACATTGATTATATAATATGCTAACCAGTTATGACTTTCAGTTTGAAAAACACTGGATAAGGAAATCTATTAAAGTTTCTCCTACTGCAATGTGTTACGATTCCATGAGTGGAGTATGGAATCATGAATTGTTCATGCCATATGAAAACAAGTTTGAACCTTGAAGTAGAGTGAGGGCAGTGATCTCTTACTCTTTCCTACTCTGCACTCCTGAATCTGATTTTCAAGGGCAACCACTTTCCACCCCTGATATTTGCCTCCCTATTTCTAAGTAATGCTCTTAGACTGTTAGTTTTTAATATGTCAGTTTCAAACATTAGCTAATGAGTTTTTGTATGGCAACCTCCACTCATTAAAATGTTGAATTGACAGATGTCAGAATGGCAGCTCTGTTGCTCCTGAAGCTATTGAGGAACATGGCTTATGTGTGCTGGATTTGTGAATACCAATCTCCTGAACAAAACAGACCTCACCCCCAGTCACAGGCAATGCTGCCTCCCTTCTCAGGAGCAAAATCAATAGCATGAGAGCAGAGAAGAATACATATTCTTTGCAGGCAGGAAGATATCACAAAGAGCGTAAGAAGAGCAAAGGGCTGGATTAGATGTGTTCTATTCTCCCAAATTTACCATCCACAAAACCCAGTCTTCCTCTGGAGAGGAGAAAGTGAGAAGTGACAAGTGGCTCAGAAGGCTCTGCTAGGTTATGTCATCCACAAGGAAACTCATCGCATGGGAGACACACTTGGTCATGCATCCATCTAAGTTCTAAATAAACAGTTCAGGAGAAAATCCTACTTCTCTGGACTCAAAGCAGGAAATAGGACTTTGAATAACTGGTTAAAGGAACCAGAAACATCTTAGTTAGAGAATTTTTTTGGATGATTGGCCTGGCTCAATATTGCTATTTAATTGTGTTTTACCACTCAAAATCTTATTACCAGATGCTCAGGTCTGGGAAACCCAATTCTTAACATCATTGCATAAAATTAAATTAAATTTCCAAAACCACATAAATATTAAGACAAAGCTATGGGTATGTCTGAACATAAATTAGACTGAAACTTAGACTGAATACTCTAAGAATGCTAGGCTTCTAAATGTCATTACATAATTCACCGATCATCTAAGGTGGGGAGTGGAGTCTGTTCAGCACTACCAGCTGACTTCGGTATTGTTGTTAAGGCCCAGCCTAGAAATGAAATCTACAGCAGACAATGAATTAGGGCTATGTGTTAGGCTTTTATCTGAAGCCACAGACCAAATCTTGGAATCATTCTTAAAGGTCTGACTGCAATGGGAGGCCACACACAACACATAGGCACAATAGCATTAGGGCCTTCCAAGTTAAGCTTGAGAAATTTAGTCATTTAATTATATGGCCTGTGCAGAAGATGAGATTGCCGACAGAACAGTATTCTGTTGCATTTTCCTGACCCTTGGGGATTACATTTGCAACCTGCACCAGCAAAACTTTTGGCATTTAATTCTATTAAAATCAAAGAGCCAAATTTCTGCCTCCTGTTACATGAGCACAGTTCTTACTGACGTCAATGCAAGCTGTGCATGCATAACTGAGGGCAGATTTTGGCCTGGGCTATAGACATGTGAGAGCTGGCACACCATACTCACATCAGAACTCTGTCCCACCCAGCCTTCTGATAACACGGCCTCCTCATTCGTCACTCTCTCTGCACACACTGGGAGCTGGGCCTTAACCCAAAACACAAATTAGAAGCATCATCTAATACAGAAATCTAAGCCAGATGCAAATTTAATGTAGATGTGGCACAAGCAACCTGAGTGGGGAACCATCTAACTGTAAATTTCAGCAACAGATTGTGGGTCACCTCCCCTTGAAGCCAACTCAGTGTCATTTCTAATTTATGCATTTAATTAGGTAGGTGAAGGAGGCTTGCACCCACTTCCATCTTACTCTTTGATTTTTACACTTGAGAATGCACTGCCTACACTAAAGTCAGACCCCTGCTGCTGGCTTAGAAAATGCTGACAATATTACTGTGCCTGGTACAGGGCCTGGGTCAGAAGATACAGACTGGTGAATACTTATTGGATGAATGGATTTTTGTAAGGCAACAGATGATGATAATAATAGTTCACAGTACACATTGCTAACTGTATGTCAGGTGCTGCCTCATATATATTACTTAATCCTTATCGCACCCTAGGTGTAGGTACACATCAGGTAGGTTTACTATTTTATAAATCAGGAAACTATTAAGAAGTTAAGAAACTTAACAACTACCTGTAACCCCAGCACTTTGGGAGGCCAAGGCAGGTGAATCACCTGAAGTCGGGAGTTCGAGACCAGACTGACCAACACTGAGAAACCCCGTTTCTACTGAAAATACAAAATTAGCTGGGCATGGTGGTGCATGCCTCTAATCCCAGCTACTTAGGAGGCTGAGGCAGGAGAATTGCTTGAGTCCGGGAGGTAGAGGTTGCAGTGAGCCAAGATCGCGCCACTGCACTCCAGCCTGGCAACAAGAGTGAAACTCTGTCTCAAGAAAGAAAAAAAAAAGAAACTTAACAGTTAGTAAGTGGTGACTGGGATGTGCATCCAGGCAGTCTTACTCTAGAGGTCAGATTATTATTCACTCTGCTGAAGTGCCTCTCAGTTAAAATATAGGTATTTTTTATTACTAATTAGTTATTAGTCAAATAATATTTATTGACAGCTGGGCAATCCCACTGAGAAAGACAGAAATATCTTACCAGTTAGAAAAAAAATAAATTTTGGTGTGAATTTCTTTTTTTCATTAGAGATGGGTGGTGCGATCATAGCTCACTGCAGCCTCAAACTCCTGGGCTCTAGCGATCCGCTCCATCTTCCTGAGTAGATGGAACTGTAGGCATGAGCTATTATGCCTGGCTCTGCAGTGAATTTGTAGAACAAATTTTACATATATCACATTTAAACAGATTTTAAGGTTACACTGACTATTCAACTAATGTTTCTGCAGTCACTGTTTTATTTATAAATTAAATATATTCAGGCTATGACAATGTTAGGAGGATTATTACAACTGTTTTTAGTAATGGTAAAAAAAAAAGGTAGTGGCCATTTTTTTCTTTATGGGAGCATGTCAGAAGCTGTAATTGAGTTTAATAAATATATATGACTTGATATATAAATATTCACTTTTACATAGAGGTTTGAGGGGCACAGCTACAACCAGAAGATGAAACCTTTGTCCTTGCCCAAAATTCTACAGGCGAAAATGGGAAGAGAACGGTCTTGGTCTCAGAAGTTACCTGTTCCGTGTGGAGGAGTTTTTGAGCTTTGGTTTGGTTTTTGTATTGCCGAGTGTTCCTTTACGAGGCCTGTGGCTCAGCAACAGGCCTGTTTCTCATTTTGGGCACCTCGCTGT
Organism: Rhinopithecus roxellana; assembly: GCF_007565055.1. Taxonomy (NCBI): domain Eukaryota; kingdom Metazoa; phylum Chordata; class Mammalia; order Primates; family Cercopithecidae; genus Rhinopithecus; species Rhinopithecus roxellana. The sequence goes on from NC_044556.1 coordinate 126,439,047, forward strand.
CTTTGGTGTCAGCTGGAAGTTCCTTAGTTTGTCCTCCTACACTGTGAACGCAGATTTCCTCTTTAGCTTATTGCTCATGAAGTCATCTCAGAGATGTCCCTCGTCATAGTGGGCAAATGATGCGCCACAGGAATCTAGGAAGAGGTCAAATTTGACTGCTTCACATGAAATGGGGAAGTCAAGAAAGGGAGCCTAAGAAGAAAGGAGAGTAGGGGATATTATTTTAGCAATATTGAATTTGAGATTATGGTAACTCATTCAAGTTGTTCGGGGAGTGAGGCATGGGGCTTGTCCACGGTCACATTACTCAAGAGTAACATGAGTGAGGACATGAATCCAGGACACTTAACCATCAAAACCTTTATACTAAACATCCCAAACCACGGCATAGGGCCAGAAACACCCCCTCAACCATTTTTTTTAACTAGACAGAAAGAGATTTGGACTTATGTCCATTACAGTCCTATCCCATTGCCAGGACATGTGACACATATATGTTCCATGTGGTCTTTCCTGTACTTAGAAATATTGTATTGCTTTGGCTTTCATTATGACCTCTTTCACTAATGTATCTAAGTCGCAGTTAGATTATATAAAGTCTTCACGTGTTCTCTTCTACTTCTTTAGAATCTCTCTCAGAGAACATTTTCTGATCTCATTTAAAAAATTTCAGAGTCAATCTGTAGACCTTCATTTTGGGCTTCTATGACCACCTAATGCATAATTCATCTCCACAGTGTTCCTTACTGATGGGCAGCAGCTTCTCCATACATGTTTCTGGGGACAGCATATTTACTACCTCACAAGGCATCTACTACATCATTACTGAAGACTTCTAATTATTAAAATATAAATAAATTATAAAGATGAAAAACTTGTCTCTTAAGAACTTTGAGTCACTAGTTCTACCTTTTGGTGTAGAGATTTCAATCTGGAGCACCCAGCGGGATCTTTTTCAAAACTGTATTTTGCTTGACCCACAAGGTGTTTTTTGTTGTTGTTGTTGTTGTTGTTGTTGTTGTTTTTGAGGCGGAGTCTCGCTCTGTCGCCCGGACTGGAGTGCAGTGGCCAGATCTCAGCTCACTGCAAGCTCTGCCTCCCGGGTTTACGCCATTCTCCTGCCTCAGCCTCCCGAGTAGCTGGGACTACAGGCGCCCGCCACCTCGCCCGGCTAGTTTTTGTATTTTTAGTAGAGACGGGGTTTCACCGTGTTAGCCAGGATGGTCTCGATCTCCTGACCTCGTGATCCGCCTGTCTCGGCCTCCCAAAGTGCTGGGATTACAGGCTTGAGCCACCGCGCCCGGCCCACAAGGTGTTTTTTAAAATAATGAGCCAACATTGAAGAAATTGAGAGAGTTCACATAAAATATGATGGCTCTTTTTGGAAAAGTAAGGTCTTGCAATGTTACACCCACATTTCCACAGGGCAACAATTAACTGGACCTGAGTGGGGGTTGCCTCCTTTAGATGAAAAACAAGTTCTCCAGGTCTCAACAGCCCTCCACTGCCTAGAGATTTGCATATCCGGGAGCTAATACTTGCCATTCATTATCATGCATGTACTATCATTTTTTTCAACATCTGGTTAGCTTCACTCCCTTATGTTACCTTTCTGAATCCTATAGGCAATTATTTACATTTCTGAGCCCTAGAATTGGGCAGCACTGACTAAATATGCATCTTTCCCTACAGAAAAGATTGTTCAAATAATTGAAGTCCATTGTGTCTTTAGTCCTTCTTTTTGTAAGGTAATAAGTTTCAGTTCCTTCTAGTGTCATCACTCCTCTGCACATCCCTTTAATTGTCTAGGCCTCTTTTAAAACATAGTACTCAGAATTGAACACAGTGGTGGAGAGTTGGAATCACAGACTCCCATTATTCTTTTCAACTCTAAAGTTACTTATTTTTTTTTTCAGAGTCTGATAAACCTTATATGTTGAGTAGATAGGGTGGATATTTTCTGTTTTATCTGCACAGTGTCTTTTTCCTCGGGGCATAGCGCTCTCCTCTTCTCTGGGACCTGCTCCTCTCCAAGTCCTACTCTGGGAATTGCTAACTGCTTGTGAGACCCTCTCTCCTTAGCCACAGAGATTCATCCCAGCATAGGCACCTATCACAAACCTAAACAATCAGATTTTCTTTTCTGTGATTTTTCTAACCAGAGCTTATAATTTTGGTTTCTGAGATGGTGAGGATAGAAATATGAAGATGGCCAGGAACGGTGGCTCACATCTGTAATCCCAGCACTTTGGGTGGCCACGGCGGGTGGACTGCTTGAGGTCAGGAGTTCAAGACCAGCCTGACCAATATGGTGAAACCTAGTCTCTACTAAAAATACAAAAAAAAAAATTAGCCAGGCATGGTGGCAGGTGCCTGTAGTCCCAGCTACTACAGAGGCTAAGGCAGGAGAATCACCTGAACCCAGGAGGTGGAGGTTGTAGTGAGCTGAGATCGCACCGTTGCACTCCAGCCTGGGTGACAGAGTGAGACTCCATCTCAAAAAAAAAAAAAAGAGGAAAAGCAGAAGCATGATTTTTGGAAATGCTGGTCAGAAGTGGCACAAGGAAAAATACCAGGTAGCATCGTTGAAACCTCTGGAGCCACTCACACCTAAGACTGTCCTTTCCACATTTTGCTTATTTCAGCCAGTGGATTACTTTCCCTTGTTTTTCTTCCTCCCTCTTTTTTCTCTCCCTTCATTCTTTCTTGTTTTTAATTTTTTTCTAATATTAATTCACATTGCTTTTCTCTAACTGGCAACTAAGTGAGAAAATCCTACCTAGCATATCGGGTGACTCAGGGTGATATGACTGCAGGAAAAGAACATAGTTACCTGGCTGAATGAGAAACTCTTCCGTTACTAGAATGGGTCATGAATTTTCTATGATTTCTAGTCTATATCAATTAGTTCAGGAACGTGTATTTTTGGGAAACAATTATTTAATAACGTGATTTCAACTATGTCTTCTTAAATTCTCATATCCCAAGACTAGTAAATTAACCATAAATGATGGTTCAATTTGACTAGAATTTTGGGCTATGTGGCAAGTCATGCCATGGTCTCAGAGTAGATAATAATTGCCTAAATCTTTGCATATTCCGAATTCTGCCTCAAAGTTATTCCAAAGACCTATAAAAGTCTGCCAGGCAGTTCACACACATTTTAGGCAAGTGGTTTTTAGCTTATCCTTGGGCCTGGAGACATATATTTAAATGATCTTAGTGAAGAAAAGGATGTGACTGCTTTGGATGCTCTGATCTCTACTTCTGTGGAGTGTATTTGTGATCTCCTGAGTTTGACTTCTAGCCCAGATCTGGTTTCCAGCTGGGGAGGGGAGACCATGGTGAACCACTGGCTCTGCCAGCTTTCCTTCATACTGCTTCCCTCTCCTATACACAGAAAATGATTCTGAGACCAGAAAAACCATTGCAAGGAGAATTTGCCTAAGGGTTGGTCTTATCACAGTCTAGCATACTTTCTGGACAAGTTGGCCAACCCATGATTTAATTTACTGTGTGGATAACAACCTTTTGGGGTTGTGAGTAGGTTACTGTCCCTGTCTTAGCTTGTGTTAACTGAACAAATGCTTGCAACATTTTCCTGACTCTGAGTCGTGATGTGTCCCTCTGTGTGTATATATGTATTAGGAGGTCATCGTGTTCTTTCAATAATAAATGAGAACAGCCTGCTCTTGGTTTGGAATGTTTACACCCTTTTGCAATTTAATTAGAAATAAGGATTTTAAGATAAATGAGTGTGTGGGTTTACATGGATAATTGTACTCAAGTCAAAGGAGAGGTGACATTTGTGAAAATTTTCACATTTGAAATATGTATAAGTACATAAAAAGTTGTGAGGTTTTGTTTACCCGGTAAATAAGATAACTTTCTAGATATTTTCTTTCGTTTCCCACACCTCTGAAATTGGAATATTTTCCTATTTACTTTTTCAGTTCCATGTATTTTATTTCAAAAATAAGAAAAAAAATGAGTTTATAGGGCAACCCAAATTAAACACAGTATATTATTTTGTTCTTAAGCAAAAGGAATAATGACTTTAGATATGGAAAGTCACCAGAAGAAAAAACACTTCAATTTCCTAATACGTGATATTTCTAAAAGCTTTTTCACTATAATTGTAATTTTAAAAGAAAAGTTAGACCTCTAAATATGTGTACATATTTGTATATACATAAATTTATATATATAATTTATTTTATATATTTATACATATATAAAACTAGTTAACTTAGTTCACATCCTATTTATGAACTCTTTACTGTTTGTAATAGCACTTGCAATTTAGGCCTATTTATCTCAAATCTGTTTTGAACAGCAACATGAATTCAGAAAATTTCTAGGTAAGATTAGAGGTACATTCTGCAGTCATGCAGTAAGTCAAATATAGCCAGTTCCTACTGGAATTAACCTTTGATAATGATTCAATAACAATTTCCCCTAACCTATGTATGTGATAACATAAATCTAAACCATAGTTACTGTTGTCGTCATGGCTGACATGTCATTGAGAAATCATCCGGAGGCAGCTTATTTAAAATATTGACTAATATGTGCTTTACTTTGCTAATAGCCTTAGCAAATTGGTTTTCGTTTATAGTGTATTAGTACCCAGAGGCTGCTAGGTTAGCATTAACTGCATACTGTCAACCTTACTAGTTTCCAAATGTTAACCATAAAATATGTTTTATTTTATAATATATATAGGCATATATAATATATTAATAAGTATATATAATAAATATAATATACTAATATTTATAATATAATTATATGATATAGACATATATCATAAAATTATATGAAAGAAAAAGAAACCCAGTGGAAAGACTGACTCCAAGAGTTAAAAGCACAGAAGTAGCAGCACCAAAGCAAATTCCCAGAGTTAATGGAAAAACTTTTTCTAACAGCTTTGTTATCTCTTAAAAGTTAATGGCTTCTGATAAATATCTTCCTATTTTTTAGTTATCACATTTAACAATTAGTCTCTATTATTTTGAGTGGTAATTACAAAGAAACAAGAAATGACAGGTCTTTGCTAGAAAATCTATTATTATTACAAAATTGATCTAGGTAAAGTTGTCCTGTCCCTCTTTGTCCCCATTTCCATCCCTCGGGCCACTTTTCTGCAAACCCCAAATTTGCATCCTCACTTCTGTCCAAACTGATGAAACATTTTAAAAAACTACAGAAACTTAAAATGGGAGCAAACAAGCTAGTAATGTACTACTGCCCCCTTGGCACTTGTAAGACCTTTTCTCTCTTGCTAATGTAATTTTCCAGTAAGAAATGGTGAAGCCTTTCTCAAGGTTATGTCAGTATAAATGGTTGTAGAAGAGCCCAGAGTCTCCATTTTATTCTTTGTAATAGTCAAAGAAGAGTGATTGCTTCCTTGACTTTGTGGCCTTGACCATTCCTTAAGTGGCTGAGTAAAAAACAACAACATGTCTCTAGAGGAGAGCTTTCTAATGGTTTTCCTGTGGTCCATCACCCCTGGGATGCTTCCATCGCAGCAAGTCACCATGGTGATGCCACAGTTCAAGCCTCCCTCTGAACCTTTTGCAGTAGTGACACCAATATCTCATTTATAAAATTAATGCACTGTGGTTCAGCGGCATAGTTGCTAAGAAAAGACAATTTTTTTATGGAATACATGAGTGAAAAAACAATGAACATAAACTAACACAAACAATAACTTCTTATGCAAGTTTTCTATTAAGCCTGGAATAGCTCTTAAGAAATAAGCAGGATTGACACTTCCCATTTAATGTAGGAATGACCTACAAAGCAATGAACAAATCTTGCAAGTTTTATCATTTACTATTCTCCAGACATCTGATTCAAGACTTGATAGCTGTCTGCACCACCCTTTCAGAATCTAACGAACAATTTGTTTGAAAGCATTGAAACGAAGTGGCAAGGCCCCAAACAAGGCTTTTTGTCCATATATCTTTAAACTTAAATGATATTAGTGAAGTCTATGTTTGTCATTTGGGTGTAGTATAAGTAGCTATAGCATAGCTGTGAAGATAGGGATTGAGTTCCTTGTATTCTCAGCATTTCTGATGTACTTATTCTATCTAGAACTTCCTTCATTGGAAATAGCTAATGCAATTGATATGATCAATTTTTAATCAGCTTTTCTTAGAAAAATATTTATTTTGTTCGGTTATACCAAATAAGCTTGTATGTATTATTCTTAATAGTATCCTTACCTGTGTCTTGCTCCACCCTCGATGAACAACTAGATACTGCATCTGGTCAAACTTTCAAGTAAACAACTAGGTATGTTTCAGGTGATGGGGCTAGATATTAGGGCAACAGTGCTATCTCTCCATATGAAAGGCAAGTAAGTGCTATGGAAAGTGTGCATGGCAAGACTAAGTTGTTTTTCTTTCAAACAACTTACTTCACATCTAATTGAAACATGACCTATTATTGGATCTTCCAAGTTACTTGTGTGTCTTGACTATCAAGAGGACTTCCAACATTTAATTCCTGTGAAGAAAAGGGGTACAACCTGATTAGGTGCCTGTAGAGTCCATGTCGTAGGTTTTTCTTCCAGTCAATAAAACCGGTTCATGTCCTGAGTATGATGCACCCAGTAATCTATATAGTTAAACACTGGGGAATAAACATTGTATTAGTTTACTATTGCTGCTGAAATAAATTGCTGCATATTTCGTGGCTTAAAATGACACAAATTTATTACCTTGTAATTCTGCAGGTTAGAAGTTTGAGGCAGGTCTCACTTTTACTCTGGGTCAAAGTAAAGGTGTCAGAGGGCTATGTTCTTTCTAGAGACTTTAGGAGAGAATCAATTTCTTGCCTATTCCACCATCCAGACACTGTTGACATCCCTTGGCTTGTGAACCTCATCCATCATCAAAGCCCATGGTGACTGGCTGAATCTTTCTTATATTTCATCACTCTGACAGTGATGAAGATGAGGTATCTTCTGCCACTCACTTCCAATTTAGAGAACCCTTTGATTACATTGAACTCATGTGGATAATCTGGGATAGCTTCCCTATTTTAAGATCAGCTGATCAGTAATCTTAATCCCATTTACAATCTTAATTCTCATGTAACATAATTTCTTTCCATAATTTGCCATGTAGCACAACATATTTACAAATTTCAGTGATTAGGAAGTAGACATCTTTGGGTGGCCATTCTTCTTTCTCCCACATTAACGCAGAAGAATTCTGAGAGATGGTTAATTAGAATCATAAAAAATTTAAAACATAGCCATAGAGGTAGTTGTGAAATTTCCTGATTCTCACAATAAAACTCAGAACTTCTTAGCTAATATGTTCATTATTCCAGTGTGGCATTGACCTTGTTCTTGTGCCACAGCTCTAATATTGTGAAGTGAACTCTGAAGAAAGTAGTGTCTGTTCTGTGTAAGGGTTAGGCAGAGGATTGGCTCTTGCCATTCTGGAAAGTCAAGTTCCATGCTCAGAAGACAGATATTGCAGAATGCCTTCTCAGATTAGGAATAGTTCATCAGTGGCAATTTTTGCGGAAGAAAAACATAACAGGAAATAAGTAGTACAAATAAGCATTAAGCTCTGTTTTATTTCTTTGATAAGGGTATCATGAAATAAACATCTCTACAGAAGTGGGATGAAAAAACTCAGCATCAATGTCAGGACCTAAAGAAGTAGCTTGAAAGTTTTATTTCATGTATAGTTTTTAATAAGGTTAATCTCTGGAAACTATGAAGAACTTCCTTAAGTTCATCTTGGTTATGGTCTTTCTGTGGTATGGTTCCATATCTTTAACCTCTATGACATACTGTAACACTGCTGGGGAAATTGACTGACCAATATCAAACTCTTCTGTGTACACTAAGCAACAATTTCTTTTTTTTTTTTTTTTTTTTTTTTTTTTTTTTTTTATTTTGAGATGGAGTCTCGCTCAGTCGCCCAGGCTGGACTGCAGTGGTGTGATCTCGGCTCACTGCAAGCTCCGCTTCCCGGGTTCATGCCATTCTCCTGCCTCAGCCTCCCGAGTAGCTGGGACTACAGGCGCCCGCCGCCACGCCCGGCTAATTTTTTGCATTTTTAGTAGAGACGGGGTTTCACTGTGTTAGCCAGGATGGTGTCAATCTCCTGACCTCGTGATCCGCCTGCCTCAGCCTCCCAAAGTGCTGGGATTACAGGTGTGAGCCATCAAGCCCGACCGAAGTGCAATTTTTAAAAAGTCATCAGGAAAAAAATAAATAGCCTTGAAAAAATTTAAACAGTACAAAAGGGTGTATAATATGAATATTTCTCTGAATTTACACTCCTATATTCTGTTTCAGAGAAACATTTTCCTGCATATTATTTCAGAAGTATCCATTTTCTGTGCTTTCTTTTGGAATATTTCTATGCTATACATGCAGATATACAAATATTTTCTGTTCTTAACACAAATGAAAGTATGCTGTGTACACTATTATGTTATCTTCCTTTTGTTCACTTAATGTATTTTTGTGGTCTCCACATATCAGTAGATACAGATCACTTTTTAGTCTTGCTAATGGCTGTGGTAGTCATTTAAGCAGAGACTGTTCAGGATGGAGTCCACATTCAAACGCTTAGCTGCATTCCCTGATGCTGTGTAGTTTTTTCTATAGGAACTAATCCAAGACAGAAGATCAGTTGCTGTTAATATTCACAAAATATTGTTTTCTTATAGTTCCCCTGTCTTTGGAAAGACTTTGTATTTTTGGCTTGTTAAAGTAATGGATGGCAATGTGACCTGCTTAGACCAATGCAATGTGTGATTTTCAAGGCAAAGGTTGCAAGGGCCATCTCATGGTTTTCCATATCTCTTTTCCTCTACCATAAAACTGTTTATGTCCCAGATGGGTACTACTCCTTCAGATAGATAATGAAATGAAGATAATATGGAACAGAGCTATAATCCACCCATAATGGATGGGCAGCATAAGTGAGAATAAAATGTAGTTATCTTAGGTAACTGCTATTGGAAGGTTACTTGTAACCACAGAATGATCTAGCCCATCGTATCTAATAGAGGGAGTTACCTAAGGAACAGTAAAAGAGTGTGAAAATGCTTTAAAAAATAGTTCTTCCAGTTGTGAAATGACTTTCTAGTAGCCTTGTCTTTCCTAATTCCTTCCTCCCCAGTTCATTAAATAAAATGACCAAAAAAACCCATTAATAAATAACACAACCCAATACTCATTGACATCTGTAGCATTTTCATTGTATTTAATCAAGTCCTTCAACCCTTCCAAGGCTATTTTGTTCTCAGATCAAAATAATCAATGCTTTTGTGCTTTAAAAGCAAACAAAAGCACATTCGGAGTCAATGTCTGCTTGTGGTCCTCATGGAGTTATTGGGTCCAGATTTCCTCTCCCATTATAAACAACTAAAACAACTGAGCAAAGTACGTGAGACAACTGTTTTTTGGAGTTTGGAAAACAGGCAGCACAGGACTATGATTCTTGAAAGTAGAGAAACACGTGAAGTGAGCCATAGATTGCCCAACTTTTGCCTGGAGACACTTTCCACTTCTGGTTCAAAGAAGGATTCTCAAACCAAGTAGTGCAGAATTGCTGAGTTGCAGAGACAGAGATTGGAGTTCCCACAATTAGAAAAAATTAGATTGGAGGTTACACAATTAGAAAAAACTATTCTAAAATTCATATGGAACAAAAACAATAACAAAAAGCCTGAATAGCCTTTTACAGGGACAGAGTGAGACTCCAGCTCAAACAAACAAACAAAAAAACACTGAGGTGACTTCAATTTTCAAGATAGAGTATTGGAAGGAGGGAGTTGCGCAGGAAATGAGGTTCAAAAATATCATAGGGATTCTCTTGAGTCTGTTGTTGAATACTTAAACATGCGTGCAAAGGAATAAATCCTACAAGACCAGTAAAAAATGATAAACTAAAGGGTTCCTAGTGCTCACAAAGGGCTAGAAGATAGTCAGATTTTAAGCAGTTAGACTGGAGAATTCTTATTAAGAACTTGGGACATCTTAGGTTAATTTGTGTATATAGTGAAAGATAAGGGCCCAATTTCATTCTTCTGTGTGTGGCTAGCCAGTTATCCCAGCACCGTTTATTGAATGAGAAGTCCCTTCTCCATTGCTTGTTTTTGTCAGCCTTGTCAAAAATAAATCAGATGGTTATAAGCGTATAGCTTCATTTCTGAATTTTCTGTCCTGTTCCATTGGTCTGTGTGTCTGTTTTTGTACCAATACCATGCTGTTTTGGTTATTACTGCCTTATAGAATAGTTTGAAGTCAGCTAGTGTGGTGCTTCTGGCTCTGTTCTTTTTGCTTAGTATTGCTTTGGCTATTCAGGCTTTTTGTTGTTGTTGTTGTTGTTGTTGTTCCATATGAATTTTAGAATAGTTTTTTTCTAATTGTGTGAAGAATGACATTGCTAGTTTGACAAAAATAGCATTTAATCTGTAAATTGCTATGGGCAGTATGGCCATTTTAATGATACTGTTTCTTCCAATCCATGACCTTGGAATATTTTTCTATTTATTTGTGTCACCTCTGATTTCTTTCAGGAGTGTTTTGTAGTTTTCCCTGTAGAGATCTTTCATTTCCTTGATTAGCCATATTCCTAGGTATTTTATTTTCTTTGTGACTATGTAAATGGGATTATGTGGTCGATTTGACTCTCAGTCTACTCACTATTGTTGTATAGAAATGCTACTCATTTATGTGCATTGATTTTGTATCTTGAAATCTTGCTAAAATCATTCATCAGGGCTACCAGCCTTTTTGTGTAGTCTTTAGGGTTTTCTAAGTTGAGAATCGTATCATCAGCGAAGAGAGATAGTTTGGCTTTGTAAGACCTCAAACTATAAAAATCCAGGAAGAAAAGCTACAAAATACGCCTCTCGACATTGGCCTTGGCAAAAAATTTTTGGCTAAGTCCCTAAAAGCAATTGCAACCAAAAATTGACAAATGAGACCTAATTAAACTAAAGAGTTTCTGCACAGCAAAAGAAACTATCAATAGAATAAACAGACAACCTACAAAACAGGAGAAAATATTTGCAAACTATGCATCCAACAAAGGTTTAATATCCAGAATTTATAGGGAATTTAAACAAATCAACAAACGAAAATAAATAATCCCATTTTAAAAAAGGGCAAAAGACATGAACAGACACTGCTCCAAAGAAGGCATGCAAGTGGCCAACAAACACATAAAAAATGCTTCATATCACTAATCATTAGAGAAATGCAAATCAAAGCAACAATGAGATACGATCTCACAGCAGTCAGAATGGCTATTACTAAAAAGTAGAAAGGTAACAGATGCTGGTAGGGCTATGGACAAAAGAGAACTCTTCTATACCTTGGTGGGAATGTAAATTAATTCAGCCACTGTGGAAAGCAGTTTGGAGATTTCTCAAAGAACATAAAACAGAACTACCATTTGACCCAACAATCTCATTACTGGGTATATACCCAAAGGAAAATAGATCATTATACCAAAAAGACACATACACTTGTATGTTCATTACTGTGCTATTCACAACAGCAAAGACATGGAATCATCCTTAATGCCCATCAATGATGGAATGGAAGAAAATATAGTACATATGCATCATGGAATACTACACAGCCATAAGAAAGAATGAAATCGTGTCTTTTGCAGCAACATGGATGGAGTTGGAAACCATAATCCTAAACAAATTAATGCAGGAACAGAAAGCTAAATACCATATGTTCTTACTTATAAGTGGAAGCTAAACATTGAGCCCAATGAACATAAACAGGGGTACAGCAGACATTGTGGACTACTAGAGGAGGGAAGGAGGGAGGCATGGGATGCGAAAGTACCTATTGGGTACTATGCTCACAACCTGAGTGCAATATACCCATGTAACAAACATGCACATGTACCGCCATATCTAAAATAAAAGTTGGAATTTTAAAAAATTGTATAAAAAGCAGAAAAGATACCAGAATAAAAAAGTAAAAATTGGAGAAAAAAAACAAACAAACTACAAAACCCTAAAAACCTTGGGGCATTTGGTCAAGACCTCAGAGAAGTCATGCCTTCATAGTGGGGCTAAACTATCCTTATAGTAAAGGCTACTCAACAGAGACTTTATAAAGCTTAAAAACAGTCTTCAAAAAGATCAGGCTGATCTTCCAGTAATGTAATTGTCTACCAGAACAAGTATAACACTCTTTAAAGAAAAACTATAAAATCCATCATTCAAAGCACAAAATTAACCAAATACGTCATTCCATGAAATTACTAATGTGAAAACAGGAAAATATGATCCATATCCATTAAAATAAATCAGTTGGTAGAAACATACTGAAAATGACAGAGATGAAAGAATTAGCAAACAATTTTAAAACAGCTATTGTAAATATGCATAATTATATAAGGAAAAATATAAACAGTATGAGGATAAAAATGACTTATAGAGAAAAACATAAATCATAAATTCTAGTTCTGAAAAATAAAATATCTTGAATGAAAAATCACTGCATGGAATTAATAGCCAATTAGACAATGTAGAAGAAAAAATGGGTGGGGAACTTGAAAACATAAATGAAAACTATCCAAAACGAAGTATATATAGAATAAAAACTTAAAAAAAAAAAAGAACAGAGTCTCAATGACAATGATATGGCTTGGTTCTGTGTTCCCACCCAAGTCTCATGTCAGATTGTCATCCTCACATGTTGGGGGAGTGACCTCGTGGGAAATGATTGAATCATAGGGGTGGATTTCTCCCTTGCTGTTCTCATGATAGTGACTGAGTTCTCATGAGATCATTTTGTTTAAAAGTGTACCACTGTCCCCCTTCACCTTCTCTCTCCTGCTGCCATGGAATACGTGCCTTGCTTCCCCATCCTCTTCTGCCATGATCATAAGTGTCCTGAGGTTTCCTCAGCCATGTGAAACTGTGAGTCACTTAAACCTTTTTTCTTTAAAATAAATTACTCAGTCTCAGGTAGTTCTTTATAGCAGGGTGAAAACGGACTAATAAATGACTTTTGGAAAAATTTCAAGCAGTCTAACATAAATATATGTTATATGAAATATATGTATAGTGTTTATTATATCTAATATATAATTAGAGAATATGTAATATATATTTAATTAGAGTTTCAGAAGAATGGAGGGGGACAGAAAAATATATGCAGGAATATGGCTTAGCTGCGCGTGGTGGATCATACCTATAATCCCAGCACTTTGGGAGACCGAGGCTGGCAGATTGCTTGAGCCCGGGAATTTGAGAACAGCCTGGTCAACAGGCTGGCAAAACCCCATTTCTACAAAAACAAACAAAAAACACATTAGCTGGGCATGGTGACATGTGCCTGTAGTCCCAGTTACTTGGGAGGCTGAAGCATGGAGATCACCTGAGCCAGGGAGGTTGAGACTGCCATGAGTTGTGATCATGCCACCACACTCCAGCCTGGGTGACAGAGTGTGACCCTGTCTCAAAAACAACAACAAATAAGCCCCAAAAACAAAAAATAAGAAAAACAAATATGGCTGAAATTTTTCTAATTTGGTGAAAACTATAAGCTCACATATTTGAGAAGTACAAGGCATTTCAAGGAGGCTAAACACAAAGACAAATATACTAAGACACATCATAACAAAATCTGTAAAAACCGGCAATATAAAGATAATTTTAAAAAGCAGATGGGGGTGGGGAACATGTTATGAACAGAGCAACAAAGATGAGAATTATCATAGTTTTCTCGCCTAAGGCTGTTTAAACCAGAAGACAACGTAACACCATCTTTAAAGTACTGAAACTAAAGCAAACAGAACAACAGAACAAGAAAATTAAATAAAAATCTTCTGTTAAACTAGAATGCCATATCGAATGAATATTTCTTTTAAAAGTGGAGTTTAAATAATGACTTTTCAAAGAAAAGTTGAGAGAACTTGTATTTATGGGATCTGAACTACAAGAAATGCTACAAGACGTTCTTGAGGAAGAAATTAGAGTTACATACAGACATAAAGAGCCCCACAAATTGTAAATATATGAATAAATAAAAAAATGTATTTAAGAGTTTTTCAAAAGATAACTGAAGCAAAAATAGTAGCATGTTGTATAGTCTATAATACATACAGATAAAAATATATAATAGTACAAAGAATGGGAAGGAAAACATGGAAGAATGTCACTGTAAGTTATATAATAGCACTGAAGGTAGACTGAGATATGCTAAAATGTATGTTTTAAAACTTCAACACACACACACACACACACACACACACACACACACACACGCACCCAAAAATGAAAATATAGAGGGAGAGCTAATAAGCCAGAGATAAAATCCAATCGTAAAAATATTTAATTTAATCCAAAAAAGGCAGAAAAAAGGGAAAAAAAAAAGAATTAATGGGACAAATTGAAAACAACTATTAAGATAGTTAATTCAAACATAGCCATATCAATAATCATATTAAATGTAAACTTTCTAAGCACTTCAATTAAAGGGCCGACATTATTAGAATGGATAAAAAAAAAGAACTAATCGTTCTTGTTATGTGTTGTCTATAAGATGTGTACAGTAAATGCAATGTCACATATAGGTTCAAAATAAAAGGATGGAAAAAATATACCATACAAACACTAATCAAATGAAAGCTGTAACTGATATATTAATATTAAAAAAAGGAATTTTCAGAGCAAGGTATATTACCAGGGATTATGATACAGAAGAAGCATTTGTAAAAAATACAGCCCTCATTCATGATTAAAACTCTCAACTAATTAGGAATACAAGTCCAGTTTTGTGTACTTCTGATTTACAGTGAATCTGCAAAAACTTACAGTGAATATCATACTTAATGGGGAACAATTGAATACTTTCCATTTAGGACTGTGACCGAGTCAAGGATGTTTGTTTTTATAACTTCGATTCAACACTGGTGGTCCTAACTGGTTGTGATAATTTTATGTGTCAATTTAACTGGGCTAAGCGGTACCCAGATAACTGGTGAAACAAAATTTCTGTGAAACAACTGTGAAGATGTTTCTAAAAGAGATTTGCATTTGCAACAGTAGACTGGGTAAAGATGACCCTGACCAATGTGAGTAGGCATCATTCAATCTGTTGAGGGCCTGAATAGAACAAAAAGGCAGAGGAAGTGAATTTGCTCTCTCTGCTTTAGCCTAGCATATCCAATTTTTCCTGCCTTCTGACATTGGCATTCCTGGTTCTTAGACCTTCAAACTTGAACCTGGACTTCTACCATCAGGCTTCCAGTTCACTGGTCTTTGAACTGAGACTGAAACTTACACTATTGGGTTCTCTCCTACTTGCTAGGTGATGATTGGACTTTATAAATATAAGGTTTTTTTCTTTAAAAGGTGCTATTAAAAAATTAAAATTAACTCCATAGATTAGAATATTCAGAATACCTAGGTCAGACAAAGCACTTGTAACTAGAATATATAAGGAACACTTAAAACTTGATAATAAGAATAAAAAGGACCCCCCAAAAATAGCAAAATATTTCATATCATTTTTCAGAAGAAGACATAAGTGGCCAATAAGCACATATAAATATGTTCAATAAAATTATTCATTGGGAAAAGCAATTAAAACCACAATGAGATTCTGCTACATCTTTACTAAGACTGAATTTGCAAAAAAAAGAGAGACCACATTAAATGTTGGCAAAAGTGTGGAGCAACTGGAACTTTCATACACTGTTAGTGGGAATGTGAAATGGTACACCACTTTGAAAAAAAATTTGGCAGTTTCATTAAGTGGCAAATTATGATATATCCATGAAATGGAACACCACTTTGCAATAAAAGAAATGAACTACTACTAACATATGCAACAGCATTAAGGAATTTCAAAAGCATTATGCCAAGTAAAAGAAGCTGGCCAAGTAAAAGAAACTAGATACAAAAGAGTGCATACTCTAGCACTCTGTTTATAAGAATTTCAAGAACAAATAAATCTAATTTATAACAACATAAAGCAGATCATTGACTGTCTGAAACAAGGGGTGAAGAAATTGACTACAAAGGAACATGAGAAAGCTTTTTAGGGTGATGAAAATAGTCTATATTTTTAATATCGTATTGATTACTCTGATGTGTGCATATATATATGTCAAAACTTATTGAATTATGTACTTCAAATGGGCATTTTAGTTTATAAAAATCATTGTTCAATAAAATTGATTAAAATATTTTTTAAAACAGTAATAAAACATATTGGGCCCTTTACATTTCAGCCTGTGTTTACAAATTAAAAAAAGCAATGTAAGAGGTGCAGCACCAGGTCATAACACAATCCTTCTGGGTATCAGACTGAGTACCATTCTCACCAGGTATTTTGCAGGTAGCTGATGAATTTCTACAGCAGTTTCAAAATTTAGGGATAGCCTGATCCTTCTGCAAACTGTGAAAGACTATATGAAGGACTGGAAATTATACCATCGGCTCTCTTGCTTCCAAGGCCTTCAGACTTGAACTGAAACTGCAAAATCAGCTCTCCTGGGCCTGGACTTAGCCTCCATAATTGTGTAAGCCATTCTTTATTATAAATTTCTGTCTATCATCATTATCATCATCATCATCATCATCATCATCATCATCATCATCATCATCGTAATCATCATCATCATCACCATCGATATCTTCTACTGATTCTGTTTTTCTGGAGAACCCTAACTAGTACAGATTTTCCTTCACTTGTTTTTCTCACTCATATTCCATAGCTTTTTGGATAAACTTGTTACTTGCTTATATTTTTCTAAATTGTTGATAATTGTTTTCTTTATTTTTTCCTTCATTTTTCTTTTTTCAACACAAGCACAAAGCTTTTTCCTGTTTCTTTCTTAAATGTTTCAAAGAGAAGAGTCTACCTCTTCTTCTCTTTTACCCTCCTCTGATTTTCCCTCCCTGCTTCTCACTTGAGACATTTATCAAAATGGAAATAGAACTTTCATTTCTGAGAAGAGAAAGCCAGCATGATATGAATAGAAGTTGGAAGATCTGAGTTCCCATCCTACTTCTTCTGTGAACCAGTTGTGTTATCTTGGTGCAGTTGGCCAATCCCTGATTCACCAGAAAATTTTTCCTGATTCTGGTCTCAATTTCCTTATTTGTAAAATGGGAGAGTTGAATTCTATGATCACTTCTGTCTCTTACAATTATTCCGTGAAAGACTCTAGAACCCTCACAATTATTCTCTTCTCATTTATACACTACATCATCTGTTAGATAGCAGTTTGTATCTTGCTGGAAGCTCAAGAGGGGGAAGAAAATGCATTTTAGGTATCTGTCTAGGACTCAGTCGAAAGCAGGCAGCTGAAGCAAGCATGCTGTCTGGGAAGTCATGACTGTAACCACTTTCTCCAAAGAGCACCATCCATCCACATGCACCACAAAAGGCTCTCATACATGCCATCTCAACATGAATGAGTGACGGAGGCTTATTACCACAATTTTATGGATGACTATTTTAGAGAGACAATAAGATACACCCTGTGTTTGTCTGTTTTGCATTGCTGTAAAGTAATATCTGAGACTGGGTAGTTTATAAAGAAAAAATGTTTAATTGGCTCACAGTTCTGCAGAAGGTACAAGAAGCATAGTGCCAGCATCTACTTCTGGTGAGGCCTCAGGAAGCTTACAATCATGGTGGAAGGTAAATGGGGAGCTGGCACATCATACAGTGAGAGAGGGAGCAAGAGAGAGGAGGAAGTGTCAGACTCCTTTAAACAACAGCTCCTTTAAACAGCTCCCATGGGAACTAACAGGAGGGAACCCACTAGTTAAATTGGGGAGGGCACCAAGCCATTCATAAGGGATCTGCCCCATGACCCAAACACCTCCCACCAGGCTCTACCTCCAACACTGGGGATCAAATTTCAACATGAGATTTGGAGGGGACACACATCCAACCCACATCACTCCTGGATCCCCCAGACCTTAACCCAGGTCTGCTTCTGCAGTCTTTCCCTTCACCACATGGATTTGACTTAAGTCAAAACCCCAGCGGAGCAATCTCGGGCTTTCAATCATTTTGACTCAACCCTTGTTTCACTGCAGCCTAGGCTTGTTACTGACAAAAACATTTTGACAAAATATATGACTTAAAAAAAGAGATGTAAACTTATTTATCCATAGCATTCTTCATGGGATGAATCTGTTTCAAGGAAATTTTGACTTTGAATCAAATTTTAGGCATGCCTAGGACCAAAAAGAGGCTCAGCAGAAATGCGATGACAAAGCGCATGGATTACAGAAAGCCTCTCCAGCTTGTGCATGTTCTGTGGTAGAGTTTGCCCATTCCAGACTGGCCTTGCTGTCTGGAGGCATTTTCCTCCATTCCATCAAGATGATTCTTATTCAGTGTTTACATCTCTATTGAGCTCCTACTGTATATTAAGCATTGAGGAAGAGATCACAATGAATACGTTGGTCTCTGGAGTCCAAATACCTTGCTGCTAATCTTGCTTTGTTAGTTGTATATTAATGGGCAAGATATTCACAAAATTCACTAGACTAGTTTTATCATCAGTAAAACTGGGAGAATTAAAATATATACCTCCTAAGAGTAACTGAGATAGTGCCCATAAAACACTGAGTGCAATATTTGGCACATGGAAAGTCTTCAATAAATGTTAGCAAATATCATTATTATCACTGGGGGAGAGGGACTTGCAAATGTTAATAGAGCAGAGCACAAAATAAAGAGTCATTATTTCTGACCAGGCTAACGGGAATGGCTTCCCAGAAAGAGAGACACTTGAACTGCCCTGGAGGATGAGTGGGAGTTTGATAGCCAGGAACTGTAAAAGGGCATTCTGGTTGGATGGGTCAGCAATACAGGTCCCCATATGATCTCATCCAGGAGGATTGTGATCACCCAGACTTTTTAAAAATAAAGAGCCTGAAGCTCACAATGGGAGCAACCATGGTGGAAGGACAATTAAGTTGCAGCCTGTTCACAGGCTTCCTGCCGAACCTAAACAGATTTCTCAAACCAGTGACTCATCAACAAGACAAACTACATGTACCTGTTGCATAAATCCGGTGCTTTTGGTTTATTTTTATCTTGTCCCTGTGACCCTTCTTTGCTCCATTGTTAATACCCACTGCACTGGGCGAGGCTGGCTTAGAGATGCAGTAAGCTTCATTTTGGGTTTTTTTTTTTTTTCACTTGTGCATTTTGTGACCAAAAGAGAGTGGGTTCCTTACCTCTCCATCCTTTCTTCTTTCTAGAGAAATGTTCACTGTGACATGAAGTGGCTGTCACTTATGCACTCCATTCCATAGTGTGGAAGACATTTCTCTCTTGCTGGGATAAATAAGTGGAACTGATATTTACTGAGTCTTGCACTAGGCACTTGAAGACTTTCATTTAGTCCCCACAACAGTTCGCGGAAGGAAGTATTACTAGCCCATTTTATGGATGAGACTAAAAGCAGTGGAGTAAACTTGCCAAAGTCAACTAGCCTAAATGTGAGATATTTTGCTTGGTGACTTTCTCTAGTGGCTCTTGTTCTCATCACAGGACAACATGTTCTCAAGATACCCACAATTGGGAAGAGCAACTGTGTAGGGGAAGGTAGAGCCCCCAAACCATTTCTTCCTTCTTTTAATTCAGATCTCCCCTGAGCTCAAGTCCATGGTTGTTGAGTGTCTCATCACAAATGCTGCTCAGATTCCCTTTTCTGTCCTCAAAGTCAAATGAAGAGAGTTTAATTCTTTTTTTTTTTTTTTTTTGTGGCAGGCTTTCATATACCTGAAGAAAGTTTAATTTGAATACCTCATTCTCATCGTTTACCATCCTCCCCACTCCCCCATCCCCTGCCTTAATATTTCCTTTTTAAGGCAAAACAGTTTCCATTTAGAAGCAAAGAAAGGTAAGTGATTGCTAAGATTTGAATGTTTGTGCGCCTCCAAAATCCATGTTGAAACTTAACCCCCAATGCAATACTATTCAAAGGTAGGTGATTAGGTTATGAGGGCTCTGCCCTTATGAATGATATCAGTGCCCTTATAAAAGAGCTTGAGGGAATGAATTCTGTTCTTCCATCCCTTCTGCCATATGAGGACATAGTGTTTTTTCCTTCTGGGGGACCACATCGACAAGGCACCATCTTGGAAGCAAAGAGCAAGCCCTTACTATACACCAAAACTAGAAGAAAGTCCAGAACTGTGAGAAATAAGTTTCTGTCGTTTTCAAATTATCCAGTCTGTAGTAATTTGGTAGACCAGTGAGAATGGACTAAGACAGTGGCCATGTGTCTATCCCTGGAAATCTGATTGGTTCTCAAAGGTCCTATGTAGGTGAATCACATTCATTTGTGTGGATAGTTTTTCTCAGCTACTGTCACTGCCATTTTCAGCTTTATTTCTCTTAAAAATACCTATTATCTGGTTCTCCAAGTTTCTGTTTTGTAATTTCCAGTGTGAATGAAACTTATAGATTAGTAAAATTTCAATGTGACCAATTTAACCTATAATTCCTATCTGTTCTATTCCTACCGTATTTATAGAGACTCTTCCTTAACCTTCCGCATAAACCAGGAAAAAATTTCTGTTAGTTAAAATGAGCTTTTTCATTAAAAAGGCAGCACTGCAGTGGTATTTCCCCCTTTCTTTTCCTGCCTGCCTTGCTTTGACTGGTGGTGGGATTAATTGGGTCTTGATCAATCTGCTAAAAGACAGCAAATCGGGAATGGCAGGTGGAAGGAGGAAAGCATGAATATTAATTAGCTAAGATTCCAAACAGAAGCCTTTTAATTATATTAAAATGCACAGGCCTGCAGGCAGTGAGATAGTTCCTGCTGTAAATCTGTCGACAGGCCATTACCTCAGCAACATCAATGTCTTTTAATGAATGAATATATACATTTCAAGTGGGGGAGAGAAAAATACTTTGGTGTTTATAAATATTAAAAAGGAAACTATCAATGTGAGGAGATACTCATGACAGCTCTTCTCAGGCAGGAGGTGTTTAGGGAAGGCAGTGAGTCATCCCAGGCTGTGAAACCAACGCCTGTGGCTAATATGGGGACTGATGCAATTAAAAACAGGTGACTGTGAGGCAGGGCAAGATAGAGGCTCAGCTTTTCTGTAGGTCAGTGAGTGAGGCATTTAAGAAAGTTGCGTTGACTTTTCAGCTCACTTTGGAATCACTCACCACCGGAAACAAGGCAGTCAGGTGCCTTTCGTTGGTACTCCTTACATGAAGAGAGCATTTAAAGGTTGAAGGGTGATTGGCCACCATGGCAGAAGGAAACGAGAAAATGAGAAGAGCTCAGAATTCCAGGGCAACAAAGAAAGGAAATTTATGAAAGCAGGTTTCAGTAGGTATAGAGTTGCCTTGAATAGATCCATGGAAGAGGACCTCAGGAAGAACCAGAAAGTTAATGAGAAGGAAAGACCAGTCATGGATTACTAGACTCAAAGGACTTGAATAGAACTTAGTGACCAACCATCTAACCCCCTTCATTTTAGAAAACTTGAAACAGGCCAAGGTGGGAGGATTGGTAGGGAAATGCTATTTATCTGCTTACCTACATATCTACCTACCTACTTAACTATTTGCCTGTTCATGTACTACTTGTTTCTATAAAGCCTTTGAGGCCTCCCACAGGTCTCTGACTCACAATCTGGAGAACTTTCTAGGACTTCTTGCCACCTTCCTAACTTTAAGTAAGAATGCATTTGAGGAAATTAGGAATACCACATGTTGTGTAGACCTTATGTAATCGTGAGAGCATCCATGTCCCAAGTCAGAATAGTTTAACCCAAATGCAAAGAGTTGACAAAGTCCACTCTGATAAGCTGGAATGTCCAGAAGGACTTCAGTACCTTTATGGAGTTACCTGTAATTGTGGAAAACTTGACAGGTTAAAAACAAACAAACTTACCAGAAGACACCCCGAAACTTTCAGGCCTTTAAGTTTGAGTTGGTGGGTTTGAAAGTAAGCTAAACAGAAAATAATCCCTTTAAGTGTAGTCAAAAATAATACTAGGCATTTGAAATCCAAGTGTCCTTATTTTGAAAAGTTGTTTTTGTTTTTTAAGGCTAAACTCAGGAACCATCTGCATTTAGCATATTCCTGAACATGAGCCCATATGTGTGTGGAAGTGTGCATGTAAAGGGTTGGTGAAAACAAATCATACCTTGATCCCATCAGCCTGTGAGACTGCATTCCCAGAATGGACATACATCTCAAAAAAACCTGCCTTAGGCCGAATAGGAATTCAGGAGAAAATGTGGATGACTTTTCAAGAGGTACTTCTTACTGGAAAAGCAACTTAAAGGGCACTTAAAAAGAAAGTAGAAAAGTACTACTGCTATATCAGAATGAGATAAATGTTCACATATGTTGTTCTAGAGAGTAGAGACCAGGAAGACTTAAAATGTCTGAGATGTACTTAACTTATAATCATAACTATAAGACATACTCATATAACTTACTTGATAACATGGAGGAGAATGAGGAAGATGGTAAAAGTCACACAGAATATGGTAAATATCCATGCAGTTCAATTCAATGTGGCTTTAATACCTTCCATGTGCCAGACATGAGATTAGACTCTAATTTTGCAAAATAGAGTAAGACATAATCCTGCTCTTTATCAGCCAAGTGTTCTCACAAGTCACATGAACAGGTAACTTCAATACCATGGGTCAAGTGCAGTAGTAGTAGTGTGCTCAGGGAACAAATGAGCACAGAAGAGCTATACTTGGCCTTCCCTGTAGGACTGGGTGAGACTCCTGCAGAGTACAGAGTCTGAGAATGAGTTGGATGGGTGAGGATTTGGGGCTGGTGAAAGTGAAGGAGGCAAGGAGAGGAGACAGCATGACCTTTAGACCTAACAGCAATAGCAAAGGTATGCTTTTCCTGGTGTATATCATTTTTCTCATTAGGGAAATGACTATTTTGCTGTTCTTGCTTCAGATGAAGGTCCAGGGTCATCTAAACTAGAAATTTCCCTCTCCATGCCATGAAGACAGGAAAAACTAATAAAACATCACATTAGATGTGCATTGTCCTGAGTTGCTCATGTTTGGAAGACTTGGCTGATGGTAATCCCCAGGAAGTAGAAACAATAATGAGTGCCTATCAGCTGTTCACATAATTAATCACAACTAATTAATGTAAGCCAAGATATGGTGATTTATCACAAATTCTGTACACTTGCTGGTAGTATTTTTTTTCATTTTTTCCTTTTTAATATTCTTAACCAAACAGTGAAGTTGAAAGTTGGTAGTTGGCTGGGAGCTATAGTGAAAAGAAACCCTTGGCATTGTCCCTTTGGTTATTATCAAGTACTCTTCTACTTGACTGTGTTTCTTCTATAAGGTGAGCAAGGAGCAGAGAAGTTAGCACTGAGAAGCTTGGACTGGAAAAAGCTATACCTTATCTTTGGCTCAGTTAGTTTAATCAGTGACAGTCCTTGGGGCAAAGCCTTAGCAGCTGGCTCAGGTCAGAATTTTGGCTGCACAGAGAGGGGACAAGAAGAAGGTCATCCCTTTGTAATGTTAGCAGTTTTGTCTTACTCTAGACAAGGAACAAAGTGGGAACAAAAAATGTTCCATTTCTCTTCTTCCTCCTTGTCCAACTCTGCCTCTTGCTTCTCCCCTCTCCACTCCTCACTCCTGCTATCTTGGATCCACACACAAGGCTGGTTAGAGACTGTACCATACTGAAGATTTATTTCTGGTCAAATGTGTTCACCCTCTTAGCTTCTCAGAACTCTCAGAAAATTCTTGAACTACCCTAATTCAGTTGGGTTTGGAAACTTGATTTACTGGAAGTCTTTCTAAAGTCATCCAGGTTCTGACAGTTAAGTCACACTTTCAGAGAGCAGAATTATTGAGGTAGAAATAGATCTGGGGAACTTCCAGTGATACATGGCTATCACTGACATTGAAGATCCTGTCATCTCTGTGTCAGCATTGGATCAGTAGCAGGGACATTTCATAGTTAACACTTACCAAAGATGGCACGTGTAGATCTTTCTGATTATGGTGAACTCATGCTTTTTGGGGTAACCTAATGACATAAAAGTTTCAAGAAGACATGCAAACCCTGTTATTGCAGGATCTGGCCAGCAGCCTGCAATGCAATGGGCCTCTTTCTTTGTTCCCAGGCAGATCGGCAGGTTGAGAAATAATAGATACACACAAGATAGTGAAAGCTGGATCCAGGGGGGTCACTGCCTTCTGGTCCCGTGATGCCACCAATGCACTGGATACACCAGCATTTATTATTACGTTTAGTGAGGGCAGGGGTAGGTTAGTGAGGGATTTAGGGTCATTTGATTATGAGGTGAGATGGTCACATGGGGATGAAGTAATTCTTTAACATAACATCTGTATGCAGAAGTGCAGCATACAGAGATAAGAATATACAATATAGTGGCCGGGCGCGGTGGCTCACGCCTGTAATCCCAGAACTTTGGGAGGCCGAGGCAGGCGGATCACAAGGTCAGGAGATCGAGACCATGGTGAAACCCCGTTTCTACTAAAAATACAAAAAATTAGCTGGGCGCGGTGGCGGGCACTTGTAGTCCCAGCTACTAGGGAGGCTGAGGCAGGAGAATGGCGTGAACTCAGGAGGCGGAGCTTGCAGTGAGCCGAGATGGCGCCACTGCACTCCAGCCTGGTGGACAGAGTGAGACTCCGTCTCAAAGAAAAAAAAAAAAAAAAAAAAAAGAATATACAATATAGTATGGGCATCAGTAATTTCTAACAGAGCCTTAAAACAGAAACACAGTCTTTCTGGAACCTATGATTAGCAAGATATTAATCAGCAGTAACAGTTGCAGCAAAAGCTGGTTGCAGACAATCCATAGAAACAGGACGTGAAGCTAGACAACCGGTTAGACCAGAAGTTTTCAGAAGGGAGTATGCCTTAACCCTAAAGAGGCCTAGAAGAGCTGTGGCAAGATAAGGGTGTTTATAGCTCTATCTTATCCATATGAATGGGCGCCCCGCATGCATCCGTTTATAGGCTCTCCACAAGGGTTGCATTCCATTCTCAGAGCTATGAACATCTGCTTTTCTGGGTTAGGAATCTTGGTGATGTGAAACCTCCCTGACTGCATGTCCATTCATAGGCTTTCTGCAGGGGGAAGCACATCATGCACCATTGGCTCATTCTGGCAGTCCAACCTGGCATTGTCTTTACACAATCTTGCATGCAATTTTGTATGTACAATAATCAGGAGCATTTCATCTTTTATTCGGTAGCAATAGTTTCAGGAGATCTCCCTACACCCTGTGATAATTGAGTTGCAGAGTAAGTGTGAGTGACTGAAAAGCAAGAGAGTTAGGGGAGAAGAAGACTGCTTGGTGGGGAAAGACTGATTTAGTGGACTGGTCTTGCAACCAGACTCTCCTGGAATTGTTTCTAAGGCTTAAGGACCTGCCAAATGTAATAGGCCAAGTGAGTTGGGCATAGTAGTGTATGCTTATAGTCTCAGGTACTTGGGAGACTGAAGCAGGAGGATCACCTGAGCCCAGGGGTTTGAGGCCAGCCTGAGTAACATAGCAAGACTCCTTTTCTAAATAAAAAAAATAAAATAAGAAAGAGAAATAGACCTAGTGGTTCTCATAAGACTTTCTCTTTGCAAGAGCTTGAAAGTAGAGGGATGCCTGAGGTTTGATGTAAGAAAGCATAACACTGGGATGTGTGTGTGTGTGTATGTGTGTGTGTGTGTGTGTGTGTCAGAAAGAAGGAGAGACAGAGAGAGAGAGAGAGAGAGAGACAGAGAGACAGAGAGACAGAGAGACAGAGAGAGTAAGGTGGTGTAGTAGATTAGAGATAACTACAACTTTTCTTTCCTTTTCCTTTTATTTTTTTCCACTCTTCCCATTAAGAAGCAAAGTTTAGTTTCCTTCCTCTTGGACTTCACCAATATAATGTAGCAGAGATGATGCTATGTAACTTTTGAGGCCAAGTCTTAAGAAATCTACAGCTTCTGCATTCACCTTTCATGGAATGCTCCTTCTTGGAACTCAGCCACCACCCTGTGAGGAAACCCAAGAAACCACATTTTGAGACCCGTTAGCAGGAAACCAAGTCTTCCAGCAGCAGCCCACACTAACTGTCAGCCATGGTGAACAAGGCCATTTTGATCTTCCAGTCATCCCAGTGCCCTACCGATACCACATGAAGCAGAAGAAATGCTCAGTCAACCCAAGGATCATGAGAAATAATAAGTTATGTTTTAAACCACTCAGTTTTTAGGTAGCTTGCTATATAATAACAGATAACCAAAACCTCTGGAATTCCCGTATTTTGGAGGGAATAATTTAACTGAAGTGCAGCTTTGGCCAGGGAATGGGAGGATCGTCACCAGCTTACTACACCTGTGATAAAAGGCAGGCACCCTCACGAGGCAACTGGGGAAGTGGAGAAAGTGATGACCACCAAGTGGTGGCAGATAGTCCTTATACTGGAATGCATGAGGAATGCCCTCGAGAAACTTCTAGAAAGATTTGGGGGGACTTTGATGAGACTGAAGGCGAGATTTAGAGATTGCACAATAATGAGGAGGCATGAATGAGAGAAACCCCAGCCTGTGCTGGTTTTCATGTTAGTATTGTAATCCTGATATTATCTAGGGCCTCCCTTCTCCTTGAGATCTGAAAAAGATTGGTTTAAGTCTCAAATTGCATATCCTGAGAAAGACTCCCCAACATTACTATGAATTTCTAGGGGAACTATTTCCCTCTTGTTAGACCTAGATCCAAACTCTGGCTTCTTCTATCTGTGGAAAGTCTCACTGTTCTTTTTATGCTGTTTCTGTTTCACTTAAAATCAACCTGAACATAGCATTTAAACATTCCTTTTATTTTTACAATTTCTACTCATAAAAGCAATCTTTGTGACTAACAGACTAATAAGAAATTTGAGGGTATAATAAGAAGATTTGAAGTTGTAGCAATATGGACTTCAAATTGAAATTGAGACTATCCTTATTCTTCAAATGCCTTTGGTTGCCCTGCTGCAGGAGATTTTTCCAAGTGACAACTCTGTAAGTACTGCCTGAGCCTCATTCTATGTCATGGTTCCTCTCTCTCCCTTCCAACTTTCAGTAGAAAAAGTCCTCTCATTTTCTCATATAGAATAGCTATCTGCTTATTATACTCAATGCTTTACCCTCCATCCTAAGCAGCTTATCTTGGTATGTTACTCCGTAAAGACAGTTGTCCCCCAAGAGACAATTATGATATCAGTTGTTATAGTAATAAAATCAGTCTTGCACGTTCTGCCCTACTCAAATCACTGCAGTTTCCTGCAAGAGTGCCCAGTGCTGGTCTCCCTCTCTCTGAGTGTTGGGCAAGAGGAAAATCAAACATAATAAGCCTGGGCTTCACCTGACTCATTGCCATTCCTCTTGCTTCTTCCTCTTACATGGGGGAGATGATGTCCTGGTAGGTGCCCTTTAGGGTGTTGTTTCTTTCTAACTCTTCCACTTTGTGTAGATGAAGAGGGAAGAGTTTCTGCAACTCCTGACACAGAGGATCTCTCACCCCACATCAGACCCCACATCTCGCCCCTCTGCTAGACTGGGGGACATCAGAGCATCCTTGTGGCCTTTGGCAAATGAGGGGCAAGGGCGGGCATTTCTCAGGATCAAACACAGCAACTTCTTAGCTTGACATGAAGTATCCCCTTTTATTGTTCTGGATTCATCAGGCAAGGTTTCCCCTGATACACCAGATAAATATGACTTCTTGGTATGCCTGTTTACATGTGCACTTGCTTCTCTGTGGGTATGGTGGGCTGAATCTCTAGCCTAGTTTTCAGGGGCACCTTAACCAAACCAAATCCAAACAATTTTGTTCTTGGTGAGCTATTGAGTAGGCTGATGAGTTCTAGCATCTTTTTGTGAAGTCTGCATATGTCTAAGGTATAACTGCTGCTATATCTTAACTGATACCAGCCTTTTCCCACTTTCCCTACCTCTACTTTCTCCTCTCAATTTCTCAAGAAATCTGTTCCCTAATCTGAACATGGAAAGAACTATTCCCTTGGATGGTAGCTGAATTTCCCCCAATTCTTCCATTAATCACATTTTAAATGCCCAGAGACTGTTAGATTATCAGATTATCTCTGGTTTCTAAAAGTAAGACTGTGACAAGCTTGAGCCTCTCTTCACAGATTAAGCCTGATTCATCACAGGCTCAATATTATTTCTCTTCTTTGGGAGACCCTGACACTTGGGAAATTTCTGATAAAAATGATCTGTGCTCACAACTTTTGAGTTTGATTTTTTAAACAATTTTTCTAAGTGACATACCAGAGATAGTGAGTGATCTCTTTCATTTGGAAATTCATTTATTTATTCATTGAATTTTTATTTTTTTCCCATGACTCTGTAGTAGACATTCGAGGAAGTCAAATATGAATGAGACATGGGACTTCTTGTTAAAAGAGCTTACGATTCAGAGAAGAAATAAAACAATTATACCTAACCCATTTCGCAAGGTTGAGGCCCCTGTGGAAATGGGAACTGTAACTGAATCAGAGACATAAGGATTACTTATGGCATAGTCCCTGTAGAATTACATCCCCCCTTTTGTACCTTGGCAAATGGCTCTTCTGTTCCCGCCAGATTCTCTGAAGTTGTGAACTGCAGTGTTACTTCAGCTTCATTCATATAATTGTTTGCCACCCTGTTAGGTGACAGTGATGTTTTAGACCCTGTAATATATCAAAGAACTCCCACCAGTCTCTACTTTCCCTCTCTGTCTTCTCATTCATGGCCATTTCCTTGAAGAATTTTCAAGCTGCTCTAAAACTTACCTTTTAACATTCAGAATGGTACTCTTGCATTTCTTTGCAGCACTGTCATTTTCAGACTTTTTTTTCAGTCATTCTGACTTAAGACTGTTGTCTATAAACACATGGCAGATAGCAGATCTGATGTAATATGCCATATACACTACGGAGTGCACTCAGCTCAGGGTAGCATGGCAGCACCTTCTCTGGCAGGGAGAATTTGCAATATGGTGCCATGACAATGTCCAAGAATGCTGGAATCTGGCTGCTCTGTTGGCTTTCATGGGCTAGCCCTCAGGTCACAGGAAAGACAGCTATATGAGTAGCGCACTTTAATGAATTTTTTCTTAAATTTTCAGAGAAAACAGCATTATAACAACTCAACACTACAAGGAAGATGATGTTAAAATAAAGATGCAAAAATAGGATAGTGACCTCAAATAAAACAATATTATAGAATACTATTATTTTTGGCTCTGATGATCGGGGAAGACTTCCTGAAGGAGGAAGCCTTTGGTATGACACTATCTGCTTTTAATGAATAATGAGACTGTTCAGCATGGGATAAACAAGTTTTTTCTAACTAAATGAGGTGTGATTAAGAGAGCAGAAGTCTGTTTCTTTCTTATGGAGCTGCATTTGCTCCTCATAAAATGTTATAGCCTTAAAATTTTAGGAGCATTACACAGGACACTTTAAAGAAGCAAGCTGTGGCTGTAGGTTTTCTTTCTTGAAAGATAGGAACTATTTTTATAGGAACTATCTCTTACTTATATTTATTTTCCTAGACCCTAGTACAGTTGCTGGCAAATGGCTCAATCATAACTTGCTGATGGATTGGCTGAATGAATACATGAATCAATCACTCAGTTAAGGAAGACTCTTCTGGTTTCTGACCAGTTCCATATCTTCATTTCAAGCATTTATCTGTGAAGTTTAAAGTGTCCATACTCACAATTGGTGCATTTGCTTGTGTAGTTTGTCACTCCAGAAGGTGTGATACATTAGGACAGTGTTCTGCTTTATAATTACAAAGTAGTTAAATAGGAATGTCAAAAAGATGTTCAGGATTTCTTTTAGGACCTTAGGATAGTGGCTCCTAATGAGGTTAATGGAAAAATGCCTGTCTGACTACCTTAGAATCAATCACCTGGGGAACATTTTAAAAATGCAGATTTCTGGGCCCCACTTCCTCTGTAATTTTGAAAATTTCCTCAGACGATTCTGATATACAGACAGGTTTGAAAAACACTGCCTTAATCTTTAAAATACAACTGAAATTTCAAAATTCCTAGTTACTGGAAAATTTCTAGAAATTGATCATGTGGCAGAGGTCCACTGAGGGTATAGCCAGGTTGCTTTTGAGAAAGAAGTCTGGGTCCCTCTGAAAGTTACACTTCTTGCTGCAGGTATTCACTTGGTCCTTCCACTAACAGTGTATTTCTTGTGTGTTCAATCTCTCGGAATGGTTTTAGGTAATCCTCTACTTTGGAATTTGAACCAGTTCTAGTTTTAGGTACTCATCCCTGTTCTTCTACTGAGTAGAAGTGGGCCGCTAGGATCCATATTTTAAGATGAAGCTCCATGCTTATGGAGGTTATAAAAGCTGCCCAGTGACCTGAAGCTCTTGAGGCCATGTTTGCCTCACTATATCGTGTTGCCTCTCCTTGGTGACTGCTGACTGAGGGCTTACAATAACTTTGAAGTTGTGTATGGATTCCTCTACTCGTTGCAACAACCCTGCGAAGAAGATGGTCTCTGGAGTTGTCCATTTTGTGGATAGGGTGTTCCAAGAGTTGATCACCTCCAGGAGATTGCTGCTATTTAAATGCTGGGGCCATTGCCAGCTCTGGAAAAGAGTGCTTTGTATTCACTAAACCCCTTGCTGTTTCTCATGACCACACAGCTGCCCTATGTTTCCCAGCATCCCTTGCAGTTAGGTGTGACCATGTGACAGAGTTGTGCCCAGTGGAATATGGGCAAAACTGGTTTAGCACTTTAGGAAGCTCCAGTGTAATCCTTTGGGCTTGTTCTCTTTTGCCATCTGTAGGCTGAACGTGGCAAATGAAAAAGCCCTAAAAGATGGCAGCACCACATGGAAGGAGAGCTACTGTGGAGGGAGCTGGGTCTCTGAATGATTGTGTGGACCCTTAGTAGATGATCTTGTGGGGACAAAATGTTTTACTAAGTTAAGACACTGAGGTTTCTGGGTGATTTGCTACAGCAGTGAGCTTCCTCTGACTAATAAAGCTGCCCTCCCCTTTTTCCACACCTCTGTAGCTGTAATGACAATTTTTGATCTGAGAGTCCTAAGCCAGTGGGCAAAAGGAAAAGGTCTTTCACAGGAGCTACTAGGAGAGTGACACGGCACAGGGCTTGAGGTTGGAAGATATGAATTCAAGTCTCACTTTCTGCCCAATTGTGTGACATAAACTAATTGCTTGTCCTGCTAGAGATTCTTCCCCTGTGAAATGGGAATAATATGAGATAACATATGTAAAGGTATCTGGCAATGGTGCTCAATACAGCTTTTTATTTTACTTTTTAATTTGTTTTTATTAAACTTCTTTTTGTAGAGATGGGATCTCACTACATTGCTCAGGCTGTGCTGTTGTTGAACTCCTGGGCTCAAGAAATCTTCCTGCCTTGGCATCCTGAAGTGCTAGGATTACAGGCATGAGCCAGCATGCATGTCCTGAATAAACTTATTTAAACCTAAAGAGTCTTTGGAAATGCAGCAAAAGTTTAGCAGAGGTGAAGGACATTGTATCGAAGAAGAACAGGTTGTAGCTTCAAATAGCAAGTCCAGAAAGCCAGCGGATGCCACCATGGCCGTATTGTGCAGAGTCTATGTGGCAGTCTCTGTAGCGAGGGCTTAACCTGCATTATCACATTTGACCCTACGACAACTCTGTGAGGTATGTGTTATCATCTCCACGTTGGAGATGAGGAAATTAAGGCTCATCAAGAGTAAGTTTGTAGCTGGATAATTTTTTGAGATGTTTCTTCCTGCTTCTTTCTTGGTTCAGGATAAAGATAGATACAATGTAAGTTCCATGAGGAGAGAGCTATTGTCTTTTTCCCCCTGTATGCCAAGCATCTATCACAGAGCCTGCACAGAGTACATGCTCACTGTATATGTTTTGGGCTGAATGATTGATTAATATCTCAGAAGAATAAAAGAGTGATTTGTTACTTTGCTTTTGTCCCCACACTCTATTCCCCTCACTGCAGGTAGAATGGCTAAGCCTGTATATTCAGATTTCTAGACGCCTGTGTTCCTAGTGTTATTTGATGACTGTTTTAGAGCCAAAAAGAAGTTTCCATTCAGAAGAAACCCTCCAACAAGACTGGTGCTTGAGTTAAAGGGGCAGAACTGGCACTGAGAGGAAGGTAGAAGCCAGTCCATTGAAGGCTGGTAGCTCTGCCCAGCTCCCTGACAGAGCTCTGTGTGGGAACAGAGATTCTGCTGGAGTAGATGTGAGAGTCATTAGTTTGGTGGACATTGAATGCCAGGCAGGGTGGCCAACTCATTTCAACTTGCCCTGGACTTTTCTGGTTTTAAAACCCAAAGTCCTGCATCATGGAAACCCCTTTAGTCCTGGGTAAACCATGACAGTTGGTCACTCTACTGCTGTATCTGAGGATTTATAGTGAAAGAGTGTCATGCCAAGCTTGGCATGGGGGAAATAGCATGTTCTGCATTCAAATGGACCCGGAGGTCTCCGATATTAAGAACTCAAGTGGTCCAAGATGGACTGAAGAGCAGAGGCCCTTCCTCATAGTCTGGTGACTATACACTCCTGAGATTTTTGAGCTTTCCTATGGAGGGCAGCTCATCCCCTGACCTTCCCACCCCTTACACATGATAGAGAATACACTTCTTGCTTTCTTGTGGAGATCCAGAGCTAGATTTAATTTGACTTGAAGAAAGAAGCAATGTGATGTTTCTTACACCTAAAGAGGTGAGCAAATTCTTATCAGCTACAAAAGACTTGCCCAAAGGCCCACAGCTAAATAATACAACTACCATTTGAATACAGGTGTGTCTGGCCCAATGTTGGTTTTCTTTCCCTTAGGAGGCACAGTGGCTCCAAACACTGAATGAAAAGTAATTTGTCCATTCAAATGGACTTTTAGATATGCAGTCATTCACAACTCTGTCTTTCTTTGTTTCATCTGACTAATTTGATTTACATACAGCACCAGTTTCCCTTCCCTCCAGTCCAAATTTCTTAGTCTCACGTTCAAGACTCCCCTGGTTTCAGCCCTAACCTATCTTCTCAAGTCTACAGTCCATGATTTCTTCCACATACCTTTTCCTTCTCCAAATAAGGCTACTTCATGCTTTCCCCACCTTGTGTGTCTACTTTGCCATGCCTTCTCCCTGGAATGCCCTTTCCTCCAACCTCGCTTATCAAGATGCTGCCATCCTTCAAATCCTCGTGAAGCCTTCCTTCTTATGATTCTCTGCAGTTAAAAGCACCTTGCATCCAGTTATTGCCACAATAACTTGTCTTGCTTATTGGATTCCAAGTTCCTTGTGGGCAGGAAGCAGACCATGCAGTTTATTTTGTAACCTCCAAAATAACCTAACATAGCAATCTGCACTGAATAGGCACGTACTCTATAAATATTTGTTGAAATGCAGTGGAAGAATTAAGAAGAAAAGGGAGTCTTTAGATTTTCCCTGGAGTGTGACTTAGAATTGGGACAAAAGCTAATTTGGTGAAGTGCATTTGATGAAAATCAGGTGGGAAAAAAGAGACGATAGAAATAGAGGTGAGGGAGTGCAGCCAGCAGCCCATTTTATTCTGAGTGTCCCTGAAAGTCTCAGAAGGAGCCAGAAACTGATCTCTCTGACCTTTATCCAAGTATTGGAACACATTGCCCTGTGGTTTGAAAGCCCACTCTGAAGCTCTCCTTCCAGCCTTTAGTAAACCAAGGGAGGCAGACAATTAGGGGAATGCTTTGGATTTGGTCTCCTGGCTGCCGATTTCACCGAGGTCCGCACTTTGAAGTGCTGGAGATGTCAGTTACATAAGGTTGTATGGCATTTTCTTCTCTCCTGGGGCAAGGGGAGGAGGAGGGAAGGAGAACAGCTATCACAGCTCAAGAGAACTACTGCACAAGCTGGTGCCCAGCAAGAGCCCAGTGCTGCCTTCCCTTACCACATACACATCTCTTCTAAATATGCCCTGACGTTGCATTCTCCAACCCAAACAAGACACCTGGAGAAAAATGATTTTGTGGCTAGCTCTGTTTTCAATACCATGGAACGTTTGGCAGCATGGTGATCCATCACCAAATTTTTTTTTTTAACCTTCAAGATGGCCACTTGCCTTTTTTATCAGCAAGTTTGCATGCATGTTGCTACTTACCGTCTCTTGAGGCCAAGTTCTTTTTTTCCCCTGATTTTTTGCCATCTGTGCCATATTTTTAAAGAGTTTTTCTCCTCTAATCCCTTCTTTGATGCCAGGAGAAGCAATATCAATGGGCTGGAGATATTCCAAAGCTTAATGTACAGGGACCAGCTAAAAACCTCAACAACATTACTTCACACACATTCTCTCTCTTTCATTTTTGCAAGTGGGCATGTGATAGGGGCCACAAGAGAAGATAAATAAAGTTCACAATTCAACAGGACTGGCAGGCTACCTGCACTTGAAACATAAATCAGGATGCCCAGGGTCCCAGGTGCTGCCTGCAGTCCCAGGGAGACATGATTTTCCCAGTCATTTGGAATGGCCAAACCTGCAAGTCACAATTTTAAAGAGGACAGGTAAAACCTCACATTTTCCTTGGGCTTTGACCTTTGGCTAAAGTCAGGAGCTATGAATTCTGTGAAGGTTAAGAATCATCTACATTTTAAGAAAACTTAGAAGACCACTGTAACCCACGCAATATACTCAATGGGACAGGAACAGTGAGGAACACAAGCAAGGGCCAAGCCAATTAAAAATCGATTAATTAATTAAAAAGAAAAAAACAACTCCAGAAGTTAGCATCCCATCCTCTAGAGATCCTAGCTTACTTTGTGCCTAGAGAACACTTGGTAACTATTGTTCATTTTTAAGTCTTGTTAAATCAAAAAATAAAGCTTTGGTAAATTTGTAAAAATACATTCATCTCATGAAAAAAAAAAAAAAGAAAAAAATCTGTAGAACTCTTCTTTTCCCCTTAAATTATGTGGTAGAAAGAAGTTGAGGCTAAGAAACAGCAACGTCCACCAAATAGCTCTGTGGTCTTGGAAAAGTCATTTAAAGTCTCTGGATCTTCACTTTTTGATTGATAAATTATGTGAGTTGGAAAAATGACATAATTCTATATTAGGGGCATCCATTTCATGGAGTTCCCTTAGAGATAGGGGGTTGAATTAGTACGGAAAATAGGGTCTGAACTCTGGAACCCCAAGTTTGATAAGACTAGGGAAGTTTATGCATTTTTTTTCTTTTCTTTTTCTCCCTACTTTTATACATTTCTACTTCTTGTTTCCAACTGGGAGAATCAATTCTATGACCACATGAAAGTCTCATTAGTCCCAATATCTCAGGCCACTTTGGTAGTTCATAAAAGACAACCAAAGTTTTAGTTCTGTCTACATGAGGCTACCAGGCCAAACTGGAACTGAATGTTCTAATTTGTATTGAATTATTTGCCAAGCAAATATGGAGCTCTTTTGATGTAAACAGGAGTGTTCACACCAACACGGTTTCTAGCAGCAGGCAGGCAAGCCAGATTCAACTTGGATTCTGCCTGTTTCCAGTAGCTCTTCATTAATGTTGATGTAAGTAAATCCAGCTTGCTCCTGTGGGATGTTCAAGGTTCACCATCATTGGTTTTCAGTGTATTGTATCAAAGTCCAAGGCTGCCGGACACATGACTTCCTGAACAAGGCTGGGATCTGAGAAAAGACTCTGTCTGGGCGCTAGGGTGTTGAGAATGCTTATACCATGACATAAAGATGACCCTAATCCTGGAATTATAGTCTGAGAATTAATCAATATTTATTGAGAACCTATCATAGGTGCTGGGAACATAGCACTGATGACTTCCTGGATGTAGTATTTGTCTGTTTCAAGTTTTCCCATAGTGTCTAGATTTTCAGTCAGTTTTATCAAGCAAACTGGCTACTGTTCTACCTTCATGAAGAACAGTAGCTGTGATGCTTTCCTTTCTAGCATTTGTGGGTGCTCCTTACAAGGACATGCTAAGGTCACTGTTGAACAAGCCACTGATATCTGACTTTGGTTAGGGGGTCTAGATGTCAGTGTTTCTCTTTACACAGATCCCCAGGATTCTCCTCCCAACTGAAGTGGTAACGGTATACAGATCAGTTAAAAAATTTAAAAGGCACAAACATAAAATGGAACGAGTATTCTTTAGTATTTTATAGCATTCATACTGAATGTTCACTGGCTCTCTGGCACATGTGGGCACTGACTGACGGTTGTTGTTAATGATAGCACATCCATTTCTTGGGAATGGGGCTTCCTAGAGGCCTCCTGTGTAAGGGCTGCCTGGCCGGGGGCTCAAGAACTGGCCCTGACATTTTGGTAGTGGTGCTGAAGAAAAGCTGTCTCTCACTCCGAGGTTTTTCAGTCCATAAACCAGCAGCAATTTGGTTGTGGAAGACCCCGGCAGAAATAACAAGAGAAAATTGAAAACACATAAGCACATTTACCGGGTTTAATAGCCCTGCTCCCTCTCTCTACCTCCGGTACCTTAGGCATAAATTGCTGACCTCTATTTAATTTTCTGAACTGCAAGAATTATGGGCCCAAAGTTCAGTGAATTGGAAGAGGTAAGCTTTTATGCCACTGAGCCAGCTTCCCCATAAGCATTAAGTCTACAAATAAAAGCAACATTTCTATTTATACTTCCTGGGGTTTGTGTATTAGGGAAGCCAAACACGTCCCTGCAGCCCTGCGAAGGTGACTACATGGTCAAATCTGCGTCCAGGTAATGCAGCGGAGCTTTCCCTTCTGGGCCAGAGGAAACAACCAAAGCAGATGGACAAGAGATATTAAAAATAACACACGCAATTTCATTTGGAAAAAGGCACCTGCTTAAACAGTGTTTGTTTGATTCTCCTTCTGGCCGTGGGTAACAAATGTGTGCCAGGGGAAGTCTTACGTGTATACCCTTCCTGGGTACTCACCTTTAATCAGGACAAGGGCCAAAAGGCAACCCAGCTTCCTGTCCCCACATGGCTGTGGGTCAACGTAGCATCACCCTCTCACTTCGGACGCAGTAGGGGTGTGATCCTGGCTGCTTCCAGTCATGCCTGACACACACAGCCATGTCATGTCATGTTTTTATGTGGCCTGGCCTGACTTTGCTCTCGGCTCCCTAGATCCACCTCTGCCTCTGTGTCTGTCTCTACCTCTGACGCTCAGCATCAGTATAATCACTCAATTCCCCACATATGTATTGCCGACCCCCTGTGGGTGCCCTGCACTAGACTTCCAGCCCCTCTGCTCACTCTAGATTTGCCCATGGCAATCCTGTGGGTGGTTCACAGTGAGGCATATGAGGGTTGTGTGGTTTCTATTTGATTCCTCTCTGCAGCCCCTCTGCCCTTCCTCGAGGTCATTCTTTGCTTGCTTTATAACTCAAAACTTTCCCTTATTCCTGTCGAAGCTTTGTTTTTCTTCTCCTTTCCTCTTGCCTGTGTCCTGCAAAACAAATTCTGAACATGGTGTAGGTAAGCCTATGAGCCTCCCTCTCCAGGGGTGAACTTTGCATGTTGCCAGAGGCTTTCTGGAAATAACAACTCAATGCAAAGGTGTGAGTCAAATGCTAAGAATTTTAGGCACCTTGGCAGGGTGCTGAAGAAATTATTTTGGGGGCAAGTACATGGTTCTGCTTGAAATATTCCCTGTGACTCTGTCCATAGATTCTGCCTTGGCAAAGGACTAGGTCGCAGTCACCACCACCATAAGCCATTTTATTGAAGCTGAGCCCAGAGTGCTGGATCGCTGAAAGGTCTTCAGCTACTGAGGAGATAGTAAGATAAGTGTTTTGTTTCTTCAGACCACTCCATCTGGATCTATTTGTTATTCAGCTGTGGTGCTATTTAAATTACTTTTCTTTGACCAACCAGCTGGAGGAGTGAGGATGTTTTGTACCTCCTCCCTGCCACTTCTAGAGCCATGGTTATACCTTCATAAACACTTGTCACCTAAAATTTCCTCTACAGGGATTCTGCCTTTGCCCACAGCAGCATTTCTCAATCTTGAATGTACCTATCACTTGAAGAGCTTGTGAAAATGCAGATTCTAATTCAGTGGAATGGCCCTCGATTCAGCAATTTTAACAAGCTGTCAGGTGATGCTGATGGTGCTGGTCTCTGGACCACACTTTGAACAGAAAGGGTGTAGGCCTACGCTGTCCAACAGAGCAGCCACTAGCTGCACGTGGCTATTGAGTTCTTGAAATGCTGCTAGTCTGAAAGAGACTTGCCATAGTGTAAAATGCACGCCAGATTTTGCAGACTTAACTCATGTAAAAGAATGTAAACTGTCTCATTAATTATTTTTAAATGTTGATTTACATTTTAAAATGATAATATTTTGGATATACATATTTGATTATACAAAATTTTTATATAATGTTTCTTTTTACTTCTTTTAAAAATATGGCTAATAGAAAATTTAAAATTATACAAAGGGCCATTATTGGATAGCACTGATCTAGAGAACCGTACCCACAGGAAGCAGTAGGGAAAAGTAGCTTCTGTCAGAATTATCCCATGTTGTGGTACCTCCTAGCATTTCTCCCCTGTCGCCCCAGGATATTGGATTCCCATTAACTCCCTGCCTATTTTTCCTAGGTTCTAATGTTAGAGTCTGAGTTGACTGCTAATTTCTCTGTGTTCTCTGGGCCCAGCCTACTCACTTGCTTCTATTCCAGTCCCGACCTCTCTCAGTATCCATGATCCCTAGCTTCCCACAGCCTCAGCAAGGCAGTGATTAAAATCTGCCCAGATTGGAAGAGCTATTCTGGCTGCCTAGAACAGGAAAAGAACATATTGTAAGGATCGGCTGTCTTTAGATAAGAAAGACGTAAGAAAACGAACACATTTGAAGATATTTGATAACAGATAGAATAAGCTCACAACTA
This sequence comes from Rhinopithecus roxellana, assembly GCF_007565055.1. Classification (NCBI taxonomy): domain Eukaryota; kingdom Metazoa; phylum Chordata; class Mammalia; order Primates; family Cercopithecidae; genus Rhinopithecus; species Rhinopithecus roxellana. Next base: position 126,477,962 of record NC_044556.1, read on the forward strand.
GGAGGGAATCATCTTACTTAGGACTGCTAACTACAAGAAAGCCAATATCAACCTGAGCTGTGGCTAGTCTGAATGGAGTATATGAGAGGTGTGTGCTTGAGAGAAGCAATGCGGTTTATCTCTGAGAATAGCAAGAATTCCAGATTCAGAGCGGCTTTCTCATGGGCATCCATTTCTAATGGGGACTCCTAAAACTTTGTGAATCATGTGCTTCAACTGCAAGTACATAGTAGATGTGACTTTGAGGGTATCTTGAAAGAAGAATGAAGGAGAAGAAGGAAGGTCAGCAAATAGTTGGAGTAGAGATGCTTAGCTCTGGGAATCCTGCTTGAATTACACTCAAATCCTTTGCAAATCGCTGAATGTCTTGCTTACTGGGGTGCAAGAAGATCCAAAATTACTCTTCACTGTGTTCCTTGTGCTCTGGTTCCCATCAGGAATTAGAGAACCAGAGGGAGACTCTAGAAGGGTGCCATACAAAGTAGAGAGTACCAAGGAATGAATCAACTTGCCACAGGGTGGAGAAAAATGGGAAGAAGGAAGCAAAAAAGAGGCAAAGGATAAAAGAATAAAATATGAGAAAAAAGTGTCCTCAAAAGAAATGGGCATATTGTCTTCTCCTTTCTTCCTTACTGCTGGCTAGAATGTGGATGTGATAACTGGAGCTCCAGTAGCCATGTTGCACTATGAGGCAGAAGCATGTGTTGAGGTTGCAGAACAACAAGAGAGAGGGAACCCAGATTCCAGATGACTGGGAAGCCCATATCCACCGTATTTTGCTAACTGCTAGATTTCATTTTTGTAAGAGCTGAATTCGATGTTTTCTACCACCCTTTCTCTACTACTTTTTTGAGTTTGCTCTCCTTTGCAGATAAACTAATTGTACTGATAACAGAGACATAACACACAAATAACTTGGGAAAAGGAGTGTGGTGTCCTAAAGGCACATGAGAGATGTGGGGGCCGGCGTTCTGGTTTCTTCTGAGAACAGAGACAGAGAGCAGAAGAGCACCAGGCCAGAGGGAGAGGGTGCAGTGTGGGGGCAGAGAAGCAGTATCTATAGCAGCTATGAGAATGGGATCAGACAGACCTAGTTCTAATCTCAGCAATATCACATACTAACCATGTGGGCTTGGAAAAGTCTGTGTCACTTCTCTAGGCCTCAGTTTTCTCATGTATATATTGGGACTAAGGGTAGTTCTTGCCTTTCAAATTTTTGTGAGGAATACATGAGACATCGCACAAATAGTGCTTATCATAGGGCCTGGCACAGAGTAAGTGCTGCCCGTCATTATGTGAAAGTGAAGGCAGGAAGCCCCAGGACATGTTCCACTTTGTGCCTTCAATTTTGATGGTCTCCTGACAAGTGCTTTTTTAGAACCTCACACTGTAACGTCCCGGGGAAAACATACACGGCTAGCATCTCAGCTGATGGAAGAAGCTCTCTGTTCCTCACTAATTAAGCTAATTAACAATTCATCATAACAGCCTGTGAGGTTCCCCTGTCATGGGTATCTCCACTCACAAAAAAATAATAGCATCATTAGCAACAACCTGTCAGGAAAACAAGGCACAAAGTTCTGAGGAAGCAGTCACTTGCTTTGTCTGATGTTTTCTTTTTTCTCTCTGGACAGAATAACAAGTTGTGAGAAAGACATTTTGCCTTGGACAGCTAGGTAGGGTCTGGGTGAGCTTTTCTGCACTCCTTTTAAAAGTAATGACTGTAAATAATAATGACAGTAACAACATTGATGCCGAACAACATGTTCAGTTATCTGTTGCCACCATCATGCTACATAACAATCTTATAATATACAAAACCTCACTGACACACATGGTATAGATTTATTTAGCTCATGAGTTTGTGGGGTTCAGGTGATCTGACTTGGCTGATCTTGGCTAGGCTCGTTCATGCTTTTGAGGCTGGCTGCAGTTTGGCTGAGTGGCTCTGCTGATCTAGGTTAGATTTGGTTACCTGTGTGGGTATTGGCTAGATCTAGAATGGCCTCAACTGGGATGACCAGGAGCACTCCTTACTGTTCCATGGTTCCCATTCTCCAGCAGGTTAACCTGGGCATCTTCTCAAGACCATGGCAAAGCAGTGAGAGAAAGCATGCCCAATCTTGCATGCACTTTTCAAGCATCTGCTTGGTCACATTTGCTAGCGTTCCACTGACCAAGCCCGGAGTCTGAGCGGGAGGGCACAGCAAAAGCCAACCCAGGAAAGAGTAAAGAATTGGAACCATGAAGCAATACAGTACAAATGGCATTGGATACGTATGCTGTACATGAGCACTGTGCGAAGCTCGTGTCACATATTACCTCATTTAATCAGTTCATAACCCTATGAGAGAGGTACAAGTACCATTCTGATTTTGTGAATGAGGTCTGAGGCTTAAGGCATAGACATAGCATTTGGTACAGTTCTGTGTGAACCCTAGTTATTTAATTCCAGGGCCCATGCATTTAGCCTTCATAACATACTTTCCCCATTCATGACCCAATTGATGTAGAGTAGATATTTTCCTAGCGATCTGTTTTCTAAAGGAAACTTTCTTTATAGATTCTCCTAGACCTGACTAATAATGAAGGGTAAGCATGTTGTTGAAATAATTTTGTACTCTCATTGCTCCTTTGCTCTGAGTATACGTGGTATGGATTTAATTCTGTTCCCCAGGGCTGACTCAGTGGATAGCCACTAGTTGCTCCCCAGCCCTACTCCTATCAAGGCAGTGGACAAGGCTCAGGTGTTAGAAAGTGAAGGTACTAAAATGTCATCATCTGTGCTGTACCACCTTGCAACTCTGTATCCAATGCTTTCTAATTAGTCCCTTAAGACTTTAGTTCCTTTCATGCCAATTCATCTGACGTGTATTTTAAATGGGTCCTCTGAAGACAACAGATGCTCAATAAATTCTATACTCTGACATGTTTTAAAATTCCTAAACATTTGCCTGGTGCATCAAAGAAGGTGTACAGAATGGAACACAACTTGCACCTTGTCCATGCACCAAGTCCTATGTTCTGAAAACTTATTTTCCTTCTTTTGGCAGTTAAGGAGCCAAGTCTTTTGACTTTTGGCTGAAAAGAGAAAGTAAACAAGATGTCCATTTCAAGGCAGAGTAGGTATGGAGTGTGTGTGTGTGTGGGGGTGGTGTGTGTGTATGTATGTGTGTGTGTTAATGCTGTGACCGCTGGGACCCTGGCCCTGATACTCAGGCCCATAATGTCACCTTGATATTTCTGCCTTTTACCCTCTTGGCTACTTAGACTTCTGTTGCTTTTTTCATCTCCACCCACCCCTGCATAATTTAATCTCATGTTTCATGGATTCCTTCTTCTACTGGAGTTCTATGTCCTGAATCCAACCATTCAGCCAGAACTACTATATTTCTCTTCTCTTTCTCTCTCTCTCTCTCTCTCTCTCTCTCTCTCTCTCTCTCTCTCTCTCTCTCTCTCTCCTTTGAGACCCTGAAAAGCTTTAAGGAAGACTCCCGCCTCAACTCTGCTTATTCATCTCCTCTGCATAGTAATCCAGAGTGTTACAAGCCTTGTTTTGACCTCACAACTTCTCACCTTCTCTTCCTAACATTTAATTCTGTTCATACACACTGTCATGTGTCAGGATTACCTCTTCCAAATCTCCCCTTTCTCCTTTCCCATTCAATTCCCCAACAGTTGGGATGGTCTCCAGGACTATCACTCTTCACATGTCTTGAGCATATGTTAAGTGTCAGGAGTGAACCAAGCACTTCACATGTATTTTATTCAATCTTCACAACCACCTGTGTGGTCAGTGCTATACTTTCTCCATGTATAGAAATGGAAATGAAGATGTGGGGGAGGTGAAGGCATTCATCCAAGGTCACATTGATAGTAGATGACAATGCCAGGCTCCAGAACCACATCAGAATCATGCCAAGGTCTGTGCCTTGATCCACTCTTCCAATTCAGATTTCTTCCTGAAGTCAAACCAAGTTAGATTTTCCTCTGAACAAGGTCCCATGATTGCTTTTAGAGAGGAGGGGGAGAAATGGAATGTATAACCTTTCTCCGTTTCTTTTCTATTTCCCTCAGTTTTCTTCAGTCTCTTTCTTTGTGCCTTTCCCCATCTCCACCCACGGTGGCCCAAGTTTCCTCAGCAGAATTCACACTCGGGCAATCTCCTTTAAAAGTTTCTTTGCCTCATCACTAGACAATACCCCACAAACTCAAGCCACCTATAAACCCTATTGTCAGATCTTCATTCATGGGTCTTTAAAAAGCAGACTCGTAAAAGAGGCTAGCTGAAATCCTGGTTCTGACAGTCTTACAGCCTGTTTTTGCTTGACCTCACAGATTTTAAAAGTTTTGGTTAAAATTATGGCTGTTGATATAACCTTTAAGGATTATCCCTCAGATTCTTGACGAGGCTTCAGTCATCTTTGAGCCCTTTTCCTTTCACCTACATGCTAATTCCCTGGCTGGTTCTAAGGCTCACATATTGATGAGTGAAACGGAGATTCAAGTTTAATAGGTGCTAAGTAAAGTCTTTTATTTCCCTTCTGGATAATCCCCTCACCAAATGCTTTCATCTAGTTCAAATGCCCGGGTGCTGGTGTAGCTAGGCAGACAAGAATCATTCTGACAGCAGAGATTAAAGGACTCGGGAGTTGCTCCAATTTCCTCATCTGGCTGCCAGGATTTGTATGGAACATAGGGTATGAGCTAGGGCTGAATAAATTGTATGGGGTCCAGCCAGAGAGGGGAATGCCAGGGGTAGGCTGAAGGCATGTGAAGTGAAGCACAGGCTCACGTCATGGTGGCCTGATCCAGTAGGAACCACAGATGCCACCCTCAGCAGAGGAGATCCTTTACACATGGCCTCTATTCCTGTTCAATTCTACAAACATTTACTGTAGCTCCTATTTTGTTGTCCAGGTTCTGTTCTAGGCCCTAGGGACATACAGCTAAATAAGGAAAGGTCTACTCCATTAAGTAGCTCACAGTCTGGGGTGGAGGGAAGAACTCTAGAAAGAGAAAGGAATGTTCAAGGTGCTGGTTATGACTTCAGCTGAATGTCACGTGATTTTTTTTTCCCTAACAAGCTATAGTATGCTTTGGGCATATGAGTAGGACATTTGTGCACTAGGAAGTGGGTGCTGCTACCCTAATAAAGCACTCTTCCCGCTGGGCCAGCAAAGATGCCTTTGGATACCTGATCTTCTGCCCTTTATCCCACGGGAACTCCACTTTGGTCCTGTTCCATTCTCAGGAGAATTCATGCTGGATGGAAAGTCACAGAACATTTTGCTGTGGCCATGCATTGCTTTCAGGTCTAGTCTTGGCTGAGCCTGATGCTGAAAGAAAAAATGAGAATCAGTTAGCTGTTTGCTATTCAAATAGTATTTGTTTTCATTTTCTCTTGGAAAGCTGTGGGTATCATTCCAACCTATGTATACCCTTTCTGATCTTAGTCTGCTGGGAAGGACTCCAGGCTCTTTATTAACAAGAAGAGGAAAGGGAGGGACAATTTGCTTCTCTCTAGGAATTTTTTCTCCTCAATGGTCAAAATTGCACATGGTTTCATACTGAGTCTTGTTTTTTTCAGATCTCTGGTAATATACAAATAATAAGACACAAATACCATCCTCAATTGCTGTGCAGGGTCATTGGATAGACAGACATAACTGTAGGAAAACTGGAAGACATTGCAATAAATGTTATTTTGGAGGCTTGAATAAAATGCTACTGAGGCTACCTACATAAGCTGTTACCTTTCTAGACACAATTGACAAATGGGGTCTAATTAAACTAAAGAGCTTCTGCACAGCAAAAGAAACTACCATCAGAGTGAACAGGCAACCTACAGAATGGGAGAAAATTTTTGCAATCCACTCATGTGACAAAGGGCTAATATCCAGAACCTACAAAGAATTCAATCAAATTTACAAGAAAAAAACAAACAACCCCATCAAAACTGGACAACGGATATGAATAGACATTTCTTAAAAGAAGACATGCATACAGCCAACAGGCACATGAAAAAATGCTCGTCATCACTGGCCATCAGAGAAATGCAAATCAAAACCACAATGAGATATGATCTCACACCAGTTAGAATGGCAATCATTAAAAAGTCAGGAAACAACAGGTGCTGGAGAGGATGTGGAGAAATAGGAATACTTTTACGCTGTTGGTGGGATTGTAAACTGGTTCAACCATTGTGGAAAACAGTATGGTGCTTCCTCAAAGATCTAAAACTAGAAATACCATATGACCCAGCCATCCCATTACTGGGTATATACCCAAAGGATTATAAATCATGCTGCTATAAAGACACATGCACACGTATGTTTATTGCGGCACTATTCACAATAGCAAAGACTTGGAATCAACCCAAATGTCCATCAGTGACAGACTAGATTAAGAAAATGTGGCGCATATACACTATGGAATACTATGCAGCCATAAAAAAGGATGAGTTTGTGTCCTTTGTAGGGACATGGATGCAGCTGGAAACCATCATTCTCAGCAAACTATCGCAAGAACAGAAAACCAAACACCGCATGTTCTCACTCATAGGTGGGAATTGAACAATGAGATCACTTGGACTCGGGAAGGGGAACATCACACACCAGGGCCTATCATGGGGAGGGGGGAGGGAGGAGGGATTGCATTGGGAGTTATACCTGATGTAAATGATGAGTTGATGGGCGCTGACGAGTTGATGGGTGCAGCACACCAACACGGCACAAGTATACATATGTAACAAACCTGCACGTTGTGCACATGTACCCTAGAACTTAAAGTATAATAAAAATAAATAAATAAATAAATAAATAAATAAATAAATAAATAAAAAGAAATGCCCTTCACTTGAAAACTCCCTGTTCAAAATCACTCTGTCTTTGAAATGCTCTTGATTACTGCATCAAGAGTTTATCCTTAGTGCTTTATCCTTAGTGCCTAGCAGTGCTTCATTAGAAATTCTGAGATAGCATTGATAGCAATGTCTTACAATTTATACACTCTGTGTCTTTCTCCCTAATGTATCTGTGAGGCAATCCAGAACAGTGCTAGTATGTCATTATTGGTGTATCCCCAGAATCTACAGTTGTGGCTCATATCTAGAAGGGCTCAACTTATGCTTCCTGGAAGATTAGGTAAAGCCACAATGACTTAATTTTCTTTTCACTGAAGATCTAGTTCAAAGGGCAAGATGAGGCCAAAACGTGAAGTTGAGATGTTTCAGCACATACACTAAACTCTGAGCCATGTGACCAGTTAGCCTAACCTTCTCAATTCAGCCAAGTAAAGTGAGAGCTCCAACACCCCTGAGCAGAGTGCATGTGTAGCACTTTATGGAAATCATCTCCCACCAGAGACAACTAATACCTGCCCGCCATGGCTTCTGAGTTCTTACTGGCTTACCTCAAGAACTTCTCAAAGGCTATGTTGATCCTGGACTTTGTAACTAACATTTTCCAGTGATAATTTGAGGCACATTATGTGGCACTGGGGGCTAAGAACCAGAGTCAATGATTGGAGTTTCAAGATCTATAATCCTGGACACTGTTCTCTGTTATTTTTTCAGTAGTGGGAACTCAATGGAACTGAGTAAATGGCTACTTGAGCAAGGATAAGCTTCCTGTATGATATTTAGAAAGGTGATCACTTGATAGAATGTGCTGTATACATCTGTGTATATATAGGGTCCACACAGTTCTAACCACTATTGAGGAGCATGTGCTTCAGCTTTATCTCCACAAACCATACAGAAATGCAGTTAGAGGCTTCCACATGATTTCTCCACTTGTGGATTTTGACAGTGCATCAACAGCAAATACATTTGTCATCAGGATTTAGCCAGAATAATCTGCACAGTATTTTGGCCTTAGTTTAGATGTGTGGTTCTCAATGGGGGAAGTACTGTCCCATAGGGACATTTTGGAAAGTAGTAAGGGTAGTTTTGGTGTCACAATCATTGGAAATTACCACTGGCATCCTTACTAAGGTCAAAATGATTGGAAATTACCCCTGGCATCCTTGGGCAGGCACCAGGGATCATTGATATTCCTCTAGTGCATAGATAGTGCCACTGAATAAATTTTCCTGCATCCTGCTTGACTCTTGAATGCCATGCAAAACATCCATGTAGATGAAAAATGCATTTATAATGATCCACATCGAGAAGCTAATTCCATTTTGATATAAACACTTTAATGAAAAGTATTTTTTGTACTCTTTAAATATACATTCCCAAGAAGGCAGCTACCATGTTACTGAAGGAAGCTTGCCTTTTGATTTGTTCACTAATTTCACTAAGAGTTGTTCTCCATTTTGGGAAGTCACACGATTGATGCAATGCTGCCCACAGTATCTGAGTCACTCAGACCACACACCAGAATCAGTCTCATTTGGAGCTGTTGTAGTCATGCTGACTCTACAAATACATGCTGATACACTTTGTTAGCACTTAATTCAAAATGTCAACATAAAGAAAAATACCTATCGTGTTTGTTGAATAGTTTCTTATTTTCCTGAAGTCTGAACATGTTCACAGGAAGTAGGTTCAAGCATTTGATTACTTTGCCTTTTAATGTAGTTGTGTCAGAAGTATTTACACATGAACATTTTTATTATTTCATTGTAAATTATTTCCTCTTGTAGATAGAGCATTCACTTTTTTTGAACTTACATGAGGTAGGTCATACTATTTTTGGATTTTCAATACCAAATGTTTGCTATAAAAATGGGATTTCTGAGACTGACAAGATTGACAGTTTTAGACAAACATAGGAGCAACTGGGACATAGGAAAGGATTAATTATTTGAGTATGGTGAGAATTGATATCAAAATGGACCCTTGGGAGTGACAGAAAGTTTAAAATAAAAAACATGTAGGACTGAAGATTTGAAGCAGCTGACTTCTTTACTAATGCTAATGTATATCAAGTGCTTCCTCTATGCTGGATCCATTGCTGAGAAATGTTCTTTGTTACAGGCTCTCAGACAGCCTGTGCTGTCTGATGCCACACGGGCAATAGGGGCAGAGCCCAGAATAGAACAATGTTTGCCAGCCTACCAAGCCTGCCCTTTCAACGATACCCCATTGGCCAGTTTAGTCTGTGGAATATAAGCTTGAACTTCCCCCTGGTCCTTACTGGACAGGATCTCTGTTGAATGAGTAGGAGGACATCTGACAAGCTTATGGGCTCAGACTGCCTTGGTTTGATTTTCTGCTCCCGCTATCGCTGTGATCTGTGGAAAGATTGGGCTGGAATGGGATTTAGGAAGGGTAAAATGTCCTGCTCAGTAGGTCTGCTCCTTTCCCCAAAGACATCCAGGGAGCATATCTATTTTGAAATGATATTTACACATGAACCATATTTCATCAGTTAAACAAATTGTTTAATAATAGACCAGCAAGAGGAACTCCTTTTCAATGTGTTTAAAATCTTCTAGGCTCTACAAAAGTTCTCCAGTATGAGTTCTTTTAATTCCTTCAAAAAGACAGTTTTAACTTTGCATTACCACAAATTCCTGGACTGTGGCTCCTTTCCTTGGAGTTTCAAAGTGTGGGAGGAATTCCACAACCACCTACAACATCTCTGTTACTCTATTTCAGATAGAGGGAAAATGAATTCTAAAGATCAGTGTTGGCATCTTCAGGTTCCCCGTCATCTTGGGGGTGGCACTACACAGAAGTGCAGTTATGACGAAGAGGCAGCTAGGCTTTAGGGAGTCCATGTGTGGCCGCCTATTCTTCCATATGTGTGTCAACGGAAAGTGCTGCTGTCCTGTCCATGCTGTCCCCAGCCCTGGAACCAGCCCACTCTCACCTACATTGCTTTGTACACAAGCAGTAGACTGTCTTTAAGAAAATCCTTCCAGAGCCCCCACCTGGAGTTTTCCCTCAATCCCCTTGTTCTCCTTTCTTTGCCTTTTCAATATTGAGCCCCACATTCCAGCTTCATCTCTGCACCTGGCCTCTTCTGTTTGGTCACTTTCTGGAGCCTCAGACTCCCCTTCTAACTTTGTGGTTGATGTCTTTCTGTGTTTAGCTCAGCTGCTTCTTCAATTTTGACTTCTTTGAGGAACTATCCCAAGACTTTCAGAACCTCACTGACTAGGTCAGGACACCTCCTCCTTCCTCTCCTTCATCTCCAGTGCCACACCTGGAGATGGGGGAAGGACTGAGCATGTTTCTCGTGGCACAAAGTGTCTGTCAGGGATTCTACGCCCCTTCCATGGTGTAGAGTTGTAAGGACGCTGTTGCCAGCAAGGGATTATATTTTCAGCCCATTAGGTTTGAGGTGAAGACATTAACTATTTCTTTCCAATGATGTGTGATCTGTGTCACTTTCAAGCTGGAGTGGTTAAGAAGTGGGCAATCTCTCTTTCCCTACTTAGTAGCTGAAGGCAGTGGACTTCAAGGCTGTAAGAGAGGGTGGAGCCCAGATGGCAGGGGTCTGAGTCACTGAATCACCACTCATCAGCAGCAAGTCTTGTACTGGGTCTCAGTGAGCAAGAAATAGACTCTATCATTTAAGTTACTTAGGTTTGGGATTTAGTGTTAGATCAGAGAGCATTTCCCTAGTGTGTCCTCAGTTTCCTCACCTCTAGATGCAGGACTTTCATGGGGATAGGCAGAGCCTAGGGAATACCCCAATCTTGATGTCAGGCTTTTAATGGCACCATGTAACAGAGACCTGCTGATTTACCTCAATCTGGTTGCTTGCAGTCTGTAATAGTCTTGGACAAGTGGCTTAAGTAGTTCAACTGTCAACCCTTGCATACATAAAAATGACACTATTAATAATATCTAGGCTCTGATGCCATGATGCATGGCTAGTGCTTAGTACAGGAATGTAGGAGTTGTTCCATACATACCAATTTTTTTTTTTTTTTTTTTTTTTTTTTTTTTTTTTTTTTTTTGAGATGGAGTCTCGCTCTGTCGCCCAGGCTGGAGTGCAGTGGCGGGATCTCAGCTCACTGCAAGCTCCGCCTCCCGGGTTTACGCCATTCTCCTGCCTCAGCCTCCCGAGTAGCCGGGACTACAGGTGCCCGCCACCTCGCCCGGCTAGTTTTTTTGTATTTTTTTAGTAGAGACGGTGTTTCACCGTGTTCGCCAGGATGGTCTCGATCTCCTGACCTCGTGATCCACCCGTCTCAGCCTCCCAAAGTGCTGGGATTACAGGCTTGAGCCACCGCGCCCGGCCCCAATTGTTACATTAACACTTGATTCTGAAACACTGATGGCCTATCTTAGAGTCAGCTCTGATCTAGAATTCCAGGTGTTAGCTCAGGTTCTAAATACTGAGTGGTACTCAGTGTCATTCCTCAACTACTTTTGAGTAGGAAATCCCAACTGTTTTTCTTTATATTCGTATGCAGTACCTCTGGCCACCAATTGAGTGGGGTTTTCTTTCACACCAAGCAATTCTTCAACTCTGTGGATGACAACTGAATGTCCTGCAATTCAATTCAATTCCCACACTAACTACCTGGGCTTAGTGCAGATTCCACAAGTTAAGGGCTCGGTCCCACAAGATTGCTCTCCCCCAACTTTCAGACACCAATTGCAAATGAAGGATTACCCACAACTTCTCTTCAGCCTGGCTACAAATCTGAGGTTCCCGTAAACCTCCCTGTTTAGGTTCAATCATTTGCTTAGAAAAGATCACATAATTCAGGAAAGCAGATTATTACTAGATTCCTGGCTTACTGAAAAAGTATACAACTCAGGAACAACCAGACGAAAAAAATGCATACGGCAAGGTGTGGGGAAGGGGCACAGAGCTTCCATGTCCTCTCCAGCCAGCCACCTGCACAGCTTCTCCATGTGTTCAACAGCCTGGAAGCTAATTGAGCCTCTTCCTTTTGGGTTTTTACGTAGCTGTGATTGATTAAATCATTAGCTGTTGGTGATTAAACTTAATCTCCATCCCTTCTCCCCTTCTTGGAAGTCGAAGAGGTGAGGCTGAAAATTCCAGCCCTCTAACCATATGGCTGGTTTCCCTTATAATCAGTTCTCAGTCTTAGGGCTTTCCAAAAGTCACCTCCTTAACATAAGCTCAGGCGTGATTGAAGGACCTTGCTATGAATAACAAAAAATGCTCCTTTCACCTTTGTCTCCCGTATCACTTAGGAAATCTTGAGGGTTTTAGGAGTTCTGTGCCAGTACCTGGGATAAAGACCAAATATAGTCACCACTCTCTCTGTATGACTGTGTTCTGCATCCATGGATTCAACCAACCTCTAAAATAAATAAATAAATAAATAAACCTGAACTGAAACTGTGCAGGATTTTTTCTTGTCATTATACCATAATCAATATAGTATAACAACTACTTACATAGCACCTACATTGATTTAGGTATTGTAAGTAATCTGGAGATGATTTAAAGTATTCGGGAGAATGTGTGTAGGTTATATGCCAATACCACATCATTTTATATAAAGGACGTGAGCATCCTCAAATTTTGGTCTCCTCAGGGGGGTGTCCTGGAACTCATTCCTTATGGAAACTGAGGGCTGACCATGCATACTTCTTATTATAAACCACAATGTCATAGCCTTCTTTTAGCTAGGATGAAAAGGTGGGCAGTGAACTAGAGTTTCTCTCACTCTTTTTCAGTCATAATTTTTTTCTTCCTGCTTGCCTTCTGGCATCAAATTATTGATTCTCAGTTGGTGCTCAGCCCAATGCCCGGTTCTTAATGCACACATGAGTCTCTCATGGAAACGTAATTTCTTTGGATTCCTTTGATGCACACTTACCAAACTGAGGAAGGTAGCAGTGTGCAAGAGGAAGGCAGAAACAGAGCATTAATATGGCATTTGTTCCTGGAATATCAATTCGACTCAAGGTTAATTAATGTCAAAATAAGTATGGACAGATTGTATTGTAGAGTAACATGCATGTTTTATTCATTTATTTATTTAAAATAATGAAACATGAGATTTTCTCTCCTTTGTCTAGGGCTGCTTCCTGGACAGTTGGAGAAACACTGCTCTAAAACCTGTAATGCCCCTTGCTGAAGTAGAGAGATTTTTGCTACCCATTTTAATGCTATAATTTAGATATCCATCTCACCTCACGGCATGCACTCTACCTGGGACATTTTGGTGGTGTTATTTTATTTTCTCTTCTCCTCTGGAGTGGATAGTTGAGTAATTGAAAACAATTTAGGTGGGGAATACAATAGGGCAATCAGCCCTGGATAAGAGAGTAATTCTAGAATATTTGAGAAAAATTGCTCACATTTTTCTATTAGTCAAAAAAAAAATCAAAACCTTTACCCAACTCCTAATGAATACTAACAGTAGAAATGGTAGATAAAATCAATCTGATAAGGAATAAAATAAAATTGCACATTTACATATGAATTTACATACGAAAAATTTGTCCTGGGAAAATTGGACTCAGTAGCAATAATTATTGCAAATGAGAATGCCCAACAGTTGAAGCTGTAATTGATAAGTCTCATGTGAACAAAAGCTGAGAATTGTTTTGGATGAAAATTGATTTTAGTAAAATAAACATACAAATAGAAAACAATGAAAATGCTTAACCACATCGATAGGAATTGATCAAAGAAATAACATGACTTAATACATTTCCCTCTTGAAATATAATTAGTTTTGGAAAAATGCTGATTTTGTGATTTCTTTTTATTTCTAAATCAATAAATTTCAAATTTTAGTGTGCATTTTTGTAATGTGAGGTAAAATTATTTCCAAGGACCAAAAATGGTGGCATTGAAATGATTTAATGGGTCAAAATGATGAGATAAAAATTAATCAAAACAGTGGGCCAAAGTATTCTGAACCTTTGGCTTGCATGTGGAAGTTTTCCGGTAAAAGTTAATTAATAACCACAATCCTCATGAGTGTCTCTGTGCCACCCACTATACAATGAAGTTCCCATGTAATATGTCATGAATCCTTTGGATAATCTGTGTGATAGATGTTAGCACCTCTCTTTTGCAGATACAGAAACTTTATGTCAGCCTGTTCATATAGCTCATCTGAAAAGACCCAGCTTTTTACGGGTCTCTCTCCTAAGCCTTCAATACATTTTACCCCACTGCCACCCACCACCCACCATTCTTGGATAGCTTGAAACCCTAGGGCATCATCATTCATTGCCTCAATTCAGTTAAGTAAATTGTGGTTGATTACACTACTGTTCCCAACAATTTGCTCCTATCCCCGTAGGAAGATTATATAATCATGTCTATTGCTATGTGACTTCTTGTAGTTTCTTGCCCTGCCTCAATGACATCTCCCTTGGTTGTTCATGACTTACTTTGGCCAATAGAAAACAGGTAGCAATGACCTGTGCCAAACCCATGCAGAAACTTTAACAGCAATTGCATGGTTTGTCATTGCTCATTTTCCCTCTACACAGGGTCTGTCAACCTCACTATTAACATTTTGGACCAGATAATTCTTGTTGCTGGTGGAGATGGAGTCTGTCCTATGCATTGGAAGATGTTAAGCAGCATCCCTAGCCTGTACCCACTAGATGACAGCAGTATCTGTCTCTCAGTTGTGACTACCAAAAATGCCTGGAGATACTGATAAAGTATTCCCTGGGAGATGACATCATTTCTGGTTAAGAACCACTACTCTACCACAACAATGGTATGTCCCATAAGAGCTGTTCCTTTATCCTCCATTCCAGGATTTTTTTTTTAAAGTGGAGTGCCAACTCACAGCTACATGTAACATGTATGAAAAATCAACCTTATCTCTTATCTTTGAGATTTTTGGGTTGGTTGTTAGCACAACATAATCTAGTGAAAGCTGACTAATACAGACATGTAGAGGAAAGTGCAGGATACATTAGAGATGGTCATATCTTATTAATTTTTTAATTAGATGAAAATGAAATATTTTAATAGATAATTGTTAATAGACTATCAACTCATAGCGGTTATTAGTATAAAAAGTCAGTATCAGTTAAATAGACAACATAACATTTATTTATCTTGTATGATTCCTTCTAAATGGGATTAATGAGTTGGGGAAATGACTGGTTTTCCATTTATATTTGGTTGGCTATTTGTCTCTTAGATTTTAAAGGGGGCATGTTGGATCTGGGGAGCAAGGGTAGTAGGAACAAGAGCTCTTGGGGAATCTGTGGAAGATACTCTAGCACTGGCAGAAGTGGGACTTTCCCTGACTGCTGCTGTTGGCTGGGCTACATTTCTTGGAGGCATTGGACCCTCACTCAATAGAGACTTTAGGAAAAGTCCCAAGAAAGATCTTTCCATTACTCCAGAGGAATTACTGAGTTGTCCTCACCAGGAAAAGTCTGGTTTTGTCATGCTGGGGGTCAAATCATGGCATGTATTTACACCCTTCACGAAAAGGCAGTGCAGTGTGGTGACCACGAGTGAGAGCTCTGGAAACGGGCAGTTCTCTTCCAGGCGAGTAAGTTCAGTTGCTTGACTCTATGCTTTGGTGTTTCCATCTAAAAATGGGAATCATAGTGGAGCTATATCACAGGTTTGTTGTTGAATTAAATGAGATAATTAATAGATTTACATTGATGCTACACTGGGCATGTGGTATGTGCTCGATAAATGCTAGCTACTACTGTTACTAGTTGTAAATGGGGATGAAAATGGGCTACATTTCTTGGAGGCATTGGGCCCTCACTTAAGACAGGAAAGCCTGGTTTTGTCATGCTGGGAGTCAAATCATTTGAAAATGGGGATGATAGAGGCACCCACCTCACAGGACTGTTGTGAGGATTGAATCAATTAGTATATATGAAGTGGTCAGAACAGTGTGTAAGTAAACATTTTTATTATTGCTAATACTATTACCATCTCAGGGAAATCACCACATTTTAAAATTCTAGTGCAGTACCAAATTTAAAAAGCTGCTCTCATGTAAGTGTTTTCATACTAATGCCATGTGTTCTATATTTGAGTTGCAGAATACGTGATAATGCTACAGATGCATAGGACATCTTTTCCCCTATAATAGCAAAGCTCTAAAACTCTTCACATACTACCTCTGTTTCTGCACATCAGTGTTTTAATAAAGTCACATTTGAATATATGGCTTTCTCTAAGGACCAAAATAAATGTCATAGGTGCCCACTGCTAATGTACACTTGAGTCTCTGGTATATTTATAGGAAGTGAGCACTGGCTGTCTTTTATAAATGAGAAGATAGAATGTTAGAAAAGTGTTGGACTGAAAAATAAGCGAATCTCATTTTACAGATAGCTCAGAGAAGTTCATTAACTTGCCCAACGTCAGGCAGCCACTGAATGGCAGAACAGGGACATAATTGTTTATTTGGTGATAGAGTATTTGATTTATTGAGGCCACCTGGGCTGATGGAGCTGGAACTTTAAGCCAGCTAGGTGCTCCATCCAGCCCGGCTCTGAAGGGTCCCCTCAGCGTCTAGGCGAGATGGCCAGTGGAGAGTTCGGGCACAGAGCAGCGCCTAACCACCACCAAGCAATGTCACACAATCTTTTAGTCTTTGGGCACTCGCAGGATGTAGATAGAAGAATACTGTATTCAAAATTAAAAGACCCTAGACTTACCCCTGGCTCTATCTGCCCACCCCCACCACATCTACTGAGGCATCATCTACCCATAGCAACCTTTTTTAGTACACAGTTCTTTGAGTTTCAACAAATGCTTACAGTCATGCATCATCACCACAACCAAGATAGAGAATAGCCATGTAAGCCCCAAATCTCTTTGTGCTTTTTCTATTCAACTATTTCCCCAACCTTCAGCTCTTAGTAACCACTGATCCATTCTCTGTCCTTAAGGCTTTGCCTTTTTCAGAATGTCATAGAAATGGAATCGCACAGTTTGTAACCCTTTAAGTCTGGCTTCTTTCACTTAGCATAATGCATTTGAAACTGTTTCTGGCTGTGTTCTTATTGTCTGCAGGTCTGTGGGTAAGTCGTTTAACCTCTTTCAGCCTCAGTGTCCTCATCTGTAAGATGGGCATTAACACTTGCTTTGCATTCACGTTGTTGTGGTTAGAAAGAAAGAATGCATACAAATGTGGATTAAGTAAGAGGAAATGCAAGTGTACAAATGTACTCATTATTTTTGTTATGAAGTTCCCTTTTGAAGAGATTCCAGGTGCAAAAGCAATCCTAATTGAAATATAAACCCTGCAGAGCCTTTGTTTGTCTGATGAGCAGGGCAGAACCCAGCATCACTGTTAAACTCTACCCCAGCCAAAGGGCTCCACAAGCTAATTCCAAGCCTCAAAATCTTACAGAAAACACTTACCCAATAGGGACTGCCACCAGGGAATGTAGATCTCTGGCATATTGCTTTCACCATACTGCTCCCCCGAGGTGCTGGGAAACCTAACCTGTCTATGACATACTTTGATCTATTTGGATGGAAAGTAGCTTTTAAAACATGACCATTAACACTGCTAATAATATATAATGGTAATTGTGTTCTGGAAAAAATATGAATATCTGACATACGGAGCACCAAACAGTTCCACAAGAAGATAGGGCTTGTCTTGGCTCAAAAAGCACAGGGAGGAGGGTGAAATCCAGATTTTCATTTCCTTCTTAGTGTTATGTGATTCTGAGTTATAGAACACATATGACCAACATATATTCCCTGGGCATTTTTGCTGGGATGTGGAACCTGGGAGGTCAGTGTCTGATACTGCCTTCCCATCCAATTGACAAATGGCTGGCAAACCAGCCAGACAGGTGAAGACAGTGCATAGCCAGAGAAGGCAAAAAAGCTGGGCAGGGATTTAGGAGACCTGATGCTACGTCTGGCCCTGCCATTAACTGTGTGACTTTGTACTTGTTCCCTTACCCATGAAAAAAGGGGGCTGTAGTAGATTACCCTGAAGGAATCACAAGTTACACCCGAAAGATGGAGCCCGACTCCCATCTCTGAGCACCAGAGTAAGGGGAGCAGAAAGCAGCAATCCTGAGCCTCGGAGTGAAATCCTTCAGAGAAGCTCCCTGTTTCCAGCACTAGCTGAATAAGATTCCAATAAACATATTGCTGAAATGTTTGTTTCCGGGTGTCATTTTAGACTGCAAGTAGCTAAAACAGATCTGGCTTCTATATATAGATTCCGCATTTGGTTGTGTTCTAGGAGGCTTTTATTACTACGCTCCCTGGCTGGCTCCCAGCTGAGCTTTTCCTTCAAGGGATCAGATTTTGGAACCAGAAAGTCAAAGAGGATCAGTGACCATATTAAGGGGCAGCTCTCTCTCTCTCCCTCTCTTTCGCTCTCGCTCTCTCTCTCATTCTCTGTCTGCTAATGCTGTATACTGCAGGTGGATGCCAGCATGGACTGGCTCCTCTCTTTGTGCAAAGACTCTTAATAATAATGATGACAAAGCTAATGAAAACTGACCAGCCCCACTATGGGAGTAAATATAAGCAAAACACTCCTGACATCCTGGGCTTAAAGGAAACATCATATAATTTGGGTTGAAATGAAGTGCAGATGATCACAAACAGCCCATTCTTTAGATAAGAGGACCCAGGAACCTCTGTGGATAGAAATAAAGGAAGGGGCTATGAAGAATGGGTTTCTTTGGGGGAGTGGGTGTCTGAATTTTACTCATGAATTCTCCAGGGGAAGATATGCTGGAAATGAAAGGTGAAAGAAGGAAGGTGGAGGTGGAAGTTAGAGGCAGAGATGCAGGGAGGGAAAGCGGAGGGAAGAGGAGTTCCCTTAAAGAGACAATGTTGAAGCCTTGCAGTCGGATTTTGTAAAACGTGTCCAGTCACTAAGAGATAGTCCCCTACTGTGTGTCCTTTGTTTTCTGTGCATAAAATCTAACCTCTACCCCATATTACGGTGTCTTTTCCCTTCACCTGCCTCTGAGATTTCTTTATATTTAATCATCATGGATCTAACTGCCTTCCTGGTCTCCATATTTTTGTGCCTCACCTCTTTCTAGTTTTTCTTCCTCCCTGTTTCATTCTTCCCTCTTCTCTTCTCTACTTCTCTTTTCCAGTTCTTTCTCCTCCCAGAATCTTCTTTTTCCTAGTCCTCCTACCCTCCCCCTTCCATTTTACCCTTTCCTCCTCCATCTCTCCCCTCCCCCTCACCCCACTCCCTTCCCCTTTCCCTCTTTCCCCACGCCTCCTTCTTTCTTCTCTTTTCTTCCCCCCTTACCCCTGTCTGTCCTTCTCCCCTTCTTTTCTCTCTGCCCTTTCCCATCTCCTCATCCCCTCTCCTCCCTCTCCTTGCTTTCCTCTTTTCCCTTTCCCTCCCTTTCCCTCTCCGTCCTGGTCCTTGTTTATCTGTAAGCTCCAATTTCTTGTCTTATAGATTTACCTGCAGAACAAGACACCGCTCCTCTTGCAAAAAAACTGTTTAAGAAATCCATATCCTCTCCCTTCATTCCTTGGGCATTTCAGAAATGATATTCCTCCCCCAACTACCCCCGTCAAAATAAAATGAATCCAGCCAGCTCCTGCTGTGTGTCCTTAAATCCATTCCCTCTAGCTTCGCTGGTTTGAAAGCCTGTACCCTAGAAGGGGCCTCCTGCATTTGCTGGCAACCCTGCTCAGTCTGATCGCCACAGATAGTGCTTTGGAGTGAAAAAAAGGGGGAAAAACCCTCTCCTTGGAGATTTCAAAACAGATTCGACCAGCTTTCAAGTCTGTGCACTTGCGGAGTGGCAGGGTTTGGGGAAGAGGGGTAGGGGACTTGGGGTGTGGGTGTTTGTCATAAACAAATAGCAACAGAATTTATGTCTATATAAATTTGGGTTTCCCTTGGCATGTCTGGTGTCTTTCTCCCTGGCATCGAGGGTGGGTGCTATGCAAGCCTGACTTCCCTCACACTTTTGCTCGGGGGTGTCTATGTGTGATGGAATTGAGGAGGGGGTTGCTGTGTTTTTGATCTGATTCACTTGACAGATTATTTGAATCCAGCCCACCTTTCCGCACATGTCAAACAGATGGGATCATTGTTAAAAGCCTTGAGAGAGCCGAGGCTGAGCGGTGGGTAAGGCAGGGAGGGGGAAGAGAGGAGGGGGGCTGAGGGAGGGAGGGGGCACCTTCTAGTAGCTTTGTGTTTTCCACACATTGGAACTGACAGGAGCCCTTCTTCTCCGTGGGGGGGTGTGTTGCGGGTATGGGGCTGATGAGGGGTGGGATGGAAAGGAGAGGGAGGTGGGGTGTTGGTGGGCAGGGTTATGATGTCACAGCAAAAGTTACAACAGGAGGAAAACACAGAAATGGTTCAACATTTTTTTTTAAACTTGGGACTGCCAAGAGCTGAAGGAGAGTGGTGAGCAAAGGAATGAAGGGAGAGAGAGAGAAACTAAACTGGAAGCTTGAGTTTTGTGTAGCTTCTTGAAACCTTATGAATGGATTGCTAGAAGCTGAGAGCCAGGAGAGACCTATAGGGGATGCAAGATCCCTTACACATTAAAAGGGGGAGAAAAGCAGGCGGAATTCTTCTTCCTGGCTGTGTTATCCCTCCTTCCTGAAATGAATGGTAGGAAACCTTTTTCTGAGGGTTATGGGGTGGCATGCGGGAGGGGGAAGTTTACTTCTTTTCTTACCTGAGTATCTTCCCTTTACTTGAACTAAACCTCCTGTCTTCCTTCCCTCCTTTCTTTTCTGCTCCCTCTCTCTTTCTCCCCTCTGCTTTCCTGGCTTTCTCTATATCCCCCTCCCCAGAGCCCTAATCTTTATTCTTGAGCTGCTTCAGAAAGAGAGGGAGAGAGAGAGAAAACTGAGTCAAAAGTGAAGGGAAGGAAATAGGGCAGTCTAGGATTGAGGGGTATCTGCCTAGTAATATCCACGTGCCTGAGTTGATATCTTCTTGGGGGACTTGCATCGAGGCTCCAGTGGATGCTACATAAGGAAACAGGACATACTGGGAATGAGGTGTTTAAGATACAGCATTTAGAATGCAAACAAGTACAGTTCTTAGTTGGGGTAGAGGAGTTTAGAAGATGATGAGGAGACTCAAGGCAGAAGAGGCAGTGTGATCTTACTCCAGAGTATGTGGACTGCATGTTTTAGATGTGGGCAACACAAGCAGTGACTTTAAAAGTGTAAGTGATTTTTCTTATTATGTGAATGAAGGACACAATGCGTTTCTCTACTGTTTCGTACCACCTGTGGTCAGACATCCTTACTTGTGTTAAGACTTCAGAACCATGCCGTGTGTTTGTTCATGTATACCTGTGTGTATTTGTGTACATGCACATGCTCTTGGGGGGTGGGGACCCTTTGAGAAAGCCTTTATCGAGGCATTTAGGCAAACATTGCATAGGTTAAAATTATGACATTTTCTTCCCCATCCTTTCCATCCATTTCAAATCAATTGGAAACATGGTTGCCTGGGTCTAGCTGTTCATTTTGGTAAATTACTTATTTTGAACATCTCATTTGTTTATTTGCTCACTCAGCATATGGTGACTTTTAGTAACATGAGATTGAGAAACTTCTGAAATAAAAAGGAGATCTATGTAGTATGAATTCATGGCATTTCCATTTAATACTTCTCACAGCAGGATACTTGATTTCTCCTTTCTCCTATGTCCGATTTAAAGTGAATTTAAGATATTGTTCTTTTAAATCCCAAATTATCGATCAAAGTAAGAAAAAATACTTAAACAAAACAAAAGAAAGATACAAGGGATCCCTGAAAGGTTAGTGTGGGCTTGTTAGGCAGTAGGTAGATCTGTTTACAGTAAGTGTGTGTGTGTGTGTGTTTGTGTGAGAGAGAGAGAGAGAATACACACAGAGAAGAGTACTCCAAAACAGTATTGATTCTTTGCTATTGATTGTGTAGGCTGCAGCTGCTGAAAGAGAAAGCCCGAGATGTTTACTGGGGAAACCAAGAGTAGTGTCTGTCCCCTGTGCCTTGGTGAGGTGGGGAGGTTTTCAGAAGGAAGGAGGGGACAGGGAGGAGTAGGTGGAGTGATGCATTGAACTCACTAGCTTTGACATCATCATTGTCTTTAAATGAAAAACAAAACTAAACAAAACAAAACAAGAAGATATTTACAGGCAGAGAGAAAGGGAACCAAGGGGAGCAGGAGAGACTGGAGAGAACAGGTCCCCTGAAGTATATACTCTTCTTTTTGCTCTTTTCTCGATCTTCCCAGGAACCCATAAGACTCCCAGAAGGTGAAGTTAAGAGCTCCCAGACTCAGTAAGGTTATTAGAACAGCAAACTGGCACCCCAAAGAACTTTACGGAGACTTGCAACCTACCAAGTTGGATGAGGGATTAAAATCCTTCAACAACCAACAACCCCAAGCATCAAACTGAAGGAAACATTCTAACCCTCACGGACAGACTGGAAGCTGGAGGGGGACCTGACTGAGGACATCTGGAGAATGAAAGTTAAGTACCAGCTTGGATTTTTGTGCCCCTAGATTATTTTTGCATTTTAAAATAAGAAGCATCAAATTGCATGTCTCTGTGTAAAAGTTCTAGCAATTTGTTTTAAGGTGAACTTATTTTGGCTTAAGGACTACAAAAAGAGAAGGTAATTCATAGGAAATGAAGAAGAGAAAGATATGAAAATTAGAGAATAAGATTATTTTGAATGACTTCAGGTAGCGAGGAGTGTGTGTTTGTGAGTGTGTATTTGAGAGACTTGCCTCATGCCTGTGGGTCTCTCTTCTAGTATCAGTGAGGGGAGGGATTACTGAAGAAGAAGGAAAAAAAAAAAAACAGAAATCTGAGCTTTCTGGGAGGAAATTCAAAGGAACCAAGAGAAATTAAGTTCGTTCTGCAAGGACTAAAATAGAGCAAGAGGAGAGAGGTCAAGGGAGAAGCGTGCAGGAAGCACACAAGCCGGGGAGGCATAGAAGCCACGCTGGCAGAGTGGCCAGCACAGGTAGCCAGCAGAGGCATTCTTGGGGCTATTTGAAAAAGTTTGGTCTGTGAACAAAACAGTTTCCCTGGTGACTGCAAATCCATTGCTAGCTGCCTCTTTCTCATCTGTCCATCACTCTGGTGTGGTACCCAGAAGTTGACTTCTGGTTCTGTAGAAAGAGTTAGGGGAGGTATGATGTGCTTAAAGATCCTAAGAATAAGCCTGGCGATTTTGGCTGGGTGGGCACTTTGTTCTGCCAACTCTGAGCTGGGCTGGACACGTAAGAAATCCTTGGTTGAGAGGGAACACCTGAATCAGGTGCTGTTGGAAGGAGAACGTTGCTGGCTGGGGGCAAAGGTTCGAAGACCCAGAGCTTCTCCACAGCATCACCTCTTTGGAGTCTATCCCAGCAGGGCTGGGAACTACCTAAGGCCCTACCCTGTGGAGGAGCAGGAAATCCATCATACAGGACGCAGCAGACCAGACACTAAAGGAAATGCTGTGAACCTTGTTCCCCGAGACCTGACTGAAAATCCAGCAGGACTGAGGGGTGCAGTTGAACAGCCAGCTGCCCCATGGGTAGGGAATAGTCCTACTGGGCAATCTGAGCTGCTGGGAGGTGATGACACTTATCTTGGCAATCAAGGATCCAAGGAGTCTCTAGGTGAGGCTGGGACTCAGAAAGGCTCAGCCGTGGCTGCCACCACTGCCACCACCATTTTCACAACCCCGAAGGAACCCAAACCAGAGACCCAAAGGAGGGACTGGACCAAGTCCAGGCAGCATCGCCAAGTGTGGAAGAGGCAGGCAGAAGATGTGTGGGGAGACTCCGATATCTCTTCACATTTCCAACCTTGGTCCAAGCATTCCCTTAAACACAGGGTCAGAAAGAGTCTACCGGACAAAAGCAACCAAAATGGTGGAGAGGACCCCTACCGGGAAGCAGAGACCTTTAACTCCCAAGTAGGACTGCCCATCTTATACTTCTCTGGGAGGCGGGAGCGGCTGCTGCTGCGTCCAGAAGTGCTGGCTGAGATTCCCCGGGAGGCGTTCACAGTGGAAGCCTGGGTTAAACCGGAGGGAGGACAGAACAACCCAGCCATCATCGCAGGTAACACCCCTCTCCTGGGCTTTCTGAGATCCTGAGGGTTTGGCTGGCTTTATTTCTGACGGGTTAGATATAGGGAGCGAGGATGGGAAGGGGACCCAACAAGAAAGCCAGAAAGGGCTAGCCAGGGAGAGGGGGAAGGGCCGTTAGTAATCAGCACAGCAGGATTCCAGACACCATCAAAAAGGAGATAGTGACTCTAGCCATATCAGCCTCTGTACCTTGTATTGATCTCATGTCCTTCTACACATTGTGCTTGCACTTAGGAGACTTTAGCTCTCTTACCTCTGTTTGAAGTCATAGAGCTCCTTGGTTCTTTGCCAAAAGAGAAGGGGTGTCACACTCCATTGCTGGTAGACCAATATGAAATACCCAGGCAACCTTGAAGACAGATGAGAATCCAAGGACCTGAGCAATGAGTCATGCCTGGGTTGGTCCAGGCGGTGAGGAAACAAGGCTGCTAGGTACACAGCTGTCAGGTCCTGCCTGGATTCCTTTTCTCTGAGTGCCCTGGATCTTGGCAGAGAGATACCCTCTGGTCCAGGTCCTGGAGTTCCCTTCACTTTGTCCCAGCAATCAGGTGTCCAGCTTAGGAACAGTAGGGTCCACTGGAAAAAGTGAGCACTTATAAGCCAAGATCCCAACTTCTAGGCCTGCTGTTGTTGTAAGGACCTAAAAAATGAAACCTTGTATAACTCCATGGTTTTGATCAGGAGCACTTGTCTGGGAACATGACCCACATTTGTTTTCCACTATACACAGATCTTGGTTTTCATGGAAAGTCACTCAGAAGGGCAAAGAAAAATTAGGTTAAGAGTGACTGTTTCCTGTTGCCTTACTGGGAAGGTTGTAATGAAGCAAGGGGTCATGGATTAGACATGATATTTCATCATTTAGTACCTTATCCTTTTGAATTCCCCATGACAGAACCTAACACAAAGCAAGTTGCATAGTAGAACCATATAATCTGCTCAGTTTGAAGTATCCACAGTGCCCTTTCATGTTTTCCAGTTCCATTATATTGATAGGGAAACTGAGGCAATAAAAGGCATGCAATGCAGGCTGGGAATAGAACTTCAGGACTCTTGAATGGCTTGAAAAATTTCCAAATTAAGAAAAAATTCTCAGGTTATTGGATACCTGCAAGAAAGTTTCAGACTAAGGAAAGAAGTCGGCAAGGAGGGAAGCTCTTTCAAGGGGGGTGTTGCTGGAACATCCCTTCCGGACACTCTGTCTCCCCCTCTTTGGCTGTGATTTCTTCTTCGGAAGCTGGGATTCCCAGACACTGAGCATCCTCAAGTCTTGTGGTTTTGCTGTATTTTATTTTTGGGTGGGAGAGGGGGTGGGGAAAGGGGAGAAAGAAGGGTTGGGCTGTAAGTTAGGTGGGGGAAGAGAAAGAGTAGAAGGAAATCCTTATTCTGGGGCCAAATGGAAGAAATAATGAGATGATTATCTGATCAGAGTTGGCAGCTCCACAGTTTCTCCCAGATGACATCTTCGTGCTGCTTAATCTTGCTTCCTAGTACCCATCTGCCAGGGAAACTGTGTGCTTGCAGTCTAGACTAAGACCCACGACTCTGCTTACCCCTCCTCTTGCAGTAGCAACATAAAGACCTGGGATCAATTACCTGGCTGAAAAAAATGAGAGAAAGATCCAATAGGAGTCTATGTGGGAGGCTCTAACAGGCTACTGCTTTGGGTTACTAGAGGCCAAACCTGGGGAAACTTGACTCCTGTCCTGTCCCTCCTGTGTCCTGTCTGATGCTCTGCATAGAGGAAAGTAGTGTCATGATTTGATTCCAGTTACAGCATTTCTTGTGGCACCTCCCTCATCCCCACCCCAGGACGTCTTTCTCCCTTGCCCACCTGTCCACTGCCACCAACCGCTGCCAACACTGCCACAGCACCCACTCAGATCCTTCTCTAAAGTGCCCATCTGAACTCTTTTAACTGTAAGCATGTAAAATTGGGCAGGAAATCTTTTGCAAACTGTCTAGCTTCTGAGTTTTCCTTCTCTTCAAATCAAAGTATCCCTTGTGGTGTACTGACATTTCCCTCCTTAGGTCTACAGCAGAAAGGTTGAGGGCAGGGAATGCCCAGAGCTATCTCATCTCCACCTACCTACCACTCTGTATTTTTCTTTCAATTTCTGTACTTCAGAAAATATTCAGTAAAGATGTAGGGTAAAGGTCTGGGAAAGATGGAGGTTGGGAATATGGTTTCATTCTTTAGGATTCTAGCAACAGGGCTCCTGAGGGCTTGGGCATCCTTGTGTACTCACTGTGTTTAGCTGCTTACACTTCACCTGTGGTCTCCATGCCTGAGAACCATAATGTTGCCAAAGGCATTTGCCCTAATCTACTCATGCCTATGGAAAGACCAGACCATCTTCCTTCTCTTCCATACAGCACTTGCCCCTGAGCTGGTCATTGTCTATTCCTAGGATGGTTGGCCTTCACCTATGCAGAATGACAATAGAATCATATCTCTGGGAGCCACATACAATTCAGCAATTCTGTTGTTCCACTGGGAATGATCCAAGGTGCTGCGAGACTTGGCCCCTACACTTTTTCAACAGCTCTCAAAGCATAGCTTCTGTCTACTCAACTTAAACCCAGTTTCCCAATCCTTAATCTACCCAATTTAGGGCATTTTTTTCTTCAACAGAGACTTCAAGCAATGCAGCCATAGCCATTTACAGAGGAACATCCCCTCCCCAGTCCCAGATGCGGGTGTCTTAGAGGATACTTTCTACACAGGACACTAGGTGGCAGTGTTGCTTCACTTCACAGGAGAGTAGGCAGCCACGTAGTGGGGAATGTGTCTGATTTCTTGGAGGACTGTCCTGCCCTGGCTCTGTGCTGTATGTATTTAATTGTCCTCTCCCAGAATGTTGTTCGTAGGCATCCCTTGGGGTCAGCTTTGTGCAAGTGTTTTTTGCGGGGCTTATGTGAAAGGGCAAAAGTGTCATTTTTGGGGTTGTGACTAACTTGCACTTTAGCAAGTGGTAAAGAAAAGAAAATTGACTAAAGTTTCCCCTCTCCCTCCCCCACTCCAAACTCCCACATTCTTCCAAAATAGAAAGTTGAATTCCAGAATGAATTGCCAGAATACATTTATTTAGAGTTGAGGACAGCACGGAGCTCACAGGCCTTGGGTGCTGAACGTCTCTCTTGCCCTTTGAAGGGGAGACATGGTACCTGGGTCCCTGCAAGATAGATCTTCTGAAGCGGCCTATTTCCCATAACTGACACAGAGTAACCAAGGTGTAGGAGAGGACTGTGTACAACTGCTCCACTGTAGAGTCCTCCGTAGGAGTCGCTAGGAAGGGGCTTGGCAGTTCAGGGCCATGTAGCCACCTAGGAGTAGACTGAGGTCAGGAGCCCACTTGGTTGGGCCATTGGAACTGAGTACTGGACGTAAGCCAAATTCTGTCACATCCACATGTGTAGCTTTTAAGCTCCGGCACCCAACCCTGAAACCATCCTGTTCCTTTCCCTCCTTCTCAACTTCCTTTCCTCTCTTTCAACCCCAACATACACAAAAGAGAAGATTTTAATAGGTTCCTCCTCACCCATAATTGATTTCAAATGTTCCCTGAAGTTGCCCAGCTGAGTAACCACCTGCAGCTCCAAGTTGCAGGAGACTGAGTCACTAAGTCCATGGCAGAATTGGAGCCTGAGCCCAGGATTCTTCATTCAACAAATATTTATTGAGTGCCTTCCATGCAAAGCACGGCAAGGCCCTGTGGGGAGCACAAAGATGTCTAAGAAACTGTCCCTGACATGAAGACAAGTTTTCCTCCTCTGAGGATCTGAGCATTAGAGTATATGCTTGTGTAGAACTTGGGAGGCAGGCCGACCCGGCATCAGATTCCATCTCTGATGCTTATCAGGGCTGTGGTCTTTGGCAATCCATTGAACTTTTCTATGCCTTGGTTTCCTCAAATGGAAAAAGGAGAAAAATATATGTGTACAAAACATCATTCCATTTAAACAAAAATGAAAAAAGCTCCGGAAAATGAAAAATAAGACGATGTCTTACAGAGTCGTTATGATACTTGAACAAGTCATGTATGTAAAGTGCCCACCACAGGGCTTGGCCATTGTGTTTACTCATAGCCTGGCAGGAGCTAGGAGTGGGAGGCAATCATTACTGGGAGCAGCAGGTTAACCTGCTCGTCTTTGGTTCTAACCCACTAACCTATCATTTTTCCTTAGGTGGAATATTCACTTTAATTTCTTAGGAATTCAGTTTACTAAATTGTAAAACAAGAATGATGGTAAACAGACTTTTTTACAGCACAGTCTAATGTGTTGTAAATGCAGTAGAATCAGAGGCCCCAAAGGGCTCATTTATTTTATTTTAAAAAATCCATTCTTTTTAGCCTGAGCAGTACTATTTTGAATAAATTGGACAATGGCGCTAAAGTTTTTTGGAGGCCATAAAACCTTTTGAAAATCTGATGAAAGCTTTGTCCACTCCCTAGAAAAATGAACATGTTCACATAGTTCACACAACGTTCAGAGCTGTATTAGTCTGTTCTCAAGCTGCTGAAAAAGACATACCTGAGACTGTGTAATTTATAAAGGAAAGAGCTTTAATGGACTCACAGTTCTACATGGCTGGGGGCGCCTCACAATTCCACATGGCTGGGGGGGCCTCACAATCTCACATGACTGGGGAGGCCTCACAATCATGGCTGAAGACGAATGAGGAGCAAAGTCATGTCTCACACGGTGGCAGGCAAGAGAGCGTGTGCAGGGGAACTCCTATTTATAAAACCATCAGATCTCATGAGACTTATTCACTATCACAAGAACAGCACAGGAAAAACCCGCCCCCATGATTCAATTACCTCCCACCAGGTCCCTCCCACAACATGTGGGAATTATGGAAGCTATGACTCAAGATGAGATTTGGGTGGGGACACAGCCAAACCATATCAAGACCCTCAAGACCCTTCACGATTTCCTGATGGCCAGGGTCTGTTGACATTATGTATAAAACCCATTGTTTAAGGCCTATATTGATAAGTGGTTTTTTTTTTTTTTTTTTTTTTTTTTTTTTGACATCTAAGAAATGAGATTTCACAGAATGCTGAAACATCCCCTTCTCCCAATAAGGGAGATTTGTACACAAGGTAGAAGGTGTCATCCACATAGAATATGGAGCTTCATAGAAGGCAGATTCACATAGATGTGAAGAGAATGTAAAAGGCAGGCCATGTGTGGGATCTCTCCCTTTATCCAATAGGACTCAGTGACAGATGAAGAGACAAATCTATACTTTTCCCAGAATCTTCCAGAAGATGAGGTTTGCACAGTCATCTCCTTAGTTGCTTCTTCCTATATCACAGCAAGGTTTGAAGTCAGAGTGTTCGTCCTCCAAGAATCCTGTGGAATTGTGCAGTTCCCTCCACATTAGAACCCTGCTCCCTGGTTAGGATCCACATGTGCAGCAAAGTCATGGCCACCTGCCCTAGGCATGGCTGACACATGAATGTGAGGGCTTGCTGTTGGTTTCTGGGGATGGATTTACCCACAGTGATGAGTACGAGTTGCATGAGTTGTCTTGTGTGAATAGGGCATAGCCCCTGATAGTTGTAAATTAGCATCTCTGTATAGAAGGTTTTATCATGTGGCTATATGGCCCCCAAGAAGAGAGGAACATGGAGGGACTGTATGGTATCTGGTTTAAGAAGTAAAACAGACTGTGACTATGACCCTTCTTACAGCCTGTGGCCATGCCCCTCATCCCTATGGGAAAGTAATTTTCTCTATGTCTCTGCCTCCAGGGCTCTTCATGTGTGGTTTCCTAGGGTCCATATTGCTTCCTGCCTTATTTGTTATGTGCATGTCTCATTTCTATCCACCAGTAATTCCTCCAGAGCCAAACGCATGTCTGATTAACTTTTGTCATTCCAAAATATCTAGCACAGTATTAGAGACTCTCAGTTATGTTTGTAGAATAGAAAAAATGGAAATTTAGACTGCTGACTGCTCATTAGGGATGAATAAAAGGGTGGGAGGAACTTTCTGAAACTGGAGTCTCTTTGTGGGATCCACAGCAGTGGCTTTCAGATTCTGTTTTTGCTGCCTACTGAGGTGTCTTCGTAGCTTCTGAGGGGAAATCACTGAGTGCAGGGTTCCCTTTCCACCTTCAATAGGAGCATCCCTCCCTTACCTGTTTCATGTGAAGGAGGGGCTTAATTACTTTAAGGAAGTTTAAACCCCACAACTCTAGAGCGGGGGTTGGCATGTTATGGCCTGTGGGTCACATCAGGTCTAAAGCTGAAGCTTGTTTTTGTAAATAAAGTTTTATTGGCACACAGCCACACCCATTTGGTTATGTGTTCTCTGTGGTGACTTCCCTGCTAACTGGTGGAGGTAAGTAGTTGCAAAAGAGACCTTTTGGCCCACAAAGCCCAAAATATTTACTGTCTGGCCCTTTGTAGAAAAAGTTTGCCAACTCATGCTTTAGAACATTGCTTCTCAAACTTCAATGTGAATAGAGATCAGCTGAGACTATTCTTAAGATGTCTGCCATGGCAATGCACCTGGCAGCAGGTGCAATGTAAGTACGTCTTGCACACTGCAGGGAGTTTCATGGACCAAGGACCCCAGGCGCTGTGCTCTGAAACACATCACTGCATTTGCACTGAGGCCACAGATCCCTGGGGTGGCATGGATAAAGGCAGACCAGTTCCTGAGAGACAGTCGTTGACTTTGGCTGAAGGACTAAAAAAGGCCTTGCAGGAAATTCCTTAGACTGCACTGTAGTCAACAACACTTCCATCCCACCTTCCTTCTCTCTTTTTTTTTTTTTTTTTTTTTTGCTTCAGAGTCAGACTTGCAGCAATGACTGATGGCTCTCCTAGCCTTTTCAGGATCTCTCTATATTTCCTCAGAGTTGTCTCCCCCAGTAAGATCCTACATATTTAATCCTGTATTGGCATCTACTTCTTGTGCTAACACAACTACCTTATGCAAATGCAGATTTGGGTTCAACAGGTCCTAGACAGCCTGAGATTCTGCATTTGTAACAGGCTTCAGCTGCTGTTGCTGTTGCTAGTTTGTGGACCATGATTCAAGTTGCAGGACTCTAGACTCTTGAGTCCAGGCTCTTGAGTCCAGGGCAGAAGACAGCAGACTTTTCCTGTAAAAGGACAGATAGTAAATAATTTAGGCTTCTTGGGCCATGCAGTCTCTGTTGCAAAAAATTAAACTCTGTTGTTATAATGTGCGAGCAGTCATAAATGATATGTAAACACATTTCTATGCCTGTGTTCCAATAAAACTTTATTTACAAAAACAGATGGCAAGCTAGATTTTTCTCATAAGCAGTAGTTTGCCAACTGCTTTTTCCACCGTGCTTTTGTGCTTTCCTTTCTAGTTTCACGCTATGAAAAATAACTCCAACAGAGAGACTATGGCACTATCAGTGGTAGGGGCATAACTTTTGTTGAAGTATAAACAAAACTTCCCAGATATTTCTTGCAGGAAACAAGTCATGCTAGTTTCTTGGTATGAACACTCCAGGTAGAGTTTATATTTATTTCTTTCCTTTTTTTTTTTTTTTTTTTTTTTTTTTAAAGAAAAAAAGCCTACTGAGCTGTGACTTTTAAAGAAAAAAAGCATACTGAGATGTTCACATGTTTAAAGTGTACAAATAATGTCTTTAGTATTCTTACAGACTTATCTCAATCTATTATCTCAATTATCTCAATCTAATTTTAGAATATTTTAATGGCACCCGAAAGAAATGCTGTACCCATTAGCCCTACCCACTTCCCTCCCCTCCTTTCCAAATTCACCATAGCCATAACCATTGGCAACCTACTCTTTATCTCTATACATTTTGCCCATTCTGTGCATTTCATAAAAATGAGATTATACAATATATGATCTTTTGTGGCTGACTTCTTTCACTTGAGGCTTATCCATGTTGCAGCATGTATTGGCACTTCTTTCCTTTTTATTGTTAAGTAATATTCCATTAATATACTACATTTTGTGTATCCAATCTTCACTTACCGGATATTTTGGTTGTTTCCACTTTTTGGCTTTTGTGAACATTGTGTACAAGTGGATATTTTTTCTATGTCTTTTGGTTAGATACCTAGGAGTAGAATTTCTGGGTCATATGATGACTATATATTTAACATTTTGAGGCCCTACCAGACGGTTTTCCAAGGTGGTTGCACAATTTAGTAATCCCCATCAATGCATGGAGGCTTGGTTTTATACCTCTGACCCTCTAAAATGAAATGGGGGCTGGGCACAGTGGCTCACGCCTGTAAATCTAGCACTTTGGGAGGCTGAGGCAGGCGGATCACTTGAAGCCAGGAGTTCAAGACCAGCCTGGGAAATATGACGAAACCCCATCTCTACAAAACATACACAAATTAGCTGGATGCAGTGGCATGCACCTGTGGTCCTAGCTACTCAGGAGGCTGAGGTGGAAGGACCACCTGAGCCTGTTCAGGTCGAGCCTGCAGTGAGCTGTAACTGTGCCACTGCATTCCAGCCTGGGGGACAGAATGAGAACCTGTCTCAATAAAATAAAGTGATAAAATAAAGTAATAAAATAAAATGGGCTTCTGTGACATCACTGGTGAGTATGGTTTGGCCACTGCCAGCATCTGAGAGCACCTCAGTGGTCTTGGAGAAATGTGCCATTATTGTACAATGAGAAGAGACATCTGGGGCTCTGATGCTGAGGCCTCTGCAATCGCAGGGAGTCCTTCCTAGTTGAAGTGGGTTCTCTCACCAAGCTCCCTCTTCTAGCTCCTTGAAGGTATCCTAAGATGGGCTTTTGCTTCTCTGAACCTTCACCTTTGGCCTGAAACATATTACTTCCTATTACCTGCAACCTGGCTGAATCCTCAATGCTAGGCATACAGGAAACACTTAGGCACTTAGAAGTCACGGTGTATCAGATTCTGATGCAGCAGCACCTTCAGAAAGAAAAAGAGAAGAGAAACCAAGGGGAGAAGGGAAGATGAAGCTCACATAGCTCACATAGCCATGAACTTTCTCCTAGATTCCAGCTCTATGTCTGGCCCCAGCTGGGTTCTTTGGCAGACTGTTCAGGGTTTGGTGTCTGACTCACAGGGTTAGATCTGGGCCTTTGGGGTCGTCCAGTTGTTTGGGGTGCAGGTGGGGGAAGGAGAATCACTTCCAGGCAGTGGCGTAGAGGGATTTTCTGTAAGAATGGCCCGTGATTATCCTATTCACCACACTCCAGCTTCAGTGCCTGGTACCTGTTACTGCCTTTCCTTTCCTCATTCCCCAGTTTTCATTTACTGTAAAATATACTATTCTTGGTCCTTTGCATCTCAGGGAGACAATGCAGTGGATGAGGCTTTGACTGACCAAGGTGGCACCATTACTGCTCACCACCAATCCTCTGGGAGCTGTGTGTTCTTTCTCAGACCACAGGAATGAGATGGAAACCCACAGAGACTCTCGGTGTAGTTCTCGGGGTGGAGCAAAGATTGTCAGGTTGGAAATATTCAGGAGTGACAGAGGCAGGGTTGAAAAGTAGGAATCACTTTTGGCAGGCCAAATACATCCAACTATTCTCTTGTCAGCAGCAACAATTTGTCCTTCCTCACCTCCTGCCTCCTCCTTTGTGCACTTCTTTCTTGTTTCTTTGGGCTGACCATGTGATTCACTCAGAATGTGTGTGCCAGGAGGTCTGACTCCTCTTTCCTGTTCTAATCTGTGCCTTGAGGAGGCTAAATAAACACTTTATTTGGTGTTTACTAACAGAAGGGCAACACCTTAGTTTGGCTCCTGAACCTGTATACCCTGCACATCCATTAGCTTCAGTTCCTAATGTCATAAACAAGGACACAGATTCCATACTTCTGCTCTTGAGTACATGGAATTACGTTGCTCTGGGGGCTCATCAGATCAGTTTCAGCTCACATCATACACCCCCTTGCCCTAGCACCTTCCAGAAAGCATATTTCTATGCTAAGTTTGTATCCAAAAAATAACAGCATCGTTTCTTTCCCATGTTTACTACCTGTCTCAAAACAATCTTCCTCCTTGGATTTTTAAAAGAGAACATCCAGTAAAGAAAACTCAGTGGGCAAACAAAAACATCCTAGTTCTCTTTATGAGTCAGAATTGAGTGGGGAAGAAAAGTGGTTCTGCCCAAATATAAAATGTGGAAACTGGAACCCAAAGTCTCAGAACATTTGAAGTATTGCCATGGCAACTGGTTAGGCTATCAAGACGAGCAAGTGTGGCTCATTTCTACATTAGAAATCCAGTTACCTAATCAGAGGGAACATTGCAGAACCTATAAGTTAATCAGTTAATGAGTCATCATTCAAGTGGTGACTCAGCATTTGCTAACTTTCCTACAAATAATTGCTCTACATTCTGGGCAGGTTATAAAAGTAGTTTAGTTCTATTTGTTCATTCATTCAATATTTATTGAGCTTCTATTAAGTGAAATATCAAGGCTTTAACCACATGTTGGGGAATCAAGAACTACTAAGGCAGGAGTTGTGCCTGGAGGTGCTCAGAGTTTAGGCCTATAAACTGTAAACAAATTATTAAATTTGTTTTAATAACAGATTATATGTGTATATGTAAACAGATTATTACAGCCTGGCTACTGAGAGTGACTGGTCCTGCCTGGATAAACCAAAGGATTTCTTGAGGCTAGGGAAGGAGAGCTGGTAACCAGAGAAACAGAAAGAGTACTGGGAAGTAGCAGAATTAGGGCAAAGAGAAAATGACAGAGTTTTCAAAGTGTCAAATGGCACAGGAGCACCAAATAACACATCAGGCCTAAAGTAGGTGCGTTGGATTTACCAGTCAGGAAATCATGGATGACTTTAGGGAGAGCAGTTTCACACCTCAGTTGTGGGTGCATGCATATCACATTAAGTAGAGATATAAATGAGAGGTAAGGGAGTGAGGGAGTGAAGACAGGGAGCAAAGTCTATTGCACTCTATACAGAAACTCGGCTGTGATGGAAGGGGCAGAGGAGATGTCAGAAGTAGATATGGGTTCAGAGATTTTATTTTAAATTCAGAAAGATCCAAGAGTCAAGGTCTTGTATTAAAGAACTGGTCATCTAAAGTAGGAGACAGCATAAACACAGGAAAATGATGGTAGATAAAGTAACAGAAATGTAAAGCATGCAAATGCAAGCTCAATCACTCTAAAGAAACTATTGCATAAATTTTCCTTTGACAAGTGGTTCTGTAGCACTTACTCTGTGCCAAGCATTACTGCGGTCTGTTTACAAATCTTAACTCACATGCTCCCCAGGACAACTCAAGGAAGAAGACGGAGAACCAGAGCATAGAGAGAAACAGGATACTGTCCAAGGTCACACAGTTGGTGCAGGCAGAGCCAAGATGTGAACCTGGACATTTGTCCTGAGAGTTCTTTTCCACTGTGCTATGTTGTCACTATCTTTATCTCAAGAGCAGTAAGGATTGAAGAGCCCCAACCTTCCTCAACTGAACCCTTCAT
Source organism: Rhinopithecus roxellana (assembly GCF_007565055.1). NCBI lineage: Eukaryota > Metazoa > Chordata > Mammalia > Primates > Cercopithecidae > Rhinopithecus > Rhinopithecus roxellana. The sequence goes on from NC_044556.1 coordinate 126,513,396, forward strand.
CTGTCTCACAACCATTGCTTGTCCTGTTTCCTCTATCTCAGCAAAGGGCCAAGAACTCTGGGAGTTCCTGTCTCACATCACTGCCCCTCGCTATCCACATGACATGTAATGCCAATAATCAATCACCAAATCCTGTCTGGTTGGCCTCTTCAGTTTCTTTTGGCCCTGTTGTATTCATCCCAATAACCAAACTAAAGCTAAGTATTGGTTACAATAATTCGGAGCATCTCTAAACCGAGAGATCAATTTATTCTTCAGCTGTTTGATTGCAACCAAGAAGAGCATTTTCAAATACAAAGCAGCTCAAGTCACTTTCCTGCCTACAACCATCAGATGACTCTGCTGCACCCTCAGGATAAAGTTCAGCTTCCTTAAGTTGTCATATGAGACCCTACTTACCTTTTCAGTCTCATCACTGCCTCTACAACAGACACACACACCCATGCATACTCATGTGCACACATGCATGCACATATACACAGGCACACTTACACAAACTTGCATACCCATATGTACACACGTGCACACATGTGTGAGCGCTCACATGCGCTCACACATATACTTCCAGTCCAATTTCTAGCAACACCAAACCAGTAGCAGTGACACAGATATACCACTCTCCCTGGCATCTAGCCCCTGATGTCTATTCTTTGTAATTTTTCTCCTAATATGAAACCACTCCCCAAAACCAAATGCACCTGAATTGTTCTTACTTAACCCCCTAGATTTTTAGTGAATATGACATCTCTTTCAGGAACTCTTCCTTGGCCTCTCTAAAGACTGATTTAGGTTTGCTGTCCAATGCGTTTTCCTGATACCTTATACTGTGCCTTATGAAGACACTAAGAGAAACCTACTGTAATTTCCATTTTACTTCTCATTAATTGAACACAAGCTCATTGAGCTCCTACTGTCTGCTAGGCACTGGACAGGGTGTTTGATGTTAAATAAGCAGACATGGTTCCAATGCCCAGTCATTTCTATTCTAGGCTAGCTCCCACTGGGCTGTAAGCTGTTTGGGGTCAGAGGCTGCATCTGGTTCCTTGCTGCCTTCCTAGCACCTAGTGCTTTGTCAGTTAATAACAAGTAACTCATTCAATATGTATTTGATAAAAGGATGAAGGATGAACTAATTCTCTTTGGAAGTAGGCACATGAAAATCTGGTAATCTTTAAGTTCTATTGATGTTGAAGATGGCTAGGAAGTTTAAATTCCCCTCAATAGTATCTAGAAGGAGGAGTTATCCTTACCTTCTACCTGAACTCCCCACCTTTCTCCTCCCCACAAATCTACATATACCTGACAAATGTAGACTAGGAATTTGTCTCATAGAAAAACTGGATATAATTTACAACTTGGTTTAGCTATGTTTATTTCTAAACTTTCAGAAATTATCTTTTCTATTTATTTACTTCTTCTGGGTTGTCTTTTTCTCATTCTCATAGAACTTTTGTTTGGTGCACATTATTCCCGTAGGTGGGAGGAAGAGGAGGGGCGTATATACCTAGAGAAATGTAGATCTTGCTACCAGAAGAAGAAGCCACCAGGGGGCCAGGAAACACTCCTTGAGTTCAAAGTCTCTCCAACGTTTGCTCCTTCTCCGGCCCTTTGAAAATCTGGAGTTTTAAGGCCAGGCGCGGTGGCTCAAGCCTGTAATCCCAGCACTTTGGGAGGCCGAGACGGGTGGATCATGAGGTCAGGAGATCGAGACCATCCTGGCTAACACCAAGGCGCCTGTAGTCCCAGCTACTCGGGAGGCTGAGGCAGGAGAATGGCGTAAACCCGGGAGGCGGAGCTTGCAGTGAGCTGAGATCCGGCCACTGCACTCCAGCCTGGGCGATAGAGCGAGACTCCGTCTCAAAAAAAAAAAAAAAAAAAAGAAAATCTGGAGTTTTAAAAACTCTTTTTTTTTTTTTTTGGTGTGAAGATATGTTTTTTTTTTTACTATTATACTTTAAGTTCTAGGGTACATGTGCACAACGTGCAGGTTTGTTGCATATGTATACATGTGCCATGTTGGTGTGCTGCACCCATTAACTCGTCATTTACATTAGGTATATCTCCTAATGCTATCCCTCCCCCTCTCCCCGACCCCGCGACAGCCCCCGGTGTGTGATGTTTCCCCTTCCTGTGTCCAAATGTTCTCATTGTTCAATTCCCACCTATGAGTGAGAACATGCAGTGTTTGGTTTTCTGTCTTTGCTCTTTTGGGAGGGTGAAATTATTTTAACATTGAATGTGTTTATAGGCTGTTCCTAGCTCAGTTTATTTATTAGCCATTCGCTCACTCACTAATTCATGTATTCAACTGATGCTTCTTGAGCACAAAGTAGGTATTCAATTACTATTTTTGAAATTAACTCCAACTTTATGCAGAATAATAGTAAACACTAACCACAGCAGAGCTCTATTTTAGACATTGTTTGTTTCAAGGCACATTAGTAACTTGAAATAATTGCACAATAGAATATCCTTATAATCCTTATAACAAAACCCATGGTATGGATCCTGAAGATAAAAGGAGACATAGGCAACACTCCCTCCTGGGTGTGGCAGCCTCGCTGGGCCTTTGGACCACCTCCTTGTGTCCCCTCCTCTGCCATGGCTGGTCCTGGGCTGAGGTCAGGCAGGTGACAGCCGGGTGCCATGGCAGAGGAGGGGGCACAAGGAGGTGGTCCCAGCCCCTCTGGCTCTCCGCTTACAGCATTTCTGGAAACTTAGCATCTATGTCCTCTACTGTGGTGTGCTGCCAAAAGCCAAGCACATTTGAAGAAGGCAGCTGTTCGTTTTGCCATTCCCAGCCCTTCTGTGAACACCTCCTCTCCTGACCCTGCCTCCCTACACTGCTACTGTCCTCCTCTCTCCCACACTGTTCTCACTTCCTGAAAGTCCAAGCTGCTTAGCAGTGGAAGCCTTCAGATAGCCTGTAGGCTTCTGGGGGCTTCTATGGATCTCCATCATCTGTGTGTCCCTCCAGCACCTGGGCCTGCAGCAGAATGGGCAATAGCGTTGAATGGACGCATGGAGGACAATCTAGCTCCTCATACACACAGAACTGGATCTCTCCTGACTCCCTAGAATGAATGATACTCCTTTCTCTTCTCTCCACATGACTCACTCATTAACTGCTCCTTACCTTTGTGCAAGCCATCACCTTAATTTTCCTACCTTCACCTCCTCATCCATTTAAATTCTTTCCCTCACTGTATAGCTAAGAATATAGGATCTGGAGCCTGAAGGTCTGGGTTCAAGCCCTTTACTAGCTGTGGTAACTTGGCAAATTGAAATCCCTCATCTGTAAAATGGGGGCAATGGTAATTTCCGTCTCAGAATTGTTGTGGTTAAATACATTTATACAAACTATGTGTTGAGTGCCATGCCTGGAACGTTAGGACTTGGTTAATGCCTGTTGCTATTTCACCCTTCTGTGATGATGTGATGTCACAGAAGGGACCCAGGACTTGCCCCAAAGATGCTGCCATCCAAACTGGCCAGGTCTGGCTCATATTCCTCATTCCCAAGGCCTTCTCTACCCATTCTAGTCCATGCAAACTCTCCTCCTGAATGCTTGTTGCATGTATATTAATGTGATATAACTTAGCATGCAATTATTTGTAGTGAGATGTTGATTACACAGATTCCACATAACCACTATTCTTAACTAACTCTAATATTTTAATTATCCTGCTTCTTAGGAGATAGAGATATGCGACTGCAAGATAAATTCAAAAGAAGAATCCAGTAGAAACAAAACCTGCCCATTAACTTATGGGTTCAGCCCAATCCTTTTTACCTTCTCTGGCCTCAGACTCAGGGTATGGGGTAGTGAGAAGTGGTTAGAAGGCTGATGATCTTAAAGCCCTTCAAGATAAACCTTGAGATGAAGATTCTGGGCATGGGCTGTCAGAGTATCACAGGCCAGGAGACAACCCAGCCCATCTCTCCTTCACAGATGGGGCAGTGAGACCCAGAGAGGGAAAAGCAGTTTCCTGACATTACACAGGGGCAGACTGAGACCCCAATCCAAGTTCTTGGCTCCTAATTTGGTGTTATTTCCACTCCTCCAGGATGCCTCTGACTAATTTAAGCCTCTTACTGGAAAGCAGAAGGAAACATTTTAGAAAGATTTTCAATAAGAAAATGTATGGCTTTAGTCCTTACTTAACCTATGTCAATTCCTTAGATCACTTAGTTTCCTTGACCATTCTCTTTCTCACTCAGGGGCCAAGCAGCCAAAGCTATTGCACAGCAGAGGTTGACCCAGAGGTCAGCTTTACGCATCCTCTTTGAACACTGGGCTCTGAAGACTCACCTGGGTTCAATTTGAGAACACACAGACTCTGTACCCTCTGGTTTCCTCTCAGACTCTCAAACCAGTGGGGAGAAAAAGAGACTCTGAGCCTTTAGGTTCTGATTGCCATAGTATTTGGTTTTGTGTGGTTCCTGGGTTGCCTAACCTCACCAACAAATTGCTTCTTAGAAAGCAGTCAGAGTCTCCTTGGGTTGTTTGTGACCACATGGTAGAGACAAAAACAAAAAACAAAAAACATTCAGGTATTATTAAGTGAGTGCGAGTAGGATGTGTACACTGAAGCAATATAAGACACATTGGACAATTACTAAGGCTGTGAAAGTCACACAATATTTCACTTTAAGGAAACCTGACATGCTAATGTCTAACCTTAGCTGATGGATAAGCTTAGAGGCTATTTTCATTGCAATAGGATTTTCTTCACACTTGCTTTAAATAATGTCTCCTGTAATGTCCCTGGATCACTGAGTATATATTTAACACTATTTAAACACTTTTTAAGGGTAGTATTAATTCTATAAACTGTACCTGGTAACAGGAACCCCAAAGAAAATTTCCGAGAGGGATCTCGAAATTCTTTATTTGACTGAGAAGAGGAAAATCCAGGAAATTGGTGTGGTGCTGCCTCACTGGAGTTATCAAAGAGTTCTCAAAAGAACCTTGAGAGAGATGGGGTGAGGGTGGAGAAATGCTGAGGCACCTTGCTGTGGGTGCCACCAGGTCTCTGTGTCTCTTCCAGGATGACAGGTGCTGGGCAATAAGGTATCTTATCAAGGTTAAGGAATGTGACCCACTTCACGCCCCCTAAGGTGTATGACTTCTTGGCTTTTGCATGAGCTATCCTCTGCATTAGGGGATGTAGATCCTTTCTGTTGTGCTACTGGAATTCCACGCACATGAATTCCTATTTTTGTTTAGGTGGAAGATCATCTTGATAGAAAGAGAAGCCTACAGGTAGCTCTCCACCTCTGTTGAGGAACAGCGCCCGACACCTCCTCGCATTCTATATGCTCATTATGGAAACTGCAGCCAGTTAGCCATTGGACACTGATGTGCTGTTTATGGAATTCCATAGTCACACGACCAGCAGAGAATATAGAATGCTCAGGAAATTTCACACTGGTTGTTCTTGAAGATTATTAAAAATGATTGAAATTACACTCCAAAAAAACATGTGTTTAAAATTACTCAGGAAGTTTCTCTTTTTCTCTCTCTATCTCTCTCTCTCTCTTTTGGGGGTAATGACTAGACATAGAAAATATATTACTTTTTCAACTAAATAATTTAGTTGGAGGAAAAATAATTTAAAGTTTCTCAAATGTACTGAGATAATGGATGGTATTGGAGCAAAGTATTGACTCTAGAGAAAATTGTCCAAGATGAGTGGGGAGTGACAAGTCTGGTCATGACTCTTGATTCTTCCTGATCCCTTGTAGGTAATATCAAAGGGTATGAAAAGCTGGCATACTTTTAGAGGGGGGCACTGTGGGCAGAGCTGTGCTAGGTCAAGTCAGTAACTGTTCTCGTTGTGAAGAGTGACTGGTGTATGTATGTGTGTGTGTGTGTTGGGTGGGAAAGGGTAATAAAGGGATTTTTATGGAGTTTTTAGAGTGTCATGTGACACATCATTGTTTTGGAGGATACCATCAACATCTCTGCTAACTATCTCTTGTCGATTCAATCCATTAGTGAATTACTTATTTTTATCATGGGCAAGATGTTGGCCTTGATACAAATGAATGTGGAGAAGTACAAGGCAGAATTTGCCAGATGTCAAGTAACTTATAATACAGTTGAAGACATAGGCCTATATATGTTAAGATGATAATAATATTAGCCAGGAATAATAACATGGAGTATTTATTATGTGCTGAGCATAATAAGTACTGTATTTTACATGTACAAATTAGTTTTGTGTTCTCTGAAACTCTATAAATTAATACTATTAATATCTCCATTTACTGGATGAGGAAAATGAGGTATTGAGGATTTCTCTATGTTGCTTGAGATTGTAGAGCTATTACATTTAGTTTATCTAGTAATTTAGCTAGTTGATCTAGATGGTGGCTCTAGCCCCACCATTTGATTTTTTACCTAGAATATCGTTTACTATTTTAAAAAATTTTTCAAATGACTGCTGGGCAGCTCCCTTTGGCTATTTGTGGGTCTAGATCAAGGCTTAGAGAGTTTGGGAAATTGAGAATGGGGCAGAATTGTCCTGGGAGATTCTCATGAGGCTCCTGAAGGTATTGGCTACTCTCTGGAAGGCACAGGATAGCTCCAGGTTGACTACCTAGGTAGCTTTTACTGATCCCTCTGGGTTACTTTTTCAGCAAGAAAATACACGGATGTTTTGCATAATGATGTTTTAGTTAACAATAGACCATGTATACGATAGTGGCCACATAAGATTATAATACCATAGCAACTATACTGTACCTTTTTTATGTTTAGGTATGTTTAGATACAAAAATACCATTTGTTTTACAGTTGCCTACAGTATCCAGTACAGTCACATGCTGTACAGGCTTGTAGCCTAGAGGCAATAGGCTGTACCATATAGCCTCGGTATGTTCTAGGTTTGTGTAAGTGCACTCTATGACACAATGACAAAATTGCCTAATGACACATTCTTCAGAATATATCCTGGTTGTTAAGCAATGCGTGACACCCAGGCAGTAGGTGATGAGCGCCTAAAGCCATGTTTATACTTGCTGGATGGCCAAGGAAGCTTCCTTAGGAAGGAGACCCCTGCTGCTCCAGATTTATCTCAGGTCAATGGCATGCTGGACCTGGTTCTTTGCAGTTGTGGGCTTCCCAGTGATCCAAGTCCTTTGCTTTCTTGACTTTCCACAGTGTGCAAAATTCCTCTAATTAACCCCAAGCCCATGCAGAAATGGAAATGGTCAGTTGGCAAGCATTTATCTATTTTTGTCCTTACATTGTCATTATTATTATAATTTTTTAATATAATCATTACAATTTTTGACAAATAAATCCGATTAGATCACCATCTGCCATGTTTACCTTTGATATCCTTCAGTGGCTCCTGATTTGTCACCCAGAGTGTAAAGTCAAATCTTGTTCACTCTTACTCAATGTCCTTTATGATCTGCTCCAATGAACATATCTGGTTTTCATGCCAGTGCCCTGCATGCCGTGTGTAATTCATTCATGAATTTGTATATTCAACAAATATTTATTAAGTCTCTAATATGTGCTAAGTTCTGTTCCAGGCACTGGAGGCATGGCAGCAAACCAGACTAAAATGCCCATAATTAATAACAGCTAACATTTTTTAGTGTTTACTATAGTTAGGCTTTACGTGTATTAATGTATTTAATCTTCAAATGAGGTAGATATATCATTAGTTTTATTCTAGAGATGAGCAGGCTCAGATAAGTGGTTTACTGTAGAAGTTTAAAAAATACTTTTCCTGTAAATCTGTACTTAGGAAATTAACACCTATTTATTATTTTATACCAATTGGATCAGAGCATACGTATTGTCCCAGAACTTACTTTGTTTTCTAATAGTAGGCTGTGAATATTTTCCTGTGTCTCTAAATATTCTTCTCAAGTGTGATTTTGTAATGGTAGGGTAGTAGTCTGTTGTTCAGATGGACTGTACTCTTTCTCTATGATAAATAGTGCCGTTCTGAACATCCTTGTTCATCCTTAGTTCTTGGGTTGTTTCCCTAACAATGATTCCTAGAAGTGAAATTACTGGGCTGGAGGGTGCGGCTGTTTCTGGCAAATGGTTGCTAAATGGTTTTCCGGAATGGTTTACTAATTTTCTCTCACTCCAGCCATGCATGAGTGTGCCCTTTTCCCCACAATGTCACCAAATCTAGAGACTGTTACTATTCTTCCTCTTTGCCAACTTAAAGGACAAAAGTTTTCATCTTGACTTCATTTACATTTCCTTGAGACTAAAGACTTAAAATTTGTATTTCTTTTTTGAGTTACCCCATTAGTGTCTTTCCACCCTCTTTTTTTCTATTGCTGTCACCCAATGTTACTGTGCAGGTGATATGTAAGTAGAGAGAAGTGTCCCAAATGGTCACTAGGCAAACATGTCACTGGGGGAGGGGGGCTGTGTGTGTGTTCGTGTGTGTCTGTCATAAGTGAGATGAAGGTAGGAGTGGAGACTAGCCTGAGGATGTTGATTGTATTGAGCCACTAGATAAGTCTCTGTCCATTACTCACTGCTAACAAAGGCCCATCCTCAGGACACAGATCGTGGTCTGCTCTGATTTGGAGTCCTGCTCCTCAGTGTATGGTTTGAGATTCAGCAGCATCAGTTTCACCAGATAGTCTATTGGAACGTAGAATTTCAGGTGCCATTTGATACTTGCTAAATCAGAATCTGCATATATTCAGATCCCTGGGTTGTTCATATCCACAGTAAAATCTGAGAAGCTCCAGACTTGTCTTTCAGGAGGTCTGTGTGCAATTTCAGCTTGACTTCCGACAGGTGCTGCTGATTTTAGATAGTGTAGAAAATGTTGCTAAAACAGAATCTGCATTTATTCAGAGCCCCAGGTTGTTCGTATCCACAGTAAAATCTGAGAGGCTCCAGACTTGTCTTTCAGGAGGTCTGTGTGCGATTTCAGCTTGACTTCCAGATAGGTGCTGCTGATTTTAGATAGTGTAGAAAATGTTGGTGCTTCTGGTTTGGCTCCCTGCACTTTCCCCATTCCCAATAACTAGCAATAATAACTGTAAGAGTAGCTAATATTTATTGACACTGTGCCAGGAATCATGCCAACTGCCTTCTATGGGCATCATGTGCAGGCTACCTCTTCAACTCCTTTAGATTCTTATCCCCCATCTCACCATTCTATGTTTTCCTGTTCTCTCAGGCAATCACAAAAGCAAGCCCCGTGCTCTCCCTGCAAATCTGCTTCATTGACTTCCACCCTGCACACAGGTGGCCTAAGGAAAGCCAGGGGAATCTCCTCTCCTGTTTTCTATTATCCTTGCACATGAAAGCATGACTACAATAAAAATAGACTGTAATGAGAAGGTGAAAAATTTACTGGAAAGGTGCTAGTGAAACAGTCCCCAGGAGGTTTTTCCCACTCCATGCTCTTATTTGTAAAAGCTTGGAGTCATAGATAAAAGCTAAGCCTAATCCTGTCTTAAAGGAAAGTTATCTAGAACAGCTGAAAAACACCTCCCCAAGCTTCTTTTTTTCACTTTCTCCCACTCTTCCTGCTCACACGGTCCTGCTCTCTGCCAGGTTTGCCTGATCTTTGATGGATGGCTTTTTTTCCTTCTCCTCCTTGGTTTTTTAATTCCCCTCAGGCTCTCTCTGGGGGGTCAGGGTGTTGGATAAGTAGTTCTGCAGAAGGCCGCACGTACGTGTGTGGGACAGCCACAGGCATAACATCCTGAGAGAGGACCTTGCCTTGTAGCGTGTTGATTTATGGTCATGACCTAACCTGGCCCTGTTTTTGCTCATTTTCTTCCTAAAAACAAACTTGCACCACACAGCATGTTTTTTTAGTTACCAGAGTTGATGACACTGCATGACTCCTCTGTTTTTTGAATAGAGCTTCACCTTCCTGGAAGCTGATGGGGCTTCTTGGAGAAGGAGGACTCTCACTCCTAACTTTAATCCTCCCAGAGGTACAGAGCAGAACTCTGCCATGGGGATTTCCTGGAAGTGAGATTCCATGGATGTGTCTGTGCCAAGAGCAGCATTTCTGCCTGGACCTTATCTTCATCTTCTGCCACCCTGGCTTGTTGTTATATGATCTCCTCGGCGAAACTGCCATGGATAAATGTTCCCTCCAGAATGAGGCTTTGTCCAAGAAAAGCTGTCAATAAGATTTATCACATATGCTGTAATCTAACTGTGTAGGATCTAGAAGAAAGCATCTTAGTATGTGATGACTGTGGAAAAGCTCATCTAACATTATGGGAAAAATCAACCACATGTAGTTGCAGAGCAAGGGGCATGCTTGGTCCCCTTGGATCATTCTTCTAGGTCAGATGCACTTGCAAGGTTACTAGCATTCCCCAAGACTTGTGGGAAATGCTCCTTTTCTAGGTCAAGTCTCTCATGACTCCATTTGATTTCAGGAGCAGAGTGGGAACAAGGAAATACAACCCATCCTTTCTTGCTCCCGTGGTAAATTCATAGATGTCTAAGATAGGCTCTTGTCATCAGGGGACTCTCAGATTGCTTCACAAATAGCAGCAACTCAACAAAGCTCAGCAAAACGAGATCACTTGGACTAAGGTAGTCAAGGAAAACTTCACAGACAGGATGAAACTTATGGTAAGTTTTGAAGGGCATATCCATAGAAGGGAGGCATTTCAGACAAAGAGAGAGATACATATTGATAATGTATATCAGGCCTATATAACCTATATAAAAGGGGCACTTTTTTGCTTTTCCATTCATTTGAACACCCTGGAATAAGTTGGCACAGTGTTCCTGAAATACCTGGCTTTGAGGAAGAAAAGGGTATGAGACGGTGCCTTTCCCCTTTTCCACTACCGTAAAATAAGAACACCAAGGACAGGTGGATTTCTGACAGTTCTTAGAAGATATTTTACTCACTTTTTAGTTGACTATTGTAATTTCCAGGGTGGATTATACTTTTCCTTCTCATTAGGGTGGTGGGGCACTGTTGAAGCATACCCAGTCTATCTGGTGTTGTGGTCAGGTGACTCCATTCTGTCAAAACCCACAGACAGAAGGTTCCAGTAACTGAGAAGGGAGCTTTTTAGTAGAGAAAGGGTGAACAATTAGAGCATTTGAGGGGCAGAAGCAGTTCCTAGCTGGGCTGTCTCACTTCTCTTTTTGTTACATTCCCTTCAAATACAGATTTCTACTCTGCCAGGTACATACCAAATGGGGAAACCAGGAAAAAGGAGGAAGTGGGGATTGAAGTCACCTGTTTGGAAGTGAGTTTTCAGTTGTATGCTCTTCCCATTAGCCGCTCCTTATCTTGGGGTCCTCTAGAAGTGATTACTAAATGTTATGTGTCAAAAGCCTGCAGGGCCACCCAGAAATTTTACCAAATGTTCAGCAAGGCAGCCTGTCAATTTACTAATGGCCAACAGGGAGATATAAACAGCTAGGCCAGCCACTCTGTTCTGTCCTCCAAACTGTTTCCAGGTGTGGATTCAGTCTATACATTTTTTTGAGTCAGATTCCAGTCATCTGCAAGTAGTGGTCTGCAAATTTGTTAATGTCACACTCACCAGCCCTTGTCACTCCTCTCGCCCCAAAACAACAACCAAGAACTAATTGTTCAGCGTTTAAAATGTTTTAGTGTAGTAGAAAGAGCATGGGCTTTTTGATCAAGTAGACTTGTTTTTGATACTTTTCTGGCATTTGCTAACTGTGAGATGGTGGATGACTTGCTCAACTTCTCTGATTCTCATTTTTTTGGTCTGATACACTCAGCTCATACATTTATGGTAGAGATTAATAGAGTGGCACATGTGCAGCATCTAGAGCAGCAACATTTACAATTTTTTGTTTACTTTTTAAATTGATATGTAATAATTGTATATATTTATGAAGTATGTAGTGATCAAATCTGAGTAATTAGCATTTCCTTCATCTAAAACATTTATCCTTTTTTGTATGGGGAATATTCAATATCTTCTCTTCTGGCTATTAAGAAACATATATATTATCTTAACCATAGTCATCCTATAGAGCATTAGAACTTATTCCTCCTACCTAGCTGTAATTCTGTATCCTTTAACAAATTTCTCCCTATCTCCCTCTTCCTGCTACCCTTCCAAGCCTCTAAAACCTCTATCCTACTTTGTACTTCTAAGAGATCAACTTTTTAGGCTTCTGCATATGAATGAGAACATGAAATGTTTAACTTTCTGTTGCTGGTTTATTGCACTTAACATAATGTCCTCCACTTCTATCTATGTTGCTGCAAATGACAGGATTTCATTCTTTTTTTTATGGCTGAATAATATTACATTGTGTTTATATACTGCATTTTCTTTATTCATCCGTTGTTGGGCACTTGGGTTGATTCTATATATTGGCTATTGTAAACAGTGCTGCAAAATCATACTGATTTCCTTTGCTTTGCATAAATACCCAGTAATGGGATTGCTGAATTATAGGATAGTTCTATTTAGAGTTTTATGAAGAACTTCCATGCTGTTCTCCATAGTGGTTGTACTACTTTACATTCCCACCAACAGTATGTAAGAGTTCCTTTTCCTCTTCATCATTGCCAGCATTTTTTTTTTGTCTTTTTAATAATAACCATTCCAACTGGGGTAAAATTATATCTTATTGTGATTTTGATAGGCATCTCCCTGATAATTAATGATGTTGAGCAGTTTTTCATATATTTGTTGGCTATTTTATGTCTTCTTTTGATAAATATTCAGATCGTTGCCCATTTTTTCATCTATTATTTGTATTTTTGCCATTGAAATGTTTGAGTTTTTTGTATATTCTGGATATTAGTCCACTGTTGGATGAATAGTTGCAACTATTTTCTCCCATTCTGTAGATTGTCTTTTCACTCTTTCAGTTGTTTCTTTTGCTGTGCAAAAGCTTTCAGTTCAATCGTTTTATCATTTGTTGCCTGTACTGTTGAAGTCTTATTCATAAAATCTTTTCTCAAACCAATATCCTGAAGTGTTTCCCCTATTTTTTCTTCTAGCAACTTTATCATTTGTGTCTTACATTTAGGTCTTTAATCCATTTTGAATTTTTTTTAATAGGGTGAGAGGTGGGAGTCTAGTTTCCTTCTTCTGCATATGGATATCCAGTTTTCTGAGGTGCCCGCCACCACGCCTGGCTATTTTTTTTTTTTTTTTTTTGTATTTTTAGTAGTGACAGGGTTTTACTGTGTTAGCCAGGATAGTCTCGATTTCCTGACCTCGTGATCCACCCACCTCGGCCTAGTGTTGGGATTATAGGCGTGAGCCACGGCACCTGGCCTAGGTTTTTCTTTATTTAAGATCACTTCATTTGCAAATGGACAATTTTACTTGCTTCTTTCCAATTGGGATGACTTTTGTTTTCTTCTCTTGCCTAATTGCTCTGGCTAGGACTTCCAGTGCTATGTCAAATAAGAGTGGTGAGAGTGGGCATCCTTGCCTTGTTCCAGTTCTTAGCGAAAACACTTTTTGCTTTTCCCTGTTCAGTACATGTTAGCTGTCACTTAGAGCCTTTATTGTGTCAAGGTACTTTCTTTCTACCTAATTTATGAAAGTTTTTGTTATTAAAGGATGTTGAATTTTATTAAATTATTTTTCCATAATACATTCATTGAAATGAATAAATAATTTTTGCACCATTTTTGCATGTCTGGGATGAATCCCACTTGATCATAGTGTACGCTTTTTTTGATGTGCTGTGGATTTGGTTTGCTAATATTTTGTTGAGGATTTTGACATCTATATTTATTGGATATTGGTAGGTAATTTTCCTTTTTTGCTGTATCCTTGTCTGGTTTTGGTATTAGGGTTATGCTGGCCTGGTACGATGAGTTTAGAAGAACTACCTTACCTTAAACTTTTTTGGATTAGTTTGAAAATAATTCATATTAGTTATTTAAAGTTTCATTTGAATTTTGTAGTGAAGCAGTGAAGACTTTTCTTTGTTGAGATACTTTTTAAATCACTGATTCAGTCTTGTTACCTGTTATTGATCTGTTCAAGCTTTATCTCTCTTCTTGGTTAAATCTTGGCAGGTTGCATGCATCCAGGAATTTATCCATTTCCTCCAGGCTTTTTAATTTATTGGAGCATTCATAATAATTTGTAATGATATTTTGTATTTCTGTGACATCAATTATAACATCTTCTCATTTCTAATTTTATGTATTTGGGCTTTTTCTTTTTTAACTCTAGCTAATGGTTTGTTCATTTTGTATATCTTTTCAAAAAATCAAGTTTTTGTTTCACTGAACTTTCTTAGTCTCTCTTTTGTTTATTTTCCCTTTTATTTTTATTTATTTCCTTCTACTAATTTTTGGTTTTGTTTGTACTTGCTTTTCTCATTCTTTCAGGTGCTTTGTTACATCGTTGTTTTTTGAAATATTGCCAATTTTTGATGTAGGTTTGTATTGCTGTAATCTTGTCTCAATACTGCTTTGGATGTGTTCCATAGGTTTTGGTATGTTGTGTTTCTATTTTTGTGTTTTTGGAGAAATTTATATATTATCTTATTATTTCTTCATCCATTAGATATAGGAGTATCTTGTTTAATTTCCATGTATTTTTATGGTTTCAAAAATGTTCCTATTATTATTATTATTGATTTCTCATTTTATTCCATTGTGATCAGATAAGATATTTGATGTTCTTTATTTTATATATTATATTTATTTTTTTAGAGACATGGTCTCACTATGTTGCCTAGGTTTGTTTTAAACTCCTGGGCTCAAGTGATCCACCCATTTTGGTCTACCAAAATGTTGGGATTACAGGCGTGAGCCACTGTGTCTGGCTGACATTGATTTTTAAAATTATTTTGAGGCTAAGCATAATGGCTCACACCTGTAATCCTAGCACTTTGGGAGGCTGAGATGGGAGGATTGCTCAAGCCCAAGGGTTTGAGACCAGCCTGGGCAACATAGTAAGACCATATCTCCACTAAAAAAAAAAAAAAGGTAGATGTGGTGGCATACACCTGTAGTCCTAGCTACTTGAGAGGATGAGGTGGGAGGATTGTTTGTACCCAGGAGGTTGAGGCTGTGCTGCCACTGAACTTCAGCCTGACTGACAGAGCAAAACCCCGTCTCAAAAAAAATTGTGTTGACATCTGTTTTGTGTCCTAATGTTTTGCCAGTACTGGAGAATGTTACATGTACTGATAAAAAGAATGTGTATTCTGCAGCTGTTGTGTGAAACATTCTGTAAATTTCAGTTAGGTCCATTCAGTCTATGGACCAGTTCAAATCTTATGGGCTTTTTTGTCGATATTACATCTAGCTGAACTGTCCAATGCCAAGAATGGGTATTGGGGTCTAGCTATCCCTTTAGATCTGATAATATTTGCTTTATATATGCTTTATATATCTGGGTGCTTTTGTATTGGGTACATATATACATACATAATTGTTATACCCTCTTACTGAATTGATCCTGTTGTTATTATGTAATGCATTTTTGTTTTTTTAAAGTTTTTGACTTAAAATCTGTTTTATTGTATATAAGTATGGCTTCTCCTATTCATTTTTGATTTCCATTTCTGGGAATATTGTTTTTCACTTTCAGTCTATGTGTGTCTTTACAGGTGAATTGAGTTTCTTATAGGCAACATATAGTTGGATCTTTTAAAAATCCCTTTGGTCAATCTATATTTTTTAGTTCATTTTATTGATTGTTTCTCAATGTTTTGTATATTCTTTATTTCTTACTTTCTCTCATTGTTTACTTTTATGTTTGGCATGGTTTTTGCAGTGATAAGGTTTGATTTCTTTCTTTCCTTCCCTTCCCTCCCTCCCTTCCTCCCTCCCTCCCTCCCTCCCTCCCTCCCTCCCTCCCTCCCTCCCTCACTTCCTTCCTTCCTTCCTTCCTTCCTTCCTTCCTTCCTTCCTTCCTTCCTTCCTTCCTTCCTTCCTTCCTTCCTTCCTTCCTTTCTTCCTCCCTCCCTCCCTCCCTCTCTCCCTCCTTCTCTCCCTCCCTCCCTCCCTCGCTCTCTCCTTCCCTCTCTCTCTCTCTCTCTCTCTCTTTCTCTCTTTCTCTCTTTCTTTCTTTCTTCCTTTATTCCTTTTTTGAGATGGAGCCTTGCTTTGTTGCCCAGGCTGGAGTGCAGTGGTGCAATCTCGGCTCACTGCAACTTCCGACTCCCGGGTTCAAGCAATTCTCTGCCTCAGCCTCCTGAGTAGCTGGGATTACAGGTGCCTGCTAGCACACCTGGCAAAGTTTTGTATTTTGTATTTTAGTAAAGACAGGTTTTCACCATCTTGGCCAGGCTGGTCTTGAACTCCTGACCTCATGATCTACATACTTTGGCCTCCCAAAGTGCTGGGATTACAGGTGTGAGCCACTGTGCCTGAACTGATTTGTTTCTTTTTTTGTGTATTCACTCTATCTGCAAGTTTTGTACTTTTATATGTTTTCATGAACACATGCAGTTACTATCTTTTTGCTTCCAGAGGTAGTCTTACCTTAAACATTTCTTGCAAGACTGATCTAGTGGTGATGAATTCTCCAAGTTTCTGCTTATCTGAGAAAGACTTTATTTCTCCTTCATTTCTAAGAATAGCTTTGCTGGGTATAATATTCTTAACTGGCAGATTTGTTTTTTTTCTTTTAGTACTTCGAATATTTCATTCCATTCTCTTCTGGCCTGTATGTTTTTTGCTGAGACATCTGCAATTGGGCTAATGGGTATACCCTTATTTGTGACTTGGTATTATATTTTTCTCTAGCTATTTTTGTCTTTGACTTTTGGCAAAACTCAAATACGCCTTGGAGAGGACTTGTTTGGATTAAATATATTTGGAGACTTTTGAGTTTATTGGATCTGAATGTCCACCCCTTTTCCAAGACATGAGAAGTTTTTCACTATTATTTCATTAAATAGGTTTCCTTCATCTTTTCTCTTCTCTTTCTGCAACTCCCATAATGCCAATATTTGTTCACTTACTGATGTTTCATACATTTTTGTAGGGTTTTTTTTCTTTCTTTAAAATATTTTTTTGTCTGCCTGAGTTATTCCAAAAGATCTGTCTTCAAGTCCAAAAATTCTTTCTTCTACTTGGTGTAATCTGTTGTTTAAGTTATTGATTGTACTCTTTGTTGTGTTATTCACTGAATTATCCAGCTCTAAAATATATGTTTGGTTCATTTTATGATATTCCTTTATTGAATTTCTCATTCAAATAATGAACTTTTTAATTTTGTTTAATCATCTATCTGTTTTCTCTTGTATCTCACTGAGTTTCCTTAAGATTATTATTTTGAATTGTTTTTGCTATTTTGTATATTTCCTTATAATTGAATTTCGTTACTGGAAAATTATTTTGTTCCTTTGGAGGTGTAATATTTCCTTGATTTTCTATGTTTGATGTATTCTTACATTGATTTCTGTGCATCCAGTAGAACAGTCACCTCTTTCAATTTTATGAAATAGATTTATAGAAAGAGACTTTTCTTTTTTTGTGTGTTTGTGTGTTTTGTTTTTATTTTTACATTTGTTTTAATTTATATCTTTGATAAAAATCATTCAAATGTTTTGCCTCAAATACAATTCTATTTTTTGGCAGCAAATCTGGGTAGGATTATTTTTATTAGATTTTCTTCAAAAAAAAAAAAAAAAAGAAAGAAAGAAACAGGGATACATGTGCAGAATGTGCAGGTTTGTTACATAGATATTTGTATGCCATGGTGGTTTACTGCACCTATTGACTCATCCTCTAAGTTCCCTTCCCTCAACCCCATACCCCAACAGACCCTGGTGTATGTTGTTCCCCTCTCTGTGTCCATGTGTTCTCAATGGTCACCTCCCACGTATGAGTGAGAACATGTGGTGTTTGGTTTTCTGTTCGTGTGTTAGTTGGCTGAGGATGATGACTTCAAACTTCATCCATGGCTATGCAAAAGACATGATCTCTTTCCTTTTTATGGCTGCATAGTATTCCATGGTGTGTATGTACCACATTTTCTTTATCCAGTCTATCACTGATGGGCATTTGGGTCGGTTCCATGTCTTTGCTATTGTAAATAGTGCTGCAATAAATGTAAGTGTGCATGTGCCTTTATAGTAGAATGATTTATATTTCTTTGGGTCTATATCCAGTAATGTGATTGCTGGGTCAAATGGTATTTCTGGTTCTAGATCCTTGAGAAATCACCATGCTGTCTTCCACAGAGGTTGAATTAATTTGCATTCTTACCAACAGTGTAAAAGCTTTCCTGTTTCTCCACATCCTCACCAGCATCTATTGTTTCCTGATTTTTTAATGATCACCATTCCAACTGGCATGAGATGGTGTCTCATTGTGGTTTTGATTTGCATTTCTCTAATGATCAGTGATGTTGAGCTTTTTTTCATATGTTTGTTGGCCACATAAATGTCTTCTTTTGAGAAGTGTCTGTTCATACCCTTTGCCCATTTTTTGATGAGTTGTTTGTTTTTTTTTTTTCTTGTAAATATGTTTAAGCTCCTCATAAATTCTGGATATTAGTCCTTTGTCAGATGTATAGATTGCAAAAATTTTCAACCATTTTGTAGGTTGTCTATTCACTCTGATGATAGTTTCTCTTGCTGTGCAGAAGCTCTTTAGTTTAGTTAGATCCCATTTGTCAATTTTGACTTTTGTTGCAATTGTTTTTGGCATTTTTGTCATGAAGTCTTTGCCCATGCCTATGCCCTGAATGGTATTGCCTAGGTTTTCTTCTAGAGTTTTTATGGTTTTGGGTTTTACATTTAAGTCTTTATTCCATCTTGAGTTAATTTTTGTGTAAGGTATAAGGAAGGGGTTCAGTTTCAGTTTTCTGACAATGGCTTGCCAGTTTTCCCAGCACCATTTACTGAATAGAAGATCCTTTCCCTATTGCTTGTTTTTGACAGGTTTGTCGAAGATCAGATGGTTGTAGATGTGTGGTGTGATTTCTGAGGTCTGTGTTCTATTCCCTTGGTTTTTATGTCTGTTTTGCTAACAGGACCATGCTGTGTTGGTTACTGTAGACTTGTAGTATGGGTTGAAGTCAGGTAGCATGATGCTTCCAAGTTTGTTCTTTTTGCTTAGGATTGTCATGGCTATTTGGGGTCTTCTTTGATTCCATATGAAATTTAAAATAGTTGAAGGGTGCAGCAAACCAACATGGCACATGTATACCTATGTAATAAACCTGCACGTTGTGTACATATACCCTAGAAATTAAAGTATAATAATAAAATTTTAAAAAAAAAAATTTAAAATAGTTTTTTTCTAATTTTGTGAAGAATGTCAATGGTAATTTGATGGGAGTAGCATTGAATCTATACCTTACTTTGGGCCTTATGGCCATTTTCACGATATTGATTGCTCCTATCCATGAGGATGGAATGTTTTTCCATTTGTTTTTGTCCTCTCTGATTTCCTTGAGCAGTGGTTTGTAGTTCTTCTTGAAGAGATCCTTCATATCACTTGTTGGCTGTATTCCTAGGTATTTTGTTCTCTTTGTAGTGATAGTGAATGGGAGTTCATTCATGATTTCATTCTCCACTTGTCTGTTGTTGGTGTAAAGGAATGCTTGTGATTTTTCACATTGATTTTGTATCCTGAGACTTTGCTGAAGTTGCTTATCAGTTCAAGAAGGTTTTGGACTGAGATGATGGAGTTTCTGAATGTAAAATCATGTCATCTGCAAACAAAGACAACTTGACTTCCTCTCTTCCTCTTTGAATACCCTTTATTTCTATCTCTTGCCTGATTGCCCTGGCCAGAACTTCCAATACTGTGTCAGATAGGAGTGGTAAGAGAGGGCATCCTTAGAAAAAGATTTATTTCTATAGATGGGTCTTAAGGTGTCAGTTGGGTAGGGTGTATTGGCTTTAATTCCACATGGACACAGTAGTCTCTAGTCAGTTTCTTCAGCTGTAATTCATGCTAGTGATTTTTCTATCTCAGTGGCCTAGGCTGCAAGAGTTTGTGGCAGCAGTGGCACAGCTTTGCTGGGTGTGTGCTTGCTGGGCTGTTTCTTAGGTGGAGGGAGGGATGTGAGTGCACATAATGCCCATGGTAAGTCAGTCAGCTGGGGGTCTGGCTCACTGAGGTTAGGGCTATGGGCCTGTTACTCTGGCCAGGGGTGTGGGCATACAGCTCCTTGGCTGCCCTGGGGATGTGTCTTTGAGGAGCAAGCCCACTGGGCTGTTTTTCAGACCTCAAGAACAGGCACAGAGTCATTTGGTCAGTCTGAAGATGTGTCTGCCCAAGGTGGCCTGCCAAGCTGTTTTTCAGGACTTTGTTATAGGTGGCAGCATGTCCACCAGGGATAGAGTTGCACATAGTAGACAAATTATAAAAGATAGTTCAAGTCTCTTTATCTGTTTTTGGCATAAGCAGCAGATATCCTGAGCATCAAAAAAAAAAAAAAAAAAAAAAAAACACTCAAGTAATGGAAAGAAGCAGGATTACTACTTTACAGGGACCACATTCAAAACTTTTGTTTTCATGAAACAACTGTTTGTAACTCTACCTATGATGTTCAGTGCTTTATTAGAATTTTTCATAGTTGCTTTGGAGGAATATATTCCAGTTTGAGAGACAACATTTCTCCTTGAGTATAATTGACTCTATCAATTCCAAGTGCTGATAATTAATGACAGTAGAGAATTGGATGCAAGTGATGTTTGCTAAGACCCACAAGAGCATATTGCTCTGTAAGATACCCATGGTCTCTAAGTACAATTTTTGGAGTTGAGCGCAGGTATACAATTAACAGGATATCCTCCCTTAATTTACTTTTCTTTCTCTCAAAACTCAGATTAAATACAAGGTAAGGTGCTTGAACAGTTTTAAATTTAGTTAACATGTATGATGGAAGCCAGTCGCAAGAAAGAGCTGAGAAAATGATTCTTACAGTTTTAAGATGATATGGTCCAAATGTTTGGCTTCCACACTACCACCATCTTTTGAGTTACATCATTTGATCTGATTTTTCTAATCCATGGGCTATCATGGTTCAGTTTAGTGTTGAGTAATTTCATAAATCATATTCATGTACTGGTCCCTCTGTTCTTTCCAAGAATGTGGCTTTGATGAATAAACAATAGTTTTAACATGTTTGTTTCTATCTCACGTACATCCAAAATTATAAAATCTCAATGTTGCACAAACTCAAGAGTTTCACCACGTATATTGTGTTGGCTTGGACTTCATTGGTTTTGTCAGTCTTTACTCTGCTAGACTGAGAAGAAGTCTCCTAAATGTGGGATTCTGTAATTTTTCCTTTGAAACAAACTTCATCTTGCTTTTGCTTAATGAGGTCAAGAAAGTAGGACTGAGGGTCCCTCCTGAGAGCATGTGGGGAGCTGTACAGGCTGCTCTATAAGCCCAATTTGTAGCGAAAGAATGAAGAAGAGCAGACCTAGGATGGACACATTTTGTTCACAGGTACAGTTGGTCACTGGGTCTTCCAGTAGACATGTTGCGGCTGAAAACTCAGATAATAGGCAATATTTACCCCCTTTTAAATTACAAAAAATGATATTATCAGCAAAGCAACCACATCTAACTTTGTAGTCAAAGGGAAAAGGAGACACTTGGCAGCTTGCAATTGCTTTCCTTTTTAGTCTTTACAGTAATGGAATCGACTCAAACTGGTTCATCAGAGAAACTTGTACACATCTCTTCCCAAATCCATGTTCAGTGACATCATGCTGGTAACTTAAAATTGGCCATTGTGGCAGTAATTTATATCACAGAAGTTGGCAAATGTTGCAAATCAGGACTTGGATTTTTTTTAATCTTCAGAGGACTAGTTGTCAAATATTTACTAGCATACCACTGGTTTTATATCTAATTTATTATTTCCTTTGATAACACATCATGAAAGTCCTTCTCCTCATCATAGCTAATGTTTATTAATCACTTTATTTGAGCTGAACACTGTGCTATGATACTTCGCATGTGACATTTTATTTAATTCTCACAGCAACCTCATGCGGTCTAAGGTCTCAGCTTGTGGTTGAAGGATGCTGAAGATGCACAGATTTTATTTCTCAGGTAAAACCTTCAAATAAGGAAACCAGAGCTCAGCAAGGTGATATAACTTTTTTTGTTGTTGAGATGATATAGCATGTAAGTGGTAGATTGTAGAATATAATTTCTGGCTGACTCATGCTTTTAACCACATGCACTATGGTCTTTCCCGCATAGGGTTTGTAGAAAACTGTTCTGGGCTCAAAATAATGATATCTTGGTTCTAGTGCACTCTCTGCACCCAGTCTGACACCTGACCTCTCAAAGCCTCAGTGTCTGCATCTATAAAATAAGGCCAATGACAATAACTCTGCCTGCCTCAGAGGATGGTTTTACCACTTAAATAACAGTATACAAAAGATTTATTTGGAAAGCTCAAGGACTATATAAATGGGAGATAACATTACAGGCTAAGTAAAAGTAAATAGAGTCACACACACACAGGCACACACACACACATATACACACACAAAATTCCAGTGTAGAAGATTTGGCTGAAGTGAGTAATTTATATAAAGGCAGGTTCTGAGGACTCTTGAAATGAATATTACTGGGTAAACTGGCAGGACGTTAAGCTTGGCAATGCCTGACCTTATCTCTTGGAATTCTTTGGCTTTGGCGCTCTCTAGCCTTCCCAGACAGTCTGACTGGTGATCAAGGTAGTCCTAATCTCGTGGACAGATTTTTATGGTGGATACCTACTAGGAATCAAATTATTAACAAGACAGGTCAGTGTTGGGAAGTTGACATTTAATGGCTTTAGGGAGAATTTCTGCTATGTTATGTCCATGTTTTAATAAAGAGGTCATTTTGCTGCTCCCATAGCTATTTATACTTTCAGTAGTCAGCCTATTCCATTGTTATTCATTTCAGGTTTATTTTCTGCACTACATTGAACTCTCCATGATATCATATAATTATTTGATCACTATAGAATCTCCAGCACCAAGTACTGAGATTGGCAGATAGTATAGCTTTGTAAATATCTACCAAACTTGCACTTGCATGGGTGAGATAACTTAGTCTGCTTCTGTGCACTTATTCATAACAGGTCCTATGAATCCTAACTACCTCGTTTATCCTAACTACCTCTCATTCCATTAGTTTGCTGAATTAATGAACAAGTATATATCACTGTTGCATAGACACCTTGGACAAATCTAAGATTCCTGATCTAGTATAATTTTTAAACAAATGATTTAAAAGAATTTCAGATGATCTTTGCATTTTCATGTCTGATTTAACTTACCATTGATATCGATCTTGCTAACTTTCCTTCACTGAATGAAAAATACTAAGGCTCTCAACTTCTGTCTTCTGCATTTCATTCTACTAAGCAACAGTGAGGAACTTGATTTCTTTTGTAATATGGGATAAGCTCTCCATATGGCTTCAAAATAGTCTGTATTTGTGAAAGTTTCACATGTGACTCTGATTCACAACTAGAGTTGTTGACATTGAATCAGAGAATTCTATTTGCTAAGTATGCCTTTTTGACTGGAAGGAGTGCAGGATAGTGCTTCAGTTAACTATATACTCTATTTCCCTACAGATGAAGTACGAACAATGGTAACAAAGCAAGTAAAATGTAGTTATCTAAGCACCTAGTGAGGTTTTTCATTTGCTGTTTGGACATCCTAAATTAGAGAGCAAATAATCATTACTTTGGTAATCATTCAAAACAATACCTCTACATACTGGCTACATCTCACAAGTAATATAGATGATCTTAGTGCTCTTGGCTATAAATCTTTTTTGATATAATTGCTAACTTATATTAATCAGAACTAGACTAGTATAATCAGAGTGGTCCACCTTCTATTTAGTATTTCAGGAAGTTAGAAATATCATTTCAGATACACTATTAATAACTTTATACCTTTCTATGAGACAAATAAGAACGATTATTTTTTTGATAATAGACTAGAAGTTCTAAGGACAGCAAATTAAAATGTTTAAAATTGCAAATAGATGCCTGGCAGATAATTATGTTAATAATATATGTCAAGTCTAACAATTTATATCTGAACTCATGTATATTATATCTGTATGTGTATGCATCAAATATAAAGTAACCTCCCCAGTACTTTCTCTTAAAGATCAGCAAATAGCTGATAGATTAGTAACTCCATGGTCCTGATATTCAGTATTGCAGCCCATGTGATCACAGGTCAGACAGATAATTAAAACTACTTACTACTTATTAAAATAAGTGGACCAGGAGAAAATATGAATCAGGGAACTTAGTGTTAATCTCACTAGATTTGTTTGCTTTTTTGAAAATCCACTCAATACAAGAGTTTGTAGAGGAGTATTCCTTACACTTCTTTAACAGATAGACCCCAGTGTGAAAATAATAACAAGTAAAACCCCGAAACCCAAATCGGAACACCCCATGAACTGTAGCTAGTCATCACTAGTAATTCAAAGTATAGTTGCTAGAATTACTGGGTTAGGGAGGAAATATGTTTGCTAAAAAGTACTTCTATTTTGTAAACCACAAGTTATTAATTTATGCTGAAGACAGAAGAGAAGATATTCTATCACTTTTGGAAGTATAGCTACTTGTAAAGCACTTGCCTGCCATCAGAATAGGAAGCCTCATGGCTTATAAATCTAGACTGTCTAAGAAGAATTATTGTTGGACTGGATTGCATAGGAGGTCAGGGAACAAATAAAAGTCTTATTTAACAAGCTTGGGGAGAAAGACTCTTGATGTTTACCCAGGTATCTGATCAAAAGGCTAGTATATTTTTCCATCATTTATTCATTGGTGCAAGCAATATTTATTAAGCATTTCCTATGTGATGTACTGACTTCTTGTGATTTATTAGTAAAAGCTATTCCTGAGAGACTATGTACTAGAAGAGGTACTGAGGAAGAGATGGTGGGTAAACTGAAGATGGGTTACTAGGAACATTTAAGGCCTCCAAACTGCCTGAGTCCCATCTGCAATCATGCCACATCTGAAAGTTTGTGCCCCATCCTGCTGCCAACTTATTAATGATCTAACTATTTATGGGTGTTCTATCCTTTGTTTATTCAATTAGATTTAACAGCCCTGTGCCTGTTAAATGCCCTGTGCCTGCTCTGAGCAAGGCAGGTAGTGTATGATAGGACCTTTATTAATCTGGAAACAGTCTGCTTCTGTACTGTGGTGGGTGGTATTGGGTATAGAGCAGTCATTCTACTAACTCAGTGACTAGATTTTTAGGCTAGGACCATGGGGCAGTGCCATATTGCTTTCTCTGGGGAACAGTTGTTCACTGTGGATGGGCATCCTTACCCATGAGAGGTGTTAGAGGGAATAGTGGGCTAGGAATGATGTCTGGGATGTTATTATCTTCTCTAAAACGACTCCCTGATTAATCAACTCCTTGTTTTCTCCATGAGTATCATCTTTTTAATGTTCAGTAGAGAAAAATCACCTTCCAGAGGGTAGGAGATGGCTGTCATTTGCAAAAAGTATGACTACTCTCATGGCTTCTGAGGAAATGGAAAAGAACTAGGGTCAGTGAGGAAAGGCATGGACTCAAAGCCAGTCAGCATGAAGCACATTTGTGATGGAGTGCTAGAGAATTCTTGCCATTTGCATTGAACATCTGCTTTCCAGCTTCCATTTTGGTTATGTAAACATACCAGAATGAGTTAAGTTGGCTGGAATCTGAAATCATTCCTTTTGGGCATAGGATATGCCAGAATGGCCTGATATAGGGATATGAGCAGGCATCTCAGATGAGAAGGCTGTGTCACTTACTTTATTCCCCATTAAAAACCTGCATTCTTGTTATTTACATGGGCTTTCTTCTCCCTTTCTCCATTCCCCTTTGTATCTGGTATCTCTTCCCTGGATTCTTCCTTCTTTCCCAGGTGTGTTTGATAACTGCTCCCACACTGTCAGTGACAAAGGCTGGGCCCTGGGGATCCGCTCAGGGCAGGACAAGGGAAAGCGGGATGCTCGCTTCTTCTTCTCCCTCCGCACCGACCGCATGAAGAAAGCCACCATCTTGATTAGCCACAGTCGCTACCAACCAGGCACATGGACCCACGTGGCAGCCACTTACGATGGTCGGCGCATGGCCCTGTATGTGCATGGCACTCAGGTGGCTAGCAGTCTAGATCAGTCTGGCCCCCTGAATAGCCCCTTCATGGCATCTTGCCGCTCTTTGCTCCTGGGGGGAGACAGCTCTGAGGATGGACGCTATTTCCGTGGACACCTGGGCACACTGGTTTTCTGGTCGACCGCCCTGCCACAAAACCATTTTCAACACAGTTCTCAGCATTCAAGCGGGGAGGAGGAAGCGACTGACTTGGTCCTGACAGCGAGCTTTGAGCCTCTGAACACAGAATGGGTTCCCTTTAGAGATGAGAAGTACCCACGACTTGAGGTTCTCCAGGGCTTTGAGCCAGAGCCCGAGATTCTGTCCCCTTTGCGGCCCCCACTCTGTGGGCAAACGGTTTGTGACAACGTGGAATTGATCTCCCGGTACAATGGATACTGGCCCCTTCGGGGAGAGAAGGTGATACGCTACCAAGTGGTGAACATCTGTGATGATGAGGGCCTAAACCCCATTGTGAGCGAGGAGCAGATTCGTCTGCAGCACGAGGCACTGAATGAGGCCTTCAGCCGCTACAACATCAGCTGGCAGCTGAGCGTCCACCAGGTCCACAATTCCACCCTGCGACACCGCGTTGTGCTTGTGAACTGTGAGCCCAGCAAGATTGGCAATGACCATTGCGACCCTGAGTGTGAGCACCCACTCACAGGCTATGATGGGGGTGACTGCCGCCTGCAGGGCCGCTGCTACTCCTGGAACCGCAGGGATGGGCTCTGTCACGCGGAGTGTAACAACATGCTGAACGACTTTGATGACGGGGACTGCTGCGACCCCCAGGTGGCTGATGTGCGCAAGACCTGCTTTGACCCTGACTCACCCAAGAGGTAAGGGACTGGGGTTTGGGGTGTCCTACTTGTAGGATGCATTTTTAACATCATTTTATCTGTTTGGTTTTTGAGACAAATGTGTTCACACAGTCCCTGAATACAACATTAATCCACCCCATCAGACAGTATTAAGCTTTTGTGACGTGCTAGGTGTTTTGTTAGGTAATTAGGAACACAGATGACTGAGACAAGAGATAGCCCTCACAGAACTCACTATTTGTGGTGCAGAAAGCTGTGTACACAGTGTGAAGTGCACCCAAAGGTGTATGCACCAGATACTTGGGGCACAGGAAAGCTGAACAACTGGCTTTACCAGAGGAGGCCAGGAAATCTTCGTGGAGAATGAACAAGGTATCCAGACATAGAAACCAGTCAATACTTATTACACGTGACAATACTTCCTATAGTCTTAGGGTCTTGGCAAAGTAATACAGATCTGTGAAAAGGTCTTAGGTCTGTTTAGTCTAAGCAGTTCAACAGTTTCGTAAAGTTTCGTGTGACAGCTAGCCACTAGTCTCCTTTAGGTGACTGAGATCTTTCACTGTTGCCCCATTAAATACCATTCTTCATGCAGCATCCAGAAGGATCTTTTGAAAAAGGTAAGTTGGATACTGTCATTTCTCGTCTTAAGATTTTTTCCTCCACTGCACTCAGAATAAAATCTGAATCCGCTACCTGACACATAGGCTCTCAATGCAATCTGGCCCCTATCTGCCTCTCCATCCCCACTTACATAGCACAGCCTCACTGACTTGATTCTGTTCCATTGAACAGATCAAGCTTTTTTCTGCCCTCAGGATTTTGCATTTGCTGTTCCATCTTCTTGGACTCCTCTTTTCCTTAATATTCCCTTGGTGGGCTCTCTCTTGTCATTCAAATGCCTACTTAGATGTTACCACCTGGGAGGCCTTTCCTAATTCCTCAGATTAAAGCAGCTGTCAATTACTGTTACATCAACTAATTTAAATTTCCTGTTTAACACTTAGTACTTCTGATAATTTTTCTTTCACATTCATGTGTTTGTCTGTTTTCCCCCTATTTGGAGTATCAGCTCCATGAGATCAGGGCCCTTATCTATTCTGTTAACCACTATATTCCCAAGGCCTAGAATAGCAGCTGACATTTAGTTGTTTAAGTTGATGAATAAATGGATCTGATGTGTCTCTTGTTTTGAGACAGAAGCCATAAGAAGATTCTCATTTGATGGCTGATGCCGGGGTTGGACATAATAGAGGAGGGTAAGAAAGTAGGTAGGTAGCTAGTGAACTTGTTAATCTGTGTTTGTGGACAAAGTATCCCCAGTATACAACTGGTGCCTTTGTTCAAATTATGAAAAGGCTTACCTGACCTAGGGTACAGGGCTGGTGGGAGGCGCAGGAACAGGATCTCAGCTCCCACCCAATGTCTTGATGGCTACTTTTGTGTTGGACACCATTTGTACAAGTAGTTCCTGATACCCCTGTGTGTCGGAAGTCCTCTTGGTATGAGTTACCACTAATAGAGTGGCCTGTACTTCAAGCATGTGGTGTAAAAGACCGAGTATACGATTTGGAATCAAGGGACATGGTTAAATTTTGGAGTCCTCACTACTTAACTAGGTTTGCAAGTTACACAAGTCACTTTTGGAAACTCAGAAGTCTTCTCTATGAAGTAAGGATGATTGCAGTAATACTTTGCATTATCAGTATTTTCAGGTTATTTTGTGAATCAAATGAAATAAAGTATAGGAAAGTAGCTCTAAAGTTTTCAATGTACACAAATAGTTCTAAAATAACATTAGTTCTTATTATTAAGGCTGACAGATAGGAAGTCTTTATTTACATAGTGATGCAAAGAGAACTAATCAAATTATCAGAACTATTTGTATAATAAAATTCTGTTTAGAACAATGAGAACACATGGACACAGGGAGGGGAACATCACACACTGGGGCCTGTCAGGGAGTGGTGGGGCTAGGGGATGGATAGCATTAGGAGAAATACCTAATGTAGATGACTGGTTGATGGGCGCAGCAAACCACCACGACATGTGTATACCTATGTAACAAAACTGCATGTTCTGCACGTGTATCCCAGTACTTAAAGTAAAATTTAAAAAAAGAAGAAGAAAAGAAAATTATGTTTGGGTTTGGTTTTTAGATTTTGGTAACCTCAAGCAGAAGCTAAACCTCACTAACAGCAGTGGTTAGCAACACTTAGGATCCCCCGGAGAAATGAGAAAGTCTGGTCTCCTAGTTTATAGTAATGACCTACTGCCCTGTCTGAGAGAACTGTCTTTCAAGGTACCCAGGTATTGTTCTCCTCAGAATTTCCCTTTATTTCTCTAAATTCCTGTCATACTGCCCTTATCTGGGTGTTTATAACTTACCTCACTGCCTGCAGAAGAGCAACTCACTCCTTCTATTTATAGACCCAGTAGTGTTTTGAACCTTTATTCATAAGTGACTCTTTTAGCCCCACATATAAAACCTGCTTTGTGGAATACAAAGGAAATATTTATACCTTTTGATAGTTAAAAATACTAACTCAAAGTGAAAAGTGCTCATGGTTTAAAATATCAAATTATACCAAAAGACAGAAGGAAGAAAAACAGTCACCTGCCTAACTCTTCCCCATCCTTCTCCACACTCTGTCCTTGCTTTGCACAGGTTACTATATTTATTTTTTTCATCTGTTTTTTTCTGGTAGTTTCCTGTATACCTCCAAATATTATATTTATATTGCTTGGTTCATCAATTTTAAACATTATCCATTGATTTCTTAAGATAGAGACGGGACTAACTCCCTTACATTATCTCCTTCCTTGTCCTTGCATCCTTCCATATAATTAATCTTAAAAACATTTTAAGACAAACATTTTCAAAGATAGAAATGTGATTCATTTGGAAATTTGTGTGTGTGTGTTGTATCTGATACCTCTGAAGTCAACTTTTCTTTTTTTATTATATTTTAAATTAATGACTATCCTTTATGCTGATGACTTTCCTTAAATGTCTAATACTTATTCACAGTAGAAACCACACTTTTAAATCTCTACCTATGATGATCTGAGAAAGAATAATTACCTATGAATTTTCTCTTTTGAAAAAAGAAATTTGAAGGCAGAAACATAGTGGAGGAGAGAGGTTTTCTTTCTTCTCAGCTCTCTTATACTTACTTCATGTGTAGGTCTTTTCTGCCTTCCCTATCCTATTTTTTGTGCTGAATTTTTATTATAAAAATATTAATTTTTTGTGACTCTTGGCAAGCGCAATATTTTGAAAAATCATTATTTATCAAGCTTCTATGATGTGCCAGGCATGGCAGAGGGACACATGTAAAGACTATGGAAATGGTAAGGGCTAACAATTTAGAGGAGAAGTTCAGTAATTTTATCTAAATTCTCTGGGTTTAAATCCAGGCTGAGGCATTAAAAGCAGAACATGGGGAATGGCTTTTCTTTGCCATGGCTTAGATTGTTTGAAAGGACTTTTGATTCATAGAGATACAGATCTTTGGGTTTCCATAAGGTCCTGTGACTTGGTGGAGTTAGTCTCTGAACTAGATTACCTTTGTAGAGCCTGCCTATTATTACAGTTAAATCACAGCACTCAAGCTCACAATTCCATTGTACTGTTACTCTGAAGGGACTCAATTTTGACAAATGCTTCGCCAGGCATCTATTGAGCGGAGTGCTCCAGGCACAGAGTCTTTCCACTCACAGTGGAAGCACCAGAAGCTCACAGTTTAGGGTCAGGGGAGAGTAGTAGAAAGTGGGGGACAGACCTACAAATAGATCACTAACCTTTGAGTGCAAGGATTGATGTATGAACAACTCTCCTCACTTCCCAAATCCTGTTCAGTCTTCCTGCTGTGGTTCCAATGTGTCTCCCAAAGTTAAGAAAATGTGGCACATATATACCATGGAATACTATGCAGCCATAAAAAAGATGAGTTCTTGTCCTTTGTAGGGACACGGATGAAGCTGGAAACCATCATTCTGAGCAAACTATCGCAAGGACGGAAAACCAAACACCGCATGTTCTCACTCATAGGTGGGAATTGAACAATGAGAACATTTGGACACAGGGTGGGGAGCATCACACACCAGGGCATGGGGTGGGAGGGGGGTGGGATAGTATTAGGAGATATACCTAATGTAAATGACCAGTTAATGGGTGCAGCACACCAACATGGCACATGTATACATATGTAACAAATCTGCACGTTGTGCACATGTACCCTGGAACTTAAAGTATAATAAATTAAAAAAAATAAATTTAATCCCTAAAGCAACAGTGTTGAGAGGTGAAAATGTTAAGAGATGGTTATGTCATGAGAGCTCTGCCCTCATTAATGGATTCATGCTGTTATCACAGGAGTGAGTTTCTGATAAAAGGATGAGTTTGCTACCCCTCTCTCGTGCCTGCTTTCTTGCACTTCTGTCTTCTGCCATGGGATGATGAAGCAAAAGGACCTTCACTAGATGCAGGCCCCTCAACCTTGGACTTTACAGCCTCCAGAACTGTAGGAAATTAATCTGTCTTTTTCATAAATTACCCATTCTCATGTATTTTGCTATGGCAGCACAAAACAAACCAAGATGCATTCCCACCAACCCCAGCAAGAAACCACAAATCTAGCCCAAAGTAGTTCCTCTCCCAAATGCTCTGAGAGGAGAGAAAGCCTGATGAATTCAGCATCAAACGTCTGTAACCCAGATGGGCCTATCAAAGGGAGAGTACTTATCAGGCTCTGGACTGGTCAGGAGAAGATATGAATTATAGATACATTACCCAGCCAGTTGAACAGACTTACCAAGATAAAGGAACTTGGAACTAGGCAGGGCTACATAAGCCAGATGTCTATTTCTACATAGTAGCTGCCCTGAGAGATGATCTGCAAGAATTAAGGGAAGGAAGGGTGTTGAGTGTCCACTTCAGTAAAATCACAAATGTCATTGACTATTCCCTATGGTGCATACTAGGGAGCTGAGCCCAAAGGAATTTCTGTACCCTCAGGGGAACCTGTCTTCCCTGACCTTTGCAGGCTTCAACTTCTTTTTGGTTATTAATTGTTTCTGTCACATTTCTCCCTAAAATTATGTCTCAGAGTTACAGTTCTTTGCTGCTGCACCTACTTTCCATCCCATGCTTTCTCTCCTTTTCACAATAGAGTTGAGCAAGTATTTCACTAAATCTGGAACTCTGCTTGTCTCTCTTTTTTGGTTTCTATATCTCAGATCTCATAATATTGCTATAATGTGAAGAAAAGTCTCCAAATAAAAACAAATAGTTGAACAAGGGTCAATCATTTAGTGTCTGACCATGCTCTGAAGCAGACAATGGGGATACTGTATATTTGTTTTCTGTATATTTGTTTCTAAAGCCTGTGATGGGCTAACATCTGTATATGTTGGCAACTCATTGTCTCTTTTTTGCCTCATTCCCTGAGGTTTCACTGGGGAGTTCAAGGGCAGAGGACTCTTTTACATAGCAATACTTGCCCATGGCATACTTCCCTCTAAAGAGGTCCTCAAGAGGGTGGCTGGGAATTGTTCTGGGGGATATGGCAGAGAGTGGTGTCTGCAGGTATACACTAGAAAGGGTGTATCTTGGGTTAGGAAGGCAGAGGCACATGGCATCAAAGGGAACAGGTGGAGAAGTTGGTGCTGCACAGAC
The DNA here is from genome assembly GCF_007565055.1 of Rhinopithecus roxellana. Taxonomy (NCBI): domain Eukaryota; kingdom Metazoa; phylum Chordata; class Mammalia; order Primates; family Cercopithecidae; genus Rhinopithecus; species Rhinopithecus roxellana. Next base: position 126,545,959 of record NC_044556.1, read on the forward strand.
CTGGATGCCTTGGATTAGCTGTCCTTTGCTCACTCACACTCTGAGGCTGTTGAGCCAAAGGCATGGTCAGGCTGGGCTCTTGCAGTGGCTGGTCTGTTAAACATCAGCCAGGCTTCATTATAGGTTTCTTTTGAAATTGAGATTCAAAGGTCCCTGAAGCCAAAAAAAAAAACACACGCAGGGAAAATAAGCATAAGGGGTAGAAGAGGGCAGGAAGAAAAGAAATGGAGGAGAAATTTTAAAACTAAACAGCAAAAACCTGTTAGTTCCCTCACTTCAAAATTCACAGGCAGTGTGAACTCTAGAGCGAGTGTCACCTTCTTATGGTCACGTCAACTGGCAACGGGAATAGAAGGAAAGAAATAAGAGGAGGTTCTGTAGATAAGCACAGTAAGTTTACCTACAAATAGAAATGTCTCTTATTTATTTTCCTACAAGCCAGTTTCTCCACAGTTCCAATAGGCATCATATTATGGAGCAAATGAAATCCACAGTTTTTCTGTTCACCTGACTTAGTGGACTTTCCTCCTCAGGTGAGTGGGGGTTGGGGCAGGGTGGATGTTTTTCTCCTTTTCATAGTTTATTTCCTAGCCAAATAGACAGACTGGTGAGTGAGCCGTGTAGTCTGTCTGGGCAGCTGGAAACCATCATTCTTAGCAAACTATCACAAGAACAGAAAACCAAACACCGCATGTTCTCACTCATAGGTGGGAACTGAACAATGACATCACTTGGACTCGGGAAGGGGAACATCACACATCGGGGCCTATCATGGGGAGGGGGGAGGGGGGAGGGATTGCATTGGGAGTTATGCCTGATATAAATGACGAATTGATGGATGCTGACGAG